>NC_138982.1:0-1200000 GCF_964341445.2 Mesoplodon mirus
CCAGAGTCACAAGAAATTTTGGGTTTTGATTGGCAGGACTCAACATACAACGAAGACAATTCTGCTGGGGCCGTCCTGCCCCAAGTGTTCAAAAACTCCCACAGCATCTTGGAGAAACTTAACTAAAACCTAAAATATCAACCTCTGGAGAAGGGAACATTCCTTCAATATGCAGACAACATTCTGCTCAGAAAACAACAAAAGTGTGCCCCGAAAGAGCAGACTACTGATTGCAGGACTTACTGCACCCAGAGAGGAGCTAATAAGCTGGACGCGGAAACTGGAGATAATGCTGTCAGCATAGAAAAGCCTACAGACATCGCGGTGATGGTGGCGAAAAAGACAGGCTGGCCTCCTGGCTACTTCAAAAGGCCATTGACTCAGTGGCCGTCATGGTCATGGATCACCACCGGCCCTGGACTGTCTGAGAGTTGAGCAGGAAAGGCTCTGATACCTGGTGCTGTTTGTATGTTAATTCAGTGACCTAATTGAAGAAAGCACAGACTACTGGTCAGAGCATCTAGGCTGGCAGAAACTGTCAGCCTAAGGTGGCCGAACAACTGTGGGGCGGGGTAAAACCGGCCCCCCCAGTGTCTCTGCGCATCTCTTTCCTGGACCCTTAAAGGTCATTAGAATCTATAACACTTCCAATGCTGGTGCTCAGGCAGATGAGCAGTGAGGCAAGAGGCCTGGGGACAATCAACCTCACCTGGAGCCTGCTGGGGAGAAGTTCTGCCCCTCCCCCCCGGGTATGAGGACTGTCAATTCAGCACGAAGCACTTACAGAAGAGGGGTCTGCACCCTCAGCACCCCAAGAGTGAGGAACGGGACAAAAAGCAGAGGAGGGCTTTGTCACCGGCAAAGCCTATTAAAAATTCCTGGGAGATAAAAATAGAATCTGGGCAATAAAATAAAGTCTAACCTTTTTTTCCTTTGTGCTTTGTCTAATTTCATTTGCTCCTAGGTTTCCACATGCACAGGTCCCACACCCGGCACTTCAGACCCGATTTCCTAGTGCAGAATGGCTGCGCCGACACCTCAGCTAGCGGGGCCCCTGCAGAATCCGCAACATAGAGCCTGAGCTCCAGTCAACCAGACCTTGGATAACTCCGTCCCCTCATTCCTGCTGACGCAGACGCTGCCGGGATCCCTACCCAGCAGCCCCGCCCACAGCCCGCAGGGGAGCGCACGCTCTCACCTCTCCATTCTCTGATCAAAATATAAAGTGTTACTTTGCCTCTGAACCAAACTCAGTCTCGTTCTTTTGGCTCCAATGACACTGGGCAGGGGGACCCTTGTTGGGGCCCACTCTGGAGGATCAGTAACAGAAATTGAGAACATTGTAACTTCAGTGAACAGATGTGTGAGCCAAACTGTAATTAACATAGAGCAGTGTATAAGGCTCCGGTTAAAATAAGATGTTTCTAAGACTTCCATTTGATATTTCCATCACTTTATTATAAGCAAGTTCAGTAGAGGGTTTTGTCTTATTTGTCAGATCAATATTAGAGAAATGACGTGATTTCTTTCCAAGGATGTACATCTAATAATCTTGGCTGAAGCTTCAATCTTGTTTTGAATGCTTTTCCACTGAAAATGAGACCTCTGTTTCAGCTCCCCCATTTCCGAGAAGTAAAAAACCTTACACCATATTATTACCAAACGGGAAACACGGGAGGTGGGATAAATTAACAGTTTGGGATTAACACATACACACTGCTATGTATAAAACAGATCATCAACAAGGAACTTCTGTATAACACAGGGAACAACATTCAATATTTTGTAATAACCTATAAGGGGAAATAATCTGAAAAAGAATACATATCTATATCTACATCATGTATCAACGACAGATAAAATGTAACCTAAGGGAGGCCAATGGTGAGCGCTTCTGACCCTGAAGATTTCAATCAAGTAAAGCTCGGACTCTGACTACTGCCTAAGGCCCTTAATGAACATATGTGTACCATAGCTTAAAAATTTCCCAGTTTGGGGTTGGGGAGGCACTGATTTGGAAAAATCCCTGGTGTTCTCCTTACATGCACGGGACCCTTCCTACTGCTAAAACATGCCTGTCACACCCAGAGGATGGTACACCATTTAATCGGGAAGAATTTGGAAAAGGCATCTCATCTCCTCATCTTCTGGTGCTCGTGTTCACCCCTCCAGCGTATTTCCTAACAAACTTCTCGGTTGGGGATGTCAGCACCGTCAACACCCTGTTGCCCACAGTTTGGAATTTGTCCAGAGGATGAAGCGGAAGGATGAGAAACAATGAGAGACAAGTCCTAGGTGTTCGGACAGGCACACGTCACTCTAATTTCTAAGCAGGAAGAGGAACTAACCAAAGTCTCATCCTGCACCCCAGAAGAAGAATAGGGCCTGAAGCAATCCTGGGGTTTTGTGGCCAGTGCCCAAAAAAGGGACTTAAAAAATGGAGCTCAGGAGCACTGCAATGGACAAACCTGCAGGGTTATATATGATAACAATCTTCCAAAAATATATTGAGGTAAGGCAACGAAAAGGATTTGAGAGCAAGCAGAATTGCAGGAAACAGTTTTCAAGAGATAGTTTGGAGTCACCTTTAAAGCACAGGAAAAGCAGCAGAATTTCGACAATGGTGCATTTAGCCAAAAAGGGCCTATGCGTTTTTCCTGAATATATTTAGTAAAAAACGCAGACGCCCGTTTTGGCCAACCAAGCAAGCAGGCAATGCAAATCAGCACTACAAAGAAGTCTCACTCGCATCTATCAAAAGGGCCATCCTGGAAAAGTGTAAAAACCAGAAATGCAGGACAAGCCATGGAGAAAAGGGAGCCTTGTTACGCTGACGGGCGGGATGTAAAATGCCAACAGCCACTCTGGAGAAGTGTATGGTGTTTCCTAAAACATCTAAAAAACAGAGCTACAGTGCATAGGGCACTTCCACTCATGGGCGTATATATTCGGAAAACCAAAAATCGACAGGACACAGGCACCCCAAAGTTTAGGGCTGCTCGGTTTACAAAGACCTTGACTCGGGTACACCTTAAATATCCCAGGAAACAAAAAAATGGGTAAACAAGTGTGGTACTTATGTACAATGGAATATCACTCAGCCATGAAATCAATGTCCTAAGGCTAGTAGCAGCATAATGAGTGATTTAGGTATGATGATACTAAGAGAAATAAGTCACACAGGTAAAGAAACTTATCATAAGATATCACTTATAGACAGAACGTAAAAATCTCTACACGTGAACTGAATTACAAAACAGAACGGAGTCACACATTTAGGAAACACACTATGGCTGCTTACAGGGAAAGATGAGGTGGGGTGATGCATAAAACAAGAGTTTGAAATTAGCACAGATACTGTTCCATCAACCAAATATATAATAGACAAGACCTACTCATTGCTCAGTGAACAGGACTCAACACACCCTATTCACCGCAGAAGAATATATCTGCATAGTAAGAATCTTAAAAAGTATTTATTGATATCTCTCTGTAAGTGAATCAAGTGGGTGAAAAGCGGCATAAACACAGCATTGAAAATCAGCTAAACCCCATTATAAATATAAATTACAAAAAAAGAGAAAAAAGATACTGAAAGAGAGAGAAATTATTACAAAATTCGTTCAGGAGTTGTGATGCAACCTGGATTGACCACATCTAGACCCACAGCTGGAAGAGACATAAGGCTGGACACTCTTGGGTCCGACAGGATTGGTGAGGTTGGGTGAGCAAATTCAGACCCTTTAAAGCAATAACGAATGCCACCCATTCCATGGCTCCCAAATATCCAGGTTCAAGGGAATCTTCCTACAGGTAAAACATGCATGGGAAACCCAGAGGATGGTACACCCAGTGATTGGGAAAGGTTTCTAAAACGCACCTTATTTTTCATCTCCTGGTGCTCAAGTTTGCCATTCCAGCTGCTTTACTAACAATCTCCCTACTTGGAGAATCAGCACCTTTAACCTCCTGTTTTGTATAGTTTGCAAATTGTCCAGAGGATGAACGGGGATAGAGGGAACCAATGAGAGACCAGCTCTCATTGGTTTGGATATGCATATGTTACTCTAATTTCCAATCTAGAATAAGAACTAACCAAAGGCTCAGCCTGCCCCCCAGAACCAGAATAGGGCCTGAAGCAATCATGCGGTTTTGTGGCCAGCTCACAAAAAAGCGACTTGAAAGATGGAGCTCAGGGGCACTGCAATTCACAAACCTGTAGAGTTATAAACGACAACTACCATCCAAAAATATATTGAGGGAAGGCAACGAAGAGGATTTGAAAGCAAGGTAGAATTGCAGGAAACAGTTTTCAAGACATAGATTGGAGTCACCTTTAAAGCAAGTGAAAAGAGACAGAACTTCGACAATGATGCAGTTGGCCAAAAAGGGCGTATGCATTTTTTCCTGAATATATATTCAAGACTGAGTCCCCAGAAGGGCCCTCCCACTGCCATGCAGAGCCTAGTTTGGGTCCCTCCTCTTGCACCAGGGAGTTGCAGGTGTAGACGGTTCGAAAGAACCTCTTTCTAGGCTCTTGTAGCCAAGTCATGGACACCAGTCAGACTGCCTCCTGGCCATCCTTCAGGGCACAGAGCACAGCAAAGGGTATCCACCCTTTCTACAGCAATGTCAGTTGGCTCACCGGCTTGGCAAGGTAAGTACCCGGGTTCCATACCCTGCCCCACATGAATGCACAGCCCAGCCTTTTCCCTACAGATAAATGCACACAAGATAAATGCAGCCCTGATGCCCTCTCCCCATCCTGTCCCTGTAGAAGATGGTGGCAGAAATGAACCGCCTGGCCATGATGGTGGACTTGTCCCATGTCTCAGATGCTGTGGCACGGCGAGCCGTAGAAGTGTCACAGGCATCTGTCATCTTCTCCCACTCAGTGGCCTGGTGGGTGTGCAAGAACGCTTGGAATGTTCCTGATGATATCCTGCAGCTTCTCGTGAGAGACTGCCCTGGCCCTAATCCCTAAAGCAAGAGGTTCAAACCAGGAGCCCTTGAACCTGAGACTCTTCTCCCTCAATTTCCTCAAACCCCAGGTTAAATATCTTCTGCCCCCAAAACTCACATTCCACAGCCCCTGAACTCTTGAGCCCCAGGTGGGTGTCTAGGTGGTAAGATACTCCTCCAAACTTGGAAACCGAAGGCCAAGACACCACCCAGACAAGGGCTGCGGGCCTCCATTCACACAAACCCAGAGAGGAGACGACTCTGACCTCAAAGCCAGGGCTGAACACCTTCCTAATAGGGGCCGAGAGAGTGAACAGGCAGGTGGCTGTGCTGGGGGCCAAGCTGACTGTCCACTGGTCCGCCCCTGCAGAAGAAGAACGGTGGCATCGTGATGGTGTCCTTGTCCGTGTGGGTGCTGCAGTGCAACCCGTTAGCCAACGTGTCTACTGTGGCAGGGGAGCCTCACCCTGGGTTCTCTGAAAACTCTGATTTGGAGCTGAAGCTGGGTCCAAATTTGGGGAGGACTTCAGAAGAGCCTCAGTGGTTTGACCCACCTGTTGGCAATAGGTACAGCTCCCAAAAACCCAATAATGGATGGTACACAGCACCTTGGTGCCATGTGGAACTGGAGCCATGGAATCAAAACTGCGATAATGATGGGTATCAGGGAGGCTGTCAGACACAGAGCCCGGGTGCTGCCCATCTGCGCCTCTGCAAGGGCTCCTAAAGCACACTGCTCCTACCTCTGGACAAGGGACTGGACAGCTCCTTAGGTCTCTGGGGTCTTCAACAGTTGCACTCTTGTTCCTCTCTCGTCCTACACACCCGGGGAAAGGAACCCCCACAGGTTCTCAAGGAGACTGGGAGGCAGGGTGAATCTTGGGTGGGAAATGGCCCAAACAGGGGGCTCTGGGGTCCACTCCAAATCTGAAGTCTAGAGCCAGCTGGGATCACTTCAGATCAAACCTCAGGGCCCTCCAGTTGGTACTCTCGGTGCCAGGCCATGAAGGAACTGGTCTGTTTGGCCTACAGGCTGCAAAAAGGGGAATCAACAGAGGTCAGTCATCACCCCACCCCTGCCCTGGAAGCCCCACACTGCTGACTTTCCATTCTTCAGATCACTTCGACCACATCAGGGCAGTCATTGGATGCAAGTTCATCGGGATTGGTGGTTTATGATGGGGCTGGCTGGTGGGTGCTTCCCCGTGGCTTGTCTCCGGCTTGCTGGGCAGCAGTGGGGCTTTCACAGCCACCACGCACACCACACTGTGGTCCTCATGGCCTTGACCATAGCCTCAGGTGTGCTGGCCCAACTGGTATCTCCCCTCTCCCAGGGTCTGCTTCCTGGGCTCTCCTGTCTGTTTGACCCTACTCTAGGTCATCCTATTTGTCTAAAACACCATACAGAGCTCATCTGCCCAGCATCTGTGCCCATCCAGTGCCAGCAGACCAGACCCACGGCCTCTGAGCAGACTCTTAGCAAGGTCTGGGCTGGGCTGACCATCTTCTCTGCCTGCAGTTGGGTCTGGGCATGCAGGGGGTTCAACCCAGTTCTTAAAAAGCTTTTCTTCTCTTTATAAATGGAGGCAAAATATGCTTTCAGTGAAAGGCATAGATGTTAACAGTACAACTCAATGACTTTTGATGAATAGTCGAGGCACTTTTGGGTTCTTCCTCTGAAGGATGAAGAGCAGGAGTAAATCATTTACTCTCTCCAAGTCTCCATTTTCTATATCTGACCAGGGCTGGGGTTCAGTGGACCCTGGACACATAGGGCTTTAGTTCTGACTCAGGACCAGGGAACAGGTCTGAGGGCCAAGACCTGGCTGGCTGGTGGCCACAGAGGTTCCCAACTTGGCTGGAGGACGTGTCCATATACCCGGTACTGATAGAGGAGTTGCTGGGGCGTGGCTGGAGTGAGGAAAAGCTCTGGGCTGTGCTTCGAGGAAACGTGTGGTGGGTCTTCAGACAGGTGGAACAGGTGTGCTGGGCTGGGCAGAAGAGTAGCTCTGAGCAGGTGGTCTGAGCAGGTGTCCGCGGGGGTGCTGTGAGAGGTGCTGCCCGCTGACTGCCGCCTCCAGGTACGGGAGGAGGACGAGGGACAGAGTCGCTTGGAGGATGACTTCCCAGATGAGCAGCGGGGCAGCTCTTGCCACTCCGTTCTCCCACGTCTGCATCAGAGAGTGGATCTGGCTCCAGACCAGAAACTAACCAGAGCTGCGGTTCATGGGAATCTCATGTTGTCACCTAAGTGGTCATTCTCAAAATCTTGCCCCTACATGGGCCCAGGCCTCACAGTTATTGCCGCTTTCCCAGTCCTCACTGTTTGGTTCTGGTGATCCAGTTAATCCTGCCAGATGTCACTTTGGCAGCCACAGATACCCCACAAAGTTTCCTTGCATACGAGCACAAACATTTCCTGAAAATAAATGTTTTAGAAATGGAATCAGCACGAGTGCCCATCTCTGTGGTGGGGTCTGTGGTGCAGGCTCCCGATACTGGGGTTTGGTGGAGAACCCTGCAGTTTAGACACCAGATACTCAAGGAAGACCTGTTGGCAGTGGCCTGAGGAAACCCAGGTTGCTTGGCTCAGCAGTGGAATAAGACAGTGGGTGGCTCTGGCTGCGGGAGGGTGGACCTTACTCAGTTCCCTCTATGTAGCTCACCTCCATCCACATCCTGAGCCACTGAGTACCACCTGGGGATCTTTCAGGGAATTCTGGTTCAGATGCCCAAGAAGAGAACATGCCTAGATCACAAATGATCTTTGTACCTATTTGGACAGAGCCCAGAATCTCAGGCTACTTAATGAGCCATGGACCTCGAAGGGCTAGACTACTCCAGATGTGGGCACACCTCCTCCCCTGTTCCTCAGGGACTTCCTCTCTAGTTGGTTCAGGCTACTTAGACAACCACCCGATCTTCCCCCAGTTCATTAATGATAATAGCAACTGCACTAATTATAGCCAAAATTGAGTTAATACATTGAGTTAATAATGAGAGGTAGGGCATCCCTGGGGGCGCAGTGCTAAAGAAACCACCTGCCAATACAGGGGACACAGGCTCGAGCCCTGCTCCAGGAAGATCCAACATGCCGAGGAGCAACTATGCCCGTGTGCCACAACTACTGAGCCTGCACTCTAGAGCCCGTGCGCCACAACTACTGAGGCCACGAGCTGCAACGACTGAGCTCACGTGCCGCAACTACTGAAGCCCACATGCCTAGAGCTGGTGTTCCTCAACAACAGAAGCCACTACAATGAGAAGCCTGTGCACCGCAACAAAGAGGAGCCCCCGCTCACCGCAACTAGAGAAAGCCCACGTACAGCAACGAATACCCCACACAGACAAAAATAAACTAATAAATAAATAAATAAAATGAAATAAGAAAAAAGATACAATACAGTATTGTTAACCATAGTTGCCATGCTGCACATTACATCCCAGAACGTATTTGTCTTGTAACTGGAAGTTTGTATCCTCTGACCACCCTCACCCATTTCCCCCCCACCTCATCCCCATAGGTTAAAATTTTAAATAGAGAAGCCCAGATAAACTTCAATGAGCAGGTGACATCTGAGCAGAGATTTGAGTTAGCCAAGTCGGTATCTAGTGGAAGAGTGCACAGCAGAGGAAAGGGCCAGTGCAAAGACCCTGGGGCAGGAGCTTGTCTGGTGTGTTAGAAGAACAGGACGGAGGCCACTGTGGTTGCAGCACAGAAAGGAGAAGAGAGTAATGGAAGTCAGATACACAATGGATGGAGAGCAGTGAGCAGGTAGGACACAGTGGTCGGACCCCGAATGGCCTTGTCGGACGCTCTGCGGTCTGTGTTAGCGCTTCACGATAGGAGCCAGTGAAGGATTTTAAGGAGAGGAGTGGCATGGCTAATCACATTCCCCATGATCACGGTGACTGCTGTATGAAAAACAGACTCTGGGGGCCACGGTAGACACAGGCAGATCAGTTAGAAGGCTCTTCAGTCACCCATGTCAGAGATGATGGTGGCTCAGGACGGAGAGATAGTAGGGGAGGTGGTGAGAAGTGGTCACATTCTGAAAATATTTTGAAGGTAGACCAACGGGAGTAAAACGAAGAAAATCAAAATCCCATGTCCCAGAGATAACTGTTAATTTTTTTATTCTAAGCAAACATGGTCCCCTCTAAAAACCACAAAGCTTGCCAAGAATACACTTCTCAGAGGTACTAACTTTTTACTCCTCAGCCTACTCCAGCATGGCCTCCCCCTCTGCCACTCTCCCAAAACTGCTCTGGTTAAAGTCACCAATTACCTCGAAGTGGCTCAACTGACGAGACACTGACCTGTGCTCAATCTTGTTCTGCTAGCACCATGTGGCATGGTGGAGCCTCCCCTCTTCCTTGATCTCTCTCCTCTCTGGATTCGTTGACCGCACACTCTCCCAGTTTCTCTCTAACCCTGGTTTTCAGTCTCTTTTGCTGGTTTCACCTCCTCCCCTCATATGTTGAGGTTGCTCCTCAGTCATGGGCCCTTTTCCCTTCTAATTTCACATATGCTCCCTCACAAATTTATTCACTCCCATGGTTTAAAATATCGGCCATGATCATCTCCAAAGGCATCCCAACCTCACACCAACTGCACAAAACACATCCCCACTCGGATGCGTTAAGGGCATCTCCTACTCCACATGTAGAAAACAAAGCCTTGCTCTCCCCTCATAAGCCTTGTCCTCTGTCTCCAATTATTCTTTCAACAGACACTTACTGAACCCCTAAGATATGCCAAGCACTGGTAGGCACTAGAGATAAAATGATGAGGCAGGAGGGAAAGGTTCAATAGAACAGAGGGTTATAGAAAGGGAACTTACAAATATGTGTGAAATTAAAAGGGTGCATGGTGCTATCAAGGAGCAGTTACTTAAGGCTGTGGGAGTCTAGCTCAGAAGGGAAGAGACTGATGGGGGTTGAGGAGGGCCTCCCTTAAGAAATAATCTCTGGGGACTTCCCTGGTGGCGCAGTGGTTCAGAATCCACCTGCCAGCACTATTTACAATAGCCAGGTCATGGAGGCAACCTAAGTGTCCATCGACAGACGAATAGATAAAAATGATGTGGCACATATATACAATGGAATATTACTCAGCCATAAAAAGAAATGAAATTGAGTTACTTGTAGCGAGGTGGATAGACCTAGAGTCTGTCATACACAGTGAAGTAAGACAGAAAGAGAAAAACAAATACCGTACGCTAACACATATATATGGAATCTAAAAACATAAAATGGTTCTGATGAACCTAGGGGCAGGACAGGAATAAAGACACAGATGTAGAGAATAGACTTGAGGACACGGCGAGGGGGAAGGGTAAGCTGCGACGAAATAAGAGAGTAGCACTGACATATATACAATACCAAATGTAAGATAGCTAGCTAGTGGGAAGCAGCTGCGTAGTACAGGGAGATCAGTTCAGTGCCTTGCAACCACCTAGAGGGGTGGGATCAGGAGAGTGGGAGGGAGACGCAAGAGGGAGGGAATATGGGGATATACGTATGCATATAGCTGATTCACTTTGTTATACAGCAGAAACTAACACACCATTGTAAAGGAATTATACTCCAACAAATATGTTAAAAAAAAACAAAAACAAGAATCAGCCTGCCAATGCAGGGGACACGGGTTGGCTCCCTGGTCCGGGAGGATCCCACATGCCTGCGAGCAACTAAGCCCGCGAGCCACCACTACTGAGCCCATGCGCCACAACTTCTGAAGCCCGCCCGCATAGATCCCGTGCTCCGCAACAAGAGAAGCCACTGCAGTGAGAAGCCCGTGCACCGCAACAAAGAGTAGCTCCTGCTCGCCGCAACGACAGAAAGCCCACGCGCGGCAACAGAGACCCAACGCAACCAAAAATTAATTAATTAATTAAAATGTATATTTTTAAAAAACAAAGAAAAAATCTCTGCTGGGAATTCCCCGGTGGTCTAGTGGTTAGGACCCTGTGCCTCCAGTTCAGGGGGCCTGGGTTCAACCCCTGATTGGGGAACTAAGATCCTGCAAGCTGGCATCGCAGCCCAAATGAAAAATGAAATAAAATAAAATATATTAAAATTAGGGGCTTCTCTGGTGGCGCAGTGGTTGAGAGTCCGCCTGCCGATGCAGGAGACGCGGGTTCATGCCCCGGTCCGGGAAGATCCCACATGCCGCGGAGCGGCTGGGCCCGTGAGCCATGGCCGCTGAGCCTGCGCGTCCAGAGCCTGTGCTCCGCAACGGGAGAGGCCACAACAGTGAGAGGCCCATGTACCGCAAAAAAAAAAAAAAAAAAAAAAATATATATATATATATATATATATATATATATATATATATATATATATTAAAATTAAAAAAGAAAGAATCTCTGATTCAGGGTCTACAGGGTGAGAAGGTGTTTATCAGGCCAATATGTGAGGAGAAAATTTTCCCCATTTCAGTAAGTAGCACCTCCATTTACCAAATTAAACATCCTTAACCCACATTCCCCACATCCAATTCATCACTTGCTCCTATTCGCCTCCAAGCCATCACTAATCTTCCAAATATGACTCTAACCTGCCTGCTTTACTCCATCTCCAAGGCCACCACTGTGCACAAAGCCAGTCTCCTAATGAGTCTCCCCAAATCTTCTCCTGCCCCCTCCTATCCATTCTTTTACAATAGACAGTATGGTGTCTGAAAAAGGCATCTCTGCTAACACCATTTCTCTATTTACACCCTGCAATGGCTTCCCACCAAGTTTAGGATAAATCCCAAACAGATGATGGACTGGAGGTTGAAAGACCAGAAGGAGGTAGGGTGTTAGGTTTGAAAGAGGGATAAAGCGTCTAGGCAAACAGCAAAAAGGGCTGAAAAGAAAATGATCGGCACTTGTACAACAGTCCTGATGCAGGCAGGAGAATGCAGGAATAGCGAAGGAATACCAATAGCCACTTTTTATTTCTGCAGTGCCTTTGCAATTCCCAACGTGCTTCATTTATAACTGTGATTCTCAAACCTAGCTGTACATTAGAAACATCTGGGGAGATTTTTAATACTACCAATGGCCAGGCCTCTCCCCAAGCCAATTAAATCAGAATATACAGTTCACTAGGGCAGGAATTTTGTCTTGTTTCGTTCACTGTCCATATGAAAAGTACCTGGCACATACATGGTGCTCAGAAAATATTTACTGAATGAATAAATGAAGGAAGGAATGTACCACTATCACATGAGATCCAAAGAAGAATTCTTTTCAAAACTTAGGGAGTAACCAGGCAACGTCAGTTACCATGGCAGTCCTGGGAAAAACATTACCAAGTGACACTAACACTCCCAGGGGCCTACATTTGTTTCCACAATAAGTAAACCTTTCTCATTTCTAAAGTACTATACTGTGAAATATGCATCTCAGTCACACCTAGAGGTTACTCAATGTCTGCTGTGATCAGAGGAAAAGAGAAGGGCCTTACACAGTACCTAAAGCAATGACAAGAAGAAACTAGGGGCCACGGGCAGAGACAGGCAGGCTTAGATAGGCTCCCATCTCTATGACATTCCGAGGAGATTCACGTTGTAAGGGCTCGAGCACGAGAAAGCAGCCACTAACCAGCTACCCTGTCTCAGATATGTGGAGAAAGTTAATGTCAATGCTTACCTATGTATTATTCTTTTCTGATCATTCTTTCAGTGTATCCCTTCTGGCTTTGTGCAAAGTGATTCTTTGTTTTGTACCTGAAAGATGAGTGGCCCATGTAAATGGATGAAACATGTCACAGCAGACATCCAAGGAGCTCTTCAGCTAATGAACGAGGAGCTCCGAGTTCTGGGAAAGAATCGTAAAAGTAGTGTAGAATCATATCTTAGAGCATCCTTTATATCAACTCCCCTCTATCATATCACCAATCAGTGGTCATCAGCCTATACATGAACTTTGCAGTGACAGAAAACCCAGCACTCTCTAGACAGATCTAGGCATTTCTAGTTGCTACAGCAGTCTATATCAAATTCAGAATCTGACTCCCTGTCACGCATCAGTCCCAGTCTGACTTCTGCAACGGTACACTCCATGGCACACCTCATCTCTTTTCCATCTGGCACATTTCTCAAACACATGAGGACAATTTTGTTCTTCCTAAAGCTCTCTTCTCCCACGTCACCCTCCTAAATCACTCCTTCCTGTGTTTATGACTCTGAGGAGCCCCCAAGGTTTTCTCATCCCAAGGCCATGACAAGCAATGGCATCAGTGTGCCTGCTACAGATTCTGGGAAAGGGGCAGGGCCACACAAGAGGCTGGCAAATGTGATTGACAACCTGATGTGAGAGTACATGTGAGAACCTCAGCCTCTCTTCAGTCCTCAGCCTCTATCCAAGGTTTCTCCAGAGCACGCTGTGGACATTTTGGGCCAGACAATTCTTTTGGGGTGGTGGGGAGGGCTGTCCTATGCCTTGTACGTTATTTAGCAGCATCGTGGCCCCTACCCACTAGATGACTGCAGCACCACGACCCCCACCCCGGATGTGACAAAGAAAAACGTCTCCAGCCATTGTCAAACGTCCTGCAGGAAGGGTGAGGGCAAATTCACCCTCACTCAAGAGCCACTGCTCTATCCAATGACTCTGTTCACCCATGAGTACTCAAAACTCTCTCCTCTGCAGGCTTAACAGGTAACTCTCCAGAAAGTCTATTGTGTATCAAAATGCTATTTGAAATTTAATAGTAGTTATCTCTGTAACAGTAACTGATCAAAGTAAAACTCTTTCTCCAGATGGTAAGAACCTCCCAGGTGGTTAATCCACGTTTACCTTATCTCCTACCCCGGGCCCTGGAAATTACAGAAGTGATCGGACACCCGTTTTCGGGATCCGTTCAGGAAGTACCCGTAGTGTAAGGCTTTTCGGCAACCTGAACAACTGAATTCAAGTAAAATATTCTGCCTGACCGCGGCTTTGTGAGACAAGCCACAAACCTGTAGCAGGACCCTCCTCGCTGCTATTTACGGAATTGAGGTATCTGACTGGAAAGCCGGTGGAGGTGAACTACCCAAGAAAGCAGTGGGTTCAGGATGAGAAGTTGGAAAGGGAGACAACGGAGGGGAGAATGAACCTCAACTGAAAAGAAAAGGGAAAATTACCAAGAGATGAGTTCTCTTGACTGAAGAGAAGATACGCTGAAACCCATCAGCTTGCCCTTGGGGCCCTCAGCTCTCTGGGGAGCTCTAAGGGAAGGGTGAGCCTGGACCTACGACTCCGGACTCCTGGTCTCGGCCCCCAGGCCTGACCATTCACTCAGACTCTCAATAAATACTTGTATTCAAAGACCTTACACGGGGACCACATCTGGGAAAACATCGCCGCACCCTCATAAGTTACAGGGGGAGACCCGAACTGGCCAAGCCATGACAGGAGCTGTGAGGGCGACAAAAGAGCACGGCAGGGATCGAACATCGGATCGCCAGAAGCCCTCCGCCCTCCTGGTTCGTAATGCCAGGTCCCCATTGCCGCGTATCGCCGGACCCTGGTCCTGCCTCCATCGCGCACCCTTCCCCAAGGTTGGCCGGTGTCTGGAGTCACCATCCCCGGTTCGGACCTACAGACCTCGCCGCTGCTGAGCTCTACAGATCCCGCTCCTTCCACACAGTTCGCCAATTCCGCGGGCCTTACTGAGCCGCGCCGGCCACCGTCCGCGAGGCCTTGGCGTGCCCGTGACGTCACTGTCATGTGCCTCTTCCGCAGCAAGGGGAGTATGGCTCTGGCACGCTGGCTGCGGCTGTGGTCGCTCGCGGCTCGGTTGCTTTTGGCGCCTCCCGGGGACCTGAGGGTCTGTGGTGCCATCGAGCCCCTGCCCATGGTGCGCATCCCGCAGGCTCTACAGCGGTGGCAGGAAGAGCGGCAGAGCGGGCAGCGGGGCCCCCGCGGCCGGTGCTGGCGTGACCTGGGCCACTGCTGGCGCGACCTGGGCCACTGCTGTTGTCAGCGCGGCGACCGGAGTTGAACCAGCCGGCACACCTCACGCTGGGCCCTTGGAACCCACGCCACTTGCTTCACACGGCTGGAGGAATCAGCGCACCCACGCGGACCATTTCGCCATCGAGCGCGCGCAACATGAGGCTCCAGCGCTGCGGAACCTCTCGCCCAAGGGCAGCTGCACCTAACTGGGTCTGGAGCTCCGCGTTCTGAGCGCACTACAAGAGGCTGCTCCCGAAGTTGTTCGGCCCACAACCGTGCAGTGGAGTACCATTCCCCAATTCCTTCGCGGCCGCCACATCCTCTGCGCCGCAGAAACCGGCAGTGGCAAATCTCTCAGCTACATGCTACCTCTCCTTCAACGCCTCTTGGGCCAGCCAAGCCTGGACCCCTGTCATATCCCTGCTCCTCGAGGCCTGGTTCTTGTGCCTTCTCGAGAATTAGCCGAACTGGTGCGGGCCGTGGCCCAGCCCTTGGGCAGCTCCTTGGACCTCCAGGTGCGGGGGTTAGGGGGAGGCCATGGCATGAGGAGGATCAGGCTGCAACTGTCCAAACAACCTCCAGCAGATATTCTGGTGGCCACTCCGGGGGCTCTGTGGAAGGCCCTGAAAACTCAACTGATCAGCCTGGAGCGGCTCTCCTTCTTGGTGTTGGATGATGCACACATGCTGTTGGATGAAAGCTTCCTGGAACTGGTGGATTACATCTTGGAGGGGAGCCATATAGCAGAAGGCCCAGCTGACTTACAAGACCCTTCAATCCGAAAGGTCACTTAGTGCTGGTGGGGCCCACATTTCCCGAAGCTGTAGGCCAGCTGCTGAGTAAAGTTGCCAGCTTAGACTCTCTAACCCCCGTTACCAGTGACAAGCTCCACTGCATCATGCCTCATGTCAGACAGACACTCATGAGGCCGAAGGGAACAGAGAAGGTGACTGGGTTGGTGCAGATCCTCAGGCAGCATGACAGAGCATATAGGACTGGCCCCGCAGGCACTGTTCTGGTGTTCTGTAATTGCTCCAGAACTGTGAACTGGCTGGGGTATATATTCTGGATGACCACAAAATCCAACACTTAAGACTGCAGGGACAGATGCCTGCCTCAGTGAAAGCAGGCATCTTCCAGTCCTTCCAGAAGGGCTCCCGAGGCATTCTTCTCTGCACAGACATCGCCTCTCCGGGCCTGGACAGCACCCAGGTGGAGCTAGTCATCAATTATGATTTCCCTCTCACCCTGCAAGACTACATCCACAGAGCAGGGAGGGTGGGCCGGGTGGGGATCGAGCTGCCAGTCACTGTCATCAGCTTTGTGACCCATCCCTGGGACGTGAGCCTGGCTCAGAAGATTGAACTGGCAGCTTGCCAGAGCAGAAGCCTTCCAGGACTGGGGTCCTCAGTGAGAGAGCCTTTGCACCAGCAAACCTTATTGCAGCAGGCTTATATATGATGCCGTAACAGGGACCTTTCCCTCTGTGCTGGACGGGTGAGCACACTTGTCAGTGGGGTGCTCTGGGCTGCCTAGTCACCTTCTGAAGACCCGGGCTGCTGTCTGGCTTCAAAAGGTAAGTTGCTGGCCAACACTGGAGGGTGAACTACTGAGCTCGGCTCTCTGTAGTCTTTCACGTGGAGAATAATGTCGATCTTGGCTCTGTATTATGTCGTGGTTTCTAACAATAAGCTATGTTTCATGGGTGCCCCTTAATAACAGTTTCCACTGCGGCAGAATTCAGTAGACTCTGAGAAGATTCACACTCCAAACTACCACACTTAGGACGAAGGCTCTTTCAATGGATGTTTTAGTTTAAATTTTTTTTCCTGCCCCCAAACATCCATTAAGCCTCCAGGAGAAGGAAAAGGGGATGTGACTAGCAATAAAGAGAAATTTTCTTCACAACAATGGCCATGGCAAGCTTAGGCACTTTTGGTGAAATCTCTCTGGGAAGTACTGGCAGAGAAATAAAAGGCAAACTGACACAGAAATATTGCTTGGTGTGCATTTCCAGGCTCTGCCTACTTTCTCATCTCTTGGTGGCAGGTGGAGGAAGAGAAGAAAAGGTTAATCTTTTTTATAAACCGGCAGAATAAGCTTATAACATCCTCTCACTATCTCTGCATAGGTTCTTGTCTCTGCAGCATTATATAAGCTTTGCCCAAAGTAATGAACTCTTGAAAGTCAAATGTAATACTTCACCAAACAACTTAAAAATGCTTGCACACTGGAAAGGGTTAAGTTGCAGAGAACACAAATGGACCCAGAGCAACCTTTGCCGAAAGAGAATATTGTGCTAAATGTACAGTCATAGCTCTTTTCCATATGAAGAAACAGTCAGAAGGATAAAAGAACTTGGTCAAAATCACACAAGTAAGTAGGAAACAATCTGGTCTGTCTGCCCTCAGGGTTGTGTTCTTTAACCGCCAGGCTAGCTTTTCTCAAATCTGATTCATACGTAGAATAACTATACACCTCTGCTTGCCTTGAATATTCCGTTTATACGTATGCCTGTTTTTAATATTGACCACTTTGACTCCCAAAAGCAACCGAGAATACACAATAATTTGGTCACTCTATCCATGGACCACTGTGGTGGGACTGCCCAGGAAGCTTATTAAAAGTGCAGCTTCCTGAGCCCTACTCCAGATCTAGATAAGTTTTCTGGGGGTTGGCTCAATAATCCAGGTACAAGGCTTTTTAAGTGTTTTGGGGGAACCTCCCAGGTGATTCTCTCACTCTCTTGAGTTAATAAACCGTTTATTCTGCCTTCCCCGGATGCCCAGCCAGGTCCTGTTAAGGTAGGAGTCCCCACACCACATCAGAGGGATGCTCCCAGCCAAGTAATCTCTGGAGCCTTGGAGATTCTGAATGGTCTCATGCTGGCCCACCTGCCGTGACAAACCTCCGCCAGAGCAAGCATTCCCCTTCACATTTACCTTCTACCACTCCCAAAGGCAGTCTGCTCCAATGAGGCCTGACTTCGTCTGTCCTAACGGGCACCCACTGATTCAAGCAGTTTAGGGATAGAAGGTGCTGTGGTTCTCAACCAGGGTGGCCCAACCTCTAAAAGGGTAGTCCAAGCAGTCTCTACCTCCTGGCCACATCCCCTCTGCAACAGCCCCAGTAAACGAAGGTCCCATCTTTGCTTTTTCAAGGTTGGCAACAGGGAGTCCCCTCCTAAAGAAGGTTCTCTCTCATTGCCACACTCAAAGGCTGCTCCAAGTGTGGTTCCTTCCTGTGGGCCTGATCAGGCTAAGGGCAGAGTTGTCTCTTTCCTTCTCTGAGTCGGACCAAGTCGTCTTACTAACACCTCTTCACAGTGTTGACCATGTTTTTCATGGGGGCTGCTGCTGAGCCTTTATTCTCTTCCTTTCATGGTGGAGAGAGAGAGGATTATAATGGTTTTTACTTCTAGGGGAGAGGGGAGTGTAATGATTATGTTGTCATTTTGTATTATGTCCTTTTGTCATGAATTTGTTTTGAATTTCATATTAAAAGGGGCCCACCATTCCCACTTTGTGAGGTCATTCAGCACCCTCATTTTGCACCTTTAACATCTCTCTCAGTATCACTTGGAAATGTTTGAAATGGCATGAGCTTGTCCTCACATTCCTATCAGCTGTAAATCTGGAGCCCCGACATGAACGTAACCATTGAGCAGAACCCCTCTCCATTACCTGTGTAACACTGGGTAGGCCCCTTAACATCTTGGTTTTTTTAGCCCTCAGGTGTAAAAATGTGAGGGTTCTATGAATTTATATTTGGGGCAGGACAAGGTCGAGAAGAGTGTGTCTTTGCTTTTATTCTTCCAAACTGGAATGTCTTCCCTCTCTTCCCCATGGGTCCAAATCTCACTTGCCCTTCAGGCCCACTGCCAAGGAGCCTTCCCTGATTCCCCAGTCCACACAATTCTCTGCCTCTTAGGGTCAGTGCCATACAACCTAGCTGTCTCTTAACGTTAATCTTGCCTCTCAAGCCAGTTTCAGAATGTGGGTCTCTCTTGCCCTCCTGTACCAGCCCACCTGCACGCCCCACATGGGGTGTCTACTAGACTAGGGCATGGGTGAGGAAGCCCAGGTGTGAGGGACCAGGCAGAGTACCTCTGCCTCCACCCTGCTCTCCTCCATAAAACTGCCCCTCCTCCTGAAGCCTGACCGCAAGTCACAGGTTCCTTATGATGACCTCACTGGGTAGTGATGACCTCACAGGCCTTCTCACAGTTTCCATGGCAGCGTAACTATGGAAACGTGCTGCCCTCAGAGAAACTTCCCTACCAGTTCTCCACCAGATACCAATCTCTTTGGTTGTCTGAGAGAGAATGTCTGACCGGATCGTCTATATTTACTCAAACCTGTGCTCTGTTCCCTGGCTGGGCAGTGCAGCAGGTACACTGAGACCGGGCATCTGTAGAAGAGGCATGGTGTACACACAACCTCACCTGGCTGCCACATGTTCCTGTGGGGCTTGCCCACTACGTAAACCTCAGCACTTTCCCAGCTGTAAGTAATACCAGTGACCTGGGACACCTTCAGGGTCCCACAGTGCTCACTGCTGAGGACAAGTGAAAGGTCATCCCTGAACTACTGTGCAGGAAGCTTCTTATCTTTATAAATGTAGCCTTCCACTTTGGGCTACAGGATGCTTCCATTCAGACCCTTTCCTGATTGGCCTCTTAGCAAAAGACAAGTGCAATTTTGTTGGCAGATGGTAAACGGAGCAGTTGGAAGAGGGCCACTCTTCAACCGCACCTTCAAACCCAGGCACCTCTGTGCTGTCATGTACACATCTATATCGGTCCCCTCAGACACATCTGATACTGAGCTGCTGAGTACTAGGGGAGAGGGTGGTGCCATATTCATGGGAAGACCGGAAGAACCAAGGGGGGTGATGAAGTGCTAGTGAGACTGGAGGGCTGAGCAGATGGTGTCCCAGGAGGCTGGGTGGATGTGAGCCTACACTTGGTACCCAGAACCCGGTTCTGAGTCTCCTGATCACTCTGCCTCAGTATTTGGCCCTGATCTAATCTAGATAAAAGTATCAGGGAGCTAGAGTTCAGTGTGGTTGTAACAGGCAGTATAAGTGGGGCACAAGAGGGGTTGCCAAGGTGGGAGGGGCCCTTAACCAATTTATATTAGATTATCTTTTTCCAAAACTTGAAAGACATTTCCATTAAAGCCTCAGAAGTGACACACTGCAAGAAATGTTTTCTGTTGTGGAAAGGAGAGATGGAGAGGATCATGATTGAAATTACTTTCGGGTTCTACTGTTTTCCCTGGAAACGGCGAAGAGACTACCTCACCTGATGCAACTGTAGGCTCTAGGAATTGCTTTTGCAGCCAGTGTCCCTTCTCTAGGGACTCATAGAGGTGATGGGCCAAGGCTGTGTTTTGGATGTCAAGTAGATTAAAGGTCTTCAGCCAGAAACTGGGAGAGACATGAGAGAGGGAAATTCTGGCAGGAGACTGTGTACAGCAGAAGTGACTGATCAGTTCTGATTTTCTTTGCAGCAGCTGTGGCTCCCGTTTCTCCTCCTACACCTGGTCACTACCATGTCCTCAACCGAGGGTGTGGAAAAACGCAGGTGGGCCGGCATGTGGAGACATACTGCCTGGTTGGTGGCTACCGGGCCTACGGGGATGCTCCTTTGGCCACGCCAGCAAAGGTGGAAGCTGAGAAGCCAGTCCCCAGATGTGCTCCCGAGAGAAAGCACACTCTGGAAGAGTCAGACGAAGATCTCGGTTGCTCCAGACCCAAAATCCGGCGATTGTAACATGGTGCCAGCAGGCGGACTCCACAGAATCTTGCTGGCTGAACCATTCTGAAGACAGGGCAATGGTTTAACTGCCTAAGACAGCGAATGCCTCTCCTGCAGTGACCCCTCCTGCCCCGCCCCACTGCCCACTACCACAGATTAGAACCTGCGTCGTTCTGCCTGAGCCTTCCTCAGACAGGAGCCTCCTTGCACACTCAATGGCCATAAGACAGGTGCCTCAGAAACTGAGGTTTGAAATGAGAGTCTGCCCTGAACATCCAAGGGCGGAAGCTGGCCTGGAAGAAAACCTGGCATTCCTCTGCTCAATCCTCACGGGCCCCTTTGTGAGCTGGAGAAAGTGAAGTCTGCACTCTGCAAGCCGAGGAGGATGCAGGAGCAGAGACAGGGTGCAGAGAAGCCTTAGCAGTCTACCACATGGGCTCCTGCCCTGAGCCATTGTCAGCGGCCACCACCACAAACCAGGGGGGAGCTGGGCTTTTTGAAACTGAAAGCAGCAATCTGTGGCTTCCCAAAGAGCCTCCTGCCTGGAGTCTCAGGAGGCAGGACAGAGAGGCCCAGGAAGCCCTGCTCCCTGAAGCAAGAACAGGATGGAGAGTCAAGCAGCACGCACCTTGCCCCGAGGTTCACATGCTCCTTTATTGCCAGCCCTTTCTGTCTCCAGTGGGGTCCCTTACTGCTCAATAAAATGTTTTTCTGTAACAGCTTTGTAGGGTCACCAGTGCTCAGACTTAGGTCACTACCCCTGTGCTAGGCACTCCTGCCACCTGGGAAAGGTTCCAAAGGTGGAACAGCTCCAGGGGGTGCCAGGGATCAGAGCAAAAACTTGAGAGGCTGGGGATACAGGAGTTTGGGCACAGTCCCTAAATCATCTCAGTGGTTGAGCTTCTGTGAGAAGGCACATCCCCAGTGTGTGTGTGTGGGGGGGGCGGGGGTCCCTAGAGGAGGCAGCTAGCGGGAGGGCCTGAGGCTGGAAATGGGGAATGGCGTGCGGCCTCTGAGCAAGCACAGGCACTTAGTCCTTGAGGTTTCTGGGAAAGCTAGAGCCACAAGGGCCACGAGACAAGGCAAGTGTAGCAGCAGAACCCAGGTGCCAGGTCTTTCTTCAGAACCTATACTTCTCCACGAGGCCGGGCCTTCTACACTGAGGTAGGAGGGATCCTGGCCAGAAGGTCAGCCAGCAGCTCTGGGACAAAGGTTGCTGCGGTGGGGGCTCTGCTGCTACGGAAACGACTTCATTTCCTTCCACTCAAACAGCCTGCTGACTGGGTTCCTGCTCTGTTGAGTTAAAGGGTCATTGACTCTCCCCAGAAGGTTGTTCAGTTCACCTCCCAAAAGTCCCTCTATTCAGGCTCTGGGGAGGTGTAGCAACTCCTGAGGGTGCTCTCCTGAGGCTGGCTGACAGAAGTGGGGGAGGTTCCTGATAGTTCCCAGGTGCTGGTTCAAGTCCCCAGAGAATGGTCATGCAGGCTGGGGAGTCAAGTAGGAGGAGAGAAAACGTTAGGGGCAGAAGGCCCCTTCCTGAATCCAGAGCTCACAAGGTTACGCCCCCCCAATTCCAAAAACTATCTCTTCCCCCACACCACCCCCATGGCCCAGTACCGGGAAACCGGGAGACCAGAGCACTTGTGGCCACAGAGACCCTCGCACGCAGCCCTCGGGGTGGGCGGGGCGGGCTGCAGGCAGATGGGGACGAGGTGTGCTCCCGGGAGGCCTCGGGCTGCAGGTGGCCCTCTGAGAGAAGCACCCCAGCTTGGACAGGAAGGTTAGAGGCGGTGTGAGCAACCTAGGGCGCCCCCTCGGAGCACTAGGAGTGGGAAGAGGAGCGGGACAGAGGGAACCCGCGATGGGAGGCGAGTGGTCTCTCAGCAGAGGCCAGCTTAGCCCGCGGGAGCTGCCTCTGAGCAGGGGGCGGGAGGGCAGTGCCGCCCTGTGGCTGCCGGGCTTCCCGGATCCGGATCGCGGCTCTCCACATATGGGTCGCAGGGTCCTGTGACTCTGTATCCCCTCCCTCACCCCGTCCCCCTCGCGAGGCCACGCCGCTGTGTAGCCTGTGTCGACGGGCAGAACCCCATCACCCGCCCCTCTCACACCCGCCTCTGCCCGCCTGCCTTGCCCTGTGCAGCTTGCACCCCGGGGGCCTCGAAGGTCCCCGCGCATGCAGCCAGCGGCCTCTGCTGTGCCTGCTGCTCCTGCTGGGTCTGCTGCTGTGATCGGTAACCCTCGTGCAGACCACGCTGGGCACCTCCAGCGCCCCAAGTCCGTGGGAGCGCACGCGGGCCCTGATGCAGGACTTCCCGCTTGTGGAAGGGTGGCTGCAGTGTGAGCGGGCTGCTGGGGGCCGGTGGGGGCCTAGCCTGGCCCTGGGAAGGGGAGGAGGTCTGGAGCATGTAGCGCTAGTGGGGAGGCTCCCTCACACCACCCCTGGATGTCCTCTCCATCATCTATGGATGCCCTTCCCCTTCTCTGTCATCCCCTCCCTGGTGGGAAATCCTCAGCCCAGGCCTCAGCTGCTCCTAGTATAGTCTGTGTGACAGTGTGAGGTGGGGGACCCCCAGGCTGGCCCAGGCCAGGCAATGTGTCCTGCCTGATCACAAGACCTAAGGAGCCCACCCATTTGCCTTGACCTCCCTCCAGCCACAACAACATGCCCCTGGTCCTGAGGCAGTTTTACCACAATGGGCTACAGCATGTTAATCTGCGCAATTTCAGCCATGGCTAGACCAGCTTGGACAGGCTGAAAGACGGTCTCGTGGGTGGCCAGGTAACAAAGGGACACACAAGGTGCCACCATGGCTGCTGGGGAATGTGGGGCAGTTTGGGGGCCTCAGAGACCACAGGTTAGTCACATTGGAACGAAGTTACCATAGTGACCAAGAAAGTGCCATGCCATGGATGCTGGGGCCTACAGGGGTCACAGTGAGCCCACCTGACGGGCTTCCAAGTACCACAGAAAAAGCAACGCATTACATGTGACTTCTGGGCACAGTGAGTGCTGTGCCAGCTGAGGAGGCTAAGAGAAGCCCAAGGAGTTCCAAAGCCCAAACTAAGCCCTGGCTTCCCTCAGTTCTGATCAGCCTACGTCCCATGCCAGACCCACGAACGGGATGCTGTGCGCCTCACCCTGGAACAAATTGACCTCATCCGCCTCATGTGTGCCTCCTATTCTGAGCTGGAGCTTGTGACCTCAGTTAAAGGTAGACGGGGGACTTCCCTGGTAGTCTAGAGGTTAAGACAACACGCTTCCACTGCAGGGGGCTCGGGTTTGATCCCTGGTGGGAGAACCAAGAGCCCTCATGCTGCGTGGCACGGCCAAAAAAAGAGGTAAACAGACTGGTGGCGGTGGGTGTTAGGGACTTCAGTAAGCTACCCCTGCCTCTGAAAATGATCATCTGACCTACCTGCCCCCAGCTCTCAACAATACCCGGATGTTGGCTTGCCTCACTGGTGTGGAGGGCGGGCACTCACTGGACAGTAGCCTCTCCATCTCGCGTACCTTCTATGCGCTGGGTGTGCGCTACGTGACACTCACCCACACCTGCTACACGCCCTGGTGAGCACCTGAATATATTCAGGAAAAAATGCATTTGCCATTTTTGGCCAACCAAACAAGCGGGCAATGCAAATCAACACTGCAAAGAAGTCTCACTAGGCATTGGTCAAAAGGGCCATGCTGAAAAAGTGTAAACACCAGAAATGCAGGACAGGTCAAGGAGAAAAGGGAGCTTTTTTACGCTGATGGGTGGGATGTAAATTGCCAATGGCCATTCTGGAGAAGTGTATGGTGTTTCCTAAAACACCTAAAAAACAGAGCTACAGACCACAAGGCACTTCCACTCATGGGCGTATATCTTGGGAAAACCAAAAATCGACAGGACACAGGCACCCCAAATTTTAGGTCTGCTCTGTTCACAAAATCCTCGACTCGGGTACACCTTAAGTATCTCCCAAAGGAGAAAATGGATAAACAAGTTGTGGTACTTTTGTACAATGGAATATCACTCAGCCATGAAATCAATGTCCTAAGGCTAGTAGCAGCATAATGAGTGGATTTAGGTACGATGATTCTAAGAGAAATATGTCACACAGATAAAGAAACTTATAAGATACCAGTTATAGATGGAATGTAAAAATCGCTACATGAACTAAATTACAAAACAGAACAGAGTCACACATTTAGAAAACACACTTATGGCTGCTTAAGGGGAAAGGTGAGGTGGGGTGATGCATAAAACAAGAGTTTGAAATTAGCACAGATACCGTTCCATCAACCAAATATGTAATAGAGTAGACCTACTCATTGCTCAGTGAACTGGACTCAACACACCCTATTCACCACAGAAGAATATATCTGCGTAGTAAGAATTTTAAAAAGTATTTATTGATATTTCTCAGTAAGTGAATATAGTGGGTGTAAAGGGGCATAACCACAGCATTGAAAATCAGCTAACCCCCATTATAAATATAAATTACAAAAAAAACCAAAGATAGTGAAAGAGAGAGAAATTCTTACAAAATTCATTCAGTGGCTGTGATGCAACCTGTATTGATCACATCTAGACCCACAGCTGGAAGAGACATAAGGCTGGACACTCTTGGGGGTGACCGGATTGGTGACGTTGGGTGAGCAATGCAGACCCTTTAAAGTAATACTGTGTGCTACCCGTTCCATGGGTCAGAAATCTCCAGGTTCAAGGGAATCTTCCTACAGCTAAAACATGCATGGGAAACCCAGAGGATGGTACACCGTATGATTGGGAAAGGTTTCTAAAACGCACCTTATTTTTCATCTCGTGGTGCTCGGGTTCACCATTCCAGCTGCTTTACCAACAATCTCCCCACTTGGAGAATCAGCACCTTTAACCTCCTGTTTCGTACAATTTGCAATCTGTCCAGAGGTTGAACGGGAAGAGGGGGAACCAATGAGAGATCAGCTCTAGGTGTTTGGACAGACACATGTCACTCTAATTTCCAATCAGGAAGAAGAATTAACCAAAGGCTCAGCCTGCCCTCTGGAATCAGAATAGGGTCTGAAGCAATCCTGCGGTTTGGCGGCCAGCTCACAAAAAGGCGAGTTGAAAAATGGATCTCAGGGGCACTAAAATTCACAAACCTGCAGGATTATAAATGATAACTTTCGTACCTTATTGAGGTAAGGCAACGAAGAGGATTTGAAAACAAGGCAGAATTGCAGGAAACCGTTTTCAAGAGGTAGATTGGAGTCGCCTTTAAAGCACGTGAAAAGCGGCAGAACTTCGACAATGATGCAGTTGGCCAAAAAGGGCGTACGTTCTTTTTTTTCCTGAATATATTCAGGAAGAAACGCGTAGGCCCTTTTTGGCCAACCAAACAAGTGGGCAATGCAAGTCCGCACTACAAAGAAGTCTCACTTCGCATCGTTCAAAAGGGGTTTTACCATGTTTGAAATTCCAATATTTTAGCCTGACACGTTTTTGGATTTTAGAAAAAAAAAATTTTAATGAGACAAAAGATCTTTTTTATGACCCAAAAAGACAGCAATAGTTTTATATTTTTATCTATTTCACTTGCACACAAAAGTCTCATGGAGTTATGTAAAGCAGTCCTGTTGGATGCTGTGCATGGTGCAAGTATGGATTAAAGCTTTGGAATCTTAAGCTTCACTCACCTGAAACTTTTAAATTAGGATGCAAGCAATCCTTTCCAACATTTGGACAGAGAAAGACACTGTCTTTATTTTATTTGTCAGGTAATTAATCTGTCTTTTGCCCCAAGAAGAGAAACAACTGGCACTTCTATCAATGTGTTGTACAAAAATCTTTGAACACAGAGTGCAAGCAGAGGCTGATACGAGATGTGAAAAAAAAATGAGAGACCCCTGTGGCATTTTCTCCTAACTTACTGCAGTCTCCTATTTAAAATGTGGGAATAATCAATCTTCTGAGGAAAAAGGCCCAAGGAAGCTTTTTGCTTTTGTGGAATAATGCGATGCCTAAAGATTTCACGAGGCAAGAAGAATTAATGAGAATGACCATGAGAAATCAAACAAAGTCAGATCCATGGATGAAGTGATGTTTACCTCTGTGAATCAGTGAGAAATAGGAGCAAATGAAAAGAAAGCTGAATACAACATTTTCCGAATAAATGTAACTGTTCAGCTGTCATAGACAAATTAATACTCACTATGATACAACCTATTTAGTTTAGAAAGTTAACTTAAATTTAAAGCTTAATAATTAGATTTATTGAAGAAACGAAAACATATTTGTGGTTTAAAATGTATGTGTTCTGCTACAGATAAGAAGACTACATAAAAAATAGAAATAAGACTAAATAAATAGAGGAAAATAACAAATTAGATGTTATTAACATTAAACACTGACACTCATCTAATGAAAGAGGAGAGACAGAAAGAGAGAAGAACTCATATCAAGCATATATTTAAAACTCCTAAATAAGAAGTCTTCAGATGTTAAAAAAAGTCTTCAATAAGAAGATAATGTAACAGCAAAGATGGGAAAAATACACCAAAAGATATTTCAAGAAAGAGAGTACAGAATGTTAAGTAAACATATCAAAAGATGCTTGGCTTCTTAGTAGTCAATTAAACGCAATAAAGTGATACCTGGAATTATCACACACCAATCAGAAAGTTCAAATGAAAATGACAGGTATTATCAAGTTTGACAAGAATGTGTATAATCCTTGAATCTCATTCACTGCTGCTGAGGATGAAAAATCATACAAATGTTTTGAAAATATTTAGAAATATCTAAAAAGATAAACAGATGAAAGCTATGACTCAAGAATTTTACTACTACATGTATATTGAACAATAATTTATACACATACCACCAAAGCTCAAGTTCTAGTATTTATATACCAGTGTTATTCTCAATAGACCCAAACTGAAAATCACTCATATTGTAATACACTTTGGAAAAAATTAATTAATAGTTAAATATTTACACTATGGAATCCTATGCAACAGTGGCAATGCATGACAACAACAGGCAACCATATAGGCATATTCAAAAACAACATAAAATAAAAAAGCCCAATCCAAAAGTGATTTTACTGTGCCATTACATTTATATTTATATAAAATTTATATTTATATAAAATTATATATTATATAAATATAATATATATAATTATATAAAATTTATATAAAATTTACTTATATGTATATAAAATACAAGTAAAGTGATCTTTTTGTTAGATACCAGAACATTATTAAACCTTAAGGGTAGTCACTAGAATTGGACAAGGGGGGCTCTGAGTATCTGGCAATTTTCTGTGTCTGTATCTAGAAACTATGTATAGACTGTATTCAAATTCTGAATTTTCTGAAATTTGTCATTTCCTTACAAACCATGCATGTTTTCGTTGTTTTTTATACATAACAAAAAGTAAAAATGATAGACTAGGGAAGGTAATTATATTAGCACTTTAATATCCATGCTTTTCAAGGTGAAAGTGAAAGGTATTAAATACTTGACACTGTGATTATTTCTTAAAAGTAAGGTGAAAATTTCAGATGAATTAATAAGACATACTTCTTCATATATAATCCTCAAAGAGGAGGGGTAGAAAGGAATATTATTATTTTTTTATTTAATATAGAATAGTTAAGATAGAAAATAATGAAAACAGACTAGGTTTAAAATAGAGCACACTGGACGTCCCTGGTGGCACAGTGGGTAAGAATTTGCCTGCCAATGCAGGGGACAGGGGTTCAATCCCTGGTCTGGGAAGATCCCACATGCTGCAGAGCAACTAAGCCCGTGTGCCACAACTACTTAGCCTGTGCTCTAGAGCCTGCAAGCAACAACTACTGAGCCTGCGTGACACAACTACTGAAGTCCATGCACCTAGAGCCCATACTCCACAAGAAGAGAAACCACCACAAGGAGAAACCCGTGTACCACAATGATGAGTAGCCCCTGCTCGACACAAGTAGAGAAACACTGCAGCATCCAAGACCCAACGCAACCAAAAATAAATAAAATTAAGTATTGTGACTTGTGAGATGACAGACTCATGTGGCTGTAGGTAAGAAGCCTCAGCTCCTTGCCACATGAATCTCTCCTTAGGGCTGCTTGAGTGTCCTCATGATATGGCAGCTGGCTTACCCCAGGATGAGTGATCTAGCAGAAACCAAAGGAGAAGCTCCAATATCTTTTATACCTTTGGAAGCTGCACTTTGTCATTTCTGCAATGTCTTATTAGTTAAAACGTCAGCCCTTTTCAAGTGTGAGGAGGCACACAGGTACATGACGACTGGGAGATAATTAGGGGATGATTAGGGCCATCTTGGAGGCTGGCTACCAAAGTGGTAGCTCACTGAACACTGAATTTTGTTTTCTGCACTGACGGAGAGAAAATGGTGAGTGAATCTCATTGGTGTTCTTTGAGATGTACCAAAGCTAGCTCTTGCTCTCACCACCAGCTGTGTGGCTGAGAGGGTCTTGGTGCTCTGGCCGGATGTCAGGCCTGAGTCTCTGAGTTGAGAGAGCCAAGTTCAGGACACTGGTCTACCAGAGACCTCCGGCACCTTGTAATATCAAAACGGTGAAAGCCTCCCAGAGATATCCATCTCAACGCTAAGACCCAGCTCCACTCAAAGACTAGTAAGATCGAGTGCTGGACATCCCATGCCAAACAACTAGCAAGACAGGAATGCAGGCACACCCATTATCAGAAAGGCTGCCTAAGATCATAATAAGGTCACAGACACACCAAAACACACCACCGGATTCAGACCTGCCCACCAGAAAGACAAGATCCAGACACACCCACCAGAACACAGCCACCAGTCCTCTCCACCAGAAAGCCTACCCAACCCACTGAACCAACCTTAGCCACTGGGGGCAGACACCAAAAACAACGGGAACTACGAATCTGCAGCCTGCAAATAGGAGACCCCAAACACTGTCCCCAAAGCCAAAGAGAAGACAGAGAAACACACAGCAGATGAAGGCAAAAGGTAAAAACCCACCAGACCAAACAAATGTAGAGGAAATAGGCAGTCTACCTGAAAAAGAATTCAGAGTAATGATACTAAATATGATCCCAAATATTGGAAATGGAATGGAGAATATACAAGACACGTTTAACAAGGACCTAGAAAAACTAAAGAGCAAACAAACAATGATGAACACAGTAAATGGAATTAAAAATTCTCTAGAAGGCAACAATAGAAGAATAACTGACGCAGAAGAATGGATAAATGACCTGGAAGATAAAATAGTGGAAATAACTACCACAAAGCAGAACAAAGAAAAAAGAATGAAAAGAATTGAGGACAATCTGAGACACTTCTGGGACAACATTAAACACACCAACATTCGAATATAGGGGTCACAGAAGTAGAAGAGAAAAAGAAAGAGACAGAGAAAATATTTGAAGAGATAATAGTTGAAAACTTCGCCAATATGTGAAAGGAAATCGTTAATCAAGTCCAGGAAGCACAGAGAGTCCCATACAAGATAAAACCAAGGAGAAACATGCCCAAACATATATTATTCAAACTATTAAAAATTAAATACAAAGAAAAAATATTAAAAGCAGCAAGGGAAAAACAACAAATAACATACAAGGGAATCCCCATAAGGTTAACAGCTGATCTTTCAGCAGAAACTCTGTAAGCCAGAAGGGACAGGCAAGACATATTTAAAGTGATGAAAGGGGAAAAGCTACAACCAAGATTACTCTACCCAGCAAGGATCTCATTCAGATTCGACAGAGAAATTAAAACCTTTACAGACGAGCAAAAGCTAAGAGAATGCAGCACCACAAAACCAGCTTTACAGCAAATGCTAAAGGAACTTCTATAGGCAGGAAACACAAGAGAAGGAAAAGACATACAATGACAAACCCAAAACAATCAAGAAAATGGTAATAAGAACATACATATCAATAATTACCTTAAATGTAAATGGAATAAATGCTCCAACCAAAAGACACAGACTGGCTGAATGGATCTGAAAACACGACCGGTATATATGCGGTCTACAAGAGACCCACTTCAGACCTAGGGACACATACAGACTGAAAGTGAGGGGATGGAATAAAATATTCCATGCAAATGGAAATCAGAAGAAAGCTAGAGTAGCAATTCTCATATCAGATAAAAGAGACTTTAAGATAAAGAATATTACAGGAGACAAAGAAGGACACTACATAATCATCAAGGGATCAACCTAAGAAGAAGATATAACAATTGTGCATATTTATGCACCCAATATAGGAGCACCTCAATACATAAGGAAAAGGCTAACAGCCATAAAAGGGGAAATGAACAGTAACAAAATCATAGTAGGGGACTTTAACACCCCTCTTTCCCCAATGAACACATCATCCAAAATGAAAATAAATAAGGAAACACAAGCTTTAAATGACACATTAAACAAGATGGAATTAATTGACATTTATAGGACATTGTGTCCAAAAACAACAGAATACACTCTTTCTCAAGTGCTCGAGGAACATTCTGCAGGATAGACCTTATCTTGGGTCACAAATCAAGCCTTGGTAAATTTAAGAAAATTAAAATTGTATCGTGTATCTTTTCCGACAACAATGCTATTAGACTAGATATCAATTACAGGAAAAAATCTGTAAAAGAATACAAACACATGGACGCTAAACAATACACTACTTAATGACCAAGAGATCACTGAAGAAATCAAAGAGGAAATTTAAAAATACCTAGAAACAAATGACAATGAAAACATGACAACCCCAAGCCTACAGGATGCAGCAAAAGCATTTCTAAGAGGGAAGTTTATAGCAATACAATCCTGCCTCAAGAAACAAGAAACATCTCAAATAAAGAAGCTAAACTTACACCAAAAGCAATTAGAGAAAGAAAAAAAAAAAAACCAAAGTCAGCAGAGGAAAGAAATCATAAAGGACAGATCAGAAATAAATGAAAAAGAAGTGAAGGAAACAACAGCAAAGATCAAAAAAACTAAAAGCTGGTTCTTTGAGAAGATAAACAAAATTGATAAAACCATTAGCCAGACTCATCAAGAAAAAATGGGAGAAGACTCAAATCAATAGAATTACGAACGAAAAAGGAGAAGTAACAACTGACACTGCAGAAATACAAAGGATTATGAGAGGTTACTGCAAGCAACTATATGCCAATAAAATGGACAACCTGGAAGAAATGGACAAATTCTTAGAAAAGCACAACCTTCCAAGACTGAACCAGGAAGAAATAGAAACTATAAACAAACCAATCCCAAGCACTGAAATTGAGCCTGTCATTAAAATCTTCCAACAAACAGAAGCCCAGGACCAGATGGCTTCAAAGGCAAATTCTATCAAATAGAAGAGTTAACACCTAACCTTCTCAAACTCTTCCAAAATATAGCAGAGGGAGGAACTCTCCCAAACTTATTCTATGAGACTACCATCTCCCTGATACCAAAACCAGACAAAGATGTCACAAAGAATGAAAACTACAGGCCAATATCACTGATGAACATACATGCAAAAATCCTCAGCAAAATACTAGCAAAAAGAATCCAACAGCACATTCAAAGGATCATACACCATAATCAAGTTGGGTTTATCGCAGGGATGCAAGGATTCTTCAATACATGCAAATCAATGTGATACACCATATTAAAAAACCTGAAGGATAAAAACCATATGATCATCTCAACACATGCAGAAAATGCTTTTGACAATATTAAACACCCATTTATGATAACCCTCTAGAAAGTAGGCATAGAGGGAAATTTCCTCAACATAATAAAGGCCATATATGACAAACCCACAGCCAACATTGTTCTCAATGGTGAAAAAGTGAAACCATTTCCACTAAGATCAGGCAAAAGAAAAGGTTGCCCACTCACACCACTATTATTCAACACACTTTTGGAATTTTTACCTATAACAATCAGATAAGAAAAAGAAATAAAAGGAATTTAAATCGGAAAAGAAGTTAAGCTGTCACTGTTTGCCACTAGATGACATGATACTATATAGAGAACCCTAAAGGTGCTACCAGAAACCTACTAGAGTTAATCAATGAATTTTGTAAGGCTGCAGGATACAAAATTAATGTACAGATATCTCTTTCATTCCCATACACTAAAGATGAAAAGTCTGAAAGGGAAATTAAGGAAACACTCCCATTTACTCATGCAACAAAAAGAATAAAATACCTAGGAATAAAGCTACCTAAGGAGACAAAAGACTTACTCAGAAAACTATAAGACACTGATGAAAGAAATCAAAGATGACACAAACAGGTGGAGAGATATACCATGTTCTTGGATGGGAAGAATCAACATTGTGAAATGACTATACTACACAAAGCAATCTACAGATTCAATGCAATCCCTATCAAACTACCAATGGCATTTTTCAGAAAACTACAACAAAATATTTCCCAATTTGTATGGAAACACAAAAGACCCCGAACAGCAAAAGCAATCTTGAGAAGAAAAACAGAGCTGGAGTAATCAGGATCCCTGACTTCAGACTATACTACAAAGCTACAGTAATCAACACAGTATGGTACTGGCACAAAAACAGAAATATAGATCGATGGATCAGGAGAGAAAGCCCAGTGATAAACCCATACACATATGGTCACCTTATTTTTGATAAAGGAGGCAAGAATTTACAATGGAGAAATCACAGTCTCTTCAATAAGTGGTGCTGGGAAAACTGGAGAGCTACAGGTAAAAGAATGAAATTAGAAGACTCCCTAACACCATACACAAAAATAAACTCAAAATGGATTAAAGACTCAATGTAAACCAGACACTATAAAATTCTTAGAGGAAAACATAGACAGAACACTCTATGACATCAATCACAGCAAGATCCTTTTTGACCCACCTCCTAGAGAAATGGAAATAAAAACAAAAATAAAAACATAGGACCTAATGAGACTTCAAAGCTTTTGCACAGCAAAGGAAAACATAAACAAGATGAAAAGACAACCCCCAGAATGGGATAAAATATTTGCCAATGAAGCAACTGACAAAGGATTAATCTCCAAACTTTACAAGCAGCCCACGCAGCTCAATATCAAAGAAACAAACAACCCAATCCATCAATGGGCAGAAGACCTATTAGACATTTCTCCAAAGAAGATATACAGATTGCCAGGAAACACATGAAAGAATGCTCAACATCACTAATCATTAGAGAAATGCAAATCAAAATTACAATGAGGTATCATCCCACACAGGTAAGAATGGCCATCATTCAAAGAATCTACAAACAATAAATGCTGCAGAGGTGTGGAGAAAAGGGAACCCTCTTGCACGGTTGGTGGGAATGTAAATTGATACACAGCCACTATGGAGAACAGTACGGAGGTTCCTTAAAAAACTAAAAATAGAACTACCATATGACACAGCAATCCCACTACTGGGCATATACCTGGAGAAAACCATAATTCAAAAAGAGTCATGTTCCAAAATGTTCATTGCAACTCTATTTGCAATAGCCAGGACATGGAAGCAACCTAAGTGTCCATCAACTGATGAATGGATAAAAAAGATTTTGCACATCTTCAATATAAAATGGAATATTATCAGCCATAAAAAGAAATTAAATTGAGTTATTTATAGTGAGGCAGATGGACCTAGAGTCTGTCATACAGAGTGAAGTAAGTCAGAAAGACAAAAACAAATACTCTATGCTAACACATATATATGGAATCTAAAAAAAGAGGAAAAAAATGGTTGGGAAGAAACTACGGGCAGGACAGGAATATAGACGCAGACGTAGAGAATGGACTTGAGGACATGGGGAGGGGGAAGCGTAAGCTGCGATGAAGTGAGAGAGTGGCATGGACTTATATATACTACCAAATGTAAAATAGATAGCTAGTAGAAACAGCTGCATAGCACAGGGAGATCAGCACAGTGCTTTGTGACCACTTAGAGGGGTGGGATAGGGAGGGTGGGAGGGAGATGCAAGAGGGAGGAGAAGTCGGGATATATGTATATGTATAGCTGATTCACTTTGTTATACAGCAGAAACTAACACACCATTGTAAAGCAATTATAGTCCAATAAAGATGCTATAAATAATTTACACCTCCCCAAAATTAAATCTTTTTAAAAATAAATAAATAAAATAGAGTACTCAATAACATGGTAACTCTAAACCTAAATATATTCAATACTACAGCAAATGTAAATGGATTAATGTCTCCTATTAAAGTGTAATTTTTTATATTATGTGCAACTAAAATTTTTTCCCAATATATAGGTAAAATAAAAGAATTACATTAGAAAGGAGAAAACATTCCATGTATTTAAAAACAGTAAAATGATAAGCATATAATATGCATCTTAGATAAAGTAGTGTTTAAGTTCAGAACAATTTGTCATTATTGTAACTAATATTATTATCCCAATTTCTTAAAAATATTTAAATATTTTTTCTATTTGAAAAAATATTTTAATATTTTTTTCTTTGCTATTTTGTGGTCTAATACATGGTAAGTATTTAGCTGCTAACATAACTTAAAAATATATGCTGTTTTTTACAGCCAAACAAAACTGAATCAAGAAGAAATAGATAACTTGAACAGACTGATCACTACAAGCAAAATAGAATCTGTAATTTACAAAAACTCCCTACCAACAAAAATCCAGGATCAGATGGTTTCACAGTCAAATTCTACCAAATATACAAAGCAAAACTTACACTGATTCTTCTCAAACTCTTCGAAAAGATTGAAGAGTAAGGAATACATCCAATGACATTCTATGAAGCCACCATCACCCTGATATCAAAAACAGATGGGGGGGGGACTTCCCTGGTGCCACAGTGGTTAAGAATCCGTCTACCAATGCAGGGGACATAGGTTCAAGCCCTGATCTGGGAAGATCCCACATGCCGTGGAGCAACTAAGCCTGTGTGCCACAACTACTGAGCCTGTGCTCTACAGCCCACGAGCCACAACTACTGAGCCTGATAGCCACAACTACTGAAGCCCACGCACCTAGAGCCCATGCTCTGCAAAAAAGAAGCCAGTGCAGTGAACAGCCCGCACACCACAACGAAGAGTAACCCCCACGCGCCACAACTAGAGGGAGCCCGTGCACAGCAACGAACACCCAATACATCCAAAAATAAATAAAGAAATTTACTGGAAAAAAAACACAGATGGGGACTTTTCTGGTGGTCCTGCAGTTAAGATTTCGCCTTGCAGTGCAGGGGGTGTGGGTTCAATCCCTAGTGGTAGAGCTAAGATCCCACATGCCTCACAAATAAGAAACCAAAACATAAAACAGAAGCAATAATGTAACAAATTCAATAAAGACTAAAAAAAAAAAAAACCACACAGAAAGACACTACCAAAAAAGAAAATTGCAGGCCAATATCTCTGATAAATATGGATGCAAAAATTCTCAACTGAATATTAGAAAACTACACATAAGAGGATCATACACCATGATCCAATTTGATTCACCCCCGTGTCACAAAGTTCTTCCAACATATGCCAATCAATCAACATGATACACTCCATCAACAAAGGAAAACACAAAACAAATGATCATCTCAATAGATGCCGAAAAAGCATTTGAGAAACTTCAACATCCATTCATGATAGTAACGCTTACCAAAATGGGTATAAAGGAAACATATCTCAACATAATAAAAGCTATTTATGACAAACCCACAGCCAATATAATACTCAATGTTCATGACAAAATATCAAAGAAGCACGGAAAAGTGATGGAGGAGATGGAGAAACTTCTCAGTGTGCAGGTGCAGGATCAACATCAGCGCTAAATCCTGCTCAGCTTAATGGTGACTCAATAGAAAGCTAAAAGCCTTTATGAAGACTTGAAGAAGAAACACGGGAAAGAATCAGAGGGCATATTTTTTAATGCCAGCCATGGCTGTTTTCATCGGTTCAAGGGTAGAGCCAACCTCAACAAGGTAAAAGTAAGTGGACAGGCAGCAGGTGCAGATAGGGTAGCTGTCCAGGAACTTCCTAAAACACTTTGAGAAATTATTGATAATGGTGTGCATTTACCCAACCAGGTGTTTAATATGGATGAGACACAACTGTACTGGAAGAGGATGCCAGACCGAAGTTACATCAGTAAGAAGGAAAAGTTGATGCCGGGCTGTAAAGCAGCAACAGATAGGCTAACTGTTGTTTGGTGGCAAATCTTCCAGTGATATGAAGCTGAAGCCTCTCTTAGTTCATCATTCAGAGAACCCAAGAACCCTTAAAAACATAGCCAATGACTCTCTTCCTATTGTGTGGAAGCGTAACCCCAAATCCTGGATTACACAGGCCACATTCCAGGACTGGTTTTGCCACCACTTTATCCCAGATGTAGAGAAATATTGCTCAGAGAAGGACGTCCCAAAAAAACATTCTTTTGCTGCTCGACAATGCTCTGGGCCACCCCCCATTCATGGATGACTTTTCCCAACGTCAAAGTAGTGTATCTGTCACCGAATACTGCATTGCTCATCCATCCTATGGACCAGGGAGTTATAGCGACTTTCAAGAAATATTATTTATGTCACACTTTTTGTCAGGCAGTAAAGGTAAGTGACAAATCAGGAAGAACCTAGGGACAATTTTGGAAGGACTATAACATCTACAAGGCCATAAAAAACATTGACTTTGCATGGTGTGAGTGTATGGTGGTCACCATGAATGGGGTTTGGAAGAACCTTTGCCCACAGTTTGTTCATGATGTTTGTGGATTTGAGAAGGCAGATCAGAAGTCTGAAGAGGTCTTCAGCAACGTAGTGACCCTCAGCGAGAAGCTGGAGCTAGATCTGCAAGAGGACGATTTCACTGAACTCCTTGCTGTGCAACACGAGGAGCGTACTGATGGAATTGGAGGCGCAGAGAAAGGATGAAGAGGGACAGGAGGAAGAAGAAGTAACTGAAGAACTGAAGAGATTCATGACACAGAAAATGCCAAGGGCATCTTCTAAATTTGAGGAGGCACTGTTAGTTTCTGAGGCACAGGGCTCGAACCTACAATGGTACCCAAAGGTGGCAGCAGCCATTCAGAACGCAAACCAGTGCTACCGTGTCATCATCTATGATGAGAAGAAACGAGCTACAACCCAGACATCAATGGAGCATTTTTTCAAGAGGGTAGATAGAATTAAATCCAGCAAGGAACCAGAACCTGTGTCATCAATGTCAGGTATGAGTGAAATTGGAGCTTGCCCCCTGTCTCCTACTGCTGATACTCCTTCACCTCTACCATCTCCCACCTCCGCTCCCTCCTCCAATCAGTAACTCTTCTCGCCTGTTCCCTTGATGCCAGCCTTAGTATCCCAGCTGTTGTACTGTATTACTGTACTTTTCAAGTTACTGTACTGTAAGACTAAAAATGTTTTCTTTGTTTTTGTGTTTGCTTCTTATGTATTGTTTCTGTGAAAAGTATTATAAACCTATTACGGTACAATACCATATAGCTGACTGTGTAACCTGGGTACCTCGGCTAACTTTGTTGGACTTACAAACAAATTGGACTTACAAACGCACTCTTGGAACAGAACTTGTTCATATGCAGGGGACTTACAGTAAAAGCAAAAAAGAAACAGGAACTCATCAAACTTATAAGCTTTTGCACAGCAAAGGAAACCATAATCAAAATGAAAATACAACCTATGGGCTGGGAGAAAATATTAGTAAATGATGAGACTGACAATGGCTTAATTTACAAACTATACAAACAGCTCATACAACTCAATAACAATATAACAAATAACTCAATGGAAAAATGGGTAGAAGAACTAAATAAACATTTCTCTAAAGAAGACATACAGATAGCCAATAGGCACATGAAAAGATGCTCATCATCACTAATTATTAGAGAAATGCAAATCCAAATTACAATGAGGTATCACTTCACACTGATCAGAATGGCCATCATTAAAAAAAATCTACAATTAACAAATGCTGGATGGGGTATAGAGAAAAGGGAACCCTTCTACACTGTTGGTGGCCATGTAAGTTGGTGCAGTCACTATGGAAAACAGTATGGAGGGTCCTCAAAAAAACTATAAAGAGAGTTGCCATATGATCTAGCAATCCCACCTGTGGACATATATCTAGACAAAACTATAATTCAAAAAAATACATAAAACCCTATGTTCATAGCAGCACTATTTATAATAGCCAAGACATGGAAACAACCTAAATGTTCATTGAAAAATGAAAGTATAAAGAAAGTGTGGCATACGTATACAATAGATATTACTCAGACATAAAAAAGAATGAAGTAATATCATTTGCAGCAACATGGATGGACATAGAGATAATGATACAAAGTGAGGTAAGTCAGAAAGAGAAAGACAAATACCGTATAATATCACTTACATGTGGAATCGAAAACAGGACACAAATGAACATGTCAGCAAAACAGAAACAAACACACAGATATAGAAAACAGAGTTGTGGTTGCCAAGGAGAGAGTGATGGAAAGATTCGGAGTTTTGGAATAGCAGAAGCAAACTATTCTACATAGGATGGACAAGCCACAGAGACCTACTGTACAGCAGAGGAATCTATATTCAGTATCCTGTGATAAACCATAATGGAAACGAATATATATATATATATATATATATATATATATATATATATATATATATATATATATATGACTGAATCACTTTGCTGCACAGCAGAAATTAATACAATAATATATAAAGTCTGCACAGGGTGTGGAGAAAAGGGAACCCTCCTGCACTGTTGGTGGGAATGTAAACTGATACGGCCACTATGGAGAACAATATGGAGGTTCCTTAAAAGCTAAAAATAGAACTACCATATGACCCAGCAATCCCACTACTGGGCATATACCCGGAGAAAACCATAATTCAAAAAGATACATGTATCACAATATTCACTGTAGCACTATTTACAATAGCCAGGACATAGAACCAACCTAAGTGTCCATCGACAGATGAATACAGAAAGAAGATGTGGCCTATATATACAATGGAGTATTAACTCAGCCATAAAAAGGAACAAAATTCAGTTATTTGTAGTGAGGTGGTTGGACCTAGAGTCTGTCATACAGAGTGAAGTACGTCAGAAAGAGAAAAACAAATACCGTACGTGAACACATATATATGGAATTCAGAAAAATGGTACTGACGAACCTAGTGACAGGGCAGGAATAAAGACACAGATGTAGAGAACGGACTTCAGGACACAGGGCTGAAGGGGAGACAGGGACGTGGTGAGAGAGTAGCACTGACATATATACACGACCAAATGTAAAAGAGCTAGTGGTAAGCTGCCGCATAGCACAGGGAGATCAGCTCGGTGCTTTATGTCCCCCACAGGGGTGGGATAGGGAGTCTGGGAGGGAGCCTCAAGACGGGGGGATATGGGATATATGTATACATATAGGTGATTCACTTTGTTGTAAAGCAGAAACTAATACAGTGTTATAAAGCAATTATACTCTAATAAACATGTATTTTAAAATACCACAACGTTGTAAATCAACTACACTAGAAAATATTTCTTAAGTGAAAAAGATTTTCTGAATGTAAGTTTTATTGTGTGTGTGTACCACAGGTTCAATATATATGAATTATGTCCAATTGATTACATTGTTTTTCAAAATAAAGAATTTTTGATATTCTACATCAGCTGCATAATATAAATGCAGAAAAACTATATTATTCTTTTCTAAAGTTAAGAAATACCCATTTTGCTCAATCGGTATACTATAAACCACTAACTGTTAAAAAGGGATTCGTGACCTCTTCCTTCCAGAGAAATATTTCTGCACTCACACAAGTTTAATAGAATGTTCCGCCATGAACTGGCTTCCCACCTTAGAAACACGAGATTTGCATCCTGAAATCTTTCTTGCAAAAATGTCCAATTAACATCCTAGCATTACAGAAAGAAATGCTTTTTTCCAGATCTCAAATTACATACAACTTTATCAAGACATCATGTATGTTTTCTTTTTTCCACACACACAGACTGCATTTTATTTTTACAAGAGAAAAATCAACTGACACCAAGCATTGTAAATGGATGACCACAGCAAAAGCAACAATGATTGTAATTCCCAAACACGAAACACACTCGTACTATTGTCATAATATTGACATTCAGTCCAGGAATCCTCCACTGTAACAGCTCCTTTATTTTGCAGTGAAAGACATCATGTTACTTTTGTTTTGTTTTGTTTTTGTTTTTGTTTTTTTTTGTGGTACGCGGGCCTATCACTGTTGTGGGCTCTCCCATTGTGGAGCATAGGCTCCGGACGTGCAGGCTCAGCGGCCATGGCTCACGGGCCTAGCCGCTTCACGGCATGTGGGATCTTCCCGGACCGGGGCACGAACCCATGTCCCCTACATCGGCAGGCGGACTCTCAAACACTGCACCACCAGGGAAGCCCGACATCATATATATTGATATTATCAGCACTCACCTGAGATCTTCAAAAATCAACAAAAACATAATTTTGTGCTCTCTTTCATTTATTCTGGTTCTAAATGATCATTTCTAAATGAAAGTATTTAAGCATGTTAACGGCATCTTATAACATCATATTTCAAATGACTACCGTCTCTCCAAAGATGCCATATGAGGAACTCATAAGTAGGCTCTCCAAAGTTTTACTCTCTGAATCTGTATTACACTTCTGCTGAAATTCACAATGTTCATTATTCTCTGAGAATATTCGTTTTCTTGTATGTCCATCTCACATACTCTTTCATTTCATGAAGTTTTTTCCTACAATTTTACGCCTAGTTTATTTCTGAGAAAATGCATTATTCCACATTGATATTTATAGACACAAAGACTTCTATATAATTCCCTGAGAGTTTCAAGAACTCCTTATTGTTTTTTTTACATACCTAGCTTCTGAAGCTCTCCACAAAGCATTACTAAAATTGTATTTACATAAGTATCTACATATTAATCACACATTAATGCGTTTACAATTGTATTATGCTTTATTGATAATTTTGGAGCATAAACATAGCTGTCTTATTTACCACCCTCTTGGAAATCACTTTAATATTTGCACTTAGGACTTGAAAGAGAATGGATAAATAAAAACCTGAAGAATATGCAAATACAATTTATATATTTCTCATAAAATTAGGTGATTATCTAACCTTTATCCAGAAAAAAGAAGAGCCCACATACTCTGCAGTCATGATACTCGAGAACGTGTGGTCTTCCAGCAGGAAAACATGCAGCAATCCACGTGGCAGAGTTTACCTGTGACCAGCTGGGGTTAGTGTCCTATGCATTCCTTACATGCAACATATCGGCAGTGGCCAAAGGGAATTTGTCAGTTGTGGCAATAAGTATAATGAAGATTTGTAGCAGGTCATGCTCATATATTCAGCACAGGTACAATCAACATCTTGCTCAACTCTGGTAGATCTAAATCTGTATCTGTTACCTTGTCTTTAACGAGGAAATGTCAGAACTAACTTACAGAAAAAGGTGTTTTGTTTGTTTGTTTGTTTTAATTACAGTCACGGTGAGTAAGACATAGCTCAGAACAGCTAATGTGACTTAGTGATTCTCTCATCAGGAAATACAGTTTCTACTTCCCTGTTAATTCTCCACATTCTGTAGTAAGTTAAGTTTCAGTGGAAGATAAATCTACAGGGCAAAAAGAAAAGAAAACTTACATGTGTTGATAGGATCATTCTGACAGGTTTTACCACGTATGTCAGTGTTTCTGGTGATGGACACAAGCTAGAGCTCCCTACTCTGACATTTTCACTGATGTCATTCCCCTTGATCCTCAATTTGAAAGTGGATAAAAATGTTTTCTATGTTTTCTTCTTTAAGAAATTAAATAAAGAATGCTGTCTAGACATGATCCTCTAATGACTTTCAGTCAGTGGTCATCAAGAGAAGAAAAGCACAGAATCTCATCCCCACAGAAGGGTGACATTCAGTCAGGTAAGAAAATTCTCCCCAAAATCAGAGCTTCATCTTTAACATTCAATCAAAGGCTTTCACAGGTTCTTCATACTCTGCACTCAGCCTTACCATATGGGATTGGCTCTGAGAACCTCACACCAGATGACTAACACACATGTCATAGGACACTGATCTGGGACCAGATCCTGCCTCTCTTAATGATCTCCCTCAGGGACATTGCAATATTCTGGGATATTTCCTGGAGCCTTCTACTCTATACAGGTACACTTCCAAGTAGAAACAGAAGCTTTGATTCTCACTGGGACCCCTGCTCTGTCCAACCAACCTCTCTAGAAATATGATGTTCTAATCTCTCCTGATTAGAACATTGCACGGTCTCTCCCTGTGCTAATTTAGTAAAGGTAAAAGAGAAACAAGAAAGGGCAAACTATGCAGGGAGCAATATATAAGATTCCTTTACTTAATGTATTTATCTGATATACACAAACATTGAGAAATATAGATTCATTTCATAACGGTCAAGAAAAGAGGAAGAGGAACCTCCATGCCAACAGTATATATAGATTGGAATCAATCCTACATAAGCTCCAGCTAAAGCTTAGCTACGAGGTACTAACTCTTCTCATAAAGAAGCAATAGTTCTCCATCATTTGAAGCACACTGAGGACTCAGACAGCTGGACACTGAGGGTGTAGTCTCCTCACTTGAATTCTGTACCTGCATCACAGAGCAATGAAATATTCCCAAAGAATTATTAAGGATGAGGTGGGGAGCCGAAATAAAAAAGGTGAATCCATAGTCTGCCCTACCATTCGTTCTGCTGGATGTTACCACCATCTTGGCCCAGTATGACCTTCCCACTTTTCTCTGGGCCTCCCTACTTCCCACCTCCAACCTCTCATTATATCTTACCTACACTTGGAAACGACTCTAGTTTTTCCACTGATCTTCATCAACAAGCAATCCAAATAGCAACTGTGTATATAACTCCTTAGAAACCTCAGGTCTGACTCAGTAATACATGACCTTCGAAGTCAAAAGTTTTCCTAATTCCCTTTATTATTATTTTTTCCAATTTCCATGTACTTACACTCTCAGGACCTCCACTGTTCTCAGGTTTGTCTTCCCTGCAAAATCTGTCAACCTAGACATAGACTTAAGTACCACCCTCTAATCATCTCCTAGGGAATCCAGTTTTTAAAAAAGCCTCATGGACTTTAGTAAAGACTCTTAAAGATAACCCATGGGAGATAGCAGTACACCCACAGATATCTATTTAATACACCCTCAGAGTAATTTTTTTTCTTTTTTATAAAGTCTCTTCTGTCCAATGAAGACTCTCAGCTCTTCTTCAACATATGCAGTGTCTCACCCTTCTGATTACTCTCTGCTCTATCCCAGGGCCACTCCCTTTCCTGATATTACATTCTTTCCCAATTTTGTATGTTGGTAAAATCAAATAACATAAAATATAACATGTTAATTATTATAAAGTGCACCGTTCAGTGATATTAAATACATTCATATTATTGGGCGATCAACATCGCCATTTATCTTTCTAATTCTTTTCCTACGTTTTAAAACTGTAACTCTATATCCTTTAAACATAACTTTCCTTTTTGTTCCATAACCACCTGAAAAGCATCATTACCCTCCCAATTTCTATGGTTTTGACTACACTAAATACCCCATATAATTGAAATAAGTAGTTGCATTGTTATGACTCACTAAAAGTCACAAAAATGGCATATTTGGTAGCTAAATTTCCTCAGGATTCATCCATGTTGTAGCATATTCCCAGATCTTTTCCTTCTTAACACTGAATAATATTGTATTATATGGGTATACCACACTTTGCTTATCCAGGAACTAGTGGATAAACACTTAGGTTGCTTTCATATTTTAGCTACTGTGATTATTACTGCTCTAAACACTGGAGTACAAATATTACTTTAAGACCCTGATTTCAATTCCTTTGGGTATACCTCATAGTACAATTCCTGGATCATGTAGTAAGTCTATTTTTCAATATCTGAAAAATTGCCATACTCTTTTGCAAAGCAGCTATATCATTCTACACTCGCACTGACAGAGCACAATGCTTCCAACTCCCTCACATCCTCACCAATACTTGTTTTCTGCTTGTGTATGTGTGTGTGTGCTTGTGTGTGTATGCATGCACACAAATATATAAACATGCATTTAGTGATATGGAGCATCTATTCAAGCACTTAGTCATTTGTACATCTTTTTGAAGAACCATCTATTCAACTCTTTTATCCATTTTTGAATCAGGGTGTTTGCTTCTTGTTGAGTTGTAGGAATTCTCTGTATATTCTGAATAGGAATCTCTTGTCAGATAGATGGCTTTCAAATATTTTCTCCCATCTTGTGGGTTGCCATTTTATTCTGTTTACATTTCTTTGATACACATTTTTTAAAATTATGTACTGCAAATTGTTTATTTTTTTGTTAGCTGTACCTTTGTTGTTCCTTCATTTCATATTGAGGAAAACTGCCAAATCCAATGTCACGAAGCTCTTGTCCTGTGTCCTCTGCTAAGACTTTTAATTTTATTAGGCCTTATATTTAGTTTCTTGATACGTTTTCATTAATTTTTGCATATGATGTTAGGGAAGGGTCCATCTTCCTTCTTTTGCATGTTGACAACAAGACTTCTCAGCACCATTTGTTAAAAATACTGTCCTTTCTACTTTGAAAAGTCTTGGCAACTTGTCAAAAATCATTTGGCCATATATCAGGGTTTATTTCTGATTATTCTATTCTATTCTCTTGGTCTTGAATAAGGGAGAAAATAGTATAAACTATCCAGGTTGCTGAAGAGCATAAAGAAAGACCAGGACTGAGAATAAGGAGGGCAATATAGAACAGCAGGGAGTAAAAGACAGTGTGAGAGACGATCTTGTATTTGTGAGTTCATGGAAATATGATCAGGCTAAAACCACTAAACGCCTGACTTTGAACAATACGGTAAATGTCCTAGCAAGAAACATAACACTTACGCATCTCTGGGAAATATAATATGGGCATAAAGATAAGCTACACACAAATATATTAAAAAGGGAAGGGTTTTCATGGTGTGAGAATACTGTGGGATTTGAAATACAATTTACTTCTGTTCTACCATTCTCTCTAAAATTTATCAAAGTGTATATACAAGCAATTCCAATTCTTGTAATGTGCTTGACAGGTTTAATATGAACTTCAGCAGACCAGTAAATGTACATTCATAGTAGGACTCTACCCTAATCCAAAAAACAAAACACAAAATCTGGAAACACTACAGTTCACTTTGTCAACACACATACAGATGCAGTGATGGTTAACAGTCTAAAAACAGAAGGTGAGCATGGGTGCAAGAGGTTAATCCCCAGGCTGGGGTTGGGGTGCAGAGTTTGAGGGTAACACAGGTAGAAAAGGCTTTTGTCCTATCCTTGATTTTTGAGGTATGGAAGTTCACAGGTCACTACCTTCATTTCAAAATGAATGAATGCACTATACAATTTTTAAAAACAGGTGAAGTAAACATGAGTGATAATAAATTTCACACTATCACTAATCAAATAAGATACTAAGAAAAATTGAATAATATAATTTAAGAATGAAGCAGAGAGATTGTCCAAAATGGTAGCATTCAAAAACCCAGAGCTTGATGCCTCTCATGGGCACACCAAAGTCACAACTGTTTACAGAACAGCAATTCATGAAAAAGGCCGGGACCTACCATAAAAGATGTTTTAGAGCTAAAGATATAAGGAGGGCACCTCGGCAAGACAGGGAGGAAAGGCAAAATCTCAACAGAGCCAAGACCCAAACCCCCAGGTGGGTGGCCCACAAATGGGAGAATAATTACAATTTCTGAGGTGCTCCCAGGTAGCAAGGGGTATGAACCCATCATCAGGCTCCCAAGCCCAGGGACCCTGTGCTGGAAAGAAGAGTTCCCAGAAAGTTGGGCTTTGAAGACCAGTGGTGCTTATTTTCCAGAGAGCCAGAGGGTTGTGGGAAATAGAGATTCCACTCTTAAAAGGTGCTCACAAAATCCCACATGATCCGAGAATCAGAAGAGAAGCAGTCATTTGAACGGATCCTGGGTCACACCTACGTCCTGATCTTGGAGAGTCTCCCAGAGAGTCCAGAGGCAACTACAGCACAGCCTCAGGGACATAGACACTGGCAGAAGCCATCTGGGGGAGCTCCTTCTACCTCGTGGCCACTGGTACCAGCAAGCATAATTTCAGAATCCTCCCTCTATCTTTTTAGCCTCAGGACCTGGCCCTACCCATTTCCACCAGACTATAGACACAAGTACTAGGATGCTGCAGGCCAAGAAACTAACTGAGAAGGGGCATAGCCCCATCCACCAGCAAACAGGCTGCCTTCAGACCCTCTCAATGCACAGCTGCCCCTGGACATGGGCCCAGCCACCAAAAGCCCCAGGACCAGCCTCCACACCTCAGTGGACAGGCACCAGCCCCAGAGTCCCTGGCCCCTCTGACAAGTGAGCCTGTTCTGGCCTTGGAATCAGCCTCACCATCAGCAGCTGATCACTGCACAGGGACTCGATGGAGCTTGGACCTACCCAACAGAAAACCTGCTCTAGCAGTGGGATCAGCCTCATACACCAACAGGCACACAACAGCTCCAGGAATACCACAACCCAGCATCCTGTGTGACCAGAACACTTACCTGCAGGCCAGAAACAGCCATGGACTCAGCTAGGCACTGACCCTGCCCATCAGAATGCAAACACAAGATTAGGGGTACCCCAGATCCTGCAGATAGCTGTGTCAGGAACAGTGATCCAACACCAACTCTGCGACTCCTGGGCCCTGCAGCCAGAACTCAGGACCTGTGTCTTCCTCCCAGTAGCCAGCATCGCCCCAAGACCAGTGACTGGGCACTAGCCCTGATATCACCTGGACTGCAATTCTACCCATAAGTGAACCAGCACTAGATTTGGTGTCCCCCAGAGTTGTGCAGCCAGCTGCCTTTTGATTTAGCCTCACCAAGAAGCACAGACAGCTTCCATACCAGGCAGAGTCTGGCAAACAAGCACTCTGGGGGCAGCCAAGATTACCTGACCACCAACAGTAGTCAGCCCACCAAGCAGCCCACATAGGGGGTACACTTAGAACATATAGCTCTGGTGACCAGGGGACAGTGGGCTGCTGGGACACATAGGACCTCTCCTACAAAAGGCCACTTCTCCAAGGTTCAGGAAATGTAACGAACCTACTACATACATAACAATAAAAACAGCAAGTTAAGAAAAATGAGGTGACACAGAAACACGATCCAAATGAAGGAACAAGATAAGAACTCAGAAGATCTAAGTGAAGTGGAGATAGCCAATCTGCCCAACAAAGAGTTCAAGGTAATGACTGTAAAGATGATCAAAGAACTCAGGAGAAGAATGGACGACCAGAGCAAGAAGTTAGAATGTTTGAAAAAAGAGTTAGACAATTAAAGAACAACAAAACAGAGATGAGGACTACAATAACGGAAATGAAAAATACACTAAAAGGAAACTACTGTAGACTAAATGATACAGAGGAATGAATCAGAAAACTGAAGGAGAGAGTACTGGCAATCACTGAAGATGAACTGTAAAACAATAGATTAAAATGAAATGAGGAAAGTTGAACAGACTTGTGAAACAACATCAAGTGTACTAATATTTGCATTATACTGGTCCCAGAAGCAAAAAGGAAAGAGAAAGCAGTGTAGAACATACCTGAAGACGTAAGAGCTGAAAACTTCCATAACTTGGGAAAGAAAACAGACATCCAAGCCCAGTAAACACAGCAAGGCCAAAACGGGATCAACCCAAAGAAGACCACACCAAGACCCATTGTAATTAAAATGGCAAAAAAATAAAGATAAAAAGACACTATTAAAAGGAGCAAAGGAAAAGCAACAAGTTACAAACATGGGAACTTGCATTAAGTTATCAGCTGGCTTTTCAGGATAACCTCTGCATTCCAGAAGGGAGTGGCATGGTATATTTAAAGTCATGAAAGGGAAAAGCCTATAACCAAAAATACTCTACCCAGCAAGGCTCTCCTTCAGATTTGATGGTGAGATCTAAAGTTTTACAGAGAAGCAAAACTAAAAGAGCTCAGCATCGCCAAACCAGCTTTATGAGGAATCTTAAAGGGGCTTTTCTCAGTGAAAAAGAAAAGGCCACGACTGAAACATAAAAATTAGAAAAGGAAACTTACTAAAGGAAAAACCTCATTGGATAAGGCAAATATTCAACAAAGGCAGTAAATCAACCATGTACACAGCTAATAGGAAGGACGAAAGAAAACAGTAATAAAATCATCTATATTCACAATAAGAAGTTAAGGGACACACAAAACAAGTAGATGTAAAATACAAGGTCAAATTCAGTAACTGTGGGGGAGCAGAGTAACAATGCAGGGTTGTTAGTGTCCACGTGAAACTAAGGGCTCAGCAACTGAAATAATCACACACACACACACACACACACACACACACAACTGAAAGAAATCCAAACATCATATTAAAGATAGTCCTCACATCACAGACGAATAAAAGGGGAAGAAAGGAACAGTGAAGAAATTAAAGAGGGATTCTAAAAATACCCAAGAGAAATGAAAATGAACACACAGTGATCCAAAATCTATGGGACACAGCCAACGCAGTTCACAGGGGGAAGTTATAGTGATACAAGCTTATTCTTAGGAAACAAGAAAAATATCAAATAAACAACCTAACATTACACCTGAAGGAATTAGAAAAAGAAGAAAAAAACAAAACTCAAAGCTGTCAGAAAGAAAAAAATTAAGAAAACAATACCATATGCAATCACACCAAAAAGAATAAGATACCTAGGAACAAACACACCTAAGCAGGTAAAAGACATGTACTCAGAAATGTATCAGCCATTGGTGAAACAAGTTGAAGGCAACAGAAAAAGATGAGAAAATATAGCAGGTGCATGGACTGGAAGAATTAATACTGTTAAAATAACCATACTGCCAAAGACAATCTACAGATTTAATGCAATCCCTATCAGAATACCAAAGCATTTTCATAGAGCTTGAAAAAGTAATTTTAAAATTTGTATAGAAACACAAAGACCCCAAATAGCCAAACAATCTTGAGAAAGAACAGAGCTGGAGGCATCAGGCACCTTTACTTCAGATTATACTTCAAAGCAACAGTAATCAAAGAGCATCGGACTGGAGCAAAAACAGACACAAAGATCACTGGAATAGAATAGAGATCCCAAAAATAAGCCCACACGCGTATATTTAATTGATTTATGACAAAGCAGGCAATAGGGAGAAAGAACTGTCTCTTCAATAAGTGGTACTAGGAAAACTGGTCAGCTACATGGAAAAGAATAAAATTAGAGTATTTTAGCACACGGTATATAAAATTAACGCAAAACTGAATAAAAACCTAAATGTAGGACCATAAAACCCAGAGAGGAAAATACAGAACATTCTTCAACATAAATGATAGCAACAGTTTTGCGTTCAGTCTACTAAGGCAAATGAAACAAAAGCAAAAATAAACAAATGGGACTTCACTAAACTTAAAAGATTTTGCACAGCAAAGGAAACCAAAGACAAAATGAAAAGACAACCTGCTGAAGGAGAGACAATATTTGCACATGATAAGAGGTTAACACCAAAAAGATGACCAAGCAAGGGTTCATATCTAAACTACAGAAACAGCACATACAACTCAATATCAGAACTGCACCCAAAATATTTTTTTTAAAAATGAGAAGACCTAAATAGACATTTTTCCAAGGAAAAAATACAGGTAGACAGCCAGAATGCACAAAGATGCTAAACATAGCTAATCGGCAATAAAATGCAAATCAAAACTATGAGATATATCACCTCAGTCTTGTCAGAATGGCTGTCATCAACAAGGTCACAAATAACAAAGGTTAGTGAGGATGTGGAGAAAGGGAAACTCTTGTAAACTCTTGATGTGAATGTGAAGTAGTGCAGCTACTGTGGAAAGAAGAATGGAGGTTCCACAAAAAACTAAAAATAGAACTACCATAATATCCAGCAATTTCCCTCTTGGGTATATCAGAAGAAAACAAAAACACTATTTAAAAAAAAAAATAACTGCACACCACTGTTCATAACAGTGTTATTTGCCATAGCCAAGATGTAGAGTCAAACTAAGTGTTCATCAATAGGTTAGGGGATAAAAAATGATATTTATGATGACTTCAGCAAAAAAGGAAATGTTGCTATTTGCAAGAACATGGATGGACTTGGAGGGTATTATGCTTAGTAAAATAAGCCGCAGAGAAAACAAGCCTGGTAGGTTATCACTTACACGTGCATCTAAAACACTGAATACAACAACGACAATGAAACAGACTCACAGATTAAAGAACAGACTAGTGGTTACCAGCAGCGAGAGACAGGGCGGAGCAGCAAAATAGTGGTAGGAGGTTCTGAGGAAGAATCCACTTCGTATAAAATCAATCATCTACAGTGACGTTCTGCATAGCCTGGGGAATAGAGCCACTCTTTTATAATAAGTATAAATGGAGAAGAACCCAAACATTTATGAGTCACCATGTTGTACCTCTGAAACTAATATAATAATGTAAATTAACTATAGATCAATAAAATATAAAGTAAGAAACAATAAAGGAGAGACAGATTATTAGATAGAAATCAATTAAATAAACACAAGTTTTGGAAATCAAGGAATTAAAAAACAACATGTAAGACAACATTGGCCTTTAAAGTGTACGATCTATTCATTTAAAAGAAATCATTTAAGTGGTGAAAAATGGCACCCATTCTCACAATTTTGTATATCTAGGATAAATTATTATCTACAAAAATATGTTACAAATATTCACTCAAAAAGAAAGAGAAAATTTGGATTAACCTATTTTAGTATACAAATTTAATATCAAAGTCTCTATGTGACATTGATGTGAATAAGTTCTGTTAACCACTTCTAGTTTCTTTGTGATGTAAAATCTTTTAAAGCATAAAAATCAGCCTTTCTACGTCATTCCATTAGACATACATAGAAGTTAAAAGAAATGAGAAGACAGAAAAATCAACCAGGAAGGTGAATTTACTGAGAAACAGCCATTCGTTCTCCCTCCTCCTTTGCTTTTCCTCCTTTTCCAGGTCTCTTTTGGTTCCAATCAAGAGAAGTCTTGAGAATTCTGAGAATATTTCTTCGAGGGCTTCAAACCACCATACCTATGTTCTCTGCCACAACTACACACACGGGAACAAAAATAAACCTCTGCTATCTACTCATGTAGGAGAGATTCATGCAAAATAAACTCCTACATGGAGACCAACAGGTGAGTTTTCTACCTGTTCTTTATAATGTCCTTCCATTATAGTAAATCCCACACATTATGAGGCAGAAGGGGTTATGTGAGCTCTTCCTTGAAGTCAAAAACCTTGCATTCATTTCAAGTACCTGGTGATCATAGGGTACAGCCAGGGAAGGTGCCATCACCCTCGGGGGGCGGGGTGGGCGGTGAATGGGCTTCCGCAACCATGCACCTCCTGATGAACAGATTCTGAAGAAACAAAGGGCGGTCACACCGCAGCCAGCCTGTCAGACTGTCGGGCCACTGGGCAACCCCACCAGTCTGGAAGTGCCCCATAAGTTGCTCAAAGCAAAACTCTGCCCCCCCGTGAAGCCAGGCAATTTGGGCCAGAGAGTCAGAGGAGACTGGTAATCAACTCCTCCTCTCTGCTCACCTCCTTGGGGTTACAGCAACCCCACCTCCAAACCCAACTCTGATCCTGGAGTGCCAAGGTGGGAGCGCAGGTGGGTTCTGCCGGTGCTTCAGCGCCTTCTGGGAAGCCCCCTAGTTTGAATATGATTTGAGTTTGATCCTGAGAAACCATCAGAACTTCCCACCAGAGATAAATAAGGAGATTCTGGCCTTTATTAGTACGCACGGTGAACCCGGTTGTCCTGGCTGTACTTGCCAACCCTCCTATTTTACGCACCTATGTTTATCCACCTTCCTCCCTGTGAGTACCTTTGACTAACCCTGAGCTCAGACTCCTGACCTATTACAGTGACTTTTTCAGTCTTTCTTTAAAAATGTACAGGTAGGGCTTCTCTGGTGGCGCAGTGGTTGAGAGTCCGCCTGCAATGCGGGGGACACAGGTTCATGCCCCAGTACGGGAGGATCCCACATGCCGCGGAGCGGCTAGGCCTATGAGCCATGGCCGCTGAGCCTGTGCGTCCGGAGCCTGTGCTCCACGATGAGAGAAACCACAACAGTGAGCGGCCCGCGTACCGCAAAAAAAAAAAAAAAAAAAAAAAAAAAAAAAAAAAAAAGGACAGGTAATAAAATGAATTTAACCTAGAAGCAGCAGCTCAGTAAGGGAAATAAAATCATCAGAAGTTATCTAATCACAGCCACAGCCATCCAGGGCCCTGTCTTATCCGCTGGGGCATAAGAATGGGACCTTCCTAAACCTGAAGGGCATCCAATCAAATAAGTTGATTATGCTCACCTCTGGCTCTTGGAGGGATTGCTAGGAAGTCTACCCAGGGTATACTGACTGCAAAACACGGTCATGGCTTTGAAACACCTATGCTCCAGGAAAGATTTTTGCGGTGCATGGGGAAGGTTTCTTTTTGACATCAAGCAAAAAATAAGTCACCAAGCCCTTTGAGCACAGGGCTTCTTAAGAGGGAAGTAGAAGGAAGGAATGGGCAGAAAACATGATCTCCTCGGAAGTGCAGGGCGTTTTTCCAAAAGAGTAGGATTTAGTCTCAGTTTAAGGAGAACACCTTTAAATAGCTGGGACAGCTCCAAACTGCAGTTTAGGGAACGAGTGCTCCAAAAGAACAGTGCTTTACAAGTCCTGGCCAGGCAGCAAGAGGATGAAGAGTTGGTTTTGCATAGTTTTGAACGCAGGAGTAAAGAAACCGAGGCATCTCTGACTAAAAGGGCCTGAGATCCTATGGCATCAGTGGGTCAGTCAGTTGCAGGGGGCAGGGGGTGTGGGGGGCGATATTTCTCTCTCAACATCTCCCAGGGCAGCCACCCCTCCCAACCCCACCCCCCTACTCCCTTCACCCTTCCTCCCTCCACTGTTGGGTCCCCAGGGACAGCACTTCTTAAGCTGGAGCGCTCAAGCACCATCTCTGCAGTCTGGATTCTTCCTGGAGCCCGGCAAGTTCTGGGACAGGAAGCCAGGTCTGCAAGGCCGCTGGGGTGCAGTCAGCCCTGGAGGTCTGGAGGGGAAATGGAGCCCTGAAGCCCACCCACGTCCTTGAAGCCGAGGGAGGAACACATCCTTCTAACAGTACTTCTCAGGGGTCAGCATGCTCCCCACCCGACGGTGATCCATACTCACTTGAGGCAACAAGGACTGCCTCTAACCGGCCCCCTCGATTGCGCCTTAAGGGTCCTCGCACATGTGTGATAGCGCAGGCCCTGGATCTCTTTAGTCAGCCTAGGCCAGTGCTGCCGGGGTCCCTCCAGTCCCATCCCCAGCCCCTCCCTCTGGGACTGTATCTAATAGAAGAAAGAGCACAGAGGAATTGGCTAAATCAAGGGACCGGGGAGCCTGGGTATGAGTTTGAAGACCGAGAACCTAAGGCACAATTACATATTATTGGAGACTCTTGTGGGGTGTGTGGGGTGAGGTTAGGAGGCTGAGAGGCTGAGTCGACCTGGTGAGTCCAGCCCCAGGACACCACACAGCCCCGTCCCCCCTTCCCTGCCATCAGACAAGGGGTGCCGCAACTCCAGCCGGGACTCTGCACTTCCCCCTCCCTGATTCTCCTCCAGAAGAGCAGGTGGCCCCGCTCTGAGGGCAGCGGCAAGACAACGGACCAAGTCCCCCCGCACTAAGGCACTCCTGGAAGCTCTTCCTGCACAGCAGTGCCGGCTTGGAGCAAACCCGAGCAGCGCCAAAGTTGGTCTCATCCTGCAGCGGAGGGACGCAGGGTTTAAGCCAGCTGCCCTGGCTTTAAAGCAATCAGCACCCCCTTTAAGTCAGGTGACCCGACTTTAAATCACTGTGTGCCCCTCAAGCCTGCAACTTCAAAAGTTGGGAACTTCACTTTGATCCCAGCACCTCACATAGCTGAAGGCACACTAGTCACCCCCAAGCCTGCCTTACAGGCAGGATATAAGGTAAGGGGATGGGCGTGCACTCATGGTGATGAGGGTGCACTTCACGTACCAGAAGGGTCCAGGCACCCTGGGGTACAGCTACCAGTGCACGGTACAGCAGCTCCCTGGCAAAGCTGGTGAGGCCCAGGGAGAGCAGGCACACCCATGCGTGCAGAGGTTCCAGGACGGGAGCTGGGGCACAGCCAGCCGGGAGGGTGTGAAAGTGGAGGATCTGAGCCTTTTGTGAAAGGCAGACACAGAGGATGGATGAGAAACAAAGACCAGGTGAAATATGGATTTGAAAAACACACCCTGCTCTTGAAATTGGGGTGGGGGGCACCCCAGACTTGAGACTTCTTACTCCCCAGTACCTAGTGCTTTGGCCTTTGCCCAATTACTTATAAAATTTACTGATAATATCTAACCCATAGAATACCGCATTTGTAGTGGTATTGCATGTTAATGTTTCTATAGTGGAAAAATCTTTTCTACAAGAAACATGTACACTATCTGAAATCAACTAAAACCCCTCTTTATAAAGTACTATATTGGACTTCCCCGGTGGCGCAGTGGTTAAGAATATGCCTGCCAAAGCAGGGGACATGGGTTCGAGCCCTGGTCAGGGAAGATCTCACATGCTGCGGAGCAGCTATGCCCATGCGCCACAACTAGTGAACCTGCAGGCCACAACTACTGAAGCCCGTGTGCCTAGAGCCGGTGTTCCACAACAAGCGCAGCAAGAGAAGCCACTGCAATGAGAAGCCCGCGCACCACAACAAAGAGTAGCCCCCGCTCGCCGCAACTGGAGAAAGCCCACGCACAGCAACGAAGACCCAACACAGCCAAAAATTAATTAATTAATTAATTAATTTTTAAAAGTACTATATCCTTCTGTACAACTTCTCTGGGAAGCACAGAGATGGCGTGGGAGAGTGAGAAAGACCAATATTTACTGCACATCTCTCATGCAGGTGCTCTGCTGGCTCAGATACATTTATCCCCACTTTACAAAGGAGGAAATAAGCTCAGAGAGGTTTAGTAATTTTCCCAAAGCCAAACAGCTATTGAGTGGCAGAACCAAGATCTGAACCAAGTCTGTTACCTCCAAAGCCTAAGTCCTCATCACAACAAAACTCAATTAATATTTACATTTATCGAATTACATTGCAGCCTGGGGAGTTCTTGGCACAATCCTGAATAAGAGTGAGAAAGAAAGAAATAGCATTGTTCCTACAGTCAACCAAAATTTTTGGAGCAGCGGCTAGATGCCTGGTCCTTTTTGGGGTTCAGCAGTGATCACGACAGGAAAAGTCGTGCTTTCATGAACCATGTAGTGGGGAGGAGAGACGGGTGCAACTTGGGTGAGGGATTTCACCTTGCTGGGCCTCTGTTTTCTCATCTGGAAAATGGGATGGGTGTTCCTCATTTTCTGGGATTGTCCGGCTGGACATTCTCTGATTCCATAAGAAGCATTTGTTTTCCTGTTTCTTTAAAATTCATTCAAGCCATGAGCCATGATGCATGTTGTTAGCTGCTCCCCAAATCACTCTTCCCCACCCTTTTCCTGTGATCAGGTCTTTCCCCAAACATGACTCACAATCAGTCAAGTCACAGAACCTAAGGGGCACCCAGCAGAAAAATTCCAACCCTTGCTTCTCAGGAGCTCTGCGGTCTACCTGCCAGGTAAACTTAACTCACCTGGGACAAGGTGGCCATCCCTGGTTTCACATCAACATGATCTCAGGCACAAACCTCCTTTTTTTCCATTTGGTCTTTAAGTTACTTGTTGAAACAACTGTACAAATATGACAAAGGTATAAAATCAGGCATCTTCTGCCCCCAGCGCCTACTAATACATGATGTTCTGCCACTTTAATGATAAAGATAGAACATTTCAACATTCTGCTGCCCTCATTATTTGTCATTTTTGTTGATATTTCTATTGAATACATCTTTCAATATTTTAACAATGGAACATTTATTTAGGTTGCTCCAGACCCAGCCTTTAGTGGTAAGGGATTTGTTGTCATATTTCTATTATGTTTCCTTTAAAAACCATTATCCTATTTAAATGGATTAAGTCAATTCTATAGGCATTTATCTTATGATATTCATGAAGTTAATCCATAGAGGGCAGTGGTACAATTGATCGCACTTGAGAACCTCTAGTAACACAGTTAAGTGTACATATTATCTACGTGTAAACCGAAGTACATGCCGAGTGAGATTCTCTTACCCTCTTCACTCTGTGCCCCTCAAGCCTGTGAGAAATGGAATATTTCTTGCCATCTCAGTAAACAAAGGATATCACAGTCATCAGCCCTTGCAGCCCTCCAGTGTGAGCCGCGAGCCCTGAGGATCTCAGGATATGCAAATACAGAATGCAGGCCCCAGAGCGCTGAGGTGCATATGAAAGGAAGGAATTCAGGGAGCCCAGCCTCTGGCATCTCCGCAAACAAAGAAAAGCGCTGCATTCCTCACGTTGGGAGAGCCGGTTTGCCTTAGTTAACAATCACCTGCTGATGGTCCCCATTACCTGCGCCAGTGCCCTGCCCTGTCCCCTCCCCCGGTCCTTTAGCTCAGGGAGGAAGGAGGGCAGAGGGACTCCGCTGAATAAGGGGCCTGCGAGCCTCGGGAGGAGTTTTTAGCCGCCTTCCCCGCAGTCGGGGGGAGGCGCGCTGACGCTGCAGCCGGGCCCTGCGCCTCCCTTGCCCCGTTTCCCCTCAGGACACTCAGGCCGACCCCCTCCCCACGCCCCCCAGGCCCCGCGAGCCAGGCCGAGGGCAGGGGCGAGAGGAGGGACCGAAGTTCCCGGGACCAGACGCTGGGGGCCGCCCTTTCTGCACAGCAGCGGCGGGTGGCGGCGAACCCCTGCCCCTCAGAAGCTGGTCTTGCCCTGCCGCCAGGGCACCGTACCAGGCGGAGGGTCGGCGCCCACTTACCCGGCCCGCCGTCCGCATGACTGTCGCGGCTTCGGCCTCCGGGGCCCCTCCAGAGCCGGCAGCGTCAGTGAGGCCGCCCTCGCCGCGGGCTCCGGGGCAGTTCCGTGAAGGCGGAGGGAAGAGACCCCGAGCCGGGAGCTCCAGCTCTGCGGAAACGCGGGCTCCGTTCTGGGCGCAGCGGGTGGGACCGCTCTGCCCCGAGGCCTTCTGGGAGGGACGGAGGCGCCGGGGGAGGGAGCCGCCAGGAGCGCAGGGCCCCGTCGGGGGTCCTGGAGGGGCGGCCCGGCCTGAGGGCCCCGCCCACTGTGACCGCAGCCCAGGCATTTTTCCTGGAGTCCTACACTACAAAGTTAGAAAGATACACGGTCTATAGTAAATATTCACAAATGATTGTTGCTGCTGTGCTTACTATCCTATTAAAGGTGTAAAATCCATAAAACACTTTAAGTTCAAAATTAAATATGAATTTTTACCTTTCTAATTATGTCTCTGCTATTCACAATTGTCGTTAATGAATCAGAGACTGTGGCATCACTAGTTAAAAGTGAGCTTGTTAAAAAAATAGAACTCAGGCCCACCGGACCTACTGAATCACAATCTGAACTTTTACAATCTCCCCAGTGTCCTTGTGTACCCATGAATAGTTGAAAGGTACATTTCTACCTCGACACGTCTTTTCTGTCTGAGAAATACACACATTTTATCCAATTTGATATAAATAAAACACTCAAAAATGCATATGCCTGTATTGAAACCATCATTTTATCATTTCTTTTCCAGATAAGTATAGTCTTTATACTGGTTTTGTGGATCAGATGCCACACTCTTTTCTTGTAGTTAGAAATAAGATAGAGAAACTTACTTTGTAAAAAAAAAATATATATATATATATATATATATATATATATATTAGTGAGTAATTGAAGACACTCTTCTAAATTAAAACCAGTTCTCTTAACTTGCTCTTTTCTTCTTGGGTCACATTATGAACTCTTCCCGTGGCCACACGGTATGTGTACTTTTAATTTCAGGGACCGCTGACATTCCAGGATATGGCCATAGTTTTCTCTCAAGAGGACAGGCAATGCCTGGACCAAGATCAGTGGGAACTGTCCAGGTATGTGATGTTAGACAAGTATAGGAACCTGCTCTCCTCGGGTGAGGATACCTTCCTTCCAGAATTCCTTATCCAACCACAGGGTTTAGAGTCCTTCATTTGTAGAATGTCTCCTGGAATCTTCTGCTTCCTACAATAGGGTTCCAGATTGCAACGTTTCAGGAAAGATTGGGAGTTTGTGGGTATAATTTATCTTATTCTTTTAACATTGCAGCCTCCCTCAGCCACATAGCACAGGGAGACTAGCTCGGTGCTTTGTGACCACCTAGAGGGGTGGGATAGGGAGGGTGGGAGGCAGGGAGATGCAAGAGGGAAGAAATATGGGAACATATGCTTATGTATAACTGACTCACTTTGTTATAAAGCAGAAAATAACACATCATTGTAAAGGAATTATACTCCAATAAAGATGTTAAAAAATAATAAAAATAATAAAATAAAATTGCAGCCTCCCTTTTAATATACTTTGTAACTGCTTGGGCTGTGTCTATATGAACTGTGTACTATATGCTTCTGTTACAGTCCTTACAATATTTTATTGTCTTATTTTCTGTAACAATTCTCCATGGATTCTTTGGGCTTAAAGTATACTAAAAGGGAGACTGCGATTCTGGGACTTCCCTGGTGATGAAGTGGTTAAGAATTCGCCTGCCAATGCAGGGGACACGGGTTCGATCTCTGGTCTGGGAAGATCCCACTTGCCACAGAGCAACTAAGCCAGTGGGCTACAACTACTGAGCCTGTGTGCCACAACTACTGAAGCTGGTGCGCCTTGGGCCCGTGTGTCATTTATTTTTTGGAGAAGCAACCACCTCTGAGTGATCAAAATTTAGGCCAACTAGTCAAAATGCTTTATCACCTGTTCTAAAACACTGATCAACAGAACAAGTTTTACTAGGGATAACAGTGTAATTGTATTCTGGAGTTCATAGCGGCAATATGGTTTATGACCTTGATGCTGGATCACGACATTTCATTGGTATAACTGCTTTTAATTGTTCAACGATTAAAGTCTCACGTGGGGCTTCCCTGGTGGCGCAGTGGTTGAGAATCTGCCTGCTAATGCAGGGGACACGGGTTCGAGCCCTGGGCTGGGAGGATCCCACATGCCGCGGAGCAACTAGACCCGTGAGCCACAACTGCTGAGCCTGCGCGTCCGGAGCCTGTGCTCCGCAACGAGAGGCCGCGATAGTGAAAGGCCCGCGCACTGCGATGAAGAGTGGCCCCTGCTTGCCACAGCTAGAGAAAGCCCTCGCACAGAAACGAAGACCCAACACAGCAAAAATAAATAAATTAATAAACTCCTACTCCCAACATCTAAAAAAAAAAAAAAAAAAAAAAAAATCTATTAAAGTCTCACGTGATCTGAGTTCAGACTGGAGTCATCCTGGTTGCCTTCTGTCTATTGCAGATTTCTTCCAGTAGGAAAGGACAAGAGCATTACGGCTTACTTTACAAAATGTCTGGAAACTAAATGATGATATAATCTACATTCAGTTAATTTATACATACCCTACTGTAGAACCATGTTTGTTAAGGTGGCAGAGCCCGGTAATTATGTACAACTGAAACCTTTATCTGCACTGGTTCAAGTCCTCTTCCTAAGAATATGTTTATAATCAACATTCTTTCACAAATGACCCAATTTAATTCACCATAGCATTCCTCATATTAATTAAATGGAAAATCCTAGGCTATATACAAATCCAGAAAGGGCCAACAATCCTCAGCCCCCATGAATGATTACAAACCATTGCTGAGGCATACAAATTACTTATTAAAGAACCACTATGTCCATCAACATCATCAATTTATATATTATTGCCCCAATGCTAACCTTAACCCTGGCTCTCACAACATGAATTCCTCTTCCTGTATCTTTTCCACTAATTAATATAAATGTTGGCCTATTATTTATATTAGCCATATCACACCTAGCCATTTATTCCATCCTCAGATCTGGATGAGCTTCACATTCAAAATCCTCACTCACTGGAGCCCTAGGGACAGTAGCACACACAATCCCATATGAAGTAATGTAGCAGTTATTCTATTCTCAGTCTTACTGATAAATGGATCGTTTACACTTTCAACAGTAATTATTACACGAGAACGCCTATGACTAGTTTTCTCCTGACCCCTACCCAGAATTTGATTATCTCCGCGGTAGCAGAAATCCAATGAAGCCCCTCTTGATTTAACAGAAGTAGAATCAAAACCTGTATATGTCTTCAATGTAGAAAATGTAGCAGGCCCATTCACCCCGTCCTTCCTAGAGAATATGTTAATTTCCTTATAATAAACATTTCCACAACAATCTATTTTTAGGAGCATTCGACAATCCTTAGGTGCCAGAATTATAGATTCTTTCATCTTTTGAATATAGTTTTTTTAAAAAATAATTTTTTATAGTTTTACTGCCTTTAAACAAAATGTACTCCATTGCTGTGGAATATTCCTTCATAGGAGCGTGCATGGTTCATTTCTGCATCTGCTTGTGATGGTCTTCAGGTTCTTTCAGGTTTGGCTCCTGTGGCTGCAGAGTCCATGTCCGTGTGTCCTGGTGCAGGGCTGGGGTGGTTGTGTTCAGCTGGGAGGAGCACTGTGGGTCTGTGTGCACGGACTTCGCTCTCTGAGGCCCGATTGTTTCAGAAGTGGTTGCACCCCCCGCTGCGCACCAGGCTTTCCATTGCTCCACATCCTGCTGATATTTGATACTGTGCCTTCATGTCTGCCATTCTGGTAGGTGTGTGCACAGTAGTTTTCTTACGGTTTTAATCCCTCCGTTGTTAGTGAAGTTGTGCATCTTGTGTTATTCACGCACTACTTCCTGTTGTTTTTTTTTAAGTTTTAAAAGTTGTGGTCCAATACACAAAACATAAACTTTACTATCTTAACCGTTTTTAAGTGCACATTTCAGGGTCCAGAAGTAATTCGCACTGTTGTGCAAACCTGACCGCCATCGTCCTCCAGAATTTTTTCATCCTGCAAAATTGAAACAGTCCCCATTAAACACTCAGTCGCCATTGTCCCTCCCTCAGCCCCTGGCACTCACCATCCTACTTTCTGTCTCTATGTTTCCGACTGCTCTAGGGGCCTTGTATGAATGGATCAAGCACTGTTTGTTTGTTTGTGTCTAGCTTACATCACTGAGCATTAATGCCCTCAAGGATCATCCCTGCTGCAGCCTGTGTCAGAATTGCCTTCCCTTTTAGGCTGAATAACATTCCCTTGTATTGATGGACCATGTTTTTCTTCTCCATTCATCCATTAGTGGACACATGTACTATCTACATTTATTTCTCCTGTCATAATATTTGTGGAATAACGTCAGAAAGTCCTATGAATCAAAAGTCATTTGCCATTAACTTTTTCCTTAAACTTTTTGTTGTGAAAAACATCAAAGCTAAGAAAAGGGAAAAATACATGTCAGCTTCACTTGTGTTCAGGACTTAATGCTTTACGGACTCACTTTATGGATTCACTTTATTCCCTGTGTGTGTGCTATGTACATGCGTGTGCATGTGCCTGTTTGCATACCTATGCTGTGCATGTGCATAGGTATGTGCACTTGCACACGTTCGTTAGTGTGCACTTGCTCACGTTAGTGTATGCATGGGCATATGCGTGCATGTGTGTTCATATGCTAGTGTGTGAATATATTTGTGCTGTGCACCTACATATGTTTGTGTGTGTGCTGTGCCCGCCTGTGTGCACAACTGTGTGTTTGCTGGAACCACTTGCAGATATATCCACACGCAGATGCTCTAACAATCCTGCGTAGCCACGTAAAGGTCACAGATCTCAGGGATTTAAATGGATGGAGCAGGATGTCCTGACACAGAGTCTGTCTTCCAATGACTGTCACGGTCTCAGTAACATCCTTCACACCTTCCTTAAGCCCCATTCAGGGTCCAGTTTAGACCCCCATTACATTCAGTCACCTGCCCCAGGTCCCCTAAAGCTACAATGTCACAGTTGGAGAGCCCGGCCAAGGCTGGGGATGCCCCTCCTGTTGGCCTGGCCTCCAGGCCCTGCACTTGGCTCCTGTGTTCCCATCTCTCAGCCAGGCCCCGACTTGGATGGGGCCGCCACCTCTTTCCTCACAGTGTCCCATCGCCCAGTCAAGGGGGTTCATTCTCCCAAAGTCAGCATCAGGAGTGGGGGCGTGACAGTCCCCACTGGGTCTCCTTCATGTGAGACCTTGTCCTTTTGAAAGAGCAGGGGCCCTGCCCTCGGGGGTGGGGGCTGGGGGGTGACATGCGGCCCACGATGGGCAGACGGGTCACCAGGTGGGGCGAGCCAGTGTGCAAGGAGCTCCGTGGTGGGTTCTCCTCTCCAACAGCTTCTGTGCCCCTACCTCTCCCCGTGACTCCCCTCGAAGACAGCGCGGTGCCCGGGACGGGAGCCATGGGAGCCGTCAGCCACCGCCCCCTCTACACACACCCACACACACACGCACACGCACATGCACATGCACACGCTGCAGGGAAGCAGGACCTGAGTGCAGGGCTCTCAGCGGCCCTGAGCGCCCCGCCCGGAATTGGCCAGTGGAATGGACAGACCGGATCTCCCGGCCCGGACCATTCAGGACTGTCCTGCCTGGGTTCCAGTGCGGCCGCCTCCTTCTGGAAGCCTGGGAGGCTGGAATCAGGCCACTTCTTGTCTGTCCTGGCAGCAGACGGGGCTGCACTCTCAGAAGTTCATGGCTCACCCATGGATCCTGACCATCAGGTGGCCAGAGAAACTGGTAACATTTCTGTTTTGCCTGTTGAAATGTTTAATGACAAAGATTTTGTTCAGTTTCCTGATGTGGGTGTCCAAAGATGAGAGACCCATGTGTGTGATCTGTACCTCCTATGAGATCAGCCCTAAGCTAGTTTAAACATGGTCAAGTTCTGTCTACATGGTAGATTTAGACCTCTGCATGTCCTTTCTACTGATTATGTTCAGAGCTGACCATGTGTTGTCTATAAGAAGAAGATTTAGGCCTGACCATGTTCTGTGTACGCTAGGACTATGGGAACCTGGGTAGAAACCCGGCCTGGCCTCAGGACTGGGAAGCTCCGTGCCTGCATCTGAAGGTGAGTGCTTAAATGTCTGGGGTCTGGAACTAAGGTGGGCTTCTCTAAGTAACAGCCTCTCTTCTGAGTGTGGTTACTTGGTCCTCCCAAGGGTCAGTGCTGTGGTCGGGGCCTTAGTCTTAATCCCTGTAAGGTTCACCTTCCCTGGGGCTCGTGGAGAATCCACAGGAGGGCTACCTGGCAATAATTCCAATTCACCAGCACGTGCATGGTGCGTAGGGAGGCAGGTTTAGCTGGTGAATTGATTGCAGGGCACGCAGATCGGGCAAAAGCCCGATGGGTAACAGCTGAGGCTGCTGCTGAGCTCTCCTTCCATTCTACCGTCCCTACTCAGAAGCGTCCAGAGCTGCCCCTCTGCTTTCAGCCCTGCTGTCCTGTGAGTTATCTCAACAAGCATGTGAGACAAGAAAGGACTGAGCCTGCCAGAACCAAGTAGTGTGTTCAACTTTAGCATGAAAGCTTTAAAAACAGGTAAAATCAACAGAATCAAACTGAAAAGAGGAGGACTTCTCTGGGACAAGTGTGGGGAGAGGAGACCCACCTGCCACATTCTCCCATCCCAGGAGGCCCCAGGAACACAGCTTGTTTCCACATGAGGGGAGCCACCAGCAGAGCCATGGTGTCCTGACCAAGGGGACATGTCACCCCAGGTGCAGGGTCTGGGGAGGTGAGGTCACCCTGGAGACTGTGCACGTGTGACCCCAGTTGGGGGAGTCTGGGGAGGGCGGTTCACCCTGGGACTGTGGACATGTGACTCAGGTGGAGAGGTCTGGGTAGGAGGGGTCACCTGTTGAGAGAGAACGTGTGACTTTAGGTGCAGGGTCTAGGGAGGTGGGGTCACCGTGGTGAGTGTGGACGTGCGACCCCAGGTAAAGGGTGTGGGGACTGTGTGGCTCTCACCACATCTGCATGGGTCAGGATCACATGTATGGGGAGAGCCCATATGTGCTCTTTGCCTGCAGTGTGTCTTTTCCCCTTTGAGATTTCCAACCTCTGCATTAAGGGTGTTGACCTGATTAACCTGTGGTACCTTTTCTTCTCTTAGTCTTCTCACATTCATGTGAGGTCAGGCATGTTTGAGTGGGTTGCTGCTCTGTGTTCTGGTGAGTGACAATGCTTGGTGGTATCGTATTAATAACATATCATATCATATGTCTAATCTATGGGGGTCACCACTGCCTGGGTCCCCCTGGACAGAGGTCAGGTGAGCACAGACTAGCCCCCCCTAAGAATGGTCTCCCATGTGCCATGTGAGGGTACCGTGATGGCCCCTAAGGTAGTGGACTGTGTCTGGGCCTCCGACATCTGTGATGAAGGGGAGTCGAAATGGAATCACAGTGAACAAGACATTATTTTAAGAATTTATTTTAAGTGAAATAAAACACACGTCACATACCCTTTACCATCTTCACCATTTTAAGTGCACGTTTCTGAGGCATCAGATCTATTCACTTTCTCGTGGAGCCATCACCACCATTCCTAGGACTTTTCATCTTGCAAAACCAAAATTCCACAACCACGAACGTCTCACTCCCCATTCTCTCCCACTGCCCCTGGCACCGATATCCACTTCAGTCCCTGAGTTGTAGACTCCAGGGCACCCACTGGAGTGGAATCCTGCCGTGTTTGCTGAGGGGTCACTTTGGAAGAGCTGACTTTCAGCCTGAAGCTCTGCCTGTTTGCATCTGAAGAATCTGCATTTAAGGAGAGGGTGTATGAGGAAGGGGCTGTATGAGGGACAAAGGTGTCTGGGGTGCAGATGAGCCAGGACCTGACGAGCTGCCTTTTGGGTCCTCTGGATCCATCTCTTGGTCTGTGCCTCATCTGCATCATCACTGTTCCCGCTGGCACCCCTGGGGTGCTGTCTGAGTGAGATTCCCCTGGTGCCCCTGCTCTCCTCCCCTCCTCCTGCTGGTTGGGGAGGAAACTGCTTGCTGTGGGGTCTTTACTCCTGAGGCAGGAAGGACCCTGCAGCGTGGACCTGCAGAGTGTGGGTGTGGTCCCAACAGCATGGGACCCACATAGGACACAGCATTGGGGCGTGACAAGTGCTAGGGCTGCCTCATCACTGACAGGGAATGTTGCCAAGATGCTGCTCGGGAGGGCGTGGTGGGTGGCCTGGGACCCCAGAGGCCCCATTCCTATCCTGGAGCTTGGAGGGTGCATCCCCATGGGCTCCAGATTCACCCCATATCTCAGCCATATCCCTCTGTCCTGTCTTTGACCTCAGGAAAACGAGCTCTCTTGTCCACAACATAGGCCTGGTCCTGTCTGTATTAGGATTCTTTAATTTAGGCGTCCTGGGATAGCAGCTCTTTTTAGGCCTGAGAAGGAACAGCTCAGGAGTGTACAACAATTTCAGATGAAACTAATATTCAATGACTATCTCTATAGTGCTAGGTTGTTGACTTCTATTAATCACTGTTCTCCTGGTTTTAGCTCTGATGTGGGGATTACAGAGCAGTCAACATTTAAATCTTCTTAATCTGTGTATTTGTAGCATCAGTATCATTACTGACCCATAGTTTTTATGCTTTGGGAAGAGTTATTGATTTCATGTATCATGTAAAGGATTCACAATGATGATAGAGCAGCTAAGATTACAGTAATGGCTGGTAAAATGTTCAAATTTTCTCTACCTGTGCATCTATTGTACATATATGAGTTAGTTTAATTGTCAATATTAGTGAAATAATATAGAAGACTAGAGAACTTCTTTTAAAAATCACTATTAATGTGTGTGATGAAAATGTAAAAGTTCTTCCATAATCGGTGATGTTGTATCTTGAGAGCTTAGATGAAATTGATATGCCTTCGTGATATACACTATTTTAGCCTATGATTTCACTTTGAAAATTTTACATCACTTTTTACTTTTATCTCATTTATTGAGAAAGACATAATTGTTATGCTGTTGGCTTCAAACTGCTTGAAAAGGACTTGAGTCCTACCTTATTTTACATTTACATAGGTAGGACTTCAAATATAGGATATGGTGGAGGGCATCCGTGCAACCATTCTAGGTTAGGAGCAGCAGTTTCCACTGCTGAGACTTCTCGTTTGGACACAAATGGTTTTCACAGTATGAAGATTATTAGCATTACTGCTGCTACTGAGACGAATGAGCCTAAAGACAAAATATTTCATGTTGTGTGTGCCTCAGAGGAATGTAGTAACCTCCCTGAGAGGCCAAGAAAGTGCTGCAGGAAGTCATATTTACTACTACAAATATACCCGTGAAGTGAGTTTTGCTACTGCTGAGTTAACTGTGTAACCTGAGAATAGTGGGAATCAGTGTAGGAAGTCTCCTATAATAGTGAAGACTGCTCCCATGGACACTACGTCATGGAAGTGTGCTACTACATAGTATGTATCCTGGAGGACAATGTCTGGGGATGAGTTGGCTAAGATGATTCCTGTCAAACCACCTACTGTAAAAAGGAAAATAAAGCCTAAAACTCATAATAGAGTGGGATCTCATATAATATTACCTCCGTGAAGAGTTGCTAATCAGGGACTTCCCTGGTGATGCAGTGGTAAAGAATTGGCCTGCCAATATAGGTGAAACGGGTTTGATCCCCGGTCCAGGAAGATTCCACATGCCGCGGAGCAAAAAGCCCGTGCGCCACAACTACTGAGCCTGCCCTCTAGAGCCCGTGAGCCACAACTACTGAAGGCCACATGCCTAGAGCCTGTGCTCTGCAACAAGAGAAGCCACCGCCATGAGAAGCCTGCGCATGGCGACGAAGAGTAGCTCCCGCTCACCGCAACGAGAGAAAGCCGGTGCGCAGCAACGAAGACCCAACGCAGCCAAAAAAAAAAAAATTAAAGAGTTGCTAATTGGCTAGATACTTTTACTCCTGTAGGGATAGAAGTAATTATGGTAGCTGATGCAAAGTATGCTACTGAGTCGACAGCTATCCTTATGGTAAATATAAGATGGGCCCACAAGAGAAATCCTAAAAGGCCAGTGGACATGACTCATAATATTCCCAAATAGCTGAAAGACAGTTTTTGTCCTAAATCGTATGTAATGATATGTGAAATTATAACAAACCCTGGTAGGCCATGAATACACACTTCAGGGTGACCAAAGAATCATAATAGGTGTTGGTATAGGATTCGGTTTCCTCCTGCAGGGTCAAAGAATGTAGTGTTGAGATTTCTATCTCTTAACAGTGTGGCAATTCTGGCTGCTCAGACTGAGAGTGGTAATTATAGTAATATGGCTATAGTTAGGGAAGAGTAAACAAATAATGGTGTTTGGTATTGGGATATGACTGCTGGTTTTGGATTAAAGACTAGAGTAATACAAGAAATAGCACAAAGAATTGAAGAGACACCTGCTAAATGTAAGGAGGAAATGGTTAGGTCGACAGAGGCTCCTGCGTGCACCAGATTGCAGGCTACAGCTGAATACACGGTTCCACTGGTACCAGAACCAGCTTCTACTATTGGTAATATGAGTAGGAGTAAGAATGATGGGGGAAGTAGTCAAAAGTTGACATGATTTATTTGGGGAAATGCTACCTCAGGTGTCCCAGTTATTAGTGGCCCAAGTCAGTTTCTGAACCCTGCAGTATAATGGGTACAACTATAAAGAAAATTATTACAAGTTCAGGGACTGTTATGACTACGTTAAAGATTTGGGCATCTCCAAGCAGCGCTCCAGGTTAGCATAGCTCAGCCAGGATTAATATCCTCAAGGCGCTGCCTGCTACTCCAGCTCAAGCACCAAATAGTAAATATAAAACACCGATATCTTTGTGATTTGTTGAAAGTAATCAGCAGTGTATGAACAGAGGTAAAATGACTTGAGCTCGCATTAGACTGTAAACATAAAGACAGAGATGGAGCCCTCTGCTCTTGTCCCGTTTCGCTGTGGATCTAGATGGGGTCAATGCAGGTTTCATCACAGCCCCTGAATGAATTTTGTAACAGTTTCTCCCTGTGTGTGTGTGGTTTTTTTTTTAAAGCTGTACGCGGGCCTCTCACCATTGTGGCCTCTCCTGTTGCAGAGCACAGGCTCCAGACACGCAGGCTCAGTGGCCATGGCTCACGGGCCCAGCCGCTCCATGGCATGTGGGATTCTCCCAGACCGGGGCACGAACCCGCGTCCCCTGCACCGGCAGGCGGACTCCCAACCACTGCGCCATGAGGGAAGCCCTTTGTGTAGCCATTTTTAGATTCCACCTATAAGTGATATCTTATGCTAAGTGTCTTTTTGTGTCTGACTTATGTCACTTAGAATGATTGTACCTAAGTTCACCTGAGTTGCTGCAACTGGCCTTATTTCATTGATCTCATGGCTGAGTAATATTCCATTGTACATAAGTACCATATCATCTTTATCCATTTTTTCCTTCCAAGGACATTTATATTGTTTCCAAGTCGAGGCTCCTGCAAAAGGGCTGCACTAACAGTTGAAGTGCCTGTGTCCTATGGATTCATGGTTCTCCCGAGATGTACACCCGGGAGTGGAAGTGCTGTGTGCTCTGGAGCTCTATTGTTTTTAATTAATTAAGTTTTTTTTTGCCTGTGTTAGGTCTTTGTTATTGCAGGTGGGCTTTCTGTATTTGCAGCAAGTTGGGGCTACTCTTCATTGAAGTGTGTGGGCTTCTCATTGCAGTGGCTTCTCTTCTTGCAGAGCGTGGGCTCTAGGCGTCGGGCTTCAGTAGTTGTGGCTCACGGGCTCTAAAGCAGAGGCCCAGTAGTTGTGGTGCACGGGCTTAGTTGCTCCGCAGCATGTGTTATATTTCTGGACCTGGGCTTGAACCTGTGTCCTCTGCATTGGCAGTTGGATTCTTAACCACTGCACCACCAGGCAAGTCCCTATAGCTCTAGTTTTTAGAATTTTTAGAAAACATCATACCCTTCTCCAGTGTGGCTGTTAGAAATTGACATTCCCGTCATCAGCGTAGCAGGGCTCCCTTTCCTCCACGTCCTCTCCCCATTTCTTGCTTTTACACTTTGTGAGGGTGGCCATTCTGACTGGGGCACAGTGATACATCTTTGTAGTGTTAATTTTATTTCCTGCATGTTTGGTTGGCACAAGGGCGTAAGGATTTACACCTGTAAGCCCTTTTTGGCCAACTGAATCATAGGCAATGTTGAGCAGCTTTCATGTGCTTTAAGGGCGAGTCCAATCTACCTCTTGCAATCCGGTTCCTGCAATTCTGCCTTGTTTTCAAGTCCTTTTCAATTACTTACCCCAAGACGTTTTTCCACTATAGTTGTCATTTACAACCCTCCAGGCGTTGTGGATTGCAGTGCCCCTGAGCAACTGTCTTCAACTTGTTTCTGAAACTGGGCACAAGGTGGCAGGATTGCTCCAAGCCCCATTCTGGTTACAGGGGCAGCCTGAACCTATGCGAAATTCCTCTTCCTGATTGGAAATTAGAGTGGCATGTGCTGTCCAAGCACGTAGAGCTTGTTTTTCATTCCTTTCCCCCCTTCCCCTTCATCCTCCGGACAAATTCCAAGCCATGCACGATGGGCTGTTGAGTGTGCTGACTTCCCCAGGTGGGGAGACTCTAAGGAAAGAGGCTGCAGCGGGGACCCCTCCCCCAGGACATGTGGAGATGGGGTGACTTTTCCAAACTCTTCCCGCCCATCCGGCCCCCATCCTCTGGGTTCTGTCCGGACACCGCGGGGTTTCCAGCGGTGCGGGGCTCTGGCGCCACCTTGCAGGGAGCAGCCCTGCTACCCGCGCCTGCAGTGCCCCCTGCTGGTCTCTCCGTCCTCCCGTTGGGCACAGTCTTCACCTTCCCCGCTGCCTTGGACGGTCCCTCTCCGCACTGCCCTGTGATCAGCCCCTCGTCCCCACCGCCATCACCCCCAGCTCCACACCCCTCGTCCAGCCTCAGGGATGACCCAGGACTGTGCTCCCCGCCTGCCCACCTTCGGTCTGTGTCCTCAGTCCACCTGTGCAGACAGGTGAGGATCCCCTCCAGAGGCTCCCAAAGGCTTCACTCCTACCTCCTCCACGGGGTCGGCCCATGTCCCCTCAGGATTTTCCACCCTCACCAAGCCCCCAAGTACATGGCAGGGGCAGGCATCAGGCCTGCTGCATGCACTGCTGTGCGTCCTGCTGTATCCACAGGCATGACCCTGCCCCAGGGCGCAGGAAAGGCAGCCTTACCTCGGGATGTGGGGAGAGGGGCTGCCCACAGAGCGGATATCAGCTCTCGGCTCACCAGGCAAGGGCAGCCGGCTTCTCGCTCCTTGGAACCTTTCTCACCCAGCCTGACCAGGACCCGGCTTTGTTCCCACCCCCGTCGTCCCTCCATTGTCCTCACTCTTGTGAGCAGAGCAGGACAGTGTGGTCTGTGGTCACAGGCTGAGACACACAGACACTGGCTGACCCGTGTGCACCCATGCTGACCATGTGGAACGGGCACTGCACCAGGGTTCACCTGCCCACAGAGAGGCCGGGCCTCTGTCCTGGCTCCAGAGGTCACCTTGAGTCTGACGGGAGTGTCCGTGCTCCATGGGCCTCGCTCCAGGCTGGTCTGTGCTAACAGCGTGATACACAGTGGGGTTTCCTGAGTCGCTCCCGGGGGCTGGAGGCCAAGGTCAGGCACATGGCTGTCCCCACATTGACGTGACAGACCCCAATAAACCCTGCACTTCAGGACTCAGGTGGAATTCCCTGGACTGCCACAGCTGAGGAGGCTGGACCCTGCTTATCCCCCTGTCCTCGCTGATTTTAACTTGCATCCTTCACCATAATAAACCCTGGGTATAACTGTTTCAGGGAATTCTGGGAGCCTCCAAGAGAAAAGAAGCCAGGGAGGGGGTCTCTGGATCCCCGACTCTGCAGTTGGGGTCAGAAGTCGGTGGGGAGGATCTTGGGGCCCTGAAATCTGAAGGGCCCGTCTACCAGGGGAGGGGTAGGAGACCCCGGGTGGTAGTTAAGCTGAGTCCAAGAGCCTCCTGCGTAGGAGGCATCCTAGCCCCGGGGATCCTGAAGAGGCCGGCTCCCTTCTCCCCTCAGCCCCCAGGCCTGGTCCCTGCTCTTGAGAAATTCCCTAGGGTGGAGTCCTGGTGCTGGAGGTGCCCTGATGCTGTGGCCTCCTGAGCCTCCAGTGAGGATAATGGGAATGGGAGAAGACTTGTTCACAGAAAGGGAGCTTCTGCCAGAACAAAGCCTGGGTCTGCTGCCCCGACCCCAGGTGCACTGGGGCAGGAATGTGAGAGCGAGGCTCCCTCCCCTCCCAAGACACCCAGGACACATGGGCGCTGGGCGCTGGACTCCCACACAATATGAAAATCTCCCACGCAGGCCTGATGGGTGAGAGACACTATTTAAAGACTATTAATGGGGCCGGGGGTCCCAGGGGGTGAGGCTGATGTGGGGAGAGTTGGAAAATCACCCAAGGATGCGCTCTCCCTGCAGCGACCCCTCAGGTGGGCTCAGGTGGAGGTGGACCCATCAAGTAGAGCCCACATTCGGGGTCTTTGGGGGACAAACAGCCAAGCACCCTCAGTCCTTGCCTTCACCTGCTGCAGTTAGGGCCTGCCCTGTCTTCTTCATGGCCAAGTTCTCACCCCTCCCAGAAGCCCTCTTGGGGGTTCATGGGATGGGGGTGTCCATGGCAGGATTGGAGGGCCTGCAGTGGGCTGGAGGCCACGTGGCAGGCAGGAGGGCTCGCATCGAGCCTGCCGGTCCACACCTCCTGGTCACAGGCCTGCACAGAGTCCACCAGGCTGTGGATGTGGTAGAAGGTTCTGAGGTCCGGGGACCAGTCCAGCCCATGCAAGTGTCTGACCACCGAGCGGTCAGTGTGGAGTATTCCCAGGGAGCCCTGGCCGTGCTCACACCCTCCCGGGAAGGACACGTCAGCATGGCCCCTGGAATGACTGGGAGGTCAGCTGGCAGCGCCCCCCACCCAACCTCACTGTTACCACAGGAAACAAGAGACAACTCTGTGAGGAAACACAGAACATCCCCAGCCTGATGCTGTCCTGAGGAAGGTCGGCCGACACCTGGGAACTGGCTGCTATAGTGGGTTGAATGGGGGCCCCCCAGAGGTTATGTCCATGTCATGCCCCCCAGAATCTGAGAATGGAACCTAATTTGGAAGTAGGGTCTCTGCAGGCATAATTAGTTGCGTATCTGGAGATGACATCATCCTGGATCCGGATGGCCCTGAATCAGTGACAGTGTCCTTCTAAGAGACAAGAGGAGAGACACAGACACACAGGAGACACCACATGAAGATGGAGGCAGAGACGGGAGGGATGCGGCCACAAGCCCAGGGATGCCTGGAGCCCCCAGAAGCTGGAAGAGGCAGGCAGGACCCTCCCCTGGAGCCTCTGGAGGGAACACGGACCTGGGCCACCTTGACCTCAGACGTCTGGTCTCCAGGACTGAGAGAGGACAGATTTCTGTTGCTCTGAGCCTCCGTTTGTGGTCGTTTGTCACAGCTGCCCCGGGAAGCTAATGCAGCTGGTGAGCAGCCCCCAGGCCTGATCTAAACCCTCCCTCCTCCCGTTAGAGGCAGTCCCCTGCGCTTGTGCTGTTGCACAAACCATGTGGCTCATGCTGGACCCCGGCTCCCCTTCTGGGCACCGGCATTTTGGAGGGTGAGGGCAGAGAACACCACGTGACCAGCCCCCAGCCGGGTGCCAAGCCTCTAATGAGCTTCCCTGGGGGGACGGGGGTGCAGGTAACTGTCATGGTTCTGCCCTTTGTCGCTGGGGGAAGAGACAGCCTAGAGACCCTCGAGGGAAGGAGGGGGCATGACGGGTCATGAGGTGACCGGAGCAGGTGCCCTCCCGCCCGGGCATCCCTACTGCGTGCTGTGACCCATCTCAGCTGTGAGCACACAAGCCACGACCATGTGCCGAATCCTATGAGCCTCCAGCCAGTCCCTGAAGGTGAGGGCAGCCCTGCAGACCCCAGCCCTCTCCTCCACGTCTAGTAGGTGGAAGACCCACTTCTGCTTGCCATTCCAGAAGCGGTTCTGGGGCTGTCCTGGGAGGGCTTCTGGGGTTATGCAGGCTGAGCCCCTGTTGTTAAGTCCCCACTTCCCCACAAGGGCCTCCAGAGCAAGCAGTTTGCCCTGTTGCCTGAATGACCGCCCACCAGTTTTCTCAGGAAAGAATCAGGGGTTTCTGTAGCAGTGTCTGCAGGCAGCTCTGCATCTGGACCCACGTTCACATCTTCTGTGTAAACACCGAGAACCTTCCCTGACACATGCCTCCAGCTGACCACCTCCGCATGCCGACCACAGGCCCCAGTGAGGGCATCAGACTGACTGCCCGTCTCAGTCTCCTCTTGTTGTCAGAGCTGCTCCAGGCCCTGCTCAAAACCCATGGACCCACCTTTCACAGGGCTGTCCTCCAACCGCACCTTCAGCAGGAGTTCACCTAAGTATTTAAGTTAAGAGGTCCAGAGATAAGAAAGGAAGCTACAAACAAACAAACAGGTGGAGCCAGCTGGGACCAAGATGGCAACAGATGTGACCTCCAACAGACCCTGAGTCTCATCACATGCTGAATTTACTATATCAGCATATTAAGTGACACACCTACCGGTGGCCATGACTGGACATGAAGGACCAGAAACGGGTCAAAGGAGGTGGTGCCCCGCCCCCTTGGGAAAAGCCCCACCCCTTCCCCGGAAGGCCTCTTCATCCCATCACTAGCCTCGCTTCTCCTCCCTTTGTCTTCACTCTTTAAAATTAAGCCACTCTCTCCAGGAGGGCGAGAAGTTGATCTGTGAACTTAGTTCCTGCTTCTCCATTCTTTGGCCACTGGATAGAGCCTGTGTGTGTTGGTCTAGGCTTTGGTTTTGTTATTTGCCTACTTGACTCCACGTGGACAAAGGAAACCTCCCCGCTGAGGCAGAGCGCCTCGCCAGGCTGGGGCCCGAGCAGGGGCCACGTGACTTCACTGGGTAACAGTCTGTAAGGGGGTGGCGGTCTCTGCCCGTGGGGTGGGGGCAGGGAACACCTACAGCCACAGCGCCGGCTCCGTGGACGGCACGGCCCCTCGTGGGCCTGGACCGTGTGCTCTCGTCCCCCAATGCCTGACACCCCCTGACAGTCGTGACGCGGTGACCCTGGCTGCTGGGCGTCCAGTCAGGGGGGACCAGAGGCAGCACCTGGTGCCAGGTGAGACGTGCCTTTTCACAGGCAGTGGACGTAGGAGATATTAGGACTTTGTGTCTAGAAAACAAACCAAGCGGTAGAAGGTGATCTGAGCTGTGGGCCTGAAACCCACATGCCAGGTGAGAGCTCCCACTGGACACTGGCTTGGAAGCTTCTGCACAGGCGAGACCACACCAGTGCTTCCCGCCCGACCCCTCCAGGCCTCCCTGTGGGCACAGCTGGACCTGAACTCCTGAGGCTCCCCGACCTAGAGCCTGAAGGGCTGATGCTGCCAGGGCCTGGGGACACGAGGGGTCCCTCCATCAACGCTGCTCAGCCCCTCTTCCCCAGTGACCAGGGGAGGGAAGCCCCATGGAGTCTCAGACCCGGCACAGGCAAAGCTCGCACACACACCCCCCAGGACCCCCGGCCCAGCCCTGCTTCCTCAGGCCCACCGTCTGCCCCTCCCGGTGCCCGTGTCCCACTGACCCACATTCCCGGTGTGGACGTCCAAGTGCACAAGCTGCTCCGTGTCCTCTTCCCACATGGGACACCCCCATCCGTGCTTCTCCCTAATGACGGCCTGGACTCCGAATGTTCTGGGCAGGAAGAGGGCCGAGGAGGACGCCGGCCTGTCCTGTCTCCCTCCCGGGCGCTCAGACACAGGGCTCGGGGTTGCTGGGCCTAGAGGTATGGATGCTTCCAGGTGTGGGATGAAGCTGCCACTGCCCGCTGGAGCTGCTCCTTCCGAGACTCAGGAAACAGGGGGACCCACCAAACAGAGCCCATACCCAGGCTCTGCTGCAAGTCTGCTCGGATTTGCTATCCCGATCCTGAAGGCAGACCTGCAGGAAACAGGACCTGCGATTCCCATACTGATGGTGTTCTCTGGAATTTCCACTAGACCCCTTCCTACCCTGTTCTGAGCAAACTGCTAGTCAATCCATGCTACCATCACCCCACGAGCAGACCAGGAAGCTGAGGCTTCGAAAAGCCAAGTGATCCAGCCGGAAGCATAGATGTGGGACACGGAGTGGGGTCTGCACCCGCCGCACGCCCAGGGGGACTGCCCACTCCCCGCAGGTTCCACGCCTGTTCCCTTCACCCCCCTCCCGGGACCAGCTCACAGAGTCTCCTCTTGGGGGGATTCACTTACCTTCTTCTAACAGGATCCGTCTCACTGTCCTGTTTTGTGATCATCCGGAAGGCTTGTCACTCTGAAGTACGTTCAGCCTCACGTCGCCAGAGCAGATTTCCTGGATCACACTCACCACCTGCATGTCCACTCTCAGCTCAGACCCAGAAAGTCCCCCTCAGCCCTGAGCCCCATGGCTCTGCCTGGGCTTCCACCCCCTCCTGCCTGGTCCATCCCTCTCATGTCCCCTGCAGCATCACCAGGAGCTCCCACCTGCCCCAGGCAAGCTGTCTGCTCTGTCCTGGGGAGGCCTCCATGGTGTCAGGTGGAAGACACAAGAGGTGCCCGTGGGGCCTCCCTTACGCAGCACAGTGGCCAGCACCCACCTACTGACCTCATCACTCTAGATGGACAGGGGTTCAGGGGGTCCGTGGCATCGCCTGGTTCTCATTTCATCCCAGCACTGCCCAGAGGAAAGTTGCTAAGCAACTCTGTGCCGGCTGCGCAGAGAGGACGCTCATACACGTCCCCCTCCCAGCACATGGGGCTCTCGTGGTCAGGCCCATCCCAGGATATGGAGCTCACCTGGGCTGGCACCCAGCAGCCCCTGGGGCCCTCGTGTTCAGGCCCATACCAGGATATGGAGCTCATCTGAGCAGGTACCCAGCAGCCCCCGGGGCTCTCATGGTCAGGCCCCTCCCCAGGCATGGAGCTCACCTGGGCAGGCACCCAGCAAGCCTGGGCACCCAGGAACCGTGCACGTAGCCCTAATTGAAGAGCACCCCCAGCCCACCTGTTGGCCAGAGCTGACCCTGAGCACCTGAGAGCAGGACCTGAACTAACAAACAGCAGCTCCTGGACAGATCTGTGACGCTGGGCTTCACTCTGTGCGACCTCCTTCCACTGGGTCTTCCAGAGGCTTCCAACACAGCCGGGGCACCAGGCCTCTGTCTTCACCACCACCCCTCCTCTCCCTGACTCCTGGATTCCTCTCATTAGGAGAGGGTCTTCTTGAAGTTGTCTCCCACTCATGGGCCAGATAAAATGATTAGAAAACAAGCCAGGGCTGCAGCCCCTTGTCTATCCTGACTCTCAGGAGGCCACACCTGTTCCTTGGACCTGGCCGGTTCAGCAAGGCCCATTTTCTGCAACTCTGAGCCCCTGATGGGCAAGGATTTGCTGACTTGGGCAGCCTGACCCTGCCTGCCAGCCCTCCCCAGGTGTGCCTGGGTTGAGGTCAATATAAACACCACTCCAGGCAGCAAGAGCCCCTGCAGCTGTGCCTGATGCCATATTCTCCATCCCGTCAGCAGTCTCGGGTCTGGGCTGGTGGGAGGGAGTGAGGGCCCACGGCTCTGTGCGTGGCCCGGTGTGAGTGGGGCTCTGCTGGACTTTCTGCAGGAGTTGCCAGGCTGCCACCTGCTAAAGAAGAGGATGTTTCACCAGTACCTACCATTGGAATTTCTCCCCGGGCAGAGGTGAGGAAGGAAAAAAGCAGTGGGGGCCGGGACAGGAGGGGTATCTCAGGCAGGGAAGTGGAAAGCTTCCAGAAGAGTGTCCGGGGCCAGGACCATCCAGGCTGGCCTGCCGGCACCAAGTCGGCCTGCGTGCTGTTGCTGGTGTCACTCCAAGCCCTTTTCTCTAGATTTTAAAGTCTGTGTACATATTCAGGTGTTTTACCTGGGAAGGGTGGGAACAGTTCAGCAGCAGCTGGCCTGGGGCTCAGCTCATGTTTACTCAGAGACGCCTCGGCCCGGTCCCCCAGCTTTGCAATGAGGACGCTCCTTGCAGGGGGGCTGCTGGCTGCATGGGAGACGATTCCCCACCTCTGACTGACTTCAGAATTGTTTACCACTGGAGCAAGTGCCCTGATAGGGTTTTCATCTGTGTAACTAGTGGGTTCTTAATTAGCAACGTGAAGGGTGACATCCGAGGTCCTGAATCAGGATGGAAATACTCATCCCCAACATGTACAGGCGTAAAAACCTGGGGAGGCCGTGTGCAGCCGGCACCCTTAGGGATGGGCTTCCGACTGACCCCTCAACATTCTGGTGTCCAGCCACTGCTTTAGGATTTCTGGGGCTCAGTGCTGACTCTAAGGGTTCTGAAATCCAGCCTCTGTCGGCCTTTAGTGAGACCCGCACTTCCAGGATCCTACAGAGCAGGGTCTGTGTGACCGTTCTGTGGCTTCTGTAACAAATGACCACAAGCTGGGTGGTTTAAAACAACAGGAATTGATGCTCCCCCAGTCCTGGAGACCAGACATCTGAGATCAAGGTTTTGCAGGATGGAAGTCTCTCCAAAGGCTCCAGGATAGGGTTCTTCCTGCCTTTTCCAGCTTCTGGGGGCTCCAGGCGTCCCCAGGCTTACAGCTGCATCCCTCCCATCTCTGCCTCTGTCTTCACATGGCCTCTCTATGTCTGTGTCTCTCCTATTTTGTCTCTCATAAGGACACTCTCAATTGGATTGAGGGCCACCCTAACCCAAGATGACCTCACCTCGAGATCCTTCACTACATATACAAAGACACTTTTCCCAGATATGGTCCTGTTCACGTGTTCTGGGGGGCACATCTTTTGGGGCCAGCATTCAACCCATTACCTGTGTATAAAATAACCCTCATTTTAGGAGATTACCAAGGTCCCGTATAGACTGGCACAGACAGCAGCCATGTGGGTGGGGTCTGGGCAGGGTGAGGACCCTGGAATCACCTGGAAAGGATGAAGTCCTGGCTGCATTAGGTGAGCTCTTCCACCACGGGGCCCGTGGAAACAGCCACTCCACTCTGTCCGTGGAAAGGGACCCAGTGCCGAGTCCAGAAGTGGTTATACTGCAAAGCTGGCTCTTCTGGGATTTCATCATCAGTAGCATCATGTAACCAGTAACTATGGGCTTGGAGGAGTCACTCTCTGGCACATGATGACAGCACTGTCACTTTAGGCTCATCAAGCCTAGAATAGGAATGTTTGAAGGAGAAGAGTTTGGGAGATTGCGAAGCTTGGTTGTCAAGGAAACTGAGCAGGTTTGTCAAGGTTGTCAAGGAAACTTCTCCCTTAAACTGAAGGCAGAGCTGGGAGAGCTGAACGCCAGGGATCTTTTAAAGGGGCTGCTCTGAAGCACCATCACCTGAGAGGTGGTCTCAGCGTGAGCTGGGGTTTGAGAAAAGTGTGATGAGATTAAGCCTGACTTTCTGTGACAGCTGGGGAGGGGTTTGTAAAGCACCTTGGCTTTTAAGGCAAAAGTTTGTTGCTGGAACAAAGTGTCTCCCAAAACTGGGCTGAAGCTCAAGACGTCTCTCTCCCCTTCTTGTGAGAGTCCATGACAGGTGAGTGTCAGGCCCCAGGCTCTGTCCCCCTTGTTTCTCCTCCCTGCTTCCAGGTGAGGGCTCCAACCAGCAGGGTGGGGTGACCAGGTGGGCATCATGCCCTCTGTCCTAGGATGCAGGCTGGCCAAGGCTCTCACCACCTCCACCCCTTCCCCTTGGTAACACGAGACACTGCGCCCCAGCTGTAAGGGGTGGGAAGGCTGGGAGGTGCAGGGTAACTGTGAACAGGAAAAAGGGAAATGGTTTCTGATGGGCAGCTGCATGGCTCTGTTGTGAGGGTCACCTGGACAGTAGCGCACAGACTCTGGGTCCTGTGAAGCTTTGATGCTTTGTGGTTCTGGAAATCCTATAGGAGACGGTCCACAGCAGGTGAAGCTAATGCCCTCAGTGGAGGTGGTGAAGCCAGAGATCTGCAGTTCAGAATGAAGGTGCCGATGTGGGCGTACATACAGGACAAAACCATCTCGTGTGAATGGACTTCAGGCACGTTTAACATGAATGTAGTCATGTTAATGCCTAGCATCTTCTATATTGTGCCTCCCATCAGGGACCCCCTCCTCAGGTCCTGAGGATCCTGTAACTCACATACAGGGGGATGGAGCTTGGGCTCTGTCCAGTCTAAGCCCTGAGTTACCCTGTGTGTGAGTCTGCTCAGGCCCCACGTAACAAAGAGCACAGACTGGGCCACTTGAATAACAGACCTATCTCCCAGTCCTGGATGCTGAGATCAGGGTGTCTGCAGGCTGATTTCTCCTGAGGCTTCTCTACTTGGTGCTTAGACAGCCATCTTCTCCCCAGGTCCTCACATGGTCTTCCCCTGTGCCTAACTGTGTCCTAATCTCTTCTTGTAAGACATCAATGCTATTGGATTAGGATCCAGCCTAGTGACCTCATTTTTACCTTGATCACCTCTTTAAAAATCCCATCTCCAAATACAGCCACATCCTGGGGTCCTGGGGGTTAGGGATTCAGCATGTGGATTTGGGGGTATGTGGCTGAGCCTATACCATCCTCCTTAGGAACCAAGTGTGCCTCGGTCCTTCCTTCCCTCAAGTCACACGAGGTGATATAATGGCTCAAGGAGAGGCCACTCGTGCAGAGTTTGTGTCCCAGCTGGGGAACCCTTCTCTGCTCTCTTTCATCAGGCTGTGGCAGTGCCAGTCCCCTCCAGAGGTGAGCAGTTCTGGGGTTTCCTGCCGTGTCTCCTGGCTTGCTGAGGTGCTCACTGTCAGGGAACCCAGGAGCCAGCAGCCTAGTGGGGATGCCGGAGACTCTCAGGGCCTTTGCAGATGTCTCTCCTGGCAGATACCCTAGCAAAAGTGGGGAAACTTTGGGGGATTACAGGTGGGAGAGAGTCACAGTCTCGTTTATGCTTCAGAAAGACCACATTGGGGTGGGATGTGAGATGCACCATGGGGGCAGGGAGCTTTGTCAGGCCTGATGGAGGAACCAGGCACAAGATCGGGCTTGGGCCAGGGCTGTGGGTGTAGAGGGGAATTAGTATGAGAACTGGCCACAGACTGTTGTCAAAATAGCGGCTTCCCTGTGCACTGAGGCTGATCAGAAATACGGAGACAGGGATTTTGGAGGAAGAGAGAGATGGCTTTATTTTTCTGCCAGGCAGAAGGGAAGACACAGCTGGCTAGCGCCTCAAGGACTGGGCACCCCTCCTTGAGAATCAGGGAAGATTTTATATGTGGGGCTCTCGCAGTCCAGGGTATAGGATAAGGATAAAAGTAGTGAAGGTCTTGCATTCCTCCTTTCCTTTGCATTATTTCAAAACAGTCATAGTTGGCATCAGGCTGCCCGGTAATTGGGGTCCAGCAGTCTGGTAATTGCATCCGTTTGCCTCTGGTTTATCGGCCAGTGACCTTGTTTCTGAAATGAAAAACTATAGGGGGTGATTTGTTATGAGGGGCGTATAGAATGTAAGTGCTGGACATAGTAAGGTTAGGGAGTGAGAGGCAGGGGATGTAACTCACACAGAGTCAGGGGTGATGGGTGCCGAATGTAAATTACATAGTGTCAGGGAGTGAGGTTAGCTTTGTAAAGAACAAATCTAGTTACTACAAATGAGTGACAAACAAGGAGTGATGAACTCTTTCAGGCCAGGTTATGTTTCTTCTCTAGCCTGTTCCCTGTCCCCTTTGTTTTCCTTGTTCTCAGGGGAGGGAAAACTTCATTTCTATTTGTGCTGCAACAAGACTCTGGAGGAGTAGATGACAGTCAGTGGGGCACAAGGAGGGTGGGAGCCTGGGAGACCCCAGTGTTACCGAACAAAACGTGGGTCCGCTTGCCCGAGTGCAGTAAAGCCAGTCTACTGACCCCGGGTGTGGTGAAGGAAAGTGCAGCTTTAATTGTACAAGTGCCGATACAAGGAGGCCAGGTGGCTTGTGCTCTAAAACCCCGAACTCCCTGAAGGATTTCAGCAAAGCAATTTCAAAGGCCAGGTGAAGGAGGGGGGTCGCAGGGTACGTGATCAGCTGGTGCACAATTCTCTGGCTGATGGTGAGGTAACAGGCGGTAAACATTGTAAATTCTTAGGAACCAGAAGCTCCGGGGCTACCTGTTCATGATCATCAAGCAGTTAATTTCTTCCACTTGGTGGTGGAGGAAGCGTGCATCAGACACTGTTATCCGGGTACTTCAGAGAGGACCTACAGCAGAGGACGTGGGGGAGGGCTCTGCCCTGGGAAGGCCCCGTAGGGTCCTGCTCGGTTACACCCAGTGCCTGGGCTCAGCAGCCTGGCAAGGTGGGGCTGCTCCTGGCTGTGGGGAGCTGCGGGATCCCAGTCCTCTGAGGGCCCTGTTAGCCCCCAAGGTGAGATGGGGGTGCAGTGGCTGGACAGAGGCGTCTGGCCTGGGGGAGGGGTCCAGGCTGGAAATGTCACGGGAATCATCCCAGGGAGGGAGAGGAAAGGCCAATGGGGGCAGGTAGGTCACAGCAGACTACGTGCAGGTGACTGCGGTCCTGGTGGAAGCAACTCAGAGCCAGAAAGGAGTGGCCATCAGGGGCTCAGCTCCATTCTCTTGTTCCTTTGTAAAAGTGCTGTGTCAGAGTTTGAGACACCGCCAGGAGACGTCTGGGCCCAGTGCTGCCGTGGCTTCATCAAAGGCCCCAGGGGGAACAGAGAACCACTGCAGGCCCCGCCCATGTCCTCACTTGGAATGAACCCCATCGGGGCTCCTGGGCTCACAGACTTCAGGAAACCTTTGTCCTCAGGACCGGTCTTCCTCCCTCCTCTCACCTTCTGGTCAGAGGCCCAGGAACCCCCAACCTGGCTCCACCTCCAGGGCCTGGATTCAGAGGCCCAGGAACCCCCAACCTGGCTCCACCTCCAGGGCCTGGATTCAGAGGCCCAGGAACCCCCATCCTGGCTCCACCCCCAGGGCCTGGATTCTGGGACAGCTTAGGGGTAAGCAAGACTCTCATGCTCCTTTATCTGCCTGGGGGTGAGAATGTCTTAAACGCTGCAATTGACGGGTTATGAAGGACTGAGTGTTTCCAGCAGGTATAGGTGGAAAGATGGGGCGTGAAGTTCCTATGTCTGCAGGGTCTTCCCAGTGTGAAATCTGTCAACGTCACAGCCAGTCAGCATCCTCCCGGGAAGCCCAGATCCAGGATTACAAGGGCAGAGGCTCTCCCCTTGCTTATCTGTAACTTTCCGCTCCCACAACAAGGAGCCTGGCTCCCACCACCTGCCATTTATCTGTGCATTGCTCCTTTCCAGGTTACATGTGCAGAGGTTTCAGAATTGTTAGCTACTACACCCTGGAAAGAACTTCATAGAATAAAGCCCACTGTTTATATATGGTCCATTTTGCCTTTAGTCTACAGATTCCATTCATTTCCAAAGTTAACTTAGGTCAGCACCTTTTATCCCATCCCCTACAGTGAGTTGTTTCCATATATTTCTAACACAGTTAGACTCTGTGACATTATGTATTCCAACCTGCAACACTCCTACATCCTAAATAACTAAATTTGAATAGATTATGATTGGCCCCTTGGGCTATGCACATCTGTGGGCTTAGACAACTGCATAGTGACAGGTATCCACCCTAAAGTATCACGTGGAACACTTCAAACCCCCCACCCCATGATCTGCTTATCATCTATGTAGCTTTGCCTTTCCCAGAATGTCATCAATGGGGTCATACTGTGTGCAGCCTGCTCAGCCTGGATTCTTTCACTTAGCAGTATATACTGAAGATTTATCCATGTCTTTCCACAGGTTGGTAGTGCATTCCTTTCTGCTGAGTAGGATTCCACTGCATGTGGATGGGAGGAAAAACAATTTTCCCTCTACTTTTCTAGGTTCTTGGTTGAGGCCCCCCCTACCCCTGTAATAAAAGACAGATTACCAGGAGAAAAGCAGAACTTTAATAACATGCATACCTTCTGAATACAGGGGGGATACCACGGAAACTGAGTCACTCCCTGAAATGACCATAACCATCCCCTTAAAAACCATCTTCAGCTAAAAACAGAAGAAAGATGCTGGGGAACGAGGGAAGACCACTTATGTCAGGTTATCATGCAAAGCTCAGTAAACAAGGGTATGACTGTCTGCACATTTAAGTCAGGACTTCTCCATTGAAAAGTTACTTAAGATTTAATTATCCTATTTTTGGTGCAAAGAGGGACATACCCTTATAAATGGAGATTTCTCTATTGTAATTGTCCTTCATAATACGGCAATCTCAGTTTTCTGAGATTTAAAAAAAATAAATTTATTATTTTATTTTTGCCTGCATTGGGTCTTCGTTGCTGCGTGCAGGTTTTTCTCTGGTTGTGGTGAGCAGCGGCTACTCTTCATTGTGGTGCATGAGCTTCTCATTGTGGTGGCTTTTCTTGTCGCAGAGCACAGGCTGTAGGCATGCAGGCTTCAGTAGTTGTGGCACACGGCCTCAGTAGTTGTGGCTCGTGGGCTCTAGAGTGCAGGCTCAGTAGTTGTGGCTCACAGGCTTAGTTGCTCTGTGGCATGTGGGATCTTCCTGGACCAGGGCTCGAATCTGTGTCCCCTGAATCGGCAGGCAGACTCTTAACCACTGAGCCACCAGGGAAGCCCCCCTTTTTTTTAAGCAGGCCAATAATCCTTATGCCAGAGAGACATATTTTGGGGTGGCATATTCTACTCGCCTTGACTTGGATGTACCCCAATTTGCTCATGCATTCATCTTTTGAAGGATATCCTGATTTCTTCAAGTTTTTAGCCATTATGAAAGTGATGCTGTGCATAATTGCATACTTGTTTGCATTTGGATATAGATTTTCAAAGCAGTTGCCTAAATACTGGAAACATGATTGTTGTATCCCAACATGAGACTTGTTTAGCTTTGGAAAAAACTGCCAAATTGTCTTACAAAGTGGCTGCACATGCATCCCTCCAGCGATGAGGGAGAGTTCCTTTTGTTCCTCACCCTCTAGCAATTGGTATTGTCCTATTTTTGGAGCTTAGCAGTCCTAACAGGCGTGCTGTGATATCTCATGATTTTAATTTGTAATTCCCTAATGGTATATGATGTTGAGCTTGTTTCTGTATGACTTTTACTATCTGTATCTTTTTCGGCGGGATGTCTGTTCAGATCATGCTGTCACGTTCATGCTGAGAGGAGCCCTGTCCCCTCAGGACCCGCTGGGGCTTTGGCTTCTGGGACACGCGGGACCGAGTCCATGCTGACGGCCAGGCTTCGGGACAAGCCAGAGTCGAGTCCACACTAACGGAAGCCGGGTCTCCTCAGGACCCGCTGGGGCTTCAGCTTTGGGACACTGTGGGGTCCAGTTCATGCTGACAGGAGCCTGGTCTCCTCAGGACCTGCCGGGAGGTGATGCCGCTGAGGGAGAAGGTGAGGAAAAGTGGGCAGAAGGTACCTGTGCGTGGCTGACCGCTGAGGGTGTCTGTCTTCAGAGGACCCAGGAGAGGAAGGGCTTGATGTGGAAAACTGGATTTTTGGCCCCTTTTGTGTGTGGTGTAGACAGAGTGCAGTGTTGTTCTTTGGCAAGTGGCATCGTTTTCCCAGCACCGTTCATTCAGGGGACTGTCCTTTCCCTGGTGTATGTTCTTGGCTCCTACCTTGTGAATTAACTGATCACATACCTGTAGGTTGATTCCTGGTCTCTCTGCTCTGTTCCTCTTGTCCGTGTGCCTGTTTTTGTGACAGTTCCACACTTTTTTGGGGACTGTAGTTTTGTAATGAAGTGTGGAGTCAGGGAGCGAGATGCCTCCAGCCTGTTCTCCTGCCTCAGGGTTGCTTTGGCTCTTCTGGGTCCTTTGTGGCTCCACACAGCTGTTAAGATTGTTTGTTCTGTTTCTATGAAATGTCATTGAAATTTTGGTAGTGGTTGCGTGTATGTGTACATTGCTTTGGGTAGCATGGACGTTTTCACAATATTTTCACCCATGCGCACGGGATATCTTTCCATTGATTTGTGTCTGTTCAGTTTCTTTCATCAATGTCTTAGTTTTCAGTGTGCAGGTCTTCCAAGCCCTTGGTTGAATTTATTCCAAGTTTTTTGGGGGATGAGATTATAAATGAAATTGTTTTCTTAATTCCTCTTTCTGATAGTTCATTATTAGTATATAGAATCACAAATGATCCTGCAGTTTTACTGAATTCATTTTTTTAGTTCTGACAGTTTTTTTGGTCGTTTTATGTTGAAACCTAGAATTCAGAAATCCCACTGTTTTCCACTCCATCCAGGTCATCCACAGCACCCAAGACCTAGTGGCTCCTAATATTATCTCCCACGCTGCCTCTCAATACCATGTGGACAAAGTGATTAGCATCACCACTTTGCTTGAATTTGGTCTGGGTAAGTCTTGGCCTCTCTAGCAATGTTTGATGTGGTCTCTGATTTTCTGGCATGTTACTGACATGGTTGTATTGAAAGGTATTTTCTAGTAAATTTCAAATGGTTAAACTTTAAATAACAATACAAAGTTTTCAACATTCACACCAAATACTGCAGTGTGTTTTAGCCAAAACAGAACCAGTCTCCCAGGGAACCAGGACATAACCCCCAAATGAGGGATAATTATGGTGTCCACATTATAATCCTACCCACAGGACCACTTCAGCTTTCACCAGCTGCCCCAACTTTGTGGAAATGTCTTTTTCCATTCTAATCCAGGTTTCTTTTTCTGGAACCATCACTGGGCTTTCCCTCATTTTAAAAACCTTCATGGATTTAAAGTGTACAAGATGAATATGATCTCGGTGGATTTTCCTGTATGGCTTCTTTCACTTAGGATGTTTTCAGTGTTTATCCATATTGTAACATGTATCATTTTTTTCACTGTGATTGAAAACACGTAACATTTATCATGTAAGTCATTTTAAGTATACACTTCTATAGCATTAAATACATTCACATTGTTGTAAAAACATCCTCACCACCCATCTCCAGAACTTTTTCATTTTCCCCAAGTGAAACTGTAACCATTAAACACTTATTCCCCTCAACTCCTGGCAAACTTATTCTACTTTTTGTCTTTGAATTTGACTTACCTGGATACCTCATACTAGTGGAACCATAGACTGTTTGTCCTTTTCTGTCTGGCTTGTTTTACTTAGCATAATGACTTCAAGGTTCATCCACATTGCAACCTGTGTGAGAATTACCTTAGTTTTAAAGCTTGAATCATATTCCATTGTGTATATACTATACTGTACTTATGCATTCATCTGTTGAAGGACACTTGTGTTGCTTCCACCTTTTGGCTATTGTGAATAATGTTGCTGTGAGTATGGGGTACAGATATCTCTTCCAGTCCTTGCTTTCTAATATTTTGGGTGTATACCCTGGAGCAGAATTGAGGGATCATACGTTAATTACATGTTTAAGTTTTTGAGGAGCCGCCATACTGTTTTCCACAGCAGCTGCACAATTTTACTTTATTCCTTCATATGACAGAATAATGCAGCTTATGGATCTACCTTATTTGGCTTATCCATTCACCCGTTGGTGGACATTTTAATTGTTTCTACCTTGGGCTATTGTGAACAGTGCTGCTATGAATATTGGTGTATAAGTTTTAATTTGAAGACTGTTATCTGTTCTTTGGGTATATATCTAGGAGTGGAGTTGTTGAAACATGTGATAATTACATTTTTATATTTTTGAGAAAATGCCAAAGTTTTGTACACATAGATTGCACCATTTTACATTTCCATAAGTAAAGTTTAAGGGTTCCAATTTCCCTACATTGTTGCCAACATTTGTTATTTTTATTTATTTTTAATATAACCATTCTAGTGTGTGTGAAGGGCTATCACATTGTGGTTTTAATTTTCATTTCCATCATGACTACTGATGTTTGACATCTTTTCATGTGCTTATTGACCGTTTGTATGCCTTGTGTGGAGAACAGTCCATGCAAGTCCTTTGTGCATTTCAAAAATTGGGTTGTCCTTTTACTGAGGGGTAAAAAGTTCTTGATATATTCTGGATAAAGACTCTTATTAGATATATAATGTGCCTATGTTTTCTTCCATTCTGTGGGCTGTCTTTTTACTTTCTGGATAGCCTCTTTTGATGTACCAAGGTTTGTAATTTTGAGGAACTCCAGATTATCTGTTTTCTTCTTTCATTGCTTGTGTTTTAGTGTCAGATCTAAGAAACTATTGCTAGTTGCAAGGTCATGAATCCCTTGGTTTATTCCAGAGTACCATCATCCCTCGGTATCCACTGGGCTAGGGTTTAGGTCTGGGGTTTGAGTCAGGTCAGGGTTTAAGGGTCAGGGGTCAGGGTTTGAGAGTCAGGGTAGAGGGTCTAGGGGTCTGGGGTTAGGGTGTTAGGGTTAGAGGTTAGGGTTCCTTAGGGTTAGGGTTAAGTTTAAGCATAACTGGCCCCCATTGCCCTTCCTTTCTCCTCTCTGAGGTCTCCAGGATGGGTAGGATTTGCCCAGGGTCACACATGAGTCAGGGAATTGAGCTGGACCACTGTCTTTCTATCCCCCAGTCCTGGGCTCTGAGAGAAGAATGAAATGTCTGTACTGTCTCTGAGTGTTTCACATTGAACTCGATGTCAGTCACGGGTTGTGGAGGGTGTCTGCAGTCATGCCTGGTTCCTTCCTGCCCTCTCATCTGGGAAAGGTGGTGTTGGCCCTGCTCTGCCTGGGCAGCCCCAGTTCCAGCAGAGTGCCCAGACAGGAGGGCACTCAGTGGACATGTGTGGATTAATGCAGGACTGGGTATAGCAACCTGCCAGCCCCCTGCCTACTTGAGGGCTGCTGGGGCCCTCCTGGGGCTGCAGGCATCCTTTGTCCCATCTGAGTGGGTAGCAATAGACAATCAAGTCTCAGGCAGGACAGTCCTTGACCTCTGACCATTCAGGCATGCATCTGTGGTCCTCTAGCTCAGTTCAGCCTGGGCCCTGTCAAGACCCCACGGACAATTAGTGAGCTGACCATGCTACTGAGCAATGGAACAGCTACCTGGGCAGTGTAGACATTCCTCTGAGATGTTTCAACTACCAGCATCCATGTGGTTGAGAAAAGGGCCTCCCCTTCACAGCCTTCACAGCCTTGTAGCCTGCCAAGAGAGGTAATAACCTTATAAATATTTGAGTGTGTCCCTGACACAACAACTATACAGCACACCATGGCCCTTCAATCCTTTGTCTTTTAGGTGTTAGAAAATTTTTTTTTAATTATAATGGAATTTTATTAAGAATTTATGTTCATCAAGACAATCGTAATAGTGTCTAAAAGCAACCCATGGGCAGAAAAAATATTTATAGTATATTTATCTGACAAAGAACTTATACCCATGATACATTTTATAAAAAACTCCTACAAATCTGTATTCTCTTGCAAATTACACAACACATAAAAAACTGTACAAAAAGAGTTGAACCCTTCACATAAGAGAATGTCCAAATGCTTAATAAACATAAAAAGATGTTGAACTTCATGAGCCACAAAGGAAATTAAAATTAAGACACCCACAATGGAAGATGATATATTTGTAATATAGTTGCATGGCACAAAAGTAGTACCCAGAATATAATAGATTATTTCTGAAAATCAAATCAGTAAGACAGACTAACCAATAGAAAAATTGGCAAAAGACTTGAACAGGCTTTACACAGAGAAGAACATCCAAAGAACCAATAAACCAATAAAGGTGTTCAACTTCCCCCATCATCAGGGAAATACAATTTGAAAACCACAATGAAATATTGTGATATAATGACTAGGTCAAATAACGTCTACCAATAACAAGTGTGGGTAATAATTTAGAACTAGTTGTTAGAAATTTTGACATGCATATTCATTAAGAATCAAAGTTATGGGAGAAACTGGGCCTCCCAATGGGAGGTTTACACTGACACTGCATTGTCTTGTGGTCTCTGGAAAGCCTGCCAATTATGGGTTCCATGGCATGGAATAATTCTTGAGCCTCCCGTTACTTCATTGCACAAGAGTTTCCTTACCACCCTAGCATTTGGTTTCTTCCCTTAGAAAAGGAGAGAGAAGAAACTGGAAAAGGAGCAGTATTGTTTTTCAGGGATGGGTAAGTTTATATGGCCAGGGAGATGGCATAGCTCAAGGGCTCCCACCTGTCAGGGGCAGGAATGAGGTCTGTGTGTCTTCTGAGGGCACATGGGCTGTTCTGGGCCAGCCTCTGAGATGTAAGGGCCTGATGCCCAAGGCAGGAGACTTGAGTTTACCAACAAAAATGATCCTGCCTTTTCAGCAAGTGAAAGAACTTCTTGCAGTCTTGGGAGGACAGTAAGAGCACTGGATACATAGCTGCAGCCCCTGACCCTAAGTGAACCCCTTTCTTCCTTTTGTGTCAGATTCTGTGTTGTGCAGTGAGCTGTCATGGACATAGAACCTGCTGCTTTCTTCCAGCGAACATCTGTCCTCATGTCCAAGTCTAGTGCCTCAGTTTTCCTTTGGGAATTACATCTCACCTGCTTCCAGTCCAGATAGTTCCAGAAGGATGAGCCCATGTTCCACCCAGCTCAAAGATGGGTTTACAACCCACATCTAGCCAGTCCCATTTTCCATCTTCTGGTGATGGGTCAAGGATGAGAGTGAAACCCAAGCCAGGCCAAAGTTATTCAAAACCATGACTTTTCTTAGAACCCAAGAAAAGGAGAAACTTTTTTCTTGGAAAAAGAATGGTGAGTGGTTGTCAGCCTAGAATTGCTGTTGGCCCAAGGGCAGTGAGAGAGCCTGTGCCTGTGAATGGGGTCCCCCAAAGGCACTGAGCAGGACAAAGATTTGGAGAGAAATAAGGTCACCCTGCGAGAGTGTGTACACTAGACCTGCCAGGTCCAAACCCATTCTTCAACTTGCCACTTTCAAGTATTAAATTATTTCTACCCTTACAATAAATACTAATTTATTTTACTTCAGTAAGTGTGTCCTGTCGCTGAGAATAAAAAACGTCCTAGTTGAAACATCCAAATCAATACTCCCTGATCCATCCTCAGGTGTCCTAACTGGGTAGGCCTGGCTGGGGGAGATGAAGACACTGGGTGGGGTCATATACTAGGGGAGCTGCCAGACATCTCTGTCCCTGTTCCTTCCCTGTCCCAGGAGAGGAAAACCCTGGAGAAGTGATAGGATAACCAGTAGGGGAAGAGGTTCCTCAGTGGTTAATTAGTCTTCTTGTATTTTCCTTAATTTAGGGTCCATTTTGGTAATGTGTTTTTACAAAGAAATCCCCCTTTTCCTCTAGATTTCCAGTTTGTTACAGTAGGTTTCTCTTATTTGACGTTTAATTTTTCCAGTCTAATTTTCTACAGAATCATCACGAATAATGAGCAAATATTGATACTTTATTATTAACTGAAGTCTCTATTCATGTTCCCTTTGTTATACCTTTCCTTGTTCCAGGGTCTCAAAGGACATGGGGTCATCATGGCTGTTTGGTCTCTTCTGGGCTTTGACAGTTGCTCAGACTCTCCTTGTTTCCATGACCTTGACAGTGTGGAGGAGGACTGGTCAGGTATTTTATAGACTGCCGGGCACTGGGATTTGCTTGGTGTTTTTGTCGTGGTTAGACTTGGCTTTGAAAAAGCAGATCACAGAGGTGAAGTGCTTCCTCTTCACTATATATCAAGAGGACAGGCTCTTAAGGAAACTTCTCACTTATATTCTTAACTTTGGTCACCTAGCTGAAGTAGTGTTTGTCAAGTTTTCCCACAGGTTAATTTTTTTCCCATGTCCATCCTGTGTGTCTTATTTAGGAGGAAGTCATAATGCAGAAGCCACACTTGAGGAGAGAGGGGTTAGCTTCACATCCTTGATGGACAGTTGAGTGTGCATATGAATTGTTTAGAAGCTTTGTGCATAGGAGATTTCTATTTAACACCATTCATCGAAAACTATGTAATTTATTTTTACCAGTTTGGACACGTGAATGATTATTGTAAACTTTTGTTTATAATCCAGCACTACATTATTAGACTGCTTAGTTCATTCTTGCTTTGGCTGTTGAGAGCTTTTTCCATTTGCTCCTGTTTTCATTTTACATAATTTTCCTTTTGTGGGTTTTTAAAATTTTGGGTACTTCTTTACTTTCTGATATTTTAAGATTACGCTGCTTCATATATTTACTGTCTCAGTCCTAGCATCAGCCCTTTCTTCAAAGAGCCCTTGTTCCTTTCATTAGAGAATGGTATTAAAAACTTACATGTGGGAGCTCAATATGCTCAGCTGACAGTACATAGAAATACATGCATGTATCCCAGCCTATGCATATACACATAATTATAAAGATATCCATATGGAACTATGTGTAGGCTAAAGATAGTTTATACTGATGTCTCCAACCTGATCTATTAAGACATGGATATTGCAACCTTCCTTTGTTTGTGACTTCTCACTCCAGTGGTTAAGAAACCTGGCTTCCACCATTTGTCATTAAATTCAGTGCTTGTTCTGTTCGATTACTGATATAGTAGTTTCAGTACTGTTAGCTACTCCCCATGGGAAAGAACTTAGAGTCCACTGTGTATGTATGGCACATTTCGCCTTTGGCCTACAGATTCTGTACATTTCCAAAGTTAACTTAGGTCAGACCATTCTGTCCCTCCACCAACAGTGAGTTTTTTTCATACTTTTCTAAATCAGTTAGATTGTTTGTTACATTCTGTATGCCAGTCTTTGACACTCCCATATCTGAAGTAACTAAATTTGAATAGATTATAATTTACTTGTTGGGCTGTAAAAAAATATGTGGGTGTAGACAAATGCATAGTGACAGGTATTCACTACTAAAGTATCATACGGACCTTTCAATCACATATTCCATAAACTGCTTACCATGTCTGTTTTGCCTTTTCTAGAATGTCATATAAATGAGGTCATACAGTGTGTAGCACTTTAGACTGGATTCTTTTACTTAGCAATATAAGTGTTAGATTCATCTTTTTTTTTGAACAGGTTGATGATTCATTCCTTTATATCTCTGAATATTATTGCATTGCATGTATAGGAGAGGAAAAATAATTTTCCCTTTACCCTTCTATATTCTTCATTGAGATCTCCCTTGTAATGAAAGGGAGATGAACTGGAGAAAAACAATCAGAAGATTAATATATACATGCATACCTCCTGTATACTTGAAAGATACCCAGGAAAACTTAGTCTGGCATTACCTTAAAGGCTACCTTCAGCTAAAAGCAGAAGAAAGATGTTAAGGAATGGAGGAAACCATTTAAAGGAGGTTTTAGGCAAAGCACAGTAAACAAGGGTATGGTTGTTATGCAGATTTACATCCAGACCTATTTCATTGACAAGCTTTTTTAAAAATATTTATTTATTTGGCTGCACCAGAGGTTAGTTGCGGCATGTGGGATCTAGCCCCCTGACCAGGCATCGAACCCAGCCCCCTGCATTGGGAGTGTGGAGTCTTAACCACTGGACCACCAGGTAAGTCCCGACAAGTCTTTCTTGATATTTAGTCATCATTCAATTCCTGGTCCAGAGAGGGACATACCCTTACAAATGGAGATATCCTTAATAAATGTAAATTTACCTCATAAAAGGGCATTTCCTACTTGGTTTTCAAAAATTCTCCTGGGTCTGCTCTTTTTAAAATTAATCAGTCCAAAATAATCCTTTTGTCAAAGGGACATATATTGGGGTGGTGTATTCTGCTCGCCTTGACATGGATGTGCCCTAATTTGCTTATGAATTCATCTACAGAAGGACATCCTGATATCTTTAAGTTTTTAGCCATTATGAATAGAGCTGCTGTGCATTACTTGATCCTAGTTTTTGTTTGAACACAGGTTTTCAAAGCAGTTGTCTAAATACAAGAGGTATGCTTCTTGGATCCTAAGGGAAGACTATTTAGATTTGAAAAAAACTGCCAAACCATCTTCCGAGCTTGGTTGTACATGCATTCCACCAGCATCTTGAGTATATTCTTGTATGCTTTTTTAGTATCTGTTTATCTTCTTTGGCCAGCTGTGTGTTTCAATCTTTACCAAATTTTAATGGCATTGTTTGATATAATTTGAGTACAAACCTTTTATCAGATACGTGTTTTGGAAATAGTTTCTTCCAGTTTGTGGTTTGTCTTTTGGTTTTCTGAATAAGTTCTTTCATAGAATAGAAACTTTTTAATTTTATAAAGTCCACATTATCAATTATTTTTCTTTTGTTGATTGATTTTTGGTGTTGTGTGTTTAAAATGCATCACCAGACCCAAGGTCATGTAGATTTAAAAAAATATTTATTTTATTTATTTTTGCCTGCGTTGTGTCTTCGTTGCTGTACGCGGGCTTTCTCTAGTTGCAGTGAGCGGGGGCTACTCTTCGTTGCAGTACACGGGCTTCTCATTGCAGTGGCTTCTCTTGTTGTGATGCATGGGCTCTAGAGCGCAGGCTCAGTAGTTGTGGCACATGGGCTTAGTTGCTCTGTGGCATGTGGGATCTTCCCGGACCAGGTGTTGAACCCATGTTCCCTGCATTGGCAGGTGGATTCTTAACTACTGTGCCACCAGGAAAGCCCCATCCACTTTGCCTCTTAATACTATGTGGACTCCTACAAAGGAAATAACAGTCACAATTCTGGTTGAACTTTGTCTGGGTAAGTCTTGGTCTCTATAACAAAGTTTGTTGACTGCCTTATCTGATTTTCTGGCATAGTACTGACATGGTTGTTTTGAAAAGTAATCCACTTTCCAGTAATTTAAAATGTACAGAAAAGTTTCAGTAATGGCAAAAGTACTCACATTTGCCACTTCACACAAAATGCTCACTAAACCATGACTAGTTTTGGAGAAGTCAGGGGATAGTGAGAGGGATACTCTCCTGAGGAATCAACACATAACCCCTAAATGAGGAAATCATGATGTCTACATTATAATTTAATACTCAGACCCACTTCAAATTTCACCTGTTGTCCCAACTGTATGAAAATGTCTTTTTCCATCCTAATCCAGTTTTCTTTTTCTGGAACCATTACTGAGTTTTTCCCTCATTTGGACAACCTTGATGTATTTAAAGCAGACAATATGAGTATGGGATCTGGGTGGCCTTTTCTGTATGCCTTTTTTCACTAAGGATTTTTTTTGATTTAAACATCTTTATTGGAGTATAATTGCTTCACAATGGTGTGTTAGTTTCTGCTTTATAACAAAGTGAATCAGTTATACATATACATATGTTCCCATATCTCTTCCCTCTTGCGTCTCCCTCCCTCCCACACTCCCTATCCCACCCCATCTAGGTGCTCACAAAGCACCGAGCTGATCTCCCTGTGCTATGCGGCTGCTTCCCACTAGCTAGCTATTTTACGTTTGGTAGTGTATATATGTCCATGCCACTCTCTCGCTTTGTCACAGCTTACCCTTCCCCCTCCCCATAGCCTCAAGTTCATTCTCTAGTAGGTCTGTGTCTTTATTCCTGTCTTACCCCTAGGTTCTTCATAACATTTTTTTCTTAAATTCCATATAGATGTATTAGCATATGGTGTTTGTCTTTCTCTTTCTGACTTACTTCACTCTGTATGACAGACACTAGGTCTATCCACCTCATTACAAATAGTTCAATTTCGTTTCTTTTTATGGCTGAGTAATATTCCATTGTATATATGTGCCACATCTTCTTTATCCATTCATCCGATGATGGACACTTAGGTTGTTTCCATCTCTGGGCTATTGTAAATAGAGCTGCAATGAACATTTTGGTACATGAATCGATTTTGAATTATGGTTTTCTCAGGGTATATGCCCAGTAGTGGGATTGCTGGGTCGTATGGTAGTTCTATTTGTAGTTTTTTAAGGAACCTCCATACCGTTCTCCATAGTGTCTGTACCAATTCACATTCCCACCAGCAGTGCAAGAGTGTTCCCTTTTTTCCACACCCTCTCCAGCATTTATTGTTTCTAGATTTTTTGATGATGGCCATTCTGACTGGTGTGAGATGATATCTCATTGTAGTTTTGATTTGCATTTCTCTAATGATTAATGATGTTGAGCATTCTTTCATGTGTTTATTGGCAGTCTGTATATCTTCTTTGGAGAAATGTGTATTTAGGTCTTCTGCCCATTTTTGGATTGTGTTGTTTGTTTTTGTTTTGTTATTGAGCTGCATACTAAGGATGTTTTTAATGTTATGTTGTAAGAAATATCAGCACTAAACTTTTGTTTCATTGTCATTAAAATAGAAAACGTGACGTTTACCATTTAATTCATTTTACATATACAGTTTTGTGGTATTAACTACCTTCATATAGTTGCACAAACAAGTTAACTAACATGTGTACCTCCTGTGTGCATGGGAGATACTCAGGAAATTGAGTAACACCCTGACATGGCCCAAGATATCACCTTAAATACCACCTTCATCTAAAAGGAAAAAAAAAAGGAAGGGTATAGTTGTTTCTGTCTACATTCATTTAATTGCATATGGTTTCCAACTGATTGTCATATGACTAGTTTTGGAGAAGTGATGGGATAGTTGGCTTCATTTCAGTTTGAATTTCCAAATTTAGTGGATTCTGCAGGCTTGATACAAGGTTTACAAACTTGATATTCGATCAGGACATCCCATGGTGTAATTGGTATTAATGGTTTGTTCAACAATTAAAGTTCTGTGTGATATAAGTTCGAACTGGAGTAATCCTGGTTAGTTTCTATCTGTTATATATTTGACCCAGGATGAAAGGACAAGAAAAATAAGGCCTACTTTATAAAAGTGTCTTTACACAAATTGATGGTATAATTTCAACCTAGTTTTCTAAAAATTTATTTCACTGAAGTATAGTTGACTTACAATGCTGTGTTAATTTCTGCTGTACAGCAAAGTGATTCAGATATATATATATATATATATATATATACACACACACGTACTGTTTATTGCATATATACATATGGTTTATTACAGGGTACTGAATATAGTTTCCTGTGCTGTACAGTAAGACCTTGTTGTTTATCCATCCTATATATAATAGTTTGCACCTGCTAATCCCAAGCTCCCAATCCATCCCTCCCCCATCTTCCCCTTGACCACCACAAGTCTGTTTTCTATCTCTGTGAGTCTCTTTCTGTTTTGTAGATTCATATGTGTCTCATTTTAGATTTCACATATAAGTGATATCATATGTTTTTGGTGTTCTCTGAGTTCACTTAATATGATAATCTCTAGGTCCATCATGTAGATACAAATGGCATTATTTCACTCTGTTTTATGGCTGAGCAATATCCCATTGCATATATTTATCACATCTTCTTTATCCATTCATCTGTTGATGACATAGAGGTTGCTTTCATGTCCTGGCTATTGTAAATATGGCTAGAGTGCATGTTTGCCTGGCTGTGTTTTTCCGATTCTGGTCTTCTTAACTTATCGGCCCATTAGTGGATCAGCCGGATCATGATAGCTCAATTTTTACCTTTTAAACGCAACTTCATTCTGTTCTCATTATTAGCTGTAACCAGTTTATATCCAGCCAACAACATATAGTGGGTATGCATTTCTCCACAAGTCCTTCAGAATTTTTTGCTTGTAGACATTTGCTGATGGCATTTTGAATGTTGGGTGGTGATAGCTTTTGGTAGTTTGGATTTGCATGCGACCAATAATTCCTGATATTGAGCTTTTATCCATGTACTTTTATTTAAAAAATGAGTGAGTAAAACTTACGTCTTCAAATAATTTTCTTGAAAAATTTTTCCTGCTTTCAATTTTTTCTGTCCATTAAAAGTGATATCATAGTATGTGTGTTTTGCTTTCCGACTTACCTCATGTTCTGTGATTATCTCTAGGCTCATCTATGATGCCTCAAAGAGCAGTGTTTCATTGTCTTCCATGGCTAATGTTCCATTGTGTACGTGGACCACTTCTTCTTTATCCATCATCTGTTGATGGACGTTTTGCTTGCTTCCGTGTCTTGGCTATTGGGAAAATTCCTGCAGTGCAGCTGTTGCAGCCTGTGCCTTCACGAGTCTGGTCTTCTCAGGGGAGAGGCTCGGCGGTGGGCCTGCTGGATGGAATGGTGGCTCAATTTTTACTTTTAAACCCAGCTCCTTTCTGTTCTCATTATTGGCTCTTTCCACTTTACATCTCACCAGCAGCTAGAGGGTACACAGTTCTCTAGAACCCCTTCAGCATTTATTGTTTGTAGACCTTTTGCTGATGGTAGTTGACTAACATGAGTTGAAACCTTTTTGTAGGTTCGATTTGCATGAGTCTCATAATTCCTGATGTTGAGCTTTTATCCATTTTCCTTTTTTTGGAAAAAGAGTGAGTAAAACTTACCTCTTCATACTATCTCCTTGAAAATTTTACCAGTTTTGAATTTTATTTGTCCATTCCCTACCTCAGCACAATTTTTGAGGGCAGGTGTCCTTTACAGCCCTGTGTCCTTGTGAATGGTAAGTGACCGTTAGCTGTGGGCTTAAGGCCGCTCTTGCAGAAAACGGCCACAAGGTGGAAGCACTTCTGCATTTCCAACTCGAGGTTTTGGGAGAACAGAGCCTTTTTGGAAATCCTGTTAGTAGGCTGCAAGTTAGAGTGGAATGAGCCAGGGCAAAGTCGCAAGAGCTTATGTTTCCTTACTTCGTGTTTGTTATTTAAATTTAATTCTGATTAATTATCAGAGCAAATTTGATAAAAATGTTGTTTGTTTTAGGTATACAAAATCTGATTCATTATATCTATGTATCTAACTATTCATCTGTGGATCCTTTCCTGTGTAGGTTGTTAGAGAGTGTTGAGTACACCTCTCTTGGTATTCCATAGTTATTTTGTGACATATATTTCATATGTGTTAGTACATGTCTTTTAACCCCCATATCCAAATTCATCCATTCCTTACACTTTTCCATTTGGTTTAACAAAATTTTATTTTTTTAATCCATGCGTGTCCTCCTCTTGGAAATAATTTCATGGGTATCAATTTTTAGGTAACACCTCTAACTGATATCATAGATTATCTGTTTTTCGGTTTTTTCCTTATTTCAAATTGGGGGTTTATCTGTAGATTCTTCTATGGTGGTGCAAACGGCACTGTTTCATTGTTTTCCATGGCTAATATTGCACTGTGTACATGGACACATTTTGTTTGTTCATTTTTCTGTTGCTGGACGTTTTGGTTTCTTCCACGTCTTGGCTATGTTAAATGATGCTGCAGTGCAGGATTGCCAGCCTGTGTGTTTTTGATTCTGGTCCACTCAGGTGATTGGTGTATGAAAGGGCCTACCAGATAACATGATAGCTCAATTTTCACCTTTAAACGCACCTCCATTCTGTTCTCACAAGTGGCAGGTACCAGGTGACATCCCACCAGAAGCGTACGGGTACGCAGTTCTCTAAAACCCCTTCAGCAGTTATTCTTTGTAGACTTTTTTGGTGATGATCATTCTGACGACTGTGAAGTGAACGTTTTTGTAGACTGGATTTTCATGGTTTATTAATTCCTGATGTTGAGCCTTTTTCCATGCCCTTTTTTTAAACAAAAACAAGGAAAAAAAGAAAGAGAAGTCAAAATGTGCATAAAATATGCTTCTTGAAATTGTCGTTTTGAGATATGCACGTCTTTTGAGTTTCTTGCTTGATTTACAACCCAAGGATTTCTTTTGATGGCACGTGTCATTTGCAGGCCTGCAATTATTTTGAATATCAAGTAACCATTAGCCCTGTGTTTAGAGCTGCTGTTGTGTGAAACGGCCACAAGGCGGGAGCAGTTCTCCTTTACCAAATCTGGTTACTAGGGTAACAGAGCCTCAATGTATGTCCTGTTCTAGGTGGTAAATTTGAATGGAATGTGCCAGGAAAGAGCCCCTTAAGTTTATGTCTCACTACTTCTTATTCGTTTTTGAATTTAATTTTAATTTTTTATCACAGCAAGTTTGATTACAATGTTTTGCTTGTTGTAGGTGTGCAAGATGTCATACTTTTACACATATACATATATCAACTCTTCTTCTGATGCTTTTCCCATGTACGTTATGACAGAATGTTGAGTAGTCTTCTCTTGGTGTTCCGTAGATCTTTAGTGATTACATACTTGACCTGTGTTTGTATATCTCTGTTAACCCCAGTAACCTAATGTATCCAATCCTCACACCTTTCTATTGGTGCAACATTAGTTTGTTAATGAAGCTGTGACTGCCTTCCTCTGTGGAAATACCTTCACTGGTATCAATTTTTATAAAAAACCTATAAGTGATATGATAGGATATGTGTCTTTCACTTTCTGACTTACTTACAAGTTGCGTGATCACCTCTACCCACTAGCTGCTGGTGGGATGTAACCTGGTAACAGCCAGTAGTGAGAACAGAATGGTGGTGCATTTAAAGGCAAAAATTGAGCTACCAAGTTATCTGGTAGGCCCTTTCATACACCTATCAGCTGAGTACACCAGAATCAAAAAGACACAGGCTGGCAATCCTGCACTGCAGCATCATTTAACATAGCCAAGACATGGAAGAAACCACAATGTCGAGCAACAGAAAAATGAACAAAGAAAAAGTGTCCAGGTACACAATGAAATATAAGCCACGGAAAACAATGAAACAGTGCCGTTTGCACCACCATAAAAGAACCTACAGATAAACCCCCAATTTGAAGTAAGTAAAAAACTGAAAAACAGATAATCTAGGATATAAAATAGAGGTGTTAGCTGAAAATTGATACCCATGAAATTATTTCCAAGAGGAGGACACGCATGTATTAAGAAAACAAAATTATGTTTAGCCAAATGGAAAAGTGTAAGGAATGGATGAATTCGGATATGGGGTTTAACAGACATGTACTAACACATATGAAAGATATGTCACAAAATAACTATGGAATACCAAGGGAGGTGTTCTCAACACTCGCAAATAAGCTACATTGGAAAGGATCCACAGGAGAATAGTTAGATATATAGATATAAGGAATCAGATTTCGTACACCTAAAACAAACAACATTTTTTATCAAATTGCTCTGATAATTAATCAGAATTAAATTTAAATAACAAACAAAAGCAAGGTGTTATAAGCTTTTGGTGCTTTGTCCTGGCTCATTCCACTCTAACTTGCAGCCTACTAACAGGATTTCCAAAAAGGCTCTGTTGCCCGAAAACATCGAGTTTGTAATGAAGAAGTGCTTCCGCCTTGTGGCCGTTTTATGCAAGAGCGGCCTTAAACCCAGAGCTAACGGTCACTTAACATTTACAAGAACACAGGGCAGTAAAGGACACTTGTCGTCAAAAATTGTGCTGAGGTAGGGAATGAACAAAAAAATTCAAAACTGATAAAATTTTCAAGGAGATAGTATGAAGAGGTAAGTTTTACTCACTCTTTTTAGAAAACAAGGAAAATGGATAAAAGCTCAACATCAGGAATTATGAGACTCATGCAAATCGAACCTACAAAAAGGTTTCAACTCACACTAGTCGACAACCATCGGCAAAAGGTCTACAAACAATAAATGCTGAAGGGGTTCTAGAGAACTGTGTACCCTCTAGCTGCTGGTGAGATGTAAAGTGGAAAGAGCCAATAATGAGAACAGAAAGGAGCTGGGTTTAAAAGTAAAAATTGAGCCACCATTCCATCCAGCAGGCCCACCACCGAGCCTCTCCCCTCAGAAGACCAGACTCGAGAAGGCACAGGCTGCAACAGCTGCACCGCAGGAATTTTCCCAATAGCCAAGACACGGAAGCAAGCAAAACGTCCATCAACAGATGAATGGATAAAGAAGAAGTGGTCCACGTACACAATGGAACATTAGCCATGGAAGACAATGAAACGCTGCTCTTTGAGGCATCATAGATGAGCCTAGAGATAATCACAGAACATGAGGTAAGTCGGAAAGCAAAAGACACATACTATGATATCACTTATATGCATTATCTAACAACTGACACAAGTGAACATACTTCCACAGAGAAAGACACTCACACACTTAGAAAACATAGTATGCTTATCTAAAAGGAAAGGTGGGGGAAATGGGTAAATTAAGATTAAGGTTGTCATTCGAGAAAAAATTCCTATTAAATACATATATCAAAAAGACCGACGATATAGCAAGGGAGGTCTACGGAACACGCTGCAGTAATTTACATGGGAAGAGGATCTGTACATTAATAAATATATACATACATATATATATATATATGTAAAAATTACTCAGATTGTGTATACCTAGGACAACCAATATTCTAATCATTACCCCGATTTAAAGAAAGCTAAAACAAAGAACAATAAATAATGTGACATAAACTTATGGGGCTTTTTTCCTGGCACATCCCATTCTAATTTACAACCTGGGAACAGAACTTCCCAAAAGGCTCTGCTGCCGTAGGAACAAGATTTGGGAATGGAGAATTGCTGCCGCCTTGTGGCCGTTTCCAAAACAAGAGCATTAAAGCCAGTGCTAATGGTCACTAAATATTCACACTCATTGCAGGCCTGTAAATGATACCTGCACTCCAAAAACATCCTGTGGTCGAAAATCCACCAAAAAATTCAAAACATGGCAACCTTCCAAGAAGACAATTTCAAGAGATTTATTGTACTCACTTTTTTTCCTGTATTTTGTTTAAGAGAACTAAGAAAAGGCATGGCGAAATGCTGAATATTCAGAATTATTAAAGACATGCAAATCCAAATTACAAAAACCTATCAGCTCACACCACTCAGAATGGCCATCAGCAAAAATTCTGCAAATAATAAATGCTTAAGGGGTTGTGCAGAAATGTGTACCCTCGGTTCAAATTGGGACATGGTAAGAGCCAGTAATGAAAACACAAAGGTTATTCTTTGAAAAGGTAAATATTGAGCTACCATTCAATCAAGCCTACCCACTGCCGGGCTTATCGCCTGAGAGGATGAGAATCCAAAAGTCACAGGCTGGCAATCCTGCACTCCAGCAATATTTACCATAGCCAACACTTGGAAGCAATGAAAACGTCCATCAACAGAGGAATGCACAAAGAAGAAGTGGTCCATATACACAACGGAATACGACTCCAATAAAAATATACATTCAATTTAAAAAACAAACATAACTAAGGAGACATCAGCCTTTGGGGGTTTATCCAGGCACATTCCTCTCTAATTTATAACCGAGGAAAACCACTGGCAGGAAGGTCTGTTTCCCTAGTTACCAGAGTGGGAAAAGCAGAAATGCTGCCGCCCTCTGCCCGTTACCTGCAACAGAAGCTTTAAAACCTGTGCTAAGTGTCACTTCATATGCACAAATACTGTTGGGTTGTAAATGAAACCTGCCCTCAAAATGTCTTGAGGGAGGTAATGGCCAAAATATCTCAATGTGGCACATACTTCAAGAAAACAGTATGAAGACGTAAGCTGTACTCAAAGTTTTAAGAAAAAAAGGAAATGCCGGAAAGGTCAATTTCAAGGGATTATGAGATGCATGCAAATCCAACCACAAACAGGTACCAGCTCACACCAGTCAGAATAAACTTCAGCAAAAATCTACAAGCAATAAATGCTGAAGGGTTTGTGGAGAAGTGCATACCCTCAACGTTAAGTGGGACGTGACCTGGTAAGAGCCACTAATGAGAGCCTTTACATGGTAAACATTTTGCTACCATATGATCCAGCAGGCCCACTCCTGGGCCTATAAACTAAGAAGACAGAATTGGAAAGATACAGGCAGTCAAATCTGCACTGCAGCCGTATTACAATAGCCAAGACATGGAAGCAACCAATAAGTCCATCAACAGATGAGTGGACAAAGAAGAACTGTTACATGTACAGATGGACTATTAGACAAGGAAAAAAATGACACAATGCCATTTGTAGCACCGTAGATGAGTCTAGAGGTGATCACGCAACTTGTAGTAAGTCAGAAAGTGAAAGACACATATCCTATGATATCACTGATAGGTGTTACCTAAAAATTGATACCAGTGAAGATATTTCCACAGAGAAAGGCAATCACAGATTCATTAAACAACCTTATGTTTCAGTAATGGAAAGGTGTGAGGATTGGATACATGAGGTTACTGGGGTTAACAGAGATATACAAACACAGGTGAAGTATATAATCACCAAAGACCTATGGAATACCAAGAGAAGACGACTCAACATTCTGTCATAACCTACATGGGAAAAGGATCTGAAGAAGAACTGATATATGTATATGTGTAAAAGAACGACATCTTGCACACCTAGAACAAGCAAAACATTTTAATCAAACTTGCTGTGATAAAAAATTAAAATTAAATTAAAAAAATGAATAAGAAGTAGTGAGATATAAACTTAAGGGGCTCTTTCCTGGCACATTCCATTCAACTTTCCAACCTAGAACAGGACATACATTGAGGCTCTGTTACCCTAGTAACCAGATTTGGTAAAAGAGAACTGCTGCCGCCTTGTGGCCGTTTCACACAACAGCAGCTCTAAACCCAGGGCTAACGGTTACTTGATATTCAAAATAATTGCAGGCCTGTAAATGACACGTGCCCTCAAAACAAATCCTTCTGTGATAAATCGAGCAAAATTCTCAAAAGACGTGTATATCTCAAAACGACAATTTCAAGAGGCATATTATATGCTCATTATCCCTTCTGTTTCATTTATTTCTTTTCTTGTTAAAAAAAATGGCATGGGGCTTCCCTGGTGGCGCAGTGGTTGAGAGTCCGCCTGCCGATGCAGGGGACATGGGTTCGTGCCCCGGTCTGGGAAGATCCCACATGCCTCGGAGCAGCTAGGCCCGTGAGCCATGGCCGCTGAGCCTGTGCGTCCGGAGCCTGTGCTCTGCAACGGGAGAGGCCACAACAGTGAGGGGCCCGCATACCGCAAAAAAAAAAAAAAAAAATGGCATCGAAATAGGCGCAACATCAGTAATGAATAAACCATGAAAATCCAGTGTACAAAGAGGTTCACTTCACAGCCGTCAGAATCATCATCACCAAAAAGGTCTACAAAGAATAAATGCTGAAGGGGTCATAGAGAACTGCGTACCTGCTAGCTGCTGGTGGGATGTAACCTGGTAAGAGCCAATAGTGAGAACAGAATGGAGGTGCGTTTAAAGGTAAAAATTGAGCCACCATGTTATCTGGTAGGCCCTTTCATACACCTATCACCTGAGTGGACCAGAATCAAAAAGACACAGGCTGGCAATCCTGCACTTCAGCATCATTTAACATAGCCAAGACGTGGAAGAAACTAAAATGCCCAGCAACAGAAAAATGAACAAAGAAAAAGTGTCCATGTACACAATGCAATATTAGCCATGGAAAACAATGAAACAGTGCCGTTTGCACCACCATAGAAAGACCTACAGATAAACCCCCAATTTTAAGTAAGGAAGAAACCGAAAAACAGATAATCTATGATATCAATTATAGGTGTTACCTAAAAATTGATACCCATGAAATTATTTCCAAGAGGAGGACACGCATGGATTAAGAAAACAAAACTATGTTTAACCAAATGCAAAAGTGTAAGGAATGGATGAATTAACAGATGGGGGTTTACAGACATGTACTAACACATATGAAATAGATGTCACAAAATAACTATGGAATACCAAGAGAGGTGTACTCAACTCTCTCTAATAACCTACACGGGAAAGGATCCACAGATGAATAGTTAGATACATAGGTATAATGAATCAGATTTTGTACACCTAAAAGAAAAAACATTTTTATCAAATTTGCTCTGATAATCAGTCAAAATTAAATTTAAATAACAAACAAGAAGTAAGGAGATATAAGCTCTTGGGGGTTTGCCCTGGCACATTCCAGTCTAACTTGCAGCCTACTAACAGGATTTCCAGAAAAGCTCTGTTGCCCCAAAACCTTGAGTTGGAAATGCAGAAGTGCTGCCGCCTTGTGGCTGTTTTCCGCAAGAGCGGACTTAAACCCACAGCTAACAGTCATTTAACATTCACAAGGACACAGGGCTGTAAGGACACCTGCCGTCCAAAAATTGTGGTGAGGTAGGGAATGGACCAAAAAATTCAAAACTGGTAAAATTTTCAAGGAGATAGTATGAAGAGGTAAGTTTTACTCACTCTTTTTAGAAAACAAGGAAAATGGATAAAAGCTCAACATCAGGAATTATGAGACTCATGCAAATCGAACCTACAAAAAGGTTTCAACTCACGCTAGTCAACTACCATCAGCAAAAGGTCTACAAACAATAAATGCTGAAGGGGTTCTAGAGAACTGTGTACCCTCTAGCTGCTGGTGAGATGTAAAGTGGAAAGAGCCAATAATGAGAACAGAAAGGAGCTGGGTTTAAAAGTAAAAATTGAGCCACCATTCCATCCAGCAGGCCCACCACCGAGCCTCTCCCCTCAGAAGACCAGACTCGAGAAGGCACAGGCTGCAACAGCTGCACCGCAGGAATTTTCCCAATAGCCAAGACACGGAAGCAAGCAAAACGTCCATCAACAGATGATGGATAAAGAAGAAGTGGTCCACGTACACAATGGAACATTAGCCATGGAAGACAATGAAACGCTGCTCTTTGAGGCATCATAGATGAGCCTAGAGATAATCACAGAACATGAGGTAAGTCGGAAAGCAAAACACACTATGATATCACTTATAGGCGTTATCTCACAACGGACTCAAATGAACATACTTCCACAGAGAAAGACACTCACAGACTTAGACGACATACTATGCTTATCTCAAAGGAAAGGTGGGGGAAATGGGTAAAGTAAGATTAGGGTTGACATTCGTGTACAAATACCTATGAAATACATATATCAAAAAGACCGACCATATAGCAAGGGAGGTCTGCGGTACACTCTACAGTAATTTACATGGGAAGAGGATCTGTACAGTAATATATATATATATATATATATATATATATATATACGTATATATATATATGTACAAATTAGATTGTGTATAACTAGGACAACCAATATTCTAATCATTACCCCGATTAAAAATATTAAAACAACGAACAACAAATAAAGTGACATAAACTTAGGCGTTTTTTTTTTCTGGCACATTCCATTTTAATTCACAATCTGGGAACAGGACTTCTAAAAAGGCTCTGCTGCCCTAGTAACCAGATTTGGGAATGGAGAAATGCTGCCGCCTTGTGGCCGTTTCCCACAACAGCAGCTTTAAACCCAGTGCTAATGGTCACTAAATATTCACACTCATTGCAGGCCTGTAAATGATACCTGCACTCCAAAAACATCCTGGGGTGGAATATTGACCAAAAATTTCAAAAGAGGGCAACCTTCCAGGAAGAAAATTTCAACAGGTTTATTGCACTCACCTTTTTTTTTTCTGTTTTTTTTTTTTTTTTTTTTTTTTTTTTTGCGGTATGTGGGCCTCTCACTGTTGCGGCCTCTCCCGTTGCGGAGCACAGGCTCCGGACGCACAGGCCCAGCGGCCACGGCTCACGGGCCCAGCCGCTCCGCGGCATGTGGGATCCTCCCAGACCGGGGCACGAACCCGTTTCCCCTGTATCGGCAGGCGGACTCTCAACCACTGCGCCACCAGGGAAGCCCCTTTTTTCCTGTTTTTTATTTAAGAGAACTAAAAAAAGGTGTGGGGAAATGCTGAACATTAGGAATTATTAAACACTTGCAAATCCAAATTACAAAAACCTATCAGTTCACACCAGTCTGAATGGCCATCAGCAAAAACTCTGTAAACAATAAATGCTGAATAGGTTGTGGAGAAATGCGTACCCTCGGTTCAAAGTGGGACATGGTAAGATTCAGTAATGAAAACACAAAGGATATTCCTTGAAAAGGTAAATATTGAGCTACCATTCAATCAAGCCTACCCACTGCCGGGCTTATCGCCTGAGAGGATGAGAATATAAAAGACACAGGCTGGCAATCCTGCACTCCAGCAATATTTACCATAGCCAACACTTGGAAGCAACGAAAACGTCCATCAACAGAGGAATGCACAAAGAAGAAGTGGTCCATGTACACAATGGAATATGACTCCAATAAAAATATAAATTCAATTTAAAAAACAAACATAAGTAAGGAGACATCAGCATTTCTGGGTTTATCCGGGCACATTCCTCTCTAATTTATCACCGAGGAAACCACTGGCAGGAAGGTCTGTTTCCCTAGTTACCAGAGTGGGAAAAGCAGAAATGCTGCCACCCTCTGCCCGTTACCTGCAACAGCAGTTTTAAAACCTGTGCGAAGGGTCATTTCATATGCACAAGTACTGTTGGGCTGTAAATGAAACCTGCCCTCAAAATGTCTTGAGGGAGGTAATGGCCAATATTTCAAAATGTGGCACATACTTCAAGAAAACAATATGGAGATGTAAGCTGTACTCAAAGTTTTAAGAAAAAAAGGAAATGCCGGAAAGGTCAATTTCAAGGGATTATGAGATGCATGCAAATCCAACCACAAACAGGTACCAGCTCACACCAGTCAGAATAAACTTCAGCAAAAATCTACAAGCAATAAATGCTGAAGGGTTTGTGGAGAAGTGCATACCCTCAACATTAGGTGGGACGTGACCTGGTAAGAGCCACTAATGAGAACAGAATGGAGGTGCCTTTACATGGGAAACATTTTGCTACCATATAATCCAGCAGGCCCACTCCTGGGCCTATAAACTAAGAAGACAGAATTGGAAAGACACAGGCAGCTAAATCTACATTGCAGCCGTATTACAATAGGCAAGACATGGAAGCAACCAAAAAGTCCATCAACAGATGAGTGGACAAAGAAGAACTTGTACATGTACAGATGGAATATTAGCCAAGGAAAAATTGACACAATGCCATTTGTAGCACCGTAGATGAGTCTCGAGGTGATCACGCAACTTGTAGTAAGTCAGAAAGCTAAATACTCATATCCTATAATATCACTGATAGGTGTTACCTAAAAATTGATACCAGTGAATATATTTCCACAGAGAAAGGCAATCACAGATTCATTAAACAAACTTCTGTTTCTCCAATGGAAAATTTTAAAAGTAAAATAGAAAAAGAAGTTCTTCCCTTCCCAAAGGTGTATTTTTATGAATGAATTATTTCCATGCATATATCTATAAATACAAAAAAACAGGAATAAAACCTACCATGAACCAAAAAAGAATAAAAGATTAAAAAATCCGATCCCACCAGGTATACAGTGTAAAACCCTATCCGGGCACTTGTTCCAGTGGTAAACAATTCTGAAATTGGTCACAGGTGGGGAATCATCTCCCATGTAGCCAGCAGGCCCTCTGCAAGGAACGTCCTCATTGCAAAGCTGGGGGACCGTGCCGAGGCGTCTGTGAGTCAACATGAGCTGAGCCCCAGGCCAGCTGCTGCAGAACTGTTCCCACCCTTCCCAGGTAAAACACCTGAATGTGGGCAAGGACTTGAAAGCCTAGAGGAAAGGCTGTTGAGCCACACCAGCGACAGCACGCAGGCCGACTTCGTGCCTGCAAGCCAGCCAGGATGGTCCTGGCCCCAGACGCTGTTCTGGAAGCTTTCCATTTCCCTGCCTGAGATACCCCTCCTGGCCCGGCCCCCACTGCTTTTTTCCTTCCTCACCTCTGCCCGGGGAGCAATTCCAGTGGCAGGTATGGGTGACACATCCTCTTCTTTAGCAGCTGGCAGCCTGGCAACTCCTGCAGAAAGTCCAGCAGAGCCCCACTCACACCGGGCCACCCACAAAGCCACGGCCCCTCACTCTCTCCCACCAGCCCAGCCCCAACACTGCTGACGGGGCAGAGAATATGGCGTCAGGCACAGCTGCAGGGACTCTTGCTGCCTGGAACAGTGTTTATATTGACCTCAACCCAGGCACACCTGGGGAGGGCTAGCCAGCAGGGTCAGCCTGCCCAGGTCAGCCAATCCTCGCCCCTCAGGGACTCACATTGCAGGAAATGGGCCTTGCTGCACCGGCCACGTACAAGGAACAGGTGTGGGCTCCTGAGAGTCAGGATAGACAAGGGGCTGCAGCTCTGGCTTGTTTTCTAATCATTTTATCTGCCCCATGAGTGGGAGACAACTTCAAGAAGACCCTCTCCTAATGAGAGGAACCCAGGAGTCAGGGAGAGGAGGGGTGGTGGGTGCAGATAGAGGCCCGGCTGCAGTGGAAGCCTCTGGAAGACCAGGTGGAGGGAGGCCACACAGAGTGAAGCCCAGGGTCACAGACCTGTAGGAGGTACTGCTTGTTAGGTAAAGTCCTGCTCTGAGGTGCTCTGGGTCAACCCAACCGACAGGTGGGCTGGGGGTGCTCTGCAGTGACATTTATGTGAATGGTTCCTGTGTGCCCAGCCCTGCCAGGGTAACTGCCCAGGGGGGCTCTGTATCAAGGGAGGGGCCTGACCATGAGAGCCCCGTGGGCTGCTGGGTACCTGCCCGGGGAGCTCCATATCCTGGGAGTGGCTTGACCACGAGGGCCCCGTGGGCTGCTGGGTACCTGCCCAGGGGAGCTCCGTATCCTGGGAGGGGCCTGACCACGAGAGCCCCGTGGGCTGCTGGTGACCTGGTAAAGGATGTCAGGACAGTCAGTGAAGCCACCGAGGACATACATCCAGTAGCTCCTAATTCCTACACCCTGCTGGTCATTCTACCATCCACCAGGACATGGTATTCTGTATTAGACTTCAATGATGCCTTCTTCTGTATTCCCTTACTCCCAGAGTCACAAGAAATTTTGGCTTGTGATTGGCAGGACTCAACATACAACGAAGACAATACTGCTGGCGCCATCCTGCCCCAAGTGTTCAAAAATTCCCAAACCATCTTTGGGGCAACGTTAGCTAAAGACCTAAAAGTTCTACGTCTGTAAAAGGGAACCTTCCTTCAATATGCAGACGACATTCTGCTCTCCAGCCCTACTAAGGAGGCCTCTGAACTACCTAGCCAAGAAAGGATAGAAGGTGTCCAAGAAAAAGGCTCAAATATCACAGACTAAGGTAACCTGCCTGGACTGCATTCTCACAGAAGGTCGGAAAAGCCCATCCCAGGAAAAGGAAGAAGCCATTTGCAGCCTTACCCCTTCTAAAACTAGAAGACAGCTTAGGGGTTCCTGGGAGGCCTGGGTTTGCTGCATCTGGATCCCTAACTACAGTCTAATAGCTGGGCCTCTATATGAAACACTGACACGAAAAGATGATGATCCTTTGGAATAGAATCCAGAAGCAGCCTTCCAAGAATGGAAAGAGCCGTCACTTCAGACCCTTGCCCTGGAACTCCCTAGTTTAGCTAAACCCTTTGACCTTTACATTCCCGGTCAAAGGTGAATCGCCCTTGGAGCATTACTGCAAAAACTGGGACCACTTGAAATGGAGCAACACAAGAATGCCCTTCAAATATGATAAACTATGGTCACCAAGGGCTTTGCCCATCCCCCCCATCAGGCCAGGATACTGGGGGTATCTAAAAACTGGAAATCAGCAGCCTGCAAGGCCAGCTCCCTCCCAAGGGAAAAGGACCCCATGTGGTGATCCTAACCACCCACCATGCCCTGAAGTTGCAGGGGTCGCTCCGTGGACACACAGACCTCGAGAGAGGAGGCCCTCCAACTTCAACCTCCAGAGAGACAACCGGGGGCAACGGGCCCCAGGGACGACTCATGTGACCATCACTTGACCTGGAGTTTCTCTCAGAAAACAACAAGAGTGTGCCCCGAAAGAGCAGACTACTGCTTGCAGGACTTACTGCACCCAGAGGGGAGCTAATAAGCTTGGCGGGGGAACCGTATATCACGATTTCACCATAGAAAAGCCTACAGACACCGCGGTGACGGCGGCCAGTAAGACCGGCTGGACTCCTGGCTACTTCAAAAGGCCATTGACTCAGTGGCCGTCATGGTCCTGGATCACCACCGGCCCTGGACTGTCTGGGAGTTGAGCAGGCAGGGCTCTGACACCTGGTGCTGTTTGTACTTTAATTGAGGGGCCTAATTGAAGAAAACACAGACTACTGGTCAGAGCATCTAGGCTGGCAGAAACCGCAGCCTAAGTTCGCCGAACAAATGTGGGGCGGGGTGAAACCTGCCCCCCACCACCAGCGTCTCTGCGCATCTCTTTCCTGGACCCTTAGAGGTCATTACAATCTATAACACTCCCACTGCTGGTGCTCAGGCGGACGAGCAGTGAGGCAGGAGGCCTGGGGACAATCATCCTCACCTGGAGGCTGGGGAGACGTTTTGCCCCTCCCCCCGGGTATGAGGACTCCCAACTCAGCATGAAGCACTTACAGAAGAGGGGTCTGCACCCTCAGCACCCCAAGAATGAGGAACGGGACAAAAAGCAGAGGAGGTGTTTGTCTCCGGCAAAGCCCATTAAAAATTCCTGGGAGATAAAATTAGAATCTGGGCAATAAAATAAAGTCTAACTTTTTTTCCCTTTGTGCTTTGTCCAATTTCACTTGCTCCTAGGGTTCCGCATGCAGAGGTCCCACACCCGGCACTTCAGACCCGATTTCCTAGTGCAGAATGGCTGGGTTGACACCTCAGTTCGTGGGTCCCCTGCAGACTCCGTGACATAGAGCCTGAGCTCCAGCCAACCTGGCCCTTGAGAGCTCTGTCCCCTCCCTCCCGCTGAAGCTGCCAGGATCCCTACACAGCAGCCCAGCCCACAGCCCACGGGGGAGTGCATGCTCTCACCTCTCCATTCTCTGATCAAAATATAAAGTTTCCTTTGCTTCTTAACCAAACTCAGTCTTGATCTGTTGGCTCCAATGACACTGGGTAGGGGAACCCTTGTTGGGGTCCACTCTGGAGGACCAGTAACAGAAACTGAGAACATCATTGTAACTTCAATGAACAGATGTGTGAGCCAAACTGTAATTAACATAGAGCAGTGGATAAGGCTCAGGTAAAATAAGATGTTTCTAAGACTTCCATTAGATATTTCCATCACTTTATTATAAGCAAGTTCAGTGAAGATGTTTGTCTTATTTGTCAGGTCAACATTAGAGAAATTAAGTGATTTCTTTCCAAGGATGTACATCTAATACTCTTGGCTGAAACTTCAATCTTGTTTTGAATGTTTTTCCATTGAAAATGATACCTCTCTTTCAGCTCCCCCATTTCTCAGAAATATAAAATCTTATAATTTATTATTACCAAAGGGGAAATGTGGGAGGAGGGATAAATTAACAGTTTGGGTTTAACAAATACACACAGCTATGTATAAAATAGATCATCAACAAGGAACTACTGTATAGCACAGGGAACCACGCTCAATATTTTGCAATAACCTATAAGGGGAAATAATATGAAAAATAATAGATATTTTTTACCGACAGCATCTATCAACGGCAGATAAAATGTAACCTAAGGGAAGCCGATGGTGAGCGCTTCTGACCCTGAAGACTTCAATCATCTAAAGTTCGAACTCTGCCTACTTCCCAAGGCCCTTAATGAATATACATGTAGCCGTAGCTTAAAAATTCCCCAGTTTGGGGTTCGGGGAGGCACTGATTTGGAAAAATCCCTGGTGTTCTCCTTACATGCATGGGACCCTTCCTACTGCTAAAACATGCCTGTCACACCCAGAGGATGGTACCCCACTTGATTGGGAAGAGTTTGGAAAAGGCACCTCATCTCCTGGTGCTCGGGTTCACCCCTCCAGCACCTTTCCTAACAATCTCCTCACTTAGGGATGTCAGCACCGTCAACATCCTGTTGCGCACAGTTTGGAATTTGTCCAGAGGATGAAGCGGAAGGATGAGAAACAATGAGAGACAAGTCCTAGGTGTTCGGACAGGCACATGTCACTCTAATTTCCAATCAGCAAGACGAATTCTCCAAAGGCAAGGATTGCCCACAGAAACAGAATAGGACTTGAGGAAATCCCACTGTTTTGTGGCCAGTTTCCAAAATCACTAGTTGAAAAATGGAACTCAGGGGCACTAAAATTCACTAAACTGCAGAGTTGAAAATATCTATCATCGAAAAATATCTTGAGGTAAGTCACTGAAAAGGACTTGTAAAGAAGGGAGAATGGCAGGAAACGGATTTGAAGAGGTAGAAAGGACTCGCCATTAAAGCACAAGAAAAGGGGTTGAACATCGCCAATGATGCAGCTGGCCAAAGAAGACGTATGCTTTTTTTCTAAATATATTCAAGGAAAGGGTATACACCCTTTTGAGCCAACCAAACAGGTGGGCACTGGAAATCAATACTACAAAATGTATCACTTCACATCAGTCAGAAGAGCCATCCTTATAAAGTGTAAACACCAGAAATGCAGGACAGGGCGAGGAGAAAAGGGAGCCCTGTGAGGCTGATAGTGGAAATATAAATTGCCAACGGCCACTCTGGAAAAGTTTATTGTGTTTACTAAAACATCTAAGAAATGAGCTACAGAGCATAGGCCACTTGCACTCACGGGCGTATATCTTGGGATAAACAAAAATCGACAGGACACAGGCATGCCAATGTTTACCACCTCTCTATAAAAAAGAGCCTCAACTTGGGTACAACCTAAATGTCCCTGGAAGGATAAAATGGATAAAAGAGATGTGGTACTTATGTAGAGAGGAATATTACTCAGCCCGGAAATCAATGAAATAAGGCCATTTGCAACAACTCTGGAGGAGTTATGAACGATCATTCTAAGTGACATAAGTCGGAAAGAAAAAGAAACATATCATAAGATGACACTTAAAGGTGGAATCAAAAATTGCTACACATGAAATAAATTACAAAACAGAAACATAGTCAAATATGTAGAAAACACACATAAAGCTGCTAAACGGGAAATGTGGGGAGGGGTGAGACATTATCCAGGAGGTTGAAATTAGCAAAGATACCATTGCAAATACCAAATTGATAATCGACAAGGCCTACATGGTACCTCAAAGAACTGCACTCAACACACTCAAGTCACCGGAAAATAATATATACGACTGGCAAGAATCTGAAAAAGAATTTATTGATGTCTCTCAGTACGTGAATCAAGTGGATGTACAGCAGCAAAAAACCAGAGCTTTGAAAATCAGCTGTAACCAATATAATAATAAATAAAAAATAAATAAAAGACAGTGAGACAGAGAAAAATTCTTACAACTTTTGCTCAGGGGCTATGATGCAACATGGATTGAACACAACTAGACCCATAGAAGGATGAGACATAAGGCTGGAAACTGTTCACGCTAAGAGATATTAGTGAGGTTGGCTGAGGAAATGCAGACCTTTTAAAGTAATACTGCCTGGTACCCATTCCATGGGTCCCAAATCTGCATTTTCAAGGGAATCTTCCTACAGCGAAAACATGCATGGGAAACCCAGAGGACTGTACACCGTGTGATTGGGAAAGGTGTCTAAAATGCACCTCAATTTTGATCTCCTGGTGCTCGGGTTCGCCATTCCAGCCACATTACTAACAATCTTCCCACTTGGAGAACCAGCGCCTTTAACCTCCTGTTTCACACAGTTCGCAATTTGTGCAGAGAATGAACGGGAAGAGGGGGAACCAATGAGAGACAAGCTGTAGGAGTTTAGACAGGCACATGTCACTCTAATTTCCCATCAGGAAGAAGAATTAACCAAAGGCTCAGCCTGCCTCCCCGGAACAGAATAGGGCCTAAAGCAATCCTGCGGTTTTGCAGCCAGCTCACAAAAAAGCGAGTTGAAAAATGGTGCTCAGAGGCAGTGCAAATCACAAACCTGCAGAGTTATAAATGATAACTAATGTCCAAAAATATAGTGAGGTAAGGCAACGAAGAGTATCTGAATGCAAGGCAGAATTGCAGGAAACAGATATCAAGAGGTAGACTGGACTCGCCTTTAAAGCATATGAAAAGCGGGAGAAGTTTGAAAATGATGCAGTTGCCCAAAAAGGGCAACTAGATTCAGGAAATAGAATAGATTCAGGAAAAAACGCATACGCTCTTTTTGTCCAACCAAGCAAGCGGGTAATGCAAATCCACACAACAAAGAGTTCTCACTTCCCACTGGTCAAAAGCACCATCAGAGAAAAGTGTAAAATTCAGAAATGCAGGAAAGGCCATGGAGAACAGGAAGCATTGTTATGCTGATGGGTGGGGTATAAATTGCCAAGAGCCACTCTGAAGAAGTTGATGGTGTTTCCTAAAACATCTAAAAAACAGAGCTACAGAGCATAGGGCACATCCACTCACAGGCATATATCTTGGGAAGACTAAAAATCAACAAGACACAGGCACCCCAAAGTTTAGGGCTGGTCTGTTTACAAGAAGCTCGACTTTGGTACACCTAAAATATCCCAGGAAAGAGAACAATAGATAAAGAAGTTGTGGTACATTTGTACAATGGAATATCACTCAGCCATGAAATCAATGTCATAAGGCCAGTAGCAGCATAATGAGTGGATTTAGGTACGATGATTCTAAGCGAAATAATTCACACAGAAAAAGAAACTTATCATAAGATATCACTTATAGAGGGAATGTAAACATCGCTACATATGAACTAAATTACAAACAGAACAGAGTCACGCATTTAGAAAACACACTTATGACTGCTTAAGGTGAAAGGTGAGGAGGGGTGATGCATAAAACAAGACTTTGAAATTAACACAGATACCGTCCTATAAGCCAAATATGTATTAGACAAGACCTACTTCTTGCTCAGTGAACTGGACTCAACACTCCCTATTCACCGCAGAAGAATATATCTGACTAGTAAGAATCTTAAAACCTATGTATTTATATGTCGCCGTAGGTGAATCAAGTGTGTTTAGAGCGGCATAAACACAGCAGTGAAACTCAGGATAACACCATTGTAAAAATAAATTTCAAACACAAAACACAAAGACAGTGAAAGAGAGAGAAATTCTTACAAAATTCGTTCAGGAGCTGTGATGCAACACGGACTGACCACATCTACACCCAGAGTTGGGTGAGACATAAGGCTGGACACTTGGAGCTGAGAGGAATGGTGAGGTTGGGTGAACAAGGGCAGACCCTTTAAAGTAATACTGTGTGCTACCCATTCCATGGGTCCAACTCTCCATGATCAAGGGAATCTTCCTACAGCTAAAGGATGCATGGGAAACCCAGAGGATGGTACACCGTGTGATTTGGAAAGGTTTCTAACACGCAATTCATTTTTCATCAACTGGTGCTCTGGTTCGCCATTTCAGCTGTGTTACTAACAACCTCCTCACTTGGAAAATCAGCACCTTTAACATCCTGTTTCGCACAGTATCCAATTTGTGAGGAGGATGAATGGGAAGAGGGGGAACAAATGTGAGACTAGCTGTAGGTGTTTGGAAAGGCACATGTCACTCTAATTTCCCATCAGGAAGAAGAATTAAACAAAGGCTCAGCCTGCCTCCCCAGAACCAGAATAAGTCCTGAAGCAATCCTGCGGTTTTGGTGCCAGATCACTAAAAAGCGAGTTGAAAAATGAAGCTCAGGTGCACGGTAATTCACAAACCTGCAGACTTATAAAAGACAACTATCATCCAAAATTGTATTGAGGTAAGGCAAAGAAGAGGATATGAAAGCAAGGCAGAAGTGCAAGAAACAGATTTCAAATGATAGATTAGAGTCGCCTTTAAAGCACATGAAAAGCGGCAGAACTTCGACAATGGTGCAGTTAGCCAAAAAGGGCCTATGCGTTTTTCCTGAATATATTTAGTAAAAAACGCAGATGCCCTTTTTGGCCAACCAAGCAAGCGGGCAATGCAAATCAGCACTACAAAGAAGTCTCACTCACATCTGTCAAAAGGGCCATCCTGGAAAAGTGTAAAAACCAGAAATGCAGGACAAGCCCTGGAGAAAAGGGAGCTTTGTTATGCTGATGGGCGGGATGTAAAATGCCAACAGCCACTCTGGAGAAGTGTATGGTGTTTCCTAAAACATCTAAAAATCAGAGCCACAGGGCATAGGGCACTTCCACTCATGGGCGTATATATTCGGAAAACCAAAAATCGACAGGACACAGGCACCCCAAAGTTTAGGGCTGCTCGGTTTACAAAGACCTTGACCTTAAATATCCCAGGAAACAAAAAAAATGGGTAAACAAGTGTGGTACTTATGTACAATGGAATATCACTCAGCCATGAAATCAATGTCCTAAGGCTAGTAGCAGCATAATGAGTGATTTAGGTATGATGATACTAAGAGAAATAAGTCACACAGGTAAAGAAACTTATCATAAGATATCACTTATAGACAGAACGTAAAAATCTCTACACATGAACTGTACAAAACAGAATGGAGTCACACACTTAGAAAACACACTATGGCTGCTTACGGGGAAAGATGAGGTGGGGTGAGGCATAAAACAAGAGTTTGAAATGAGCACCGATACCTTTCCATCAACCAAATATGTAATAGACAAGACCTACTCATTGCTCAGTGAACAGGACTCAACACACCCTATTCACCGCAGAAGAATATATCTGCATAGTAAGAATCTTAAAAAAGTATTTATTGATATCTCTCTGTAAGTGAATCAAGTGGGTGTAAAGCAGCATAAACACAGCATTGAAAATCAGCTAAACCCCATTATAAATATAAATTACAAAAAAAAAAGATAGTGAAAGAGAAATTCTTACAAAATTCGTTCAGGAGCTGTGATGCAACCTGGATTGACCACATGTAGACCCACAGCTGGAAGAGACATAAGGCTGGACACGCTTGGGTCTGACAGGATTGGTGAGGTTGGGTGAGCAAATGCAGACCCTTTAAAGTAATACTGTGTGCTACCCATTCCATGGGTCCCAAATCTCCAGGTTCAAGGGAATCTTCCTACAGCTAAAACATGCATGGGAAACCCAGAGGATGGTACACCCAGTGATCAGGAAAGGTTTCTAAAACGCACGTTATTTTTCATCTCCTGGCACTCGGGTTTGCCATTCCAGCCACTTTACTATCAATCTCCCCACTTGGAGAATCAGCACCTTTAACCTCCTATTTCGTACAGTTTGCAAATTGTCCAGAGGATGAACGGGGAGAGGGGGAGCCAATGAGAGACCAGCTCTAGGTGTTTGGACAGGCACATGTCACTCTAATTTCCAATCAAGAATAAGAATTAACCAAAGGCTCAGCCTGCCCCCTGGAACCAGAACAGGGCCTGAAGCAATCCTGCGGTTTTGCAGCCAGCTCACAAAAAAGCGAGTTGAAAGATGGAGCTCAGGGGCAGTGCAATTCAAAAACCTGTACAGTTATAAAGGACAGCTCTCGTCCAAAAATATATTGAGGGAAGGCAATGAAGAGGATTTGAAAGCAAGGCAGAATTGTAGGAAACAGTTTTTAAGAGGTAGATTGGAGTCACCTTTAAAGCAAGTGAAAAGAGACAGAACTTTGACAATGATGCAGTTGGCCAAAAAGGGCCTATGCATTTTTGTCCTGAATATATTCATGAACAATCACATACACATTTTTTGGCCAACCAAGCAGGCGGGCAATGCAAATCCACACTACAAAGAAGTTTCCCTCCCCACCGCTCAAAAGGGCCATCTGAGAAAAGTGTAAAAACCAGAATGGCAGGACAGGACATGGAGAATTGTGAGCTTACTTATGCTGATGGGCAGGATGTAAATTGCCAACAGCCATTCTGCATAATTGTATGGTGTTTCCTAAACCATCTAAAAAACAGAACTACAGAGCCTAGGGCACTTCCACTCAGGGCCGTATATCTTGGGAAAACTAAAAATCAACAAGACACAGCCACCCCAATGTTTAGGGCAGCTCTGTTTACAAGAATCTCGACTTCAGAACACCTTCAACATCCCAGGAAAGAGAAAAAGGGATAAATAAATTGTCATACTTATGTACAATGAAATATCACTCAGCCATGAAATCAATGTCATATGGCCAGTAGCAGCATAATGAGTGGATTTAGGTATGATGATTCTAAGTGAAATAAGTCACACAGAAAAAGAAATTCATCATAAGAATATCACTTATAAAGGGAACGTAAACATGGCTACACATGAACTGAATTAAAAAACAGAACAGTCTCACATTTAGAAAAAACTCTTATGTCTTCTTAAGGGGAAATGTGAGTTGGGGTGATGCATAAAACAAGAGTTTGATATTAGCACAGGTACTGTTCCATAAAACAAATATGTAATAGACAAGATCGACTCCTTGCTCAGAGAACTGGACTCAGCACCCCCTATTTCCCGCAGAAGAATATATCTGACTAGTAAGAATCTTAAAACCTATGTATTGATATGTCTCCGTAAGGGAATCAAGTGTGTCTAGAGCAGCATAAACACAGCAGTGAAAATCAGCTCAACCCCATTATAAAAATGAATTTCAAAAACAGCGAAATTCTTACACAATTCATTCAGGGGCTCTGATGCAACCTGGATTGACCCCATCTACACCCACAGCTCAATGAGACATAAGGCTGGACACTTGGGGCTGAGAGGATTGGTGAGGTTGGGTGAGCAAATGTAGACCTTTTTTTTTTTTTTTGTGGTACGTGGGCCTCTCACTGTTGTGGCCTCTCCCGTTGCAGAGCACAGGCTCCGGATGCGCAGGCTCCGGATGCGCAGGCTCAGCGGCCATGGCTCACGGGCCCAGCCGCTCCGCAGCATGTGAGATCCTCTCAGACCAGGGCACGAACCCGTGTCTCCTGCATCAGCAGGCGGACTCCCAACCACTGTGCCACCAGGGAAGCCCCAAATGTAGACCTTTTATAGCAACAATACGTGCCACCCATTCCATGGGTCCCAACTCTCCAGGTTTAAGGGAATCTTACTACAGCTAAAACATGCATGGGAGACCCAGAAGATGGGACACCGTGTGACCAGGATAGGTTTCTAAAATGCTCCTCATTTTTCCTCTCCTGGTGCTTGTGTTCCCCATTACAGGTGCTTTACTCTCAATCTCCCCACTTGGAGAGTGAGTGCCTTTAACCTCCTGTTCCGCACAGTTTGCAATTTGTGCTGAGGATGAAAGGGAGGAGGGGGAACCAATGAGCATCTAGCTCTAGGCATTTGGATGGGCACATGTCACTCTAATTTCCTGTCAGGAAGAAGAATTAACCAAAGGCTCAGCCTGCCGCCCCAGAAGCAGAATAGGGCCTGAAGCAATCCCGTGGTTTTGCAGCCAGCTCACAAAAAAGCGAGTTGAAAAATGGAGCTCAGGGGCACAGCAATTCACAAAACTGCAGAGTTATAAAGGACAACTATCGTCCAAAAATTTGTTGAGGGAAGCCAACGAGGAGGACTTGAAAGCGAGGCAGAATTGCAGGAAACAGATTTCAAGAGGTAGATTGGAATCTCCTTTAAAGCACAGGAAAAGTGGCACAACTTCGACAATGATGCACTTGGACAATAAGGGCGTAAGCATTTTTTCCTTGATATATATATATATATACATATATATATATATATATATATATATATATATATATACTCTATATATATGTTAGCATCAGGTATTTGTTCTTCTCTTTCTTACTCACTTCACTCTGTATGACAGACTCTATGTCCATCTACCTCACTACAAATAACTCAGTTTCATTTCTATTTATGGCTGAGTAATATTCCATTGTATATATGCGCCACATCTTCTTTACCATTTATATCTTGATAGACACTTAGGTTGCTTCCATGTCCTGGCTATTGTAAACAGAGCTGCAATGAACATTGGGGTACATGACTCTTTTTGAATTATGGTTTTCTCAGGGTATATGCCCAGTAGTGGGATTGCTGTGTCGTATGGTAGTTCTATTTTTAGTTTTTTAAGGAACCTCCAAACTGTTCTCCATAGTGGCTGTATCAATTTACATTCCCACCAACAGTGCAAGAGGGTACCCTTTTCTCCACACCCTCTCCACCATTTATTGTTTGTAGATTTTTGATGATGGCCATTCTGACTGGTGTGAGGTGATATCTCATTGTAGTTTTGATTTGCATTTCTGTAATAATTAGTGATGTTGAGCAGCTTTTCATTTGCTTCTTGGCCATCTGTATGTCCTCTTTGGAGAAATGTCTATTTAGGTCTTCTGCCCATTTTTGGATTGGGTTGTTTGCCTTTTTTAATGTGAGATGCATGAGCTGTTTATATATTTTGGAGATTAATCCTTTGTCTGTTGATTCACTTGCAAATATTTCTCCCATTCTGAGGGTTATCTTTTCATCTCGTTTGTAGTTTCCTTTGCTTTACAAGAGCTTTTAAGTTTCATTAGGTCCCGTTTGTTTATTTTTGTTTTTATTTCCATTATTCTAGGAGGTGGATCAGAAAAGATCTTGCTGTGATTCATCTCAAAGAGTGTTCTTCCTATGTTTTCCTCTAAGAGTTTTATAGTGTCTGGTCTTACATTTAGGTCTTTAATCCATTTTGAGTTTATTTTTGTGTATGGTGTTTGGGAGTGTTCTAATTTCATTCTTTTACATGTAGCTGTCCAGTTTTCCCAGCACCACTTATTGAAGAGATGATCTTTTCTCCACTGTATATCCTTGCCTCCTTTGTCCTAGATAAGTTAACCATAGGTGTGTGGTTTTATCTCTGGGCTTTCTATCCTATTCCATTGATCTGTTTTTCTGTTTTTGTGCCAGTACCATATTGTCTTGATTACTGTAGCTTTGTAGTATAGTCTGAAGTCAGGGAGTCTGATTCCTTCAGCTCCGTTTCTTTTCCTCAAGACTGCTTTGGCTATTTGGGGTCTTTTGTGTCTCAATACAAATTTTAAGGCTTTTTGTTCTAGTTATGTAAAACCTGCCATTGGTAATTTGATAGGGATTGCATTGAATCTGTAGATTGCTTTGGGTAGTATAGTCATTTTCACATTGTTGATTCTTCTAATCCAAGAACATGGTATATCTCTCCATCTGTTGGTATAATCTTTAATTTCTTTCATCAGTGTCTTATAATTTTCTGCATACAGGTCTTTTGTCTCCTTAGGTAGGTTTATTCCTAGGTATTTTATTCTTTATGTTGCAATGGTAAATGGAAGCGTTTCCTTAATTTCTCTTTCAGATTTTTCAGCATTAGTGTATAGGAATGCAAGAGATTTCAATGCATTAATTTTGTATTTGGCTACTTTACCAAATTCATTGATTAGCTCTAGTAGTTTTGTGGTAACATCTTTAGGATTCTCTATGTATAATATCATGTCATCTGCAAACAGTGACAGTTTAACTTCTTTTCCAATTTGTATTCCTTTTATTTCATTTTCTTCTCTGATTGCTTGGCTAGGACTTCCAATACTGTGCTGATTAATAGTGGTGAGAGTGGACATCCTTGTCTTGTTCCTGATCTTAGAAGAAATGCTTTCAGTTTCTCACCATTGAGAATGATGTTTGCTGTGGATTTGTCGTATATGGCCTTTATTATGTTGAGGTAGTTTCCGTCTGTGCCCACTTTCTGGAGAGGTTTTATCATGAATGGGCTTTGATGTTTGTCAAAAGATTTTTCTGCGTCTATTGAGATGATCGTATGGTTTTTCTTCTTCAATTTTTAATATGGTGTATCACATTGATTGATTTGCATATATTGAAGAATCCTTGCATCCCTGGGATAAATCCTACTTGATCATGGTGTATGATTCTTTGAACGTGTTGTTGGGTTCTGTTTGCTAGTATTTTGTTGAGGATTTTTGCATCTATATTCATGAGCGATAGTGGTCTGTAATTTTCTTCTTTTGTAGTATCTTTGTCTTGTTTTGGTATCAGGGTGATGGTGGCCTCATATAATGAGTTGGGGAGTGTTCCTTCCTCTGCATTTTTTGGGAAGAGTTTGAGAAAAATGGATATTAGCTCTTCTCTAAATGTTTGATAGAATTCACTGTGAAGCCATCTGGTCCTGGACTTTTTTTTTGTTGGAAGATTTTTAATCACAATTTCAATTTCAGTGCTTTTGATTGGACTGTTCATATTTTCTATTTCTTCCTGGTTCATTCTAGGCAGGTTGTGCATTTCTAAGAAATTGTCCATTTCTTCCAGGCTGTCCATTTTATCGGCATAGAGTTGCTTGTAGTAATCTCTCATGATCCTTTGTATTTCTGCAGTGTCAGTTGTTACTTCTCCTTTTTCATTTCTAATTCTATTGATTTGAGTCTTTTCTCTTTTTTCTTGATGAGTCTGGCTAATGGTTTATCAATTTCATTTATCTTCTCAAAGAACCAGCTTTTAGTTTTATTGATCTTTGCTCTCATTTCCTTCATTTCCTTTTCATTTATTTCTGATCTGATATTTATGACTTCTTTCCTTCTGGTAACTTTGGGTTTTAGTATGTTCTTCTTTCTCTAATTGCTTTATGTGTAAGGTTAGGTTGTTTATTTGAGGAGTTTCTTGTTTCTTGAGGTAGGATATTATTGCTATAAACTTCCCTCTTAGAACAGATTTTGCTGCATCACATAGGTTTTGGGTCATTGTGTTTTCATGGTCATTTGTTTCTAGGCATTTTTTGATTTCCTCTTTGATTTCTTCAGTGATCTCTTGGTTATTTAGTAACGTATTGTTTAGCCTCCATGTGTTTGTGTTTTTTCCTTTTTTTTTGCCTATAATTCATTTCTAATATCATAGTGTTGTGGTCAGAAAAGATGCTTGATATGATTTCAATTTTATTAAATATACTGAGGCTTGATTTGTGACCCAAGATATGATCTATCCTGGAGAATGTTCCATGAGCACTTGCGAAGAAAGTGTATTCTGTTGTTTTGGATGGAAAGTCCTATAAATATCAGTTAAGTCTTTGTGGTCTAATATGCCATTTAAGGCTTGTGTTTCCTTATTTATTTTCATCTGGGATGATCTGTCCATTGTTGAACGTGAGGTGTTAATGTCCCCTACTATTATTGTGTTACTGTTGATTTCCCGTTTTATGGCTGTTAGCAGTTGCCTTATGTATTGAGGTGCTCCTACGTTGGGTGCATATATATTTGTAATTGTTATATCTTCTCCTTGGATCGATCCCTTGATCATTACATAGTGTCCTTCCTTGTCTCTTGTAGCATTCTTTATTTTAAAGTCTATTTTGTCTAATATGAGTACTGGTACTCCAGCTTTCTTTTGATTTCCATTTGCATGGAATATCATTTTCCATCCCCTCACTTTCAGTCTGTATGTGTCCCTAGGTCTGAAGTGAGTCTCTTGTAGACAGCATCTATATAGGTCTTGTTTTTGTATCCATTCAGCAAGCCTGTGTCTTTTGGTGGAAGCATTTAATCCACTCACATTTAAGGTAATTATCAATATGCATGTTCCTATTACCTTTTTCTTAATTTTGTGGTGTTTGTTTTTGTAGGTCCTTTTCTTCTCTTGTGTTTCCCACTTAGAGAAGTTCCTTTAGCATTTGTTGTAGAGCTGGTTTGGTGGTGCTGAATTCTCTTAGCTTTTGCTTGTCTGTAAAGCTTTATCCTGAATGTGATCCTTGCTGGGTAGAGTAATCTTGTTTGTAGGTTCTTCCCTTTCATCACTTTAAGTATATCATGCCACTCCCTTCTGGCTTGCAGAGTTTCTTCTGAGAATTCAGCTGTTAACCTTATGGGAGTTCCCTTGTATGTTATTTGTCATTTTTTTCCTTGCTGCTTTCAATAATTTTTCTTTGTCTTTAATTTTTGCCAATTTGATTACTATGTGTCTCGGCATGTTTCTCCTTGGGTTTATCCTGTATTGGACCCTCCACGCTTCCTGGACTTGGATGGCTATTTCCTTTCCCATGTTAGGGAATATTTCGACTATAGTCTCTTCAAATATTTTCTCAGGCCCGTTCTCTCTCTCTTCTCCTTCTGGGACCCCTATAATGTGAATGTTTTTGTGTTTAATGTTGTCCCAGAGGTCTCTTAGGCTGTCTTCATTTCTTTTCATTCTTTTTTTTTTTTTTTTTTTTTTTTTTTTTTTGTGGTACGCGGGCCTCTCACCGTTCTGGCCTCTCCCGTTGCGGAGCACAGGCTCCGGACGCGCAGGCTCAGCGGCCATGGCTCACAGGCCCAGCCGCTCCGCGGCATGTGGGATCCTCCCAGACCAGGGCATGAACCCGTGTCTCCTGCATCAGCAGGCGGACTCCCAACCACTGCACCACCAGGGAAGCCCTCATTCTTTTTTCTTTATTCTGTTCCACAGCAGTGAATTCCACGATTCTGTCTTCCAGGTCACTTATCTGTTCTTCTGCCTCAGTTATTCTGCTATTGATTTCTTCTAGTGCATTTTTCATTTCAGTTATTGTACTGTTCATCTCTGTTTGTTTGTTGTTTAATTCTTCTAGGTCTTTGTTAAACATTTCTTGCATCTTCTCGATCTTTGCCTCCATTCTTTTTCTGAGGTCCTGGATCATCTTCACTATCATTATTCTGAATTCTTTTTCTGGAAGATTGCCTATCTCCATTTCTTTTAGTTGTTTCTCTGGGGTTTTATCTTGTTCCTTCATCTGGTACATAGCCCTCTGCCTTTTCATCTTGTGTGTCTTTCTGTGAATGTGGTTTTTGTTCCACAGGCTGCAGGATTGTATTTCTTCTTGCTTCTGCTGTCTGTCCGCTGGTGGATGAGGCTATCTAAGAGGCTTGTGGAAGTTTCTTGATAGGAGGGACTGATGGATGGTAGAGCTCTCCTCCATCATCTTGAAGGTCTCCTATAAATACCTTCTTATACTACCTATTCTGTATCCCCTTTGCCCCCTGCTTGCACCTCAGTTGGTCATGGTTCTTTACCATGGTGGGGTGAACCAAACCTTCATTTTTGAAGGGTCTGAGCCTTTATCAGTCCTGCCTTGATTGGGTTGTTATAGTAGTTTTCCACTGACTTTAATCACAGGGCAGGGTAGTAGTAAGTGCCACCCTAAGGTATCTCTTCTATTCCATAGGCTTTTTTACAGCCATTGCAGATTCTTACCAATAAGCCTAGGATAGTTGTTACTTCTTGCAATTATCTCCAAGCAGCATAATATCATCAATGTGCTGGACCAGTGTGATGTCTTGCAGAAGGAAATTGCAATCTAAGTCCCTTGGGAAAATTGTGAAGGGGTGGGCAGGGAAACTGGGACACTGAGAACCACCTGGCACACCCTCCCTCCATGAGTTCTAGCACCAAAGGGGCCACATATCTATTTTTAATTAAAAAGTATTTGTAGAGTCCAGCCTTTCTGTATATTTGGAGCAGAACTTGGGGTGGTGTTGGTTTACACACTTGCTAAGCCTGCCGCCGTGCCTAGAAGTCTGGGTAACTTCTGCAGCTTTTAGAATGTTGGCTCATATTGTGATAACTCCACAAAGGCCCTGAGGTCAGGGGAATATGGACACAAAGAGGGAGCAAAAAAAGCATTTTTTCCTGGGGTACAGAAAGGCTCTCAGCTGCCCTGACCAAGGGCATGCCTTGCTCTTCAACCCAGAGTCTCAGAGGCAGGAGAGCCACTTTCTGTGTAGTCAGGAGTTTGGGTTATCACCATCAGCAACCATATGGGTTTGGGAACATTCATCAGCTACAGAACTCGCTGATATGGAAAAGGAGACTTTTCAAAGGACAGCCCAAAATATTTTTTAAGCTTATGGAAAAAATGGAAGACTTTCTTCATGTGCCAGCTGCTGATAAGCATTTTTGTTTAAAGATATACCGAGTAGAAAAATAGAATGTTCCAAGGGACATTTCAGTGGATAAAGTTGGCTGTTCCAAGTGTCACTTAGAGGAAAAGTCACACTCAGTGACCGAGAGATCCCTTTCCTCCAGCCAAGGAAAGGGGATCTGGTGGGCAGCAACAGTGACTCCCGCAATGCTTTATTCCAAAGCCTATTTCAGGTAGTCTTTTGGTCAGAAAATTCAGCAGTTTCCTTAGCACATCATGCAGTTGATCTCTCCATTAGACTCTTTGTCTGGAAACATGCTCTATGAAATGCACACTGAGGCGGATCAAGTGTCTCCACCCAGTTCATGCCACTGCACTGGGCCTGGTGTCTAGCGCCTTTCTATTTGGAATTCAGTGTTTTCATTACAATAATAACAATGAAAATAGCACAGACATATGTTTTCCTCTTCCTCAGACTAAGAAACTATGTAAACCAAAGTCTTATGCAACTCCAACAATTGTGGGTTCCTATGCAGGAGCACAAATCGACGCCTATGTACCATATGTTGAAATATTTGAAAGGTATGAATCAAGTGAACAAACTCTTAAATAAGATAAGTTGTATCTCTTTGCATTGATACATATGTCTTTATAACATCCTGGAAGGCCAAATTTGAGTTTTTCTTTTTCAGATTTCTCGAGGTTCCCTGCTGGAACAAGATGGCAGTGGAGAGTAGGCCACCAACCTGTAGCTCCCCTTCCCTCCTCTTCCATCTCTTGTTGTAGACTGTTTTGTGAGGGACCTTGTGCACAAGTGCGATAGTCTGCTCAGTCTGCCATTACAAAATACCACAGACTGGATGGATTAAGTAGCAGAAATTAATTTTCTCATAGTTCTGGAGGCTAGAAGTCCCGGGTCAAGGTGCTTGCTAATTCAGTTCTTGGTGAGTTTCCTTCCTGGCTTGAAGGTGCTGCCTTCTTGCTGTATCCTTATGTGGCCTTTTCCCTGTAACACGTGGACAGAGGGAGCTCTCTTGCCTCTTCCTCTTCTTCTAAGGACATCAGCCCTGTTGTATTAAGGTCTTACCCTTATGACCTCACTTAATGTTTGCTACCTCCTTAAGGTCCCATCTCCAAATACAGTCACATAGGGGTTAGGGCTTCGACATATGAATTTGAGGGGGACACAACGCAGTATGTAACAACAAGCTTGCTGACATTTCAGCCTGAATATCTAAGCTCTATCTACAAAGCCATTTTGAGTCACCCAACCAGGCCTTGAGCTGCTGATAACAAAACATGATCTACATGGATTTTTGAGGTCCCAGAACTTGAGCTAGATCAGTGCTGTCCAATGCAGTGATGAAAATATTCTGTATTTGGGATGTCCATATCGTAGCCACCAGCCATTTGTGGCTATTGAGTACTCAAAATGTGGTTAGTGTGACTGAGGAACTAAACTCTAAATTTTATTTAATTTTAATTAATTTAAATTTAATAGCTACATTTGATGAGTGGTTACCATATTCATTGCAGATCTAGAAGTTGGGGAGCAGGTTTTATGAAAACATGTCTCCTGGCCCCACAGACTCTTTGTACAGAGGGTGTGGAGCAGATTGCATTTTTCAAACATGACCAAACCCACATATTTATCCCATCCCACATGCTCTTTTTACAATGTTAATGACACACCTCTCTACCAAGAGTGGGGAATCTCTGTTCCCCCTAGGCAAGGGACTGTGACTGCCTGGACCAAGGGAGTATGGTGGAAGTGATAATATGTGACTTCCAAAGCTAAATCATAAAAAAGACACAGCTTCTGGCCACTTCACACTCTTTATCTCTCTCCTTTACCCCCCCCCCACACACAAACTTTCAGAAATTTTCCTTTTGAAATTGTGGAAATAAGCAAAAAAACACCCAAATGAGAACAAACTCAAGCTATTTAATTCAGAGCTTATGTGGTGAGGGAGTCAGCCACCATCACCTGTGTTTTGCAGAGATCCAAAGGCAGGCAGAGGAGTGGAACAGCTCTAGGTAGAGAAAAGGGAAAGCCTCGGGTGTGCCCTGATTGGAAGTTGTTGGTCTGGGGAAGCTGCAGTCAGGCCAACTGGAAGTAGGGCATTTTGTGTGATTGATTAAGGGAGCAGATTTGGCTTTCTCTGGTTGGTCTTAAGTTGGAAATGGGGGCAAAAATTAGAGAAGCTCTCAGTTATTGATCAAGTCCTGGTCATTTGGGGCTTATTTCTACAGAAGTTGTAGTGAGCTTCCAGGGCTGGTTGCACTCATTGTGAGTCAGGGTTCTATTTTCATATATGGTCTAGCCATTGTCCATTTGTATGTTCAGCCTCAGAACCCAGCCACCATCTTGTGAGGAAGCTACCCATGTGGAGAGGAACCAAGGTCTTCTGACAGAAGCCAAAACTATATTGCCAGCTCTGTGAGTGAACACCTTGAAAGTACAACCAAAGTCAAGCCTTCAAATGACTACAGGCCCAGCTGACACCTGACTGGAACTTCATGAGAGACCTTGAACCAGAGTCACCCAGCTAAACTACTCCTCAATTCACAACCCACAGAAACCATGAAAGATGTAAATGACTACTGTCATTTTAACCCACTGTTTTACAATTTTTTAATGCAGCATTAGATAACTAATAAAGTGCAGCAGAAAAGGGCCAATCCCAGAACCCTCAAAGCTGTGGGGCCTGGGACAGGGAACTCTTTTGCCTGGATCTAAGGGAAGTACTGGTGAAAGGATATTGAATTTGTTTGTTTCAGTATCTAGGTGTTTCCTAGGGAAGGATGGGCTTATTTATACAAAAGAGGAATTTGAAGGACTGATTACAGTGTTTGAGATCAGGAAATTTTTTTTTTTTTACAAAAGCTGTAGCAAAAGAGTCTTTCATCTGGAGTACACAAATAAACTAAAATAGAATGAGACAATTTATTTGTTTGAGGTGTGATCACAAAAAGTGTACACATTTAGGCATAGTCACAGTGGAAGGAGAACTGCTTAAGCTGAGATGCTGTCTATCACTTTTCAAAAATGCCTGTGAAACCTCTTTCAGAATTGCCTACGAAGCTGGATTATGAGCTTCCCGTGAAACCAGACTCATCACTCAGACTGAGACTTGGTTTGTGATCCTAGACAGCATTTCCCAGAGTGATTACCCAACCTACTCCACAGACATGGCTCTGAATGGCTTAGAACTGTTTCTAAAACTAAAGTCTCCCCTCTGAGGACACTTGCTGTCAGAGTTATCTTTCTATAATACATCTCGGATCATGTGCTTCAGTGACTCTTGGTTATATAGAGAATTAAGCCTCAACTTCTCAGCCAGATTTTCAAAACTTTCTACAATATACACCCCCCACCCAGCCTTCCAGTTTTGTCATCCCAAAACACACATGTCCACTCTACTTACTGGTGATGGGTACCATTTACTGAGCCTTTATCACGTTCATAACACTGTGCTGAGAGCTTTACATAATACCTCATTTTATCTTTATATGATTTTGTAAGGTAAATGTTATCTTTATAGTATAGATAATAATAAAACTGTGATCACTAACACTGTGTACAGTGCTTACAGTGTGCTAAGCCAATGTACAATAGAGCTATAATGTGATCCATATATGTAATTTAAAATTTCTAATGCTGCATTAGAAAGTAAAAAATGGTGAAATTTATTTTAATAAAATATTTTATCAGTAAGCTTATAATCAGTATAAAAACTTACTAATATATTTCATATTTTTTTGGTATTAAGTCTTTGAAAGCCACCATGCACTTTATACTTACAATACCTCTCAATCTGGACCCTAACTTTTCATTGCAAATACTTGATCTGTATTTAGATTTCATAAAAAGTACAGTGGAACAATAAGAATCACATACCCAAGTTGTTCCATACATACTTAAAAAGGTTTTAATACCTGAATCAGTACCAAAAAATCATTTCTTTTTCTATTCTCATTCCTATTGACAAAACTACTTCAATTTAAACATTTTAATTTCAATCAATTAAAAGTGAATAAAAATTTTAAAATTTAGTTTCTCATTTGCACTAGTCACATACCAAGCACTCAGTGGTCACATGTGGCTAGCGACTGCCATATTGGGCAGTACAAGTCAAGCACTTTACTGTCAACATGAATGTATGGGGTAGGTTCTGTCATTATCTTTATTTTACAGATAAGGAAACAGAGGCACAGAGAAGTAGGAACTTGAACTAGTACACACAGCTAATAAGCTGAAGCTCAGAATAAGACTTAGCTAATAAAGGTTGGAGCCAGGATTTGAACTCAGGATTATGTCCAAAGCCTAAATTTTCATCCATGTGCTAATTTCCTCTATACACTTAATTTCTCACTATTATCCTAAAATTCTTACTTTCTTTATTTTTTTATGAGAAATAGTAGTATTTATTACATAATAATAAATTATGATTATAATTTACTGAGTACTTATTACATATGCTAATTTCCATGCTAGGACATTATGTAAGTTCTTATTTAATCCTCACAGCAACTGTAGGAGGCATGTACTCTTTTTTTTTTTTTTTGCTTTATAACAAATTTAATCAGTTATACATATACATATGTTCCCATATACCCTCCCTTTTGCATCTCCCTCCCACCCTCCCTATCCCACCCCTCCAGGCGGTCACAAAGCACCGAGCTGATCTCCCTGTGCTATGCGGCTGCTTCCCACTAGCTATCTACCTTAAGTTTGGTAGTGTATATATGTCCATGCCGCTCTTTCACTTTGTCACAGCTTACCCTTCCCCCTCCCCATATCCTCAAGTCCATTCTCTAGTAGGTCTGTGTCTTTATTCCTGTTTTACCCCTATGTTCTTCATGACATTTTTTTTTCTTAAATTCCATATATATGTGTCAGCATACAGTATTTGTCTTTCTCTTTCTGACTTACTTCACTCTGTATGACAGACTCTAGGTCCATCCACCTCATTACAAATAGCTCAATTTCATTTCTTTTTATGGCTGAGTAATATTCCATTGTATATATGTGCCACATCTTCTTTACCCATTCATCCGATGATGGACACTTAGGTTGTTTCCATCTCCGGGCTATTGTAAATAGGGCTGCTATGAACATTTTGGTACATGTCTCTTTTTGAATTATGGTTTTCTCAGGGTATATGCCCAGTAGTGGGATTGCTGGGTCATATGGTAGTTCTATTTGTAGTTTTTTAAGGAACCTCCATACCGTTCTCCATAGTGGCTGTATCAATTCACATTCCCACCAGCAGTGCAAGAGTGTTCCCTTTTTTCCACACCCTCTCCAGCATTTATTGTTTCTAGATTTTTTGATGATTGCCATTCTGACTGGTGTGAGATGATATCTCATTGTAGTTTTGATTTGCATTTCTCTAATGAGTAAAGATGTTGAGCATCCTTTCATGTGTTTGTTGGCAGTCTGTATATCTTCTGTGGAGAAATGTCTATTTAGGTCTTCTGCCCATTTTTGGATTGGGTTGTTTGTTTTTTTGTTATTGAGCTGCATGAGCTGCTTATAAATTTTGGAGATTAATCCTTTGTCAGTTGCTTCATTTGCAAATATTTTCTCCCATTCTGAGGGTTGTCTTTTGGTCTTGTTTATGGTTTCCTTTGCTGTGCAAAAGCTTTGAAGTTTCATTAGGTCCCATTTGTTTATTTTTGTCTTTATTTCCATTTCTCTAGGAGGTGGGTCAAAAAGGATCTTGCTGTGATTTATGTCATAGAGTGTTCTGCCTATGTTTTCCTCTAAGAGTTTGATAGTGTCTGGCCTTACATTTAGGTCTTTAATCCATTTTGAGCTTATTTTTGTGTATGGTGTTAGGGAGTGATCTAATCTCATACTTTTACATGTCCCTATCCAGTTTTCCCAGCACCACTTATTGAAGAGACTGTCCTTTCTCCACTGTACATTCCTGCCTCCTTTATCAAAGATAAGGTGACCATATGTCCGTGGGTTTATCTCTGGGCTTTCTATCCTGTTCCATTGATCTATCTTTCTGTTTTTGTGCCAGTACCATACTGTCTTGATTACTGTAGCTTTGTAGTATAGTCTGAAGTCAGGGAGCCTGATTCCTCCAGCTCCATTTTTCGTTCTCAAGATTGCTTTGGCTATTCGTGGTCTTTTGTGTTTCCATACAAATTGTGAAATTTTTTGTTCTAGTTCTGTGAAAAATGCCAGTGGTAGTTTGATAGGGATTGCATTGAATCTGTAGATTGCTTTGGGTAGTAGAGTCATTTTCACAATGTTGATTCTTCCAATCCAAGAACATGGTACATCTCTCCATCTATTTGTATCATCTTTAATTTCTTTCATCAGTGTCTTATAATTTTCTGCATACAGGTCTTTTGTCTCCTTAGGTAGGTTTATTCCTAGATATTTTATTCTTTTTGTTGCAATGGTAAATGGGAGTGTTTCCTTGATTTCACTTTCAGATTTTTCATCATTAGTATATAGGAATGCCAGAGATTTCTGTGCATTAATTTTGTATCCTGCTACTTTATCAAATTCATTGATTAGCTCTATTAGTTTTCTGGTAGCATCTTTAGGATTCTCTATGTATAGTATCATGTCATCTGCAAACAGTGACAGCTTTACTTCTTCTTTTCTGATTTGGATTCCTTTTATTTCCTTTTCTTCTCTGATTGCTGTGGCTAAAACTTCCAAAACTATGTTGAATAAGAGTGGTGAGAGTGGGCAACCTTGTCATGTTCCTGATCTTAGTGGAAATGGTTTCAGTTTTTCACCATTGAGGACGATGCTGGCTGTGGGTTTGTCATATATGGCCTTTATTATGTTGAGGAAAGTTCCCTCTATGCCTACTTTCTGCAGGGTTTTTATCATAAATGGGTGTTGAATTTTGTCGAAAGCTTTCTCTGCATCGATTGAGATGATCATATGGTTTTTCTCCTTCAATTTGTTAATATGGTGTATCACGTTGATTGATTTGCGTATATTGAAGAATCCTTGCATTCCTGGAATAAACCCCACTTGATCATGGTGTATGATCCTTTTAATGTGCTGTTGGATTCTGTTTGCTAGTATTTTGTTGAGGATTTTTGCATCTATGTTCATCAGTGATATTGGCCTGTAGTTTTCTTTCTTTGTGACATCTTTGTCTGGTTTTGGTATCAAGGTGATGGTGGCCTCGTAGAATGAGTTTGGGAGTGTTCCTCCCTCTGCTATATTTTGGAAGAGTTTGAGAAGGATAGGTGTTAGCTCTTCTCTAAATGCTTGATAGAATTCGCCTGTGAATCCATCTGGTCCTGGGCTTTTGTTTGTTGGAAGATTTTTTATCACAGTTTCAATTTCAGTGCTTGTGATTGGTCTGTTCATATTTTCTATTTCTTCCTGATTCAGTCTTGGCAGGTTGTGCATTTCTAAGAATTTGTCCATTTCTTCCAGGTTGTCCATTTTATTGGCATAGAGTTGCTTGTAGTAATCTGTCATGATCTTTTGTATTTCTGCAGTGTCAGTTGTTACTTCTCCTTTTTCATTTCTAATTCTATTGATTTGAGTCTTCTCCCTTTTTTTCTTGATGAGTCTGGCTAATGGTTTATCAATTTTGTTTATCTTCTCAAAGAACCAGCTTTTAGTTTTATTGATCTTTGCTATCGTTTCCTTCATTTCTTTTTCATTTATTTCTGATCTGATTTTTATGATTTCTTTCCTTCTGCTAACTTTGGGATGTTTTTGTTCTTCTTTCTCTAATTGCTTTAGGTGCAAGGTTAGGTTGTTTATTCGAGATGTTTCCTGTTTCTTAAGGTGGGATTGTATTGCTATAAACTTCCCTCTTAGAACTGCTTTTGCTGCATCCCATAGGTTTTGGGTCGTCGTGTCTCCATTGTCATTTGTTTCTAGGTATTTTTAAATTTCCTCTTTGATTTCTTCAGTGATCACTTCGTTATTAAGTAGTGTATTGTTTAGCCTCCATGTGTTTGTATTTTTTACAGCTCTTTTCCTGTAATTGATATCTAGTCTCATAGCATTGTGGTCGGAAAAGATACTTGATACAATTTCAATTTTCTGAAATTTACCAAGGCTTGATTTGTGACCCCAGATATGATCTATCCTGGAGAATGTTCCATGAGCACTTGAGAAAAATGTGTATTCTGTTGTTTTTGGATGGAATGTCCTATAAATATCAATTAAGTCCTTCTTGTTTAATGTATCATTTAAAGCTTGTGTTTCCTTATTTATTTTCATTATGGATGATCTGTCCATTGGTGAAAGTGGGGTGTTAAAGTCCCCTACTATGATTGTGTTACTGTCGATTTCTCCTTTTATGGCTGTTAGTATTTGCCTTACGTATTGAGGTGCTCCTATGTTGGGTGCATAAATATTTACAATTGTTATATCTTCTTCTTGGATCGATCCCTTGATCATAATGTAGTGTCCTTCTTTGTCTCTTCTAGTAGTCTTTATTTTAAAGTCTATTTTGTCTGATATGAGAATTGCTACTCCAGCTTTCTTTTGATTTCCATTTGCATGGAATATCTTTTTCCATCCCCTTACTTTCAGTCTGTATGTGTCTCTAGGTCTGAAGTGGGTCTCTTGTAGACAGCATATATATGGGTCTTGTTTTTGTATCCATTCAGCCAATCTGTGTCTTTTGGTGGGAGCATTTATTCCATTTACATTTAAGGTAATTATTGATATGTATGTTCCTATTCCCATTTTCTTAATTGTTTTGGGTTCGTTATTGTAGGTCTTTTACTTCTGTTGTGTTTCTTGACTAGAGAAGTTCCTTTAGCATTTGTTGTAAAGCTGGTTTGGTGGTGCTAAACTCTCTCAGCTTTTGCTTGTCTGTAAACGTTTTAATTTCTCCATCAAATCTGAATGAGATCCTTGCTGGGTAGAGTAATCTTGGTTGCAGGTTTTTCTCCTTCATCACTTTAATTATGTCCTGCCACTCCCTTCTGGCTTGTAGAGTTTCTGCTGAGAGATCAGCTGTTATCCTGATGGGGATTCCCTTGTGTGTTATTTGTTGTTTTTGCCTTGCTGCTTTTAATAGGATTTCTTTGTGTTTAATTTTTGACAGTTTGATTAATATGTGTCTTGGCGTATTTCTCCTTGGATTTATTCTGTATGGGACTCTCTGTGCCTCCTGGACTTGATTAACTATTTCCTTTCCCATATTGGGGAAGTTTTCAACTATAATCTCTTCAAATATTTTCTCAGTCCCTTTCTTTTTCTCTTCTTCTTCTGGAACCCCTATAATTCGAATGTTGGTGTGCTTAATGTTGTCCCAGAGGTCTCTGAGACTGTCCTCTGTTCTTTTCATTCTTTTTTCTTTATTTTGCTCTGCATCAGTTATTTCCACTATTTTACCTTCCACCTCACTTATCCGTTCTTCTGCCTCAGTTATTCTGCTATTGATCCCATCCAGAGTATTTTTCATTTCATTTATTGCGTTTTTAATCGATGCTTGATTCATCTTTAGTTCTTCTAGGTCCTTGTTAACTGTTTCTTGCATTTTGTCTATTGTATTTCCAAGATTTTGGATCTGGGAATTAGAATCTTGGATCATCTTTACTATCATTATTCTGAATTCTTTTTCAGGTAGACTGCCTATTACCTCTTCATTTGTTAGGTCTGGTGGGTTTTTATCTTGCTCCTTGTCCTGCTGTGTGTTTTTCTGTCTTCTCATTTTGCTTATGTTACTGTGTTTGGGGTCTCCTTTTTGCAGGCTGCAAAGATTATAAGCTTTTTAGGGACAAAAAGCATTTGGAATCAAGTATAGAATCTAGCCTGAATCACAATGATGCTCACCAAAGGTGCTGACCAAATTTGGGGACAACCTGGTGACAGTTTTGGATTGTGGGTATCTATTACTTCTGGGTTAAAGAATATATGGAAACTGATATTTATTTATAAAGATAAAAGAATCTTTACATATCAAAGCAAATAGTCTTTGGCTGATGATAGGAAATAATAACATATACTTGAATTTGTCCCAAATACCTTCAGCTTTACATATGTACACACTGCCCCACTTGCCAGAAATTTGTCCACCACCAAATTTCTTTGTGGCATTCCCATGGTGGGTGTGGGTACTGGTGCTGGTATGGTTGCTGGGCTGCCACAGGCAATACAGAACTCTCCAGTTCCTGCCCTTACCCCTTCACTGTAATTGCTTTAATGTTCTCCAAGGCTCTGGGTCAAAACCAGAGAGAAGAGGAATTCCCTCTTTCCCATTCCAAGGAAAGTAAAATATCCTCCTAGTTTTCCTTTATCCCAACATTATTATCAGGACAAACAACCATTTTATTTAGGAAAAATCTTTACCCCTCTCACTAGAAAGAGATTTTATTCTCTTGGCCCCAAGAAAGCAATAGCAAATTAGTTCAATCTTGGCTTGTCTCCCATAGTCTGATTCATTGTTTCTTATCTAGGATTTTTGGAGTGACAGATGCCCCAAAAGTGTAAATAGGTCAAATTGATCTCGCCTAAAATTAAAAAACAAAAATGTATTGGAGCAAAGAGCCATGACTTGTGTTCCAATCAGTTTCAGGCTGCTCACTTGGGAATACTGAGGAAGAGAGGGAGACAAAAATTGTAAAATCATGTTGCCGTTTGCTGTCTAAATAACAACCTCTTTGCCATTCTCCACTCGTTTAAATTCATGATAATGAGGAATGCCCTCTGACTTGAAAGCAAAGATGCAGTTAAAATAGCTGGCTATACTATTATTTTCCAAACAAGTTATGTTCACCAAATGATAAAGAGGGTTAATGTTCAGCTTCATGGCTATGTTTTTTAGGCCTTAAATGATGCAGACAATTGCTCAGAAACATGAAGACTCTGGAGGGTGTTGTGTATTCATAATTTATTAACACAGTTAATAAATTATGAGTGTTATGTATGTTGTGAGTTTAGCAGTTAAATGGGTCTCAATATAAAACTGTACCTTGTTGATGGAAATAAACAAATACAGAGCTACTTCATTAAACTTAACTATTATTTATGACATTGTAAATATGAATAAGGTTTTGTTAGAATTGTGTACACCTGTGATGGTACTTTTCTATAAAAGTGACCCAGAACCTCTTACCTTCTAAGATTATCCTGCACTTGCCATGTTTACCTGAGAATGAAAAAAAGAAACTTCGATTATGGGAATGCACCCTATTGTGAACGGAGAGAACTCTATGCTTGCCTTCAACTACCCATGGTATCCTTTATTTCTTCCCCCAGTTCTCCCCTCTCCTCTGAATTCTCTCACTCCTAATATTTATAAGGCCCTGGAATCCACTATTTCCTTTGTGTATACCAGAATTATGTGCTCTGTGCATATCTGTGCAGCAGGGGAGGAAAGAGCTGGAGGAAAACACATGAGAAACACTGAAAAGCAGTGTGGAGGAAGTAAAATGAAAGTGTTCCACAGAAATTAATATGATAATACAAAGTGTTCGATAGTGTTTAAAAAATCATAGAGCTTAATTTAATTGAAAAGAGATTAGATCATTGCCAAAATGGGCACATATTTATAATGTGTGTATCCTCAAATGAAAAAGAATAAATGGTTTAGCTAGATCAAATGTAATTTCTGATTAGACCCCTGCCGAGCTCTCCAACAAATTACAATTTGAAAGGAAGCCCAGTAAATTTGGAGTTTGGTTGAGTTTAAAATCTGATTTTCCGATTCATTTATACTTAGAGATGTTGTATTTTCTCTTCTCTGATTTCAAATAGAACAGCAACTGTGGACTGAAACTAATGGTAAAAGTAACAGTGAGGTTATAACAATGAAGTTTCCCCATTAAGAAAAAAGATTCCCCAGTCTTTGAATAGAATATAAATCATGTCAGAGTAATAGAGTGAATAACATCTCTTCTCAATACATAAATTGATCGCCAAAATCCTGAGATGAAAGTTTTCTTGAGATAAAGAACTAAGCCTTTGAAATATCTGTCCTAGTTATCTCTTAGGTTAGAAGTCCAGTCACCCATCTCTACTTCTGGAAAATGCCCTCCTCCATGATCTACATAATGGCACAGCCCTGGTTGATTAGACTGGGGCACCTCAGTCACCTGATCAATTTGGAACTAAGACTGAGAGCAAGCAGGATTAAGGACGGTGAAACCAGTAGTGTGTCGACTCGGAAGCCACTAGCAGTAGCTGCTAAACCATGTGGACTACAGAACATTAAAAAAAAAAAAAAGCTGGGAAACAGAATGGGGGAGAATTTGGGGGCTTCACCGGAGCATTCTGGAGTAGTCTCAGGTTACGGTGTGTTCCTGAAATCCAGCAAGTTTTGCCTTTTGGTTCCATGATGACCACTGTCATCTTTATAATAAACTTTTTCAGATAAAATTAAATCCAAGGGGCTTCTCTTACTTCCAACCAAGAAAGGCCCTAGACAACTTTTGGAAATGGAATTTTATAATTATCGACTTAAAGCTAAAACCATTCCTGTTTTAAATGTTAAGTTCAGACAAGCTTGATATGAGCACTAATATTAATTTTGATGTTTTAAAATGATGGTAGATAATTTAAAACATTATGTTCTTCTACAAAATAATAAAATAAACTAGCCAAAAATAGAGAAGGAAACTTTGTGCCTTTCCTTAAAAACTAATTGATACTTTTAAGAAAATTTCATATTCATGAGTCTTTCCTAACGTCTTCAAAGAGACTTGGCCATTCCCTACTTCTGTAGCAAAGCGTATTGCTATCATAAACGTATAATTATGCATAGCAATTGGCTATCATTCCCTGCAATCTATTGCAGCTCTACTCAGCTCTAATATTGAGAATATGAGGTTGAAGAGGCTACAGGCCCAGTCCTCAAGGGAAGAGAAACATAACATGTCACATGGGACTCTCCCTATTGCTTCAATGTGCCTACATATTAGAGACAGGGCAAGGGCCATCTCCACAGGAACTGCTGAGAGATAGCAAAGTCAACCCTGTGACTCTAGTCTTTCATCTAAATTCGATGTAGATAAGATAAGCTTATATCGCTTTTTTTAAAGAATTTCTTTGAAGTTAATCTATAGGAGTAGAGAGCTTTATAACGATCCCCCTCCACTCCCTGTTAGGGAGAAAAAGGAGATTCCTACTGCCTCCCCTTAAGACAAGTTGGAGATGTGGGTACCAGGAGGACAAGAAATACGTCCCCTGGACTTAAGACTTAGAACAAATGAGACTGTTTTAAGTCTCATTTGGAGGGTGGTGGAGGAAACAGCAATGACCTTTAAAAAGAGAGATGGTCATAATGGGAATGTCCCACACTTCCAGAGTTTGCTAGGGCAAGGGTACAGAGGTGTACTGGTGGGCAAAGCAGCCTCTGCAGAAGGGCAGCCAAGCCGGAGTCATCCTGAAAGGATCCAGTGTCAGAGAGCTGACCCGCAGGGTGAGGGAACCTGAGCTATTCTGCTGGAATGCAGAAGCTGAGGGATGAAGAGGTTCACAGAATAGTGAATGTTATGTTAGTGTTAGAATAGTTAGTGATGTCATATCCACAAAGATCACTGAAGAATCTACAACGTGTTCATGATAGAGCCAGCATTTCGGTGAGGGCATTCAATAGCCAAATGAAAGCTACAGATAGCACCAGTTAGATAAATAGAACTTTGCCTCTTTTCTTCTCATCCCTCTCCCTGACCCCAGACTTGGAGGTGCTATAAGCGGAAACAGAATTGGATGAAAGATGGAAATGCCGATATTGAACTTGACTACAGTTCGGCTGCAGCCTTCAGGCCTGCAAGCCTTGTAATTGCCCAGACTTGAGACTGAAGAAAGAGCCCAGAGACATCGACAGAGACATCAAAGGTTTATTAGATAGCGAATCTTACCCGCCCACAGCAAAGGTTCTGGAGTGACACCCCACCATGAACGGTCGATGGCAAGAAGGACATGGCAGCAATCTTCTACTCAGGCGAGGAGGCCACTGTTTATAGAGGGAATTGATGTCAGGTTGGCTCACAATTAGCAGGCAAGCCAGCAACTGGGGCCATGGGAAGCACGTAAGCAGTTACTGATTAAGCCCTATAATTAAGAGGATTGGATAGTCATGTGAATGAAGCAGGGCCTGGTCAAGCAGGGGATGTACAGAGAGCAAGAGAACAACCATCTTAAATGACCTGACCATTTAACTGCATTTCTTAATGTCTGAAAACAAGACTGCTCTTTGATGCCTGAATATATTAAAAGTAATAAATATGCCCCAGATGTTACCAGGAAGAAGGGGGATCTACCAATGTTTAAAAGCATTCGTGGGAGAAAAAGTCAAATTCAATTCATTCAATAGACCTGTCAAACAAGTAAAGAGATAATTAAAGAGAATGGCTTAAGTGTTACTATACAGGTGAGTATGGGTTGTCGTGGAGAAAACATGGGGGCACCTGAGTCTCAGGGGAGCAGGGAACGAATCAGTGAGTTGAAATAACAAGCAGGAGTTTTCCAGGTAAAAAGAGTGAAAGATTGGAGGCGAAGGGCACCTGGGCTAAAGGAGGGGCAGGTACAAATTTCTAGAGGCAAGAGAAACAACAGCCCATTTTGGAAATTACAATTAAGTATGTTTCGAATATAGACTCTGATGGGTGAGCAGTGCAAGGCCATGAAGTATATACTGTGGTAAGGAGCTTGCATGTAATACTGGAGTCTGTGGGAATCCATGAAGTGGCATTTTTAAGCAAGGAAGGAATATTGTGAAAGGTCATTGTAGCTGTTGTGTTCTGAGACACCTGGAGCTGGGCCCGACCTGTTAAAGAGCTGTAACAGTAATCAAGGTGAAGGATGCCAGTAGTTTGAACTAGAACTAAGGTAATGACAGTGAGAATGGAGAGAAGGTAACAGATACCAGCGCTCTTTAAGGAGTATCAATTGAAAGACTTGGGGATGGACTGGATGAAGGAGTAAGTAGAAGGAAGGTTTAAGGATGCATGTTTCCAGCATGGACAACCAGATTTATTCAATCATTTAATAATTTATTTTTTAGCACTTCCAAAAGGCCAAGCACTCTTAGGAGTGTTGGGATACAGATGTTGTAGCAATTGGCAAGGTAACTGGATTGCATGGGAAATTGAAAGAGTGAGCATAAACAGCTCTTTTAAAATAATTTGAAGGCTCTGAGGGGATAAAAGAGAGAGTACTTAGTTGAGAAAGAAGAAAGTTGGGAAAAGGTTTTAGATTTTTAAGGATGGTAATGACTTGTATGTGTTGAAATGCTGATGGAAAGAGATTGGAAACAAAGTGGGGGGATGAAGTCCTGGGGGAGGGTGGAGGGGAGGCACACAGGTAAGGTATTGATCTTCAGAAGGACCATTCCATTGGAAACAGCTGTGGGAAGAAAAGATGGGCACAGATGTTGGCTAATTTGTAGGGGGAAAGCCTAGGAGATGGATGGAGTTTGATCATCTGCTGAGAGTGAGGGCAGGGAAGAGTGGATGAATACAGGGACTCATGAAATGACCCATTAACAAAATCTACCTTTTTGTGAAAATTACACTATTTAGTCTGAATAAATAAATTTTATGGATAAACTGAATAAGGAAATGAAAAGAAAAATCACACAAATATTCAATAAATTATCAAGTGTTCAGCTTACTAATAACAAAATGAATAGTAACAGAAACTAAAACAACCATGAAATACTATTCCCCTTTATCAGACTGATAGAGGTTAAAAAGATGAGAATGCTCAGTGTTCCTGAGGATTTAGGGAAAACTTATTGGTAGGATTATAAAGGGCACTACCATTTGGAGAGCAATTTGGAAAAATGTGTGAGAATTAAAATTTGTGTATGCTTTGACCTGAGGATACTACTTCTAAAAATTTATTCTAAGGAATTGATTGAATAGAAACATACAGACATGTGTGTAAAGATGTTCACAGGAGCATTATTTGTATTAATGAAAAGTAGAAAACAAATGAAATGTCTAATGATCAACCCTGATAAATATTTATCATATATCCATGCAGTTATTAAAAATAATGATAGAGAGCTACAGTGATTGACATGGAAAGATGACCACAGTATACTAAGTGGAAAAGCTGGTTAAAATATAACAGCTTGGGGGCTTCCCTGGTGGCACAGTGGTTGAGAGTCCGCCTGCCGATGCAGGGGACACAGGTTTGTTCCCCAGTCCAGGAAGATCCCACATGCTGTGGAGTGGCTGGGTCCATGAGCCATGGCCGCTGAGCCTGTGTGTCCGGAGCCTGTGCTCCGCAACGGGAGAGGCCACAGCAGTCAGAGGCCAGCGTACTGAAAAAAAAAAAAATATATATATATATATATATATATATAATAGCTTATTTTCTCAGAGTTGTAAAAAAATATATGACTAGAAAAACACTGTTGGAGAAAATGTTCCAATGGCTTTTTTTTCTCTAAATATTTTTGTATTGACTTTTTTTACACCTGACATATATTACTGTTTATGAAACAATAAAGCTAATGCCATTTTTGTTCTACAAAAATTAAAAGTAAAAAAGTGCCAATTAGGGAAAATTTTCAGTCACACCACTGCTTTGGGGTGAATCATGAAATGACTGTTTACTGTGCCTCTTCTGGCTCTCTCTCCTATGTTTTATGTGCTATAAAATGTGGTTGCTAACCTATTGACATACAAGATGGGGCTCTGGCCAGATGAATAATGAAGGTTTTCATCATTGCAGTCGCTGGTTAGGCCTCAGTTTCAAGGAAGACAAAGCCAAACTAAACCAGAGAAATTGTCGAGCCCAACCAAAACCCATTTAAAAACTGCCTGGTGGTGTATGGAAAGGTCTGTCATGGTTGACCTGCTGCTGATGTGACTTGTGTTCCCACCAAAGGTAGATGTGCCAGCTATGGTTTCTAAGCTGGACTTTCCTCAGCAACACAAGAGGCTTCATTTGGAGTTGGAAAATGTCACCGACATAGATTATGGCTCTTGCCCCCTCGTTTTATAAACCCTGTAAGTCTTCACCAATAGAGTTGCAATTTCCAATCACAGGCATTTCTCCTAATTTTGGTGTTGTAATTTTATAAAACAAATAAATAATATACTTTATTAATGTGGTATCTTGGTTGAGCATGAGATTTTGGGGGCTTGCTTTTCCACAAATTCATTTGATAGGTCACCAAAATTTATACTTTTAGCAACTTCATTTTGAATCAATATAATTCAAAGTGACATCAATAACTTGGCAAGTGCAAGGTTGCAAATAATTTTTGATAATTTTTAATTATGAGAAAAGTTAAATATCTTTCTGTTGATGATTCTTATGGAAGAATTTTTCTAAAAAGATTGAACTCTTCATACAAATTAGTTTCATCTAAGTCTGAATTTATTTTTAAACATAAATTTATACAATGGCATTCTAATATTTCCTCTGACATTTTCTGTAACTTGTGGAAACTGAAAATGGCTTCATGATTTGTATATAATTCAAAATGGATAAAGACTACATAGTACATAAATATATACAATGGAATATTACTCAGCCATAAAAAAGAACAAAATAATGTCATTTGCAGGAACCTGGATGGACCTAGAGATTATCATACTAAGAAAGTCAGACAGAGAAAGACAAATATATGATATCACTCATATTTGGCATCTAAATTTAAAAAATGATATAAATGAATTTATTTACAAAACAGGAACAGACTCAGATTTTGAAAACAAACTTATGGTTACTAAAGTGGAAACATGGAGGACAGGGATAAATTAGGAGCTTGGGATTAACATATACACACTAAAATATAGATATATTTTATCTATATATAAAATAGATAACCAAAAAGGACCTACTGTATAGCACAATACTCAATATTTCTGCAATATCCTATATGGGAAAAGAATCCGAAAAAGAATAAATATATTTATGTGTATAACTGAATCACTTTGCTGTACAACTGAAATTAATACAACATTGTAAATTAACTACACTCCAGTAAATTTTTTTAAATGCTTGTTTATGTATTCTATTGTTGTATTTTCATTTACAAAAAAAAATTAATTTAAAAAGTATTTTCCTCATTAATAATTAGCTCATTTGAAGCATCATATAAAAACAGTTTTCTTTACCATAAAATGCAACAATTTTAAATTTAATTTCTATTTCTAAGCCTCTGGATATTTGTTTCCCAATGTTACAGCAGTTTTCAAAACCAGAGACTCTAAATTGTTTACAGTCGAATAACTCCCTAATATGCTTTATTGCAATGTCCACTTTGTATGCTTTTATTTTATAATAATTTACTGACAAAATTTACTGCCTGAGTGCCAGCAGTTCTTGTCGTGGTGCTTAGTCTGGAGAGTTAACATTTGTGCAAATGATGTAAACGTGGGCTCTGGAGATGGACAGGCAAGCTGTTGTCCCACTGAAAGTCCTGGGGCTACTCCCATGTGAAACCCTTCCTCTCCTGGGCCACCGCCATTTCTACTGCTTCTGCTATTTCTGCTGTCACTGCCAACATTCTGGGCCCCAGTCTCTTGAGCCTGGACTCATCTTTGGGGTCCCACAGCAGGTGTGGACAATGCACAGGCCAACTGGTCTGTGCTCTCATTGCTTGCTGCTTGCCATGTTCGTGGACCTGAACTCACACATACACACAAGACACCTAGTGTATCTCCTCTGTGCACATACATGTTCCATTGTTCCTTCTGATTTCACTTACAAAGCACAAGTTCAAAGAGCAAATTATTAAGAAATTCAAGATGGTGACAGCAGAGTATTAAGCTAAACATAGGGTCTATTCACAGGGCTGCATCCTCTGCAACTGGCCCTGCAGCTGGTCCCACCCACAACAAAAACCCATGCAGCTCAATAGGGTTGAGGACCTTGCTGTAGATTAGTTTTGTCTGATTTAGAATTTCATGTGAATGGAATCAATCTGTAATTCCAGAGCACTTTTAAAATGGAAGCTAGCTTTATTGAAGTATAATTTATATACAAGTAAAATCCATTCATTTGAAGGCACAGAATGCATTTTGTCTATGAGTTTTGACAAAAACACAGAATTTGGTAACTAACACCACCACAATCAAGATATAGAACAGTTCCATTATACCCCCACACCCACCCCACTCCCCAATGTCTGTCATGGAGACTAGAGTTGATAGAACAGAGATATACTGTTTGGGAAAGATGAATTCAGATTAATGCAACAACCCTCAGCATGATATGGAAATTGATTTGGGAGTTTAAGGAAAAAGAAGATGACCAAATTAGTGAGATCTGGTATACAGAAGGGGTGGACTGTTAATGGTAAGAGAAAATGTATAAGGAATTTATCAAATACATTTTAAAAATTTAGGGCCATTGTGTATTTTGAATATTCTGACTATATAAGGATCTAGAGTTTTCTGAAATACTGGAGTTGTCTCTCATTTAGATTCAAATTGACACTATTGAATTGATTTCTGACTGTTACCTCTGAAATCCTTCTGTGTAACTCAAAATAGCATAAGTGGAGGGGTATATGGACAGGACTGTACACACACACACACACACACACACAGGTGTGTGTGTGCACGTGCAATCTATGTGCCACAGCCTGAGGCAGGTGGGGATACCTTATCACAGAGGATGTTTGTCATGGATGCACTTTTTGCTTCAACCTGGAGAAAATCCTCAAGGTGTTATAGATTGATTTGTTGTCTTGATGAGTTGAAATGCTCACAAGTGCCTCGATTAGGCATATGAAGGCATCACGTAGTCTAGCTAAAAAAAGAAGAAAAGAGAGATAAACCATAACTCTACAAGACAAGAAAAATAAATCAATGTAGACAATGTATTTGGGGCAGCAGCTTCAACACTTGATTGCATGAAATGGCAGGTGGCAAAAGTAAGCCACAAATGTCCAGAACAAGTTTTTTCCTATTATTCTACTGTGTAGGCCAACTGAATGGGGTCTACATTTTACACAGCTAAACCTGAGAACTCTGGCTGCCCAAGCAGCATAACTGGAGTGGGCCAAAACATTTCACATCAGTTCTCTGCAAATTGCCAGAATTGAATATACCCATGAAAAAATTGGTGTCTATATGTGCACAGAAACTCATATTCCCAATTTATTATTTAAATAGGCATTCGGTAGATTTTTATGGTGTGTTTATGAGGTGGTGTGTGAATAAAAATTAAATATGCATGTGTTTTTGTTATATGGGCCCGAAACTTGATTAAATAATTAAGCCTTTGATTATTGAACCATGATGTTGTCCTTCTATTTTTCTGCTCAGTGATGCTTAGATTTTGGATTGCTGACTGGTGTGAGGCAATTTTCAATGTAGAGAATGTTTGCTTCTGGATACGGTGGGATTATCTTGAGGGACATAACTGCAGGAAAAAAAGGCACCGGGACTTCAGGTTTGGGAAAACAGGAAAAGAATGCATCTAGAGGAAGAGTGAGTGCTGGATAAATGTTCATGGGGGATGGCAAGCACAGTCAAATAATAACATCAGAAATACTGCTTAGACATTACCTTGTAAAAGACTGAATGGAGATAGGGTATATATTAGTTTGATATTCAACTTCAAGTGCTCTATATTTTTCCTTTAGGGCATACATATATGTATGCACTGTAGTTTGTAATTTGATTTCTGAAAGTAACTGAGATACAACCCTTTGTAATCCATGAATACATGGGCTGTGAACCATGCCTGGAGGCTCTTAGAATGACTTCACCAAGTAATGGCATGTCAATTTTAACTTCGGTTTTTATGGCAGATTTTATGGAGAAGGAAAAAATAACTGTATTTATTAAACTGACAGTGACTAGAATTATCACTGATCGAGTTTCTTGAATTGCAAGCACTGCTGCCACTTTAATACATGTGCCTTTTGTCTAGGATTCTTTTGTCATGATATAAGGACTATCTGCCTTTATAATTTATTTATTTGGGTTCAGGTAAATCCAGAGGATGTGATGCAGCATTCAACCTGAGTGTGATCTCAGTCTAGAGACTCTAAACACCAGGACAAAATAGGATTTATCACAGCATCTAGTCTGTTCTTGAATGTTCTGTTAAGCCCTTCTATTTAAGAAGAGTAGAAAAGAAATAGAAAAAGAGGGAAGGAAGAAACCAATATTTAATGAATACCTATTATGTTTGGTCAAAATTGTTCTCAGAGTCAATGCAGTGACATCCACCCACACTGAATGGGTTGCCATGAGTGAGAGTAAAATGAGAGATCTTCCCTATGTGTCTAGGAGGTTTGGAAACACCCAAACTAGCAAACACAGTTATCCAGCAGTCATCTCAAGGTGATAAAAATACAAAGTGATTGGATATTTTTGAGCAGAAATTACTTCCATTGTAACCCTCTTTTAGGGAGAGATGGGGTGAACAGAAAGGAGCATTTTTTTTTTTTTTTGCAGTACGCGGGCCTCTCACCATTGTGGCCTCTCCCGCTGTGGAGCACAGGCTCCGGACGCGCAGGCTCAGCGGCCATGGCTCATGGGCCTAGCCGCTCCACGGCATGTGGGATCTTCCCGGACCGGGGCATGAACCCGTGTCCCCTGCATCAGCAGGCGGACTGTCAACCACTGTGCCACCAGGGAAGCCCAAAGGCCTGCTATCTTGACCCCACACTGGACCATGAAGATGGGTAGGACATGCTCCAAGCTCCCTGCTCGGTGGGCTAAGGCTTTGCTAGGTCTGTCTCATAGTTTACCTTCTCACTTAAACACATCCTGCTTCCTCCCCCTTCCTTTCACGGGTTTGATCTCTAACAAATATAGTGAACCCCAAATTGTCTCTGCATTACTTCCTGAGAACCCAACCTGCAACCGTGAGTAATAGTATCTCAGATTACTTTAGTGGACAGACACCTCTCAGGATGTCTCAATAGTCAAGATACATGTTACTTGAAACACTTCTCAGAGAATACCTTTGGTCTAATTTCATGCTCACAAATTAATTTTCTACTATCTGATTCCCACATGGTTTCACTAAAAGGAAAGAACGCCATCTTAAGCATCTAGTTTATTTGACAGTTATATTTTTTATTATAAATGAGTAAATTAGCCTTTTGATAAACTCAATCTCTGCAAACCTTATTAATATGAGTCTGTTCCTGGGACATGTTCTCATTCTCAGAGTGCCCACAAAATCAGTGTCCTGACCATATAAGATTCAGGACCAAAATCTGATAGCAAGGTCAATGTTACGGTAGTGGACATCTGTTATTTTGTCTTTCTGGAAACCCATCCTCTGAGTAACACTTCTGCCTTTCATTCTTTGGGATTCTTTTGGCTCACTCAAACATCACTACCGCCACCACCACCATCACAGGGAGAGACTTGCACCTCAAGCTTGACTGATGAAGTTCCCTCTTCTGGAAATTTGACTCTCCAGAGGAGATGCGCATGGAGCAGAAGGTAGTTGGAGCTGAGTCACCTGATGGCAATGCTCAAGAGATTGTCCTTGAATTCCTAATACTGTGTTTCCTAAAACTGTCCTAGTTTGTATATTCCCAAGCTCTTTGTTCAGCTCTCTGTTCAATTTGTAAATGACTCCAGCAGTCTTCTAACAAATGCCTTTTACCTTCCAGGTTAGTCAATGTATCAGTCAGGTCTAAGAAAACAGAAACTACTTAAGTGCTCTGGAATCATATACAGGGAGTTGTTACAAGGTGAGAGAGGATCTGTGACGCCAACCCCAAACTGGGAAACAGCGCAGAGATTATCCATGGTAAGAAGTTACTCTCACCCTTAGCTTGGAGGGACGAATGTTGTTATCAGAGCCCAGGGGCCTGAGTTACCTGGAAGAAGCTGAAACCACAGAAGACCTATTTAACATGAACTAGAGCAGTGAAGGAGACCCAGCTGCAGTAGGAGCAGCTGCTGGAGAAAGAGAGGAAGAGGAGAAATACCCTGGCTTCTCCCTTCCTCCTGCCCTCCTAACTCCTACCAGCACCTCCCAATAGCCACAGCCAGCTGGCTGGGAGCCTGGGAATTGAAGCCTACCAGGTTAGCCCAACTACAATACAGAGCCCAGGGCCAGTACTGTCAGGATACCCTTCAGTCACCTGCATGGAAAACCTCCAAATGATATAGCCATTTGGGGGACCTACGGCAGCAGGCAGCCTATATTCCTTAGATGGTCATTTTGACCATGAATTGTGCACCTTAGAGGAATGGTAATTATATAAACCAAGTACTGTGCCACGCACTGTTTACATTCTTTATTATAAAGCATTTCTAAGTACCCAATATAAACCCACTTAGCTCCGGGGAATTGGCATTAAGACGGGCTGATTTTAAATCACATCCATTTCAGGCAAAGTTTAGGTTTTGGTACAAACTAATTAAAAAGTAACCATAAGGAAGAGAGGGTGAAATCCTAATCAGTATGACTATAACAGAATTCATTCTTTTTAATTGTGTCCCAATGTGGCTGGTTTTCTAGAACAAATCATTTTTCATAGTTTAAATATCATGAAATTTTATCAAATACTCATGTGCATTTTTATGGGTGAAGAAAGTCATTTTAATAGTATATTTTAATGATGGAATTAAATAATGGCTCTGACTCCAAAATTCAATAGTGTTAGATTATCATAAGAAAGATGATAAAATATTCATTTCTTTGTAATTAGTCTGAGTTAGAGGTAAAATGAGAAAAAGGCCTGTAGCCTTTTTCTGGTTTAAGAAGGATGCTTTCTACAAAAGTGGAAGAGTAAATGCACTGTGTTTAATAAAGAATACAAGGTCATAAAACATAGCTACTTCACTAATCTGCTGTCCAAGTGTCAATTTGTCTGCAAGCAAATATCACCAGTTAAGGCCCACACTTTTCATCACATATTTTATTGCTATCCCATGTTTATTTTAGTTTTCACATAGCCTGCAGTTCAAAAGCAGAAATTCTTTGAAACCTAACCTATCCTCACACCCCCTGCCATAATTATGGGGAATTTGAGATTATGGCTTAGTTGTTGACTTTTTATCCACTATAAAGTTAAAGTTCCTTGTGTTTTCTGTGTCATAAACCCCTTTGAGAATTTGAAAAAAAGACATAGATGTCTTCTCTAGAAAGAAACCTCCACACATTTGCAGACTGACACTAAATTTGCATATATTATCCAGGGGTTCATGGGCTTCTCAGAGTGCATCTTTGGGCTTCAGCATGAGAGCAACTGATTCAAAAAGTAGATGGTTATTTCCAACTTGGAGTGGATTTGGGGAGTTGAATGGAGATTCAAGGTGCGGGAGAAATAAAAAGACTTCTTAGTTTTTCTGGATTTAAATATTTACAGATTGGTTTTAAAATGTAGTTCTAGGATACTAAACATACCCATACCCAAATATAATTTTAAAGTGGTGATTTCTTGGTACCATGTCTTTAAAGGGCAAATTGGTGATATGTATCAACAGCCTTAAAAATGTTCATAGATTGGGGCTTCCCTGGTGGCGCAGTGGTTGAGAGTCCGCCTGCCGATGCAGGGGACACGGGTTCGTGCCCCGGTCTGGGAAGATCCCACATGCCATGGAGCGGCTGGGCCCATGAGCCATGGCTGCTGAGCCTGCGCATCCGGAGCCTGTGCTCTGCAATGGGGGAGGCCACAACAGTGAGAGGCCCGCGTATCGCAAAAAAAAAAAAAAAAAAAAAAAAAAAAAATGTTCATAGATTTTGATGCAGCGATTCCAATTTCAGAAATCTATCCTGAGGAAATATTCAGAGATGGAGACAAAGGTCTATGTCCAAGGAAGTTTATGACAGTATTATTTATGAAAACAAGAATTTGGAAACAACTTAGATGTTTAGGGGAAAAAAGTGATGGGCAATTAAATTAATTGCATCTATGCAATAAATTATTTGCAGCTATCAAAATTTATGTTTTACAAACAAAACAAACGAAAATAGAAAAAGAGATCTGATTTATGGTTACCATAGGCAGGGGATGGAGGGGTGGGGAGTTGGGGGAATTGGATGAAGGCAAAAAAAATTGAGAAAGAAAAGAAGCTATGTAAAAAATGAAACTTTGCAATCTCTGTTTATAGATATACTATAATTTTTGAAAAATAAAACTATTGAAAACAAACAAAAATTTACTTTTAATAAGAACATTTAATGGCATGGGCAACTACTTAATATCTAAAGTCTAGTTAAAATGGATTAAATTATTTATATTATCTAAATTATAGAATTAAAAATTGATGGGAGTGGGTTTTAAAAGCTGTACAAGGACCTAATGAAACTTAAAAGCTTTTACACAGCAAAGGAAACCATAAACAAGATGAAAAGACAACCTTCAGAATGGGAGAAAATTTTTGCAAGTGAAGCAACTGACAAAGGATTAATCTCCAAAATTTACAAGCAGCTCATGCAGCTCAATAACAAAAAAACAAACAACCCAATCCAAAAATGGGCAGAAGACCTAAATAGACATTTCTCCAAAGAGGATATACAGATTGCCAAAAAACACATGAAAGGATGCTCAACATCACTAATCACCAGAGAAATGCAAATCAAAACTACAATGAGGTATCACCTCACACCAGTCAGAATGGCCATCATCAAAAAATCTACAAACAATAAATGCTGGATAGGGTGTGGAGAAAAGGGGAGCCTCTTGCACTGTTGCTGGGAATGTGAATGATACAGCCACTATGGAGAACAGTATGAAGGTTCCTTAAAAAACTAAAAATAGGGCTTCCCTGGTGGCGCAGTTGTTGGGAGTCCGCCTGCCGATGCAGGGGACACAGGTTCGTGCCCCGGTCCGGGAAGATCCCACATGCTGCAGAGCAGCTGGACCCGCGAGCCATGGCCGCTGAGCCTGCGTGTCCGGAGCCTGTGCTCCGCAACGGGAGAGTCCACAGCAGTGAGAGGCCCGCGTACCGCAAAAAAAAAAAAACAAACTAAAAATAGAACTACTATATGACACTGCAATCCCACTACTGGGCATATACCCTGAGAAAACCATAATTCAAACAGACTCATGTAACAAAATGTTCATTGCAGCTCTATTTACAATAGCTAGGACATGGAAGCAACCTAAGTGTCCATCGACAGATGAATGGATAAAGAAGATGTGGCACATATATACAATGGAATATTACTCAGCCATAGAAAGAAATGAAACTGAGTTATTTGTAGTGAGGGGGATGGACTTGGAATCTGTCCTACAGAGTGAAGTAAGTCAGAAAGAGAAAAACAAATACTGTATGCTAACACATATATATGGAATCTAAAAAAAAAAGAACCTAGGGGTAGGATAGGAATAAAGATGCAGATGTAGAGAGTGGACTTGAGGACATGGGGAGGGAAGGGTAAGCTGGGACGAAGTGAGAGCATGGCATGGACATATGTACATTACCAAATGTAAAATAGATAGCTAGTGGGAAGCAGCTGCATAGCACAGGGAGATCAGCTCGGTGCTTTGTGACCACCTAGAGGGGTGGGATAGGGAGGGTGGGCGGGAGACACAAGAGGGAGGAACTATGGAGATATATGTATATGTATAGCTGATTCACTTTGTTATAAAGCAGAAACTAACACACAACTGTAAAGCACCTACACATCTACTTTTTTTAACTCCAATAAAGATGTTTAAAAAAGGCTGTACATGTGTAAATGGTGGGATTGCACATCATTTAAAATTTTTTCCTCTCTATATTTCCATATTTTTCAAGTGGTTTTACAATGAATTTTTTTTATTTCATTAATTGAATAGGCCAATATTCATTGTATGCCTATTATGTGCTAGGTACTATGCTATGCATATATCTAAGTAATGTTAGCACTGTTAGGAAAAAATAAAACAAATGAAACCTGTATGTTTCATCTAAAACACCCATCAGACACCTGAAATTTCTCTTGTACTGATTCCTGTGTATGTTTTACTTACCCATTATGATGTAACTACTTGTAGGGTAGAGGATTGCATTTAACCCACATTTATTGGGTATTTTTTTGTATTGGGCACTGTTCTAGGCATGAACTTGTTCAGCACTTTTTAAAGTTCTCAACACTACTCAAAGTCCTGTAGAGTACTTTGTAAATTCCTGTTGAATTATATTCTAATGGCAAAGAGAAATACATTTGGACTTTGGTATCAACTGAATAAGAGCAATCCTAGTTCTTTCTCTTAATAATTTTGAGATAATGATATCTTACCTCAGTAAGAGTGTTTCTTCTTTTTAAAAATGGAGCTAGTATTACCTACCTCAAAGTGCTGCTGGGGAAATTCAATGAAATAATGCACATAAAATATCCATCATAGTATCAAGGAAGTAGCTGACCTTAATAAGGGTTTCTTTCCCATTCCTTATCTACAGGTTGAATCATATGTACCTAGTGCTAGTCAACCATTTTTAATCTACAAAAATGACAGTTTCATATAGTTCAATCTAGTAATAATGGATAGATGTGCTATATAGTAGGGCCCTTGAAGAATTATATAGAGAAGGTATAACTACAGATTGGAACAGAGATTGATATAACTATGATGAAATAATTCAGTGAAATTCTGAGAACTCAAGATGTTGCCTAATTTTAATCTGAGTATAGCGTTCATACCAGCTATGTTTTAAAAACAAAAAGAGCAGTGATATCCAGGAAACCATATGCACTACTGAGGGGTGGGGAATGTCTTCTTAACTAAGACTGGAAACCTGTAAGAAAAGTCAGACATATTTGACCACAGAAAACTTTAAAAAATCATATTAAAATACTATGAATAATGTTGATTGATTGATTGATTGATTGATTGTGTTTCATCCCTAGAATGTGAGGTTCTAGAGGGAAGGGATTTTTGTCTATTTTGTTCACTGTTAAATCCTCAGTAAATAGAATAATGAATGTCTGGCACATAGTAGGTATCATTACCAACAAAATACTATAAGCAAAGTCAACAAGTAAATAATAGATGTGGAACAAATATTTACAATGAGAGAACGAAGAATTAATATTTCAAATGCAAAAGAATCCTGAAAAATTAACAAGACGGGGACATGAAACATAGGAAAATAGGAGTTACAATATCCAAGGAGTATATGAAAATATTCTCAAACTAATACATAGCATTACCACTTCAGACTGGCAAAAATTAAAAAGATTGACAACTTGTATTGTTGGTAGGAATGTGGGGGCAAGTGTACTACCATACAGGGCTGGTGAGAAGATGAATTGCCTCAGCTACTGTTGGGATGCAATCTGATGAATTCTGTTAAAATTTTAAATGCATATACATTTTGATCCACAAATGTTTCTTCTGGGCATCTGTTCCATAACAATGAAAGCAAAAATACCATTATAACTTACATACAGAGATGTTTATTGCAGCATTATTTTAGAGGCACAAAAGAAAAAAGTAGAAACAAAGAGATTACCTGCCCATCAATAATGGAATATTTGAATAAATTATGACACATTACAATATAAAATTCTATGCAGCCATTAGAAAGAAAGTCATTGTTGAGAAAATGCAAGATTCAAAAATACGGGTTCCAATTTTTGCAAAATAATGACAAACCTCTCTATGTGTATTTCTATATATTATGAATATGTATGTAGATATTTATTTATGAATACCTCAGTATAAAGGGTAATATGAAAGCATATACAGTAGGTTGTTAACATGGGTAAATTCATGTCTATGGGGAGATAATGTGGATTGAGAGAGGGGTACATGGGAAAGGAAAAGCTAAAGCAAAATAAAAACTGCATTAAAAAAACAGGATGTATGATATGATCACACATCTTGAGTTTATGTAAAATTATATGTGACTGTTTACATGTACAAATAATTTAAAAGAAAAAAGTAACAGAGCAAAGCTCAGTTTCACTGAGCCTCTGGCCATTTCAGCACAGCCTACATGTCTTGGTACAGCCATAAAAAGCACTTTAATTTGACATTGACATGGAAAATAACACAAGGCAGCACTGCCAAGCCCACTATGAGGGGTGGAGAGGGATGCAGTTCCATCATGAGATGAATCAAAATGAGTTAAGGAAGCCCAAAGAACAAGCTTCTGCAGACCATAGAAAAAGTCAACTAGCAGAAAAAAAACAAAGTAGAAGATAATAAAGCCCTCCGCTGTGAAGCACATTTGTTAGAGGCTGACACTAGACTCTAGTTAAACTCCATGACAGAGAGAAGCCCTGAAGAGAAGAGGAAGACTTGAACTATGTCTCCCACTGGCTGATTCCTAAGGTATATTCAAGCTTGAAAAGTCCATGATTGCAGAATTGCAATGGGAATGCTCTAACATTTAGGATACATACATAGAATTTTGGAGCCCGATGGGCTTTGGAGGATTGTCTAGTAGTAGGTCCAAAAGGTTCTTTAATTTAAATTTTTTTATTGTTGTGAAATATATCTAACATAAAATTTACCATTTTAACCATTTTTAAGCATATGTTTGAGTGGCGTTAAGTACATTCAGTGTTGCATCAAATGTCTCATTTCAGTGGGCCCACTGGGGGACACTGGGTGAGGGTATACAAGACCTTCCTGTGTTTTCTTTGCAACTTCCCATAAATTTGTAATTACTTCAAGTTTTTAATTTTTTTTTTAAAGAAGATGTTGGGGGTAGGAGTTTATTAATTTATTTTATTTTATTTTTGCTGTGTTGGGTCTTTGTTTCTGTGAGAGGGCTTTCTCTATTTGTGGCAAGCGGGGGCCACTCTTCATCCCGGTGCGTGGGCCTCTCACTATCGCGGCCTCTCTTGTTGTGGAGCACAGGCTACAGATGCGCAGGCTCAGTAGTTGTGGCTCACGGGCCTAGTTGCCCCGCGGCATGTGGGACCCTCCCAGACCAGGGCTCAAACCCGTGTCCCCTGCATTAGCAGGCAGATTCTCAACCACTGCACCACCAGGGAAGCCCCTAAAATTCTTTTTTAATGGGATGCTTGTGTGTGCTTCAGGAGCTTCCTTGCTAGTGCAGGAGAGGCAGCATGAGGAAGATTCCAGGTGTAACCTCTACTGCCCAGCTTCACTCGGAGTGACTCCGCTTCATCTTCTTCACATGCTGTGGTGCTACAGGAGATTTCTGAAGTTTCATGTTAAAAAACAGTTCCATTATAAAAAATAGTTTTGAAAACTGCTGACTCTATTATTTATTTTACTGGTAAAGAAAGATTAGTTTTCCAATGTTGCTAAGCTAATAAATGACAGCTAGGATGCAATTTCAGGTCTGCTGACTCCTGGTCTGGTCCTCCCTACACTATACAATTGCATCCATTGAAAAATGAAGATTTTTTTCCCTTCCCAGCTCTGCCACCATTTATTACAAGTTAAAGTAAACATCTTCAGATAGCAACACAGGTAATGTGTGTATTATTGACATGGAGGAAACTGTAGTTGAGAACAAATCTAGAGGCTCAGAAACCTAGGATATCAGATACCAGTATCTCCAAGTTTGTAACCTCAATCAGGTATGCCTTAGTCCTGAAAGTATATGCAGTGAAAGATAATATATCTGAACCAGGTCTCAGAGGAATTTAAGAGAAAAATAAATGAATGCCTGTTTTTCAATTCAATTAGCAAATATTTAGTAAGTGTCCACTAAGTGCCAGGGACCATGACAGACACTTGGGATGCGATGGTAAGAAAACAAGACACGGCCTTTTCTCTCATGAGCTCACTGCCTGCAAGGATGGAATACACAGTTATAATCCAGTAATCAAACTAATGAATAGATATTTCAACTGAGTTAGAGGAGAAAAAGAGATGAAACCTAGTACAATTAACATGTATAAACAGAAAATGACCTAAAAACGGTCAGAGCAAGCTTCCCTGAAGTGGTTTGAACTGAATCCACAAGATAAGTGAGCGTTAACAGGATGTGTTTATGAAAAGCTACTTGTAAATAAAGTTATAGCTTAATTGTTCATTAGGGAGGCTTTATTTTTATTTTTTTAACATCTTCATTGGAGTATAATTGCTTTACAATGGTGTGTTAGTTTCTGCTGTATAACAAAGTGAATCAGCTATATGTATACATGTATCCCCATATCCCCTCCCTCTTGCATCTCCCTCCGACCCTCCCTATCCCAGGGAGGCTTTATTGAAAAGATAACTTTTGAAGAGAAGACAGTATTGTTTAGGTTCAGCAAATATACTACCTTCCTACTGTAATGCTCCCTATCACTCAACCAATCAAATTCAGCATTCTTTTCTAATAAATCCTGATACACCATCTTGATAGAGGTTTCAGACAGCCCTTGCCAAGCAATCAGATTTGGCACTCAAAATGAAATGTATTTGCCATCTTAGGTATAGTGAAAAAATATCTCTGGCCTCAAATTTGGAAGTTCTGATTTGTAGCTGCACAGCTTCAACTAATAATATAAGGGGACCGGCCAACATACAGGCCATTCACCTCAGTCCCTGTGGGGGTTAATTTTATGTGTCAACTTATTTGGGCTAAGGGGTGCCCAGATAGCTGGTAAAATATTATGTGTCTGTGTCTGTGAGGGTGCCTCCAGAAGAGATTGGTATTTGAATCAGTAGATTGAGCAAAGAGGATAACCTTCACCAAGGTGGATCGGCATTATCCAATCCACCTAAAGCCTGAGTAAAACAAAAAGATGGAGGAAGGGTGAACTTGCTCAGTCTGCTTGAGCTGAGACATACATCTTCTCTTGCCCTCAAACATCAGCGCTTCTGGCTCTTGCACTCAGACTGGGACTTAGACCATCAGCCCCCCCAATTCTCAGGTGTTTGGACTTGAATTCAATTACATCACCAGCTTTCCCAGTTCTCCAGCTTGCAGACAACAGCTCGTGGGACTTCGTGGTCTCTAAAACCATGGGAACCAATTTCTATAATGAATACACATATCTTATTGGTTCTATTTCTTTGAAGAACCCTGATGAATACAGTCCCCAAAGAAACAACAAATACTGCTATCCAATCTTATAAACTGCATGAGGGAGTCTATGGGGTGAGCCCTCTTTGAATTCCACTCTCAATTTATGGGTGGGAGGGTTAGCCCAAAAAATGTGTCCTTGGATAGTACCATTTGTGAATTTGCCTGGGGAATTACAAAAGTATTTTGCTGAGACTTGCAAAACTAAAACTAAGAAGACGGCAAGTATCAAAGGCGTGAAATTTCAAGACAGAAGGTCTGATATTAAAACTTTACAGAGAGGTTGATGGCACATAACTTAAAATTTGTGGGTACTCCCTCCTCTTCAGATCACAGTACCGTGGCAACGTTCTCGGAACAGTAAAGAACCGATTGTACCTCAAACTCTGGCTGATTTGGAACATGGCTGCTTTCAAGAACTTCTGTTTATTTTGGACTTGAAAATGAATATTAACACCATTTTTATAGTTTTTCTCCTAACCTCTACTATCTGTAAGAATGTGTGCTTGCCAACTGAAGTTTTGCCAATCATGATACTCCAGCAGCTGTCAGAGGAATACTGGATTTCAAAAAATATTTTTCTTTTTACAATTTTTATCTCAGCACATGGTAATATCTTTAACACTGCCTGTTTACCATTGAATAAGATGTTTTTCATATCCCATGTTCTCTTTAGAGCCACCCTGGTACCCTTTCAATTTAATACCTTTGTTACCATCAGCAAAGCCCTAGTAAGGTGATCTACAGGCTCCAGAGTGAACTTGTCCTCAGTCTGTCTAGTTGAAGAGACAGACACTTGATTCAGGATGAAATTTTTGTGCTTTTCACTTCCATAATCTTATGATAGATAATTGTCATTATGCTAATAATAATAATTGTCATTAGCATTTCATTACATACCTTAGCGAGCTACACATTCATCAACTGCAGTCTTTCATATCAGTGCCAAATTGTATGAGAGTACAGAGGGGATTTCAATTTAATAGGTATAAAGGATGCTAATAGTAATTTCACTAAGCAAGTGTGTTGGCAAATGACACAAGTAACTCTGGATGTTGGCACAATTTCATTTACTCCAAAGAAAAATGAAGGTTGTATCTTCTGTGTATCTATTGTTGTTTTTATCTTCCTCTCCTTCCTTAAGCTCTCAGTTTGAGAGGTGTAGAGTGGTGGAAAGGCAAAAGTTAGATAGTGGTGCTCATCAGTGCTTAGGATGTGGATATAGTATTGCTTTGGGTGCATATGTCAAGAGTGTCAATGCACAGAGGCAGAGCAGAGCGACTCCTGTGGCCTGCACACTTAGGAGGCTGCGTTTGCATATCTGAGTGTGTGTGTGTGTGAGTGTGGTGGGTGTGAAGGGTATGTGTATGTGTGGTGGGTATCTGTATGTATGTGGTGCGTGTGTGTGTGTGTGTGTGTGTGTGAGTGTGAGTGTGGTGGTTATGTGTGTGTGGTGAGTATGTGTGAGTGTGTGTGGTAGATATGTGTATGTGTGTGTGGTGAGTATGTGTGAGTGTGTGTAGTAGATATGTGTATGTGTGTGTGATGAGTATGTGTATGTGGTGAGTGAGTGTGTGTATATGGCGGCTGGGTGATACTCATTGATCTGATCACTCCTGCTTGCTGATCCACCTATCGGTATTTGCTGCTTTGTTGTCAGTTCCCTGCAGAGTTGTCTCTTCTTTTTTGTCGATTGCTGCTCCCATCAGCTGACTATTGATCAAACCTTAGGGAAACAAAAACATGCACTCAGCTCTCTGTGGTAAAATGTTGAAATGCAAGACTCACGCACTTGAAACCCCAGACAGCTTTGCACCTGTGAGAGTCAGCCCCTCAGAGTTCCCACAGGTGTTTTTTTATAAACTCTTCCACTTCCCTTCCATTTCAAGTTTGGAAGGTATAAAGGTCCTTGGGAAGGAGCAGCCACTGGTGATAGCACCCCGGCTCTACAGGAAGCTGTTCTGCCCCCTGTTGGGAGTACCTGGTATCTCTATGAGAGTTTCTTTGGGTGATTGGTATGATTTGCATTTTTGAAAATCAGTGGTTTTAGAAAGCACAACTTTAACCAAGACACAAACTAGTTTTAGTTTTTGAGTAATTTAGATAATATGTTACTATGATATTTTGTCAACCTCTTGCTTCCAGGGCTATTTATAAAGCCAGCTGTGTGACTTGGGGATGCCCACTTCCCTCTCTGGACATCAGACTCTACTATAAAATGAAGGACTTTAACCACATCAGTGGTTTTCACTCAAGGGCCACATAGGAGGTCAAAGAAAGGTTCCAGTACTCCACCATCCACCTGAACAGCTCAGCTTCTGCTTGGTTTATGTTTTGAGATTCCTCATAAGATTTAAATTGAGAGAGACAGAAGAAGAAGAAGGAGAAGAAGGAGAAGGAGAAGGAGAAGAAGAAGAAGAGGAGGAGGAGGAGGAGGAGGAGAAGGAGAAGGAGAAGAAGAAGAAGAAGAAGAAGAAGAAGAAGAAGAAGAAGAAGAAGAAGAAGAAGAAGAAGAAGAAGAAGAAGAAGAAGAAGAGGAAGAAGAAGAAGAGGAGGAGGAGGAGGAAGAGGAGGAGGAGAGGGAGAAGGAGAAGAAGAAGAAGAAGAGGAGGAGGAGGAGGAGAAGGAGAAGAATAAGAGGAGGAGGAGGAGGAAGGAGAAGAAAGAGGAGGAGGAGGGGGAGGGAAGAGAAGAAAGAAGAAGGAAAAGGAGAAAAAAGAAGAGGAGGAGAAGAGGAAGAAGAAGAAAAAGCATTCTGTGGCTTCAGGTTGTTTGAGAAAACAACTGAACTACATAACTGTAAATATTTTTCCAGTTCATTTTTTGACTCAAAGAATCTAGATTCATCCATGAGATGGAAGGGGACTTGCAGTACTTGATTACTGATGTATTTTAGCAGAGTTATGACAAAAGGGGAGATGTAGCTTCTAAAGGGTGTCTGTCTTATAACTTGATAGAAACTTGTAGGAGGTGTGAGGGGTGTTGTCACTCAGTGACTAATATCCTGACTTCTAGGGTCTAATCTATATCCTTTGACCTTATGATTGTTTTCTTCTCTGTTGTTTTCCTGACCTTCACCCAAAGATTTCAAAGGAAATTAAAGGAATTCCAGCCACACGGGGTCCCACATGAGCAGGTGGAGACACGAGGATGAAGACTAAAGCAGTATTGTCCCACAGCCTGGTAGCCAGCCTCCAAGAGGTGGGTTAGCTGAGAATCACTTGAAAGGGTGGAATCCCTCGAAGATCCTTCTTCCAAGCCTCTCTCCCAAAATCTCCTAGCAGTCTTCCAAGGTCCTTCTGAATCCCCTCACCCCGCCCTGTGGCACATGCTGAACATGACACTCCAGCCCTTACCCCTAGTCACTGAATATATCCTAAATTTTTCATAGAAATCTAGATCTATCCTTGTGATTAAAAATAAGAAAATTATAAAAAGGAATGTAGTGTTACGAAAGATAGTGAACTTGCAGTTAACTTCAAAATAACTAACATTTTATTGCATATAATTTTTTTCAGCTCTTAAAAATGTCAGAAATTGGGTGGGGTAATAAAACTAAATGGACAAAGTACAGATAATTATTGAAGGTAGGTGGTATGTGTATGGGAGTTCACTGTACTATTTTCTCTACTTTTGTGTATGTTTGAAGTTTTCTATAATATAAAGTTTTTTGAAAGTGTTATGGAACCTGCTGGAAGGAACATTGGGGCAGGAGTCAGGGCACCTGCTTTTGTCGATACATTTAGATCCTACTGGCAGGGGAGCTGCTGGGCTTGTCAGAGGAGGAGCTGGATGAAAGCAGGGTGTGACAGTTCATTGGAATCTCCTTATGGTAGGGCTTCAGGAACCAGGAGGTAACCTTCCATGGATGGAGGCACCCAAGGAGAGCTCTGTAAGGGCTGAGTAGACAGAAGTGTGACCCTCTGAGACCAGGTTGCCAGGGTTGGGGAGTAAAAAGGAGTAGGAGAAGGGCCAGACTCTTTTTGATGTTTCTTCTCCTTGTGCCCCCTTTCTCCCCTCCTCCTCCCTAAAACCTTCTGACAGGTGAACTTTGAACCTCTTCCCAGTCCTGGGGCTCAGTTTCTATGCCCAGCTTCTGGTCTGCCTGTCCTCACTTTCTTGACACCCACTTCCCCTTCCTCATCTCTGATTCCTGGGTTCTCCTTCTGAGGATCTGGGCAGGCAGGTCTGGGTGCAAACCAGACAGATGCAAGGCTGCTGAATGCTGCTTGGTTATACACAGGATAAATACTTTGAGATTTCACAGAAGAACGTTGTTGCTTTATAAAAGTTAAATAAGAGGAAGCTTGGGACTTCCCTGGCAATCCAGTGGTTAAGACTTCACCTTCCCCTTCGCCCGCAAGGGGTGTGGGTTCGATCCCTGATTGGGGAGCTAAGATCCCACAAGCCTCATGGTCAAAAAACCAAAACATAAAGCAGAAGAAATATTGTAACAAAATTCAATAAAAACTTTAAAAATGATCCACATCAAAAAAATCTTTAAAAAATTTGGAAAAAAAATTTAAATAATAAATAAATAAAAGGAAGCTAAGTCTATAAACTAATAAGAAAAAAAATCCCTCAACTGGTTAGCATACTGATTTACAGGAATCTCTCCATTCTATTAATCAAAAATATTGTATTTAAAACTGCATGTCGCCACACCATTAGTACTTTGTGAAATCAGTTAGTAAGTCCAACCAACAATTTTGCAATATAATAAAATAGGATCAAATAGAAAATATCAGGTTCACCACATGTAGTTAAGAAAAAGTATTGTTGCATGAAAAGTTTGATTCACTTAAATGTATACAAAGGTATGAGTATTTAGACAGGGATGCAAAGTATTTCTTACTGTGGGTGTGGGCAAAATGCTTGAAAATTACTGAATTCTAACAATTGCTCCTGGAAGTCAACTTGGGACCATGTACTGGCTTCCCTTGGTCCTGGGAAGGTGTCTGAAATGTCCAGGTAAATGTTCCCTCCTGATAGAACTCACTGCTGCCTGGACTCCCAGGTAAGTCTTTGGGCTCATGAATGAAGTCCTCTGCCTCCTGCAGTAAAATACTCACCTATGACTTTGGATGCATCTACAAGTCAGTTTGGAACTGGACAGAGGCCTCTCCCTCATAGGTAAATGGAGTAATCAGAGAAATAGCTAACTTCCTTTGAAGATGGATGGACCCAACTGTACAATCTTCCACTCCTGTGAAGGCAGCTGTGGCTGTGACTGTGGCTTCTCCTGGTCTCAGGAGGGTCATCTGCTAGCCATCTGTCTCTAACCTGGACCATGTTACAGCTTCACTGAAAGATAATGGCCTCAAGAAGCTGCCTCTCACATAGGCTGATGGCTGGTGAGGTTAAATTTGGTGGAAAAAAACCCCCAAACATCCAGAAATATCTGTCATGTTTTCACCATGAGAGATGTTCCACCACTTCATGGCTAGTTTGTCCCGTCTCTTCAACCACCAATGCTACACTATCTTTTGCCCCTTCCTCCTTCTCTGCTTTATAGCCAGCTGTAAATATATACTTCCTGAGAATCATACATATAACTTCTGAACTTGGATATATATACATGTCTCCCTAAGCCCACAGATGACCTATCCCAGGTCCAACACAGTCCACTGCCAAGACCCTAATGGCATTCAGGCTCTAAAGATGACTTCCCATTGCCACTCCAGGAAGACTGCAGAATTCTCTACTAGCTCCATACAGCGAATATTTAGAGCATTTTATATGCTCCAAAATCTAATGTAAGTTTTAATTTGACTATCAGGCTTATTGATTTTCAGAACTTTACTGTTCAAGCTGCTCTGGTATTAAACCTTTTGGAGCTAAACCATTGGAAGATATGTATTAAGAATAGATTGGTGTTTGCCATAAATGAAAGCCCACTTTTAAGCCATAGACTTCTGCAGTTTTGGCGTGCAAGTCAAAGATTCCTGCCTACTTTAGTTTTTGTTAATGTGTCTCAGTAGATCAAATGGCCAGTGAAATGGAAGCCAGCAAACTCAGACTTACATGAGGCCAAACCATCCACCAAGCCAGGCTACAACCATGAGTGTTGTGGTTAATTGCCGTTGGTGCTAAGACCTGGTTTGTAGGTTTTTTCAGACAGCACCTACAAAGGCCAGGATATATTTTAGGTGCTTAGTAACTGTGAGTTCTTGGTAGTTTTTATTCCCTTTTTTAACTTTCATCACCCCTGAAAAGGTCTACTTCAGATGCATGGTTTTCGTCATGATAAGGAATTATGAGCATGGAAGGTTTAGTACAAAATCTCACCCATTTAAGAACTAAATAGATCAATCTGTATTTTCTACTACTGGGTCATCAATGCCATTATTTAAAATTTTGCAGTGTATTACCTGAAAAAGAAGAAATGGTATTGTAAATGGGGCATAGATATTTAAGTCCTCCCAGGTCCACCTCTGTCCCCCCAAATCCTGAGTGACTTGGATTCTCTGAGGAACATTCAGCAAATTTACTGTTTCAGAGCATAGGCATTTCAGCATCTTCCCCTGGAGCCAAGTTTTCTCATAATCTTTTCATCAAACATTCCAGCAATAATCTTATTTTTTTCTCTCCTTCCCACATTCTAAGACTTCTTGAAAGAAAGCTTTCTACATTCACAAGTTCCTCACCTCCTGTGTTAGTTAGGGCACAGGCTAAGTAAGCTTCTGTGACAAAGAGATCCAAAAATACAGTAGCTTATATAATTTAGAACTCCTTTCTTGTCATGTAACATTCTGGCAGTAGGTTGTCCAGCCTGTAAGGCAGCTCTAGTCCATTCAGGAGCAGATGTTCCTTTTATCCTGTGGCTCCACCATGTTCTGGAGCCTTGTCTTCATCTGAGTGATGAAAAATGACGTTGCCATTAGCTGAAATGGAAGATGGCTTAGGAGGCAGACATGAGGAGCTCACTTAGGCATGTTACATTGTGTTTCCAAGTGAAAACATAAGTAGGTAGTTGGATAAAGTGGGTGGGAATTCAGAGGAGAGGTCCATGCTATAGACATGACTTGAGGAGTCATTGGTCATGGACTTTGATGAAATCTACAAGGGAGTGAGTATGTATAAAGAAGAGAAAAGGATTAAATATTAAACCCTGAGTCACTCAAAAATGTGGAGGTTGGAAACATGAAGAAGAATCAGCCAGTGAATGTAAAGGAGCAAATGGTCAGAGAGAGGGAAATCAAGAGAGTGTGGTGTCCTCAAAGCTGAGAGAGCAGTATGTGTCAAGAAGGAGGGGACAGTAACTTGTCAAATGCTACTTATGGCTCAAATATGGTGAGGATTGTGATACGACCATTGGATTTAGCTTCAAGTGGCAGGAAACACATCTGCAGAGCAGAGGTGAAACTAAGTGGAAGAAGGGCTCCTGTTTTATTGAGTCATTTTTTAAAATTCACTGAGTCAAGAAAAATTGAATATCTACAATGCTGCTACATTCATGACATATGCCTTTGGTAGATATTCAAAAACACTGTTCATAAATTGCTCCAAGTGTCTCAGATTCAATTCTGTAAGTAGTGCTGTTTCTCTCCAAAGGTCCCCTCCACTCTCTCCTTCACAATCAGCTCCCTCCTTTTACTGGACACACCAGCTGCCTCGGTGACCAGCCTGTGGAAAACATGGTCACCCTGCAAGAGGAAGACCCTAAAGATAAACCACAAAATTCAACGATCAGAGAAAACACAAACCAATACAGAAATCTGACTGAATGTTGAAAAAGGGGAAATGCACAAAACTCTGGGAGCAACTAGGCTGCAGTTAAAGTCCTCTCCAGTTTCATGGGTCAGAGACCAACAAGAGGATGTCATTGCAATGAGTGCACACAAGCCTTCGCTCCTGAGGATTGCTGTAATGAAGTGGAACAATGGCGTATATGAGCCAAATCAGCTTTGAAATCACTACATGTGCTTATGTTTGTATTAAAATGAGCTCGCTTATCTGAACAAATATCCCCACGGAGGGAGGGCCTGCGGTCAGGAGGGTGCCAGGGGGATGATAATGCAGGACAATGCAGGACAATACAGGACATTAAATTCCACCAGAGAAAATCCACAGGACAAAAAGATAAAGAAGGGGGTGTAGTCATCTAGCTGGTATTAGAAAGGCTCCTCTGAGGCAAAAAGGTCACTGATTAAGGGGCCAGAAGCCTCTGGTTCTGGTAAAAGCTGTCACTGTTTCTGGACCTTCTGCAGTAAACTGAGGGAGTTAGACAAGATGGCCTTTGAGATTTCTTGCAGCTCTTACATTTCAAAACCAAAGTCTCCCAAATGTGCGACAAGATTCACTTCATTGATAATTAGGAAGTGCCTTTCCAGTTCCACTGTGAGTTTTGACCTGGATGCATGCATTAGTAGAATTGTTAATGATTTTACCCTTGGAAGAAGCCACATGTGTACACACTTTACAGATTTGGAGGCCTAACAATGTGGGGAGGGGGCATTTGCTGCCTCTAACCTACATGCTCAGAAGGATTTGTCTCCTATGTAATGGGCCAGAGCAAGACAATGGGCTGGCTGTTGCTAGGAAGTGAAACGTTGTTACTTAGCACACACACACACAAAACGATGACAGCAGATGCTGGGGATCAGCCCTGTGGCAGAGCTCTGACAGGGAGACACTCCTAACGTGTGCAGACAAACAGTTTCCTTTTTCCCTCTGTGATTTCTTGCTAAACCTTCCAAATTCATTCTTGGTGTGCTTTGTGGATGAACGTGTTGTTCTGTGTTGGGCTCCATGTCTACTGCCTGAATTGCATACAACACTATGGAATTGTTGTTTGTTAATCAAGTCTATTAGTAGAATTTACACAAAGCCATCCCAGCACATCATTCTACTGTGGAAACTGAGTGAGCCTAGGGACTATGTAGTCTTGAAAAGTAAATGAGGAGATATATATTTATATATCCTTCCTAGATGACAGTCACAGCCTGTTAGTTTATCTCACGTCCAAATGGGGTGGAGAAATAATCCCATGATGGCATGGATCTCAAGCCCCTTGCAGGGGATTTCCCCCCACATTCTCAAAGATAGGGATTGACTCCCCCAAATTCACACATTGACCAACGGTAAAATTGGAATTTGAAATCAGATTTATTAACTTTAATTCTCTCATACATCCCAAACCACAATTATAAAACACAATGGCCCAATTTTTAGGCAACTAGCATTTGCACCATTTGAACTTTGGATGTAACCAGGCTCAAGGGAGTTCAACCTTTGTATTCTCCAGTTAAATGATCTGATAAATTGCCTTTTTGCTCAAGCTACTTGGACATTGGTTTCTGTCACTTGTCAATAAGTTTTCATAATGATATATGAACTTTCCCATTCTGGAAACAAGTCTGTGTGCCTATAAAGGAAAGATAATTGCATGTGCTGATGGTGACCTACGTGCCCAATGCTGTGCTGAAGTTTTGCATGTGTACTCATTTACTCTCAAAACAGTGAGACAGATATTTTTAATTTCCCCATTTTCCAGGTAAAGAAACTGAAGCACAAAGGGGTTAAGTATATTTCCCAGGGCCGTGTATCTAGTAAGATTCAGAATCAAGATTTAAACGTTGGTAGTCAGATGCCACAGTCTCCACTCAAAACCGTGTTGCCATACAACCCCTGTATGTGTGTATACACGTGTGATTAACTGTGGTGTGAAGAGGTAGGCTAAGGGGGAAGAAGTGAAGCTTCTAGCTTGTTAGTCATTTTCTGCAGAGAAGACTCTGACCTCAGGATGCCCAGCCACACAGCATGCTTAGAACAACTTCTAGGGAGAAGTCAGCAAGTTGGGACTAAGCCACTGGACAGTGGATCACAGCAAGGGTGTGGCGGGTGCTTTTGGAAAGTGGTGGCTCATAGCATGTGGTCATTGAACAGGAAGTTTGAGTGAAGTGAAAGGACTTCTGGAAGCAGAATCTAGCTCAGGGAAGGCAAAAAGGACTAAACTGACAGAAGGGTCAGTCGGACCCCCTTATCCATACCCCACCTTCCATTTGCACCTAAAACTTAAGCAGTATTTATCCTTATACCTTTTAATCTTTGAAAATATAAGGTATAAAAACATATTACTAAAAAAAAATTACTATCTGATTTTAATTTGCTTTTTTTTTTCCTCATGAGATTGTTCCCATGGTTGGCAATTGGGCCACTGGCCATTTAAAATTTTTTCTCTTGTGAATTGTTCAGCAGCGAATATATTAGGCCATATTATTTGATGGCAAATGATGGAAACCCAACAAACTTGAGGACTTATTAGATCTTATACCTGGGAAACTTAGATGTGCAGCTACTTTTAGGCAAGTCTAGATCCAGGACCTCAGACCACATAATCATGAAATTATTTCTCTCCCTCTCTCTCTCCTTCTCTCTTCCACTGTCCCCCCCAATGGTCTGTCTTCTTAGCCAGTCTCTCCCCTATAGCAGCAAACATGGCTCTAAGCTTACATTTGTCCTCAAGGTAGTGATTCCAGAAGGAAGAAAAGGAGGGGTTCCTTTTATTTTATAGCACATGCAACAGCTTATAGCACCTGCAAAAGAGTGACTCAATAGGAACATGCCAACCCCTGGACTAATCAGTGTGTCTGAGGGTGAGGTAGTCTGATCAGTCACATGCCAATTCTTGAGGTAGGGAAGGTGGAGACATGCTCTTGACAGTTTCATGAGACAGTAAAACGCATTTTCCCAAAGCAGAATTATGCAAAGTAGAGGGAAAGGCTATAGGTTGGCAAAACAAAAGATCACTAAAATACTCTTTTCTATTTAAAAATGAGGTATTCAACTTTTTATTGATTTGAAAGAGCTCTGTATATATTAAGAATGCTAATGTTTGGTTTGTACTATACAAACTGTGTATGTTTTTTTTTACAGTTTGTCACTTGTCTTTTCACTTTGTTTATGGTGTATTTTTTCCTCTTATAGTAATTTAAAATTTTTATGTAAGCCCCCACAGTTTAGTGAGCTTCTCAAAGATGCCACTTGAAAAGTGAAAAGATCCTCACCCATGTCTCATTATCACCACCATCTTACCCTACAGCCCTGAACAGTTAATATGTTAAAGTTCTAGTTTCCTACCTTCCTCAAAGAGATATTCAGGCATCAAATAGTTTCCATATCTGTAAAATGGGAAACAATAGTACCAGAAGGATATACAGTTATGTAGCAGAATGTCCTTATTTTTTGGAATTGCATGCTAAATTGTCAGGATGTCAATGGTTTATTTTGAAGTGGTTCACCTAAAAAAATAAAGAATGAGAGAGAGGTGGGTGGGGCAAATAGTTTAATCTGTTAACAATGTTGCATCTAAGTGGTGGCTAAATGGATGTTCATTGTATATTATTTCTACTTTTCTTTATTTGAATTTTTTTCTAATTAAAAAGTTACTAAAAAGAGTGAGAAGAAGGAGTTGTAGAGCCTGTGGGTTATCTATTATACACATCCTCCGCTCCACGGATGCTGATGGTGTATCCCAGTGGCCAGCCGGGGGTTTGGGTTCCAAGTACAGCGCTATGGAGCACACACTGCACTTATTGCCCTGGTACAGCCACTGCTGTGAGTGTGGATTTGCGGGGGGGGGGGGTCTGTGCCACACAGGTGTGGTGAACATCTGAGAAGCCTTGCTTCCAGCTAACCTTCGGAAAGCTGTGCAGGGCGCTGGCCATGCTGCCTTATGACCTGGTCTAGACCTTGACTTGTCTAAGCTTCTTATGGGAGCTAGAGTCACATTTTTCACAGGTCTCATATTTTGTTCAGCATATTTAGGTCAGATAAAAGCCAGTTTTTATTAAAAAGGAAAAAATTTGCCCCAGAGCATGCTAACATTGATTCAGAAAATATGTGAACTCCTTGACAGCTCAGCTCTGTTCAAAAAGAATATGAAAAGCTGGAGTCATCTTTGAATACTACTAGCCTAGAGAAAGGGTCCTCAGAAATCTGGACCCTAGAGAAAACTGAAAAGTTTAAGAATGAAATAACTTCCTGAGAATAAGACTTGAATGAAGAAAGCCCTACATGCACAGAACAAGAGAAGTTGGTGACTGAAATTATAAGGATGATCCATTCAAGAGAAAATGAGTTGAGTCATCACATCACAAGCAGCTTTTCCAACAGAATAGAGGCCAAGAGCCAGTCCCCACTTGGTCCCTCACCAACAGCTGGGCCTTCGTGTTGAAAACAGAACTTTCCTCTCCCCTCCACTCAGTTCTCACCTTTGCTCCTGGACTATGATCACCCGTCTCTTCCTCCAGTCTGAATTCATTATTGCCAGTGGATCCAAGGGGACAATTTCTGCAAAAAGGACCTTTTCTCCTTCTTCCCTTTCTCTGCTTCCTCCTCTTGATCCCCACCCCTCCACCATCTTCACATCCTGAAAATTAAAGGGGATTCATTCTTGATTAATTCAACCTTCAAACAAATCAAATATTTCAGAACTGTGATGATAACTTCCAGAACCATACTGAAAAACTTGGGCCCCCCCTTTTGTCTCTTTTTAAAGAAATAGTTTGGAATTATACATCTTTCACTATTGGTTTAAGAACCTGCTGTTACTTAGGAGACTAAACTTTTGCTTAAATTGAATCTTGATCGGACTCTCGTTCTCAATGTTTTGAAAATAACATTTACATACCAACTTATGAGTAATATTTCTGTTTATTTTATCCTTTAGTTAGTATAAAAGCTGGTATTTTAATTTTTAATTACCATCACTATAACCCCAATAGTAATAGGAGTAATATATGTGTAGCTCAGATATTGGAGTTGCTTTAAACTGCAAGTACAGTTTTTGTTTGCTCAGAGTTTTTTTTTTTTTTTTGCGGTGCGTGGGCCTCTCACTGTTGTGGCCCCTCCCGTTGTGGAGCACAGGCTCTGGACGCGCAGGCTCAGCAGCCATGGCTCACGGGCCCAGCCGCTCCACGGCATGTGGGATCTTCCCGGACCGGGGCATGAACCTGCGTCCCCTGCATCGGCAGGTGGACTCTCAACCACTGTGCCACCAGGGAAACCCCCAGAGGTGTTTTGACTACAGTTATAAAGCAAATGTAAAAGTTTATATTTACCTAAATAAACAGTGGTTAGTCTTGAAGAGATAACTGCACCCCTATGTTCATTGCATCATTATTCACGATAGCCAAGATATGGAAATCACCTAAATGTCAATCAACCAATGAATGGATAAACCAAATGTGGACTACACAGAATGAATAAAGAATATGTGGTATAATATATACATAGGGCCAATCCAATAACATACATCACTTCTGCCCACATTCCACTGGTCAGGATTCAGTTCATGGACACAGCAAACTGCAAAAGAATCTGTGAGTTTAAGATGTGGTAACAGAAGGGAAAGAAAACAGGCTTTGGGGAACACAGAGAAGTCTCTGCTGCAATATTGTACAATTTTGTTGTAAGTTGAGAAGACCCTTATCGTTTGAAAATTAAGGGTCACTTTGAATAAATCATCCCCCGCTTCCTCCATTATCTTCATCTTCAATTTGTTTTAGCTGACAGCTTTACCTTTCACCCAGATCTTTGATTGTTTTCAGATTTTTGTATTGCTTTGTTTTCTTTTCCTTGTAGTGTGAGTATGAATCCAACTTCACTTTTCTCTATATGATGAACTCAGTTTTCCCAGTACCACCTATCTAAATAATATAAATGTCATAATTAAAAAAAATCATTTAAAAATTGAGATGTCAACACATATCAAGTTCCCACATATACAAGGCCTCTCTATTCTCTTCTAGTGGCCTATTTGTCTGGGTTTTTGTTCATTACCATACTGTTTTTATTGCAATAACTCTTGTTACTGTAATAACATGTTCTGCAGGCCCAGGTCTGGGGAAAGCTGCTAGCAACCTGGGTTACTTCATCATTGTCTCTGGATTGCAAAATCTCTAAATTGGGTCTTAAATTATGATAGCATTCCATTAATAGAGGGAGCATCAAGGCAGGTGAGATCTAACCACAAGGTCTATAGGGCTATATGGTGAGTATATGGCCTCTAAGGGAACAGATGGGTGTCCTTGTTAAGTCAAGACCATGACAGCCAGGATGAGGGTTTGCTTATGCCAATGGAACAGGATAACATCTCTCTTATCAATTAACAGAATCCAGAATTATCAGTAAAATTTCTTTTGCAATCTATCTCCAACCGACTATTCTAGTCTCACTGCTAGAGAGAGCATTGTGTTCATTTTATCCAGTTCCTTATTTTACCCTTGTGAAAGCCAAAACACTTTAAATCATTTATTCCGGATTATTCAGCAAGTTTTGGGAAAAGCCAGGACCGGAATTCAAATCCCCCTACAGGTCTATTGTTCCTCCCACAACCGTCAACATGGATCCTCCTGGGGAAGCTGTCTCCATACATCTCATCCCTCTTCCTGAACACTTGAGAAATACTGCATCAGTTAATCATAGATGCTGAGACCAGGGAGCAGGGCCTATTTTTCTTCTCCTTCTCCCCTCTGAATAACTCTTGCTTCTAGGAAAGAGGTGGATGAACACACTGCAACATTCCTCATCCCTACTTCCTTCACTAGGTTGTGGAGGTGAGGTTGAAGGCCAGCTGAACATAAAAGTCCAACTGTGAAATCTGCAAGTCTTTACCCCAAAAATACAAGGGGAGATCTCCTTATCACATCATCACATCAGTGAATATCAGGTGCTTAGCCCCTTTATTCCTCTCTCTTATCACCATTCTTCTGTGTATGGTTTGGGAAGGTGGGTACCAAGGTGGAATGTATTATTCTCAGGACCCACATGAATTATGTTTTAGTTGAAAACATGGTGTCCTCTATGGAACAGCATTTGTGCATAACCATGAGTGGTCTGGAACTCCTAGGGATGAATTAGACTAAGGTGGAAAGTTTATATGATGCCTCCATTCTCTTGCCTCTTAGAAGTTTTGTAAAAGTCCCTGTCTTATCATTTGAAAAAGGAGATACACATTGAGATCCAAGAAATATCTTGTCCACTTATATTCTCTCTGAGAATCTCAAGTAGAGCTAGATAAAAATTAAATCTCACCCCAGGTGTTAGACGGGTAAGGATAAGAACCTAGTCATCAGAGATGGAAGCAGAGAGGCAGTGACATGTCCAAAACCAGATAAAAATGGAATTCCTGAGTCCTTTTTCACTCTGGTACAATTTTCATTAAAGCCAGAAGCTTCACGTCTTTATGTCTTGTTTCCAAAAGGTAAGATCTGTTTGGAGGGAAATGTACTCAGGATGGAGAGTTCCCACACTCCTCCTAACACCAGCATATATTTCTTGAGACATTATTTAACCTTCTCAGGTGAGAAGGAAAATGATCAGTAACGGTGTCCGAGATTCAAGTGCTCTTCTTTGAAGACTTACATTAAGCATCTTTCAACTAAGGGGACTTAAAACTCCTTCCAGCCAGCAATCTGCTGGATTATGGTCTACGAAAGCTTTGGCCTGTCTGAGAAGGATGTTGAGGAGAAGTGACACAGAGGCACATGTGGGTCAGCAATCTGGGGCTTTACAGAGGTATGAGTTACCAGCATCTGACACTGTTTTTAAGAATTTCAGCCTTCTAACTATTCCTCCACATATGATAGCCATTTCTGTGTGTCTGTGCATATTCCTCTGATGTGAATTAACAGTCTAAAATGAAATCCATCTCCTTTTGTACTCACTGCTCTTCTGATTCTGCCACTGTTACTGAAAAAAAGAGAAGAAGAAATGTTACACAGATTAATTTTTCATAATTCCCTTAAAAGGGAGGCCAAAGGAGCTTTCCTGGGCAGTTCCTTGAGAGCTGTCTGGGGGACTACTTTATCTTTCTCAGATGATGCCAGGAATGTTGAGGCTGCTCTGTCAAGTTTTGTGAAGTGAATGATTGTCCCCCATTCAGAATATTTGTAATAGGAATAGAGTCCCAATCTATCACGTGTGGTTTGGATGCCATTCAACAGAAAGACCATTTAACTCAAGGGTCAGACACCCCACCTTGTTTTTTCTTCTATACCAACAAGCACCTTCCTGTAATTCTGAGAAATGTCGTGGAATAATAGTGAGATCATGAACTTGTAAGTCAGAAAATTGGAGTTTGAATCTTGATATTGCCACGCATTATCTGTGGGAACTTAGAAGAATTAATTTTTCTGAACTTCCCTTTTTCATCATAAATGGAGTTGCTGAGAGAATGAAGCAACCAAATGTACAATGTGCAGATGGTATGGCTTTATAAAATATATTTCCTCCTTACTCTTCAACCCAAATTTAAGAGGTGCCAAATAATGATGTCAGAGGTGCAGGTCAATGTAAGCAGTGGAACAAACAAAACTCAGCTGATATAATTTACACATTAATTCGTTTAATTATTCATTCAGTCAGTACACTTTGATCGTGTGCTGTCTTGGTATTGTCCTGAGAGATGGGAATTAAACATGAGCGGAGAGAGAATTTTACCCTGAAACCCCACCCCCAGCCCCAGCCCTGGAGCAAGTGAGCAGCAGGGGCATGTGCTTCTCAGCAGTATCAAGCTCAGAGGTGTAAGTGCTGAGCAGATTCAAAGCTAAAATAGAGCTGATGTCCCGAGGCCATTCGTGCTGGTCAGCATCCTCGAAGCCCGCCCTGTCCAGGCTCCTCTGTCTCCTGGTGGCGACATAGCCCCACTGTTTTGCTGACTGACGCACATCGGGTCCTTAAGGTGACAGTGGCTTAACGCTGCCCTGGTTTATTGAGTGGGCTGTGGAAATTGCTGAGGCTTCCTTCTCTTTTGCACTTCTCAGTTCAAAAGCTTTGGAGGGCAGATAAGATGACCTCGGACTAAGGCTGGAAGACCCGCTGGGTCTACACGAAGTATGTTTGTCTTCTTTGGCAGCTGGGAGCCGGTGGGGCAAGCATGCGTGCAGCGTGTGTCTTTGCCTGTGACACGGCAAATGTTTAGTTTGAGTGAACCCACAGGGAAAAAAACAAGCTTTCCCTTTGACTCTGGAATCTGTAATTTACAGCATTCTTTAAGTTGTCTGTGTTTAGAGTCAATTTTTGTCTCAGACCAATTAAAATGTACATGAAGTAAATAGCATCATGAATTGTTTATGAAGGAAAAACTTTCGTCATAATGATAGCAGCAATTTTTGAATGCTTACTTATCTTGTTTCACTGTTTACATTGATCCACAATACAAGTGTATGACGTAGGTATGACAATCTTTATTTTGCATGTAAGTTAAACTTGGATTTGAGAGGTAAGTACTTTGTTCAAGGTCACACAACTAGTAAATGACAAACCCAGGTCTGACTCAGAAGCTCACAACCTACAGAGTGCTTTCTGCCATGGCACTGGCTCTGTATAATGTGAATAAAATATGTGTGTAATACATGTGACATGATTTACAAAATGGGTATGCACAAAGTGTCACAGAAACCCTGCTATAGGAACAAGTTATTCTCCTAGGGAGGGCAAAAATGCTTCACGAGACAATCATCTAATTTTAGAGGCAAGAAAATGAAGCAATGAAACTCAGAGAGATTGTGACTTGCCCACAGAGGCAAAGTGGCAAAGTTAAAACAGAACCAAATGCTTAAGCAGTGCTTTCCTACAAACAAGAACATGCTATCTCACTGTGCCCAAAGTGTTGGGGCCCCATAGCAGCTAAAATAATTTATAAGGTAACTAAGAAGTAAAAAGGCAGAAGTTTAGACATGCTAGGAAGAAACTTGTCCCCAAACTATCTGGTTTACCCAAGACTGGGTGTTCCCAAATGACAGTTCCTCCCTGCCTTGGATCAGCTGTCCAGTTAGAAGTTAAATGTGGCTGTGACTGGGAGATGTTCAAAGAAGAGTTCATCTGCTTCCAGCTCCAAGACCAGGGTGAGAAAGTTTGAGGAGCAGGTGGAACGGCATGGTGGGTGGTGGAGAGGGGGTAGACTAGTTGCTCTGTGCTAATACAGATGCTTTCTGCATCATCTGACGTGTCTGGCTGTTCTAGTTATCTATTGATGCATGACCAAAATACTCCAAAACTTAGTGGTATAAAAACCATTTCTTATGACCATGGACTCTGTGGATCAAGAATTCAGACAAAGCACAGCAGTGATGGCTCATCTCTGTTCCTTGATGTATGAAGCCTCAGCCAGCATAAATCAAAAGGCTGTTGCCTGGCTGGATACCTCTTTCTTCACATGACCTCTCCATGTGGCTAGCTTGGGCTTCCCCATAGCCTGGCATTCTCAGGTAGTGGAACTTCTTACATGGCAGCTCAGGACTCCAAAAGACCCAGGCAGAAGCTGCCAGTCCTTTTAAAATCTAGTCCCAGGTCACATTTGCCATAATATATTTGTCACACTGTCATGGGTCAGCCCAGATTCAAGGGGAGGGTAGATAGACCCCAGCCTTCAATGGAAGGAGTGTCAAATAATTTAGGCCTATCTTTAGTCCATTACATTATCTCAGGAGAAGGGAACATGAAGAAGACTGTCTCCACCTCATTCACTGTTCTGGTAAAAACCTAGACTTGGCCAATCCAGCAAGAGAAAATAATAATACCAATTCTTCACTAGGATAAGACATTCAGTGAATTTCTTGAAGAAATTCAGGAAAGCCCAAGGCAATTAAGAGGTGAAAAAGGAAATAAGACAAGCTGTGTCTCTGAGGCAATATATTGGATAAGATAGCAGAGAGAAGACTGGTTTGAAAGTTGAGACAGCTACTAATTATGATGTGATTGGGGGCAGGTCCTCTCAAAGCCAGAGTTTCCATGTTTATGGAAAGGGGGTTGTCCTCCCTGTCTTGGGGGAGTGGTTGTGAAGGTTAGACAAGATGGTGTCTTAGATTGGGCCCCTGCAACAAACCTTGAAATTAGAATGCACATGAAAATTATTTCCTAGGAATTGTTATTAGTAAACACTAGTAGAGAAGTGGGAAATTGAGACAGGTAAGGGAAGGGGGCCACATAAGAGTGAGTTATCAAGTCATGTATCACAGAGAGTAATTTTGGCGCAATCCCACAGTTTCTTTACAGGAGAACATAGGAGGCGGGAGGGAGAGGGGAGTTTATACCCCTTCAGCTATACACTCCCATACCTGTGCCATCAGATAAAGGCTGTCCGGGGGTGGGGGTGGGGGTGTAAATTCCCAAGCATTTCCAGTTCCCACTGTGGCCAGAAGAGTGAGCTATAGCAACCTGAGGGCAGGCCTCCAACAAAAGGATGCAGTTTTAGGGGGTAAAAGCTATACCAAAAGCCAGTGTGCAAGAAGACAATAATGGAATTGGCAGGGATATGGGCAAAAAACTATAGCAAAGCTATAGGTCAGCGGTCCCCAAACTTTTTTGGCACCAGGGACCGGTTTCGTGGAAGACGACTTTTCCACGGGGGAGGGGGGGATGATCCAGGCAGTAATGCGAGCGATGGGGAGTGACAGATGAAGCTTCGTCCGTTCACCCGCTGCTCACCTCCTGCTGTGCGGCCCGGGTCCTAACAGGCTGTGGACTGGTACCTGTCCTCAGCCCAGGGGTTGGGGACCCCTGTTATAGGTGGTCTAGATAAACTGCCCCTTAATAGGTAGTAACAATTCTTGTTTCTTCTGATGCTGTTATTGGTAGACAATGTAAAATGCTTTGTATTCCCCTAAATTCTGGAGGAAAGGACACTCGTAGATAAGGTAGAATACAGTTTTCCTCAATCCAGGCCTCCTTTGCTGAAGTCCCACAGGCCCTATTACCTCTTCCTGAATCATCCGCTCACATCACTGTTTTGGTGGAAGGGAAAGCTATCTTTCACAATTTGAAGCCAGGGGTGAAAGAACAGCTTTTCATTTATTTATCTCTTCTACCAGCCACCTCTGCTTGTCAGTGGATTGTGTGGGCTACTGGGTCCAAACTGTTTCTAAAGTTTAATCATCACCCTTCAGACATGGAAGAGGGGGAATTGGCTCCAGCATCTGATCTCTTTGGAATCACTGAGATCACACCCCCATTTATGTTTGTCATCAAAATTTCAATAACATAAAGTGAGTGTGTTCCAACACTCCCAGTCCATTTTTCTTTTAGAACACCTTCAGCGCCTTGGCCCAGGCTTACCCGGCAGAGAAATTCCCTAGGCATGGCTGTTGTGTGTGCTTCTAAGCCTCACCCAGGATAAGTCTCTAAGTTCTCCTCCCATAAGTTTCATAAAGGATGGTGCTATAGATTGAATTGTGAATCTCCTCCCCCAAAATATATGTTGAAGCCCTAACTCCTCCTACTGTGACCTTATTTGCAAATAGAGCCTTTACAGAAGTAATCAAGGCAAAGTGAGGTCATTAGGGTGTGCCTTAATCCAAAATAATTGATGTCCTTATGAAAAGGGGAAATTTGGACACAGAGTTAGACATGCACTAGAAGTTAGAAGATGATGTGCAGACACACAGGGAGGATGCCAAGTTGACGATGAGGCAGAGATTGGAGTGAAGAATCTGCAAGCCAAGGAACTCCAGGAGGATTTGTGAGAACGACCAGAGGCCAGAAAGAGTTCTCCCTCAGAGCAGTTGGAGAGAGCATGGCTCTGCTGAAACCCCACCTCCAGAAGGGTGAGAGAATAAATTTCCGTTGCCACTCAGTCTGTGGAATCTGTTACAGCAGCGCTGACAAAACTGAGATCTCTGAGAATTCTGAGAGCTGACTGAAGGACCTTTGCAAGCCACTTCCCAAGTTCTCTAGACCTCGGCATCCTCATCCGAAAAATGCGGAGAATGAATTTAACAGCTGTGGCAGACTGTATTGTCCCAAAACATTTGCAACCATGCTTCTCATTCCATATGCTTTTCTACAATTTATCATATTGACACTCATTCTGATGAGGTCCACATCCTCTTCCCTTGAATATGGGTGAGCTTATGACTCAATTATAACCAATAGATCGAGACAGAAGCCATACTGCATGACCTCTTTTTTAAAATTTTCATACAATTTTAATGGTTACTTTCAATTTACGGTTACTACAAAATATTGGCTATAGTCCCCACGTTGTACAGTATATCCTTGAGCCTTTCTTATACCCAATAGTTTGTACCTCCCACTCTCCAACCCCTACATTGCCCTTCCCCACCCCTCCTCACTGGTAACCACTAGTTTGTTCTCTATATCTGTGAGTTTATTTCTTTTTTGTTATATTCACTAGGTTTTTTTTGTATTTTTTAGATTCCACATGTGATATCATACAGTATTTATCTTTCTCTGACTTATTTCACTTAGCATAATGCCCTCCAAGTCCATCCATGTTGCTGCAAACAGCAAAATTTCATTTTTTATGGCTAAGTAGTATTCCACTGTATATATTCCACAGCTTCTTTTTCCATTCTTCTGTTGGTGGACACTTAGGTCATTTCCATGTCTTGGTAATTGTAAATAACACTGCTATGAACATTAGGGTGCATGTATCTTTTTGAATTGGTGTTTTTGTTTTTTTCGAATATATACCCAGGAGTGGAATTGCTGGGTCATATGGTAGCTCTATTTTTAGTTTTTTGGGGAACCTCTATATTGTTTTCCACAGTGGCTGCACCAATTTACATTCCCACCAACAGTGCACAGGTGTTTCCTTTTCTCCACATCCTGAGGCTAAAACATGAAAGTTTCCACTTTATCTCCTGGGACACTTGCTTTGGACACTTGCTTTAGACCCCTGAACCATCATGGAATAAACCTGACTATCCTGAGGCTGCCATGCAGGGAGGAGGCCCTGGCGACATGAGGAGGCCACAGGTACTCCAGTCAACATCAGCAGGCAGTCAGCATCAATCCCCAGACATGTAAGTGAGGGTCCTCAGATTACAGGCATATCTCATTTTGTTGTGGTTCACAGATACTGCGTTTTTTATGAATTGTAATTTTGTGGCAACCCTGTGTTGTCAGATGATGGTGAACACTTTTTAGCAATAAAGCATTTTTAAATTAAGGTATGTATATTTTTAAGACAAAATGGTTATTCATTTAGATTACAGTATACTGTAACCATAACAATGGGAAACCAAAAAATTCACGTGACTCAATTTATTACGATATTTGCTTTATTGTAGTGGTCTGGATGGAACCTGCAATATCTCCCAGGTATGCCTGCAGTCTAGCTCTCACCCATCGAGTCTCCTCCAGCCATAGGGTCTTCCTAGCTGAGACTCCAGACATCCACAAGCAAAGACAAGCCATCTCTGCTGTGTTCTTTCTGAATTCCTGACACACAGAACCCATGAACATGATAAAATGGTTGTTATTTTATGCCACTAAGTCTGGAGATAATTGCTGGAGCAGAAATAGTAACTAGGACACTAACTCTTCAAGGTTTCTGTCAGATCTTGCTGCTTAGAGTTTAAGAACTGGCCCACAGTATTCTGAGTAGAGCAGGAAGAGACTCTGGGGAGACCAGGCTACCTGTAAAGAGTGTGAGGGCCCTGGGACAGGCCCTGTTCTCCTGCTCTTCACCTCTCTATTGCCAGAGATGAGGAGCCAATATCAAAATAACTGCAGGTTTTCAGGACACCTCCAGTTAAGTCTTAAAGCATCTACACAAAGTTGGTGTGAGTCTGCTTTTCACCAGCCTTTACAAGTATCTCAGCCCAAATTCCATTCAATCCACAAATCTGCGGTGACTTTCATGATGGTTGGGCTTCCTCTGTACTCATTTCCTGCTATTTTCCAACCACTGCTCTTTTACTCATTCGGGATCAAATTCATTCATTTGACAAAATTATTGTATGTCAACTGTGTATAACCATTGTGCTAGGCTTTGGGGGGCATCAGGAAGGTATATGGAGATGAATCAGCCACTGATCTAGCTCTTAAAGGACTTTATATTAATATTAGAATCCGAGAGTTAAGGCACATCCAAAGAACTCCCACTTAAGGTAGAGGTGGTATGATGACATACAAGAAAGCAGGCAAAGTGCTGAGAGTGCTGTGCAGAGAGAGGTCACTCCCTGGGGGACAGGTTGTTTAAGTTACTGCCTCTCAGTTCCAAACCTGCCCTTCCATACTCTGCTTTCTTACACTGAGGTTGGGACTCTGCAAACTGTCAATACATACATTTCTGCTTTTCTACCCACTCTCTGTTAGGCTCTGCTAATAGGGGGCGCTAGAGGAAGATTGCAGGTCTGGAGAAGGAAAAAGGGACTCACTTCACCAGTTTGCTTTCTGTTCCCGAGAGCACCACCCCAGCAATGCTTCTTCACCCTGTCAGCAGGACTTTGGCAATGGCAGTGAGTTCCTGTAGCAGCAGCTGAATCCAGTTCGCGGTGTCTCCAACATCACTGAACCAGCCTCACTGTCACCTCTCGAAGGTACCAGAACCAGACATCCTGTGACCACTTCTCAGGGGTCTGGATCCCAGCCCCACAGGAGTCTCCTCTAAGTCTTTAAATTTTATTAATTTCTACCTCTTCCCTTCTTACCCTCAGCCTGAAGAATATTAGCAGCCGCCTGCATTGTTACTTCCTTAAAACCTTAGTATTTCCTTGTAACCTTTCACTTACCTAGTAAATGATTTTTTATATTAAATTCTCTCTGTTCAAAAAGCCTGGTGTGAGGCTAGTGAGGATGTGAAACTGGACCCCTTGTGCACTGCTGGTGAGAATGTAAAATGGTGCACAAGCTAGGGAAAAAGGTATGGAGGTTCCTCAAAAAAAAAAAAAAAATATATATATATATATATAAAATAGAACCACCATATGACCCAGCAATTTCACTTCTGTTTATATATTTGAAGGAATCAAAAGCATACATATACATATGTATATATATGTGTATATATATATATTGAAATATTATTTAGCCTTAAAAAAAGAAATTCTGACACAGTCTACAATATGGATGAACCTTAATGACATTATGCTACAAAATAAGTCAAACACAAAAGGACAAATACTGTACTATTCCATTTACATGAGCTATCTAGAATAGTCAAATTCATAGAAACAGAAAGCAGAATGGTGGTTTCCAGGGGCTGGGAGAGAGGAACATGGGAGTTGTTTAATGGATATAGATTTCAGTTTTGTAAGATGAAAAAATTCTGGAGATTGGTTGCACAACAAAGTGAACATACTTAACACTACAAACTGTACATTTAAAAATGGTTAAGATGGTAATTTTTATGAGTATTTTACCATAATTTTTAAAAATGGTATGCTTTCTGTCTCCTGAGCAGACCCTGAATCATGTGGCAATTAAAGAAACTTTTGTATTACTTATTGGGCAGGTGTAGGGAGTAAGTGAATAATTGAAGGAACAAACAATTTAGATCCCAATGGTTTCACACAATAAAAGTTAATTGATTCTCTCAGGGTTCAATGGGGCCAGCAGGGTGGTTCTGCTCCATGGGGTCATTCAGGGACTCAGTCTCCTTCCATCAAGTGAGCATGGTCTCTAAGGTCACCACAGAAGGCAGGAGGGTATGTAGAGAATGTCCCAGAGGGTTTATGGCCAGAGTGGTCATGCAGATATCACATTTGTCAGACCTCTCATTGGCCACAATTTAGTCACATGACTTGAATTTAACTATAAGGGAAGCTGGGAAGTTAGTTTTCCAGAGAGCACAGAAGGAAAATGAAATGAATTGGGTGAATACGCAGCAAGTTGGTAGTTGGCTCCCACGGCTCAGTGATAGAGGGTGAGCCAGGAATCATGACCCCAAACTGGAACATAGTCTGGCAGATGATCCTGAGTCCACACACTGCTCCTCAATCAGTGTGAATCCTTGGTCCCTCCCAGTTTCCAACACAAGTACTGAGTATGTGGAGAGTAAATCATGCCTATCTTGAGGCATGCCTAGCTTGTCTCATTGAACCTGTGGCTTCCACGGGCTTGCCCATATATGAAGACATTTATTCTTTCTTTCTTTTTTTTTTTTTTTTGGCTTGTTTGAGGAGATATTAATAAAAATAAAGCCAGTAAAAGCAAAAAGATTGTAATTAATGCTAATAAAGGGAAGAAACAGATTGTTGAGTACATCTATTCAGTCTGGCTTTTGGAGTAGTTGGCAGGGATTTTATTATTGGTAAGTGGGAGAAAGTGAATTCAGGGCCATTACCCATTCCTGATATGCTTACACGCAGATAATGATGACACAGTTTCTGTCCCCAGACCTTGGACAGCTGCCCAGTATGTTTTATGTAACAAGGTGATTGAAAATAATCTGGGTGAGGAGATTATTCTTGATGTTCTGTACTGCAAGTACCCCTATGTGGAGTCTGTGTTTTGGCTATCTACTACTATGTAACAAACTTGCTAAACTTAGTGACTTAGCAGTTCATTGTGCTCACAGATTCTTTGGGTTAGGAACTCACAAGGGCACAGTGGACATGCTTATCTCCTCTCTATGACACCTGAGGCCTCAGCTGGGAAGACTTAAATGATTTAGTGGAATCATCAGGAAGCTTCTTCTCCCTGGTGCCTGGGCTGGGCTCACTTGAAGGCTGGGCTCAGCTGGCACGGTCACCTGGGGCATCTACACCTTAGCCTCTCTACTTGCTTGGACTTCTTACAGCATGAAAGCTGGAGTCCGAGAAGGAGGCAGGCATTCCAAAAGACCAAGGAGAAAAATGAATGGCCTATATGGCCTAGCCTCAGAGGTCACCAAACATCACCACTACTCTATTGATCAAATAGTCACAAGCCCATGTGGATTCAAGGAGAGGAGATATAAACCCTCAAGATGGATGGAGTATCAAAGGATTTTCAGCTGTTTTTTTGTTTTTTATACCACCACACAGATTCATTCTTCTTTGTGGTAACCAAATTCTCTTGGTCTGAACTTTAAAACATATCTTAAATCCAACCACTTCTCACTACCTCCATTGTCATCACACTGGTCCCAAAATTCTTCCCCCAATATTATTACCATAGCCAGTTAAGAATCCTCGCTCCCATCTTACCTGCCTAAAGACTCTTTTCAACAGAGCTACCAGAGTGATCCTATTAGTCATTAGTCATATCATAGCATTCCTTGGCCCGAACCCTCAATGGATCCCCATTGCTCTCAGAGTAGAATTAAGTTCTTATGGTGGCACCTATGGTTCCCTGTTACCTCTCCTCCCTCATCTCCTATTACTCACCCCTGTGCTTCTTCTGCTCTAGTGGCACTGGCTTCTTGCTGCTCCTTGAACATACTAAACACAATCCCAGCTCAGGGCCTTTGCACTTGCTGTTTCCTCTGCCTAGAGTGCTTTCCCCCCAGATGTCTGCCTGGTTCACTCCTTCACCCCCTTTAAGAGTTGACTTATATGTCACCTCAGTGAAAACTTTGCTCACCTATCTCAGAAGAACATCTCACCTCACCTCATCCTCTGCTTTTCCATAATGCCCATCACCACCTAACACATAACGTATTTTCTTATCTGTCTTATTCCCTGACTGCCTCCCCCATTAGAATGTGATCTCCATGAGGACGGATTTTCTCTTTTTTATTCACTGTTGTATCTCTAGAACATAAGCACAATACTTGGTATATATTAGATATTCAATATATATATTTGTTAAGTGAACAAGGGAATGGATGAATGAGAGAAGAATGTAAGCTCTGTCAAATTGTGCTCAAAAATTGTTCTGATATAATAAAATGTATCAAAGAGGCTAATAAAGGAAAAAGGTTTAACTCCATGGAGAAAGTATGGGTGGTCTGCTTTCCTTTTATAGGGAAAATGTGTCAGCTTAACACAAAGAGTTGGGTTTTTCCTCATCCTTAGATATATGTGTTGGAAGGGCAGTGTGGAGGCATTGATGTGTAGCAGAAAGAGGTATAGACATGAACTTCTATTAATTAGTTGTATAGTCAAAGATAACCCACTTAGTCTCCCTGGGCCATAGTTTCCTCTTCTAGAAATTGAGAGAAATTGTATTTGAACAAGATGGTCCATCTTTAAGATGCTCTAGCCCTGACATTTACTTCTTTGTCTTTGCTCACCAGATCATTCTCCATTGAATTATAGAGGAAATCTAAGGGCAGCATCCCATGCCCTGGGAATAAAGAGGAGGAATCAGGAAGAGAGAAGAGTAAGCCAAGGGATCAGAGTAACCCTGAGCAAAATAAAATACACGCTGCACTGGAATGTTTCATGAAGGGAACAATATGGGGCACCAAATTCTAACATTTGATGGAATCAAAATATTGATCACCTGTGGAAGGGAGGTTGAGTAATGGCGAGAAGGGGTTATGAAGGAGGCTTCTAGGGTACTAGAAATACTACTTGTTGATTTCAGTTGTGGTTTATATGGTGTGTTCTTTAAAATTCCATCCATCTCTCACTTATGACTTGTACATGTTTCTATATATATGTTACACTTCAGTTTAAAAGTTCACCAAAAACTTCCCACCCAGAGAAGGATTTATATATATGTCTAAAGCCTTTTATATATCTATATACATACATATATATATATATATATATATATGTATATATATATATATATATATATATATATATATATATGTATATATATATATATATATATATATATATATAAAGCCTAAGGAAAATTTGGACATTTTACCTGACTAATGACCTGGATAAAAATGAAGGAAGAAAGATAGTGTAAGTGGTAGGAATTGGCAGGGGGAGTTCACTTCATGTCTTGGAAAAAAATTAAGATGATGAACCTCAAAGTGGTTGGAATTTGATGCTCTTAAATATGGATTCTTCTCTTCTCATTTTTCCTAGACCTCCCTCTGAACTCTCTGGTCTATGCAGAGGGGTGAACCTGGAATGCTTCTGGAATTCCCAATTAACTACTGGACTCATTCTTGTTCTAATTACTCATAGCATCATTTCCAATCTACTCTGGGAGGTGCTTTCATACAGTCTATTTCTGTGAATTTTTTGATCTGTCAAAAGCCTTCAGGACTCTAAAAGCCCATTTGAAAAAGCAAGGGAGGACCATTTACAGATGGTAAAGGGAGAGAGGCTGCATGCCTTTCAGAAGAAGTCCCACAAGTTGAAAATCACAGCTAGTCTTTTGAAACGATTGTCCAGGCAGGATTTGATGAGTAAGAGTGAGGTGTTTGAAGAAGATGGTTTGATTTCCCACTGTGAGGCACTCTGAACAAAATAAAGACATTTTAAGCTCAAGGCTGACATTCTACACCTCACTTATTATCCAGAGCAGAGAGAAATCCCTTTCACAAAGTTCCCAGGTACAGAAGCTAATTGCAGTAGTTCCCCCACACTTCCTTTTATTATTGAAACTTGGGGCAGTACAGTGTGCTGATTATATTGACAATCACAGGGTAGTTGGTCTGCTTTGTGAATGGAAGACCTATTCTTTCATACTCAAATTCATTCATGTTATTCGGTAAGATGCCTCACCCTAATTCTCACAGCTCATCTTTGGTGTTGTTGACTTTAAGATTTATATTAGTTAGACATTGTATCAGTTATCTATTGCTATGTAAAAAGCTACCCTAAACAAACATTTATTTTGATCATGAATCTGAAATTTGGACAGAGCTTGGCAGGGATGACTCATCAGCTGGGGCAACTTGACTGAAAGCTGTATGATACATAGTCAAGCTGGCCCACTCACATGACAGGCAAGTTGATGCTGGTTGTTGGGTGGGAATTCAGCCAAGGGTATAGGTCAAAGGACTCTGTTCCTCTCCACATGGCCTCTCCACAAGCTGCTTGGGTCTTGATCTTGGGTGTCCAAGAGAAACTGTCCCCAAAGAATAAGATAGAAGTACATGACATTTTTATTATCTAGCTTTGGAAGTTAAGAGTGTCACTTCTGCCATACCCTACCCATTAGGGCAGTCAAAAACCCACCCAGATTCAAGAGGAGGAGATATAGACCGCTTTCTCTTCATGAAGGAATGCCAAAGTTCTAAAAGAGCACGGGGGAAGGGAGATATTATTTTGGCCATCTTTGGTAAATAGAGTGTGCCACAGATGTTGAAATAGTAGCTAACCCAGAGGAGTGACAAGATGCTCATGAAACATACATGTGTGTATAGGCGTGTGTGAGATGTGTATGTGGAAGAGATTCTTTGGTCCCCCTTCCACATATATTTATGAAAGATTGTCTAGGCCAATCATCAGGAAGAGGTAGTATCAAAGGACTACCTATGACCTCTCACTTTACTCTCCATCCTTTCCTCCCCAAGGAACAAAGTATGGCTAATTTCTAGGGCCATTGCACTGAAACTCAGACAGGGCTGAGTTTTTCTTCCTTTAAAGAAAGACTGAATATGTACAAATATGTACAAAATATGTACAATAGACAGTTGGAGCTTGTGCTTTTTGTCTTCGTGGGGAAAAAAATCAAGTAGAGTTTAACTTGTGGCTCAAAATTAGTCACTCATTTAAAGGCAATAGAGTTTGGAATAGGCTGCAAGGCAAAGATTGGACTGCTTGAGTTGGTGTTGAAAAGGTGGGAGGGCACGTTAGGAAAAGGATGACAGGGTTTGTCTGGAGACCTGGAGGCAATTGGTCAGTTTAAGCCTTTCTCTTAGCCCTGTCCCATCTTTTGGCAGGATACTCCAGGCACCTGCAGGCTTGCTGCCACCCATTCTCAGGAGCCCCTACGGGTTGCCTGAGCTAGATGTCCAGAGTACTAACCCCACCTCTTCTCCTGCTCCACAGTCCGGGATTGACTTACCCAGGGAATTCAGCCTGCTTCTTTGGCTCCCTTTTTCCTGGAACATTTTGGCATCAAAGATTTTTCCAACTTCACTTGCTGAGGTTATGGCTCTTGGGGGAAGCCTACTCTATACCCAATGCACATCTAGCCAGTCATTATGTATTGAATTCCACTGTGCCAGGAATGGTGCTGGACACTGGCTATAGGTTATGAACAAAACAGACCTAGTCCTTGGCTTCATAGAGTTTAAAAACCTAGTGGAGGAAGCAGACAATCAACCATAAATAGAGAAAAAAATCCCAAATAATATGTAATTACAAATTATGACAAATGCTTTGAAAGAACTAAACAGGGGGCACAGAAATAAGATAGCGCAGGTGAAGCATCAAACTGAACAGGCCCAGCATCTTGTCTTATTCTTGCTAACATTTTTTTGTGGGTTTACCTCCATATTTTGTCCTATACTAAATAATAATATCAGTGGTAGTATTGTAATAATAACCATACTTAACACTTGTATAGCACTATGTCCCAGGCACTTTTGTAAGTGACTTACATGTGTTGACTCATTTAACATATTGGCTAATGGCTTGACTTGAACCAGAACTTAAGGTCTATTACCCATATCTCTCAAATTCCATGCATTATTATCTTGCTCCTCTCACCCCATCTCACACACACAGGGTCCCCCTCTTCCCCATCAGCTTCTCCTTGCAACTGAGACCTGTGTGAATGAAGAATGGAGAGCATATCTGCTTGGTCTGTGGTTGTGATGGCTGACCTCTTCTTGGGGCGCTGCTTCTGTCCCTGTATGTGTCCTGAACAATTTTCCCACTCCCTGTTGCCTTCTCCTTACTTGGTGTTCCCAAAAATTGCACAGTTGCAGCAATGATCAACCCTTTCAGGGAGCCAGTCTTATCAATATCCAGCTAGAAAGAAAGATGACTACTGCAGAGATATGAGAAACAAAGTTGGGTCTGGAGATTTCAAAATCACACAGAGAGATAAACTTGGGCATACTAGTTTTCTAACATATTTTTAGCAGCTGGATTCCTTTTCAAGTGAAATATTATTTGGAAGTTCCAATACATAAGACAGTTAAAGAGTGAGTGGGAGACCCATGGTCTAGGTCTACCCTTTCTCATCCTTAGGGGACACAAGTCAGCCACGTGGAACTCGATGGCTCTGTAGAGGTCAGTTTGAAAACATTGCACCTAGCAGTTACAAGGAGCAATTATGAGTAATTGAGTAGAGGATTACATTTTTAAAGGGCATTTTTAGGAAATTAGTTGGCAGTAATATACAGAAAAAATTGAGTGAGGAAAGATGGAGTTGAAGAGACTCTAACAGATTGTTGCTGATCTCCTGATTTGAGGTGATATTAATAATGCCTTATCTCTGTATAGTACGTTCTGATAATTAGAAACTTATCATGCACATTATCTTACTTGTTCCCACAACACTGCCACGTGATATGCAAAAGGGCTGTCATTATCTCCATTTATAGTTGAGGAAGACTCATTCATAAAGACAATATGAAAATATTGTCTGAGAAATGTAGTTCTCAGTTTGTAAAATGAGATTTTTCTTTTGTTTCCAAGGCGGTAGCTTCACGGTGTGGACATGAAGAAATGGAACACAGGACAGATATATTTTAATTGGGAAAGGAGAAGAATTGACCCAAAGCAGTATTTCCAAAGATGTGTTCTTGGGATGTTTATAGGTATATTCATGGGTATTATTTGGAGAAACTGAATCTATCTTCAAATGAGGCTGGGTAATACCAGGTTCAGCTTACGTTTTCAAGCCATAGTACTGCTCAGAGACTTAATAAGCTGAAAGTATGTTAGCTCCCTCTAAGTAGGGCATATAATATGAAGAATCTCCCACACTGTTTTGGCACAGAACTCTGTCTTTAGGGGCATTTCATAGAGTTTGATAAGGTTCTATGAAGTGAATTTTGGGAAACAGTGGTCCAGACCAGGGGTTTGACAAACACTTTATGTAAAGAGCTTGATAGTAAACATCTTAGACTCTGCAGGCCCTATAGTCTATGCTGCAACTACTCAGCTCTGCCACTGTAGCAGGGAAGTAGCCATCAACAATAGGCAAACAAATGGGCATGGCTGTGTTCCTTTAGAGATACTGAAATTTGAATTCCATATAATTTTCGTGTGTCATGAAATATTCTTCTTCTTTTGATTGTTTCCAACTGTTTAAAAGTGTAAAGTCGGGACTTCCCTGGTGGTCCAGTGGGTAAGACTCTGCACTCCCAATGCAGGGGTCCCAGGCTCAATCCCTGGTCAGAGAACTAAATCCCACATGCATGTCACAACTAAGAGTTCACATGCTGCAACTAAGAAGTCTGCATGCCTCAACTAAGAAGCCCGCATGCCACAACTAAGACCCTGTGCAGCCAAAATAAATAAATAAATACTTTTTTTTTTTTTTAAGTGTAAAGTCCATTCTTAGCTCTCGGGCTGTGAAAAGAGAGCAGCAGGCTGGATTCTAAAACTAGGGCACTACATGGGAAGGACTGGCTGCTGGGTGGGAGAATTCATGCAGAGACAGACATGAGGTTGAGACATCTGTGGTGTGGGAAAGAGCAGGGATGGTGGTGAGGGCTGACCTTAATGCCCTCAGAATTCTGCCCAGGGCTTGGCACTGTTGTAAAGTGTAACTTTGTGAGAACTTCAGTTCATCTCAGCTTCTTGTTTAGCCTGAGCCATTTACCTGTAGCAACAACATTTGGGGTAAACTCACCACATATGTCTCAGTCAATATCAGTGACTGAAGCAACAGTAGCAAGACAGCTCATTGACTCTCTTGTCTGAAGAAATTTTGTTAACCTTGTTTGCCATCTTGCTTCTTGGTGAGCCCTAATTTCTGCTATCAAATCCGTTCCTCAATGGCAGGCAATTGTATTTTGGCCCTCTCTTGGGATTATCACACTGTAAATACCACTCATTTATCTCAAGGCAATGTTTGAAATGAAGTTACTCTTTTGTTAGCCATACTTTCTATTCCTTCTGTCAACTGAAAAAAAAAAAGAAAAGAAAAAGCATAACATGAGAGTGGTGAGTTAAGTTTTATTTGCGGCCAGATGAGGACTATAGCCTGGGAGACAGCTCTCAGATAGCTCTGAGGAAGTGCTCTGAAGAGGTAAGGGGAGAGGTCAGTATGTTTGTGATGTTGGTGAAGGGGGATACATGCAATCAAGCACACATTTGGTAGAAGCTTGCTCTGGTCATGAGGAGCAGATGAATCCGTTAATGATTTTAGTGCTTTTTCAGATATGAGAAGATGCAAGAAATTGGCTCAAAAAATATTCTGAAAAAATCTAACTTTCTGAAGGTCTGTTCTGCCAGTTTTTCCAAGACCACAGAGTGCCTCATTTCTGATCTTTGCCCTGAATTCCTTTCAGGGTGTGTTGAAGATCAGCAACTGCAGTGGCTAGTGACCTATTTCTTGTAGAGGCATATGGCAAGTGACAAGTTTTAGTTGGTGGGGTCCCCTCATGGTCATAAATTCGACCATGGTTTGGGAAGCACTTCATGACCATTTCGTTTCATGGTGCTAGGAATGCTCATTCCTAGGTCAGGTGAGGATTTCTTTGATAGGCCATTCAATGTGCTATTACTGGACTAAGCCTTATTAACAATAGCCAAAAGTCTCTGGACCACCTGTATTACTAGTCTGTTTTGGTCCAGGAAAAGATTCCCTCTTGTTTCTTCCCATATCTAGAGTTACATTATTACAATCATTATCTCATATAGAATTATATATCTGGTCAACTGCTTCAAGTCACCTAGTCATCATTTTATTGAAGGCTCAGTCACATATTTGGTAATGCAAGAAACAATGATTTTGTAATACAGGCAAAATAGCTAGTAGTATTTATAAGGTCATAAGTAAGAATTTTAGCCAAGAACTTCCATTAGGTGCAGCTCAGTATATCCCCAGGTTGTCTGACTTTGTTCTGTACCAATCCTTATCTTTAAGGGAAATTATATATTGGCATTGTTAATAAGGCACCCAGCCCAATTTCATAGTGTTATTAGGCTGATTATCCTTAGTATGGTTTAATTGTTCCCAACATAAAGAAGCCTTTAAACTTAAATAACCATAGCCTGGTGTTAACCACATAAATCCATCCCATAATTGTGAGAGGTTTCCTTCTAATAAATAGGAGGTTATGGTTTTTGACTGAGATTCAGCTCATTGTTCTGACTGAGCTTGAGTGACCCTAAAAGCAAATTCATATTTATGGCCAGGGTCAGAGTAGATACTATTAATTGGCCAGCAAAGGAGACCCCACCTAGTAATATCAATAGTGACCTGAACAGGACTATAATTTCTTTCTTCTAAAATAAATTGTCTAAGGGCAATCCAATCAGAGCCTTGGAGTGGAGAAATCTACTGAGGTAACCCAGAAATATTAGCTCTATGTAATTGACCATAAACCTAACAACTGGATTAACTTTAACTCTGCATAAGATTGTGAAATGCATTTGGTTCATAAGCAAAGGTGTGAGCAATTATCAAAGTAATTGTTATACAGACTTGGTTCAGCATCTTGGGTCTACTTCAGATGTCTTCCTCTCATCCTGGTCTGGTAGCTTCTCCTCTGTTTGAGCATTGTTTTAAGGTTATTTTAAGGTCAGCAGTCCTCTCTATAGGCCAATCCAGTGCAGGGGCCCTTTCTAAGTGGAAATATTAATCCAAGAGTCAGTTCCCTTCAGTTTCACTGTGCACGAACTAATTAAGAGTATCGTATAAGTTTCCTTTCATCTAGGTGGGAGATAGTCCTTTTTTGTAAATTGAAGTAGAGTTGATTTATAATGTTGTGCCAATCTCTGCTGTACAGCAAAGTGACTCAGTTATACACACATATACATTCTTTTGTAAAAATATTCTTTTCAATTATTGTTTATCCCAGGAGATTAGATAGAGTTTCCTGTGCTACACAGTAAGATCTTGTTGTTTATCCATTCTAAATGTAATAGTTTGTATCTACCAACCCCAAATTCCCAGTCCATCCCCCTCCCTCTCCTCCTCTCCCTTGGCATCCACAAGTCTATTCTCTATGTCTTTGAGTCTGTTTCTGTTTTATAGATAGGTTCATTTGTGCCATATTTTATATTCTACATATAAGTGATATCGTATGGTATTTGCCTTTCTCTTTCCGACTTACTTCACTTAGTATGATAATACCTATTTGCATCCATGTTGCTGCAGTTGGCATTATTTTGTTCTTTCTTATGGCTGGGTAGTATTCTACCATATATATGTACCACATCCTCTTTATCCATTCATCTGTCGATGGATATTTAGGTTGTTTCCATGTTTTGGCTATTGTGAATAGTGCTGCTATGAATATGGGGGGGATGTATTGTTTTGAATTATAGTTTTCTCCAGATATACGCCCAGGAGTGGGATTGCTGGATCATATGGTAATTCTATTTTTAGTTTTCTGAGGAACCTCCATACTGTTTTCCATAGTGGCTTCACCAATTTATATTCCCACCAACAGTGTAGAAGTGTTCCCTTTTCTCCATACTCTCTCTAGCATTTGTTATTTGTAGACTTTTTGACGATGGCAATTCTGACCATTGTGAGGTGGTACCTCATTGTAGTTTTGATTTGCACTTCTCTAATAATGGAGATAACCCTTTAATTGATGTATTTTCCAGTATGCACAATCCCCTGGTTGCAGTAATGGGGCATCTGATCTTTATCCAAAGATAGATTACTGAGATAAGCTTCAGAAATAAGCTTAGAGTGTCCTTTTAATAGCTCAACTAAACTTATAATAATATAACGTAACAGCAAGGAACTATCTGGGAAGTGAATCTTATAGACATCAATTAACAAAACTAGAATTTAATACCTCTTGAAACATAATCTTTTTCTCTCTAAAATTATGCTCATTTCTGCCAAATATAGCCAAACTAAGACTCATTTGTTTGCAAAATAAGTCTGGTTTCAATAAAACTGGTCTGATGTTTTATATAAGTGTAATTGATCATACAAGCTCTTTTAAAATTGGCTTTGCTGGAACTTTTTATAAGGAATCTCAGATTGAATTTTAAAAAGGTTTCTGAGGGGAATCCCCTGGTGGTCCAGTGGTTGGGACTCTGTGCTTCTACTGCAGGGGGCATGGGTTCGATCCCTAGTTGGAGAACTAAGATCCCACATGTCGTGCAGTGTGGCCAAAAATAATAAGTAAGTAAATAAATAAGTAGGCCTCTGAGGCCAGTAAAGCCACACCAAGGGCTTGTCACAGATTTCGTCTGTGATATATACAGATTTTGGTGAATTTCTCCCTTTTAGAAGGTCCTACAAATACCTTGAGATTCTTGCACCTGTTAGGAGGTGGCCTTCCTAATTCACCTGATAAATCTGTTGGGAACCTAAGAGTTTCCAATCTCTGGAGGGATCAGGTAGAGAGAAAAGATAAATGTTTCAACTTTGCTTACAAAGGTATAATTTACCAAATTGCTATAAGTTATAATTAGCTTGAGGGGAAGGGTTTCCTTATATCTGGAAAACACTGATTAAAAGCCAGTAATGTTTCAGACAAAGCCCATAAAATTATAACCATATTCACTAGTCCTATATAACTAATCCTTTTTGTTAACAGTTTTATGAAGCCATCAGGTTTTCCATTAGAATTCTTTAATTTCTTACCCAGTTCAGCAGTATGATCTGAAAGTTACCAGAAACTTGTACTTGCTATGAGTCTTCTTGAAGAGGAAGCATTTTTGCAAAGTCATCAGAGTAAAACAGTAACTGTCAGTGACAAAAGACTTAAGAAGGCATGGTTAAAGACCTGATTACAATGTAGTTGATAAAGAAATTTGGTTACACTGCAACATACAACATTTTAAGATAATAGAATTATGACTGGTAACATTTTACCAGGCCATATCAGATTTTTAGAAATTCCATATATTTTCTAGAATATCTATATTAATTACATTTACCCATAAAATAACCTAAGAAGATTTATTACTCTTTTGACAATGCTTCCCATGTAATTTAACATACCAAATGAACATAATTAGTTTAAAATCTCTCTTTGGGATGTTTCAGGGGCCCTTTTAAGCATCCCAAAGTTAGCCAGAGGTCAAAAGAAATTCACTAGAATTTGATTTGGGAAGTTTGTCAAAAAATATCAAAAAGGTTTAAAATACTTGGTCAAATAGGATCATAGGTCACTGTGAAACAATATTTATTCACTTAACCAAATTGGCAATAACAGATTTCAAAGGAGAATACAGAAATTTTTAACAGATTACCAGTTAAAGGTAAAAGAAACTTTATTATCTGTTATCAAATGCAGATCAGCATTTTAAGAAAACTTTGTCCCCTTAAGAGAAAGAAACCAAATTTAGGTTTTTCACCAGCTTATTTTAAAATGCATTTATTCAACTAAATTTATTCTAAACTTAGCCAATCCTGACCATGCACAAAACTCTTTTCTCTGGGTTCATTTTCTACAAACCTTCCATAATTTTCTGTATCCATATTAGTTTTTTCTTATTTTTTCTATCCAGAAACAACCAGCTCTAGGACAAAATTACTTTCTTTTCTCTTAACAAAATGCAATTCCATTCCTCCATATCTTCTTTTATGTTTTATTCCATATCTTCTTTTACTGAAAACACACAACCTATTTTCCTGGCATATGGAAATATTTCCCTTATTATTTCTAGTAGCTTTAAATACACATCTAAATTAGAATCCTCGACTCTTAAAAACCTTAATTTCTAGTGAATTCTAAGAAGTAAGCAATTATGAACTGTCTTTTACATTAACATTCTAGAGACTGGCAAGCATAAATACAAATAATAATTTCTAAAAACATGTGCTATCTTAAATATCTCAGTATGGCAACAAACATATCTATTAATAGTCCTAAATACATGTAGCTTCTCTGTGACAGGAAGACAATGTTCAGTAATTAATGTTTCAGCAACTTATTTTACTTGGAAATGACCTAGCTATTTAATAAACTTCCATTATTTAACTTAATTTAGCACAATGCTAAAATTTCAAGTTACGAAATACCCAGGGAGATTATTTTTAAGTAGACACTCCTAAAACAATTATTCCTAAACAGTTCACCCAAAAGATCTCATCTCATTTATATTTAATTTACTTGTAAAAAATTTCATCATACCAAGTTTTTTTTCTTGCTGACAAATTTGCAACAGATATAATAAGATCTTATTTGATTTCTACTAAACCTGGGTAAAATAAAGGCATTATACTTAATATTGATGACCCTAAAGACATGTCTATATTAATTAAATCAACAAACTTAAATACCAGGTATTAATCTAATATTGAATATTTTCCAGTTCACATGGCCCTGAAATTCATTCTGGCTAGTTTCCTTTTATATTACTGAGCATTTATATAAGTGCTTAATTTCCTTTAAGCCAATTAAGTAGAGCTCATTTACAATTAATTTTGATAATACCATACACATAGATATATAGACAGACACAACCAGAGATCTCATAGCTTCATTTTAAAACTTAGTCATGAATCAGGTATTACAATATAAAACTTACTTGTTTATAAATAACAGTTGGAATAAGTTAAATTTTAATAGACCTCTTTCCCCCTTTTTTTCCTCCTCATTCTCAGGAATTAGAGGTGGTCTAGGTAAGTGTTCCAGAGAGCCCTGGTCTCAAGGCACAGGGAGAGAAAATCTAGTTCTCCTAGAAGGACTTGTTCTCTCAGGGTCCGAATTCTGAAAAGATGTTTTATCAAGCCAGGTTTCTCTAACAACTGTGTATGAAATAAAAGAGCCCATTTTGGCCATTTTCAGGGCAAGATTTTCTTTTAATTCCCAATTAAGTAAGTACTTGTATATGTAAGTTTTTTACATACATAAAACTGGCTGAAGTTGTTAGTTGGAGGTCGGCTTTCTGAGGTCCTTCGTTTCTCTATTTCCCATTTTAAAGCTGAATTTGTCAGGGATAAAATTTACTAATGAAATTATATGGTGGCCAGTGTGCTGCTTGTGAGCTTAACTCCTCTAGGCATCATCCTCAAGTCATTTCAGGCCTCTTACATGTCTTGTTACTCCCTTTGGTGGTCTAAGACCATTGTGAGTGCTTGGCTCACTGAATGGCCAATTCTTTTTTTTATTTTTTAACATCTTTATTGGAGTATAATTGCTTTACAATGCTGTGTTAGTTTCTGCTATATAACAAAGTGAATCAGCTATACATATACATATATCCCCATATCTCCTCCCTCTTGTGTCTCCCTCCCACCCTCCCTATCCCACCCCTCTAGGTGGTCACAAAGCACCGAGTTGATTTCCCTGTACGATGTGGCTGCTTCCCACTAGCTATCTATTTTACATTTGGTAGTGCATATATGTCCATGCCACTCTCTCACTTCGTCCCAGCTTACCCTTCCCCCTCCCTGTGTCCTCAAGTCCATTCTCTACATCTGTGTCTTTATTCCTGTCCTGCCCCTAGGTTCATCAGAACCTTTTTTTTTTTTTTTTTTAGATTCCATACATATGTGTTAGCATACGGTATTTATTTTTCTCTTTCTGACTTACTTCACTCTGTATGACAGACTCTAGGTCCATCCACCTCACTACAAATAACTCAATTTCATTTCTTTTTATGGCTGAGTAATATTCCATTGTATATATGTGCCACATCTTCTTTATCCATTCACCTGTCAGTGCACTCTTAGGTTGCTTCCATGTCCTGGCTATTGTAAATAGAGCTGCAATGAACATTGTGATACATGACTCTTTTTGAATTATGGTTTTCTCAGGGTATATGCCCAGTAGTGGGATTACTGGGTCATATGATAGTTCTATTTTTAGTTTTTTAAGGAAACTGCATACTGTTTACCATAAAGGCTGTACCAATTACATTCCCACCAACAGTGCAAGAGGGTTCCCTTTTTTCCACACTCTCTCCAGCAATTATTGTTTGTAGATTTTTTTGATGATGGCCATTCTGACCAGGGTGAGGTGATACCTCATTGTAGCTTTGATTTGTATTTCTCTAATGATTAGTGATGTTAAGCATCCTTTCATGTGTTTGTTGGCAATCTGTATATCTTCTTTGGAGAAATGTTTATTTAGGTCTTCTGCCCACTATTGGATTGTGTTGTTTGGTTTTTTGATATTGAGCTGCATGAGCTGCTTGTATATTTTGGAGATTAATCTTTTGTCAACTGCTTCATTTGCAAATATTTTCTCCCATTCTGAGGGTTGTCTTTTTGTCTTGTTTATGGTTTCCTCTGCTATGCAAAAGTTTTAAGTTTCATTAGGTCTGAATGGCCAATTCTTATTTTTTCTTTTTAAAGGTATTTTTAAAATTTGTTTATTTTATTTATTATTTTTATTTTTGGCTGTGTTGGGTCTTTGTTGCTGTGTGCGGGCTTTCTCTAGTTGTGGGAGTGGGCGCTACTCTTCATTGCGGTGTGCGGGCTTCTCATTGCAGTGGCTTCTCTTGTTGCACAGCATGGGCTCTAGGAGCCTAGGCTTCAGGAGTTGTGGCTCGCGGGCTCTGGAGTGCAGGCGCAGTAGTTGTGGTGCCCGGGCTTCGTTGCTCCACGGCATGTGAGATCTTCGCAGACCAGGGCTCGAACCTGTGTCCCCTGCATTGGCAGGTGGATTCTTAACCACTGTGCCACCAGGGAAGCCCCTGAATGGCCAATTCTTATACATCATCCTGAGATGAGCAAGTCTTTTAATTAATGAGTGGGTCTATGGAACCACTGTATATTATGAGGACTCTGCCTCCACCACTCTGGGAAATTTCTCAGTCTCCTGCAAAAGCCATAACCAACCGGGAGGAATCTTGTCCCTCTTCTTTGGAGCAAAGGTCTCATGTAATATCTTTACTTTTATCCAAACAAGTTCTATTAAGTCAGCTGAATTGAGGAAATGCATCAGATCTTCCTCTCACCCAACCACTCAGTCCAGACCACTCATTGCCATTCAGCTGAGCAAACCAAAGTGTCTCCCAACCAGCACCCCCACAGTATCCTTCAACTAAATGGGTATTTTCCCAGTATCTTTCAGCTGCCCCCTCCAGTAGCTTTCAATGGGGTGGGGTACCGCCCCACCCCCCAGGATCTTTCAACTGCAGGACCAGATACCTGATATATACCGCCAGATAAAACTCAGGATCATCAACCAATATGAAAAATCTGAGAACAAGAAGAGATTCATCCATACTTGTCTGGATTCTCCGAGGAGGTGGATGGGCACAAGAGGCCTCTGCTGGTACCAGGCTCTGGTTCCTTGTAGTGTTCAGGTGAAGGACAGAAGTCTGCTCTGTGTCCCTTTGTTGATCACCAAAACAGTCAACTGATAAAAAATGCACAATGTGAGAGTTGTGAGTTAAGTTTTATTTGGGGCAAAATGCGGACTATGGCCCAGAAGACAGCATTTCAAATAGCTCTGAGGAACTGCTCTGAAGAGGTAGTGGGGAGGTCAGTATATGTGTGATTTTGGTGAATGGAGATACATGCAATCAAGCATACATTTGTCAGAAGGCTGCTGCTGGTCATGGGGAGCTGATGTCTCTGTTAATGATTTCAGTGTTTTTCCTGATATGAGAAGATGCAAGAAATTGGACCCATAAAATCTTTTCCTAAAAATGTCTAACTCTCTGAAGGCCTGTTCTGTCAGTTTGTTCCAGAGCACAGAGTGCCCCATTCCTGATCTTCACCCTGAACTCCTTTCAGGGGGTGTAGAAGATCATGCCTGCAGCGGCAAGTGACCTAATCCTTGTAGAGGCAGATGGCAAGTGACAATTTTTAGGTGGCATTTTCAGTGTAACAGGGGCAAAACTCAGAAATACTTGAAACAACAACTTTTACTCTCTCATCATTTTCCCACTTATGCCTCATTTGCCAAGGTACAGGCTGAACAGGTTTGAGGATGAGAAAGGCAGAGAAACATTTTACCCTCTTATGTCTCCCAAATTCACTTCCACCTCTACCCAAACACTTTAAATGTTATTCTCTCCCAAAATTCTGTAGGCATTTTCCTTTTAGACATAATTTTTCTTATCACAAAAGCAACAAATGATTATGTCAAAGACTTTTAAAAAGACAGAAAAGAAAAAGGGAGAGGAGAAAGTAAAGAAAAGCCACTTTAACCCACTATCCAGAGATAACAGCAGCTGGATGTTTTTCTGTATCTTCAAAGTTTTTAAACGCACATTTAATAGAAAGTGAGTACATTCTGTATATACTACTTCAAATTAGAAATTTTATTCACTAATGATAGCAATTTTCCAATGATGAGTTACATGCATTTTAACCTAAATGAGTACTTCTCAAAATTTCTTCCACAACACTATTTCTGTGGGCAGTTAATACACAGTTAGAAAACAAAATGGGAGGAAGGTTATGATCAAATACATTTGGGAACTGGGAAATGCTGCATTAAATGTAGTTAAACAGGCTTCCTTAACTCAGGGCTTCCAAGTGTCTTTAATATGCTGGTGGGTGTTATAAATCTTCAGGATGAGGACTAGTGTATGGATTATTTCTCAATTTGTTGAACTCTTTTCTCCTCTAAGAATCTCATAAAACTTTTATTCCAGCACACATTCTGGGAAATGCTGGCCAAAATTACTAGGAGCAGAAATCACACCCTATCATTTCTCATGGACATTTAAGGCACAATTTTCCCATTCCTAAAGAACTTCATAAAAATTTGTTGCAAATAAATTACTTGGAAAAATTCTAACTGAACTTCCCTGTAGTTACTCTTAATATTATTTTGCCTTACTAAGTATAATTCAATGGACAACATTTAATTTTAAGAAAAACAGTGGTGATATATTATTGGTTGTGAATAGGTGCTCTATTGGGGAAAAATAACCAATGTGAACATTCTTTATTAGAATAAGGGTTTTTTTTGCTTTATTTGTTTTTTATAAAGAATTTATCTTTTCAAGAGCAGTTTTAGGTTCACAGCAAAATAGAGAGAAAGGTACGGAGATTTCCCATATACCGCCTGCATCTACACATGCATATCCTCTCATTACCAGAGTGATACATTTGTTACCACTGATGAACCTGTACTGATGTGTTATAATCACAAGAGTAAGGTTTTAAAAACTTTTGGTAAAGCTTGCTTACATTGTTCTTCTCAGCACAAGTCTATTCTGTGTAGAACTAATGTCCACAGACATCATAGTCAGAATGTTCTATCCATATGAAAAATTCTAATCTCAAACTTACCCATTGGCTCATTGCTGGTATATAGTAGCCCATGGTGCAAAATTTTATTTTCATATTGTCCTAACTTCACAGTATACTTGGATTTATATACTTGGTGTTATTTTTATATCATGTCATGAGATCCTTGGGAAAAATGGTGGGCAGGACAAATGTCAGAAGGCTGACAATTCCCAGCCCCCTCTGAGACACTTCTTCTAAGTCAAAGGTGGTCAAAGCCAATTAGCTCAGAGGAGAGAATCTGATCCTAAGAGACTCCCACTACAGGGACAGTGATCACCTGAAGCAATCACATTTGGAGAGCTGGACTGTAATTCAGAGTCAGTGAGCTGATGATACCAGTGGACCCACAGGGCAAAATGGAGGTAGAGAGAGTAGCAGAATCACACAAACAGGTGCAAAACTGAGGTAAAAGATACAGGAAGCCATTTTTGGAGACTTCTGGAGCCTAAATGACCTCTAGGGCCCATGAGTCCTCATTACCATGTCACCTGAGGTTTGGCTGTGCAGTTTTCCCTGAATGAGGCTAGCTAGAGGGTTGAGATTCTTGTTTTGCTACTTTCCTCAGGTATTTTCACAATGAATTCACCTTGAGCAATAGTAGTAAGACTGTTCCTTTCGATGAGAAGAGCCCAGATCAACACAGCTGGAAAACACAGCAGGAAAAAATGGTGACTCCTCTTTCTTCTTACAGCTGCCTTAATGAAACACCTGTCCCAACTGCCAGGAGGGAAAGGGGATGCCTCCCGATGTCTGCATCTTATCCGCTGGAAGTACCTTGGGCATTACTCTAGAGCTTCAGATCTTAGCTTAAGGGTTGCAATAGGTGGACGGGCTTTAACATGTCTGTGAATCCCCTAATAGTGTACGTAATTTTTTGCCTATGTACAAATAGGGGTGAGGTACAATTCATAACTTTCTTTAGACTCTCAAAGGTGTCCCTAATGCAAAAATGGTTATAGATAGAAAAATCTAAGCCTGTTTGTTTTGGATCCATGAGATTTTTCTATAGATCAAATATCTTGACTCTCTGTATTAAAATATTAGGGTTTCTTATCATTTCTCTGAGTCCATTCTGCATAATTAAGTTTTATTTCCCTTGTATCTCTCCCAGCTTGACATTAATACTTTCATCTTAAAAGAAATGGAGAAGTGTCTCTATCTGATGCATAAATAAATAGCATTGAAAAAAGTGTACAAAGAGTCAAAAATATCGTTTTAAGTTGTAAAGTGACAGCTTTTTCTGGTTTCATAATGTCGTATGCCAAGGCTTTCAAGCTGAAACTACATTGACCTATAAAACTGTCAGCTGTGCTTGTTCTGTCTCCTTTCTTCTTGCTCAGGTATATACTCTCTTTCTCTCTCACCCACCAAATGTAATTAAAAATCCCAGGGGCTGCAGGAAGAAAAGGGGAGAGCTCGTGAAGTCACACTGATAATGAATAAAAGAATAAAAGTCTTCAAAAATGCCAAAAAACCCAGCTGAAGCCAAACAAAACTACTTCATCATAGTGTTGAAATCTACCCATAAGGAAAAAGGAGAGAGCCAGTGAAGTCAGTTTCTCTAGATAAATACAAGAATAAAAATCCTTGAAAATGCCAAAAACACAAAAGCTTAAAACTAAAACACTCTCCCATGAATGTGTTAAAATCTACCCATAAAAGAAGACATTTTTAATTGAAATTAATTATTTTGGCCTTGAGATAATGATTCCATATACTGAGACAGCAAAGCAGAGTAAGGTTATGACCTCAACTTAATGGAGAGAAAAGGGAAACATGGAATCAGTATAGCCCATGGATGCTCAGTGAGGTGGTAGCTCTGCTGGGCCTGGGACTCAGAGTGTCCCTTTCCCAGGCCCATGATTGGATCAATGACCCACATACTCTTCATGCTTGGTGCTCATGAGAGGAAGGTCAGATAGATAGTAGTGGAGTAGGTGATTTGAGATAAATGGTTAACTAAAAAAGGGCACACACAAGAGCTCATGGTCTCACAGGTTGGTCCCTGTTGAATAGTCTAGAAATGTAAATCCTTGGAAAGCTCCAGTGATGGCTTCCAAACACTGCTTTTAGTTCTTTCCCTTTGGATCAAGGACAGAGCTAGTTTTCATTTTTTTAAAGATGTTTATATTTTAATCCTGGCCTATTAACTTTTGTTTGGAAAATGTAATCCCTTTGCTTAGGGAACAGGAGTAAATAGAAATTTTCAGTGAGAATTTTAAAAGTGGGTAATGTTTCAATTAAAAAAATACATACACATATAAATACAACAGTGGGTTTATTGTTGAATTCCCTTGACAATGTGCAGGACAAAAATAATCTTGTCAAGAAACCTAAAACATATTATTCCCATTTTTCTTTCTTTTAAAACATTTTAAAATGTAACAAGCATACTGAAATGTGCCTAAAACATCATTGTTGTGTGGTATTCCATTCCATATACCACAGGTTGTTTATCCGTTTTCCTGTTAATGGACATTGGGTTGTTTCCACAAGGCTATTATAAGGAATGCTGCTTGCTGTGAACATTCTCATATGTTTTTGGTGCAAATGTCATGTGTTTCTGTGAGGTGTATACCTAGGGATGGATTGCTGGGTCATTAAAGTACGTGTATCTTTAGCTTTATTAAATACTGCCAAACTTTTTCCAAAGAGTTATACCATGCTTTGACAGTTCTAATTTTAATTATTATAATGGTATGCCCAAGTCATGTGGTTAAGGACTGCACCTGGTTTTCCTGGCAAGAATAAGTTGGTAAATCAGTTTGGGAACAATTCTGTTTGCCAGCTCTTGTTTTCCTTGATTAAATTTCCCCCATTGATACACTACTTCAGACATTATTTGTCTTGACTTTGCCATGATAATACAGTCATTTTTAAATCAACCTTTGACCTGTATCAATATAGCTATGTAAGATGAGATTTGGGGACCCAGAAGAAAGCCAATACCAGGGAAACGATTTGCATAGGACATAATTTCCCTTAGGCTTAAAGCATGTATATTCAATCTTCTGTGATGTACAGTACAATCTATTTTTTAATTCTTTTTTAAGGCTATTTAAGTGATGCCAAAGTAACAGAATGATTTAACACAGTTAAATGCCAAACTGGGATTTTAAATACCAATGTTTTGTTCTTTAAAGTTGGATCCCTCCAGGATATTATGAGGATGCAAGCGTCTTCACGGCAGTCTGTCACCTTGTGGCTCCAGAAATTGAAAGTTCATCATGTTCATGGATCAGTACCAGTTTTACTTATTAACATTTTTAGTGTCTGCCTATAAATCAGGCACAAAGTAAAGGGCTTTTAAAAATAGCCTACTCGGTCTTCTCAGGTTTGATATACTCTGCTAAAAAGAATTGTTGCTATCAGCATCTCCCTCCTTTCCCTTGATGGCTTCTCCCTGAATATGGGATGCACCTGTGCTGGATCCAGGCCCATCAAGATCTCCAAAGATTTACCATCGCTGGTCTTTGCTTCTGCAAAACTCTTGTAAAAATCATCTTATTCTTTCATCCAAGAATTGGGAGCCAGACTTTGGCTTGTGGCTAAGTTTTGGTTCAGTTTACCTAAGCACTGAGCAATAAAGAGATATCACATTAAGTGAAGTAAATCATTTGCATGCTCAAAGTGAAGTCAAAGATGTTTGGTCTGTGACAATTGTGACAATTATACAGTATTAAGGGTTTCGGGGAACACATGGGCACCAATATATTTTATGAATTTGTCATTTTATGTTTATATAAAATAAATGATACAATCCCTGACCTTAGGGAGATTGACATATAATTCAGGAGATTATACATATATAATGGAAATAACTGAAGAACAAGTGTTTGGATGTACAGCACAGTAAAAACAGGACTTTAGGAATTCAGTCAAGGACTAACTCCACAAAGTCAGGTACTGAAGAAAGGACCAGAAGAGAATTTGAAGAAAGTTAGTCAGGGAAAGAGCAGGGTGAGGAAATGCACCCATGAGACATGATGATGGCATGTGAAGATGGCAGAGAGGCTGGACTAATATGGCCAGATCATGGCTTGGAGCTCTGAGAAATGTGCTGGCTACCTAGGTGTGGAGACCCATCCACAGGGAGTTTTATGGGCCAGGTGGAGAAGTGGCAAAGAGGTGCCACTGAATATTCTTAAACATGACAGAATAGTGATGGGAGTGACTTCTGGAAAGAAGGACCCATCATGATTAACATCAGGGCATGGACAGGCAAGGGGAAATATTCTGGCTTCATTGAAAGAGAACTGGTTAAAGACGTTCGTTGCCACACGCAGTTGAGCAGATGGTGATCATGATATAAATGGCACCCAGCAGAGCTATGAGTGTATAACCTGAAAGATGTTTTGTTTGGGGACAGTGAAGTCTGGGAGAGTAAAAAAGCCATCTCATATTCCATGGAAATCATAGTATTAGAGTCTTATAAAGTGCCCCCCCCAAATCAACAGAACTATATACGTGCATTAGAGCTTGATATATACACTAACATTAACAAGTATATTATTTGATTTCCTTAAGAATGTTAGTCCCAGAGCGTTCACAAAAGCATTACCCACAGTAGCCCAAGACTGGAAACAACTGCAAAGCCCATCAGGTAAATGGGAAAGAAACTGGAGCACATCTACCAGTGGAGTAGCACTCTGCAATAAAGGGGAATGAGTGACTGATACACGCACAACCGGATATGTTTCACAGACATTATGCTGAGTAAAAAGAAGCCACACAAAAGCAGTACACACTGTATGATTTCATTCATACAAAAAGAAAATGCATACTGACCTACAGAGACAGAAAGCAGATCAGAAGCGACCTGCAGGCCAGGGACTGCAAAGGTGCATAAGGAAACTTTTGGAAGTGAGGGAGAAGTTCTTTATCATTATTTTGGTGGTTTCAGGAGTATATCTGTTACAAAGTCATTGAATTATACACTTTAAATATGTGCAGTTTACTGTACATAAATCATAACACAATAAATTCAATTAAAGAGAGAAGCTAAAGTTCCAAATATTTTCTTTCAAAAATTACAATTTTAGAGTTAAGTTATTAGTTAGTGGTGACTTCTTAGTTTTCAATCCTTCAAAGTATTTTTAAAAGATTTCTATGTTCTTATGTATATGTATAACTGATTCATTTTGTTATAAAGCAGAAACTAACACACCATTGTTAAGCAATTATACTCCAATACAGATGTGAAAAAAAAAAGATTTCTATGTTCTAATTCTTGCCTATTTACAATTTTGTTTGAAAATGTAATCTAGCTCCTTTGGAGAATGAGAGAAAACAGATATTAGTATGAGTCAGGAAATCAAAAGCAACTGAATTATGAGAATTAAAAAATTATTTTCCCATTCACATTACCTGATTTTGCATTTTAAAATGCAAATACATTTAGAAATCTTGTAAAAAAGTTATTGTTGTTACTTCTCCTGATCTTTTCCTGATGTCATAGAATATTCAAGTTGACTCAATAAACTGGATTATTTCCCAACTAGTTTTTCTCCTATTAGGTATTTGCTGAGTCGGCAGAAAAATCCATCCTGGTTTAGCTCCAGCGAATGAAAAGACAGCTTGTGACACACTTGTCACAGGAACCAGGGAAGTTGAAGGGTGACAGGCCAACTTTAAAGGGCCTCCTTCACATGGGGTGGCAGTGGCTTTCTTTCTTTATGATAATCTTTTCTTTTTCTCCATGGAGGATGAGCCAATTACAGTCATAGCTCAACACGAAGCGGTTCTTACACCTTTGATCATAATGATATTAATCACCATCCTGCTAGTGATTCTCTGTGACTTGGTCACATCAATTATTAATTTATAAAGTGTGAGTTTGTCATTTCTTACTGAAATGCTGGCCAGACAGATTGGTATACAGTGGAATGGAGGCTGAGCAAGGTGGCTGTCACTTCACCATTATGAATATCAGACCCTTGTTTGAAAAAAAAAATTACAGCTTGGAAAATATTTTGATTTTATACATTCAGCTGATACCATCCAGGACTTGAGTCTTAAACATTTTAAACATACTATTGGTAGGATCTATCATAATACATTTAGAGCAGTGGTTCTCAACCTGGGTTGCACTTGTGAATCAACTGAGGAGCTTTTTAAAAATGTCAAAGCTGGGCCCCACTCCCAGAGATTCTGACTTAATTGTTCTGGGATGAGGCCCAGGTAAAGGTAGTTTTAAAAAGCACCCCAGGTGTTTCAAATATGCAGTCAAGGTGACGCACTACTGATTTAGAGGTGGGACAGTGTTTTTTAAATGTTCTTAACAAATAAAATACATATAAGTTTTTATAGTCCACGTTAATTCAAAAGGCTTTAAAATGGGTTCCAGAAATATATTCATCCAAAGATTTTTTAAATTCTGAACATTATAATTAAATAAATGGAAATTAAAACAAGAATGAGGTACCATTTTTCCCTTTTGGTAAAGATTTTAATGATTGACGATATCCAGTGATGTTGGGAATACATGGAAATGGTAATGCTGATACAATATATAGGCATGTTAATTGGTGCCATTTTCCTGGAGGACAATTTAGCAACATCTAACAAATTTTACAAGTTTTGTACCAACTGGCCTCTCAATTTCACTCCTAGGAATTTACTTGCAAAATTTCACCCAGATATAGGTTTAGGAACATTCAATGCAAAAATTTTTGTAATAGTGAAAGCCAGTGTCCATCATTCAGGGGACCAGTTAAGTAAATTTTGATATATTAACAAGATAGAATATTATGGAGACATTTAAAAAGAAGTGCTCCCTCTATATATGCTGATACCAAAAGATCTCCCAGATACATTAGGTGAAAAAAAGGGTACAGAAAATTATGCACAGTATGATCTGTTTTGTGTAAATTTAAATAAATAAATTTAAATAAATAAATTTAAATAAATGTAATTTAAAATAAATGCTCACAGGGACATCCCTGGTGGTTCAGTGGCTAAGACTCTGCTCTACCAATGCAGGGGGCCTGGGTTATATCCCTGGTCAGGGAACTAGACCCCACATGCCACAACTAAGTGTTCACATGCTGCGACCAAAGATCCTGCATACCACAACAAAGATCCAGCACAGGGCAACAAAGATCCCGGGTGCCGCAACTGAGCTGCCGCACAGCTAAATAAATAAATAAATATATTTTTAAAAAGCTTCACTAAAATCATAAATAAATAAATAAATGCTCACAGGTACACTTTTTTTTTCCTTGAAGGAAACGTGGTTATCTTTGGGAAATGGACTTTAGTAGAAGTGAGAAGCTTTTTTTTTTAACCTTTCTGTACAGTTTGAATTTTCTAACCAATTACATATAGAGTAATTATATATATATATATATATATATACAGAGAGAGAGAGAGAGAGAGAGAGAGAGAGGCAGACCACAGAGATATTGTGGATTTGGTTCTAGACCACATCAATAAAACAAATATTGCAATAAAGTGAGTCACACAGATATTTTGGTTTCCCAGTGCATGTAAAAGTTATGTTTATGTAACTATATATACTGTAATCTATTAAGTGTTCAATAGCATTATGTCTCAAAAAACAATGTACATGTCTTAATTTAAAAAATTTTTTATTGCTAAAAATGCTAGCCATCATTTGAGCCTTCAGCAAGTCATAGTAGTAACATCAAAGGTCACTAATCACAGATCACCATAACAAATGTAATAATAATGAAAATGTTTGAAAGATTGTGCAAATTACCAAAATGTGTCACAGTGAGCAAATGCTGATGGAAAAATGGCACGAATAGATTTGTTTTGATGCAGGATTTTCACAAACCTTCAATTTGTGAAAAATGCAATATCTGCAAAGTGCAGTAAAAAAAGGTGTGCCTGTATAAATATGACATATAACTGGAGTTTTCTGGGAAGTTAGATAATGTCCCATTTTTTCTTTATAATATAAACTTTTAAAAGTGAGGAAACCAGGAGTAAGGATTTTTAAAAAGTTTAATAAGAAGATAAAAGTATGAGTAATTTGGAATACAAAATACATGTCTTAAGGTCTCTGTGACTGCTGACTGCCACACATTTGGCCCTGATATAACAGCCTATAAAATAAAGGAAACACCATCAAATAAATTACATGATTCATGATGTCTGTAAGATAAAAATGCATTGTAGGGGAAGCCCAGCAATTCATAAAACTTAAGTGAAATTTTTTTAGGTGGATCTTCAAAAAGAGAATACTATATGCAATTACAGGGAAACACCCTCAACAGTTACTCACAAAAAGGTCAGAAATTTTTATCTATTTTTCAGAAGAGAAAGCAGTTAACAGGGGCTCAGTTACTGGCCCTTTCTACTAAATAGTGTTCTTAGTTGCAACAAATGGCCTCTTCAACCAATGTTACTACTGATCACAGACACGATAGATAGCATTGGTCATGTTGAGCACTGGTGCCAGGCTGCCACCTTACTGCCCCCAGAAGCCAAACACCTTCACTGCCACCCTCCGCAGAAAACAGATCCCCTTTGTTCTTTTACAAACCAAAGTATCCTGTGTGACGTTTGATTGGTGTACCTGAAGTCATGTGACTTGTCATAGTTGCAAAGAGAGTTGGGAAAGTGGGACAGGTCTCATAATATGGTGTTTCCCTCAGTGAGAGGGAAGGATATTCACATTCACAAGATGCAAGTTGGTCAGGAAAAGGACAAATGCTCACCTAGGTTCCAAAGCAGATCCAGGATTAAAGTCAAACAGCTCTCAGTATCTATGATTATGCTTTGCATTTTGCCTCTTGCTTTGCTATCAGGGAGTTCTACTTGCACTTCGTCTTAACTCTAATGTCTTTACCAGTTCCAACACAGATCATACAAACATGTAAACTAATATGAGCTAAAGGTTTGAACATGTCTTCTTTCTATAGCCCCAGAAGCTGATAGGTGTTTAAACAAATAAAAACTGAAATTAAAATTCAATGCATAATGAAATCTGGAAGAGCCCAAATACCTTTCAGCTGGGAAATGGATAAGCAAACTGTGGTACAATATACAGTGGTACACAGGAATGAGCTACTGATATATGCATCAACATAGAAGAACCTCAAAAAGCATTATGCTAAATGAAATGAGCCACAATCAAAAGTCTACATACTGTATGATTCTGTTTATGACATTCTTGCACAGGCAAACCTGGAAGGACAGAAAGCAGATGGGGTGGTTGTTGGGGGTACTGTGGCTGGGGAAAGGGCTTGACTACAAAGAGGCATGGGGGAATTTGGAGGATGACAGACCTGTTCTATATCTTGGTTGTTGCGGTGGTTACATGACTGTAAATGCTTGTCAAATCTCTCGGAACTGTACACCAGAAGGGTGAATTTTACTGCATATAAATTATACCTTAATTTTTTAAGTGGGGGAAAAAGTCAATGAAAAATACCTGCATTCACTTTTTCAACAAATATTTACTGAGCACCTACTATGTGCCAGACACTCTTAAATGACTGTATATTTAAGCAAACTAATGTCAATGTCTGTAATGCATTGGAAATGATCTAAATTACTCTCCCAATTCCTTAAACTTGATTTACAGCCAAAAACAATGCATGAAGAACTTTAGCAGTGATGGGAAACCGTGGCAAGTAGTTTCTTTAATCCATAACTGACAAACTATTGAAGTCTGGTGTGAAGACATATTGCAGCCAATGGATCTGACGCCCCCCGAGTACCAATTTAGAAAATCATTTAAGGTGATAATTGGCTGTGCAAAACTCACATTTTTGGTGCAAGGAGGCTTGGAATTTCTGGTGGAAAGAGCTAGGGAAGGAAAATGGTGCGGGAGTTGGGGCAGCCTGGAGTAGTGAGGTGGAGGAAGCAGAGCAGGCCTGGGAGGTCTGGAGAGCTCACTAGTCCTGCTCCTGACCTGGTGAAGATCACTTTGTCTTTTTGAACTCAGTTTCCTTAGCCATAAAATGAATGAATTGAAAAAGTGGGAAGCACAGACTGCACAATGTAGAGCTCTTCCAGTGACTGCTTGTGACCGTGGACAAGTCAGTTTTGGCTTCTTACTATATCAAATGAGAGATTTAATGGTTGCACAAGAATGTCAATACCACTAAACTGTACACTGTAAAATGGTTAAAATGATAAATTTTGTGTTATATATATATTACTACAATAAAAACGTTTTTAATTGAAAAAGCTTTAGACAAAATGACCTTTGGGGTGACGTAGTTTGATCTTTCCTCTTTCTCTTGGGATTAAGTCCAAATTCCTTAACAAAGCCACCCATAGGGTGTACAGACCCTGGGCAAATATTTGAGTCACCCAAAATCAGTTTGTTGGCACCACTCTGGTGACCCAAGCTCACATAAGAAATACTGTACTTCCTAGCAGGAGAAATATGCTTGCCAGACTGACATTCTGGAACCATCACTTGGCTCTTGGGCCCCAGGACAATCCCATAGTATGAGTCCTGGTGCATCTGGTCAACCCCACAAATGGGGTAGAAGATTAAGAGCGCTCTGAAGGAGAGAAACAGAGTCTGTGCAGGTCCCAGTCTGGGCTCTGGACACGCCACCCAAATGGCACTGTCATACCCAACTGGTTCAAAACACTAGAGAGGGACTTAGAAAATTTTGAAGAAGGCCCTCCAAAGCACAGGTCCCCCCAGCACAGGTCATGGGTCGAGGCTGGGAGCAGGAAGATAAGGGTAGAATAGGGGTGCTTAAGGAATTTGCCCATGTCTAAGTGTGGAACTTCTTAATTTGGCTTATAAACCCTGTCTGTTCTGTCTCAAATGTGCCAAGGAGGCTCTCACCCTTGGACTACACACCTACATAGGGTTTCTCTATCAGAACACAGATTTCTCCTTCGTCCCAGCACTCATTAACCCATTTACTTAATTAATCCTATTCATCTGGGAGGTGTTAGAAAATATTTCCTCCTAGAAGTCTTTTCTGATCCCTGGTTAGTTATTCTGATGGGCTATGTTTTCAGGAGGATCTAGGATCTTGGAATCTGTCTTCTCTTTTTCTCTCCCAAATCAATTCACCAGAATATTCAAAATAAAAGGTAACAAAATCCCTCAGGAGTAGAATACAAATTTTAAATATGCTTCCTTCTTTCCAGACGCTGGAGAGGAATGGAGTGATTCTGCATTGAGTCCTCAGGGGAGAAGCCTGCATTCAGAAGAAGGAGATTGATATTAGCCCCTCCCCCAGGCTATCTGAAGCCTGTTCCTTGTGGTCTAATACAGCTTTCACTCATTCATTAATTTATGCATCTATCCATCCTTCATTCAGTAAGTCAACAAGCATTTTATGGCTCCCTACTCTATTTATGGCACTAAGCTAGATCTGGGGCCGGGTAGGGGGTGGGGGGGGAGAATCAAATAAGATAGTGTTCCTTCAATATGTTCATAGTATACTGGACATAACCCACTCTGGGATGTAGTTAATGGTGTTGTGCCAGGGATGCTTGGAGAATCCTGCAGATGGGTCTGGGGACTTTCCTGACAATTTGCCATGGTACAGGTAGTATGTAATTAATGAGCACATGAATTCAGAAAACTGTTGTTAGGAGAGCATAAGGCTTCAAGGGTTAGACCATGCCATTACCCGGGAAACTAAAGGGAGCATGAAGCATGGGACATTCTGCTTTTTCACATTAGACCCCAAAGCTGTTTGTATGCTTGTTACTTTGTATCATTTCCTATAAGAAAACAAACCCAAATGAGAAGCAAAAGAATTATAATAGGAGGTCTTCACTGTCAAGCACCCTGAATGGACAAGACACTGAAGAGAAAGAAGTAATGACAAAGTCATATCTACAGGACTTGACCACAAACAAACCCTTTAATTTGCCCCTCCAAAGACTAAGGGTCAAGGAGGGAGTGTGGTGGCCCTTAATAGCTACTTTGTCCTTTGGAACAGCTGGACAGTTAAAAGAGAGAAACCTCTCCCACAGAGGTGCTGAGAAACCCATGTGGGTGATTTCTGAGATTAAGAGGCTTTGCTGAAAAACCTTTCTGACTAATGTCTAACTCTGTAATTGATTTTGGACTGGTAAAGAAATGGAAATTTCTATTTGCCCCAAATTTCCTTTAAAAGAAAAGTTCTAAAGCATTTGTTCCATGAGTGATATTTCTACTTCTGTCCCCAAATAGAATAACCAGGAAAGATTAATAGGCTGCCTGGTGTTTTCTCAGTGCCCTCTGCTTGGGATGAACTACTTTGAGTCTATAATTCCTTTTAGAGTGGGATGAAAGCTATGGGCCTCCTCCCCAGAAAAATGCATATAAGCCTATACACAAAATTTTCCATATAATTTCAGTGGATTCAGAGACCCACTTGAAAAATATCCATGTACCCTAGGGGATCTGTGCTCCAGAAAATATGAAAAATGTTATTTGTTGCAAAATAGAGCTTCAACTTTAGCTGCATTAATTAATGAGTCTCCAGAAATATTGGACAGTGGTTCTCAGGTTAGAGGTTTGTGCGGAAGTTCCAAAGGAGGAGCAAAGTCAGTAGCTATGGAAATGGGTACAATGACAGAATCTAACCATGTGACAGTGACACTACTCCTCCTAGTTAGGGTGGCCAGATAAAATACAGGATCCCCAGTTATATTTGAATTTCAGATAAACAGCAAATAAATTTTTAGTATGTCCCACACATATTTGGGATATTGTCTTAGTTTGTGCTGCTATAACAGTATATCATAGACTAGGTGGCTTAAACAACAGACACTTATTTCTCACAATTCTGGAGACCGCAAAGTCCAAGATCAAGACACTGGCAGAATCAGTGACTAGTGAGGGCCCACTTCCTGGTTCAGAGATGAACACCTTCTCACTGTAACCTCACTTGGCAGAAGGGGCAAGGGAGCTCTCTGGGGTCCCTTTTATAAGGACACTAACCCCATTCATGAGGAGAGCTCTACCCTCATGACTTAATCACCTCCAAAGGCCTCACCTCTAAATACCATTACATTGGTTATTAGGATTTAACATGTACATTTCAGGGGGACACAAACATTTAGTGCATTGTTTATACTAAAAATAATTCACTGTTTATCTGAAATTCAAATTTAACTGGGTATCCTCTGTTTTGATTTGCTAAATCTGGCAACCCTAGTCCTGGTCAATTCTATTTTGGCAGGTTTTCCCGTCTTGGACTTGTTATACCTCTGTTCTCTGTTCCTTTTGACAAGGTCTTTCTTCTCTCTTATCTCTAGATGTACCTTAGTTTGATTCAGCACTGACAAGAAACTAAGGATGATTGTTTGTTATCATTTCTCTCAACAGCACAGGAATAGTGAAACTGTGTGTGCCTGTGTATATGCGTGTGTAAGAGAGAGAAAGGGCAAAACAGAAAAGTGATGGATCATTCAGAAAGAAGTTTAAGAATTCGCATTTTGAGATAAACATGACTATTAGAAAATGAAGTCTAACCTCCAGTGCCTATAGAAGGAGGTAGTATTATAACTAGTACACAATTAAGATAGAGAAGTGACTTCTTACAACAAAATATGAAAAAATCCTTGAGGCTTATAGAGAGTCATCGACTCCTTGCCAATGGGAGTAAACTTTTCTTGAAAGTCAGGTAGTTTGGGAGAACTTCTAGTTGCTAATGCTAATATCCATTCTCTTCTTTTCCTTAAAAAATCCCTGATCTCTGATTTTGGTCAAGGCAGTAATGTGTCTGGCTAAAACTCATTTTTCATCATTTTTTGCAGCTAGAATAGTCATATGATAACCTTAGCCAATGAGACATAATAGAAGATTGTTGGACATTCTTGGGAAATATTTGCTTTTCTGATATAGGTGCTACATTTTCCTCCTTGTTGCTTCCTTCTTGCTCCTGCCCAGAGTAAAGAAATAAGGCTGGGTGTGGAATAGCTATCTTGAGATCATGAAGCAATCATGAGCTTGAAAGCCACGTGCTTAGAATGGCAGATCAGAAAGGAAAAAGGAGTCTGGGCCACTGACAACTGTGGTGGGCATCGTACTATAACAGCTTAACCACCCCCCACCACCTCAGGACTGAAGTCTTTGATCCCCACTGCTGAGGCTTTTGATAGCAGGTGTCACTTACCTGTCAGACCTCTTTGGGAATTGTCCTCAGCTGAAGACAGACACCCCACCCCACCCCACATCATGGTCCCTTCCTGATGGGTAGCCTGTATCCAATGATTGGTTGATGAGAGGGTATAAAGCCCTGCTCCCTTAACCCAATACAGAAAAACTCTGAGGGGCCAGCTTCAGAGCTTCTCATATGATTGTCTGAGGTCTGCTGTGACCACACCACAGCCCAGCTTCTTCCTTATACCTAATCCTGCTGCCTTTCCTTACCCCACAGGTGTTAATCCCAAGAGCACTCCTCAGTAAACATCCTGCATGCAGTCTCCATTGCAGAGTTTGCTTTCTAGAAGACCCTGACCTACTGCTGACTACTAAGCCAGCCTACCTCTGAACTACTGGTGGCATGAGAAGATTTTGACAAAATATTGGATAGGCCACAGCAGCTGTATTTCTCATATATCCAGCCCAAAGCAATACCTGTGCAAAATGGAGGGGTATTTTATATCTTGAACTGTGGGCTTAAAAGTCTGAAGAAATGATTGATTCACAAGATTTAGCTTGTGTTGCTGAAGGCAAATGCAATGTAAGTGAAACTTCTGGATTGACAAGGAAAAAATAATTCCCATCTGATTCTTGCTTTGGAATATGGAGATGAGGAAAAGCCATTCCCAAAAGCTGCAAGAAAAGGCAGGGCCTTGACATTTCTTACTGGAAGGCTAATGAAGGATGAACTACAAAGAGACTTGGCTAGATTGAAACACAAATATTGGCTCTACATAAGCTGGCAGCCCTCTTTGACAAAAATAGATGAAGGCACAGGAAGAGTTGGTCACTATGGCCCAGAGTAAACAATTTCAGCACTAAGGATTTAATGTTCAAATGTGGATTTGTGTTGCTATTGACAAACTCCTCAGACATCATTAGTGCTAGAAAATCTTGATAAATAGAGATGTAAGACTTCATCATAGGTACCAAAAAAAAAAAAAGCCCCACAAAATTAAAAAGTAAACAAAAATATCTAGAAAGGAGTGAAAAATAAAAATGGAAGCAAATGATTTCTCTTTCTTCTCACTGAATGGAATATTGGAATATAAGGTTAAGTACACATTTTATCATCATAAAATTTGAATTAAATGAACTCTAGGTGAAACCAACAGTGAATCCAAGATCTCTTGAGACTACAGAAAACCTGAAATTGGTATTCTTCCTAGTGTCTGAATTAGATGCATTGTGATTATGTTGTTTAAGATGAAGCCAGAAAATTTAAAATCAGAAATAAGTAAGGCAGTCCTGAGGGCTTAATCAATCCTCACCCAAGGCCATTGCATCATTACTAATAGATCACTGCCTTTTCTTTCTGGGTTTTAAAATTAGCACAATAGACTCTTCAAATAAGATAGTCATTGACATGAAAATGAGAAATGTGTACTTGGTCCATACAGGTTTTTACTGCAAAGATATTTCCCAAAGTAATTTAAATCTAATGACTTCTCAGACATTTGCTTGCCTTGAAACTGGGGCAATGACAGAGAAGTACATCTGTCATATCATGAAAGCCCCAGCAAAAGCAGGGATTCAAGTTTTAATTTATGTGCCTGAAATTTTTAGCATAGCTTTTCTTTCCCATTTCTCTGCTTTACACACCTGTACTATATTGAAAATGGTCACATTTGGCACAATAATTGCAGTCCTTTAATTTAATGTAGTTCTATGATAAAACAGTACAAGTCACTTTATACTCAGGCTAATGGATTTCTCTAGAAACCTCCAAGGATCATTCAAGAGCTGGGAGAAAGGAGAGTTGAATGTCTGTGGAATTCTTTTAGACCTAGCGTTCCAAAGCATGGGGCATATTTCCTCCTTAGGATATGTGGCCTCCTTTCTTTTTTAGTAGTGGAATCCAGATTTTATCCACGGCAACAATGTACCCTGCTAAAAAACCACACTTCCCAGCTTCCTTTGCACCTCACAGTGATCACATGACACAGTTCTGAGAAGGGGTTTGGGAGATTTCTCGATGGGAATTGACCATGTTAGCCAAGGGATATGTCTGTTGCCCATATCTGATTTACAGATGTGTTTTGCTTGGCCCATAGAGATTTATTTTTTTAAAACACTGGATAAATTCTCATTAAAAACTCAGATTTCTAGATTATTAAAAATGTATGAGATGTGATCCATCTTGCATTCCCATGTTGCAGTAATGGGCTGCGACTCAGTAACCAGACAGCATCTACTTCTTTCTATTGCCTTATTGTCTGTGATACTCTTTTCTTCACCTGCCTCACTCTGTGAGCATTTGTTTTGTAAACCTTGCCTTAAACCATAGTCTGTCTCTCTCATTCTTTTTACTTTCTGTGTCTTATGCCATGTTTTATCTGTTTGTGCCTTAGCCCTGGATGACAGATATGACCTAAAACTCACACAATGATCATGCCCAGGGAGGGCTTTCTCAAAGCTGCAGCATGTGTGAGTGAATAACTGGGATTATTATTCACTCACTTCAATATTTTAGTTACTGGTCCTGAGCTTGGATCACAGGCCATATTTCAAGGTGAAGTGGACCACATGAAGTCTCAAGGTCTTAGATTGCTCATTTGGCCTTAAGGATTAGAACTGCATTATAAGACAAACCTCAAGGAGTTTTTAGTATATTCTTTTATCAAAGACAGCACCAGAGGACATGTGATGGGGGGGGTAAGTGGTCCTCCCTTCTGTGAGCTATGAAAAACTAACAATTTATGGTTTTATCATTCATCTACTTGACAAAATACATTTTGATTACCTTTATTTTCCTTACTCACATCATTCTCAGGGGTTGTGGGTACCACAGATTATACCCATTGAATGAAGTAGTACTTTTTTCATAAAATTCCCCAAGCTCAAGTTTCACAGGACCTTCTGCATTCCGGATTTCAGAATTGAGTGATCAACCTATCTGTACTGCTCTTGATATTAGAGGTTATTATTGTCCCACTTCCTAGCTTTTACCATGCTGAATTGAAAAATTCTCCCCCTTTCTTTCATTTGGCCTTATAAGGCAGCCTTCTATCTGGTGGAACTCTTGTTTTCAATCAGCCTAGCTGCCCTTTCCTGACACTTTTTCCAGGACCCTTGTAACATTCTCGAATTTCAGTAACCAAAGATACACAAAGTTTTAATGGAAAGAAAAAATATATTTGCTTTTTTTTTTTTTTTTTTTTTTTTGTGGTACGCAGGCCTCTCACTGTTGTGGCCTCTCCCGTTGCGGAGCACAGGCTCCAGACACGCAGGCTCAGCGGCCATGGCTCACGGGCCCAGCCGCTCCGCGGCATGTGGGATCTTCCGGGACCGGGGCACGAACCCATGTCCCCTACATCGGCAGGTGGACTCCCAACCACTGCGCCACCAGGGAAGCCCGAAAAAATATATTTCTTTTGAATGATATTCAACAAGTGACTGATTATTTGCGCTGTAGTGCCACATTGAATTGACATCTTGGAATGATGTTACTCCTTTGGTCATAACCAATCATAGAGAGTAATTCCTTTTGTACATAGATTTTGGATTATTTATTAATTACTTTTTCTTATATTGTTTTTGAGTTTGTCATTTAATGACACAGTACAATGATTCTAAATTGTGGTCCTTGGGCAAAAGCATCAGCATTCCTTAGGAACTTGTTAAAAATGTACATTCCCAGCCCTCACCCCAGACCTACTGAATCAGACGCTCTAGGGGTAAGGCCCGACAATTTTGTTGTACAAGCCCTCAAGGTGACTTTAATGCACACTCAGATTGGAGACCTGCTGACATAGTGTTCTGTAAGTGAATGTGACATAGTGGTAGAAAAATTAATAGGAAAGGAAATTTCTACTTAGAATTAGAAAAACTGGAATGTAAACAAGTGGAATATCAAAAGTATCTTGTTGTAATGTTTTTTTTTTTTTTTTTGCTTGTTAGGATTTATGGCTATTAAAACAATCACTGGCAATACGTATGAGGTGTCAGTGGGTCATATTTGAAGTAGTACTATCTAGGTTTGATGATCTTACTATAATTAGCAGGGGGAAAGGAAGAAATATGAGAATGGAGAAAATAGTTTAACCTGAGAGGAGTTTAAATATTTATACATGCAAATATTAGCAGAGAGAACACAGAGCCCAGAAAGGAAACAAAACATAAAGGAATGTTAATAATAAACCCTGCTAATAGGTAATGGCAATCGCCCAGTTCAAAGTAGAATCGTCAGAGATGCTCATAGAAGTAGGGGGAGGAGTCTGAGAACGAGAGCTTCCATTCATTTCACAAATGATTATTATTATTATTATTATTTTTTATTTAACAAATTTAATCAGTTATACATATACATATGTTCCCATATCCCCTCCCTTTTGCGTCTCCCTCCCGTCCTCCCTATCCCACCCCTCCAGGCGGTCACAAAGCACCGAACTGATCTCCCTGTGCTATGCGGCTGCTTCCCACTAGCTATCTACCTTACGTTTGGTAGTGTGTATATGTCCATGCCGCTCTTTTGCTTTGTCACAGCTTACCCTTCCCCCTCCCCATATCCTCAAGTCCATTCTCTAGTAGATCTGTGTCTTTATTCCTGTCTTACCCCTATGTTCTTCATGACATTTTTTTCCCTTAAATTCCATATATATGTGTCAGCATACGGTATTTGTCTTTCTCTTTCTGACTTACTTCACTCTGTATGACAGACTCTAGGTCCATCCACCTCCTTACAAATAGCTCAATTTCATTTCTTTTTATGGCTGAGTAATATTCCATTGTATATATGTGCCACATCTTCTTTATCCATTCATCCGATGATGGACACTTAGGTTGTTTCCATCTCCGGGCTATTGTAAATAGGGCTGCTATGAACATTTTGGTACATGACTCTTTTTGAATTATGGTTTTCTCAGGGTATATGCCCAGTAGTGGGATTGCTGGGTCATATGGTAGTTCTATTTGTAGTTTTTTAAGGAACCTCCAAATGATTATTGAATGTCTACTCTATGCCAGGCATTGTTCTAGGGGCAATTGTTCTTGTCTTGTCCAATGAGGGACAATATAGAAATTGTAAGTTCTGCCCTCACGGAACTTAGTCTAGTGGAGGTCATGAAACACTGAGTGGCCAATTTTAATACGATGTGACAGAAGCCATGTTAGGGGACATGCCAGGTAGCTGTGTGAGCTCAGAGGGGAGGCGCTGAACTCAGACTCCAGAGACGTTGAGGGTCTCGGTCATGGCCACTGTTTAGAGCAGAGGCATAGTGTAGGAGCAAACTGAAGGAGATTAGTAAAGTAATTTTCTGTAGCTCATTTCTAATTATCTCTCTGAGGTGGGAAGCATTAGTTCCGGTTTGAGGTTTTAATAGAAAATGTGTGTGTTATAAGGACATGTGACAGAGGGGAGAGATCTTGGACCATGGAAACCAAAATTCTTGGCAGAAGCACAGGACTGGGTCCAGAGTCCTCTTTGAAACCATTTCTGACCTTGGGAATCGCAGGTAATAGTAACATTGGGGAGAAGGCTCTAGACAAGAGAAAATGGATCTGTTAAAAAAATCTTTGACAACAGAAGACCTGAATATTCTCCCTGATAGGTTGTTATTCCGAGATCCTCTCTGGAGGAATTAGAGCCATAGGAGCTCTTAAGCATAAATAGTTTTAAGAATATATGAGGGCCATGTTTTGGGTCCCCTTGTTAGTAGTAACTTTTGTCAGAGGACTGTTGCTGATAGAGCAGGAGATGGCTGATGGAATTCCCGGGGAAGTCCAGTATAAAAAAGAAAGAAAATAAAGGGGGGAGGGCAAACAGCCTGTGACTTATTTTATTTCAATTTTTTGGTTTTTATGTTTTTATTTACTGAAAAAACTTAATTTTAAAGAAGGTAACACTTATTGAATGTTTATTATGTGAAAGGCTTTCTGTTTGTTTTAAACCTGTAACTTTAAGTGTAACTGGCCAAGAAATTCATCAGTGGTAGGTAATGTCAAGAGAGATAAGAAACAATAGAAAGAACAGGATTACATATAATTCTTACCAGATCCAGTCAAATAGCCATTTCATTAAGTTACTTTAAGTCAGGCAAAGTCATGGAGACTATAATTGAGGTTAAAAATCATTGGATATTTAAGCAAAAGTAACATTTGGAGTTATCTTTTCTCAGGTCTCTTCTGAACCTTTTTATGAGAATGGGCAAGAGCTACACATTTGTATATACAAGTCACCTCTTTGAGTGAGCAGATTCTCTATCTCTCAATCCTGATGGTTTACCCACATTGATTTTGTTCATCTTCGCAAAGTATTCTGAATACATGATCACTGTTACAGTAAAATAATTCTAACTTGCCCATCTTTGTGTATAGCCTAGTAAAGGGAGTCTCTATATAATTCTTTCAGTATGTTAATTTGCAGCAAATAATTCAGCCTGTGAAATATGCTCCTTTCCATTCTTGAGCAAATCCTTTATCCCACCAAGATCAAAGGATCCCACTTATTCTTTGAGTGACTTCCTCCCTTTGACATGTTAAAATAATCTCCTTTTATTGGTTTCAGAGACCTTGCAAGGTGTTCTTCAAAGCATTTTTGTTGTAGTTATTATTCTCCTCATTTATAATTGATTGGTTTCTTTTATACTCCCTTACCAATTTGGGGGAAATGCCCTCTTTTTTCTCTGATAATTTATACGGCTCTAAAAGTTCTCTTTTTAGCTCCTACCTCTAATGCTTATTTTCATTCCTTGGTATATGCTTTTCATGGAAAGCAAACAGCAATGAGAAAGTACATAGGCTTTCTTATGGATTATTGACTTTTTAAAGTTCTTCCTTTCAATTGTCTCCTAAATAGGGCCTATATTTATCACATTTCCCTTTTAAAAAATTTAGAGTGTATGGGATGGGTTTCTTGGTTTTCCCCTGTCCCATGAGGATGTGGAATTTAATTATGTTATTAATTTTTGCCTAGTGCCTCACCCACAGCAATCTCTAGGGTCCATTTCTGATCCTGTTTAGGATGAAAGTTCCCTCCATTTCCCCTCTTTGTGGGATTTAGAAAGCAGTCCTCAATTTATTAACATCCAGCCCCCTACCCTTACTCCCATCTCCCATCCTGGTTGAGCAGCTGGTTACTTTGTGTTTGGATAATTAAAGCCTCTTATTATTATTATCTGGATAAAATTATCAGCTTCCCCAATTCTATTTAACATTTTATGTCTCATCACTTCTCTTGAGTAATCTATAATATACATTTTTTTCAATATGGAGAAGTTTTAACATGAATTCTTTTTATAATCAAAAGTTTTTATATGAAAAGTTACAAGACGAGTCTATCCTGTAAAGTTTATTCAAATAATACTTTTTGAGTGTCTGTTATATATCAGTTCTAGACACTGAGGATAAGCAGAGACTGAAATCAAAATCCATGTGCTTATATTCTACTGAGGGGTGGGGTAGGGAGACAACAAAGAAATAATTCATCAGATGTTGATAAGAGCTAAAAAGAAAAAAAATATGTAGGATGATGGTTTAGAGCGGCCCTTTCCTACCAGTTCTAACAGAGAATTAAGCTCTGATGCCCAAAGACACCCTGTATATACAATGAATTAACTTCTCTCCTATGCACCTAGAATGACACCAGCAGTGTACAGTCCTTGGGAGATGGGAGGCAACAGTCACTGAAGTCATTTTCTGTAGGGCTTAATACACTCATGGAGCCCTGGTAGAGAAAGTCGAGGTGACAGTTGTAGTAAGTAGTGCTGCTTTGGATCAGCTGACAAGGGAAGGCCTCTCTGACAAGAAGTCTTTTGAGCAGAGACCTAAATGTAGTAAGGGAGGAAAGCCCTGCGGATGCAAAGTTAGGGTGAGGGGTAGAGGGCGGTGACCAAGTATTCCAGCCAGCGACAAGGGTGGACTTGGTATATTTGAGGAAGAGTTAAGAAGGCCAATGTGGCTGGAGCTGAGTTATCAAGGGACAGAGAGGTAGGGATAAGATCAGAGAAGTGTCTGGTGAGGGGTGGAGATGGGGTGATGAGGCACGCCAGAGGCACTTCAGCTCAAGTCAGTTCAACAGAGATTCACTGAGCTCCAACTGTGTGTCATGACCTGGGGGTTTCAGAGATGAATGAACCACAGTCTCCGTCATCTTGCAACTGACAATGTAGATTATATCACTTAACTCACACTAAATAAAATAGTGTGATAAAGATTACACCTTAACAATAAGCAGACAGGTGGCTGTAGGTTGAGTCCTCCCAGAAGCAGCTCCTGAGCCAGCTAGTGATTTATAAAGGAAGTGCCCACAAGGAAGAGGAATTCATAAGAGCCAAGTAAGGGTGGGATTTCAAGCAACAGACTCAGCCTGATCTATGGGGAGTTCTGTAGTGTAAATTACACTGCAGAGTTTGTCACATTTTAAAGCAAAAGAGCCCTTAGTCATAGGCTATCGGCTGCCCAACAGGGTGGTGTTGCTCTCAGGCATTTTTGGTTCCATATAAGTGAGGTGGCTTCAGTGTCAAAGGTAATCCTCTGAAGATTATGACAAAGGGAGTGGAGGGTGGGGGATGGTGTGAACACAGAGCTGGTGAAAGGGACTCAAGAGCATCTTGGGGCACCAACAGTCTCCATCCTAGGGCTAACGAAGTTTCTCAGCCTACAGGGTAGGGATTGAAAGACAGGCATAAGATAGTAAGCTTTCCTCTGGTGGAAACCTTGCCTATTTGCTTGTTGCTATGTCCTCAGCATCTAGTCCAGTACTTACTCACCATAGAGAACCCCAGGGGTGCTTCTGAGTGGGAATGAATACATGCATGGATGACATTCCAGGCCCAGGAATTAGTCTTGAAAAATTTTAAGTATCATTTGGTGGAAACCACATGCCCCAATATTACATCTTCATAGAGGATGCTAAGCTCTCCTGCATAGGAATGGCAAGGTGGTAGAATTATAGTTCAGAAATCTGGGAGATATAGTCATAAAAATGTCATATGCACTTGAGTGTGAGCAGGTGAGAAGTGATGCATCTAAGGGACAAAAAGTCCAAACTACTTAGAGTATGATGTGTTTTATTAAAAATTACAAAGAAGGACTTCCCTGGTGGCACACTGGCTAAAAATCAGCCTGCCAATGCGGAGGACACGGGTTCGAGCCCTGGTCTGGGAAGATCCCACATGCCACGGAGCAACTAAGCCTGTGCACCACAACTACTGAGCCTGTGCTCTAGAGCCCACGAGCCACAACTACTGAAGCCCGTACGCCTAGAGCCCGTGCTCCACAACAAGAGAAGCCACCGCAGTGAGAAGCCCGCGCACCACAATGAAGAGTAGCCCCCACTCGCCACAACTAGAGAAAGCCCACGCACAGCAATGAAGACCCAGTGCAGCCAAAATAAATAAATAAATAAATTTATTTTAAAAAATTACAAAGAAAAAATGGGTGAAGACAATCTGTAAATTTTCAAGAAAACATGTAGGTGTGTCAGCAGCTAGTTTTTTGTGTGACTTGGTGTTGGGCTGAGAGGGTCTTTTTATCACAGAGAACTTGCTTAAATGTAGATAAGAATCAGTATACGTGAGTGGAACTAGGATGTAGAGCTTGAAATCAGAGTTGTGTCAGGCACCAGGGAGGGCTGAAAGGTTCCCCCTGGGTGCCAATTATGATTGGTTGAAGTGGGAGGTCACTAACACTGGGTTGAGAAGGAGTCTGAGGCCATATCCACGCTTAGAAGAATACTACTAATAATAGCTAACATTTATTTAGCACTTCCTACATGACAAACACTGCTTAAACACTTTATATTGTTTAATTAGCTCATTAACAGATGTAGGAGACAAGTACTTGTATTGTTATTATATTTCCCTTTTGATGAGAAAACTGTGCAATCATTATATCTTCCAAGGGCCAAACTGTCCAGGTTTATACAGCTGGTAAGTGGAGGAGTTGGGATTTGGGCCTAGATTCTACTCATAATCACTAGAATAGAGTTGAATGTCATGACTGATTAGAAAAGGAAGGAAGGACATATTTGCCATCTTTGCATTCTGGTCTTTTCCCCACCTTTCAATCACTGTCCATCCCCTTTAACAGCCAGTCAAATTAAACTACATTCTCTTCCTCAATGTTCCATCCTCTTGTGCTTTTGTATGGGCCGTTGCCAGCCCTGAAACACCCTTCTGCCAGTCCTTTCCTGGCTAACTCTTACTAGTTCTCTGGAATTCAGTTCAGGTATCACTTTTTGCAGAAAGCCTTCTCTGATATCAATAAGAATTGGTGTTCCTTCTTTGTGCTTTCTTATAGTGTATGAGCCTCACTTGTAACATAACACTTTTTATTTTGAATTGTGATGACTTAAACTTAACTTAAAATGAGCTAAAAGACAGGGTTCATGTAGTGTTTTTATTGAATGAATGAGACTTGATTGCTCTCCTTATCTCTGTTCCACAGTACTTATGTAATCTTCTAAAAGTTACCTGCACAGGAGTTGGACCACATGGAATTTCCAGCTCTGTTATCCTTTTCTTATATCAGTTTGGAACTTCCAAAAATTTTATTCAGTAAGAATTTTGCTCATTTAAATTTATGTTTTCTATTATATGCATACAATATGGTGTTTTCTTCCATGAACCATTCTCTCTCCTTTGTGGCTAAGCTTGCTAAGTGTGGTATCTCCATCTAAAAAATCACCTTGTTGGAGGGGGTACGTGGGGGCTTTGACTTTACTAATAATGTTTTATTTCTTAATTTGGGGGAGGTATAGAGGGGCATATCATATGTGTTAAGTATGAAATATTTCATAAAAATATTACAAAAGAATATATATCTTTATACATAATATAAAGAATATAAAGAACATAAACTTATCTTAAAACATCCAGTGTGTTAGGCTAAATCTGTAGACATTTACACTACTAAATGGAAAAAAAGGTTCCAGTTATTAAAATACAGATACATAGACATAAAATGGCTATCCTGGCAAGATGGAAACTAGAATCTGTGTAATCTGGGTAATCTGTGGGTTTTCATGAATGAGAAAAATTAAGCTTAGAGAAGATATTTATTGCTAGAGAGATAAAAACATAATTAGCAATCATAAAGCAGTCTGTGGGGTTTCTGACCATCATGGAGCAATGGGTGGATTTCTGGAGACTTGGTTGTTTGTCTTATCTCTTTCTTTTCTATTCAAATATTCCTAAATCTCTTACTAAGCAATTTCTGGGGGTGGGTGGGAGGGAAGGGAGGGAAGAGGGCTTGCATAAGCTAACTCCTGATTTATATCACATACTAGCCTATCCATTTCCTGAGATAGGACAGCCAGGTTATACTTGTGAGGCAAGTAGACTGAGAAACAGAAAATGAATGACAGCCTGGATGTTCTTTTTTCAAATTCTTGTCCTCAAGCAAGAATTTCTTTGTTTCTCACTGCCTCTTTTTGTAATGATGACACTCACAAAGAGAAAATAAATTCTTCTTTCTAGTTAAAAATTTAAATTACTGATGCTGGTTAAATATCAGTGAAAAATGTGCTTATTTTACCCAGTAGATAAAGCTAGAAGTTTACAATGTGAGAAAAAATTCCCTCCATTTGAATGCTGTGAAATACATTTTTAAAAGTGTGAGAGCAGAGGGAAGTTAGATTGCAGGCTTACACATCAGGCTTCCATATTTTTGATGTGGCAAATAAAGTCACTTTTTTTTTTTAGATAAGTTTTTGTGATGTGTGTGTGTGTGTGTGTGTGTGTGTTTAACATCTTTATTAGAGTATAACTGCTTTACAATGGTGTGTTAGTTTCTGCTTTATAACAAAATGAATCAGTTACACATATACATATGTTCCCATATCTCTTCCCTCTTGCATCTCCCTCCCTCCCACCCTCCCTATCCCACCCCTCTAGGTGGTCACAAAGCACCGAGTTGATCTCCCTGTGCTATGTGGCTGCTTCCCACTAGCTATCTGTTTTACATTTGGTAGTGTATATATGTCCATGCCACTCTCTCACTTTGTCCCAGCTTACCCTTCCCCCTCCCCGTATCCTCAAGGCCATTCTCTAGTAGGTCTGTGTCTTTACTCCTGTCGTGTGCCTAGGTTCTTCATGACCGTTTTTTTGGTTAGTTTTTAGATTCCATATATATGTGTTAGCATATGGTATCTGTTTTACTCTTTCTGACTTACTTCACTCTGTATGACAGACTCTAGGTCCATCCATCTCACTACAAATAACTCAATTTCATTTCTTTTTATGGCTGAGTAATATTCCATTGTATATATGTGCCACATCTTCTTTATCCATTCATCTGTTGATGGATACTTAGGTTGCTTCCATCTCCTGGCTATTGTAAACAGAGCTGCAATGAACATTGTGGTACATGACTCTTTTTGAATTATGGTTTTCTCAGGGTATATGCCCAGTAGTGGGATTGCTGGGTCATATGGTAATTCTATTTTTAGTTTTTTAAGGAACCTCCATACTGTTCTCCATAGTGGCTGTATCAATTCACACTCCCACCAGCAGTGCAAGAGGGTTCCCTTTTCTCCACACCCTCTCCAGCATTTATTGTCTCTAGATTTTTTTGATGATGGCCATTCTGACTGGTGTGAGGTGATACCTCACTGTAGTTTTGATTTGCATTTCTCTAATGATTAATAATGCTGAGCATTCTTTCATGTGTTTGTTGGCAGTCTGTATATCTTCTTTGGAGAAATGTCTATTTAGGTCTTCTGCCCATTTTTGGATTGGGTTGTTTGTTTTTTTGCTATTGAGTTGCATGAGCTGCTTGTAAATTTTGGAGATTAATCCTTTGTCAGTTGCTTCATTTGCAAATATTTTCTCCCATTCTGAGGGTTGTCTTTTGGTCTTGTTTATGGTTTCCTTTGCTGTGCAAAAGCTTTGAAGTTTCATTAGGTCCCATTTGTTTATTTTTGTTTTTATTTCCATTTCTCTAGGAGATGGGTCAAAAAGGATCTTGCTGTGATTTATGTCATAGAGTGTTCTGCCTTTGTTTTCCTCTAAGAGTTTGATAGTGTCTGGCCTTACATTTAGTTCTTTAATCCAATTTGAGCTTATTTTTGTGTATCGTGTTAGGGAGTAGTGTTCTAATTTCATTCGTTTACATGTAGCTGTCCAGTTTTCCCAGCACCACCTTTTTCACAGAACTAGAACAAAAAATTTCACAATTTGTATGGAAACACAAAAGACCCCGAATAGCCAAAGCAATCTTGAGAAAGAAAAATGGGGCTGGAGGAATCAGTCTCCCAGACTTCAGACTATACTACAAAGCTACAGTATACAAGACAGTATGGTACTGGCACAAAAACAGAAATATAGATCAATGGAACAGGATAGGAAGCCCAGAGATAAACCCATGCACCTGTGGTCAACTAATCTATGACAAAGGAGGCAAGGATATACAATGGAGAAAAGACAGCCTCTTCAATAAAATCACTTTTGAGCAAAATGGCTGTTGTTGGCAGAGTGTTCTGAGGGGACCTCACTAATTCAGTTAAAAACTAGGTCATACTCCACTACAGCAAGTATTACTCCATAGAAAAACTCTGTGCAACAGTAGCTTTCCAAGATCCTAGCACTAATCACTTTTTGTCATAAAATATAAGAATTTGGTAAAATCCCAGTAAAGAGAACTGAGCCTCCTTGGAATACTTTAAAATAGACTCACCTCCTTCATTTAGCTATCATGGCAGACTAATAGCACAGCTTGAGAGTTTGCCTAAATGTAGATGTTCTGTATCAGGACGTACAACTTGGACTCAAATTTAACTAGTGGTGGCTTCAGAATTGCTGCAGGAGAGAGGCTAGAGGAGGTTTGGTGTGGGGGCCTGGGAGTCTGCATTTTAACCAGGACTCTAGGTGATTCTGTTGCACACTTTGGGTAAAGCCTCAGAGAATAACTCTTAATAATGCAAATAGAAATTTGCTTTTAGTTAAGAAAGACATAAAACAAGTCAAGATATCACCAGAGAGTTCATCAGTTTGGTGTGGTTAACAAAAGGTAATAGGTTCTGTTTGCAATATTTACTAAATCAACTGGAATTAAGCCTAGTTGTGAACCTGGCTTTTAAATTTAGTCTACTGAAGAGTCTTCAGAGTATTTATTCCCTATGAATTATTTTTGGCCTTTAAAAAATCTATTCTCACAAATTATGTGGAAGATTTTCTTGCATTTCTAATCTTTATGTCATTAGTGATTTGTGTTGCAGAGTTGATTTCCCTTGTTAAACAATGAGTTCCTCAATCTAGCAGCTTATATAGGTATTCTCAAGCATGGCTGGATACAGATCCCCTGTGGAACTTTTTAAACCTATAGTTGCCCAGGCTCCACTCCTCACTCCACTCGGAATCTCTAGGCACAGGACCCCCAAAACCTATTTCCTTAAAAGCGTTAATGTACACCCAAGCTTGAGAACCAGTGGTTTAAAGACGGCACAATAAACTTTCTCTGAGACTTTCGAACATGTTTTTCTTGGTTAGACGTCTCGTCACTCCCGCTGCAGCCAGAACCATTGTTGTGCTAGATTCAGTGCACTCCCTGAAACTCTGAGCTTCGTGCTATGCTACCTCTGATAGAGACACTCATGAACAATGTCTGAGATTGCTAAGCAGGCTTCACTTGTAGGGCTGATAGCCAGAGGCCCAAGACACACTGACAAGGGTGAAGTTTTCTCTAAGTGACAGTTTGATCACCTTGAGGAATAGTGAGAGAAAACTTCTGGAAGCAGTGTCACACCACCTGGTCTGAAGTAGGAAGAAGGTTTTGGAGAATGCAGCACTTAGACCTTTGAATCACTTTGGTTCAGTCTTGAGTAGTAAGGGCTTGACTGTGCTGAACAACAAATATTCTGGCGGCCAGTCTGAAAATACTTAGATTTAGGTCAAGTTTTAGAGATGACAGAGGCATTGGGCTTCCCGAATTCCAGACTCTGGAGTTACTGGCAGAGGGCTATCTCGACAATTTCAAAGATCACTAAGATAGGATATTACAACCTCTCTGGCTTATTTTGGATAGTTCTGGTCTGAATTGTCCAAGATGCTGCAACAATTAGCTCCCTACATGTTATTCCTATATGTTTCTTCCTGAGTTTGCCTGTGTAGCTCTGTGACAGACTGCAAGTCTCCCGAAAGCAGAAACCACTCATGTTGCTTCTCTGGCCAAGAGTATAGCACAGTGACACACATGCCCAATACTTTAAGATGACCTAGTTCTCAATAAGGAGCGTCCACCAAATCGGCACAGGTTTGTGTCCCATGGACCAAGGATGGTTGATGTTGAAATTAAACATACCTTCCCTCAGCCTGTGCCCAAACTACGAGCGTCAGCAGAACACCCCTTGTTTAGTCAGTCACTGGAATGCTTTCCATCACTTGAGGAAAGAAAAGGTCTTGAAACTTTTAGATAACATGGTGCGGGGGTTATAACCATCATTTTCTGACAAATGTCCTCAAAATATTGCTACCCAAAGCGTGGTCCTCAGAACAGGAACATCATCATCACCGACTAGAACTCGTTAGAAAGGCAGAGGAGTCTCAAGCCCCCATCTCAGACTTAGTGGATCAGAATCCGCCTTTTAACAAGATGCCCAGGTCATTCTTATTCACATTTAGAATTTGAGATATCGATTGATCTAGTAATTGCTCAGTCTAGCGCCAGTCAACCCCCCAAACAGACACTCAGCCCTTTCTGCACACCTCGCACCCGCTCCACTCGGTAGCAACCGAACCCCCAGAGACATCGGAGAGGGTGCTGCCGAGGGCAATTTGGTGATTGGCTGGCACCACCACGTGACCGGGGCTGGTCCTCCCGTGCTACTGGATTGGCTCTCGCGGACGCTGACGGACAGGGCCGGGGCGGGCCAAAGCCGGGTCGGAGAGGCGCGCGCGGGGGCGCGAAGGCGCGAGAACGCGAGTGCGCGTGCGCAAGCGGCGGGGCTTTTTTTTTTTTTTTTTTCCCCCCGAGCCGTCGGAGGGAGCCGGAGCGCTTCTCCTGAGGTAAGAACAGCCGCGGGGCGGCCTCCCTGTCCTTCCGCTGCCGGGTGCGGGCGAGCGGGGCGGGGGGAGGTCTGGGGCTCGCCCGCCCGGGGAGCCTCGCTTGGGAGAGGATGCAGACCCGGGCTCAGCCATCATGCTCGGTGCCTCGGTTTCCCCTTTGCTGCCCTCTAATGCATCTCCCCATCCTCCTCACCGCGGTGACGGGTCCGCCTGAGGGGAGTTGCCCACCTGGCAGCCTCGCCTCAGCCTTTGTTTCCCGCCCGGGGGGATGCTGGTATCGACCCCCTCCCCAGGTAAAGGGTGAAAGGTGGTGGGGCGGGGGCCGGGGAGAAGATGGCTTTAGTGCAGTGGGACCTGTCACATGTGAAAACGAAGAAAAAAATGTGGTGTCTCTTTGGCCAAGCCGCGAGACTCGAAGTAATCCGGCGGCGGCGAGCAAAGCCGAATTCCTGGCGCAGCCCTGCGGGCGGGGGTGGAGGCAAGGACCGGTGGGCCAGCCCAGGTGCACCGGTGCAAGGCTTCTCCGGACCTGCCCGCCAGCTCTCAGTTCCCGAGCTGCACCGAAATTGAACGCTTTCAGCCTGATGAAGAAATCCAGAGATCCGTAAGGAGACGGAAAATGATGATTTTAAAAGCAGTTGGGCACTGGCGGAGCAGGTCTAAATGAGAGGCTACCATAAGAAATTACAGCGGAACTGATGACTGGTAATTGTGAGGAGGGAGATGCCTGCAGTGAACTGCAGACCAGACCATCACACTGATATTCTCCTTCAAGGAAACCTTTTTCTGAGGGGCGGGGTGGGGTGGGGAGGGGAGGGCGTTTATCTCTGTAAACTGGTTATCTCTGTAAACTGAGGTTTTTCTGGGCTGCGGAAGCAAGTAATGACTTATTTCCAGCATGTTAATGGACTGTAGGGAGAAGGGAAGGCAGGGTCTAAATTACACCCATTTAGATCTCCTTAATTTTTGAAAAGTGCGTGTTTAAAGAAGACCATTGGATGCCAAACCTGCTTGTGCATGGGGGTGGGGGGGAATGTCTCCTTTAAGTCATACTTTAAAAAGGGAGGCATCCCCTGCCTCTTTCCTTCTGCATTTCCCCAGACCTGCAATAGCAGGAGCACACTGTCCATCCTATAACGAAGTATAAAAAGTCCTTTCAGTTTTCCACTGGTTAATTTGTTAGATATACCTGGTAGTCTGCTCGGTAAGAAATGGTTCAGCTAACTGTTATTAGGAAGATTTTACTGTATTCTGGGGTTTCACTGTAATTCATTTAGAACTTATTCTGGTAGGAAATGGACAAGAATCTCTCCGGTTCCTGGTAGATACCGCTTCAAGGCTTTTTATTACTCTTACCTTCCCCATACAAAGTTTTGTGTTTTTTTAGGAAACAATGTGATTTTTTTTCAAGCATCTAAGGCACATCCCATGCCTGTGAAATACCTACACTTGCTAAGAAACAAATTTACTTGGCAAGTTCAAGCTAACCGCAGAGGGAACACTTAAATTTGTTAGGGGGAAATCAGAAATAACATCAGCTGTAACAAATCAACTTTTGATGGTTCTCTGGTTGAGCGAAAGTAAAAGAGAAGGTGCTGCAAAGCTTGTTGGGAATATAACAAATTACTCTCATAAAGTAAAATATAGATTGTCACCTGACAGCTTGGAATAGTAAGAATAATTTTAAAATTTGTCAGTGATTTGTTTTTAGCTGGTATGCAGTGGGGAGAGGAAGAAATTCTGAGGCTGGGGTAGGTGGTATAGTTTGAAAAGGCTTATGTTTAGAGAGAAAAATGTCACTTTTGTTATGTAAATACACAGAGGGCATACAGTGTTTATCCCTAGCCTGTGGAAGGGAGGCGGGGGTTTTGGAAAGGTTGAGAAACACTTATTAGGTTACACAAGGGAAAACAGAAAGATTGGCAGGCTTAGTTCATCTTGAGGGACGCAAGGTACCTCTGTGACCTACAGGACAAGGTTTATTCTCTGAGTCGATAAAAGCCCACTAGTGTAGCTTTCAAAGCAACAACAAAATCATTTCCTTTCTGTTGTTTCTGTCCCCTGGGTCAGGGAGGGGGGGGATGGAGAGTGAATGAGAGGGATTAGAGTCTGACCTGCATGCCTAAGCAGTAGTGTCCTTTGAGCAGGATCTGTGTCACATTGTGTAAATCTAAGAGCCTTCACGTTGAGAGGGGTCTGAGCACCTTCCCTGGGACGCTTGCTGTAAGATAGAGCGGGATAACATTGCCACAGGTGGGGACACAGATGAGATCATCTGATACAGAAGCATGGGGGGAAAGGAGAGCTAGGAAGTGTTTAATTCAGTGAGGCTCATCCTTGAGGAGCCTTGAGGAGGCATTTCTAGGCAGGGCCGCCTCACTATTGGCTAGACTGGCTGGGCTTTTTGTGGCTTACAGAAGACCTGACCTTCACGATGGGGGCTCCTGTGGAGTTCCGAGTCTCAGATTATAGGCATCAGTTATGCTTGTAATGTGCTCTAGAAAAGGAAGGCTCACAAAGACACAAATCTAGGCTGCCATTCTTTCCGATCCTTGGCATGTCACCCACTGGCTTCCAGAAAACAAGTTGTGCCCTCCCTACCAGTAGATGGCACTGCTGTCTCTGGGAATTTCTGGAAGAGATGAAATATAGAGCTGGCAAACCAGCGGTCTGTAGCCTCTGGTATAGATTTTGAAAGGCTGTATCGGTTCTCAAAGAAAATCTTAAAAAAAAAAAAAAAAGTTCTGAAAGCCAGAAGTGTTGCTCTAAGGTAGGGATGGTGACTGTGGGGGTTGGGAATGGTGCCATTACTCTGCTGGTTGTGTGTGGGAGGTGGAGAGGGTAAACTGACAATGAAGCCTCATAGCACAGGTTTTGAAAGTACTTGGCATACATGTTGGCTAATTGAGAATGAGGTTGAAATCATGATTCAATCAAAATTCCCAACAACTTCATAGTTTCTACTTCTTTGCTTATAAAACTAGTCTCTATGTGTGGGCGGGACTACGGAAATACACATGTTAACTTTTAAACCTGATCAGTATCCAATAATTACATGCTCTGAAGATAGTGGTGAGGGTATTAGTTAAAATAATGCTCGTAGTTACTATCCTTCAGCGCTGTCTACAAAGGTAGGTCAAAGTTATTCTGAATCCTAAAACTTAACAATTCCTAACAAGTATTTTAAGACTTTAAGATTGCGTTAACAATTCAAATCTTGAACTCTGGTTTCACTGACCTTATTAGCCAGGGTTCGTTCATCTCTTCCCCTGTTTTGAAAGATCTTTTTTGTTTTTGTTGTTGTTTTTCATTTTTTGTAATTGACTGTTCTTTGAGCTGGATTTTGTAGCCATGATATTTGAGGGAGGTAATACTGTTGCTAGTGCGGCTGCTGTGCGTAAGAGCTTTGACCCTACTGGGGTCATAGAACACGGCTGCTGGGAGTCATTACCCCAGTCACCTGCTTCCTCGTGCCATCCCCATTCTATGGCTCAGCTTATTTGAAGTTTATTTCTGTCTCTCTTCAAGTGAACTCATGAGCCAGGCTCTACTACCAGTGCCAAATCCTGAAATCCTGCTGATGCTAGATGGCAGTCACAACAGTCCAGTAACACTGCCTCATCATGTGACCTCAGATACATTTCTTTGCCTTTCAGAACCTCAGTTTTCTCACCTGGTCACTGGGATTGGTGAGATGTGGTGCATGTCTCTTAAAATCCCTTCTAAGTCTAAAATTCTATGGCCAGGTGAGTCTTAGAAGGTATTTCTGAAGCCTCTGAAAAATTCTCATCTAGAAGGTATTTTCATGCAGTGAACCTAGGGCAAAAAGAAATCTCACTAATATTTCTTCTCAGAGAAATGATTGTGCATTGTCTTAGAATCCTAATAATTCAGAGTTGTAAGAAACCTAGGGATGGTTTAGCGCTGAACCTTCTCATTTTATAGGCGAGGAATTTCACCTCAGAGCTGAGTGACTTGACTAAGCTAACAGCTAGTTAGAGAACTAGGACCCAAGCTCGGGCTCATGTCAGTCTTGCCTTCTCCTGTGCTGTGTTTCTTCACCTGCCATTAGTACCCAGAAGATGCTGTGTCTACAGGGCTGGAGCCAAAGAAATTCTGAGTAATTCCTTAATGTAGGGTTTTAAAGCCACAGCATGAATAGTGTTGTGTTTGGGCAGAAATTCAAGGTCAGGCTTCTTTTCGCACCTCATTCTTTTCTTCACTGACTGTTATTGAGCAGCATTGTTACTATACATCCTTGTATTTTTAAAACTTTTCTGCATAACATTTCCTGTAAGAAAAAGCTTTCATCACCCTAGAAGAGTCATTCCCCAATCAGATGTTTTTAAACTGGGTCCATGGACTCTCTGAGGGCTATGTGGGTAGAAGAGTATTTCCATATAATTGGCTTCCTTTGTAATCTTATATATTTTCTCTAGGCATTTAACAGATTATTCTGAGAAGGAACTCCTTAGGCTTCAACAGATTGCCGAAAGGAGGGGAGGGTCCATGGCACAAAAATAGGGTAAAAATTCTAGGGTCTAGAATAGGTTCAGGGAAATGGCCAGGATGTGAGAATTTTTGAGGTGCTAGAGACACTATGGTGGAAGAGAGTTGAGGGTGGAGTACAGAAGTAAACCTATAGACGTTCTTAGAACATTTTACCTTTATTAGAATGCTGGAAATTACACACTAAATGAAGATGCTGATAATAGCATTTTACCCATCTTAGTGATGGATATGCAAGTATGGATTTCCATGTATCATTCCTTGCTCAGTAAGTACGCCCTCCCAATTTCACTAGAACACTTTCAGATTTATATGGCTTTATTGGAGACATGCATACCAAGAGGCTCCCTTCTTCCCCAGTCTGATTTGATTTCCAGGTAAGTCAATGCCTTTCTGACTTAGGACTTGGAGTTTGGACTCCTGTCTCTCACTGCTGAGGCCCTATGTTTTACTTTCTGCTGTTAACTCCCAGGATTCACCATGATCTCAGAGATGCAAAATAATTTAGGTGTCGGGGATAAAAAATCTTGAGGTTCCTTTATTTGTCCCCAGGGTCGACTACAGAAACCACTGCTCCTCCTCAACTAATTATTTCCTTTCCCTTTTTTATTTGCAACCTCAGATTCTCTTTTTCTAATTGTCCCCTAATAGGAGTGACTCTGTGTGTGTATATGGAAACTAAAAATTCTTGTTTTTGCCAGAAGGTATACAGAAGTTAATTTGTGTTCAAGTCACATTTTGGACACATGAGATATAACTTTGATGGAAATCACTATGTTCTGAAGAACGTCTGCTTGAAAATCTCAATGTCTGTCCTGTAAGCCCCTCACTTACATTTGGTACGACGGTAACCCATGCTGGTGAATGCTACCTTCTGGTACCTTCTTCGACTTGGGCCAGGGTAGCATTTATTCTCGCTTTAGTAGAAGAATAAAACTACCTTTTCTTCTTCAGAAGGAAAAGAAGCATTGAATTTATGTCATAAGAGAAGAAAAAGTCAAATTTCTGGATTCTAGTTCCAGCACACTACGTTGTTCTGAGATTTCGGGGACATCGTTGACTTCTCTGAGCTTGTTTCCTTGTCTGGAAAATAAGAGGGGAGAGCAGTGACCACTTAACTTCTTTCCAGTTCCAAAATCCTGTGACTCTATGAAATTTTACCTGGTACCCAGACTAAGCGTATCCTGAACATGCTGGCTAGTTGGGAATTCATGTCTAATCAAAGTCGGTGCCAAGATCATAATTCTTTATGTCTGCAAATCGCTTTGCGGTATACAAAACTAGTCTCTACTTTAAAACATCTCTTTTCTACTTGAGGTGTGGTCAGAGAACAGCAGCATTAGTTTCTTCTGGGAGTTTGCAACCTGCGTTTTATCAAGATGCCCGGGTGCCGTGCATGTGCATTAAAGGCTCAGAAGTGCTGTTTAGTCTCATGTTGCATCTCACATTGACACACAGGTCAGTGAGGGAAGCAGGGTATTTCTCAGATGAAGACACCAGACCTCAGAGCTGTGAAGTAACTTTGTTCAGTAACGAAGTCAAGGTCACTGTGCTGGTGTTCCACCCAGAACTCCACACCCGAAAACTAACATTGTCGTCTTTGTTGGGCTGGAGTCAGGCTTGAGACCGACTCAAGTGTGAGACTGATCACTAGCTACCCAGCAACCCATGGGTTTAGGTGTGGCTGTGTAACTGAGTGGAAGCAGAAAAGGGTTGTGGTCCACTTCTAAAGAGAACGCCCACGTGAGTTCCTCCATGTTGTTGTACGCTCCTCGTAGGCTGGAATGGAAAGGACCCCTGGGGGATCTTGGAAGCTGTGTTTAAGGATGGCAGGACTTTTGTCAGCCTGGGTGCCTGGATCACTGATCAAGGAGGGCCCCTCCACTCTTCGCTTGTCCAGTATGTATACAGGGACCAGAAACAAACTTTTACTGAACTAGAGCTAGTGTATGTGTTTGGGTCTATGTGTTAAGTAAGGACTTAGCCTACACTAGCAAATTCACTTGAGCAGTAGCTTGGGACTTGAAGTGATGGGTCTCCTGGCCTAACGCATTCATTCATTTCTCGTCTTTGGTAGTTGGTGATTGATCGGTTGTGGTCCACCATGCAGAAGTGAGTGGTGAAAGGCAGCAGAGCTGATGGGTCGCAAGGATGTGAGTGCGTTGGAAGGCTCGCACACCCTCTACTCCAGGGTAAGTCAAAGGCATTGTTGCCATTGTTGCTCTGGGTTTACTCTTGTCTTAACAGCCTCTTGGAGTCAGTGCAATGGGGTGCCCTGTTTGTGAAAGGTTCCCAAAGCCTTTAGTGATTCAGCTCATAAACACCATTAAGATCAGCACTTACAAAGCTAAAACCATTGTCAGGGTGATGGGATGGAATCTTTGCATGAGAATATCTCAGCACAAGAATTTTTAGTGAGTTTGTGTAGGATTTGATTTATGTGGGTGGTGAGGGTGTTGCGGGGCCTTCCTGAGATCCACTGTAGAGGAGGGAACTAGGCCTGAGTGCCGCTTTCCTGTAGCCATATCATATTGTTAGCTGTTCTGGCGCAAATTCCCCTCTCTCAGCATCCTCCCCCTCCATGGATTACTTTGCTTAACTTTTCCTGCATTAATCACTTTTCTTTTTGGGATGGGGGGCGGAAACAGCTTACCAGAGAGTTGATGATTCCCATTTTGGTGGATAATAGCGGCAGCAAAGCACGTGGTTCTGCCCATTCCATTTTATTTTATCCAGTGTCACTGGAAGTCACATGTCCATTCCCTCCTCATCTGTTTGCAGTCCCTAGTGCAACAGACGTAGGCACTGGGAGCACTATAACCAAAGCTGGCTTTTGGATTTTCATTTGTCCTGAAGATTTTTGAGACCAAAAGGAGAAGTTCATTGTTTGGTGTGCCCTTCTCAGAGACCATTGGAAGTCTGGGAGGGAGGGGTGGACAGGACATCCAGTCCTTTCTGAACTCTCTGGCTTCTAGAGCTTAAACTAAAATCAGACTCACTGAAGAGAAAATTATAGTTAATACAAATCTAAGCAGAGCTAAGGATGGTTAAGAAAGAGGGGGACAGGAAGTTACATAACAAAAATAAAAGTAATCAGCTGAAAAACTGGATGGAGGGTTGTTTTTAAGCATCTTATTTCAATACTGTGGCGCCCTTGCTGATAACGTCCTACTACCCAGGCTCAGACAGAGGGCACCCAGAAAGGCCGATGTCCTTCTGTGCCTCACGTGGCTCAGTAATGAGTACAATTTACTGAACAAAATAGACAATTGGCAGCTGTAGACCTCTGGAGATTCCCATAAGCATACATCATTACTGCTCTGGAGTGATGCACATGCTTAGAGATAAGCAAAGCAGAGAAAAGGCAGCTGCAAAGCACATCAACAACTGAAGAGTCCAGGTGAGTGGCCAGACACAGACCCCAACTCAGTGCTTGGGGGTCGCTAAGGAAAGGACCTGGTATTTGCTAAGTTTTCTCATTAGAGGAAAGGAGCCAGACTTTGCCAGCTTTCCTCAATTTTCTCTGTGGCTCCCATATATTTTCCATTTTAAAAGTAACTAAAATGTATAGCATGCCAGAAATAACACTGAACTGGCATGTTTCTTGTGTAAATGTTGTACAAGGATCGAATTACAGAGGGAGCCATTCGTTATTGACTAGGGGCCAAAGCGAGTAGTGCTGGGGATGCCAGAGGATCAGGGGTTCTCATCCTCGGCACCACTGACATGCTGGGCCTGGTGATTCTTTGTTGTGGGCTGTCTTGTGCATTGTAGCGTGTTCAGCAGCATCCTTGCCCTCCACCCACTAGATGCCGGTAGTTTCCCCACTCCACCCCACCGCAGCCATGACCATCAAAAATGTCTCCAGGGATTCCCTGGTGGTGCAGTGGTTGGGAGTCCGCCTGCCGATGCGGGGGACGTGGGTTCGTGCCCCGGTCCGGGGAGATCCCACATGCCGCGGAGTGGCTGGGCCCGTGAGCCGTGGCCGCTGAGCCTGCGTGTCCGGAGCCTGTGCTCCACAGCGGGAGAGGCCACAACAGTGAGAGGCCCAAGTACCGCAAAAAAAAAAAAAAAAAGGGAAAAAAATGTCTCCGGACACTGCCAAATGTCCCCTGGGGGGGAAAACTGCCCCTGGTTGAGAACCACTGCTGGAGGCGTACAGTGACTTAATCTTGCTCTGAGTTTTTCTGGGACTGTATTTTAATCATTTAGCCTCATTTTGCTCCAGTTTCCCTACCTGTAAAATGGACACAGCATTTATAACTCAGTAGCCTAAAGAAGGGATGTCCGTAGCTCTGTGTGATTACTTGGGAGCTCTATAAATGCTAAGAAATATCTGTCTCCCCAGATTTCCAGGACTCAAGGATCACTCTTAATCCTTGTGAAGACAGTAGCTGAGGAGCAGGGGAGTTTGAAGGGTGAAGGGTTAGGGGTGTGGGAAATGATGAACAGTACTGGATTCTGATTTTACTTGAGAGCTTCACATTCAGCTCGTTTCAACAATATACTCGTGAATAAAGGCTTTTTTTTTGGAAAGTTAAAAAATGAGAGAGTGGAGGAGGGAGAAGGAGGCTGTTCAGAAGAGCAGTCAAGGAAATTGCTTTTGACCGGGGGTTGGGGGGCTGTGGTAATCTCTTAATGCTAAAGTAACTCATGTATAATCAGATCAAAGGACATAAAGAAGTAACCCCCCCAAAGAAAAATATCCTCCCAAGTGACTACTGATCCTAGAACAGATTTTGCAGGTAATACGACAAAGACCAGAGAATGTTTGGAGAAATCTGTTTTTATTCTAGAACTTTTACATTTCTGTTTCTTCTCTCCTTTGGAATTATGGAAAAGGGTTTATCTTCAACCCATGCTCTTTGAATGATACATAAAATGTTTTAATATCACAGGTGTTCTGATAATCTTCTAGAACTCTGTGTTGGAATGATGAAAAAGGCCATCACCCTGACTTAGGCCTGAAGCAATCACGTTACTTTACTAGAAAGCCTCAGTTTAACTCTAAGGAAGGGCAAGTGCAGGCATTAGATGTAAACTGTCCTGGCAGATTTGTGTTCAGCCTTGCTTGTGTTTCTGGTCCCTGCAATTATTAGATACACTCACAAAATTTACAACAAACGCTACCATATTGACACAGGCACAGTGCGGACAGAGAGCATTGCCATCATCAGAGGGAATTCTGTAGGATATCACTGCTTCAGTCTGTAAGGACCCTATTTGTGAGAAATGCACACTTGTAGTGACAGCATGTGCGCTTGTTATAACAGGACCTCACCTCATTTAAAACAGGATTGCATTTTGGACTTCTCCATCCTTGGGCACTTTTCAATCTGTGAGTGGCTCTTGCTGAACTTGTTCCCTTGCTGCAGCATCTGTCTGTTACAGAAAGTGCCATGGGCCTGTCTCTCTGACATAACTGAGCGCACTGCCTCAGAAATACCTGTGCTTTAATCCAAGGCTGCTGAGCTGTCTCTTTCCATCTGGTCTCTCCATGCCCTGACCCTTGGTGGTGAAGCTAGTTTGTGCAGGATGTCTCTTTTGATACTGCCTAGAGCATAACAAAGAGTCTGGGAGAGGTGGTGAGAGAGTTTTCACCTTCCCTTCTTCCAAGCCCCAGCGTGGCTCAGAAAAGTGTTTCATAAGAAGGTATTAATTCACAAGTTTAATCTCTGAGGAGTTATCCCCTAAAGAATTAGTCTCTAGATTTTCCAACAGACATATTATAGTACAAATTTAGTAATTAAGCCCTTTGGCAACATGGCATAATTTTCAGTGATGTTATCTATTACTAGCACCACCATTAGTTGCTCAGAAGCTTCCATAATTAGAACGAAGGACAAGATGTGGAAATAAAGACACACATTTTAAAAGATGTAATTTAAATCTGAGCCCAACTGGTTTGCGTGGTAGCGGGACTGAGAACAAGAAGTTGTGTGCTGTGAGTAGTGTTCCTGGAGGGCGAGAGGAAGGAGGTGGCGGGGGCCAGGTGATGCCCGGACAGTCTTCACTCGACTGCTTCACTTCCGATGGTGCGGTGCTGGTCCTCTTACTGCCCTCCTCTCCTCACTTTGCCTTTCTTTCCTGCTTTGGTCTGCTTGGAATGTTGGAGGGGGCTCAGTGTTTCTCGAGGGAGGTGCTGTTAACATTTTGATACAGTGATGCATCATCGTGTGGAACTTTGCTGTCCATTATAGGACATTTAGCATCCCTGGTTACTAGATACCTGTATTACTCTAACCAAGTCATTGAGTCAACCAGCATGGCCCCTCACACTTCCAAATACTGCCTGTGATTGAGAATCACTGGTTGCTAGAGAGTTGAGTGGGGTCTTTTGTTAGGAGGGAGGAGTAATTAGAGTTGCAGAAGGTGCAGTGCTCCGAGGGGCTGGCTCATTAATTTCTGATATGACCTGACCTTTTCCCAGTGCTGGAACTGCTTTGGGAGCCAATCTTATTTTTTAGGGACCAGGAGAATCGGGTTTTGCCAGTGGAAAACTTGGTCCCTGAACCTTGAAATCAACCAAAAAGTCACAGGGGGGATTCTGTCAGTGCCACAGAGGGTGGAGAGACTGCTTAGGCTCCCATAGGATGCTGGGTTTTTATTCTTGACTTACTGTGGCTGAACCTTCTAGACCTACTGAAAGTAAATGGTGGTCTACATGTGGCAGGGATCGACTGGGAGAAAAAATGCAGCAAGGGCAGTTTAAAGACAATCCAGGGGAAAGGGGCTTTGCCAGCCATTTCTTTTCTTTCTCTGTGATTACAAAAACTGGCAAAGTAGCCCTAAATTTGTGAGGTTATGTGTAGACTGTCAGATAGGAGATCTGAGATTGTTTTATAGTTAGTAAAGAGAAAAGGAACACTTTCAGGCATCTTGCTGTGGGGCCCCTATAAATGTCTTTGATTACAAGAACAGAAACTCATTCAAGTTGCCTTAAGAAATGGAAGGCTTAAGTAAGGATGCATGAGAAAATAAAACAAATGTCAGACATGTGGCAAGTTGGGAGGAATCCCAGAGGCCTTTCAGGATGAGAAAGAGCTGTAGTCTGGCCAGACCTCATGGAGACAGGACCTAGCTCAGGACCAGGAAGATTGTCCCCTGATCTGTTGCAACTCCAGCATGTATCTGCGCTAACAGTACTTGATCAGTCCACATTCTACTTCTTGACCATTAACATGGCTCAGCATTTCCATTTTGGCTTCTCTGCTCATGTCTTCCTGTCACCACAACCTAACTGATGGTCTGTGTATGGACCAAGAAGGAAAGGAATATGATAATTCTGTAGTAACTGTCATCCCCCTGGTCAAAGCTCTTCTACCAGGCAGTCTTAGGGGTACTCTCTTGGTCCACACAGCTGTGGCCTAGGTCTTCTTGCCTCATCAAGGACTGTGGTTTCTCTGGAAGGGAGCAATGGTGGGGTAGACTGATAGAACATGAGACCTCTCTGGTATAAGGACCCTGAATTCTTAACTCTTGGAATCAATATAAACAGTGTTTGTGGGCCATGTGTATAATAAAGAATTGGAAGATTACTTTCAAAGCCTACACGTTCAGTAGCAATTGTGAAAAAGCCTGTATCTTTTTTTTTTTTTTTTTTTTTTGAGGAAACTGGCTGCATCCCAGTGCAGAATGGTAGGGAAATTGCTGGGCTAGATGTTTGGGAAATGAGGAGTTGTATTTTCCATATGGATATCTTATTTTTTGCATCTGTCAAATGTGATTCTCTCAGCCACCCATGTATCCCACAGGAATAAGGGCTAGGTGGCTGTCTAAATGTTGAAAGACGTTTTGACATCTCTGACAAGTGTTGTTCAATAGCTGGGTTTGTAAGATTCCAGTTCTGACAAAGGAAGATAACTTGGCTTATTACTCCAAAGATAAATTCCATATAGATGTTGGCATTTTGGGGATTACCGCCTTACAAAGCAGACTTTAAAATGTTTTGTGTTGTAGTGTGCTTTGTTCATTTACCCCTAATCTTGGAGAGTTAGTTTCATCTGAACCAGTGATTGAATATGACTTTACAAGGGAGTGCATTCTCATATTGCAGAAGGCTCTGTCCCTATTTATGACTCTGTGACGGGGTAAGAAGGATGGTTCCAGCTCCATGGGCGTGTGCCCTGTGGCAGCACAGACAGTGAGCGCATTGGCTCACTGAATCCACTGAAGGCTCTTACTCTTCTCAAGTAGCTGCAGCACGGTGGTGCCACATACAGAGAGTCAGTATTTCCTTAGATGCAGCTTCTTTTGAAAGAGGCAGAAGAGAAGTGCAGCGGGGCTTCTGCAACTGCTGGTTGAGGAAAGAATGTACTCTGTTATTGAAGGATGATCGGGATCAGCTTTCTCACCCAGCTGCTGCCTACTGAGGGGAAAGGAGCAGAGATGAATCTTTTGCTTCAGTTTCTCTTCTTACTCTGTGAAGATCCCTATCCCCCCTATTGAATTTTTTTAATGAGAAGGGAAAAATAGAGCAATGTATCAAATTAGTTTTAACGTATATATTCGTGTTTCTTCTGAGCAGGAAGATTTGTATACAGATAACCACATATTTCCAGATTAAAATCTTCAGTTTTAAACAAGTGCTAACCTTACTTTATCTTTAGTTTATACTGTAAGTCAAATTTATGCATATCTAATTTATTTTTTACAAAAATAAAACAACATTATGTTTTTTCTCATAGAATCAGGAATTAATCTGCAGCCCCTGCATGAAGATTCTGTAGCAACAGTAAAGGCATCTGCTCTCTCTAGGGTGTAAAGAGATTCTGAAAGATGGCTGAGAGCCCCAGATCCTGAATTCTGGGATTTTGTCCTGCTGTAGTCCACTCCCTGTGAGGTTGTTGGGGGATAGATGTGCTCGGGAGGCAAGGACTGAGGACACAGATGCTTGAGGGGAGGGCTGAAACCTCCAGCTTTAGTGAACTGTCCTGTCCTTCCCATGAGCCACAGGAAGGGGGGATGGATCCTACTCAGGCCTTTTCCCTCCTGAGCCCATCATTGAATCTTGGCCTTCAACTTTCCAAGAAACAAGGCTGTGGCTAGAGTATTGGGTTGGCCAAAAGGTTCGTTTGTTTTTTTCTGCAAGATGGCTCTAGTAGCATTTAGTTGTCTTTAATGTCATTGAAACAATTTTGTTAGGTTGTATTGTGACAACTGTCATATCAGTGTGCATTTAAAAAAAACCCATCAAAATTGGTGAATTTTTGTGTAGCCATTTTAATACTGAAGATGGATGAAAAAAGCAACATTTTCGGCATATTATGCTTTGTTATTTCAAGAAAGATAAAAACAAAACTGAAATGCAGAAAAGGATTTGTGCAGTATGTGGAGAAGGTGCTGTGACTGATCGAACATGTCAAAAGTAGTTTGCAAAGTTTCGTGCTGGAGATTTCTCGCTGGACGATGCTCCATGGTCAGGTAGACCAGTTGAAGTTGATAGCGATCAAATGGAGACATTCATTGAGAACAATCAACCTTATACCACGCTGGAGATCGCCGACATACTCAAAGTATCCAGGTGAAGCGTTGATAATTATTTGCACCAGCTTTATTACGTTCATCGCTTTGATGTTTGGGTTCCACATAAGTTAAGTGAAAAAAACCTTCTTGACCGTATTTCCGCATGCAATTCTCTACTTAAACATAACAAAAATGTTCCGTTTTAAAAACCAATTGTGATGGGCAATGAAAAAGTGGATATGGTACAATAATGTGGAATGGAAGAGATCATGGGGCAAGCGAAATGAACCACCACCAACCACACCAAAGGCCTGTCTTCATCCAAAGAAGGTGATGTTGTGTATATGGTGGGATTGGAAAGGAGTCCTCTATTATGAGCTCCTTCCGGAAAAACCAAGCAATTAATTCCAGCAAGTACTGCTCCCAATTAGACCAACTGAAAGCAGCACTCGACGAAAAGCGTCCAGAGTTAGTCAACAGAAAACACATAATCCTCCATCAGGATAACGCAAGACTGTGTGTTTCTTTAATGACCAGGCAAAAACTGTTACAGCTTGGCTGGGAAGTTCTGATTCATCCGCTGTATTCACCAGACATTGCACCTTTGGGTGTCCGGTTACTTTGGTCTTTACCAAATTCTCTTAATGGAAAAAATTTCAATTCCCTGGAAGACTATAAAAGGCACCTGGAACAGTTCTTTGCTCAAAAGTTTTGGGAAGATGGAATCATGAAGTTGCCTGAAAAATGGCAGAAGGCAGTGGAACAAAAGGGTGAATATGTTGTTCAATAAAGTTCTTGGTGAAAATGAAAAATGTGTCTTTTATTTGTACTTAAAAACCAAAGGAACCTTTTGGGCAACCCAATAATATCTTCAAACATGACTTCTTATCAGCACGTCCCCCTTAAAAGAAGTTTCCTGCATGAGGAAGAGGCAGACCAGGTCCATGCTTCCCTTAGCTGTCAAAAGCTGTCCCTTTCTATTGGAAAGAACACTTATTAGATCACTTCTGAAATTCCTAATTATTGGCATTAGTAAAATATTTGCCAAACATTAAATAGTAGGACATTAGTAGTAACCCCCGATTAGGGTCTTTTACTTTGAGAGCCCCAAATCCCATGTCAGTATGGTACTGGACTTTAACTTCTTCTTCCTTCTGGTTTTTCTCTAAATGCCTTTCCATCTTTTCCCTCCTCTCACTAATCCTGTTACCTGGTGTAGATCCTTTGGTCTGTTTGCTCCCTTTCTTACATCTTTTTTGATTTTCAAAGTTCTGTGATTCCCAGCAGCCTGCAGGACAGTGTGCTTCTTAACTAGACATAAAGGCAGTCCACAGTCTGACTCCAACTTACTTTCTGACTTTGTACTCTTTCTATGCACAAACTGCTCCTTACTCAGACTGGTCTTTGGTCCCATTGTCTACTCTCAGCATAGAATGCCCTTTCTTTTCAGTGGCCATTTGGTTTGGTAGCATTGAAAGACATTTAACCTGTTAGCCAGATCTGCATTTCCATCTGGTCTGTATCATATTTTAGAAAGGTGACTTTGGGCAAAATATTTAATGTCTCTCAGCCTCAATTTTCTTCTTTGTAGGGTGGGACTCATAATAACGCCCTGATAGGCTGCTTGTGAGCATGGTGCCTGGGTTACTGCCTCGCCCGTGTCCTCTTTCCTTCCTGCCCAGCACAGAACTCTGTGTGTAAGCTCATCATGTGTGCTTGCTGATGAAGTTACTGAACATCAGAACTGCCCAGCTGACCTGAATCACATTTCTTGATTAGCCATCCTCTGCCTGCCACTGCCACACCTTCTCTAACCACATGTTTCTTAGATAAGACCCCAGCCCCACAACTCTATCAGTAAGTACCTAAAGATATACTCTCCTAGAGTATGGAGAAAGGGGACTCTTGTACACTGTTGGTGGGAATGTAAATTGGTACAGCCACTATGTAAAACAGCATGGAGGCTCCTTAAGCTAAAAATAGAGTTACCATATGATCCAGCAATCTTACTCCTGGGCATATATCCAGAAAAGACGAAAACTCTAATTCGGAAGATACACGCACCTCAATGTTCATAGCAGCACTATTTACAATAGCCAAGGCTTGGAAGCAGTCTAAAAGTCCATCGACAGATGAATGGATAAAGAAGATGCAGTATATATGTACAATGGAATATTACTCAGCCATGAAAAAGAATGAAATAATGCCATTTGCAGCAACGTGGATGGACCTAGAGATTGTCATACTGAATGAAGTAAGTCAGAAAAGACAAATATCATATGATATCACTTATATGTGGAGTCTAAAAAAATGATACAAATGAACCAATTTACAAAACAGAAATAGACTCACAGACATAGAAAACAAACTTATGGTTACCAAAGAGAAAACGGGGAGCGGGGAGGGATAAATTAGGAGGTTGGGATTAACATACACACTACAATATATAAAACAGATAAACAACAAGGATTTACTGTGTAGCACAGGGAACTATGTTCAATATCTTGTACTAACCTATAATGGAGAAGAATCTAAAAAATAATATATATGTATGTATAACTGAATCATTTTGCTGAACACCTGAAACATTGTAAATCAACTATATGTCAATAAAAAAAAAGATTGAATGAACTTGGTTCTTTGGGAAAAAAAGAAGATACTGTCACGTCCACCTGTGATGGTGAAAATTATCCTGGACCCTCATAATGTCCTGGTGTATCTGCCCACATCAGAAATTGAAGGCAGTTTCAGGGTCACTCCATATAACGCTGAGCACTGATTCATTGTCTTCGCAGTTGTTTCCTCTCACGTATAGTGAGATTTATCATGAAGATCAAATGCTGTGATTACAACTGTCATCATAAGGTATACCTCTTTAAAACAAACTTTTCCAGGGCCCAACCAACAGGCTTTTTATTCCAAACATCATTTAATAAAATGCAACATGACATTAACAGGATTGCTTATACAAACCTTTGGAGTTCATTTAAGCAGACTGTGCCCCATATTGATTCTCAGTTATAGCACGTTTGACATGAATAAACCTGCCAGTGTTCTCAAACAACGGTGTTGCTGTCCTGGCAGCTCTGCCCTACTCACTGTAGAGCTGAAAGCATATCTGTGTTTCTTTTGTTCACTCTATTTAAATTATGGTTTTACACCTCTTGCTCAAATGGTCTTAAGCCATATGTGAGGCTTATAAATTGTAGATTTTAAAACCTAACTCCTTCTGGCCCTTCTCACTCTTCCTCTTTTTTTTCCTCCATTTTCCTTATTGTATCATGCACAAAATAAGGCTTTAAAATTTTTTTCCACTCAAGGTGAGAATAACTTAAAAATTGCTTTTCTGGTTTGATTTTTCTTTCTTTCTTTTTTTTTTTTTTAGTTTTTAGCATGGGCTGCAATTTCATATATATGTGTGGGTCTCATTGCATTAATTTTGTCTCTTTTCTTGCTTGTTTTTTTAAAAAATTGTATTGGAGTATAGTTGATTTACCATGTGTAAGTTTCAGGTATACAACAGAGTGATTCAGTTATACATATCCATATCCATTCTTTTCAGATTCTTTTCCCATATAGGTTATTGCAGAATATTGAGTAGAGTTTCCTGTGCTGTACAGTGGGTCCTTGTTAGTTATCAATTTTTTATATAGTAGTGTGTATATGTTAATCCCAATCTCCTAATTTATCACTTCCTCCCACGTTTCCCCTTTGGTAACCATAAATTTGATTTTGAGATCTGTGAGCCTGTTTCTGTTTTGTAAATAAGTTCACTGGTATCATTTTTTTTAGATCCTGCATATAAACGATATCATATGATATTTGCCTTTCTCTGTCTGACTGACTCCACTTAGTATGGTAATCTCCAGGTCCGTCCATGTTGCTGCAAATGGCATTTTTTCATTCTTTTTAATGGTTGTGTAATATTCTATTGTATATATGTACCACATCTTCTTTATCCATTCCTCTGTCGATGGACATTTAGGTTGCTTCCATGTCTTGGCTATTGTAAACAGCTCTGCAATGAACATTGGGGTGCCTGTATCCTTTTGAACCATGTTTTTCTCCAGATATATGCCCGGGGTGGGATTGCTGGGTCATATGTTAGCTCTAGTTTTAGTTTCTTAAGGAACCTCCATGCTGTTCTCCATAGTGGCTGTACCAATTTATATTCCCAACCAGTGTAGGAGGGTTCCCTTTTCTCCACACCCTCTCCAGCACTTATTGTTTGTAGATATTTTGATGATGGCCATTCTGACCAGTGTGAGGTGATACCTCATTGCAGTTTTGATTTGCATTTCTCTAATAATTAGTAATGTTGAGCATCTTTTCATGTACTTTTTGGCCACCTGTCTGTCTTCTTTGGAGAAATATCTAGATTTTCTGTCCATTTTTCCGTTGGGTTGTTTGTTTTTTTGATATTAAGCTACATGAGCCATATGAGAGGAAATATTTGCTTGAGTTTATTGACGAGAGGCATAATAAGTACAACTGCATGGGTTTTTCTGTGGAAAAAAAAATTCCAGAAAGTTCCAAAAAGCAAAACTTGAATTTGCTGCACACTGGCAACTATTTACATAGCATTTACATTGTATTTACAACAACTTACATAGCATTTACATTGTATTAGGTAATACAGAGGTATTAGGTAATCTAGAGATTACTTAAAGTATATGAGAGGATGTGCATAGGTTATATGCAAACACTGTTATTTTATATAAGGGACTGGAGCATCTGTGACTTTTGGTATCCCCGCAGATACCTAGGGACGACTGAATTGTTCTGTCCAGATCCTTTTTTTTGGAGAAGAGTTATGATAGAGCTTTTTGTTTGGGGTTTTTCTGGGCTAGTAATCAGAAAGATTATCTAGTGTATCTTCTTTGAATGGAGAGATTTTATAGGCAGGCAACAGGAGCCTCCCAACCACTTCTCTCCATGAGCACTGATGGAGGGAGTGCCTGCGTGTGAGTGTGTTTTAGGATGGAAGAAAGGGAGGGTGCTAACAATAAACTGGGACACTAGGTTGCACAAAGTTGCTTGTTAATCCTTTTGAAGGAGAGACACCAGAGCTCAGCCATGTGTCCTTCCTCACAGAGTTATTCATAGTTGGAGGAGGCAAGAAATATACAGCCTCTGGTCAAGTTGGATTTTTTTTAAACTGTTGATTTTGCATTTTTTATATTACGGGCACCAGGATGAGGACAGCAATGGGAAGGAGAGGTACAGCAGCTGATATGTAGCCACTTTGTGACTTGTGTTAGGAGGGGTATCCTACTCCTTCTTCAATTTTAAATAACCCTCTCAATTTCCTGCCCTGTGGGCTGAGAACTTTTCTCCTGCTGGAAGCTCTCCCCTGTTCCCTCAGAATATAGGAAGAAGAGAAGACGGGGTCAGACCTGCCTCAGAACGATTGATAGCCCCTCTGTGGGTTTGTTCCTGAGGACGGAAAAAGAATTGCATCTTACTTTACTTCACGTCACACCCTGCTTGGCCCTCAAATCGCTGCTCTCAGATGTGCTCTCTCCGCCACATCCTGTCTGTCTGGGGTTCCCTCCCTCTCTTTTGTTTTGCTGCTGGGCAGGCCACTAAATGTTGTGGCTAATCCCTTGTGCCTACAATCCTTCCCAGGGTGAAAAAGATGGGAGAGGGATGCTCCTGAGGGGTGAGAGGCCCAACAAGAAGAGACCCAGAAGTGCCAAGGGCAAAGCCCTATTTCCCAGTTCAGCACCAGGCCTCCCTGCTTACCTGCTTCTTTGGGCATCACAGTTTAAGGCCACATTTTGGAGCTAGCAGACTTTGTTACTTATTGGCATTTTTTCCCCTCAATTACATATTTGTCTCCACAGTTAGATACTGAGTCTCCACAGGCATGGACCCTGCCATGAACTTCTCTTGCATTCTTTGCATGGCCTACACTGTAGGAGGAACGTGGCAGGGCCTCAGAATATGGGGGTTTCATTGCATTAATAGTTTGTAGCCTATCTTACTCATTCCCTTACCTTCACTTAATTACCATTTTTATCTGTTTCTTCAATGACCACCACTTGCTTGGTTCTCCCTGGAGTAGCATTTATTCTTCCAGGTGGGTCAAACTCTGCATGCCTCCAAAGCTGTCTGCAGTAGGATTGGTTTGGCCATATCTGATTTTATCTGTTGAGCTGAACCTTACCTTTTCCTCTCTTGTAACCCTGTGAAGGGCCTGCAATCTCAGGAACATGAGCCTCACTTTTTACTTAAGGAGCTTCCTTAACTACCAGGAGATGGAAGGGCCTGAGTTCTTTTTCATCAGGTCTCACTTAAATTGGCTGTGTGGTTAGAGAGTGTCCTTTCACCTCTGTGTAGTGTACTTTAATAATTGAGAGTCATCCCAGCTTCCTTAATCATGTCACTTTTGCTTTCATTAAAGTTGTCCTATTCCTTTGCCCTAGTTGTTTAATGCAGTTTTTTTCCCCTAGCCAGAATCATTTCTTTGAAGGGCAGGGACAAGACCTAATTCTCATTTATCCTTGGCTACCCTTTTTCTCCCTAGAGACCAAGCGTAAGACTCCATTCAAATTAGGTGATCCATAAGTGTTTTAACCTAATTAAACCCAAGCATTTATAGAGTTCAACAGAAAGAAATGCACTAGCTTCTAAACACACCTTGAGGTCAGCTGGTCCACCTCTTTTTTTTTTTTTTCTTTTACAACTTTATTGGAGTATAACTGCTTCACAATGGTGTGTTAGTTTCTGCTTTATAACAAAGTGAATCAGTTATACATATACATATGTTCCCATATCTCTTCCCTCTTGCATCTCCCTCGCTCCCACCCTCCCTATCCCACCCCTCCAGGCGGTCACAAAGCACGATCTGATCTCCCTGTGCTATGCGGCTGCTTCCCACTAGCTATCTACCTTACGTTTGGTAGTGTATATATGTCCATGCCTCTCTCTCGCTTTGTCACAGCTTACCCTACCCCCTCCCCATATCCTCAAGTCCATTCTCTAGTAGGTCTGTGTCTTTATTCCTGTCTTACCCCTAGGTTCTTCATGACATTTTTTTTCTTTAATTCCATATATATGTGTTAGCATACGGTATTTGGCTTTCTCTTTCTGACTTACTTCACTCTGTATGACACACTCTAGGTCTATCCACCTCATTACAAATAGCTCAATTTCGTTTCTTTTTATGGCTGAGTAATATTCCATTGTATATATGTGCCACATCTTCTTTATCCATTCATTCGATGATGGACACTTAGGTTGTTTCCATCTCTGGGCTATTGTAAATAGAGCTGCAATACACATTTTGGTACATGTCTCTTTTTGAATTATGGTTTTCTCAGGGTATATGCCCAGTAGTGGGATTGCTGGGTCATATGGTAGTTCTATTTGTAGTTTTTTAAGGAACCTCCATACTGTTCTCCATAGTGGCTGTACCAATTCACATTCCCACCAGCAGTGCAAGAGGGTTCCCTTTTCTCCACACCCTCTCCAGCATTTATTGTTTCTAGATTTTTTGATGATGGCCATTCTGACTGGTGTGAGATGATATTGCATTGTAGTTTTGATTTGCATTTCTCTAATGATTAGTGATGTTGAGCATTCTTTCATGTGTTTGTTGGCATTCTGTATATCTTCTTTGGAGAAATGTCTATTTAGGTCTTCTGCCCATTTTTGGATTGGGTTGTTTGTTTTTTTGATATTGAGCTGCATGAGCTGCTTGTAAATTTTGGAAATTAATCCTTTGTCAGTTGCTTCATTTGCAAATATTTTCTCCCATTCTGAGGGTGGTCTTTTGGTCTTGTTTATGGTTTCCTTTGCTGTGCAAAAGCTTTGAAGTTTCATTAGGTCCCATTTGTTTATTTTTGTTTTTATTTCCATTTCTCTAGGAGGTGGGTCAGAAAGGATCTTGCTGTGATTTATGTCATAGAGTGTTCTGCCTATGCTTTCCTCTGAGAGTTTTATAGTGTCTGAGCTTACATTTAGGTCTTTAATCCATTTGAGTTTATTTTTGTGTATGGTGTTAGGGAGTGGTCTAATCTCATACTTTTACATGTACCTGTCCAGTTTTCCCAGCACCACTTATTGAAGAGGCTGTCCTTCTCCACTGTACATTCCTGCCCCCTTTATCAAAGATAAGGTGGCCATATGTGCGTGGGTTTACCTCTGGCCTTTCTATCCTGTTCCATTGATCTATCTTTCTGTTTTTGTGCCAGTACCATACTGTCTTGATTACTGTAGCTTTGTAGTATAGTCTGAAGTCAGGGAGCCTGATTCCTCCACCTCCGTTTTTTGTTCTCAAGATTGCTTTGGCTATTCGGGGTCTTCTGTTTTTCCAAACAAATTTTGAAATTTTTTGTTCTAGTTCTGTGAAAAATGCCAGTGGTAGTTTGATAGGGATTGCATTGAATCTGTAGATTGCTTTGGCTAGTAGAGTCATTTTCACAGTATTGATTCCTCCAATCCAGGAACATCGTATATCTCTCCATCTATTTGTATCATCTTTAATTTGTTTCATCAGTGTCTTATAATTTTCTGCATACAGGTCTTTTGTCTCCTTAGGTAGGTTTATTCCTAGATATTTTATTCTTTTTGTTGCAATGGTAAATGGGAGTGTTTTCTTGATTTCACTTTCAGATTTTTCATCATTAGTGTACAGGAATGCCAGAGATTTCTGTGCATTAATTTTGTATCCTGCTACTTTACCAAATTCATTGATTAGCTCTATTAGTTTTCTGGTAGCATCTTTAGGATTCTCTATGTATAGTATCATGTCATCTGCAAACAGTGACAGCTTTACTTATTCTTTTCCAATTTGGATTCCTTTTATTTCCTTTTCTTCTCTGATTGCTGTGGCTAAAACTTCCAAAACTATGTTGAATAAGAGTGGTGAGAGTGGGCAGCCTTGTCTTGTTCCTGATCTTAGTGGAAATGGTTTCAGTTTTTCACCATTGAGGACGATGTTGGCTGTGGGTTTGTCATATATGGCCTTTATTATGTTGAGGAAAGTTCCCTCTATGCCTACTTTCTGGAGGGTTTTTATCATAAATGGGTGTTGAATTTTGTCGAAAGTTTTCTCTGCATCTATTGAGATGATCATATGGTTTTTCTCCTTCAATTTGTTAATATGGTGTATCACGTTGATTGATTTGCATATATTGAAGAATCCTTGTGTTCCTGGAATAAATCCCACTTGATCATGGTGCATGATCCTTTTAATATGCTGTTGGATTCTGTTTGCTAGTATTTTGTTGAGGATTTTTGCATCTGTGTTCATCAGTGATATTGGCCTGTAGTTTTCTCTTTGTGACATCCTTCTCTGGTTTTGGTATCAGGGTGACGGTGGCCTCGTAGAATGAGTTTGCGAGTGTTCCTCCCTCTGCTATATTTTGGAAGAGTTTGAGAAGGATAGGTGTTAGCTCTTCTCTAAATGTTTGATAGAATTCGCCTGTGAATCCATCTGGTCCTGGGCTTTTGTTTGTTGGAAGATTTTAAATCACAGTTTCAATTTCAGTGCTTGTGATTGGTCTGTTCATATTTTCTATTTCTTCCTGATTCAGTCTTGGCAGGTTGTGCATTTCTAAGAATTTGTCCATTTCTTCCAGGTTGTCCATTTTATTGGCATAGAGTTGCTTGTAGTAATCTGTCATGATCTTTTGTATTTCTGCAGTGTCAGTTGTTACTTCTCCTTTTTCATTTCTAATTCTATTGATTTGAGTCTTCTCCCTTTTTTTCTTGATGAGTCTGGCTAATGGTTTATCAATTTTGTTTATCTTCTCTAAACTAAAAGGAACCAGCTTTTAGTTATATTGATCTTTGCTACTGTTTCCTTCATTTCTTTTTCATTTATTTCTGATCTGATTTTTATTATTTCTTTCCTTCTGCTAACTTTGGGGGTTTTTTTGTTCTTCTTTGTCTAATTGCTTTAGGTGCAAGGTCAGGTTGTTTATTCGAGATGTTTCCTGTTTCTTAAGGCGGGATTGTATTGCTGTAAACTTCCCTCTTAGAACTGCTTTTGCTGCATCCCATAGGTTTTGGGTCATCGTGTCTCCATTGTCATTTGTTTCTAGGTATTTTTTTATTTCCTCTTTGATTTCTTCAGTTATCACTTCGTTATTAAGTAGTGTATTGTTTAGCCTCCATGTGTTTGTATTTTTTACAGCTCTTTTCCTGTAATTGATATCTAGTCTCATAGTGTTGTGGTTGGAAAAGATACTTGATACAATTTCAATTTTCTGAAATTTACCAAGGCTTGATTTGTGACCCAAGATATGATCTATCCTGGAGAATGTTCCATGAGCAGTTGAGAAAAATGTGTATTCTGTTGTTTTTGGATGGAATGTCCTATGAATATCAATTAAGTCCATCTTGTTTAATGTATCATTTAAAACTTGTGTTTCCTTGTTTATTTTCATTTTGGATGATCTGTCCATTGGTGAAAGTGGGGTGTTAAAGTCCCCTACTATGAATGTATTACTGTCGATTTCCTCTTTTATGGCTGTTAGTATTTGCCTTATGTATTGAGGTGCTCCTATGTTGGGTGCATAAATATTTACAATTGTTATATCTTCTTTTTGGGTAGATCCCTTGATCATAATGTAGTGTCCTTCTTTGTCTCTTCTAATAGTCTTTATTTTAAAGTCTATTTTGTCTGATATGAGAATTGCTACTCCAGCTTTCCTTTGGTTTCCACTTGCATGGAATATCTTTTTCCATCCCCTTACTTTCAGTCTGTATGTGTCTCTAGGTCTGAAGCGGGTCTCTTGTAGACAGCATATACATGGGTTTTGTTTTTGTATCCATTCAGCCAATCTGTGTCTTTTGGTGGGAGCATTTAGTCCATTTACATTTATGGTAATGATCGATATGTATGTTCCTATTCCCATTTTCTTAATTGTTTTGGGTTCGTTATTGTAGGTCTTTTCCTTCTGTTGTGTTTCTTGACTAGAGAAGTTCCTTTAACATTTGTTGTAAAGCTGGTTTGGTGGTGCTGAACTGTCTCAGCTTTTGCTTGTCTGTTAAGATTTTAATTTCTTCATCAAATCTGAATGAGATCCTTGCTGGGCAGAGTAATCTTGGTTGCAGGTTTTTCTCCTTCATCACTTTAAATATGTCCTGCCAGTCCCTTCTGGCTTGCAGTTTTTCTGCTGAAAGATCAGCTGTTAACCTTATGGGGATTCCCTTGTGTGTTATTTGTTTTTCCCTTGCTGCTTTTAATATGTTTTCTTTGTATTTAATTTTTGGCAGTTTGATTAATGTGTCTTGGCATATTTCTCCTTGGATTTATTCTGTATGGGAGTCTGTGCCTCCTGGACTTGATTAACTATTTCCTTTCCCATATTAGGGAAGTTTTCAACTATAATCTCTTCAAATATTTTCTCAGTCCCTTTCTTTTTCTCTTCTTCTTCTGGAACCCCTATAATTCGAATGTTGGTGCATTTAATGTTGTCCCAGAGGTCTCTGAGACTGTCCTCAATTCTTTTCATTCTTTTTTCTTTATTCTGCTCTGCAGTAGTTATTGCCACTATTTTATCTTTAGGTCACTTATCCATTCTTCTGCCTCAGTTATTCTGCTATTGATCCCATCTAGAGTATTTTTAATTTCATTTATTGTGTTGTTCATCTCTGTTTGTTTGCTCTTTAGTTCTTCTAGGTCCTTGTTAAACGTTTCTTGTATTTTCTCCATTCTATTTCCAAGATTTTGGATCATCTTTACTATCATTATTCTGAATTCTTTTTCAGGTAGACTGCCTATTTCCTCTTCATTTGTTAGGTCTGGTGGGTTTTTATCTTGCTCCTTCACCTGCTGTGTGTTTTTTTGTCTTCTCATTTTGCTTATCTTACTGTGTTTGGGGTCTCCTTTTAGCAGGCTGCAGGTTCATAGTGCCCATTGTTTTTGGTGTCTGTCTTCAGTGGCTAAAGTTGGTTCAGTGGGTTGTGCAGGCTTCCTGGTGGAGGGGACTAGTGCCTGTGTTCTGGTGGATGAGGCTGGATTTTGTCTTTTTGGTGGGCAGGTCCACGTGTGGTGGTGTGTTTCGGAGTGTCTGTGGACTTATTATGATTTTAGGCAGCCTCTCTGCTAATCTGTGGGGTTGTGTTCCTGTCTTGCTGGTTGTTTGGCATAGGGTGTCCAGCACTGTAGCTTGCTGGTCGTTGAGTGAAGCTGGGTGTTGGTGTTGAGATAGAGATCTCTGGGAGATTTTCGCCATTTGATATTCCATGGAGCTGGGAGGTCTCTTGTGGACCAGTGTTCTGAAGTTGGCTCTCCCACCTCAGAGGCACAGCACTGACTCCTGGCTGCAGCACCAAGAGCCTTTCATCCACATGGCTCAGAATAAAAGGGAGAAAAAGTAGAAAGAAAGAATTAATAGAAGTAGAAAGAAAGAAAGAAAGAAAGGAGGGAGGAAGGAGGGAAGGAAGGAGGGAAGGAAGGAAAAAAAGAAAGAAAGAAGATAAAGTAAAATAAAATAAAGTATGATAAAATATAATAAAGTTATTAAAATAAAAAATAATTATTAAGACAAAACAAAGAAACAAACAAACAAAAACGGACGGATAGAACCCTGGGACAAATGGTGGAAGCAAAGCTGTACAGACAAAATCTCACACAGAAGCATACACATACATACTCACAAAAAGGGGAAAAGGGGAGAAAATCATAAATCTTGCTCTCAAAGTCCACCTCCTCAATTTGGGATGATTCGTTGTCTATTCATGTATTCCACAGATGTGGGGTACATGAAGTTGATTGTGGAGATTTAATCCGCTGCTCCTGAGGCTGCTGGGAGAGATTCCCCTTTCTCTTCTTTGTTCTCACAGCTCCCGGGGCTCAGCTTTGGATTCGGCCCCGCCTCTGCGTGTAGGTTGCTGGAGGGCATCTTTTCTTCGCTCAGACAGGACGGGGTTAAAGGAGCAGCTCCCTCGGGGGCTCTGGCTCACTCAGGCCGGGGGGGAGGGAGGAGTGCGGAGTGCGGGGTGAGCCTGCAGCGGCAGAGGCCAGCGTGACGTTGCACCAGCCTGAGGCGCGCCCGTGCGTTCTCCCGGGGATGTTGTCTGTGGAGCCGGGGACCGTGGCAGTGGCGGGCTGCACAGGCTCCCGGGAGGGGAGGTGTGGAGAGTGACCTGCGCTCGCACACAGGCTTCTTGGTGGTGGCAGCAGCAGCCCCAGCGTCCCACGCCCGTCTCTGGGGTCCGCGCTTTCAGGCGCGCCTCGCGCCCGTCTCTGGAGCTCCTTTCAGCGGCGCTCTGAATCCCCTCTCCTCACGCACCAGGAAACAAAGAGGGAAGGAAAAGTCTCTTGCCTCTTCGACAGGTCCAGACTTTTCCCCGGACTCCCTCCCGGCCAGCCCTGGCGCACTAACCCCCTTCAGGCTGTGTTCACGCCACCAACCCTAGTCCTCTCCCTGTGCTCCGACCGAATCCCGGGCCTCAGCTCCCAGCCCCGCCCTTCCCGGCAGGCGAGCAGACAAGCCTCTCGGGCTGGTGAGTGCCGGTTGGCACTGATCCTCTGTGCGGGAATCTCTCCGCTTTCCCCTCCGCACCCCTGTTGCTGCGCTCTCCTCCACGACTCTGAAGCTTTCCCCCTCCGCCACCCGCAGTCTCTGCACACGAAGGGGCTTCCTAGTATGTGGAAACCTTTCCTCTTTCACAGCTCCCTCCCACTGGTGCAGGTCCCGTCCCTATCCTTTTGTCTCTGTTTATTCTTTTTTCTTTTGCCCTACCCAGGTACGTGGGGAGTTTCTTGCCTTTTGGGAGGTCTGAGGTCTTCTGTCAGCATTCAGTAGGTGTTCTGTAGGAGTTGTTCCACGTGTAGATGTATTTCTGGTGTATCTGTGGGGAGGAAGGTGATCTCCGTGTCTTACTCTTCCTCCATCTTCCCCAGAAGTCTCCTGGTCCACCTCTTTTTATGATCAATTTATTGATTCAGTTATTTCTTCATTCATCCCTCCCTCCTTCCCTCTATTTTGTACCAGGCACTGTGTAAGGAGCAAGGGATCTGAGGTGAATATAGACATGGAGCTTACTATCAAATGGGGAAGATAGACAATAAACAAATAATAAAGTCTGAAAGCTGTAAGTCCTGGGAGCTACAGAAGCCCACCACAGGGAGCTATCTTAGGGTCCAAGGAGGCTTTTGTGAGAATGTAAGGTTTAAACTGGGGATTGTCAACCCAGAGAAGGGAAGTGACTTGCCCAAGGCCAGTAAGTACCTCCTGTGTAGCAGAGCTTGGCCTGTAACTCAGATTTCTACCCTTCCCTGGGTTTATTCCCCTGAATTTCGTGAGAATGCTGTGAAAACTCTCATCATTTGATCTTCTGAATTTCATTGTGTACACACCTCTTAGCTATTACATGACTAGCTTACATTTTGATGAGAAAACCTTATATATTTTTTCCCTCTTTGCCACCTGTGAAGCAATGTGCAATGCTTTAGTACCTTCCCTGCTTCTGGAGTAGTTATTGGCTTGCCTTCTATTAACCTTCTCTCAATCCTGTGATAGTTTATGTTCTTCATAAGTTTTAAGTCTTATTTAATTTCCCCTAACTCATTAGGAGATTTTAAACTTTGTCCTACAGGGTGGTAAAAATTAAGGACTCAGGAATTACAGAAATTGAGAGTGGCCAAAAGGTAAGTGATGAAAAGTAAGAACTTTAATAAAAAATTAAAAATTTCAGAATAAACTTCAGGGGTTCTCTGAGATGAGCCTCAAGAGTAGAGACTGGAAAGGCATCTTTTTGCCAGTTTTTCCTAACTCTTCAAACCTTGTTACATAGAGGGCTTGGCTAGAGATGCCAACTGGCAAAAACTAAGAGAACTTCATGTGTCTATGCACAAATTTTTCACGTAGTATGCATGGGAGGAAGAGCAAGGCTGTGGGGCTGGAGTCCTTGGAAGGAAGATGTTAGAAAGGGGCCCTCTTAACCTATAGATAGAGTGGGTATTCTGCATTGGGCCTGTACAGATCATCCTATGATAGAAACATTTTATCATTCTGTATTAGTTTGCAGAGAAATATAGAAAATATGATTTGTGCAAGGTCACATATCTGGTTAATGAAGTCTTGAACTGTGTGGAATTGTCTGCAAAATGTTTATATTTAAGGGCATTTTTTTCTGGGTGGGTCTGTTTTCATAAGATTCTCAAACAGGGTTCTCATCACAGAAAGGTTAAGAATAATGGTATTAGCAGAAAATACTGATTTTAAAAAGTTTGGAGTGATAGAATCTTTCCATATGTGTCATGAAAATCAGAAATTGTTTAAAAATTGCTCTTTTATTGTATAATAGAAGCTTACACATGACAAAAATCACACGATTTAAAGATGTGACTAACTGAAAAATATTTACAGCATGTTTACTGTTAATATCTCTAACATGCAAGTAGAAACCCATCGGCAGTGTGTTTCAACAACAAGATGGTGTTGGCAAGAGTGAAGACCTCTGGAAGGCTATGGTTGGTTGGGTCTATGTTGTTATAACCTTTCTGGAGGGCAGTGTAGCAGCATACATAACTATGTAAGATGTGCATACACTTTGGTTGAGCAATTCAACTTCTAGAATTTGTCTAGAGAAGGCAATTGTACAGCTACTGAAAGATGCATGCACAGAGATACCCATGGCAGGTTTGTGTTTGATAAGAAAAAACTAGAAATAACCTAAGTATCCATTACTAGGAGACTTGTCACTAAATAATGGTACATGTCTACGATGGAATACTTGGTAGCCATTAATAATGATAAAGTTCTTCTGAACAGAGAGCTAGGAAATGAACCTACACTTATATGGTCACTTAATCTATGACAAAGGAGGCAAGGGTATATAATGTGGAAAAGACAGCCTCTTCAAAAAGCAATGTTGGGAAAACTGGACAGCCACGTGCAGAAGAATCAAACTGGACTTTTTTCTCATACCATGTACAAAAATAAACTCAAAATGGGTTAAAGACTTAAATATGAGACCTGAAACCATAAAACTCCTAGAAGAAAACATAGGCAGTTCACTCTATGACACTGGTCTTACCAATATTTTTTTTGATCTGTCTCCTCGGGCAAGGGAAACAAAAGCAACAATAAACAAATGGGACTATATCAAACTAAAAAGCTTTTCTCTGTGAAGGAAACTATTAACAAAATGAAAAGGCAGACTACTGAATGGGAGAAGATGTTTGCAAATGATATATCCAATAAGGGGGTTAATATCTAAAATATACAAAGAACTCATACAACTCAACATAAAAAAAACTATTAAAAAATGGACAGATCTGAATAGATATTTTTCCAAAAAAGACATACAGATGGCCAAGAGAAACATGAAAAGATGCTCAACATCACTAATCATCAGGAAAATGCAAATCAAAAACCACAAAACCTTACAACTGTCAGAATGGCTATCATCAAAAAGGCAACAGATAACAAGTATTGGCCAGGATGTGGAGATAAGGGAACCCTTGTGCACTGTTGGTGGGAATATAAATTGGTGCAGCCACTATGGAAAACAGTATGGAGGTTCCTCAAGAAACTAAAAATAGATCTATCATATGATCCAGCAATTCCACTCCTGGGTATATATCTGAAGAAAACGAAAATAGTAATTCAAAAAGATACAAGTACCCCGATGTTCATAGCAGCATTATTTACAATAGCCAAGACATGGAAACAACTGAAACGTCCACTGATAGATGAATGGATAAAGAAGACACACACGCACACATCCGTATACATACACAGACTGGAATATTAGCTATAAAAATGAAATCTTGTCATTTGTGATGAGATGGATGGACCTAGAGGGTATTATGCTAAGTGAAATATGTCAGGGAAAAACAAATACCATATGATTTCACTTATACGTAGAATCTAAGAAAAAAAAACAAATGAGCAAACATTACAGAAACAGAGTCCTTGATACAGAGAATAAACGGTCTGGTTGCAAGATTTGCGGGGGGTGGGTGAAATAGGTGAGGGAGATTAAGAGATACAAACTTCCAATTATAAAATGAGTCACAGGGATGAAATGTACAGCATGGGGAATATAGTCAACAAAATTATAATAACTTTGTATGGTGTCAGAGGGTAACTAGTCTTATTGAGATCATTTTGTAATGTATAGAAATATCAAATCACTATGTTCTACTATAACTAACAGTATGGTATGTAAATTATACTTCAATTAAAAAAAGGTACTTTATTTTTATGGAAAGATATCTCTGACAAATTAGTAAGTTAAACTAATTCTGATCACAGAAAATCTTAAATAATTCCTTCACCCAGTTTTTCTTTATCTGACGTGGATGTTTCCTCTAGCATCATCATATTGTTGTTTTCTTTAATAGATCTTCATTGGAGTATAATTGCTTCACAATACTGTGTTAGTCCTGTTGTACAACAAAGTGCATTAGCCATATGCATACATATGTCCCCACATTCCCCCCCTCTTGAGCCTCCCTCCCATCCTCCCTATCCCACCTCTCTAGGTCCTCGCAGAGCGCCGAGCTGATCTCCCTGTGCTATGCGGCTGCTTCCCACTAGCTATCTATTTTACATTTGGTAGTGTATATGTGTCGATGCTACCCTCACTTCACCCCAGCTTCCCCTCCCTCCACCGTGTCCTCAAGTCCATTCTCTATGGCTGTGTCTTTATTCCTGCCCTCTCACTAGGTTCATCAGTATCATTTGTTGTTTTTTTTTTTAGATTCCATATATACGTGTTAGCATACGGTATTTGTTTTTCTCTTTCTGACTTACTTCGCTCTATGACAGACTCTAGGTCCATCCACCTCACTACAAATAACTCAATTTCGTTTCTTTTCATGGCGGAGTGATATTCCATTGTATATATGTGCCACATCTTCTTTATCCATTCATCCAATGATGGACACTTAGGTTGCTTCCATGTCCTAGCTATTGTAAATAGTGCTGCATTGAACATTGTGCTACATGTCTCTTTTTGAATTCTGGTTTTCTCAGGGTATATGCCCAGTAGTGGGATTGCTGGGTCATATGTTAGTTCTATTTTTAGTTTTTTAAGGCACCCCCATACTGTTCTCCATAGTAGCTGTATCAATTTACATTCCCACCAACAGTGCAAGAGGGTTCCCTTTTCACCACAGTTTCCAGCATTTGTTGTTTCTAGATTTTTTGATAATGGCCATTCTGACCAGTGTGCGGTGATACCTCATTATAGTTTTTTTTTTTTTTTTTTTTTTGCTATACGCGGGCCTCTCACTGTTGTGGCCCCTCCCGTTGCAGAGCACAGGCTCCGTATGCGCAGGCTCAGCGGCCATGGCTCACGGGCCCAGCCGCTCCGCGGCATGTGGGATCTTCCCAGACCGGGGCACGAACCCGTGTCCCCTGCATCGGCAGGCGGACTCTCAACCACTGCGCCACCAGGGAAGCCCGCTCATTATAGTTTTGATTTGCATTTCTCTAATAATTAGTGATGTTGAACGTGTTTTCATGTGCCTCTTGGCCATCTGTATGTCTTTGGTGAAATGTCTAGGTCTTCTGCCCATTAAATTCAATTGTTCGTTTTTTGATATTGAGCTCCATGAGCTGTTTGTATATTTTGGAGATTAATCCTTTGTCCATTGTATCATTTGCAAATATTTTCTCCCATTCTGAGCATTGTCATTTTGTCTTTTTTTTTTTTTTTTTTTGCGGTACGTGGGCCTCTCACTGTTGTGGCCTCTCCCGTTGCGGAGCACAGGCTCCGGACGCGCAGGCTCAGTGGCCATGGCTCATGGGCCCAGCTGCTCCAAGGCATGTGGGATCTTCCCGGACTGGGACACGAACCCGTGTCCCCTGCATTGGCAGGTGGGCTCTCAACCACTGTGCCACCAGGGAAGCCCCCATTTCGTCTTTTTTATGGTTTCCTTTGCTGTGCAAAAGCTTTTAAGTTTAATTAGGTCCCATTTGTTTAGTTTTGTTTTTATTTCCATTACTCTAGGAGGTGGGTCAGAAAAGATCTTGCTGTGGTTTATGTCAAAGAGTGTTTTTCCTGTGATTTCCTCTAAGAGTTTTGTAGTGTCTGGTCTTACATTTAGGTCTTTAATCCATTTAGAGTTTATTTTTGTGTATCGCATTAGATAGTGTTCTAATTTCATTCTTTTACATGTAGCTGTCTAGTTTTCCCAGCAGCACTTATTGAAGAGGCTGTCTTTTCTCCATTGTATGTTCTTCCCTCCTTTGTCATAAATTAGGTGACCATATGTATGTGAGTTTATCTCTGGGCTCCCTATCCTGTACCATTGATCTATATTTCTGTTTTTGTGCCAGTACCATACTGTCTTGATTACTGTGGCTTTGTAGTATAGTTTGAAGTTGGGGAGCCTGATTCCTCCACCTTTGTTTTTCTTTCTCCTGATCGCTTTGGCTATTTGGCATCTTTTGTGTTTGCATACGAATTGTAAAATTTTTTGTTTTAATTCTGTGAAGAATGCTATTGGTAGTCTGATAGGGATTGCATTGAATCTGTAGATTGCTTTAGGTAGTATAGTCATTTTTACAACATTGATCCTTCCCATCCAAGAACATGGTATATTTTTCCATCTGTTTATGTCATCTTTGATATCTTTCATCAGTGTTTTATAGTTTTCTGAGTACAAGTCTTTCGCCTCCTTAGGTAGGCTTATTCCTAGGTATTTTATTCTTTTTGTTGCAATGGTAAATGGGATTGTTTCCTTAATTTCTCTTTCTGATTTTTCGTTATTAGTGTATAGGAATCCCAGAGATTTCTGTGCATTAATTTTGTATCCTTACCGAATTCATTGATTAGTTCTAGTAGTTTTCTTGTGGCATCTTTAGGATTTTCATGTCATCTGGAAGCAGTGACAGTTTTACTTCTTCTTTTCCAATTTGTATTCTTTTTATTTCTTTTTCTTCTCTGATTGACGTGACTAGGACTTCCAAAACTATGTTAAGTAAGAGTGATGAGAGTGGACATCCTTGTCTTGTTCCTGATCTTAGTGGAAATGCTTTCAGTTTTTCACCACTGAGTATGATGTTTGCTGTGGGTTTGTCATATATGGTCTTTATTATGTTGAGGTAGCTTCCCTCTATGCCCATTTTCTGGAGAGTTTTTATCATAAATGGGTGTTGAGCTTTGTCAAAAACTTTTTCTGCATCTATTGTGATGATCTTATGGGTTTTATTCCTTAATTTGTTAATATGGTGTATCACATTGATTGTTTTGTGTATATTGAAGAATCCTTGCATCTCTGGCATAAATCCCACTTGATCATGGTGTACGAGCCTTTTAATATCTTGTTGGATTCTGTTTGCTAGTATTTTGTTCAGGATTTTTGCATCTATGTTCATCAGTGATATTGGTTTATAGTTTTCTTTTTTGTGATATCTTTGTCTGGTTTTGGTATCAGGGTGATGGTAGCTTCGTAGAATGAATTTGGGAGTTTTCCTCCCAGTGCAGTTTTCTGGAAGAGTTTGAGAAGGATCAGTGTTAGCTCTTCTCTAAATGTTTGATAGAAATCGCCTGTGAAGCTATCTGATCCTGGACTTTTGTTTATCGGAAGATTTTTGATTACAGTTTCAATTTCATTACTTGTGATAAATCTGTTTATATTTTCTGATTTTTACTGGTTCAGTCTTGGAAAATTGTACCTTTCCAAGAATTTGTCCATTTCTTCATGGTTGTCCATTTTATCGGCATATAGTTGTTTGTAGTAGTCTTTTATAATTCTTTGAATTTCTGCAGTGTCAGGTATGATTTATCCCTTTTCATTTCTAATTTTATTGATTTGCATCCTCTCCCGTTTTTTCTTGATGAGTCTGGCTAAGGGTTGATCAATTTTGTTTATCTTCTCAAAGAAACAGCTTTTAGTTTCATTGATCTTTGCTATTGTTTTCTTTGTTTCTACTTCATTTATTTCTGCTCTGATCTTTATGATTTCTTTCCTTCTACTGACTTTAGGTTTTCTTTGTTCTTCTTTCTCTAGGTGCTTTAGGTGTAGTGTTAGATTGTTTGAGATTTTTCTGGTTTCTTGAGGTGAGATTGAATTGGTATAAACTTCCCTCTTAGAACTGCTTTTCCTGCTCCCACAGGTTTTGGGTCGTGTTTTTGTTGTCATTTGTTTCCATGTATTTTTTATTTTCTTTGATTTCTTCAGTGATCTCTTGGTTACTTAGTAGCACACTGTTTAGCCTCCATGTATTTGTGTTTTTTTCCTGTAATTGATTTCCAGTCTCATAGCGCTGTGGTCAGAAAAGATGCTTGATACAATTTCAACTTACTTAAATTTTCCGAGGCTTGGTTTGTGACCCAAGATGTGATCTATTCTGGAGAATGTTCTCTGTGCACTTAAGAAGAAAGTGTATTCTGCCACTTTCAGGTGGAATGTTCTATAGATATGAATTAAATCTATCTGGTCTAATGTGTCAGTTAAAGCTTGTGTTTCCTTATTTATTTTCTGTTTGGATGATCTGTGTGTTGGTGTAAGTGGGTGTTAAAGTCCCCTACAATTATTGTGTTAATGTCGATTTCCCCTTTCATGGTTGTTAGCATTTGCCTTATGTATTGAGGTGCTCCTACATTGGGTGCATAAACATTTGTAATTGTTACATCTTCTTCCTGGATTGGTCCCTTGATCATTACGTAGTGTCCTTCCTTATCTCTTGTAACAGTCTTTATTTTAAAGTCTATTTTATCTGATACGAGTGTTGCTGCTCCAGCTTTCTTCTGATTTCCATTTGCATGGAATATTCTTTTCCATCCCTTCACTTTCAGTCTGTATGTGTCCCTAGGTCTGAAGTGGGTCTCTTGTAGACAGCCTACATATGGGTCTTGTTTTTGTATCCATTCAGGCAGTCTGTGTCTTTTGGTTGGGGTATTTAATACATTTACATTAAGGTTATTATCCATATGTATGTTCCTATTACCATTTTCTTAATCGTTTTGGGTTTGTTTTTGTGGGTCTTTTTCTTCTGTTGTGTTTCCTGCCTAGAGAAGTTTCTTTAGCATTTGTTGTAAAGCTGGTTTGATGGTGCTGAATTCTCTTAGCTTTTGCTTGTCTGAAAACCTTTTGATTTCTACGTCAAATCTGAATGAGATCATTGCTGGGTAGAGTAATCTTTTTTTTTTTTTTTTTTTTTTTGGCGGTACACGGGCCTCTCACTGTGTGGCCTTTCCCGTTGTGGAGCACAGGCTCCGGACACGCAGGCTCAGCAGCCATGGCTCACGGGCCCAGCCAGTCTGCGGCATGTGAGATCTTCCCGGACTGGGGCACGAACCCGCGTCCCCTGCATCGTCAGGCGGACTCTCAACCACTGCGCCACCAGGGAAGCCCCTGGGTAGAGTAATCTTGGTTGTAGGTTTTTCTCTTTCATCACTTTAAGTACACCCTGCCACTCTCTTCTGGCCTGCAGAGTTTCTCCTGAAAAATCAGCTGATAACCTTATGGGGATCCCTTTGTAAGTTATTTTTTGTTTTTCCCTTACTGCTTTTAATATTTTTTCTTTGAATTTAATTTTTGTTAGTTTGATTAATATGTGTGTTGGTGTGTTTCTCCTAGGGTTTATCCTGTATGGGACTCTCTGTGCTTCCTGGGCTTGGGTGACTATTTCCTTTCCCATGTTAGGGAAGTTTTCCACTATAATCTCTTCAAATATTTTCTCAGTCCCTTTCTTTTTCTCTTCTTCTTCTGGGACCCCTATAATTTGAATGTTGGTGTGTTTAGTGTTGTTCCAGAGGTCTCTGAGATTGTCTTCAGTTCTTCTCATTCTTTTTTCTTGATTCTGCTCCTCGGCAGTTATTTCCACCATTTTGTCTTCCAGCTCACTTATTCATTCTTGTGCCTCAGTTATTCTGTTATTGATTCCTTCTAGTTTATTTTTCATTTCAGTTATTGTGTTGTTCATCTCTGTTTGTTTGTTCTTTAGTTCTTCTAGATCTTTGTTAAACATTTCTTGAATTTTCTCAATCCGTGCCTCCAATGTATTTCTGAGATTCTGGATCATCTTTACGGTCATTACTCTGAATTCTTTTTCTGGTAGGTTGTCTATTTCCTCTTCATTTAGTTATTCTTGTAGGTTTTTACCTGGCTCCTTCATCGGTGGCATATTTTTATGCCATCTCATTTTTTCCCCCTTTTTTTATGAGTGAGATTGTGTTCCTATCTTACTGGTTGTTTGGCCTGAGGCTTCCAACACTGGAGTTTGTAGGCTGTTGGGTAGAGCTGGGTCTTGGTGCTGAGATGAGGACCTCCAGGAGACCTCACTCTGATTAATATTCCTTAGGGTCTGAAGTTCTCTGTTAGTCCAGTGGGTCAGACTTGGAGCTCCCAGTGCAGGAGCTTCGGCACAACCCCTGGCTCATGAACCAAGACCCCACAAGCTACATGGGGCAGCCAAAAAAAAAGGAGAACAATAACAAAGTAAAAAATAAATAAAATTCGACTAGGAAACTAACAGCTATCTTAGAAAAAATATAAAAATAAAAATATAGATGAAAGAACAACCAGAAGGTAAAACAGAACCGTGATAGTAAAAATGAGGAGGAGAGAAAAAAAAAAAAGGTGGAAAAGGCCTTGGCTGTGGAGGGTGGGGCCTAAGCAAGGGTGAGGTTTGGGTGGTGGGTGGGGCCTATGCTTCGGACCCACAGGGCTGGAAAAGGCCATAGGGGGTGTGGGGGTTGGGGCTTAGGCTCAACAGAAGGGGCCCAGGGTGCCTCCTGCCTCTGGTCTCAGAGGGTGGGGGACCCCACCTGGGAACCCAGCAGGCTTCCTGGGCTCAAGTGAGGGGCAGGGGGCAAACGCTCTCCACTCCTCCTCCTGCTCCTCTGGTCCTGGAGGGCCCCTCCCAGTTGACTCTCTTGTTCTCTCCTATGCCCTCCTCCCTCCTATGCCCACAAGACCAACCCAGCCCAGAGGGGACCTCTGAGGGCATAGGATCCGGCCAGAGAGCCAGGCAGACTCCGCTGGCTGATTGGGGAGGGGAAATGCTGGGTGTGCTCCCCCCGATATGTACCTCCGAGGGTCCCTCCAGGTGTGGGAACCCCTCCCTCCTTTCAGCCACCCCTCAGGGGCGCTGGTCCTGTCTGGCCTCCACTTTTCCTCTACGTCCTACTGGTTCACTTGGGTGTTCATCCCGTCTCCTTGGGTGTCGGGATCCCCCACCAGCATCTTGCAGGTGTCCTAGTTGTGGGGAGACACAAACTCTGCATCTTCCCACACCACCATCTTGACTCCGCCGCCTCCATATTTGTTTTTGACATTGGAAAATCATAACCTCTTGAGTGAAGGCAAAATAATATCCATGAAACCTTTTTAGAGTTTTTGATAATTTTATTAATTCTCCATTAACATCTCATTATTTAAAACTTTTAATTTTCGGTGGGCTTAGAAAGTAAAAACATCTATCTGCAGCTAATGGACATTCTTTTGGGCCAAAGGCTAGGAACACATGGTCTAAAGAATCTCTTAAAGGAAGTTAGTTAATGTCCTCTGCCATCCAATCTCCTCTTTTACTTTTATGAGAATCTGTGCTAAGGGGAATCTTTGAGAGCATATTCCAACTCAGGACATGTATACTGCCTTAGAAACTTGAAGCAAGTATTAAATGAAACTTACTTTCACAGAATTAAATTTGTTTCATTCTGAAATCTGGCGATACTATTTAATGCCAGTTCATTTCTACAAAGACTTATCAAGCCCTTGTGGATTCAGGGAGAAGAAAGATGGGAGACAACACTTGTGAGGACTTTAGCCAGTCCCCTGGGGCATGCTGAGGGCTCACTGGTGACCTTGGGTTTAGAGTGAGAGCATTCAACAGAATTCTGTGTCTTTCCTCTCTCTGGGCCTGTGTGTGAAGGAGTGAAGAGAGGAAGTCAGCCAGGGTGTGGCTTTGCCCAGTGAGCGGGTCCCTGTGAGAGTGGGAGGGATTTTCACTCAGGGAGGGAGTGGTTATGACAATTGACAATGGAATTTAAACTGGTGAAGGAGGTGAGGCCAGACAGGAGGAGGCTGAGGGAAAGTGAGAAGTGGGAGGATCAGCAGGTCTAACTGGGGTCACTGGAGTGGGGGTACCAGAGATGGGAAACTGAGAGGATGGTGGTAGTTGGAGAGGAACGTGGAGGAATTTCAGTTAAGAACTGGTGTGTGTTCTTGGAGTTAGGGTGAAGGACAGGGACTGAGAAGTGGGGGATTGGAAGCACCATCTACGTGGACACTGAATTCACCTAGAATTGTGGCCACCATAGTGATGAAGAGTGACAGGGAGCCAGGAAACCAGATCTTCCTAGAATGCAGGAAAATGGGTGGTACGATCTGATTTTTTGTGATTCAGAACTCAGAGTTTTTACAGAAGAAGAAAGAGGGACAGTGGTCCAGATGTGGTGATGAGAAGCAATAAGAACGTCCACCCTACCTCTAAGCCCTGTGGTTTGAGAATGTGGGGAGAAAATAGACACCACTTGAGAGGACTGGGAGTGGGAGAGCAAGTGTCCTCAGGGAACAGCCAAGTAGGAAGATAGAGGGAGCATTCAGAGAGAAAGAGAATCTTCCTGATGGCTGCCTGTGAGTTCCAGAGAGCACAGGAAAAGGGGCTTCAGACACTGGGAGGGAGAGGATGAGAAGTAAGGTCAAGAAAAAAGTATGAAAGAGGCTGTTTGAGCATAAAAGTTGGAGGAATGAGAAGTGACTTGGGCTTCTCATTGTGTCTGTTGTCAACAGGAATAAAAGATATAATGAAATTAGTCCTGATATTCCCAAGGCTGAATATAGGGAATGGGATGGCAGGCAGGCAGTGTGGATATTGGAGCACCCAGTGTTCTGGGTCTTCAAACAGACTCCTGCTTGAGGGGTAGTCTAACCCCAGCTAGAGGAGGGGTTATCTTAATTCTGAGCACTCAGCTCATCCTTATCCCTGCCCAAGGAAGGGTAAAGAGCAGGAGAGGGTCATGGAAGGCTCTTCTGCTTTCTTCAGCTTTGTGATCACTTCACATATTTCACACATTGACAGCATCACTTTGACTGTGACATATTCTGCTAATTACTTTGTGCCTGATAAAGTGCCCGCCTTCTTTTCTTTTTTCTTTCCTTCCCATTTACCCATTTGTACTACTTGTGTCTGGACAGACGAAGGCCGTAATGTGTGCTAGTCTGAGGGCAGAGCATTGCAATATGCCCTATAGGGCTCTGCTCAGTTAGATACTGTCTGCAAGAAGGCATTTGGTTTAAAACCAGGGATCACTTCTGCCAACCTCAGGGGCATCAGTTCTATCTTCTGGGCAATCCAAACAGAATTCCGTAGTACAAGCCAAAGAAACTAAACAACTACATGTATGAACTGACCTTTCAGTGACCTATTTTAGGGAAATTAATTTGTGTTTAACTCTTTGTGAGTACTGGATTTAAAATTCAAAATGAACTCCTTGATAAGTCCTGACTGCCTCCCTGTGGACAGATGCTAGTTTCTTAATTCTCACAAGAAGAGATCCAAGAGAGATTTGTCAAAAGGACCTAATATTAATTTTAACTCCTCTTTCTGGAATCCTGCTACCTTTATGAGGATATCACACAGAAATGACATTTCATGAAACATTTGAGTTGTTTTAAGATTTCATTTCTAAAGCTCTACTTTGTGTGTGAGGGGAATTCTCAGAAATGAATCATACTTTTCAAAACAAAGGGAGGGAACAAATGTGAATATAAAGGTTGGTTAGAGAAGGAAACACATTTTTCTTGTGGAAGATTACAGCATGTGGTAGAGGTTTCAGAGGTGGACTGAAGCAGGGGAAGATGGCACTGATGAAATCATGATTTTAAAGGTACCCCTTCCCTCCTTACAAAGAAATCTATCCTACAGATCACTTACATAGTACATAAATAATAAACACAACCAAGTTTTACTGGCATTTTTTTTTCCAACTTTGCATTGACACTTCCTCATATCTGCAGTATAGTCATGGTCATAGTTTGGTCCCTGCAAGATTCTGAAAGTCCTGAGATAGCAAAGTTAAATCACATCCCTGCCAGGCTGTAAACTTTTAGAAAGCAGGACAAGACATTTTATGTCTTACACAATGACTTTGGGGAAATGATCTCACCCTTTGGGATGTTCTAGATGCCACAGTCACAATGAGACGATACTTCAATGAATGTAAATGTATTCAATGTATATTTGTTGACTAAATTAAATTATGGCCAGTGTATTATTTAGTACTGTATATTCTTTTCTAATTCTGTGGCTGCTAGCAATTCAAATGCTTGTGTGTAAGGAAATGTACAAATATACACACATACAGGTACACACACAGAGACATATACTGATACATGAGATACCTGGATATACAGAGAGACACCCTGACTCTTTGCTAACATAATTTTCAATTAACCAGAATGTTGCATTTCCCAACTAGGTATGTATAAGTTTACTGTAAACGTAGTTGTATTTCATCAGTTTTTTAATCTTTTGCCTCATAGAGGAAACAACCATGTTTAGGAAACTATGTCTTAGGAAATAAAAATCAGCTCAGGAAGGGGAATGTGGCATCTCTTGGTAGCTTAAACCTAATCTCTCCACTGCTGATGTAGTTTTGACATTTTTAATCTCTAGTTTGTGCAGAAGAAACCCATAAGTTATTCTTATGGAAGAAGTGCAGGGGCCTCAACATAGGTTCATATTCCTTAATTAAGAGCTTGTGTGATGAGAGAGAAGATCAAGGTGGTGGGATAGGATGTGGAATTAACCTCCCCTGACAAACACATAAAAAATACATCCTCATGTGGAACAGTTCTTTTTTTTTTTGAACGTTTTTATTGGAGTATAATTGCTTTACGATTGTGTGTTAGTTTCTGCTTTATAACGAAGTGAATCAGTTATCCATATACATATATCCCCATATCTCTTCCCTCTTGCATCTCCCTCCCTCCCACCCTCCCTATCCCACCCTTGTAGCTGGTCACAAAGCACTGAGCTGATCTCCCTGTGCTATGAGACTTCTTCCCACTAGCTATCTTTTTTACATTTGGTAGTGTATATATGTCCATATATACACTACCACTCTCTCACTTTGTCCCAGCTTACCCTTCCCTCTCCCTGTGTCCTCAAGTCCATTTCCTAGTAGGTCTGCGTCTTTATTCCCATCTTGCCCCTAGGTTCTTCATGACCATCATTTTGTTTTAGATTCTATATATATATGTGTTAGCATACGGTATTCGTTTTTCTCTTTCTGACTTACTTCACTCTCTATGACAGACTCTAGGTCCATCCACCTCATCACAAATAACTCAATTTCATTCCTTTTTCTAGCTGAGTAATATTCCATTGTATATATGTGCCACATCTTCTTTATCCATTCATCTGTTGATGGACACTTAGGTTGCTTCCATGTCCTGGCTATTGTAAATAGAGCTGCAGTGAACATTGTGGTACATAACTCTTTTTGCATTATGGTTTTCTCAGGGTATATGCCCAGTAGTGGGATTGCTGGGTCATATGGTAATTCTATTTTTAGTTTTTTAAGGAACCTGCATACTGTTCTCCATAGTGGCTGTATCAATTTACATTCCCACCAACAGTGCAAGAGGGTTCCCTTTTCTCCACACCCTCTCTAGCATTTATTGTTTGTAGATTTTTTGATGATGGCCATTCTGACTGGTGTGAGATGATATCGCATTGTAGTTTTGATTTGCATTTCTCTAATGATTAGTGATGTTGAGCATTCTTTCATGTGTTTGTTGGCAGTCTGTATATCTTCTTTGGAGAAATGTCTATTTAGGTCTTCTGCCCATTTTTGGATTGGGTTGTTTGTTTTTTTGATATTGAGCTGCATGAGCTGCTTGTAAATTTTGGAAATTAATCCTTTGTCAGTTGCTTCATTTGCAAATATTTTCTCCCATTCTGAGGGTTGTCTTTTGGTCTTGTTTATGGTTTCCTTTGCTGTGCAAAAGCTTTGAAGTTTCATTAGGTCCCATTTGTTCATTTTTGTTTTTATTTCCATTTCTCTAAGAGGTGGGTCAAAAAGGATCTTGCTGTGATTTATGTCATAGAGTGTTCTGCCTATGTGTTCCTCTAAGAGTTTTATAGTGTCTGGTCTTACATTTAGGTCTTTAATCCATTTTGAGTTTATTTTTGTGTATGGTGTTAGGGAGTGTTCTAATTTCATTCTTTTACATGTAGCTGTCCAGTTTCCCCAGCACCACTTATTGAAGAGGCTGTCTTTTCTCCATTGTATATTCTTGCCTCCTTTCTCAAAGATAAGGTGACCATATGTGTGTGGGCTTATCTCTGGGCTTTCTGTCCTATGGAACAGTTCTTACTGAAAACTAACTGAATCCTGGCAGAAAGATTCCTGTACAAACAAGGTTGTAAGAAAGATCCACATGGAATTGGGTAAGACACGAAGAGGAGTGTGCCCCAGGGAGGAGACTCAGAGGAAAAGGAAGATTTTAAGGTCAGAGATCCTCCTTGGGGAGTAACTGGTTTGAACTACATATTGGGCATCCCAGTCCTGGGGTCCAACACAGGGAAAATAAGCTCCCTTGATTGTTTGGAGGGCCAGTGTGACTAACAGGAGGACTGTTGGAAGACTGGCCTCCACTTCTGTGGAGCACACACCCACTTGCTTGCTCCCGAGGCAGGGCAGGGATGGAGGGTTGAAACTGCATGGGTGGTTGCTGGTTTCCTGTGACCGTCTGGGTGCATGCCCCAGCCTGAGCTGAACAAACGCTCCAGCACCACTTCTTATATCATGTCACAGCTTCACACCAGAGTGATGGCTACCATGGCCAAGGAAAGAGTTTGGCTGTTAGCCACAGAGGTGGCCCAGACCCAAAGCAACATCTGAGCAGGGAAGGGACAGCCATCACTGGCACTTGCACAGGCACTGTATCCAAAGAGCCCCAAACTCTGTGGCTGGACCTCCACAACCTGCACCCCATCACGTGCCAAGAACTGTCATATGCTGAGAGCCTGATTGGGCCCTTCTTGCTCCATCACTGCTCCCCTCTGGGGCTAAGATGCTGTTGCTGGGATGTGGGAGAGCTGACAGTTAAAGGGAACAGAGCCAGCTCAAACCTGACCCTCAGGGCTTCTACTCCAGTAACTTTGGACCCGACCCCCTCCACTAGGGCAGTGATGGCCACTGAGCAGAGGGGCAGCCCTGGCTCACACCTCGTTCAAGCCCTAGCCCCTCCTTCTCCAGCTTTACCTCCTACCTAGGTGACAGCTGCCAGCAGACCCTGAGGAAAGATGGGACTTCACATCAGATCCAGCTCTCCCATCAAAGCCATTGGGCACATGCTTTGTGCCCACAAAAAGGGGCATGTTCCACATAAGGACACCCCTTCAGGACCTCAATAGGTAACTGTTTCACCTAACTTTATAGAGACAGAAAAAGTTAAGCAAAATGAGAAAACAGAGGAATTGGTCTCAATTGAAAGAGGAAGAGAAAACTCCTGAAAAAACAAATAATAAAACAGAAATAAACAATTTACCAGATAAAGAATTCAAAGCATTAGTAATAAGAATGCTAACTGAATTAGGGAAAAGAATAGATGAACGTGGTGAGAATTTTAACTAGAAAGGAACTAGAAAGTATAAAAAAGAACCAGACAGAACTGAAGAATACAATAACTGAAATGAAAAACACATTAGAAGGATCAATAGCAGAACAGGTGATACAGAATAATGCATAAGTAATCCGGAAGATAGAATGATGGAAATCACCCAATCAAAACAGCAAGAAGAAAAACAAATTTAAAAAAATGAGAAAAGTTTAAGACATCTCAGGGATAAATGAGGCATTTGCATTATAGGAGTCCCAGAAGGAGGAGGAGACAGAGAAGGGGTTGAAAATGTATTTGATGAAATTATGGCTGAAAACTTCTCAAACCTGAAGAAGGATACAGATGTACAGGTACAGGAAGCATAGAGGATCCAAAACAAGATGAACCCAAACAGACCCACACCAAAACATATCAAAATGGCAAAAGTTAAGAGAGAGTTCTAAAGGAATCAAGAGAAAAAGTCGTATACAAGGGAACCCCCTTAAGACTATCAGCTGATTTTTTTTTTTTTTGCAGAAACTTTGCAGGCCAGAAGGGACTGGCATGATATATTCAAAGGGAAAAACCTGCAACCTAGGATACTCTACCCAGCAAGATTATCATTTAAATTGAAGGAGACATAAAGAACTTCTCAGACAAGCAAAAATGAAAAAATGTTAATAATAAACCTACTCTAAAAGAAGTGTTAATGGGTCTTCTCTAAGTGGAAAAGAAAAGGCTATAACAGGAAGTCAGGATCTTTAGGAAAGGAAAAAATCCTACTAGTAAAGGCAAATGTATAGTAAAGACTGAGAATCAACCACATAAATAATCTAGTACAAAGGTTAAAAGACAAAAAAATGTGAAAGCAACTATAACTATAATTAACAGTGAAGAGATAAACATGAAAATGTGAAATATGAAATCAAAAACACAAAATGTTGGGGAAGGGAGTAAAAAATGTATATCTTTTAGAATGTGTTTGAACTTAAATGACTACCAGTTTAAAACAAGTAAATATAGTTTTAGGTCAACATATATGAACTCCATGGTAACCACAAATCAAAAACCTACAATAGATACACAAAAACTAGAGAGAAGGGAAAATAAGCATACCATTAATGAAAACCATCAAACCACCAGGGGAGAAACTAAAAGAAGAAGAAAACAGAAGAACTGGAAAACAAGTAATAAAATGGCAACAAGTGCATAGCTATCAATAATTACTTTAAATGTCAATGAATTAATACTCCAAAGAAAAGAAATAGGGTGGCTGATTCGATAAAAAAACAAGACCCGTCTATATGCCATTTACAAGAGACTCACTCAGAGCTAAGTCACACACAGACTGAAAGTGAGGGGTTGGAAAAAGATATTTCATGCTAGAGGAAGTGACAGGAAAGTGGAGATAGCCATACTCATATCAGACAAAAACATACTTTAAAACAAAGGCTGTAACAAAAGACAAAGAAGGGCATTATATGATGACAAAGGAATAAATACAAGAAGAGAACATTATGCTCATTAATATATATGCACCCAATACAGGCACCCCTAAATATATAAAGCAAATATTAACAAACATAAATGGAGCAATTGACAATAATACAGTAACATTAGGAGACTTTAACATCCCATTGACATCAATGGACAGATCATCCATACAGGAAATCAACAAGGCAACAGAGGTCCTAAACAACACATTAGACTAGTTGGACTTAATAGATATCTACCAAACATTCCATCCAAAAAAAGCAGAATACACATTCTTAAGTACACATGGAATGGTCTGCAGGGTAGATCACATGCTAGGCCACAAAACAAGTCTCAGCAAATTTAAGACTATAGAAATTATATCAAGAATTTTTTTCAATTGCAACAGTATGAAACTACAAATCAATTAAAGAAAAATGGGAAAAGCACAAACACGTGGCTACTAAACAACATGCTACTAAAAGGCCAATAGATTAATGAAGAAATCAAAGAGGCAATCAGAAAATACCTCAAGACAAATTAAAATGGAAACACAACACTTCAAAGTCTGTGGGATGCAGCAAAAACAGGTCTAAGAGGAAACTTTATAGCAATGAAGGTCTACTTCAAGAAACAAGAAGGATCTCAAATAAGCAACCTAACCTACCATCTAAAGAAAGTAGAAAAAGAAGAACTAACAAAGCCCAAAGTCAGGAGAATGAAGGAAATAAAGATCAGAGAGGAATAAATAGAGAGCAAAAAACAATAGAAAAGAGCAATGAAACCAAAACCTGTTTTTTTTGAAAGACAAAAGTGATGAAACTTTAGCCAGGATCATCATGAAGAAAAAAGGGAGGACCCAAATAAAATAAGAAATGAAGGAAGGGAAATAACAACTGAACCACAGAGACACAAAAAATCATAAAAGAATACTATGAACAATTATATGCCAACAAATTGGAGAACCTAGAAGAAAAGGACAAATTTCTAGAAACATACAACCTGCCAAGACTGAATCAGGAAGAAATAGACAATCTGAACAGACCTATTGCTAGTATTAAAATTGAATCAGGGCTTCCCTGGTGGCGCAGTGGTTGAGAGTCCGCCTGCCGAGGCAGGGGACACAGGTTCATGCCCCGGTCCGGGAAGATCCCATATGCCGCGGGGCAGCTGGGCCCGTGAGCCATGGCTGCTGAGCCTGCGCGTCCGGAGCCTGTACTCCGCAATGGGAGAGGCCACGACGGTGAGAGGCCCACGTACCGCAAAAAAAAAAAAAAAAAAAAAATTGAATCAGTAATCAAAATCCTCCCAGCAAACAAAAGTCCAGGATCTGATGGCTTCACAGGGGTATTTTACCAAACATATAAAGAAGAGCTAATACCTGTCCTTCCCAAAACTATTGCAAAAAAGTGAAGAAGACAGAACAATCCCAAATTCATTCTACCTCACCATTACCTTGATACCAAAACCAGAAAAAAGGCACTACAAAAAAAATTATAGGCTAATATCTCTACTGAAATGCAAAAATGCTCAATAAAATGTTAGCAAACTAAATCCAGCAATATGTAAAAAAGGATCATACACCATGATCAAGTGGCAGTTATTTCAGGGATACAAGGATGCTTCAATATCCAAAAATTGATCAATATGATACACTGCTTTAAGAAAAGGAAGGATAAAAATCACATGGTCATCTCAATAGATGCAGAAAAAGCATTTGACAAAATTCAACATGGCATTCATGATAAAAATCCTCATCAAAGTGGGTATAGAGGAAACATCTCTCAACATAATAAATGCCATTTATGACAAACCCGTAGCTAACATATTCAGTGGTGAAAAGCTGAAAGCCTTTCCTTTAAAATCAGGAACAAGACAAGGATGCCCACTCTTGCAACTTCTCTTTAATGTGGTATTGGAAGTCCTTGCTACAGCAATCATACAAGAAAAAGAAAGAACATTCATCCAAGTTGGAAGGGAGGAAGTAAAACTGTCACAGTTTGCAGATTACATGATACTGTATATAGAGAACCATAAAGTCTTCACATAAATATTATTAGAACTAATAAGTGAATTCAGCAAGGTACCAGGATACAAAATTAATACATAAAATCACTTCTGTTTCTTTACACTAATAATGAAATATCAGAAAGAGAAATTTCTTCAAAATTCCACTTTAAAATTGCATCAAAAGAATAAAATACTTAAGAATAAATGTAACCAAGGAGGTGAAAGACCTATACTCTGAAAACTGTACAACACTGAATAAGGAATTTGAAAATGATTCAAAGAAATGGAAAGAAATACCATGTTCTTGGAAGAATTAATAGTGTAAAATGTCAAGACTATCAAAAGCAATCTACAAATTCAATGCAATCTGTATCAAAACACCCATGACATTTTTCACAAAATGAGAACAAATAATCCTAAAATTTACATGGAACAAAAAAAGACCATGAATTGCCAAAGCAATCTTGAGAAAAAAAGAACAAAGCTGGAGGTATAATTCTACGTGATTGCAGACTATACTACAAAGCTACAGTAATCAAAATATCATGGTACTGGCACAAAAACAGACAACAGACACACAGATCAATGGAACAGAATAGAGAACAAAGAAATAAACCCACATGCTTATGGTCAATTACTTTATGACAAAGGAGGCAAGAATATACAATGGAGAAAAGGTAGTCTGTTCAATAAGTGGTGCTGGGGAAACTGGATAGCTACATGTAGAAGAATGAGATTAGAACATTTCCTCACACCGTATACAAAAATAAACTCAAAATGGATTGAAGGCCTCAGTTTAAGACCTGAACCCGAGAAGCAAGAAGAACTACAGTCCTGCAGCCTGTGGAACAAAAACCACATTCACAGAAAGATAGACAAGATGAAAAGGTAGAGGGCTATGTACCAGATGAAGGAACAAGATAAAACCCCAGAAAAACAACTAAATTAAGTGGAGATAGGCAACCTTCCAGAAAAAGAATTCAGAATAATGATAGTGAAGATGATCCAGGACCTCGGAAAAAGAATGGAGGCAAAGATCTAGAACATGCAAGAAATGTTTAACAAAGATCTAGAAGAATTAAAGAACAAACAAACAGAGATGGACAATACAATAACTGGAATGAAAAATACACTAGAAGGAATCAATAGGAGAATAACTGAGGCAGAAGAATGGATAAGTGACCTGGAAGACAGAATGGTGGAATTCACTGCTGCGGAACAGAATAAAGAGAAAAGAATGAACAGAAATGAAGACAGCGTAAGAGACCTCTGGGACAACATTAAATGCAACAACATTCGCATTATAGGGGTCCCAGAAGGAGAAGAGAGAGAGAAAGGACCCGAGAAAATATTTGAAGAGATTATAGTCGAAAACTTCCCTAACATGGGAAAGGAAACAGCCACCCAATCCAGGAAGCAAAGAGAGTCCCATACAGGATAAACCCAAGGAGAAACATGCCGAGACACATAATAATCAAATTGGCAAAGAGTAAAGACAAATAAAAATTATTGAAAGCAGTAAGATAAAAATGACAAATAACATGCAAGGGAACTCCCATAAGGTTAACAGATGATTTCTCAGCAGAAACTGTACAAACCAGAAGGGAGTGGCATGATATACTTAAAGTGATGAAAGGGAAGAACCTACAACGAAGATTACTCTACCCAGCAAGGATCTCATTCAGATTCGATTGAGAAATCAAAAGCTTTACAGACAAGCAAAAGCTAAGAGGATTCAGCACCAGCAAACCAGCTCTACAACAAATTCTAAAGGAACTTCTCTAAGTGGGAAACACAAGAGAAAAAGGACCTACAAAAACAAACCCAAAACAATTAAGAAAATGGTAATAGGAACATGCATATCTATAATTACCTTGAACGTGAATGGATTAAATGCTGCAACCAAAAGACAGAGGCTTGCTGAATGGATACAAAAACAAGACCCATATATATGCTGTCTACAAGAAACCCACTTCAGACCTAGGGACACATACAGACTGATAGTGAGGGGATGGAAAAAGATATTCCATGAAAATGAAAATGAAAATCAAAAGAAAGCTGGAGTAGCAATACTCATATCAGATAAGATAGACTTTAAAATAAAGAATGTTACAAGAGACAAGGAAGGACACTACATAATGATCAAGGGATCAATCCAAGAAGAAGATACAACAATTATAAATATGTATGCACCCAATAGGTGCACCTCAATACATAAGGAAACTGCTAACAGCTATAAAAGAGGAAATCAGCAGTAACACAATAATAGTGGGGGACTTTAACACCTCACTTACACCAATGGACAGATCATTTGAGCAGAAAATTAATAAGGAAACACAAGCTTTAAATGACACAATAGACCAGATAGATTTAATTGATATTTATAGGACATTTCATCCAAAAACAGCAGATTACACTTTCTTCTCAAGTGAGCACGGAGCATTCTCCAGGATAGATCACATCTTGAGTCACAAATCAAGCCTCAGTAAATTTAAGAAAATTGAAATCATAGGAAGCATCTTTTCTGACCACAACACTATGATATTAGAAATCAATTACAGGGAAAAAAATGTAAAAAACACAAACGGATGGAGGCTAAACAATACATTTCTAAATAACCAAGAGATCACTGAAGAAATCAAAGAGGAAATTTAAAAAATGCCTAGAAGCAAATAACAATGAAAACACGATGATCCAAAACCTATGGGATGAAGCAAAAGCAGTTCTAAGAGGGAAGATTATAGCTATACAATCCTACCTCAAGAAACAAGAAAAATCTGAAATAAACAATCTAACGTTATACCTAAAGGAACTAGAGAAAGAAGAAAAAACAAAACCCAAAGTTAGCAGAAGGAAATAAATCATAAAGATCAGAGGAGAAATAAATGAAATAGAAACAAAATCATAGCAAAGATCAGTAAAACTAAAAGCTGGTTCTTTGAGAAGATAAAGAAAATTGATAAACCATCAGCCAGACTCATCAAGAAAAACAGGGAGAGGGCCCAACTCACTAAAATCAGAAATGAAAAACGAGAAGCTAGAAGAGACACCACAGAAATACAAAGCATCCTAAGAGACTACTACAAGCAACTCTATGCCAATAAAATGGGCAACCTGGAAGAAATGGACAAATTCTTAGAAAGGTATAACCTTCCAAGACTGAACCAGGAAGAAATAGAAAATATGAACAGAGCAATCACAAGTAATGAAATTGAAACTGTGATTAAAAATCTTCCAACAGGGGCTTCCCTGGTGGCGCACTGGTTGAAAGTCCGCCTGCCGAGGCAGGGGACACGGGTTCGTGCCCCAGTCCGGGAGGATCCCACATGCTGCGGAGCGGCTGGGCCCGTGAGCCATGGCCGCTGAGCCTGCGCATCCGGAGCCTGTGCTCCGCAACTGGAGAGGCCACAACAGTGAGAGGCCCGCGTATCGCAAAAAAAAAAAAAAAAAAAAAAAAAAAAAATCTTCCAACAAACAAAAGTCCAGGACCAGATGGCTTCATGGGTGAATTCTGTCAAACACTTACAGAAGAGCTAACACCCATCCTTCTCAAACTCTTCCAAAAAATTGCAGAGGAAGGAACACTCCCAAACTTATTCTATGAGGCCACCATCACCCTGATACCAAAACCAGACAAAGATTCTACAAAAAAAGAAAATTACAGACGAATATCACTGATGAATATAGATGCACAAATCCTCAACAAAATACTAGCAAACAGAATCCAACAACACATTAAAAGGATCATACACCATGATCAATTGGGATTTATTCCAGGGATGCAAGGATTCTTCAATATATGCAAATCAATCAATGTGATACACCATATTAACAAATTGAAGAAGTAAAACCATATGATCATCTTAATAGATGCAGAAAAACTGCTTTTGAGAAAATTCAGCACTCATTTATGATAAAAATTCCCTGGAAAGTGGGCATAGAGGGAAACTACTTCAACATAATAAAGGCCATATAAGACAAACCCATAGCAAACATCATTCTCAATGGTGAAAAACTGAAAGCATTTCCTTTAAGATCAGGAACAAGACAAGGATGTCCACTGTCATCACTATTATTCAACATAGTTTTGCAAGTCCTAGCCATGGCAGTCAGAGAAGAAAAAGAAATAAAAGGAATACAAATTGAAAAAGAAGAAGTAAAACTGTCACCGTTTGCGGATGACATGATACTATACATAGAGACTCCTAAAGGTGCTCCCAGAAAACTACTAGAGTTAATCAATGAATTTGGTAAAGTAGCAGGATACAAAATTAATGCACAGAAATCTCTTGCATTCCTATACACTAATGATGAAAACTATGAAAGAGAAATTAAGGAAACACTCCCATTTACCATTGCAACAAAAAGAATAAAATACCTAGGAATAAACCTACCTAGGGACACAAAAGACCTGTATGCAGAAAACTATAAGACACTGATGAAAAAAATTAAAGTTGATACCAACAGTTGGAGAGATATACCATGTTCTTGGATTGGAAAAATCAATATTGTGAAAATGACTATACTACCCAAAGCAATGTACAGATTCAATGCAATCCCTATCAAACTACCACTGGCATTTTTTACAGAACTAGAACAAAAAATCTTAAAATTTGTATGGAGACACAAAAGACTCCGAATAGCCAAAGCAGTCTTTAGGGAAAAAAACGGAGCTGGAGGAATCAGACTCCCTGACTTCAGACTATACTACAAAGCTACAGTAATGAAGACAATATGGTACTGGCACAAAAACAGAAACATAGATTAGTGGAACAAGATAGAAAGCCCAGATATAAACCCACGCACCTATGGTCAACTAATCTATGACAAAGGAGGCAAGGATATACAATGGAGAAAAGACAGTCTCTTCAATAAGTGATGCTGGGAAAACTGGACAGCTACATGTAAAAGAATGAAATTAGAACACTCCCTGACACCGTATACAAAAATAAACTCAAAATGGATTAAAGACCTAAATGTAAGACCAGACACTATAAAACTCTTAAAGGAAAACATAGGAAGAACACTCTTTGACATAAATCACAGCAGAATCTTTTTTGATCCACCTCCTAGGGTAATGGATATAAAAAGAAAAATAAACAAATGGGACCTAATGAAGCTTAAAAGCTTTTGCACAGCAAAGGAAACCGTATACAAGATGAAAAGACAACCCTCAGCATGGGAGTAAATATGTGCAAATGAATCATCAGACAAAGGATTAATCTGCAAATATATAAACAGTCCATGCAGCTCAACATTAAAAAAACAAACAACCCAATCCAAAAATGGGCAGAAGACCTAAACAGACATTTCTCCAAAGAAGACATACAGATGGCCAAGAAGCACTTGAAAAACTGCTCAACATTACTAATTATTAGAGAAATGCAAATCAAAACTACAGTGAGGTATCACCTCACACCAGTTAGAATGGCCATCATCAAAAAATCTACAAACAACAAATGGTGGAGAGGGTGTGGAGAAAAGGGAACCCTCTTGCACTGTTGGTGGGAATGTAAATTGATACAGCTACTATGGAGAACAGGATGGAGGTTCCTTAAAAAACTAAAAATAGAATTACCATATGACCCAGCAGTCGCACTACTGGGCACTTACCCAGAGAAAAACATCATTCAGAAAGACCCATGCACCCCAATGTTCATCGCAGCACTATTTACAAAAGCCAGGTCATTGAAGCAACCTAAGTGTCCATCGACAGATGAATGGATAAAGAAGATGTGGTACATATATACAATGGATTATTACTCAGTCATAAAAAGGAATGAAATTGGGTCATTTGTAGAGACTTGGATGCATCTAGAGACTGTCGTACAGAGTGAAGTAAGTAAGAAAGAGAAAAACAAATATCATATATTAACACGTATATGTGGAACCTAGAAAATGGTACAGATGAACTTGTTTGCAGGGTAGAAATTGAGACAGAGATGTAAAGAACAAACGTATGGATGCCAAGGCGGGAAAGCGGCAGGGGGTGGTGGTGGTGGTGTGATGAATTGGGAGATTGGGATTGACATGTATACTCTGATGTGTATATAATGGATGACTAATAAGAACCTGCTGTATAAAAAAATAAGTAAAATTTTTTAAAAAAGTAAAAAGAAAAGAAGATGGAGGGAAGGAAGAGGGTCCCAGGGCCCCAGCTCCCTGACCCTCTAAGTAAAGAAAAAAAAAAAAAGTATATGGTAGGGGGACTTCCCTGGTGGCACAGTGGGTAAGAATCCACCTGCCAGTGCAGGGGACACAGTTTTGATCCCTGGTCCGGGAAGATTTCACATGCTGCAGAGCAACTAAGCCCATGTGCCACAACTACTGAAGCCTGTGCGCCTAGAGTCTGTGCTCTGCAGCAAGAGAAGCCACTGCAAGGGGAAGCCTGCACACCGCAATGAAGAGTAACCCCCACTCGCCACAACTAGAGAAAGCCTGCGTGCAGCAATGAAGACCCAACACGGCCAAAAATAAAAATAAATAAATAAATAAATAAATAAATAAATAAGATCTGATCCCATTAAACTCCTAGAAGAGAACATAGGCGAAACAGTCTTTGATGTAGATTATAGCAATATTTTTTTGGATCTGTCTCCTAAGGCAAAACAAATAAAAGGAAAAATAAACAAATGGGACCTAATTAAACTTAAAAGCTTTTGCACAGCAAAGGAAACCATTGACAAAATGAAAAGACAAAGTACTGAATGGGAGAAAATATTTGCAAACTATATGACCACTAAGGGGTTAATATGCAAAATATGTAATCAGCTCATACAACTTAATATCAGAAAAACAAAGAACCCAATTAAAAAATAGAAGATCTGAATAGACTTCTTTTTCCAAAGAAGACATACAGATGGCTATAAAACACATGAAAAGGTGCTCAACATATCTAAGAATTAGAGAAATGCAAATCAAAACCACTAGTTACCACTTCACATCTGTCAGATGTCTATCATCAAACAATCTGTGAATAACAGATGTTGGCGAGGATGTGGAGAAAAAAGAACCCTTGTATGCTTTTGGTGGGAATGTAATTTTGTGCAGCCACTATGGAAAACAGTATAGAGGTTCCTCAAAAAACTAAAAATAGATCTACCATATGATCCAGCTATTCCACTCCTGGGTATATATCTGAAGAAGACAAAAACAGTAATTCGAAAAGATACATGCACCTCAATGTTCATAGCAGCATTATTTACAGTAGTCAAATATGGAAGCAACTTAAGTTGTCCATCAACAAATAGGTAAAGATGTGGTATCTATCTGTCTACACACAATGAAATGTTATTCAGCGATAAAAAATGGAATTCTGCCATTTGCAGCAACATGGATGGACCTAGATATTATAAGTCAGACAAAGACAAAAACTCTGTGTTATCACTTATATGTGGAATCTAAAAAATAAAGCAAATGAATGAATATAGCGAAACAGAAACCAGTGCACAGATATAGAGAACAAAGTAGTGGTTACCAGTGGGGAGAAGGAAGTGGGGAGGGCAAAATAGGGGTATGGGATTAAGAGACACAAACCACTATGATGTATAAAATAGATAATCAACAAAGATATGTTATATATTACAGGGAAATATAGCCATTATTTTGTAATAACTTTAAATGGAGTATAATCTGTAAAAGATATTTAATCACTATGTTGCACACTTGAAACTAATATTATAAATCAACTATACTTCAATTAAAAAATAAAATGCATGAATAAATTTTATTTTTAAAGAAAGAGCTTCTGTGATGTATTTAATTGATTACTCCTCAATCTTATTTCTAACAAGTTGTTTTATACATAACTGGGCCTATTTTTTAAATGAGAGGGTTTTTTGTGTCCATATGGCATTCATGTGGTTATGTATTTGTATGTAGCATTCTAGGAATAAAAATAATTTTTAAAATGAAAATTGCAATACCAGCATGTGCCTATTTCTGCATAGTTCAGCCACTGAAAGTGGCTTGAAAAGCCTTGAAAAGGCTTAAAGTGGGTGGGATTACACATCTGAATTTTTCGATATAATTGTAGGGTTACTAATGCTTGGCAATTTTGGGTCTGTAAACAAGGAAATATACTCTTCTGGAGGTTCTTCTGTAATGGGTAAATATATTCTCTAAGTTAAGTGTAAGGATTCAAAACAACCATAATAGCTATGAAAAGCTACACATCTTTGCTTCATTAGTGTGGTTTCTGTGAGTTTTTACTGTGATCATAATTCTTCACATGTACTTATACTCCAATTACTTTACTATGTTTGGCAGCCCAAGCATGTCATTCCTTACTGGATTTTCACTGAATTACTTAAACTCATATTTTCTGTGAAGTAAGGCCTTTCCTGAACTTGAAATTTAATTGGTATTATATTGGGATAACCACCAACTTTATTCCTATTTCCATCTGCAACAAGCCCCTTTAGTGTTTTGTGTGACTGGTTGCAGGATGATCCCTTCAATCTGCTCTGTCTAATATTATCTCAATGTATGTCTCATTTATTTCATACTACATCTTGCTCTATAAAGGATTTAGAATGCTTTACAAAGATGCATTAAAATATAACAAGTTAAGATTTAAGAGTGAATGTGAAATAAGAAAAAAAAGGTAGGGTAATAACAAATAGAACCCTGACTGGAGTTAAGAAAATCTCAGTTTACAGGGATGGATATTCTTGCTTTTGAAGGGACAGACACATGGCCTTGGGCTTTATGGCAGCCATTTGGCAGGGATCTCTGTTCCATTACACAGTATCTTTAATCTAAGAAAAAACCATTTACCTCTCTTCTTCTGTAGTTGGGTCGGTGTTTGTTAATTGTTTAAAAAGAGTCAGTTTATCATACATAGAAGAGTAGTTATAATGTATATGGTAAGGTATGAAGAATAAGACATATACTTCCTGTGTACCTTGTGCACAGCTGAAAAATAGAACATTACCACTTCCTTTGAAGCCCCCAATGTGCTCTTTTCCAACTGCATTCCCCTCCTTTCCCCTTACTAGATGTAATCAGTATCTTAAACTTCACAGTTATTCCTTAAGGTTTTTAAGTTTTTACATTATTTACATACAAAGTAAAAAAATGAAACAATCATGTGCATGTTTTTCTGTGACCTTGCTTCTTGTACTCAGCATTGTTTGAGGTTCCTCCATGTTGAAGTTTGTGCCATAGTTCTTTCATTTTTCCTTATGTGAACATTCATTCTTTATTCCCTTATGAATAACGGTGCTATCAATGTTCCTGTTTGTGTCTCAAGGTTCATGTCTCCCTTATGTATGTCTTACATAGGTACTCACATGTGAGACTTTCTCTAGGCTCTATAATTATCAAATTGTTGTGTCATATGTGCATATTCAGCTTTGCTAGACAATGCAAAATTGTTTTCCAAAGTTGTTATACCATTTTACACTCCAACTAGTGTAAGGGGAACTCTTGGGCTCCATATCCTGATACTACTTGGTATTGTCTGACTTTTTAATATTTGCCCATGTGGTGGGTTATTGATGCATTCTTTATAAAGGTATTGCTAGGCCGGAAGCTTGGCATCAGAGGTGAATTTCCTGCTCATTGGATCCAAGAGACCTTTCTGACAACTTCTTTTTAGTTCCTGAAGTTTTCCTTTATGCTGCACTTCAGAATCTCATCTACTTCAGCTCTCTGAATTACTAATGTTCATGTGCTACCACCTGCTTAGATGAAGAATTTAGAACATTTTTCAAATGTCTTCAGTTATGATTTTCTCAGTTAACACAGAAATCAATAATTACTTGACACTGCAACTAGTCTCTGCCAAGATATGTGCCCTGCTCTTGGAAACTTTATATGTCCTGTTAGGGTGAGGGCCAATCGGGCTGTAAACAAATTAAAAAGGAAGCGTCAGATGCTGAGATGGAGTGTAATACGGGAAACGTACTTCAGGTGGTGTGGTCAGGGACGGCCTCTCATGCAGGTTAATTTAGCTGAGACATGATGAGTAGGAAGAGGTTAGCTGGGATATGTGACTACAGTTGACCCTTGAACAGCACAAGGGTTCATTCGCGTATACCTTATAGTCAGCCCTCTGTATCCACGGATCATCTGCATCCGTGAACTCAACAAACCAAGAACGTGCAGTACTGTAGTATTTACTACTGAAAAATATCTGCATATAAGTGGGCCCATGCAGTTCAAACCTGTGTTGTTCAAGGGTCAGCTGTGCTGTGTGTGGGGTGCGTTGGAGGGAGGGGAAAGGACAGCGTTTCGGACCAGGAGGGCAGAGCATGTACAAGGAGCTTGAGGCAGGGTAAAAGCCCACATGCTGATGAATTGTTAGAAGGTCGATATGGCTGGAAGGCAGATGCTGGTTTGGAGTATTGTGGTAAGAGGTGAGGTTGGAGATTAAGAGCCAGTCAGATCGTGTAGAACCTTCTAGGAGGGTAAGGAGTGTAAATTCATACTTAACTGCAGTGGAATGCTGGTGAAGGGTTTGAAATGGAGGAGGTAGGGGAAGGGTGACATGATCTGGCTGAACTTTTAAGATGACTCTTGCTGATATCTGAAGAATGAACTGAAGGGTAGGAAGCATGTTCATAGCATCACAAAATTATAAACGTTGTTATCTGTGAGGAGGCAGGGTGGGGTGTTTACCTTCCAGGGTCATTCATAATTATTTGGGATGGGGAAACAATAAGACAATTGATTGTACTAACTGCTAAGTTTGTTGTACACAGATAGGCCTTAGAGATTCAGAAAAGGAAGAGATCGCTGTGGAGGGAGCCATCAGGAAAGGCTTCTTGGTTCAGTATGGACCTGGAAGCATGGGTAGAAGTTAAACAGCAGAGAAGAGGGAAGGCATTCCAAGCAGCACAGAATGGTGTAGACCTCTGGATGGAACAGAGCGGGGCTGGGAGGTGAATTTAGAGCGAGGGAAAGCTGTTCCCAGATTGTGAGAGACCATCTCTTCCCTAAAGATAGCACCACCTGTGAAGTAGTGAACTGACACGCTCCATGAGGACGTAGCGAGATGGCTCTGGTTTAGAAGACTTCACTAGGAGTACAGTTTCCTGAAGTATAGCACCATTTCAGTTTTTATTGTAGACTGACTTTGTTGGCCCCGGATTACTGTCTTATGGAACTTCGCTAAGTCACGTGGTTGATTTTTGTTTGTCACTGGGTCTTTATATATAAGAACCAACTCTTTTTTAAATAACCTAAGAAGTAATTAGACAAGTGCAGGTTTAGGTAATAAAGGCACTTATCTTACTCCCTCAAGACTTTCCTTCATTTCTGCAGTAGTGTGAGGAAATGGTTGAGACAACATGTATTGGCAGGGTCAAGTCTGTTGTTCCTAGGAATGTACTGTCCAATTCAGTACAAATCCTTTTATTTACCATCCAAGCGCTTCCCCTCTCTATCTCACCCTTTGTTTAATGCCCAAACTCCTCCCTAGGCCTGCCCTGAAGCTGGAAATAGCAAGACCACCTGGTATTCCATCCTGGATTCTGTCTTCCTTCATTTATGCCCATAGCTGGGAATGGTGCGTGGTCTGTCCAATCTTTGTCTGGTCAGAGTCCAGCTGTATAACAATGTGTACATTGCTCAGTCTGCTTACCTTATCTACTTTTCCTCAGTGTCTTGTATACCTGTATATAATCTCTTGAATTTAACGATTTAATATATATTATTTTTACTCACGAAGCCTGATAGATTTCTCTCCTCCAGGATGATAAATATCTCTTTGATGGATGCTCCTCAGCACCTTCCACATTTAACACGTCCTTCTAAATTTATTTTCCTATAAAAGCCCACTGCTGTATTTTTGCCCATTCTTGTCTTTTGGCTCAGTGCCCACCCCCATCATACCTCATTAAATTCTCCTCTCTGGGGGCACTGAGTGACACCACCAGTATAACAACTGTCATAGGTCCTTGCCTACCTTCTCACACCTCTTTTCAGGTGACTCAAGCCATTTTGATACCTGTCAGAGTCACAGATGCAGAGCGACCCTCTCAGTGCCCAGTGTGTGTGAAGTTGTGCCTGCCTTCTGGGAGGCCTGCAGTTTTGGGAGAAGAGGGCTTATTCAAGTGAGGAGTGTGCCCATAGCACAGGACTGGCTTCAGCAAGTGGGCAGGCACCTGTGTTGAGCAGCCCGGCCTGGGCACTTGCAGAGCTGTGGTGCACCTGCTACCACTGTCCCCTCCTCTTTACAGCTTGCAGGCAGTGAGCTGTAGAAACTGAGGAAATTCAAAGTGGATTTTCCTCTGGAAAAGGCTTACGACTCTGATGCAACTTATGAGGAACTTCTATGAATACAGATGTAAAGGGAAAATACAATAAATGCTGAAGACTGTTTATTAAGAAGACAGCATGATTTAAATTTCATTATAACATTTCATTTTAAGGACTCATTCTCTATTATAAGGACTCATCCATCTGTCCATGTCCTGGCAGATGACCCACAGAAAAAGCTTTTGTTGCTCTGACTACAATAAACTTTTTGCAGTGAATACTTTCTCTGATTCTTGTTCACTTAACAGCCACTTGTCATTAGAAATGAATTGTGTTCTGAGCTGGAGATGGGTACATGGAAGACAGGCTACTGCAGCAACCCTAAATTTTCTGTTGCTGCCCCCCCCCACTTTTTGTAATTCAATGTTTACTGCCTTCAGGAAATTCACATTGAGGAGATGGGGACCCTGGACAGCCAACTAATGCAAGTCTGATGTCCTTGAAGGCAGGAGCCCAGTACCTTGTACAGTGCTTGAGATGCAAAAAGTGCTCAGTAGGAATTCAGTTGTTAGAAAAGTTTAAATACAGTACAGAGAGCACCCACATACTCACTCCCCAGATTCAGATACACGTACTGTTACTATTTTGTCCCATTTGCATGCTCATGTACACACACTTTCTCCCTGCCTCTCTCTGTGTGTAGGTGGGTTGTTTCCACATTTTGGTTACTATGAACAATGATGCTCTGCATGTTCATGTGTAAGTCTTGGCATGCCTATGCTTTTTCATTTCTCTTGGATAGATATTTAGGAATGGAATCATGATACATTTATGTTGCTTTGCAAGAAACTCCCAAACTCTTTTTCTAAAGTAGCTGTACTGTCTTACTTTCCTACTGGCAGTGTATGAGGGTTCCAGTCCCTCTACATCGTCACTAACATGTTATTGTCTGTCTTTTTAATGATAGTCATCCTAGTGGGTGAAGAAGTATCTCTTTGTTCTAATTTGCATTTCCCTAATGACTAATGATGTTGAACATCTTTTTCATGTGTTCACTGACCATTTGTATATCTTCTTGGTAAAATGTCTATTCAAATCTTTTGCCCATTTTCATTTGGGTTGTTTGTTATCTTCTCTTTGAGTTTTAAGTTATTTTTATATTCTAGATATGAGTCCTTTGTTAGATATACAATTTGCAGATATTTTCTATCTGTGACTTTCATTTTCTTAATGCTTTCTTTTGATGTGCATAAGTTTTAAAGTTTGATAAAGTCCAGTTTATCATTTTTTTCTTTTATGTTTCATGCTTTTGATGATTCTAAGAAATCTTTGAATAATCCAACACCATGAAGATATTTTCTATGTTTTCTTTCATAGCTTACATATATATCTATAATCCATCTTGAGTTAATTTTTGTATAAAATGTGAGGCGGGGTCCAAATTAACATTTCTGCATGTGGTTATCCAATTGTCCAAGCACCATTTGTTGAAAACACTGTTCTTTCCCCATGAAATTGCCTTGACACCTTTGACAAAAATCAGTTTATCATAACTATAAGAGCTTATTTCTGTACCCTCAATTGACATTTATCTTTTTGAAGAAAACAGTCTTCCCCCACAGCTTTTTTTTAATAAACAAATCCAAAATGAAGAACACTGTGATTTTTCCTCATGATTAGATTCAGGTTATGCATTCCTGGCCAGGATACTATGTAAGTTATATTGACTCCTTCTGAGATCATTACATTTAGAAATACTTGATGTCTACCTGTCCTACGTTGGTGGTGGTAATTTTGGTCACCTGGTCAAGATGTCCAGTTTCTCCACTGTATAGTTACTATTGCAAATATCTTGCTTCTCATAAAATATTTTCCCCTACATGTAGCATCCATTAATGATTCTTGCCTAAATCAGTCTTTCCTGGGATGGTTGCAAAATGATTTTTCCAGACCTACCCACCCCCACTTTGCACATTGAACAATCAGCACTAGACATTCTGCTGTTGGAACTCCCTTCTCTACCATTTATGTATTTCTCCATCTGTTTATGATTGGTGTGGACTGAAGGATTACTATTTTTTCAAAGGTTTATAATTCATTACAGTCCTTAACTATTTTGGTGCTCAGATGATCAGATTTGGCTATGTGGACATTATTTGAATTGAAGGTTTATATAAGCTGCATAAAACTGGGTAGCCTCTTGGTCAGTCATAGTACAGTTTCACGTCCAGAAATAGTCTAACATCCAGTAGTCAGAAATAGTCTGATATTTCACAGATACCAGTGAAAATGGTTTACATCTTTCCTGAAGTCTCTTAAACCAGAATCAAAGGGGAATGCCTCCCATGATGCACAGCACCACTTATCACATCCTCCTTCCCTGTCTGTCTTCATCTGCCTCACATATCACGTCTCACCGACGGCTCCCCCATCTCTTCCCTCTCAAAACGCATGCTTGCTTGTCTTCTCTCTCTCTGTCCTTCTTACTTTGAGCTCCTCTCTCCTGCATGTCCTCTTTGGAAAAATGTCTCTTCAGGACTCTGCCCATTTTTTTATTTGGTGGTTTGCTTTCTGATATTGAGTTGTATGAGTTCTTTGTATATCTTGGATATTAATCCCTTGTTAGATATATTGTTTGCAAATATCTTCTTCCATTCGGTAGGCTGCCTTTTCGTTTTGTTGATCATTTCCTTCACTGTGCAAAAGCTTTTCCATTTGATATAGTCCCTTTTGTTTTCCTTGCCTGAGGAGACAGATCCAAAAAAGTATTGCTAAGACTGATGTCAAAAAGTGTGCTAAGGCCTCTTTTTTATTTTTAATACATTTATTTTATTTATTTTAAAAAATTATTCTTGGCTGCATTGGGTCTTTGTTGCTGCGTGCGGGCTTCCTCTAGTCGCGGTGAGCGGGGGCTACTCTTCGTTGTGGTGCGCGGGCTTCTCATTGAGGTGGCTTCTCTTGTTGCGGAGCAAGGCTTTCTAGGCACACAGGCTTCAGTAGTTGCAGCACGTGGGCTCAGTAGTTGTGGCTCATGGGCTCTAGAGCGCAGGCTCAGTAGTTGTGGCGCACAGGCTTAGTTGCTCCGCGGCATGTGGGATCTTCTCATGACTCGAACCCATGTCCCCTGCACTGGCAGGTGGATTATTAACCACTGCGCCACCAGGGAAGCCCCCTAAGGCCTCTTTTTTAAAATAACGGCTTTATTGAGATACAATTTACATACCATACAATTCAGTCTTTTAAAATACACAATTCAGTAGTTTTTAGTATATGCACAGAGTTGTACAGCCATCCCCACTATATAGTTTCAGAACATTTTCATCATCCCCTGAAGAAACCTCATACTCACTAGCAGCTACACCCTAACTTCTTGCCCCCAGTCCCTGCCAACCACTAAGTTGTTTTCTATTTCTATGGATTTGCCTATTCTGGACATTTCATATAAATGAATTCATTACATATATAACTTTTTGTGCTGGCTTCATTTATTCAGCATAATGTTTTAAAGTATGTTGTAGCATGTATCTCTACTTCATTACTTTTTATGTCCATGTAATATTTCATTGTTTGGAAATACCATATTTTGATTATCCATTGAGCAGTAAATGGACATTTGGGTTGTTTTTACTTCTTTGGATATTATGAATAATATTGTTATGAATATTTGTGTACAAGTTCTTGTGTGGATATATGTTTTCATTTCTCTTGAACATATGCCAAGAATGGAATTGCTGGGTTGCGTGGTGACTCTATGTTTAATCATTTGAGAAATTGCCAGGCTGTCTTCCACAGTGGCTGCACAGTTTGACATTCCTACCAGCAGTGTATGAGGATTCCAATTTCTTCATATCTTTGCCAACACTTATTATCTGACTTTTTAATTCTAGCCACCCTTGTGTCTATGGTTTTGATTTGCATTTCCTTAGTGACTAATAATGTTGCTTTATGTTGCTTTATGTTGTTGCTGTTCTTATCACACATAGACACATAAATTCAGAACTTCAAGAGCACAGCAGAAGCAGCAATTAACTTTGATCTATCAGGAAGGCCTAGAAGGTGAGAGAGAGGCTTTTGAATTTTGGTGTCATTGTATAGTACTAGTGTTTTGCCCATCCTCACTCCATACCACCTCATTACCCAACAAATACTCTTCCCGAGTGCCTATTCTGTGTTAAGTTTTATAGTTCATAAGTAAATCAAACTCTGGCCTGTCCTCTGGGAGCTCATATATCAACAGTCTAAATCCAATCACCCTTATAAAATGGCACATGAATGAGTCAGGGCGAGTGTGTATGGTTCCTCCTGCCTTTCTGTCTCAAGTCTCCTGTTTCTTCTCATCTACTGATTCACCGTAGAGGTGACAAGCATCAGATGATTAGCTGTTACCTCTCTAGATTGTGTGGAAAAAATGCTGCCATCAAAGTGTCTTTTGACTGTGTGTGAGCATTTCTCTGGGATATATATACACAGGGAGTAGAACTGCTGGGTCATACTTAATTTTACTAAGTAGTATTTGACTGCTTTTCAGAATGGCTGTATCAGACAGTCCCCCCACCAGCATTTCTTGGAGGTGCTAGTGGCTTCCTGATTTCCCCAAGTCCCCACCAATGCTTGGCATTATCCAACTTTCTAATCTTTGCCAGGCTAGTGTGTGTAAACTTTTTTTTTTTTTTTTTGCATTTCTTTGATCACCAGTGATCTGAACATCTCTTGCTATTTTGCTATGATTTCTAGCAAGATAAAGCACCCTTACTGAATAGTAATCTTAATTCCCAAGGAGTCCACCTCATCACAGTCTTCATTTGTCATCCTTTCCTTCATCACTCTTCATATCTAGCACATCCCTGTGGTTTTAACTTCTCCCCGGTCCGTAATTCCGTCTCCCTTGTACCTTATCCTTTGTGAGGTTGTGGGTAAGATAGGACATTATTTAGTCCACTCTGTATTTTGTGGCTGTGGGAAGCAAGGAGCTTTCTACTGCTTTGTACCAGCAGTGAGTCACAGAGGAAGTAACAGATGGTTTGAAGGGTGAGAACAAAGGCACAAAGCCACATGGGAGTAACGTTTCTTTAAAAACCAGCATTCAAGGGGAAGCAAGTAAAGGAGGCTGAAAGAGTGAGGAAGCATGAGACAGGTTGCTGAGAAAGGGGGTGGTATCTGGAGACCCTGGGGTCCAAAGGAAGGAGGAGATGATCTAGAAAGGAAAATAGCTTTGGATGATGTGGGACATTAAAGAAAGAGAGAGACTCAATGAGACTTGGAGAGGGAGGAAAGCAGAAGTAGGATTTTAGGGTCTAGTTTTCTAATACGTGTACTTTGAAATATAACATATGTAGTAAAATACATGTATTTTTAAATACATGTACTTGACCTTGTGGTGTATGAAATGTACTCTATAAAATTAAGCCAAAAGTCATAGCGTCAGCCCCCAAAGGACTTAACAGTCAAGTAGCTGAGCTTTTAATTTCTTTAGAAAATGTGAGTCAGGGAAGATACCAATAGACACTTCTACAACATGTACTAAAGTTGTGTAGATTAGAACACCCACAAAAGAAAGCTGGCAGCACCCAGTGATTCCTCTGAATGCCCTAGGGCTTCCCTGGAAGACACACACCAGCTGCATCCTGGCCACAGAGGCAACACTGAATCTAATTCAGTGGTTTGCAACTTCTGTCCCACCCACTCAGCAGGGGGCTTTTGTACACTCTGGTCAGTAACAGTGACCAGAGTGTGGTTGATGAGTTCTCTAAGTCTGGTCGAGGAAGGGATGGAGAAGGTCGAGATGAAGATCATGTCTCTAAAAGAATGGGGAAAGAGGTCAGTGATGATGTATAATATGAGAAACCAGTCAGAGAAACAGCCCAGAGCAGCAGCTCTCCACTTGGCCATTTCAGAGGCCTCATTGCTATATCAATGCCTCACCTTAACTTTTTTGCCCTCCCCACAATACACAGATTTTAATGATACCTGATCTGCTTTATCTTTCAGTTAGGGTCCTCTGACAACAGGACTTTCTGAATTCTCCCTCTTGGTTTTTGAGATCAGCAATGGCAATTGCTGAGAATCAGGGGCCAGGGGTAAAGGAAAAAGCTATGGGGATAGGCTAGGGAAAATGCCGTGACCCAAAAGGAGTTGAGAAGTAGGTTATAAGGCCCTCAGCATATTGTTTCTCTCTCAGAAAAGTATTGAAAGCCAGTAGCTCTGGTCTTAGTTAGCATCCAGGAATTTCCCTTATTTTGCACCTTGTCCTGCCAGGGTTCTGATCTTTGAGTCTAGGACACGCATCTAGTTATTTAAGAGCTAAACTAAGAGGCCAGAGTAAAAGGTCAAGATGGAGAACAGATTAAAGATGGTAGTACTAATACTCCCTTACATGTGTCTATCGTTTCAGCTTAGTGTTCTTCTCATACTTTGAGGAGTCAAGGATATGACTGTCATCCTTACTATGCATATGAGGAGGCTGAGATACAGATGGGGAGAGGGACTTCCTCCAGGTATCCTGGAAGCTGAGACTGGTCCTAGGATTTTGAGTAACTTATTACTTATGTCTGTGACAAAATGCTGCAGATTGGGGCTTCCCTGGTGGCGCAGTGGTTGAGAGTCCGCCTGCCGATGCAGGGGACACGGGTTCGTGCCCCGGTCCAGGAAGATCCCACATGCCGCGGAGTGGCTGGGCCCGTGAGCCATGGTCGCTGGGACTGCGTGTCCGGAGCCTGTACTCCGCAACGGGAGAGGCCGCAGCAGCGAGAGGCCCGCGTATAGAAAAAAAAAAAATGCGGCAGATTGGGGTGGGAGTGCCTGGGAAAAAAAGTTGACCATAAACTGGAGAACTTAAAGGGAAAGAAGGTTAAAGAAAAACTGCAAATGCAGTGTATAATAAAAATTAAGCTACTCTGCCCTTAAAGTTGACATCTTATAATCTTCTACTTTAAATTGTTCCCTTGGATATTTTTAGAATCTAGAATCAGAATATTAGGGCTGGTTACCTTTTTGATATTCTAGTCCATCTTCATTTGGCTGAAGGCCAAAAGACAGCTTTCCAGGTTGAGATGTAGGAGGGCCTTGGAAGTGGGTGGAGCCAGAATTGCCTAATCCCTGCAAAATCCCTCTTTTTGCTAAACCACCTTCCCAAGGCTGACTGGCGTTGGGCTCAAGTCAGAGAGATCCAGATCTAGGGAGAGGCTGATGGCTGGAAGAGAAATCACATCCAGGGCCAAGAAATCAGAATCAGGTTGCCACAGCCATGCAGGGAATGACAGCAGTGAGTGCTGGGAGGGCTGGGGGCTCTGCCTTGGTTCTGTAAATCAGATGGTCATGCTAGAGCCCGAGGGGCAGGTGGATTCATGGCACAGAGGCCAGGACTTGGGGGCTGGGCTCCTGCGGTTCCTCATTCTTTGTCTGACTGAGCCAGAGACTTGGGTAAGAGGCAAGAGAAGTAAGCTAGTGGGTGCCCAGCTGCTTGGCACTGATCTGGGGACGTGCAGGGTTGACAACTATAAGTTGAAAGTTTTATAAGTTGAAAAGTAATGAAAAAGGAGTCTGAGGTGTTAGATTTTATTTTTGCAGAGAGAAAAAGTGCCTATTTAAGTGTGCTTTGTGTTTCTTCTACTTTTTTCCTTTTCTATTGTCGTGATTGTAGTGGTGTTTAGTAAGGAGCCAGCTACCTGGGGGAGGGCTGCTGCCCAGAGGAAGTGCTGGGCAGCAGGGGGCAAGGCAGGGCGCCCAGGCTACCAGTGTACCAAGAGCACAGGGCCAGAGGCCGTGGGCCCCCCACGCAGATTCCAGTGAGTTGTTCAGGCCCAGAAGTTTGACGCTCTGTTCTATTGAGTTTCTCCTTGGGGAACTGAGAAATTCTGAGGAAAAACAAAGGCGAACTCAGTCTCCAAGAGTGATGTTTTGGTCACATTTCCTCTCCAGGGATAGCCTTCAAAGTTCTCACAATGATAAGCCAGAAATAAAAACTTCAACTTTTCTTCTTGTTTTCCCCTCAAATACCCCTGCACTTCCAGTTTTCCTGTGACCAGGTAGATTTCTGCGTATTCAGGCCCTTCTCCTGGCTGCTAGTCACAGGAGAGGTGGCCCACTCAGCAAAGGTCTCCAGTCCTTGTCTTCTATGTAAGGGTGAACAGGAACCTGGCCAGGGTCCCCTGAGCTCTCTCCCAGACTGACTCAGTGTTGCCTCTGTGGCCAGGATGCAGCCGGTGTGTGTCTTCCAGGGAAGCCCTAGGGCATTCAGAGGAATCACTGGGTGCTGCCAGCTTTCTTTTGTGGGTGTTCTAATCCAAGACAAGGTAAATCAGCCCTGAGGAAACAGAGTTTCCTGAACTGAACTGTGAAGCAGAGTGTGTGGGGAGTGGGGCAGAGCAAGTCTCGTCTGCGTACCTTGGCCGGCAGGGTGTAGTCTGGAGAGCTTACATGCAGTATGAACGTATCTCCGGCCTTTGTTTTCAGCTACCCACAGATGCACCGCTGAGTCACTGCTTGTGGACAGCAGGGCATGGACCCCCTCCTTCCTAATCCTTTGGGATCGCTCACTCAATATCACCCAAGGGACAGCTCCAGCCTTCATCCCGTTCTTAAGTGTAAAAAAGATGGGTTACCCCCAAACAGGCCAGTGTCTGAACCCCTTGCAGTGAGTGATGCTAAGCAGAGCTGCTCTGAATTGCTGAGCTGAGCATACAGGGTTAGATTAAGCAAGGGCGGGAGAAGCCCAGGAAAAAGTAAAGCCATAGTTACAAGACTGTGACCCTCTGAAGAACCATGGAATTACTAGTGATATTTTCCATTTTAAATTATTAATAGTGACTCAGTAATTTAAGTGAATAAAATCAACTGAAACGTAAATGCAACTTAGAAAGTAATTAGAAATTTGAGATACGTTCAACGGGAAGAGTTTTAAGATTGGAATTTATCTATTCAGTCACAGTAGTTGCACTGAATAAGGCTAAATTATTCATTTTCCACATGTGAAATGTTCCCCCTTTCCCTTCACACAAACACACACACTGTTCAGTTATACTTTATCACTCTTGGATTCTGTAGAAAAAACGGAGAAGAAACTGATGATTTATTTAGTTAGTTAGTTACTAATATAGTTGACTTACAATATAATATTAGTTTCAGGTGAACAATAGTGTTTCACAATTTTTAAAGATTGTACTCCATTTAAAGTTATTACAAAATAATGGCTATATTTCCCTGTCCTGTACAATATATCCTTGTTGCTTATTTATTTTATACATAGTAGTTTGTGCCTTATTATCCTCTACCCATATCTTGCCTCTTCCCCTTTCCTCACTCCACTGTTAACCACTAGTTTGTTCTCTATATCTGTGAGTCTGTTTCTGTTTTGTTATATACATTTGTTTTATATTTTAGATCCCATATATAAGTGAAAACACAAGTATTTCTCTTTCTCTGACTTATTTCATTTAGTATAATAATTTCTAGGTCCATCCACATTGTTGCAGATGGCAGAATTTCATTCTTTTTTATGGCTGTGTGTGTGTGTGTGTAAGTACATATATATATGTGTATACACACGCATGCACATACCACATCTTTATCCATTCATCTGTTAATGGGCACTTAGGTGGTTTCCATATCTTGGCTAATGTAAATAATGCTGCTATGAACAATGGGGTGCATGTGTCTTTTTAAATTACTGTTTTTGTTTTCTTCGACTATATACCCAGCAGTGGAATTGCTGGGTTATATGGTAGTTCTATTTTTAGTTTTGTGAGGAACCTCCATACTGTTCTCCATAGTGGCTGCACCAATTTACAGTCCCACCAACAGTGTGCTAGGGTTCCCTTTTCTCCACATCCTTGCCAACATTTGTTATTTGTAGACTTTTTAAAGATAGCCATTCGTAGACTTGTTGATGATAGCTCTGACATGTGTGAGGTGATATCTCATTGTAGTTTTGACTTGCATTTCTCTGATGATTAGTGATGCCGAGCATCTTTTCATGTGCCTGTTGGTCATCTGTATATCTTCTTTGGAAAAATGTCTATTCAGGTCTTCTGCCCATTTTTTGATTGGGTTGTTTGGTTTTTTGATATTGAGTTGTATGAGCTGTTTACATATTTTGGATATCAACCCCTTATCAGTCATATCGTTTGCAAGTATTTTCTCCCTTTTGGTAGGTTGTCTTTTCATTTTGTCAGTGGTTTCTTTTGCTGTACAAAAGCTTTTAAGTTTAATTAGGTCCCATTTGTTTATTTTTGCTTTTATTTCTTTTGCCTTAGGAGACATATCCAAAAATTTATTGCTATGATTTATGTCAAAGAGTGCTTAGCCTATGTTGTCTTCTAAGAGTTTTATGGTTTCAGGTCTTTCATTTAGGATTTTAATCCATTTTGAGTTTATTTTTGTATATGGTGTGAGGAAATGGTCTAATCTTATTCTTTTACATGTAGCTGTCCAGTTTCCCCAGCACCACTTATTGAAGAGATTGTCTTTTCTCCATTGTATATTCTTGCCTCCTTTGTCATAGAGTAATTGACCGCAAGTTCATGGGTTTATTTCTTTGCTCTCTATTCTGTTCCATTGATCTGTGTGTCTGTTTTTGTGGCAGTACCATGCTGTTTTGATTACTGTAGCTTTGTAGCATAGTATGAGGTCAGGGAGCATGATACCTCCACCTTTGTTCTTTTTTATCAAGATTGCTTTGGCAATTTGACATCATTTTTGGTTCCATATAAATTTTAGGATGATTTGTTCTAGTTTTATGGGAAATGTGAGCTGTACAGGCTTTTCTTTACATCAGAAAAAGACCTATAAGGAAGCCCAAATTGGAGACTGTTAAACCATGTTCCCAAGACCTGGTGGCCTAGTGTCCACTCTCTGCTGCCCATCCCCATTTTCATTCACTGTTGTTTTGATAGGGATTGCATTAAATTTGTAGATTGCTTTTGATAGTCTGGACAGTTTAACACTATTAAATTCTTCCAGTCCAGGAACACGGTATATATTTCCTTTTTTTTCAATCATTTTCAAACTCTTTCATCAATGTTTTATAGTTTTCAGAGTTTAAGTCTTTCACTTCCTTGGTTAAATTTATTACTAGAATAAAAATTCTTTTTCATGCAATTTTAAACTGGATTGTCTTTTAAATTTTCTCTTTCTGATATTTCATTATTAGTGTAAAGAAATGCAACAGATTTTTGTATATTAATCTTGTATCCTGCTACCTTGCTGAATTTACTTATTAGTTCTAATAATTTTTGTATGGAGACTTTAGGGTTCTCTATATACAGTATCATATCATCTGCAAACAGTGACAGTTTTACTTCTTCCCTTCCAACTTGGATGACTTTTATTTCTTTTTCTTGTATGATTGCTGTGGCAAGGACTTCCAATACTAAGTTAAATAGAAGTTGAGACAGTGGGCATCCTTGTCTTGTTCCTGATTTTAGATGAAAAGCTTTCAGCTTTTTACCATTGAGTGTGATGTTAGCTGTGGGTTTGTCAAAAATGGCCTTTATTGTTTTGAGATGTGTTTTCTCTTTACCTCTAACTTTGATGAAACTTTCCATCATGAATGCATGTTGAATTCTGTTAAATGCTTTTTCTGCATCTACTGAGATGATCATGTGACTTATCCTTCCTTTTGTTAATGTTGTATATCACACTGTTTGATCTGTGAATGTTGAACCATCCCAGAATAAGTCCCACTTGATCATGTTGTATGATCCTTTTTATATATTGTTGAATTCGATTTGCTAAAATTTTACATTTATATTTATCAGGAAATATTAGCTTGTAATTCTCTTTTTTTGGTAGTGTCTTTGGTTTTGGTATCAGGGCAATGATGGCCTTGTAGAATGAATTTGGGATTGTTCCATCCTCTTCAATTTTTTTGGAATAGTTTGAGAAGGATAAGTGTTAGTTCTTCTCTATATGTTTGGTAGAATTCCCCTGTGAAGCAGTCTGGTCCTGGACTTCTGTTTGCTGGGAGTATTTTTAATGACAAATTCAGTTTCACTACTAGTGGTTGGTCTGTTCAGATTGTCTATTTCTTCCTGATTTAAAAACTGATCATTTTTGGGGCTTCCCTGGTGGCACAGTGGTTGAGAGTCTGCCTGCCGATGCAGGGGACACGGGTTTGTGCCCTGGTCCAGGAGGATCCCATGTGCCGCAGAGCGGCTGGGCCCGTGAGCCATGGCCGTTGAGCCTGCGCGTCCGGAGCCTGTGCTCCACAACGGGAGAGGCCACAACAGTGAGAGGCCCGTGTACCGCAAAAAAAAAAAAACCCCAAAAAACAACAAAAAAAACCTGATCATTTTTAAAGACCCAAAAAGGTATTCATTTATCAAAAAATAGATATTAAAATCTTTTATGTATAGCTCTCTGCTCAAAACTGTGAGGGGAATAGCATGCATGGTTCTTCCCTTTCAGAATCCTTCAGTTAAATAGGGAAGAGAAGACAAACTTGAAAAACAGTATGAAAATGTTATAGTTATGTAATGGTCAAAGACAGTAAGCAGTACCAGTGGTATGTAATTAGATCCTAGAGGATCTTATTAGATCTATTAGATCTTATGGTGCAGAAAGAGCTGTAACAAGAAGGGAAAGAGATCCTTGGTAGCTTCATTTTACCAAATCACTTATTTTTCCCAAGATTTGTTTCCTGTGTGCAAAGAATGGGCCTGTAAGCCTGGTCAGTTGAGACAAAATATGTACTGTATACCACATTTATCTGGGACTTGTCCAAAGAGTGGTCTCTCCACGGGCTTCCCCGGTGGCGCAGTGGTTGAGAGTCCACCTGCCAATGCAGGAGACGCGGGTTTGTGCCCCGGTCCGGGAAGATCCCACATGCCGCGGAGCGGCTGGGCCCGTGAGCCATGGCCGCTGGGCCTGCGCGTCCAGAGCCTGTGCTCTGCAAGGGGAGAGGCCACAACAGTGAGAGGCCCATGTACTGCAAAAAAAAAAAAAAAAAAAAAAGGGTGGTCTCTCCAAAAGCATAGTCATACAAATCCTCCCAATGATTCTTTGGGGATTGTTGGAGATGCACTTAAAGGAACAGCAGATCAGAAGGGCTAATAGTCACTCTCAGATGAGAGGGCCCCAGCAAGGTATCCTTATAAAGTAAATGGCAGATGGGCAGGCTTGAAAGTAGAAAAGAACACCTGTTCACAGTTGGCATCTTGCTCATCTGCTGGGATGGCAGTGTTGGGTGTACCTTGTCTTCAAGGAAGGGCCTCACCCAGAGGCATAGAGAGGCCTCTGAGTGCAGCTGAGGTGCTTCTCTACAAGACCAGAAGCTTTACCCTAGTGCACAGGGTGTAGACCTGAGTTTAGCACAGGTATTTTCTTGCTGCATGCCAAGGCATGAATAACCAGGAGAAGTGGACTCTCTTCACATACTCTACCTGTTATCATTTTGTCTAGGGGAATTGGTTGATAAGATAGAGCTCTCTGTGCTCAAGTGAGCTGTACAGGCTTTTCTTTACATCAGAAAAAGACCTGTAAGGAAGCCCAAATTGGAGACTGTTAAACCATGTTCCCGAGACCTGGTGGCCTAGTGTCCACTCTCCGCTGCCCACCCCCATTCATATTCACTCACTGTTGTATATTGAGTAAGCAGGAATAAGCATGTGAAGGCAAAAGGATGGTGAATTTCAGAAACTTTGGTTTGTGATTAATTTCCAGGAGCTCCTAAAGAACTGATTAATGGGAATTGTGATACTGAAACTAAGCAAGTCATTTGCATCTTCGCCCTACCTTCTCTAGGCAAGTACCTCCAAGGGCATTTATAGGTCACCTTTGGTACTTGACATTGATTTCAGTGAAGGAAGGCTTTATCTAATGCTTGCTCCCTCCTCAAGGCCCAAAGCAAACACTTTCTGCCCTGAGATCCTTCCCTGAGCTCTTTAGTCAAAATCAGTGATCTTGTATATCTTCCCATAGCTTTTTGTTCATATCTCTTATGACCACATACTTGGTTATTCACATGTGTGTCTGTTTCCTCCATTGAATTTTAAGATCCTTAAGGACAGATTCCATATATTTATTTTTTACACTCAGAAGCTAGAAATAGTAGGCACTCAGTGCTGTGTGCAGATTGAAAGAAGTTTATATAGAGGATAGCCAGTGCAGTTCAGTATTGTCATTGAGAAGTACTGTCAGCCCTGTGTATAATGTTTAGGTATTTTCTCAGATTTTGTAAAAATACTAGGTTCTAATGCTTATGGGAATGTAAGTTTTATAGCTAGGCAGACTTTAAATTGGGTTTCATCATATATGAAACAGAACTTAACATTTTCCTCTTCAGCTCCTTAAAGCTTCTCCTCTGGGCTCCTCTATCTGTGAGGGAGAGTGGTCTGATGAAAGGAGCATGGACTCTAAAGCTGACCAGATGGGTGACTTGGGTAAGCTGCTGTCCTCTCCTGCACCTATTTCCTCAGCTGTAAAATGGGGGAAATTACAGTTCCCTTGCACAGTTCTAAGACACATGGTTGGCACCTGTGGTTAGGCTTTGTCACTTATGCCTTCATCCATGCCCTCATCATTTCTCATCTGGATATTTAACTGGAAGATGATTGTGCTGTTCTTTCAAGCCATTCTGTACCCTATTGTTTGTGGAGCATAGCTCAGTCACCACTTTCCTGTAGTGCAGTACTTCTTTATCACCTCTAGAATAAAAGTCAAATTTCTTAGCATAGTATTGGAGGCTCTGACTCCCGTTTCATGCTTCAGCATTGTATCCTTCTGCTTTCATGTTGATTGATTCCCCTAGGAAGCAAACACCAACATGGAATTACAAATGCAAGAAGGTGGTAATGGGGAGAGGGAACAGGAACAGGAAGGGAAAGCTTTCGATGCGATGTTGGTCTGACACCTGTGAAAAAGAAAGCAGGGAGGAAGGACAGCTCGGTAGGAAGAGCCTCAGACTTTGGTGCAGCTCTGAGAAAGTCTTGTCTGACCCAAGAATAAGCTTTGGGTCAAAAATCACCTATGGGGGTCCCTGCCAGTGAGGAATGGCAAGCCTTGCTCAGTCATTGGCTGGAACTGCGTGAGGAGAGCGTAGCCTCAGCTTGAAAGTTGAGGCAGATCCTAAAGACACCCATAGCTGGGAGCTGTTGGTTCACTGTGCTCCTTGCGGCAGATTTTCCCTTGAAAATAAATCTGAGCAGCACACCTCGTGACTGCTGCAGTCTACTTTATATACTCGCCTCTGCCATGCCATGTTCCTTCAACCACCATTCAACAGATAAGAGTGCCCACTTTGTGCCGGTAACCAAGCTTGCTGAGCAAAGCCAGGCTTCTCTGGAGCCTATAATGGGGGAAATAAGTGCAAGTCAGATGTTCACAGTGGCAGGGGCATGCCTACCAACCACACTGAGTGATCTGGAGGAAAGGAAGCAAGAAGCATGGGAGCAGGTGACAAAGGAGCCTGAATTCCTTGAACTTGTCTCAGCCTCTTGCCTTCTGTCTTTGCACTTGTTGTCCTTCTGCCATAACATCCTTCCCCTGCTTCTTTGCTTGGCCAACATCCTTCAGTAATATCAATGAACACATGTATAAGGTGACCAGATGTCCCAGTTGCTTGGATAATTCTAGTCGATTCCTTCTGTTCCAGTGTAGTATTAGCATCACCATCTTTCATGCTCAAAATATCTCAGTTTGGACAATATATTATTTGACAATATATTATATGGTCATTTATTTGCCAAGAATTTGCACTGTTCTAGACATTATACGAAATATTCATTTAATGCTCAGTATGCCTTTAAAACAGTAACTTTAAAAAAAACAATTTTTCTTTGTGAAACTGAGACACAGGTTAAATAAATCGATCAAAATCACAGAGCCAGTGATGCTGGGATTTGTACCCAGGAAGCCTGGCCCTGAGTCTGTGCTCTGAGCCACCCGGCTATTTTGCCTCCCTCAAGACTTTACTTGGGAAGCCCTCCTCTGATGCTCTGTTGTACCCCTCAGCCTGGCTTAGACATTTGTGTACGAGCCTCTGTTGTAGCACACTGTGAGGGCCCTGGAGACTGCCTCTCACTTCTCACCCCCCTCACCCCCAGTCCTCACACACACTGAGCGCTCAGGAAGTCTGTTAAATGACTGGATGGAGACAGATGAGAGTCATTGGTGTGTGCCATGTGGACTGTTAACTGGAACAGGCTCTTGGGTGAGTTATATTGCTCCTTTTTAGATGTTTTTCCCTTTATCCAACCTTCAGACATTATTTACCTTCCCCTTCTGGCTGAATACTGTCCCCAGACCTACCCAGTTAAGACACTGGGGACTAAAAAGGGACCTCTTTGAAAAAAGTGTGTTCTATAGTTTTTGTTTTCTTTATTTTGTTTAATTCTCCTTGTGGTGTCACATTCATTGGGAAATTTATATTTCTTTTCATGTCCCTGAAGTAATACTTTATTTTTAGATAGTTCTAACCCAGAGGGCATTCCAAAGACAATATTTCTTGGTTTGTTATAAAGGAATATATAATTTTGAAAACCCACATATTTTGCATTTCACTAAGAGACTTTCAAAGGGATGAGACATTAAATAATTGGGAGATGAAGGTGTTGACTCTATTGCTTTTCCTTCTCACCTTCCTCAAGAACTAGTCCTGAGGTAATGTAGAAAGGGGACATATAGTAATTCTAAAAACTTCACACTCCCTTTGTGTGCATAGCTAAGACCTTCCTAGATAAATAAAATTTCTTAAGATGTTGAAGGTAAAGCTCTGAAGCTCTTGACATGGTTACAGGAAGCAGAGAAAAGGCATCCAAGAGATTACTCTTTGTAACAAGGAAGACCCCTCCCCCATATCCTCTGCTGTAGCTTCTCTCTGAAGTACCCAGATAATAGTAGTTAATGCATATTCCCTGAGTTTTTCAGATGCTAAAAACCACCACTACTTGATGATCATAAGCACATAGCCCCCAGACCTTCTGGTGCCTAAGGATCGATCACTATCAGCCAATCAGAGAACTGTGCAGGAGCTGATCACATACCCTGGGGATCCCCCCGCCACCCTCACCTTGCCTTTAAAAATGCTTTGCTGGGGCTTCCCTGGTGGCGCAGTGGTTGAGAGTCCACCTGCCGATGCAGGGGACACGGGTTCGTGCCCCGGGCCGGGAAGATCCCATATGCCGCGGAGCAGCTGGGCCTGTGAGTCATGGCCGCTGAGCCTGCACGTCCGGAGCCTGTGCTCCGCAATGGGAGAGGCCACAACGGTGAGCGGCCCGCGTACCGCAAAAAAAAAAAAAAAAAAAAAAAAAAAAAAATGCTTTGCTGACACCCATGGAGAGTTTGGGGTTTGGGGGCACGAGCCACCTGTTCTCCTTTCTTGGGCCTATAATAAACCTTTGTCTGCTACAAACTCCAACATTTCGGTTTGTTTGGCCTCACTGCGTTGGGCGCAGGAACGCAGTTTGGTAACATCTTCAGCCAGGAAGTTTTCTGTCATCTGTGCTATGCATACCTCAGTATCATGGAGAAGGAGATTTATTGCCAACTGTTAGGTTTTAAAAAATTTCACAGAGTAAAAGAAGTATTAGGGATTTTCAACTGATAAAAACCAGAGAGAACAGTATCATGAACCGCATGCACCCAACTTTAGCATTCATCTTCCTTCTGTCAATCTTATAACCAGACTTGCCTGCTTGTCGTGAATGATGTGCTCTCTAGTCAGTCGGTTTTCTCCCAATGCTTAGTTTTCCTTTGGTTAGGCTCCTTTTACTCTCACTAAAAAAGTCAATCCATTAGACCTATTCTAGCCACTCCTCTCTTCTCGTCTTACTCTAGAGAAAAAAATGATCTTACATCATGGTATGGAGCAGGATGCTGTGAAGTTAACTGAAATGGTGTAGACTTCCAGGAGCTATTGAAAGACACAATGTTATAGGAGAACGAGGAATGCAGACAAGGGCAAATCCTGCCAGGATGATGAAAGCCTCAGAACTGGTCTTTGAAGGATTATTAGCTTTTGGAGAAGATTTTGGACGGATAGCAAAAGAAATAATACTTGCAATTTTTTATTACCATACTGACAACAGTAGCTACCAAGTTTGGCATGCTCACATGCCACGCATGTGTATCAGGTACTCTTCCAAGCACTTTACATACATTATCTCATTAATTCTCACAGCAGCCAAATGGAGTTCAAGAACTGTTGACATTTCCATTTGAGGAACCTGAGGCACAGGGGAGCTTACTCACCCCAGCATGTACATGGCACAGAGAGAGGGAAGTTCACGTATCCATGGGCTCACAGAGTGAGAGTGAAGGTCATGGAGACTGACTCCTTTGTTAAGGAAGCCATGACTCGAGGTGTAGGGAGCTTCTCCAGGACACATAGCTACTGGGTGGAAGGGCTGAGACTCTTATCCAGGAACCAGACTTGGGCCGGGTGTGTTTCACTTGTACCACACGGCTGTCTCCACTGCCAGGAGCTCCTCAAGAGGTCTCATGATACCAATCTCTACCTTTCAGCTTTTGTTAGCATTGACTCTTCTCTCACTATCTCTTCCTTCCAGGAATATTTCTTGCTTTATATAGTTTGTTTTATCTTAACTCTGCAAATTATTAAACTTTGCAAACATTTAGAGAATACAACCTATTCAAGGCATAGTATCACAAAGTAAGTGTGAAGTTGGGGGAAGAGTCTCTTGCCTCCTTATATGAAACTCTAAATATAAAAAGAGTTGTTTCTGTTCCTCTTTTCCATTTCCTCGACCTCATAGTCTCAAAGGTGTCTGAAGGATAATTCAGAGGCTGCAACAAGAGATGGGAATATAACTGAGTTATAAGGGTTTCCCTTTCCCTTTTTATATTAATGCTTGTATCCTCATGGGTTTTTAATCTATTCAGTGTATTACAATAATAGTCTTTTTTTCCTTTAAATTTGGCTACTGGAAGTCTCTTTAATCTGGTTTCTGTGTTGTTTTGACAAAACCCTATTAATCTTTGAGTTGTTACTTGCTTTCTGTGACAATAAGATGTCCCAATAAGATGTCATGTTGTACGTTCTTGGTAGATTTTTTCTTTTTTGTAATTATTTTAATTTTATCTTTTGTGGAAGAATAGAAGGGACAGTTTAGATTATATGGATTTTAGAACTCCTTGAAAAAGTTTGAAAACCATCAGTTAGATCAGTGTGCCATTTGTGATTTTTAAAAAAAAAGTGTTTCAGTCTTCAAGAGCAATATTTTTACAGTGGAGATTTTGGAAATGGAATTTATAAGTTTTCTAAATCAAGTGTTTCTGTTTTTTTACTAATTTTCTCTTTTTCAATTCTTCCACTCATTTCTCTCTTTGCTGAGCCACATTTTTAAACAAGGGAAAAGAAGAGAAAGAATATACTGATAATTGCTTACTAAGGAAATTTCACATGGAAAGAAATAGAAAGAATTCTCAGATACTGATCCTGCCCAGAGAATGGTGAAAAGGATGACATATCCAAATATTTGCTGTCCACAGTGACCTTCTCTGCTCCCTCCTCCTTGAGTCTGTTCCTCGGCTCTCAGCCCCACTGGCCTGTCCAGGATTGGCTAGAGGTAAAAGCAGCTTATTCACTTCAGAGCCAGATATGCCTAGAGTCACACTTTAGCTCTCTTATTACTTAATTTCTGGAGCATTCAAGGCTCCCCCCACCGCCACCACCAAATCTGAAAAGTGAAGCAAAACCACCCTTGTAAGTTGGAGGTGAGGATTAAATGACAAATTCTACACAATATAAGTGCAAGACCTGCGGCATAGCAAGGGTCCAGTAGTTGTTGAATTCCATCTACCTTATAGTTACACATTTGGGATTTTGTCTGCCTCATTTCTCTGAATTTTTTTATTGTTGAATATAAGACAACTACAAAAACTGCATAAAATAGTTACAGTTTGATGAACCATCATAAGATGAGCATTCTTTGAAACATCGTCCATGTGAAACAGGTCTCGTCTTCCTTCATTGGACAAGGTATGCACTGGAGAACAGGACACGGTCTTGCTTCCACAGAACGGATGATTCTGTAGCACCTTGCACTGCCCCAGGTCAGACATGGTAATGAGAGAGGACATTTCATGTAGCTAAATTAAGTTGGCCCAAATCCAGCAAAGACCCTGTTAGCAGAAGGGAGAGCTCTTTGTCCAAGACACTGGTTGGGCATTGCTGCGGGTTAGCTGCACGATTCTACACCCCACTTCTATAGCTGTGGAGAGAGTGGCCTCCTTTGTAGTTTTAGAATTACAAAATGACTAGGAAAAATGCAGATGTGTAGAAACCCTTGTATTCATCCCAGGAATCTTAAGCTTCCACTTGGAAGAGGAAGTTCAGGATGTTGGGAATCCCTGAGGAAGAAAACTCAACTTTAAGATTTTGGCTCTTCTTGAACTTCACTCAGTGGTGGCCACCAGGGGTTGGCTGCAATCCTAATAAAGACATACTTGACTCACCTGGTCTCCCTCTTCTCTGGGCTTCTCCCTTGTTATGCTGTCTGGCTTTGACTCTGCTTTGCATCTCCTTGACCTGCTCTCCACTCTTCAGGACGCTGGGCTGGATAGAAAGTCTTGTTGAGTTCTGAACACTGCCTCTAGGAGTTCCCTCGTACCTTGCCATCCCACACTGACTCATTTTTCTAATTCTGCCCAGTTTGAATCTGGTAACCCTGTGGTGTAAATCTTCTGGAAACTGTGTCCCAGGCTCCACATCTTATAACCACAAGAGGTGGCCACTTACCAGCTTGCTCTGTTGCCCAACCCTCATCTGAGAGATCAGACACTGGCTTCTACTGGTGGCTAGGGGTTAACCAAGGAAATGTCTTTTTTTTCCTTTCTGTTCATGTTTGATTTTTTGTTTTTGTTTTATGCTGGCCCTTAAAAAATGTCATGAAGCTTTGGCATTATGACAATTAACTCTTGGCATTGCTTTTTGGAACCAGGTGAGGGAAACTTACTTCTGTCATTAAGACTGATTGTGCCAGGCTCACAGTGTCCACTCCAGAGCACCCTTCTTGCACTCTCTGGTGTTGCTGATTAACTTGCTTTTGACCTTGTCTCTTTAACAAGACTACAGATATCTTGAGAGCAAGGACCGTGTCCATCTTTCTTCCTTGACACCTGAGCACTTGGGGTTGTCATCCATCTACCATGTGTGGCTTCAGCTAGAGAAGAGCCTTTTGTTTTGCCTGGTCACCATGTAGAAAGTCAGGTCATTGCCTATTATATCACTAGAGTCAAGGTCGAACTAGCTAGTGCCTTTGAGAAATAATGCCTTCATTAGAAAGGGAGACCACTCCCATTAGAGAGCTTTCAGAGAGCTACAGAAAAATATCATAATCTTGGTATTGTACCTGTTTGGTGAAGAGAAACAGATTGTTACTAGAGTGTTGAATTAACTTTAGGGTTTTCTTTCTCAGTCAGGTCCCAAATATTTTAGGTAGGCATTTGGGGCAGTACAAGGATAGCCGTGGTCATTGCTCTCAAGGTGTCTGTAGTCTTGTTGGAAAGACAAGGCCCAGAGTAAGCTAACCAGCAATGCAAGGGCATCTGAGAAGGGTGCTCTGGGTTAGACAGCATGTTCTGTAAGGTTGACAGTGTGCAGAAAAGGCCTCACAGAGGTGGTAAAACATGAAGGTCTTAAATTGGACCTTCACAAATGGGATGATTCCTAAGAGCAGAGAGGAGGGCTGTGGAGGGAGAGACCCAGTTGTGAGCAAACTAATGTGCAGGAGGTATCTGAAGGAACTGCATATGTAAATTAGGCTGGAGTAGAAAGAGGATAAGACAAAGAAGTAATGGTACGTAAATTGAGAAGCGTTCACCATATATCATAGGGGGCAATAAATGACAGCTTAAGGGGTTTGGAACACTTGAGAAAAAGCGTTCTAGTGAAGGTGATGTTCTCAGATTAGCCATGGAAGAGCCGGCAGGGTAGGAGGGATGGGGCAATGCTAAGACTAGGGCAACTGTGGGGATCGATTGCTGCTGGGGCTGCTTTTTTCAGTAGCAAAGCTTAGGCCACTGTGTTCTCCTCCTAAACGAATTCCAAACCATGTTTATAGATCTGCGCTAGCAGTTCCTCACACAAAGAGTGTTTGCATGGTTCATGGTGCTAGGCAGTACACTAACACTGTATTTGAGTGTTTGGCTTGGAGTAAATATTGACATTGATAACTCTTTTCAAGGACATTTCTGATTGATAATAGACATTTCAATAGCTGCTTACTAGATTGAACCCAGAGTCATATAGCTGTGGCATTATGACAGTCCTTGACATTGCTGTTTGGGACCAATGAGGAAAGCTTACTGTGTCATTAATATTGGTTGTGCCATGGCCACAAATGCCAAGAACAACCATCCTAAGTGTGCAACCCTGGTCATCGTGCACACTGATGCACGGGAGATCAGAATGATGTCAGTTGTCTGGTCGGTTTGCTGTGCCTTTTCTATAATGTTAACATATCATTATATATTGAATTTTTTAATTTAAAATAGATTTTAGTTCTTTTAAATAAAACGCATATGAATCCTATTTTGGGCCAGTAATTAATTCATTTTTTATAGCTTTATTTGGTCCACTTTAATCTGAATGTGTCTCATAACCTTTTATGGTGCCCTATGTTGAGATAAGTTTGGTGACACCAATATAAGTTGTCACTTCATATGGATAGTGACTGAGTAAACAGTGAACTTGACAAGGAAAGAGAAGAGAGAAGAGGTTCAGGAGCTGCAGAGTCTGGCTTAATGAATATCTACCTTCCTTAATTTCAGATTTGTACTACACCCCATGGTTCAGAGGTGCAAGCTAGCTCTCATTTCCTGACTCTTGTGGGAAAAAAGCTAACGGTCTGGTTAGAAATCTTGTTTATTCATAAGCTGACCTGCTGAAGGTAGTCTGAGTATCTTGAAGAGATGGAAAACAGGTCTGTTGTCTGGCTGCTTACCAGCATTTGGTAAACATTCCAAGTTCAATCAAATGTCAGTTTAGCATGTGTTCAATATGTAGATTAATTCCTGAACCAAAATACGCAAAAATGAAAGGCTCAACTAATGAAATTTAAAGGCAAGTTCATACTCTGCCAGCTTTGTAGGCTGAGCAAAAGCAGCAGATTAAAATGAGACCAGTGAAGGTGAAGAACATGGTAGGGATGGAAGAAGGTGACCAGTGGGGCTTACTTTATGTTCTTATGTTACTGAAATCCTGGAGAGCTTGTGGCCTAATTAGAAAATGAAACATTCATTACCTGAGAGGGAGATATTGCTTTTAGAACAAATAGATCCCTCAAATCCTTCATATAAAGCCTCAGGAGCCAGGCAAAAGGTTGTCAGTGAACATTTCTGAACTCTTGGCATCTTAAGGCAGTGCTGTGATTCTCATTGTTTGACAAATATAACAATTCTTCAGGTGAGTCTTTTCTCCCAACTTAATTTTAAGAGGAAATTTCACTTAGCTGCTGCTTTGTTAGGGTCCAGTCTGTAAGGGTTTTGAGGTCCATGTATCATTGGCTCCTTCCCATGTCAGCTCTGGGCAGTATGACTTTGGGACAAAGCTGTCCATACGCATCAATAAGTCATTTCCCACCATTATAAGGATATTATATGTTGCCGAATAAAGATTGATAAGTCAATGCCCTACCACTCTTGTACTGATTCTGTAAGAAATTCCAAAGTTTCATTGTAAGAGTGAGGTGAAGCAATCATCCATGCAGTCAGCATCCAGAGAAATCCATTGGTTAACAATTTGGAGTTTTTCTTTCCAGTATAATTTACATATGTACAGGTATGTACTTTTTATTTTATAAAATTGGGATCATACAGTATAAAAGAATATGTGCCCTACATTTTCACACATCATGTTAACTTACCATGTCATTAAATGTTCTTTAAGAACATGAGCTTTTAAGGACTGAATAGTTTTCTGTGGATGTCCCAGAATTTACATGCTAATGTTCTCCTTTTGTTAAATGATCATTATCTGCTGTTTTATACTTGTGTAAAACCACGATGGTTATCCTTGCACATTCAACTAGTGTTTGCGAATTTTTTAGGATAAATTAATGTAAATAAAGTTATTGGTGGGCCTCCCTGGTGGTGCAGTGGTTGAGAGTCCGCCTGCCGATGCAGGGGATACGGGTTCGTGCCCCGGTCCGGGAGGATCCCATATGCCGCGGAGCGGCTGGGCCTGTGAGCCATGGCCGCTAAGCCTGCACGTCCGGAGCCTGTGCTCCGCAACGGGAGAGGCCAAAACAGTGAGAGGCCCGCGTACCGCAACAAAAAAATAAAAGTTATTGGTTAGATACATACATTTTCAATAAACATTACCACAATGCTTCCAAAAAAGCTGACTCTAGTTTATATTTCTTCTAGGACTATGAGAGATTGTTTGTTTCAATGTGCTCCACCAACACTGTTACTGTTAAACATTATTTCGCAAATTCATAGATAAAACATGGTATCTTATTTTAATTTGTATTTCTTTGCCCAAGAAGTTGAATTTTTCCATATATTTGTGTACTTGTATTTATTATTGTTTTGGCTTATTCTGTACTCTACAGAGTGGTTCTCTTTGCAGATTAGCTTCCCATATCAGCATGAGTGATGGGGCAATTATACGTTATAACTAACCACAAACCCAGGCAAAGGACAGCCATTCTTATGGATTGGTTGATTAGATCAGCCAGTGTATCTACTATTGATTGATTGATTGATTGATTGATTGATTTGGCTGTGCCAGGTCTTAGTTGCAGCATGTGGGATCTAGTTCCCTGACCAGGGATTGAACCCGGCCCCCCTGCATTGGGAGCGTGGTGTCTTAACCACTGGACCACCAGGGAAGTCCTAATGTATCTACTTTTATAATAATCTACTTAATGCACATCTGTCATAACTTTCTGTTCCTTATTCTTTCCTGGACGTTTATTGATTATGGCACATAATATGGTGTAGTAAGATCATTAAAAAAACTATCTGATGAGTGGAATAGTTTCTCTTATTATGAATTTATGAATTCATTCATATCATATTTTTAAAACTGTCTATTTTTTTAAATACTACTCTTAACTTATTCACCATCAAACTGGTCAAATTCTTTGGCTTGAAGAAGACTGTGAAATCATCAAGATCATTTTCTGCCTTTAGGCAAAGCCTAATCAAATTAGGCTGAAGAGGCAGTAGAGAGAAAGCACTATGTTAAGTCTGGAGGTTTGGTTTTGAACCCTGGCCCTTTGAGTGACCTTGGCCAAGCCAACTTCTCTGAGCCTTAGAGTCTCCATCTGTAAAATGGGAATAATAATCCCAACTTTACTCACCATAAAATGTATTCATTAAAAAAAAGATATATAGGGGCTTCCCTGGTGGCGCAGTGGTTGAGAATCTGCCTGCTAATGCAGGGGACACGGGTTCGAGCCCTGGTCTGGGAGGATCCCACATGCCGCGGAGCAACTAGGCCCGTGAGCCACAACTACTGAGCCTGCGCATCTGGAGCCTGTGCTCCGCAACAAGAGAGGCCGCGATAGTGAGAGGCCCGCGCACCGCGATGAAGAGTGGCCCCCGCTTGCCACAACTAGAGAAAGCCCTCGCACAGAAACGAAGACCCAACACAGCAAAAATAAATAAATTAATTAATAAACTCCTACCCCCAACATCTAATATATATATATAGTACATAAAATATTGTGTAAACTTTTACAAAGTATGAAAATATATGGAATTGTATAACTTTTTCTTTTTATTTCAATAAGGAATTCAAATTCATGGGCCCAGCACGCTTCCTCTGGGCTACTCTGCTACCTGGAATTCAAATTCATGAATTGTACAAACGTCTACTGTTTTGTACATGGCCTTCTCGTTTACAGGCCCCAAAGTTTTATACAAAGTTTGGCTCATACCTGAAAGAGCATACTCCCTAATTCTCTATATCTACTAATCTTCTCTTTCTAAATACTCTGACAAAGAGATACTTCTCTAATTTGAAAGTCATCTAAGAACTATCATGGTAGCATAAGAACACAAACATATCATGCTTGTTTTGATCCTCTCTGAAAATACACATTATTTGGTACCTTCTCTTGCTAAGTTTCAACTGGTCTGTCCCTGTATAATAATAAAATACTGAGTCTATAAAGTATGGTGACTTCAGCAATACTTACAGCTTCAAAATTACAAGGCATACCTTGGGAGGAGGCTTGCGGCTTTTTCCTCTGATGCCAAGCTAATGATGGCAGGGAGGGGAGCCAGGAAGAAACAGTCCATCATTTGAGCCTTGAATTTATAAACAATTAAGTGATGGAATAAATCAACTTCATTTCAGATCCAGACTGGTAAGGCGTCAGGTATGAAAAGTCAGCAGAATTCTTTCTCATTGAGTAGCTGGCATACTAAGAGTGCTGTGAAACATCTCCATTGTTTCCTGAACTCCAGGGTCTAGGACCTGCAGCTGATAGTATTCTCAAGCCTCTTTTACCCAAGTGATATTTAAAAGTTTTCTATCAAATTTTAAATTTATAATTTGCTTTAGTTGTACAATTTTAAATATATCAAAATATTACAATAGTTCACTTTTTAGAATCTTAGAAGTTTTTAAAACAGCATTTGCTATTTTTTTAAAAAAATAGTTTTAAAAATAGCATTTTAAAATAGCATTCTAGGGCTTCCCTGGTGGCGCAGTGGTTGAGAGTCTGCCTGTTGATGCAGGGGACACGGGTTCGAGCCCTGGTCTGGGAAGATCCCACATGTCGCGGAGCAACTGGGCCCCTGAGCCACAACTACTGAGTCTGAGCGTCTGGAGCCTGTGCTCCGCAACAAGAGAGGCCGCGATAGTGAGAGGCCCGCGCACTGCGATGAAGAGTGGCCCCCGCTTGCCGTAACTAGAGAAAGCCTTCACACAGAAAGGAAGACCCAACACAGCCAAAAATAAATAAATAAATAAACTGAAAAAGAAAATAACATTCTACAACTGCAACACAGTGGCAATTATTAGTTAGTTTTTAACCTTTTTAAAAACATGGTTTTACAAAGTGTAATCATAGATTGTATTTACTACTGTAACTTGGATTTTTTTCCCTTAGCATTAAATCCTAAAAAATTTTCCTAATTCACACTGTAGTCTTGTTGTTAATTACCAAGATGATGTTAGTAGCAAATTCATTTTCCATCAAGTGATCATACCCTTAACCATTCTGTATTGTAGGATCTGTCCATAGCTTCTAATTCTGTAGTACTTTTTGAAGATCTATTTATATTATAATGCGTTCATTCATAAAGCATCAAATTTTTAAAAGTGAAAAGGGAAATTTTGTAGAAAGAAATGGCACAAAGCTTGGAAGTATCTAAAAAAGTTCACTTAGACTTACCTGAAAAAGTTGTTCTGTCATATCAGTGGCTTGGGAGGAAGAAGATAATCTCACTTTTAATATTTTACGTTTGTAGGTAAGGATTCGAGAGGTTGAAGTGAAATCCCACTTGAGGTGGGGAGCTGGAACTGTCCCTGATTAAAGCCTGAACCCTGAGCACACTGTGCTCTTGGTAAGGAGAGTAGAATGCTCCTCCCACCTGGCCAACGAGGAGAATAGCAACAAAGCTTGCTCCTCAGGCCCTAGGTGGACAAAGTCCCGAGGCAGAAAATCTGCTTCTGGAACTGGTTCTGTATCTTTATTATGTATACAACCTTGGCCAAGTCATTGTTTCTCTTGGCTAATTCCATCTTATGTGAAAATAGAGTCAGAACAGATAATGTCTAAGATACTTGCCAACAACTCTAATTCTGTGATTTTTAAACATTCATCTGCTCAACAGTGCTCTGAATGGTCTGGAATTTGGGGAAATTTATGACTTACCGAGTAGAGGAAACTTAATTCTGTTGGAGGCAGAGATTTCTAAGAACAGATAGATAGAAGACCCAATGCAACTTGCTTTAAAATATTTTTTATGTTTTTCTTGGCGTTTCATGTTTACTGTTAAGACAGCTTATCTTTCTGAATTGGAAATCTGGCTATCAAGCGAGATGTTTTCAATTCATTTAAACTCAAGTGGTGGATGGCTGACTGCTTTTCTGCTGGTTCCATTTTATCCTGCTGAGAAGTCAATCCTTGGCCATCCATGAACCTTCTATTTGCATTTATAACAATAGTAATTAATGACAGTGAGGGGAGTTGATGTGTGGAGCAGGCACCTTGATAGCTAAGGTCTTAGAAGCTTGAGTTATCATAGTTCATAGACCACTATTGTATAGATGGAAATATTGAGCCCAAGTTTCCAGTTAAGTCCTTGTTTCCAAACGGAGCTTCTTTCATGATGTGGAAATATGCAGGTCTGTGTTTCTTAACCTTCTCATATCCCATGTCTCTTCTGATTAATCTCAGAGTTGATCATTCTCCCTTTCTTCCTCTACTCTCATGTGTACACATACAGACATGAGAGATGCTGCTAGCTAGCTTGATAGCCCTCAGCACACATGGAAAAAATGCTACGTTTATTCATTTCCATGTAACTTGGTCATAGTCTCAAATCAGCCACTTACTAGCTCTGTGGCCTTGGATAATTTATCAAACTCCTGTTTTCTCTTCTGTAAAATGAGGGCTCTTTGGCTAGACAATCTCCAAGATCCACAGAATTATACTTTCAGAAGCAGAAGGCCTGAGACATCAATACGTGCAAGCCTGGCCCCAGGCACACTGGTAAAGCAAGACATGCTGCCTGCCTCTGGAATTTCCTCCTTTTTGCACACCTCATCATTCACTTTCCCCCCTTCCGTCCCCCCAAGCGTCTGGCACCAGCAGAGCTCTGCTGCCTCATGCTGGCTGGCTCCCTTAAGCAGCAGGTTAGCAGTTTTAGGCCATTTCTTCAGCCATCTCTCCCACTTGGCATATTCGTATGCTAGCCATCCTTCAACATTCAGATTAAATGCCTTCTCCATGAAGCCGTATTTGATCACCTCATCTACATTAATCTCTCTTATCTACTAACTTCCATACTAATAGCATTTTAAAAATTCATGGTATTTATTCCAGTTTTGTAGATACAAATAATATTTCTTTTAGCGGATTATAGTCTCTCTCTGAGGGCAGAATTTATGTCCCAATTCCTGGTATATCTGTTGAATGAATGAACAAGTGAATGAAGGAGGCAGTTAGTGAGTGAATTAATTCATCACTGTATCCCCACTTGGTACTATGGTGTTTAGTTAGTAGATCCTCAAAAAAGTGTTGATAAATGAATAATTCCATTTTTCTCATCATTCCCTTAGGCCCTTTCTAGATAACTAGCTTCTTATTTTCTGATTATTGAAGAGGTCATTAATAGCTGATAGCCTGATATGTTGCCTCTCAGAAAGGAATTTGTGTTCTAATAGCAGGTTCAAAGGCCTGACTCATTAATGGTGTGCATTTCAGATAATGGACTAGAAGAGGTTGGTGGGAAGTGTGGGTGTGTAGAGTCAGAGACAGGAGGTGTTTCCATCTACTATGCATGTGCCTGCCTCTCAGCCCCTGTAGAAAGCTGGTCTGATTTATGTGTATTAACTTTTAATTCATTATGCAAAACAAAAATTCTCCATAGAACACTTAATAATTGTGGCAAAGCTGAAAGCCAGCTGCTGTTTCGTTCCCTTACAAATATTCTTTCCATTCAACTGCAGTTTTCTCTCTTTTGCCATCTTGGCCCGTGAATCTGTAAGCTATGCTAAAGAAACAGGACTGTCTGAGGTTACCCCAAAGAATGAAGATCTGGTCTTCATAACCTCTTCTTCCACAGTATCTTCCTGGAGCACATGAGCAATGCTCGCTTATATTCACTCCTGAGGATGCAGAGGGTGGCCTTTTCCAATGCAGCTGGGAGAGGAGGGAGTCTCTTAGGATATCTCTACCAATGAGCAGTACAGTCTTTCTTATTTCTTTGGATTATGTCTGAACGGCCTCACCTCAACCAAGCACACAATTCTGATGGTTCTGCCTCACCTGGCAGCATGCACTGTCTATCCTATAAGGTATATCAAAGGAGACAATTGATGGTAAAGAGCAGTGCAAATTCTGAAGGCCTGCTTGTTTTGTGACTGCTTGTTCTCTTATTTAATTCAGTCACTATGGTTTTCTGTGGATTATATTTCTCACATTTTAGAAGACCAAGTATATTTAAATAATTTGGTGTAAAGCCCAGCAAAGTACCGTGCGTGAACTGACACTGAATAAATAACCAGTGGGGAGAAAATAGAGGTTTGCAAACATGGCAACCAAGAAACCAGGGCACAATTCAACTTAACCTTGAGCAGTTGGCCCTCAGAGGAAATGTCTAGGTGTCTCCGTGGAGGAGATGCCATTGTCTGTATTTGTAATGCAAGTATCTTCCCCATTCTTTTCTCCATCAACCCCACTGCATGTTAGAAACATTGTGTATACATGAAGGGAAAAAACTAAAACTTGGTTAAATTGGCTATTCCAAACAATGTTATTGAAGTTACTTAGAGACCATGACAGTGGGTCATCATGAGAGCAAGATACAGCCTTTGATCTGTCTTCAGGATGCAGTGTGTTTACAAAAGCAATCACTCAAGGTTAATAGCCTGCATCTGTGGTGTTTGGTAGTTAAAGAATCAATTTAAATGTCATGCAAAGGAAAACCTTAACAATATTTTGTGCTGGTTAATGCATTTCAAGTATACTTGAGATTTAAGGAGCAGACAAAAAGGAAAAGAAGTGGATTTCTCATGGTTTAGACTGGTGGCGAAAACCATTTTTTAAAAAATCTAATCTCTTAAAAAATTTTTTTTATTCAATTTATTTAAACTTATAAAAAGGTTCACCCATTTCTCCCACCACTTACCCCCCGCCTCTTGCAACCACCAATCTGTTCTCTGTATCTTATGAGCTTGTTTTTGTTTTTTAAATTCCACATATAAGAGAGATCATATGGTATTTGTCTTTCTCTGACTTATTTCACTTAGCATAATGCCCTTGAGATCCATCCATGTTGTGGCAGATGGCAAGATTTTATTCTTCTTTGTGGCTGAATAATATTCTACTGTATATATACGCACCACAGTTTCTTTTCTTTTTTTTAACTACATAGTCTTTTTTTATTTATTTACTTTTAAATTTATTAAATTTATTTATTTTTGGCTGGGTTGGGTCTTTGTTGCTGCACATGGGCTTTCTCTAGTTGCGGCGAGCAGTGGCTACTCTTTGTTGCAGTGTGCAGCCTTCTCATTATGGTGGCTTCTCTTGTTGCAGAGCACAGGCTCTAGGCACATGGGCTTCAGTAGTTGTGGCACGCAGGCTCGGTAGTTGTGGCTCACGGGCTTAGTTGCTCCGCAGCATGTGGTATCTTCCTGGACCAGGGCTTGAACCTGTGTCCCCTGCATTGGCAGGCAGATTCTTAACCATTGTGCCACCAGGGAAGCCCCACACACCACAGTTTCTTAATCCATTCACCCATTGATAGACACTTAGGTTGGTTCCATATCTTGGCTAATTCTGTGATGAACATAGGGGTAGCCATATCTTTTCAAATTAGTATTTTCATTTTCTTTGAATAAATACCCAGAAGTGGAATTACTAGATCGTATGGTGGTTCTATTTTAAATTTTTTGTGGAACCTACATACTGTTATCCATATTGGCTGTACCAATTTACGTTCCCACCAACAGTGCATGAGCGTTCCCTTTTTTACAAATCCTTGCCAATGCTTGTTATTTCTTGTCTTTTTGATGATAACCATTCTAAGAGGTATAATGTGATATCTCATTGTGGTTTTGATTTGCATTTCTGTAATGATTAATGATGTTGAGCATCTTTTCATGTACATGTTGGCCATCTGTATGACTTCTTTGTAAAAAAAAATGTCTATTCAGCTCTTATGCCCATTTTTAATTGGATTGTTTGAGCTCTGTTTTTTTTTTGTTTGTGTTTGCTATTGAGTTGTATGAGTTCTTTATGTATCTTGGATATTAGCCCCTTATCAGACGCATAATTTGCAAATATTTCCTCCCATTCTGTAGTTTCCCTTTTCATTTCTTGATGGTTTCCTTTTCTGTGCAGAAGCATTTTAGTTTGATGTACTCCCACTTGTTTATCTTTGCCTTTGTTCTTTTGCATTTGACATAGATTCAAAAAAATCATCGCCAAGACCTATGTCAGTGAGCTTACCACTTGTGTTTTCTTCTAGAAATTTTATGGTGTCATGTCTTACATTCAAGTATGTAATCCCTTTAGGGTTAATTTTTGTATGTGTTATGAGATAGTTGTCCAGTTTCATTCTTTTGCATGTAGTTATCCAGTTTTTCCAGCACCTTTTATTGAAGAGATTGTCCTTTCCCCATTGTATATTCTTCGGTCCTTTGTCATAACTTAATTTACCATATATGTGTGGGTTAATTTCTGGGCTCTCTGTTTCGTTCCATTGATCTATGTGTCCTTTTATATGCAAATACCATACTGTTGCAGTTACTTTAGCTTTGTAATACAGTTTGAAATCAGGGAGTGTGATACTTCCAGCTTTGTTATTCTTAAGATTACTTTGGTTATTTGGGGTCTTTTATGTTTCCATACACATTTTAAGATTATTTATCTTATTTCTGTGAAAAATGCCATTGGAATTTTGATAGGGGTTGGATTGAACCTGTATATTGCTTCTGGTAGTATGGACATTTTAACAATACCAATTCTTTCAATCCATGAGCATGGAATATCTTTCCATTTATTTGTGCTGCCTTCAATTTCTTTCATCAATGTCTTGTGGTTTTCAGTATAGAGATCTTTCACCTCCTTGGTTAAATTTCTTCCTTGGTATTTTATTCTTTGATGCTATTGTAAATGGGATTATTTTCCTAATTTCTCTTTCTGATAGTCCATTATTACTATAAAGAAATGCAGCTGATTTTTGTGTATTGATTTTTTGTCCTGCACCTTTACTGAATTTGTTTATTAGTTCTAACCATTTTTTTGATGGAATCTTTAGGGTTTTCTATGCATAGTATCATGGCATCTGCAAATAGAGACAAGTTTACTTTTTCCTTTCCAATTTGGATGCCTTTTATTTATTTATTTTTTGTCTTGCCTAATTGCTGTGGCTAAAACGTCCAATAGTATGTTGAATAAAAGTGGCTGGAATGACATCCTTGTCTTGTTCCTGATATTAGAGCAAAAGATTTCAGCTTTTCACTATTGAGTATGGTGTTAGTTGTGGGCTTGCCATATATAGCCTTTATTATGTTCGGGTATGTTCCTCCTATACCCGCTTTGTTGAGAGTTCTTTTTTTTTTTTTATCATAAATGGATGTTGAATTTTGTCAGATGCTTTTTCTGCATCCATTGAGATGATCATATGATTTTTATCCTTCATTTTGTTAATATGGTGAATCACACTGACTGACTTGCAGATGTTGAACCATCCTTGCATCGCTGATAAATCCCCTTTGATCATGGTGTATGATCCTTTTTATGTATTGTTGAATTCAGTTTGCTAATATTTTGTTGAGGATTTTTCGCCTATGTTTATCAGTGATTTGGGCCTGTAATTTTCTTTCTTGTATGCCATCCTTGTTTGGTTTTGGTATCAGGGTAATAGACCTCGTAAAATGTATTTGGAGGAGTTCTCTCATATTTTGAGGGAGAGTTTGAGAAAGATTGATATTAATGCTTTGAAAGTTTGGTGGAATTCACTGGTGAAGCCATCTGGTCCTGGACTCATGTTTGTTGGGAGATTTTTGATTACCAATTCAGATGCCTTGCTAGTAATTGATCTGTTCATATTTCCTATTCATCATGATTCAGTCTTGGTAGATGATATGTTTCTAGGAGTTTATATATACTCTAGGTTGTCCAGTTTGTTGGCATGTAATTCTTCATAGTAGTCTCTTATGATTCTTTGTATTTCTGTGGTATTAGTTGTAACATCTTTCCTTTCACTTTTGATTTGTTTGAGTCCTCTCTTTTTCTCTTGGTGAGTCTAGCTAAAGGTTTGTCAATTTTGCTTATCTTTTCAGTGAACCAGCTCTTAGTTTAATTGCTCTTTTCTCTTGTTTTTTAAAGTCTCTATTTCATCTATTTCTGCTCTTATCTTTGTTATTTCTTCTACTAACTTTTGGCTTCATTGGTTCTTCTTTTTCTAGATCCTTGGGGTGTAAAATTAGGTTGTTTATTTGAAACTTGTTTCTTGAGGTAAGCATTTATTACTATGGACTTCCCTCTTAGAACTGTTTTTGCCCCATCCCATAGATTTTGGATTGTTGTGTGTCCATTTTCATTTGTCTCCAGGTGTCTTTTGATTTCTTCTATTTCTTTTTTAGATTTTTTTTTAATGTGGACCATTTTTAAAGTCTTTATTGAATTTGTTACAATATTGCTTCTGCTTTATGTTTTGGTTTTTTGGCCCTGAGGCATGTGGGATCTTAGCTCCCCGACCAGGGATTGAACCTGCACCCCCTGCATTGGAAGTCAAAGTCTTAACCACTGGACTGCCAGGCAAGTCCCTCTTCTTTGATTGCTTCAGTGACCCATTGCTTGTTTACTAGCATATTGTTTAGCCTCCAAATGTTTGTGGTTTTTGCAGTTTTTTTGTTGTAATTGATTTCTAGTCTCATACTGTTGTGGTCAGAAAAGATGTATAATATGATTTAAATCTTCTTAAATTTATTGAGACTTGTTTTGTGACCTAGCATGTTATCTATCCTGGAGAATGTTCCATGTGCACTTGAAAAGAAAGTGTATTCTGCTTTTGGATGGAATGTTCTATTTATAGCTATTATGTCTGCTTGGTCTAATGTGTCATTTAAGGCCAGTATTTCCTTATTGGCTTTTTGTCTGGGTGATCTGTCCACTGATGTAAGTGAGGTGTTGAAGTCGCCTCCTATTATTGTGTTGCTGTCAATTTCTCTCTTTATATTTGTTTATATTTGCTCTATCTATTTAGGTTCTCCTATATTGGGTGCATATATTTTTACAGTTGTTATGTGTTCTTGGATTGAGCCCTTTATAATTATGTTATGTCCTTCTTTGTCTCTTTTTACAGTCTTTTTTTTTTAAGTCTATTTTGTCTGGTATAAGTTTTGCTACAGCTTTCCTTTTGTTTCCATTTGCATGGAATACCTTTTACCATCCCCTCAGTTTGTGTCTTTCGATCTGATTTGTCTCTCTTGTAGGCAGCATATAGATGTGTCTTGTGTTTTAATACATTCAGCCACTCTGTTTTTTGATTGGAGAAATCAGTGTGTTTACATTTAAAATAATTATTGTTAGGTACATGGTTATTGCCATCTTGTTAATTCTTTTGCTGTTTTTGTAGTTCCTCTCTGTTCCTTTTTTTAATATTTTAATTTTATTAGCGTATAGTTGATTTACAATGTTGAGTTAGTTGCACCTGTACAGCAAAGTGATTCAGTTATACATATACATATATTCATTCTTTTTTTGGTTCTTTTCTCATACAGCTTACCACAGAGTATTGAGTAGAGTTCCCTGTGCTATACAGTAGGCCCTTGTTGGTTATCTATCATATATATAGTAGTGTGTGTTTGTTCATCCAAGCTCCTGATTTATCCATTGCCCCAACGTTTCCCCTTTGGTGACCATAAGTTTGTTTTTGATATCTGTAAGTCTGTTTCTGTTTTGTAAATAAGTTCATTTCTATCTTTTTTTTTAAAATTAGATGCCACATATGAGTGATGTCATATGATATTTATCTTTCTCTGTCTGACTTACTTCAGTATGATAATTTCTAGGTTCACCCATGTTGCTACAAATGGCATTATTTCATTCTTTTTTGTGGCTGAGTAATATTCCATTGTATATATGTACCACATCTTCTTTATTCATTCCTCTGTCAATGGACATTTAGGTTATTTCTATGCCTCAGCTATTGTAAATAGTGCTTCAGTGAACATTAGGGTGCATATATCCTTTCAGATTATTGTTTTCTCCAAAGATATGGCCAGCAATGGGATTGCTGGATCATATGGTAGTTCTATTTGTAGTTTTTTAAGGAACCTCCATACTGTTCTCCATAGTGGTTGTACCAATATACAGGGTTCCCTTTTCTCCACACCCTCTCCAGTATTTATTGTTTGTAGACTTTTTGATGATGACTATTTTGACTGATGTGAGGTGGTACCTCATTGTAGGTTTGATTTGCATTTCTTTGACAATTAGTGCTGTCGAGCAGTTTTTAATTTGTTTTTTGGCCATCTGTCTTCTTTGGAGAAATGTATATTTAGGTATTTTGCCATTTTTTGATTGGTTGTTTATTTTTCTGACATAGAGCTGCATGAGCTGTTTGTGTATTTTGGAGATTAATCTCATGTCTGTCACTTCATTTGCAAATATCTTCTCTCATTCTGTGGGTTGTCTTTTCATTTTCTTGTTGGTTTTCCTTTTTTGTGCAAAAGCTTTTAAGTTTCATTAGGTTCTATTTGTTTATTTTAATTTCATTTTCATTATTCTAAGAGGTGGATCAAAAAAGATTTTACTGTGATTTATGTTAAAGAATGTTCAGCCCATGTTTTCCTCTAAGAGTTTTATTGTGTCCGACCTTACGTTTAGATCTTTGATCCATTTCGAGTTTATTTTTGTGTATGGTGTTAGAGAGTGTTCTAATTTCATGTTTTGACCTGTAGCTCTCCAGTTTTCCCAGCACCACTCACTGAAGAGACTGTCTTTTCTCCACTGTATATTCTTGCCTCCCTTGTCATAGATTAATTGATCATAGGTGCATGAGTTTATTTCTGAACTTTCTGTCCTGTCCTATTCCATTGATCTATATTTCTGGTTTTGTTCCAGTACCATACTATTTTAATGACTAGCTTTGTAGTATAGTCTAAAGTCAGGGAGTCTGATTCCTCCAGCTCTGTTTTTCTTTCTCAAGATTGCTTTGGCTATTTGGGGTCTTCTTTATTTCCATATAAATTTAAAAATTTTTTGTTCTAGTTCTGTGAAAAATGCCATTGGTAATTTGATGGGGATTGCATTGGAACTGTAGATTGCTTTGGGTAGTACAGGCATTTAGACAATATAGATTGTTCCCATCCAAAAACATGGTATATCCTTTCACCTGTTTGTGTCATCTCCAATTTCTTTCATCACTGTCTGATAGTTTTCAGAATAGAGGTCTTTTGTCTTCTTACGTAGGTTTATACCTAGGTACTTTATTCTTTTGGATGCAATGGTAAATGGGATTGTTTCCTTAATTTCTCTTTCTGATCTTTTGTTATTAGTGTATGGGAATGCAAGAGATTTCTGTGTATTAATTTTGTATTCTGAAACTTTACTGAATTCATTGATGAGCTCTAGTAGTTTTCTGGTAGCATCTTTAGGATTCTCTATGTATAGTATCATGTCATCTGCAAACAGTGACAGCTTTACTTCTTCTTTTCCGATTTGGATTCCTTTTATTTCCTTTTCTTCTCTGATTGCTGTGGCTAAAACTTCCAAAACTATGTTGAATAATAGTGGTGAGAGTGGGCAACCTTGTCTTGGTCCTGATCTTAGAGGAAATGCTTTCAGTTTTTCACCATTAAGAATAATGTTTGGGGCCTCCCTGGTGGTGCAGTGGTTGAGAGTCCGCCTGCCGATGCAGGGGATACGGGTTCGTGCCCCGGTCTGGGAGGATCCCATATGCCGCGGAGCGGCTGGGCCCGTGAGCCATGGCCGCTGGGCCTGCGCATCCGGAGCCTGTGCTCCGCAACGGGAGAGGCCACAGCAGTGAGAGGCCCGCATACCGCAAAAAGAAAAAAAAAAAAAAAAAAAAAAAAGAATAATGTTTGCTGTGGGTTTGTCATATATGGCCTTTATTATATTGAGGTAGGTTCCCTCTATGCCCACTTTTTGGAGAGTTTTTAATCATAAATGGGTGTTGAATTTTGTCGACAGCTTTTTCTGCATCTATTGAGATGATAATATGGTTTTTATTCTTCAGTCAGTAGTTAATGTGGTGTATCACACTGATTGATTTACGGATATTGAAGATTCCTTGTGTCCCTGGGATAAATCCTACTTGATGATGATGGTGTATGATCCTTTTTATGTATTGTTGGATTCGATTTTCTAGTATTTTGTTGAGTATCTTTGTATCTATGTTCATAGTGATATTGGCCTGTAATTTTCTTTTTTTGTGGTATCTTTGTCTGGTTTTGGTATCAGGGTGGTGGCGGCATCATAGAATGAGTTTGGGAGTGTTCCTTGCTCTGCAATTCTATGGAAAAGTTTAAAAAGGGTAGGTGTTAACTCTTTTCCAAATGTTCAATATAATTCACCTATGAAGCCATCTGGTCCTGTACTTTTGTTTGTTGGAAGTTTTTTATTTTTTTATTATTTTTTAATTTTTTTAAATTAATTTCTGCTTTATAACAAAGTGAATCAGTCATACATATATCGTTGGAAGTTTTTTAATCACTGTTTCAATTTTAGTACTTGTGTTTGGTCTGTTCATATTCTCTATTTATTCCTGATTCAGTCTTAGAAGGTTGTATCTTTCTAAGAATTTGTCCATTTCTTCTAGGTTGTCCATTTTATTGGCATAGAGTTGCTTTTGGTAGTCTCTTATGATCCTTTGTATTTCTGCAGTGTCAATTGTAACTTCCTTTTCATTTCTTCTTTAATTGGCCTAGAGTTTCTTGTGGCAGTCTCTTATGATCCTTTGTATTTCTGCAGTGTCAATTATAACTTCTCCTTTTACATTTCTTCTTTAATTGATTTGAGTCCTCTCTTTTTCTTGATGAGTCTGGCTAAAGGTTTATCAGTTTTGTTCATCTTCTCAAAGAACCAGCTTTTACTTTCATTGATCTTTGCTATTGTTTTCTTCATCTCTGTTTCATTTATTCCTGCTCTGATCTTTATGATTTTTTCCTTCTACTAACTTTGGGTTTTGTTTCTTTCTCTTTCTCTAGTTGGTTTAGGTGTAAGGTTAGGTTGTTTATTTGAGATTTTTCTTATTTCCTGAGGTAAGATTGTATTGCTATAAACTTCTCTTTTAGACCTGCTTTTACTGAGTTCTGAAGGTTTTGGACCATCGTATTTTCATTGTCATTTGTCTCTAGGTATTTTTTTAATTTCCTCTTTAATTTCTTCAGTAATCTGTTGGTTGTTTAGTAACATATTGTTTAGCCTCCATGTCTTTGTGGTTTTTACAGTTTTTTCCCCCATAATTGATTTCTAATCCCATAGCGTTGTGGTCAGAAAAGATGCTTGGTATGATTTCAATTTTCTTAAATTTACCAAGGCTTGATTTGTGGCCCAAGATGTGATCTCTCCTGGAGACTGTTCCATGTACACTTGAGAAGGAAGTGTATTAGGCTGCTTTCTGATGGAATGTTCTGTAAATATCAATTAAGTCCATCTGGTCTAATGTGTCATTTAAGGCCTGTGTTTCCTTATTGATTTTCTGTCTGGATGATCTGTCCATTGATGAGAGTGGGGTATTAAAGTCCCCCACTATTATTGTGTTACTGTCAGTTTCTCCTTTTATGGCTGTTAACATTTGCATTATATATTGAGGTGCTCCTATGTTGCGTGCATATATATTTACAATTGTTATATCTTCTTCTTGGATTGATCCCTTGATCATTATGTACTGTCTTTCTTTGTCTCTTGTAACACTCTTTATTTTAGAGTCTATTTTGTCTATTTTGTCTGATGTGATTATTGCTACTCTGGCTATCTTTTGATTTCAGTTTGCATGGAATATCTTTTTCCATTCCTTCACTTTCTGCATGTGTCCCTAGATCTGAAGTGGGTCTCTCATAGAGAGCATATATACAGGTCTTGTTTTTGTATCCATTCAGCCAGTCCATGTCTTTTTTGGTTGGAGCATTTAATCCGTTTACATTTAAGGTCATTATTGATATGTATGTTCCTATTGCCATTTTCTTAATTGTTTTGAATTTGTTTTTGAAGGTCTTTTTTCTTCCTCTTTTGTTCTCTTCTTCTGTGATTTGATGTCTGTCTTTAGTGAAGTGTTTGGATTGCTTTTTCTCTTTTGTGTGTGTATCTATTGTAGATTTTTGGTTTGTAGTTCCCATGAGGCTTTGATATAGCAGTCTATATATAAACAAGATTGGTTTCAGTTGCTGGTCTTTTAATTTCAAATGCCTTTCCAATATCCTGCATTTGTACTCTCCTCATGATTGCTGGTTTTGATATCAAATTTCTTTGTGTATGATTTCCTACCTTTATCTTTTCCTTTACTGGTGAGCTTCCCCATTTGTAATTTTCTTGACTCTTATTTGTGGCCTTTTCTTTTCTACCTAGAGAAGTTCCTTCAGGATTTGTTGTAATGCTGGTTTGGTGTTTCTGAATTCTCTTAGCCTTTGCTTGTCTGTAAAACTTCTGATTTCTCCTTTGAATTTGAACGAGAGTCTTGCTGGCTAGAGTATTCTTGGTTGTAGCTTTTTCCCTTTCATCACTTTAAATATGTCATGCCACTCCCTTTTGGCCTGCAGAGTTTTTGCTGAAAAATCAGCTGATAACCTTATGGGGGTTCTCTTGTATGTTATTTGTTGCTTTTTCCTTGTTGCTGTTATTATTATTTTTTTTGGCCTTTAATTTTTATCAGTTTTATTAATATGTGTCTCAGCATGTTTCTCCTTGGGTTTATCTTGTATGGGACTCCTGTGCTTCCTAGACTTGATTGAGTGTTTCCTTTCTCATGTTAGGGAAGTTTTTGGCTATAATCTCTTCAAATATTTTCTCAGCCCCTTTCGTTCTCTCTTCTCCTTCTGGGACCCCTATAATGCGAATGTTGGTGGGTTTAATGTTGTCCCAGAGGTCTCTGAGACTGTCTTCATTCTTTTCATTCTTTTTTTCTGTTCTGTGGCAGTGATTTTCACCATTCTGTCTTCCAGCTCACTTATTCATTCTTCTGCCTTAGTTATTTTGCTATTGATTCCTTCTAGTGTATTTCTCATATTTTTCATTCCAGTTATTGTATTGTTCATCTCTGTTTTTTAAACCTTCCCTTTGTTAAAAATATTGAACACTTCACGAATTTGCATGTCATCCTTGTGCAGGGACCATGCTAATCTTCTCTGTATTGTTCCAATTTTAGTATATGTGCTGCTGAAGTGACCACATCTGTTCCTTTTGTCTTTTCTTGCTCTCTTCATTTGTTGTTTGACTTTCTTTAGTGATTACATTTATATTTATTTCTCTTTGTCTTTTTTGTATTTACTGTAGGTTTTTGTTTTGTGGTTACTGTGAGGCTTACATATAATAACTTACACTCTGTTTTAAGTTGATAACAACTTAAGTGTGTTCCCACTTTAAAATCAACATTTTTACTTACTGTCCCCCTACATGTTTTATGTTTTTGATGTCATATTTTTACATCTGTTTATTTTGTGTATCCCATAACTAATTATTGTAAACATAGTTACATTTACTACTTTTGTCTTTTAACCTTTACACCACTAGCTTTATAAGTAATTAATTATTACCTTTACTATATATTTACTTTTCCAGTGAGACTTATTCTTTCATATGTGATCTTGTTACTAATTAACTCCCTTTTGAGTCTGTTTTTTCACCTATAAAATGGTATGATAATGTCTTCATTATAGGAGCTCAATTTATGTATGAAATGTATGTGAGGCTGCTTTGTAAATTATCAGCTACTTTATAAGTTTATTTTATTATAAAATGGAAATATCCTTTCATGTCCAGTTTTTGTCACTTTGCCTTTCTGTTTATCTAAGTAATCATGTATGTGTATAGATGGCACTGAGCAGATTGCTTTAAAATTACTTATGATATTGTTTTATTAATATGTATTATATTTATTATTACCTATTTTATTGTTTTACTACTATCTGAATGTTTGACTTCTATGTAGAATTTATTTATAGTTTGACATCATTTAGTAATTATCCAGAGACACAGACATGGTTTACTGTTACTTTTTTATGACTAGATCTATTAGTAAAGGAAATAAGCCTCACCATATCCATTACTCTGTGCGGATGCTATGATTAACTCATCCAGGACTTTATAAAGAGCTAGCTGTAGATTCCCAGTGTAAGAATATTTGCTTTAGGTTTCTTACCTCAACCTTCTGGTTTTAATTTGATTCAGTCCGAGAAAGGCGAAGTAAATCAAGGACAGAGCAGGCCTGCTTTGTGAGTTTGGATTGAAAAAATGAGAAATTCAGCCTAGACACTTACCAACGGGGATATGTGATATAATCAATAAAATGGGGAAGGGTTAGGATTTGTTCAGTACCCCAAAGGAGTCCTCTTTAAAACTATAAATATGCATTAGACTTAGATTCCCCTATCTAGTCCATCAAATATGAAACCAGGAAGTAATTTTTTTCTAATACTTTTCTGATTATAGCAGTAATATGTGAGCTGGAAGAAATCTAGAAAGTACACTTGAGCTCAGTAAAGAAAATAAAAACCCTATGATACCACTTCATAGAGATCACTGTTGTTATTTATAACCATAATCACTGTGAATAGCCTTAAAAGCTTTGTTTTGTGTGTGTTTATACCTATATCTAGATATCATATGTAGTTGTGTATATAACTGTTGATTTGCAAAATTGAAATCATAGTGTTTTTATTACCTTAATTAAAAATATTTCCTCATTGTCACATGCATGTATGTGAAATATTCACTATTTAGATGAACCATAATTTATCTGTGCCCTATTTTTGGACATTCTAAGTTGGCTCCCAGTTTTTGCTCTTATATGTAATGGGGGAATGAAAACAGTCTTATATGTAAAAATTGGTGTGAAATTTGCTAATTATTTTATGTGGACAGGACCTAAAAATGGAATGTCTGGGTCAAAGTTACCTATAGTTTTAAGGATTTTTGAAACATATGCCAGATGTTGTCCATAAGAGTCCAATGAGAGCTCCCATTGCCATACCACTTCACCGTTGTCTTACCAGCTCACCAGGTACTGTTTACTTTATGCACTGACTGCAAATTATGTTCCTCTCACTATCCCAGCCTTAGTTAAAGCCTCATAATTTCTTCACAGGTTCACTTCAACAGCCTCTAGTCTTGACTCTCCAAAGCATTCTCCATGTTTACATGATCTTTCTCAACCAGGAATCTTATCACATCAATGACTTCTCTATAGTCTGTATGTGAACCTACATATTCCAGCATGTGTGCAGAGCTTGTGGTTGCACTGCCACAACCTCTCTAGCCTCATCTGTAGATACTTGCCCACTTACAGTCTTGCCTTCAGTTCTCTTAAATTATGGTGGAAGCATTCTGATCTGAGACATGATTTTTTAATAAAAAATATTGGTTAAAATAGGGAGACGTAAAAATGATATAGTAAAAATGTTTATTATAACTTAAAATATATGTTCACATTTGTTCATCAGTCTTTTGATGTAGGGCCAAAGCCTTTCCCTTGAATGTGGCTCCACTCATCAAAGTACCTCATCAGTTTTCTTGTGTAACCACACCCATAATATGTCACTTATGAGTTCCACTTTGAGTTTCTTTCAAGTAGAATGAATAAAAGAGCAGAATCTTGTAGGTTGTTATGGTGTATCTCTCAGTCTTTTATGGCTATCTCACTCACTTGTAATTTGACAGTAACTTTTTGGCAGCTAGTTTTTTTGAGTCTTTCCGAAAGACTCAACCTAGTTTTCTTAGAAACAATAACTCTTTTGGTTCACACTCATATTTCATTGGCTTATATAATATTTAATTAAATTACACAATGTTTAATTAAATTAATTAGATTCTAAGGCCAAGCACAACTGACATATACATGTTGGGAACCAATATACGTGACCCTTAACGAGCATATCCCTCAACTGGGGGGAGGCATCAGGTGCCCTGGTCTACTGGAGAGAAACCATCAGTACTGGGCTTGAATGTCAGTATGCCTTTCAGAGAGGATGGAGAGTGTTAATTCAGGAGTGAGTTCAGTAGAAGTCAGTGAAAGAAGTTTTTTACTGTCAGTTTTTCACTGTGTTTACAGCTCCTTAAGTAAGTCATAGCCTCTCCCTTCTTTATTTTTGGCCTGTTATTTGCTCTCAGATCCTTACAAATTGAATTTTGGTATCATGGCTTCTTCCAGAAAACTTTTCTTCATAGACTCTCCCCTTCCAGATAGTTGTTCCCCCTATTTGCTCACTTAGTGCCTCATGCTATAGGTTAAAGTATCCCTATATTCAACTGTGAGCCCAGGGAGACCACGACCATGTCATTTATCTCTGATTCCATGGTCTTGACTTTTAGAAAGTATTGGATAAGTGAATTTGATTTTGCTTTTTCAGAAGGTGGGACAAGTTGAAAAATATAAATATATATCCTCATTATTAAGATGTGTTTAATGTTTCTGAAATTTGAATAGGACTTAAAATAAATGTGTTTGTTTATAATCTCAGTAGCTGTTCTTGAATTGATGGTGTATCTTAAACATCAAAGCAATGAAACTGGGTTTAAAAAGTGAGATCACTTCAGGGACAATATTCTTCCATAACCACCCCTCCATGCTGCTGTCAGAATCTCTGTTCTGGGCCAATGCAGCATTTCTTTTTTGACATCTAAGTTCTGAGGGTGGCTCAAGGTGGGGATGCTGTGCAGCCTGTGGGTAAGAACACAAAGACTGGAGTCAGAGTGTCTGGGTTCAGATCTTGGCCCTGCCTCATACTCTGTGCCCTCGGACAAGTCAGGACCTCACTTTTCTCATCTATAAAATGGAGAAATTCATAACTTTTTTTTTTTTTTTTTTTGTGGTACGCGGGCCTCTCACTGTTGTGGCCTCTCCCGTTGTGGAGCACAGGCTCCGGACGCGCAGGCTCAGCAGCCATGGCTCACAGGCCCAACCGCTCCGCGGCATGTGGGATCTTCCTGTACCGGGGCACGAACCCGTGTCCCCTGCATCGGCAGGCGGACTCTAAACCACTGCGCCACCAGGGAGGCCCAGAAAGTCATAACTTTTAAATGATCCATAAAAGCCACTTAGGGCTGCTTGGCATATTCTGTGCCTTCAAAATAAGTTAATGGTTGCTATTGCTATTATTGTGAGACCAAAGAATTCATAAAAATGATCCTATAAATAGTATAATCACAGAACGATTTACAAAAATGCTTTCATAAATAGTAGCATCCCTTCTAAACCCTCGCTGCAAGGAATTCAAAGAGGAAATACTAGGTGGATAGATATTTGAATCTGGAATCTACCATTTACCAGCTGTAACATTCTGGACTATTTTCTTAACATCTCTTAGTCTTGATTTCTCTACCTGTAAAATAGAGATAATGACAATGCAAGACTCAGAGAGTTATTATGGATATTAAATTATAGGATGAATGTAAGATATGGCTCTTGGAAGATAATAACTGCTTGATAAATGGTACCTATCTCTAGCAGTTATAATCAGTCACAGATTTGGTATGCAAAATAGAACTTTATTTGTTTATAAGTGAATTTTCTCACCTCTTGAGCCTCCATTTTCTCCACTGGCAGGAAATGAAATTTTGCCAATTTAATGGTAAATTCAGAGACTTCCAGACACTTCCCCTCAATCTCTAGTTTGAGTAAATACTTAGTTGATTTGGGATTCTTTCCTTTTGCCTTTCACTTTACATCTCCCTTAGGGTGAGGTTCTGGGGATTAGGTGTTATTCTGAGATCTGTGACACTTCCATTCAGATATAGGGTTTCCAATGGTGTTAGCTCTGCTGAGTGCACAACTGAAAGTTTTCATTCTGTCTCCTGGCCCCAGACCCTGCCGATACCTCTGGTTGCTTGGAGCCTGGTGCACCTGCTTCACCTCTGATACTTTGAGGGAAATTCTTGTTTCTCCATCACCTCACTGGAGAGTGCAGACCTGTACAGTGGCCCCCATGCATGTCCATGCTCCCCCTGTGCTGCCATGGCTCTTCCATCCCTCCAGACCCTGCTGGGTGCTGAGTTTCTCTCAGCTTCTGAACTCACCTGGGGTTTCTTTTGCTTCATCCCCCGTCTACATGGGCTTGGCTCAGAGTGCAGATGGGGAGAGAAAGGCTCTATTTCCTTCTCAGAAACCCATAACAGTATTTAACTCTTATTCTTTGCATTAGTCTTCTGTTGCTGCCATAACAAATCACTGGACATTTAACAGCTCAAAACACCACACATTTATTATCTCACAGTTCTGTAGGTTAGAAGTCTAGGGTGACTTGGCTGACTTCTCAGACTTGGGTTTCACGAGGCCAAAATCAAGGTTCACTTCAGGCTTACCAGGTTGTTAGAAGAACCCAGTTTCTTGCCTTTATAGGACTGAAATCCTCATTTCCTTGCTGAATGTCAACTGGGGGTTGTTCTCAGCTTCTTGTGGCCACCCGCTTTCCTTGGCTCATGGCTCCCTTCTTTCATCTTCAAAGCCAGCAATGGTGGGTTGAGTCCTTCTCACATTTTGAATCTCTCTGACCTCACTTTCTGTCTCATCTTTTCTGCCTTCCTTTTTCCATGCATCTCTCTGACTCTTCTGACTCAGGGGATTACATTGGACCCACCTCGATAATATCCCTGTCTTAAGGTCAGCTGATGAGTAACCTTAATCCATTTGTGAAGTCCCTTCAGAGCAGTACCTAGATTAATGTCTGGATTAGTAGCCAGGAACAGGAAATGTCGGTATATCTTTAGAATTCTGCCTGTAACACTCTTACCCCAAATCTCCCTTGACTCTCCTCTGTCAGTGGAGGGATAAACTGGCTAGGCATGTATTCCTCAAAATCATCACTTATCCTAGGAGCTCAGCTTTTGATATCTAAGAAATGTTCCAAAGCGCCAAACTATTTTTTCTATCATAGGCTTCAAGATGCTCTGGATGTCTAGCACTAAAATTAACTTTTCTCTCTGTTATATCATGTGTATCCCATGGACAGTGTGTACAGAAAGGCCTCCATGTCTCTTTGGATGGTGGTTAAAGGATAAAGGCATGCCAGTTTGGTTAATCAAACATATATCGACTATTCTATAGACAGTGGTATGAGAGATTCTAGCCTTAAGGAATTTATAACCCAGTAGGGGTGAGTTTCATTTAAATAAATACTTATAATAAATGCACAATGTGAGAAGACTGTGTAGGAATACACATGGTACTGTCAGAACCTAGAGGAGGAGGCTGGGACTTTCAATTGAGAGGTGAAGGTTTAAGAAACAGTGGCATATAGGCAGGCCTAGAAGAAAAGTGGTGGCTGAGAAATAACTTTACATGCTTGCAATCTGCGAAGTATTTTTCTATACTGAATTTCATTCAGTAATCACAGTTACTTTTTGCAGTAGGGATTGTAGTAGTATTTGTGTTACAGATATAGGAGGTAAGGCTGAGAAACTTGCTCAAAATCAGATTCCATCTTTGACTGAGATTGAACCCTTGATCTAACTCCAGATGATGTGCTTTTTTACTAATCACATTAAGATGAGCGGGAGGAGGAGGGGCAAACCACGTGGCGAGAACTGGGTAAGCAAAGGTAGTGAGGTGGCTAATATGGTGTGTACAGTAGCTAGCCTTAAATAGCCTCTTATGATCCCCACCTATGGGTATTGACACCTTTGTATAGTCCCCCACCAAACTGGATTGGGCTGGCCTGTGAAACCAATAGGATATTACAAATGATGATGTGTGATTCTGAGGCTAGGTCAAAACAGACCTTGTAGCTTGCAGCTGGCTTTCCTGAGTCTCTCACTCTGAAGGGAAACAGCTACCATGCCCTAAGAGACCAGCGTCCCTCTGGGGAGGTCCACGTGGCAAGGCCATAGGAAAGCCATCTTGGCAGCAGGTCTTCCAGTCCCAGTCAGGTCTTCAGATGACTGCATCCCTGTGGGAGACCCTGAACTAGAATCAGCCAGTTAAACTGCTGTCAGATTCCTGACCCACAGAAACCGTTGTGAGGTATTTATCATTGTTTTAAGCTACCAGGTTTTGGGTTAACTTGTTTCACAGTGATAGGTAACTAATACAGCATACGTTTTAAAAGAGTAAGTAATTAATCTTATTTAAATAGTGTTGAACAGATTGTAAGAAACCTGCCCTGCAGTCTAAGAGCCTTAGTGTTTATTCTGTAAGCATGAGGGAGACACTGAATGGTTTCTAACAGAAGAGCGCTTAGAAAAATAGAATATTGGAGAGTCTCTTATGTATAGAATATTTACAAATTAACTGACTTCCTTGCCATTTGGGCCTGGAAAGCAGTCACTGAGGAGTTAAACGTCTTCTAAATACTTCCATCTCATCTTTTTCTGAGTCTGAAAATCTGTATCTCACTCTTTGAGTCCTAGGAATCATATTTTATTTTTATTTTTCTAATTAGTGGAGAGCTTCCTACTTCCAGCATTCCTGCAAGGCTAGCATGAGCACCTGAAAGACAAAATGTCTTGTCCTAAGAGTGTGCTAGAGGCAGACCCATGGGTCACCACCAGAAGAGAGTGTACGTGGCGTGAGCATGTGATTAGATTTCAGCCAAACACAGGCACAGGGAAAAGTGTGTAGTAGAAGCTCTGATCTGGAGCCTCTGTTCTCTGGCCTTCCGGTGCAGTCCCATCCTCGGCGAGCTCTGCCTGAAGCTTGGGGGCAGAATGACACAGTGGAAAGAACAGTATATTAGAGAGTCTGAAGAGGGAAGTGTGAGTTCTCACTGTGCCACTGACAAGCTGTGTGATCTTGGGCAAATATCGAATCCCCTGGGTCTCAGTATCTCTGCCCGTAAAATGAGGAAGGGTTGGATTAGATGATTCCCAAGGCTCATCCTAATTACAACGTTCCATGACTTAGGATTCCTTTTATGTGATATCTCCATGAAAACTAGGAGAGTTCAGAGCGATAATCTGACTATTTCTAAAGGGAATAGGACAAGTATCATAACCAAAAATGTTCCTTGGAAACTTTTGTATTGTTATTAGACACAATGTATATCCGTTTGCTTAGTTTTCTGTGTAACATGAGTATTCCTTTGTAATTATAAGAATTACTTAATTTCTAAAAGGTTTGATTTTCCACCATAGAGGTTATGGTGGGAAAAATTAGAAATGCTGCCTGCCATTCATGTGTTTACAATACATAAGTCAGTAAGCGAGTCTGTGCCATAGGTATTGTTCAGCGTGATTTCTATTCTGTTTAATAATTGCAGTTTTAATTGATAATTGTGATTTATACCATCATCTTAACACCTTACAGGAGGTGCGGCCCCCTGCCTACTAATCTAGACTGATCTTAGTTTTGGTGTAACATTAGTATGTAATAGGATGCTTGGAAATTGCAGTTTGTAGCTATTACAGATTTTCTTTTCAGGATTGGTAAGTGGAGACACCCCTTACAGAACCCTACAGGGTAATGAAATCCATTAATTAATCACAAATTGTGTATTATAGCTTCCATTGTAATTGTAAATCTTTTTCAGCAAGCCTGTTTTGCCCACTTTTTTTTCTTTCTCCTTTTTCCCCTATCCATCTCTCAGAAGACTGGTGAAAATGCAACCAGGTAAGCAAGCAGATAAATGAAAATGAAGAAAATCAAGTGACCTAGATGTTTTAAGAGCTACATAAACTCAAACTCTGGTGATTCTGGAGTTTATCTGAGTGTGGGGAGGGGAGGGGAGGGAGGGAGGTCACCAGGTACAGTAGCTTGCCCTGTTTGAGCATGTAACCCCAACTTCAGACACTGGCAGACAGGATGACAAGCAGAAATAAATAGTTGGTGCTGGGTGTATGAAAGGGGGTATTTTCACATCAGTCCTTCTGCTGTGGACCCTATTTACACACTCCAATAGGTTATTTTTTTCTTTTTCTAGACTTCTTTCATTCTAAGAGGATTACACCCTCCATTGCTTTCGGTCCACAAATCCTCCAATGCCATTTGATCGGCATGTTTGTGACATTTTTGTTTGGATCAGGATTTGACCATACCTCTAGTGGTCTGAGGAGGTGACAAGTGTTGCTGGGTGGCCAGAATAGCCAGAGGGTGGTGTGAGTTCATTGCTAAATTGTAGAACAGTGCCAGAAGGATGCTGGGATTCTTCTTCTTTTATTCTTTTCAAAACTCTGACTTGAAACAGATAAAAACTCCTGAACTTACTGAAGCAAAACTCTATCTCCTAAGGCTGTGGTTTTTAAACTTGAGTTACCAGCCCAGAAACGCAGACTTTCTGATTCAGTAAGTATGAAATAAGGCCTGATAATTTGCATTTCTAACAAGTTTCCCGGTGTTGCGGATACTGCTGGTCCCATTTTGGGAACTGCTGTCTTACAGATTCTCCCAACCTGGAGCAATTGGAAATCAGGCTACAGTCCCCCCAGAGTTTCTCGACTCTCCCACTCCTTTGAGGCCAGCTGGGCTCTGCCCCACTGTCCCTTGGGTCTGGGGTCATGGGTGTGTGCTCATATCCTGTCCTTCAGACCCAGAGTGTCCCAGACAGCTGAGAACTCTGGGACGCCCAACCATCTGAATTTCTGAGCACAGTATAAAACCAGAGATTTGGCATAGAAGTTGTGATCCCCTGTGACCTTAGGAACATTGTCATTTAATCTTGAAAATAACACTCTAGGTGGGGAGCATTCTCACTTTTATCTATGAGGAATTGAAACTGAAGAAGTTGAAATTACTTGCCCAGAAGTAAATTGCTGAACTGGTGTTTGAACCCAGGATTATGGCTTCAGTGCCTGATTTTCCTTTACCTACATCTCTGTTTCTCCTGGGTTCCATTTTGACCTCTTTCCTCATTTTTATGTAGCCAAGATTACAAAGACTCTCTTTAATTAGGGCTTGAATTATGACTTACATATACATATGTGTGTATTTATGTATATGTGATTATATATACACACACACACATGCTCCATGCTTCATTTTTATTATTTTGCATGTATTTGTAGTATAGTATATAATATGCATCCTTGAAGTTGCCCTGAAGCAGTTTAGGAACAGGGCAAGGAATACATATATACCCCTAAGTCTAGTGAACTCATGCACATGCACATTACTCATCCACACACAAACTGGCTTTTCCTCCATGCCTCACATTAAGTCTAAGAAAATCTGTCTCTTTGCTTGCCATTGACTCATACTAAGTTCCAGCCATGCCCTTGACTGCCATCAGTAAATGGAGTGAAAACTGCCTTCGCTGCCCTGCCCTCCTCGAATTATCCTCAGTACTTCACCATAAAGGAGGAGATTTAAGTCATCCTTTAGTTCTGGTGGGAGAGAGTTGGTAGGTCTGTATTGACAGATCCACTCTGTTGGAAAACAAGAACCAGCCCTGAGGGCTTTGAGGGTGTATCTGCAGTGAGTCTATATACTTTGTCCACAGTAATAGCAATGCAGGGTTTTTTTCCTTTCCTAAAGAAAACAGCTCTTTTTCCACTGAGGGGTGGACGGGGGGAGCAAACCAAAAAACAAAAATTCTGGCGTCTGCTGTTGAAGGCTGTAGTGAACAAGGACCTCGGTTACAGGAAGAATGGTGATAAGAAGGAAAAATTGGTGGTTGTAGGTACCCCCAGGAACAAAATGACTGGGAAATACACAATCACTTGTTTTTATTTTTAAGTTTACTTGTGGAAGTGGGTGTTGGAAAGGTTGCAGCTTGTGAGTTATTGTAAGTGGTGGAAGGAGGGTTGTTTGAAATCTGAAAGGAAATTGTAACAGCAGATGTGAATGGGTGGCCTGTATAACTAGGTACCTGGTGGGTGTTAGAGGTATGAGCACGCTAGTGGATGTACTTCGGTTCAGCTGTGTGTGGGTTTCTGCAGTCTCCTAGTGTTCCTTCTGGCTGAAATTGCTCACAAGCAAACAAAAAATTTGCATTATGCTCAAATTGTTTCCTAGTATACCAATTGCATTGAAACAAATTTGTGTTTTCAAACAGGCAGTATAGTACAACTGACTTTACACGTCAGTTCTCAGAGGATTCCCTGTTTCCCTTGTTATTAGAATACTTGATGGCCTTCAGTGAGATGAGAGGTATGTGAGGACGGCTCTCTTATACACATTGACTTCTTATCTCATAAAATTTTAGATAATACAAAGTAATTAGTAAAGTCCCCCTCCAATGTCACGAAATGGATGTTAATGTTGTTTGGGCCACATAAAAATTTCCCATGTAGCAAAATGACCTTGTTAAGATGACATGTTCTCACCCCATCCCCCACCTCACCACGACCTTTGAGCCAAGCCACGTGGGGCTGAGTCACTGATGACTGGATGTTGTTCATTTTCTCCCTGATGATTTTCTTTGACTGTTAGCCCAGAGAGGTACCTGTTGAAGTGGCTCTGTATTGTTTGGTGAAGTGTGTATACTCATTTGTTCTGGGCCTCGGGGCATTTCTCAGGGTCTCATTTATTGACTTCAGGATATGGCTGTGTGTACTAGACACGTCTCAGCGAATCCTGCGTGCACAGTATTTGTGGTGGTTAATTCTGGGGTCCACTGGGTGCTTTATCCTTTACAGGTCCACCTTGGGAAAAAGAGAAAATACACACGGAGAAAGAAGCAGCTTTACACCTTTGACCCTGCATTTGCAGGGGAGCCATGTCTGGGAAAAGCATAGATAAAACAGTGCCTTTGGAAGGAGTATCTGGTCATTTTCAACAGGTTCAATATCTCTCTTCCAATTAGATGTGGCAGCTGGATTGTCGTGTGCATTCAGAGCACAGAGAGACAAGTGTTGCACCATAACATAACTGCTGGGAAAGGTAGCATCCGTGTAAACATGTAAAAGACATTTTAAAAATCTAGATGCAATAGTGAAGCATGAGGTCCTAGAATTCAGGGCTGGAAGGAAATGTGGAGAGCAAGGATATTTTTGTCCTGCGTTTCGTCTTACAATAAGGAATGTGAGTCCCACAGAAGCAGCACAACTAGCCGGGAGATCCTGGCTCGTTATAACGGAACCAGGAACATTAGGGTTCCTAGCTCTTCTCTTTGCACCATGGTATTGATGTTTGTAATTCAGTGAGTTCTGACCACTTAAGATTTCAGGCAGCCCTCATTCTGTTGCTGCTGCTCCCTTTAACCCTAGTAGTTGTCACACGCGCTTGATTTGATTCCCCTGCTGCACACTTCCATTTTATTTTATTTTTTAAAGCTGAGAAAAATGAGGGTTGCTTGTATTCAGGCCACGGCTACCACTAGTTGCTTTACTTCTTTAGTTGACATCCTTTTTTTACCTCAGTGGATAGAAATATAAGAATAATCCTTGTACAAGGAGAACAAAAGTGCTAGCCTACCCCGTATGGAGGCCTATTTTCCAACAATTCTGTTTTATCCAGTCAGTGAAGTCCTTGGATGTGTTACTAGAGATGTGAGGACCTGGGAAGAACACCCCAGAAATTTTCAAGAAAAAATGTTTACCTCCTCAAGATATTTTTTAAAACTAAATTGGAAAAAGGTGTCTTATGAAAAATGTTTAGAATGAAATACAATATTTCAGATATAAAGTGTTCATATGCTATGTGGCCTTTAACCGTTCAAAATGAATTCTTAAAACCTTGTAATTGGTGGGCATATATGAAAGACTGTTTATGGTGTCAGTTTAGTACAATCTCCATACCCCAAGGACGAGCTAATACTCACTAAGCACTTACTGGGTGTCAAGCACTACTCTGCATGGCTTACAGGGAATCATTCATTTAATCCTCAATACAACACCATGAGGAAAATGCCATCATTATTACTCCATTTGATGGGGGGGTTCAGAAAAGTGGCTTGACTTGCCTAACTCCACGTACTAACAAGTTGAGGAGCTGGGATGCAAATGGAGGCTTCTGCTTTCAAGTGTGCACAACCAGTAGGAATGAAGGGAGGAGCTAGAAGCGCCGCCTTAGTCGTGCTTCTCTCACTCAGCAGGCGATTCAGGGCATCCATCCAAGCAGTTCTGTTCTCCACTAAAGGAGACTATAAAGAATACACAGTTTTCCTTTTCACAGGTTTGTTGTGATAATCTAAGAAGATAAGGGAGGGAAGTAATGTTTAACGAGCATCTACTATGAGCCAGGGACCACTGGGGTGGATATGTTTCACATAACATCATTCATTGCTGCTGTCCCTGCTATTGCTATTGTGCGGTTCTCAAATTCTCTGTTGACTCCAGAGTCACTGCCATTTTCAGAAGATAGATTAACTGCCATCTGTTCTCACGTGTGGGTTTTCTTGTTGCCTCTCATGCCTGTCTTGTTCAACTGATTTCACTGGAGGCGTGAGATTATTTTTAAAGTGATACATGTTATTTGTAGAAAATTTGGACAAAGGATTTGAAAAAGCAGTTTAAGAGGAGGAAACTCAAAAGGCTCTCAAGCATTGGAAAAGGTACTCCGAGTCACTAGTGATGAGAGAGATGCAAATTAAATCAGTAATGATGTGAATAGCATTTCAGAGAGATCAGTTATGCCCATTGTTTCTGGGGCTGTGGGGACCGTCATGCAATGCTAATAGGAGGTAGACTGATGCTGCTATTTTGGAGAGCCTGTGATACTGCTTGTTCAGATTAGGCCCACTCATATCCCATGACCCAGCAGTTATACTCTTGGAGATGTATGAAAATGTCTTTGTTTTCTATATATTTATATATATACACACATGTATATATATACACATATATGCATACATATACATATATACATGCATACATATATGCACATATATTTATATGTGTATGTATGTATATGTAAAACACCATAATAGCACATAAAAGGGTATTCTCACAAGGTTATTGTGATGGTAAGAGGGAGCTGGAGGTAAACTGGGTGTCCTCCGCTAGGAAAGTGGTTCAAATTTAGTTGAATGAACATAAAGGAGTATTGTGCATCTGTTAGAAGCAATTGATTAGATGAACATTTATCAACATGACTGGATCTTAAGGACATAGTGCCAAATGTAAAAAGTAAGAAAAATGAGATACAGTATAAAACCATTTCCCCAAGTTAAAATGCATGCCCACAAAATGATACTCATTTTGTAAGTGCACAAAATGAGGCTCTCTGCTTTCAAGCTTATACTCTTAGTAGAAATGAAGGGAGGTACAGAAGAGGTACCAGTTAAACCCGTCAGAGTGGTTGGATGAGGGATGAGGGAGAGAAGTGGGGAGATAAAAAGGGGAATAATAAATAAAGCAAAGAGAATCTTACAAGAACAATGATGATAATGTGCCATAAACAGGATAACGATTAACTCAACCCCCTGAAAAGGAAAAAAGTTAGAAAATACAAGTCAGCACTAAACAAGAAAATAAAACTATGCATAATTCCATTTACAGATAACTGTTAAAACTTCAGTGTGCATTCTTCTAGTATTTTATATGCATGTATGTGTATATGTGTATTTTATATATCACACATATTTTTATTTACAAAGTAAATGAAATGTACTCTTTTTTTTTGTACCCTAGCTGTGAAGAGGTACTAAGTTGTCTCTAAAATGCCTTCCAATTCTAAGATGCTCTCCCTTCAGGGTGAATACCATATCATCAAATTCAAATTTTAAACTGACTTGTGTTCAGCATAACCCAAAATATATTTGCTAAAGACTCAGTGTCAACCATGAGATACTTAGTGCATTCAAAGGAAAATATATCTGCATTTGCATTTAATTCAAAAAGTATTTACTTTGGCTTGATTGCTAAAGATCATTTAAGTGCACTCAGACCATTTCACAGGCTGACAGTTTAAGGTTGGATCACAGTATCAGAGGAGTGTTAATTCCAAATGGAACAAGTGAGGTTAAAAGTTGGTCTAATGTAGCAGGGAACCTTCCCATGTGAGTGACTGAATGGTTTTTAATAGGCTAGAGCTGAACAGGAGGCTTGTGGGAGCTCAGTTCCCCGACCAGGGATCGAACCCAGGCCACAGCAGTGACAGCACTGGATCCTAACCACTAGGCCACCAGAGAACTCCCTGAACAGTTTCTGATGACTGTTTAAAAACAAGTAAATCAGTGAATAATAGAGTTCTGAACCTTTAGTCTCTGTTTTGTATGTGGACTGTGAGCAACCTTTAATGACAAAAGTACACAAAAGTCTCTCCAGGCCTCTTGCAAAAGCAAACAGAAACCTCCCAAGGGAAACTCAGATTTCAGATCGTTGCACTGAGAGCAATAATGGAGTGCCCATTGGCTGTTGTTGCTACGGTAATCATTGCTGACCTCACAGGTCCTTCCTAACGATATTCTCAACAGGTTCACTAGTAGTATTTGCTCTCTCGTGTGTGTGTGTGTGTGTGTGTATCTCTAGGTCTGTTTGTTTGCTTGTGGCTAAGTTGTCATGTTTTACTCTGAATCCAAAGTCAGAAGGTAGCCGGCATCAATGCCTTGCCCCTAATAAATGCTAAATGAAGATTTGTGAGGCTGGATTCAGTGCACTGGGTTTGGGGAAAAAAAATCAAAGTTATGAGGAGTTTCACAAATCTCTGCAGTTCTCAAAGTGTAGTCCTGGAAATCCACGTTGCTGGCTACCTTCTCTTGTGAACAGTTCTAGCTGCTCAGTAGAGTAATCAACACGCGTGAGGCTTGCAACTCTCCAAACTGTAAAAGCCAGGAGGGAGTAGCTATTTTAAAACTGCCTTCTTTAGGATTTATCAGTAAGCTTTTCTGGGGGAGGGAACAGCATGGACTTAACAGGATACTGGCTACTCACCAGGTTGCCTGGTCTCTGGGGGTTGCTTGATAGTGGTTCTCACAGCCAGCTGAGCGTAAGCCCTTCTTTGGGACACTGGTGCCATCCAGGTGTGGGAATCACTCAGTGGTATGATATTAAGACTGTTTTAAGACTTTCCAATCCTGAGATTCCCCAAACCTGAACTGCTATTATAATTTTATCAGATGTTTGCTATGCCTCCAATGAAAACATGATTTCCGCCCCCCTGTAGTAATATATCACTTATGGTTGTAGAGTGTCATGAGCCTTATATGGGATCATTCTTTCCAAAAAGAAGGGAAGGAGAACATCCAAAGTTTGGAGGTAATTTTTTTTTTTTTTTTTTTTTTTTTTTGCGGTACACGGGCCTCTCACTGTTGTGGCCTCTCCCGTTGCGGAGCACAGGCTCCGGACGCGCAGGCTCAGCGGCCATGGCTCACGGGCCCAGCCGCTCCGCGGCATGTGGGATCCTCTGGGACCGGGGCACGAACCCGTGTCCCCTGCATCGGCAGGCAGACTCCCAACCACTACGCCACCAGGGAAGCCCTGGAGGTAACTTAATTAAGCATTTTTGTTAAGTTTTGTGTTTGCTAAATGTGTCTCCGTTGGCTCTCATTTACCCTACAAGCCTAGCCACTCCTGCCCCCAGTGTCCCTCTCAACTTTACTAAGAATTAAACATTCACAACAACAGGTAGTTTTCTTTGGACATTGTCCCCAAACCATGTTTTTCACTGGCAGAGGAGAAGATGCAGATAAAACTGTGCTTAACATCTGAAAAGTAGCTGTTCCAGAGCCTATTAAGTCCCTTGTGAAATCACAGTGAGGCCGAGGGCCATGACTCCTTCTCCACCCAGGATTCTGCTTCCCATGGATATAAGAGATTGATGCCAGGGGCTGTCAGTTTACTGTAAGGGTGTGTGTGGGGAAAAAAAAAAAGCTTTGTTAAGTTCTAGGCAGTGTGGTGTGGGGCCATCACTGCAGACCAAGAGTGGGAGGATTGGACTCGACGCTGGGCTCTATCATTTTCTGACGGTACGGCCCTGATTGCGTCCGTAACCTCTCCTACTTGTAAAATGAAGACATCTGCTTTCTTGTCTCACAGGCGGTTGTGTCAGGTGAGTAACGTGGATCATTCTTTGCAGTTTCTGGAGTGCTTTGGGTATGTGCTAGCTTCATTCACCAAGGTCTGATGATTCTACACAAGTTGCAAAAAGCATTTGCACACGTGCCTTTTCTGAGTCTAGGTTGTCAGGCTCCTTAGGCTCCTCAGTTTGAACAAGGTGTTGGAGTGTATCCCAGAATACCAGATAAGAGAGGAAAGGAAAATAACATAGGAAAGAAGGCAAAAGGGTAGGTACTCCCCTCCACCCACTCTCCCACTCCATTCAGCACCCTGATATTATTCAGAAGTCCTTTTCTGCTTTGTATGCACAGACTGAGCCTCTTGTGATAAATGTGCATGAACAGAGGAGTATAAACACTCATTTAAAAATAATTGAGATGTAGTTGGCTGCAGCCGTCTGACAGAGCCCTGGATCTCTCTTCCGCAATGTCATCCATTTGTAGCCCTTTAATTCATGGTCTTTAATAATTTTTTCGAGGTAAGTCTGAAGTTTACTTTGTTTTATCTGTGAAGAAAGGACCCACTGAGCAAATGAATAGTGTAAATAAATTTGACAAGAAACATATTAACCTGCTTAAGAGAAAGGGCTGTTTTCAAATGCCTTACTTGCATCTATTTGCATCCTAACTATGTACTGATTATGAGCGATTCTAGTCGTTAAAGTAGTCCTACGAGGATTTCTACTTGGTAATACTTTATTAGCATTTAATTTGAATTACTCTAATAAAACTCCACTTCTTTAAAACTCGTCCATAATTCAATATTGTCACACAGATCTTCCTTCCATCAGTATGAATTTGTTGTAAGGTATTATTGTAATTAATTACATACTTCTAAATCCCTTGGAAACCGGCTGGTACAATTACATCCTTTGAACAAGACTTTCAGTTTCCCTTGGTTTCTTAAGATAAAAATGTCTTGACACTTAAATGGCATTGCTAAAGTTTGGCTGCAGAGAAGAGTTGCCTGTAGAAGCCAATTAGGGAGGTAGGTAATTAGTTATGTCCATTATGACTGAATTGTAGTCCATGTAGGAGGCCAACTTCTTCCCCTGAAAACTTGGTTAGATTTCTGTGATTCCATAAACAAACCTTTATTCATAACACAACCTCTGCCCTGTGCCTTACCTGTAGAGAACACTGAGTTAACACTTGATGAATGAGGATACAGACAACTTTGGGGTCTCCCTTTTCCTTTCCTACAGGCTGTCTTAGTACTGAGCAGTCTGTATTACGGTAGGAACTCTGCGAGGGGATTGTGTTGGAAGCACCACCTGTGTTCATCCCACCCCTCCACTGACACATCTTTCAAATATCTGGGGGGGAACCTACTATGGAACTAGTCAGGCATAGCAAAGAGACAGAGTCTCTGCCCCCGTGCATATCATACTCAGTGTACAAGCCTCTTAACCTTTAGTAGAGAGATTGGCAGTGTTTTGCCTCTCACTGTACTCAGAGTTGTTGTATACTTGGTCCAAGCCCTATCCCAGCCATCCTTCTGTGCTTATTGCTTTGTGCCTGATTGGGCCACTACTTACAAGGCAGGTGCTATGGGCAATAGCTTATTCCTACTTTATGTTTGTGTCTCATATTTTTCACTGTATGCTACAATTATGTAACATCTAGGGACTCTCCAGTACTAGGGATCCACGGTTCTAAGTAAATAAAGTAGCTTTGTACTAAAGGTTATAGCTAATATTTTTGAGCATTTACTCTGTCTATGACAGACACTCTTCTGAGAACATCTCGTATGTTCTCTCATTTAATCCTCAGAGTATCCATGAAGTGAGTGTTATTATTATTCTCATTTTACAGATAAGGAAACTGAGTCACACAGGAATATACTTGTATAAGAGTTTCACAGAAGCAATCTCTTCCTTTCTTTAATAGTAAGACCATTTTGGCATCCCCAGTTTTTTCAGATTGTTTCCACATGTTACCTCACTTGATCTGGCACATCCATCCCCATTCATTTACATGGGAGAAGTGAGGCAAATGAGGGTGAGTCTCTTCTTTCCATGGTTCTGCAGGTCAAGGACTGTAGTACTTAAGCCAGGGCTTCTGAATCCTGGTCCAAGACTCTTCCTCCTTCTTTCTGCTCACCTGGCCAGTGTAATGAAGACTTGGGCCTCTCAGTTGTCATGAGAGATTATGAACCTTGGTGACTTTAAGCAGTTATTGGGAGAACATTATTATGTAATGTGTTTCATATCCACTCCATTTAGTTGAGAATCTAGTACCAACTCCCAACTTTTTTTTTCTGCTCCTTTGTTGTATTAATATTTGGACCTACCCTTAATAGCTCTAGAGTAAAAAGCCAGTTCTGTGCCCAGGGAATCAATGCTACTTGGGAAATAAATCATATAGTTTGCTCTAGCTAAAAGGAAAAAACTCCCACAAATTTATCTGTCATTTTGATTTATTCTTTCATCCTTTGTAGTACATTTTCAGGGTCTCAGAGAAGCTGCTCTGTCTATGAAGGTGCTTGTTGAAGTATCTTGTTTTACATGTGATCAAAATGGAGAGAGCACTTCTTTTGACAGGAAACTTCACTTCTTGTTACTGAAAACCGTCACAACAGTCATTATGTCTGGCTTTCAGACATTTCCTGGAGTCAGGAGAACAATAGACAGTTAAAATAGCAGTGTCAAGAGCATTCTGGGGTTTTATAATGAGTACCGCGGGAAATTTTTTCTCTTGAGTTTGTAAGAAAAAGATAGGAATATTTGGGAGGCTGGAATAATGTGGAAATGAATTTTAATGCTATATTTTAAAAAATGGAGTGTTCTTTCTAACCTTTGTAAGTTGAAAAAATTAATTTTATATCATGGTTCTCATTCTCTTGTTACTGAGTTGAAAGTGACTAAGGGAAATTTCTCTTCAGCTGTCCCTCTCTGCATTTTAAGTACTCTCCCAAAAAAGACACATTTTCGGCTTTCTGACTTTTTATTTGATTGAGCATCATTTAGAGTCCTTGGATCCAGTTTATTGGTTCTTAATTTTTATATATGTTCAGGGCTTCTGAGGCTTATGATTTCTAATTTAGCAGCAGGAGTTATTTCTCTGCTTCCTCCTCTCCTCCAACTCCAAAAAACAAACAAACAAACAAACAAAAAGACTCAAGCATTGGGAAGAGATGTTTATTTTGGCTTATTTTGTGTGTATTATAATGTCTTTTCCACAATTTTAACCTTAATTTACATAGCTCTAATAGGCTTTCTTAATTTCTAATCATTTTGCTATATTTACTGTTCAGCACATTAAAAGCACAGGCTTTGTAAACAATTTATGTGAGCTGCTGCTTCCACTTCTGCAGTTTCTCAGTTACCACAACAGCTGTGGATGGTTTAAGAGACTCCTGTATTAGTAACACGGTATATACCTGAATGGTAAAAATAACCTGCTGGCTTTGTTTTTTTTAAACTAATAATATGAAAGCAGTTATGAATTATTGACATTTTTAAAGTATAAGACTTACTTTGTTTTAAAATTAATCAACATTTTAAATAGCTATAAAGTGAAAATAAGTCTTCCTCCCTATTCTCTGATTCCTAAGTATCATTATTTAAAGGTAACTAGGGTTAAAGTTTCTGCAGATCCTTCCGGAAATGATCTAATGTTCTATTCATCTACACACACACACACACACACACACACAAATATACATAAATACATATACATACATATATACACATAACACACATCTGTACTTACATATGTATAGATGGAAACGTGTATGGATTCTGTTGTGAAATATGTTTTTCTTAGCGATATATCTTAGATATCTGCCCATATCAGTACATATAGATCTACCTCACTTTAATGGTTATATAGTATTCCATTGTCGTGGCATGTCGTAATTTAACTTACCTTCTATTTATTAGCATTTGGGCTGTTTCCAGATTTATCCTGTTGCAAACAATGCTGCAATAAATATCTTTGGACATATCTTTTCACATTTTTTGGTAAATATATTTGTAGGATACATTCAAAGCAGGGGAATTACTAGTGAAAGTGTGTGCATTTTTAGTGTCACTAAATAGTGCAAATTGTCCTCTAGAATTACTGTATCAATTTATACTTTCACCAACAATGTATAATATGTTTCACTTCAGTAAATGCTCACTGAGTACTTACTATGTGTCTTCACTAAAATAGGATCTCGGGATTAAAACTGTCCTTGTCAAGTCATGAAAGTGAATAAAAAGGCCCTACCAGCGTCAACTTTTCTATTCCTGGCCGAAATTGGCAACTCCCCTCTTCTGCATCAGTGGCCTTGCTTTCCTTGTGGAAGGCAGTAGCTTTTGTTTTCCTCCAGGATCTGACGTGATGATCTTGTCAGTTGCTTTCAGGAGCTAGGATCCATTGTTGGCCTCTGTTGTGAAGCGTTACCAGGCAAGCACAGAATTCTATCAGCAGAACAGCACAAAGGCAGGAGAAACACAGTTTATTCATTGTTGAAACCTCTTTGTCCTTCACCTCTATGGGTTCTCAGAGAAAGTAATAGATGCCAACTATTGCTTCAGAATTCATTGAGGGGGAAACTGTGGGTCAGTCATTTGGGACCACGTTGGTTTCTGATGCCAAAATTACCTAAATGAGTAAAATATAATCTGTAAGTTAAAATACCTGCTAGTTGCTAGTCTGTTAAATAAATCAATAAATCAATAGGAGGGTCCTAAGTACACAACATAATGGATGGATAAACCTGGTTTTCTGAATGGAGGCAAATGTACTGATAATTCAACTCTTACAGCTGAGGATAAGCAAGATCGCCAGTTCTCTAAGAATTGAAATTTCCCTAGATCTAGCCCAGAGTGAACGCCTTAGAGCTGCCCACTCTTGGGCCATTGCCCTTGAGCCTGTGGGTAAAATCCCTGGGGCAAGGGAGGCTGCAGTTTACCCAGCAGCTGTGTGTGCTCCAGGCCAGCACCCAGCGAAGCTGACTTGGCAGCTGCTCTTTCCGAGGCCAACCCGCCAGCCCCTGCCTGCGTTCTGAAAGATAAAGAAGAAAAAAGTAAGCCCCTTTAGAGAGGTTGGAACAGGCTAGTAGTTGCTAGGCAAGTTAAAGTAATTCAGTGTCCGTGCCAAACGTCTGCCGTGCAAATAGGGAACTTTCAGGGAAGGGGAGTGAGATGGTGGGGCATGTTGGTTGCCATAGGAATGTTTCCCTGATTGGAACAAGACCACAGAGTGGAGAGAACAAGACGGCTGCATCTATGGTTCTTTCTGCTTGGGAATGGGAGCCCAGAGTGGGCGGTGGAGCAGAGGTAAGTCATGGGGAGGAAGGGGCTAAACCCAGAAAACGTTCTCTAAGGCTAAGGGTGTGGGCAAGGTAGAAGGACGGTGCATCCTGTGAAGGGAGGACGGCCCCAGCAGATGAGACCCTAGATGCCCTGTGAAACTAATGGCTTCTGAAGCTAAAAACAGGCAGGAGGAGTAAGAATAGTTTAACTCAGGACAATTATGTGATGAACTTCTGTGCTATTCTGAAGATCTGAGGCTTGGAGAAATTACAATCCAGAATTAATTCAGGGAGAATTCTGATTAGAGTCTGGAATAAACCCAGATTTAAATTCGATATAGATTTAAAATAGTGAAATTTAGTGGGAAGAGATACTTAATTTGAAGGTATTTTAAAATTTATGTAAATATTATATCTTAAATTCATAAAACAAAGGTAGTGATTAAAGATTTGTTATTTAATTATGCTGCTATATTAAGTTCTGTTTTTATAGGGGGAGAAAAAGCACAGTTGACCAAGTTGTGTGCTACTGGTATCAAACCTTAAAGAGACCCTCTGAGATGAGCTTACTGCTCCATTAATAAGCACCTTACACATCTGGTGGCAGCTTCCAGAACGACACCTCCGAGTCTAAGCAGAAACCACAGCTTTTAGCTTTTTCAACTGTTGAACCTTGAATGTGCTATTTAACTTCTCTGTGATTGACCAGTTTCCAGCTCTTAACATGGAGGTGAGAGGTAACCCTTGCCTCTCTGGAGTGTTGTGAGCATGGGTGCTGCTGTCATTGAATACAGTTTCTGGGGGTGGTAGAAGATCCCAAGGTTCCTATGATGATAATGATAGGCTTACTTTTCTGTGGGTTTGTTTGCCTGTATCTTTTTTTTTAAACATCTTTATTAGAGTATAATTGCTTTACAATGGTGTGTCAGTTTCTGCTTTATAACAAAGTGAATCATTTATACATATACATATGTTCCCATATCTCTTCCCTCTTGTGTCTCCCTCCTTCCCACCCTCCCTATCCCACCCCTCTAGGTGGTCACAAAGCACCGAGCTGATCTCCCTGTACTATGCGGCTGCTTCCCACTAGTGATCTGATAGGCTTAGTTTGTCTTAGTGATTTAGGTCGAAGATCTTCTGGGTTTTTTTAGGTTAAAATCTTAAGGGGAACTTACTTTAGCTGGTAAAGTTTTGCTTGTACGTGTGAAGTATATATAATTATTATCATTTGCCATATATTTGATTTTTGTGTTCAGAGGGTATTTAAAGTAGTTTCTTCTTTAGAATATATATATGTATATATATTGGGATTATATGTAGTTGTTTCTTTACTTTTAATGTGGTTTCTTTTTTGGGTCATGTAAAAGAAGAATAATAGAATGTGATATTTATTATCAAATATTTGAACTATAGAGATGCATAAATACAAAGGATGCCATACGACCCACATTAGGGGTTACTGTTCTGTTTCAGCGCTCACTCCCTTCGTCAGTGTCTTGGTCTGCAATTTTAGTGTCATTTTTACTTTAATTGATCAGATACTGGTTGATTGACACAAATTAATCTGAGGCTTGTAAACCAAATGTCAAATTTTAATTTACTTGGAGAGTATAATTAGAAACACTATCTTTGTACTTCCCTGGTGGCGCAGTGGTTAAGAATCCGCCTGCCAATGCAGGGGACACAGGTTCGATCCCTGGTCCGGGAAGATGCCACATGCTGTGGAGCAACTAAGCCCGTGTGCCGCAACTACCGAGCCTGCGAGCCACAACTACTGAGCCTGCATGCCACAATTACTGAAGCCCACACACCCTAGAGCCTGTGCACTGTAACTACTGAGACCACGCACCACAACTACTGAAGCCCACGCTCCTAGAGCCGGTGCTCCGCAACAAGAGAACCCACTGCAATGAGAAGCCTGTGCACTGCAATGAAGAGTAGCACCCCCCTCGCTGAAACTAGAGAAAGACTGCATGTGGCCAAAAATAAAGAAAGGGAGGGAGGGAGGAAGGAAGGAAGGAAGGAAGGAAGGAAGAAGAAAGGAAAGGAAAGGAAGGAAGAAAGGGGCATATATCTTAAAAAAAAAAAAGACTATCTTTGGACTCTTCAGACAGTGTAACCTTTCCCTAGTTTGATCTTGACAAAGAAGCCAAAATATCTACTGGTTATGATGTTTTTTAAAAAATGATATTCTTATCTAGGCCTTCTAGAATCTAAGCAGCACTATCTAATAAAAATATAATGTGAAACTCAAATATGAGCCTTCTACATAATTTTAAATCTACTAGTAGCCACTTAAGAGTAAAAGGAAACAGGTAAAATTAATTTTAATATATTTAACCAAATGTATACTGAAATTACCATTTTTAACAGTAATTAATATAATTATTAATGAGATATTTTGCATGTTTTTCATATTAAGTCTTGAAATCCAATGTACATTTTTCACTTATAGCACATCTAAATTTAGACAGTAAATTTTCACAGAAAACATATGATCTGTACAGTTGAAAAGGTGGATTCACATACCCAAATCATTCCAAACATGCATATCAATTTTCCATTAACTGAATCAGTGTCTATTTCTAAATTTAATTTAACTAAAGTAAAATTTAAAATAGGATTCAGTCCCTCTGTGTCCCTGGCCATGTTTCAAGCACTCAGTAGCCTTGGCTAGTAGTGGCTGCCATACTGGACAGCATAGAGAGGACTGTTTTTCTCCAGCTTCCTTTCTTTACTCCCACATACCTCAGATTGTGAGACCTGTCTGAGAAGTGTAATGGAGAGAGAATCTCACTTCATAAACATGGAACTACAAAGAGTTTACATTCTTAAAAGGACATTTTCATTCAAACTATCAGTATATTAGAACCTGCCTGGCAAGGAGTTGTCTGTCTGGTTGACCCTACTTCCTCCACCCTTCTCCCAGACATACCCACATTGTCTTTCCAACAGATAAAAACATGCCAACATTGACAGCATGCCTCACTCAGGCTCCTCTGGGCTTGTCCTCCATGCTGGCTCGTTTCCATTACATCAGTGTATTTCCTGGTTATAGGCCCTCCGTTATCTTTCTCATTGTTTCATTCTCCACACTTGGCTCTAATTTTTGTTTTAGCGAAGGATTCAAATGTTCAAATTCCAGTTTAGTTCTTAATTAAGGTCATAGTGTTTGATGTATGTTAATTTGAATAAGGAACTTTTCCTCCTCTGCCCCTTGCTCCAGACTTCTAGAGTGGCTGGGCCAGGAAACTTCACTCTCCCCTCTACCCATGCAAGTATTTTTCTTTGGGCAAATCAGGGTTCTTCAGTATGGTCACCTGTGGTTAGACCTGTTAACCTTTGAGAACCTCTCTTTTTTCCCTAGGCAGGAGGAATTAAGAAATATGTAGATAGGGGGTAGGTAGGTAATGACTTGGAAGATAAAGAACCCCCCCCCTTAGTCTTGCCAGAATATTTTGCCCTGCACCTTGCTTGGGTCTGAACCTTGTTTGGCACATAGCATGATAGACCCCATCACCAGGAGGTTATAGAGCACAGAGTTCATCAGTTCCTGTTGGGTACCTGCCACTTTAAAGGGACATTATCGATGATACTGTTGAAATTCACCCTTCATGTTCTGGAACATATAAAGTGAAAACTACTTACAGAGCCTTTCCAGAACTAGGAAATAATGTGTTACCCAAGACAGTAACGAGTCCTCCCTAGGCAAGAAAGCTAGCTCAGAAATTCAGCCTGTTGAGTCATTTTGAACTGTTTTGAGTAGGAATGCACATTGTTCTCCTTCCTCATTACCATCAGAATCAAATAATTTTTAAATAGGACTTTGCGGAATGATTATCTGTGACGGCAGGAAAACCTTGGATGCCAATCCCTAGTCTATGAGCTGTGAGAGGTGTGACATCAGGAAAGCCATTGGCTTGCTCTGGGCCTCACTTCTCACCTGTCAAGTGAGAGTGTTAGACCAGGTGGTCTTGAGGCACCTGTCAGCTATCACATGTTTTGATCATCTCGGCTAATCCCACAGCTTCCCAGATGAAGAACCAGAGGCCTGCAAAGTCACTTCCTGAGATCATGTAGCAAGTGGGAGGCAGGTTTCTGGTTCTCAATCATGTGCTTTGTGTACCCCAGGAGCTTCATCTTGCACTTAGAGGCTGAGCATGAACCAGATGAAGATATCCAGAAGGGTGGCTTGTTCTGACTTTCCCCATGACATCATTTTGTCTGCTCATATTTTGAGGTTCCTGGCCAAAACCTCTAAAACCCCTGGGTCACCTGTTTTTTGCCACCTTCAGTAATTCAGTTCAGCCATCTCTGTGGCATAAAGTCCCCCAGTGACTTCTAAATGAAAAGATATGTATCAGTTCTTTGTTGCTAAAGATGCATAATAAAGGAAAAAGCAGCAGCTGGAATGCACAGCTAACTTTGCTCAAATATTTACCATTTAAACAACAGCTAAAACAAAGCAAAGCAGAACAGAGGGCCACAGTGAAGTGCTCCTGTTCAAGTTCCCGGTGTGGGCTGGAGGCCTACTTCCAAGTGTTGGAGCAGCACTCACAGGTAGGAAGCTGAGCCTGACTTTCTCTGGATGGCTACTTTTAGCAGGCAAACGCAGGGCCCTTATACTCCTTTAGGCCGACATTCAGTTTTAAAAAGAAACCAAACAGAGGTGTCAAGGAAAGGAAACTTACTGATTTCCTATTAGCTGTACGAAGCATGCTAAATATTTCTGTATATTGGCTCATTTAATTCTATAACCACCCTACAAGACAGATAGGTATTATTTCCATTTTACAAATCAGTAAAAGTACTCAGAAAAGTTATGTAGCTTGCCTAGAGTCACGTAGTAAGTGAGCAAGGATTTTATTTGGCTCTAAAATCTGATTACTTTCTACTAATTCCACTAACATCCAATAGCAGTGATTTCACTTTGGTTCCATTGAGTTTGAGGAGGACACGTGATGCTGTGCTGAAGATACCAACATAAATAGACCAAAATTGAAAGGGAGATACAGTAATGGAGTAAATTTCATTTGTAAGCAGAGGTTGTTAACCTGCATCTCAGAGATCCTTTGAAGATACTGAAAGCAAAAATATTAAAGACTTTTTTTTAAATAATAGGTTTATAAAGATACCCACTAATCACAGTCATTGATCAGTCGCAAAAGATCAGTGGTAATCCTAAATCAGATTTAACTTTCAGTGGTGGTGCTTGCTACTTTCTGGGTAAAATATCGTACCATCATTTTGGTTTTTAAGAAGGCATGTTGTTTGGGTCAGTGGTTCTCAGTCTTTTATCCTTTGGGTACATGAGAGGGTGACATTTGCATTCAATGTCCTTCCCCTAGATATGAATGACAACAGTTATCTAGTGCTGCACAACAAAGTTAGTGCCTTAAAGCAACAACTATATTTATTTTGCTCACAGATCTGCAATTTGGGCAGGGCTCAACGTGGACTCTTCATCTCTGCTCCAGTCAGCATCAGCTGCGTTGGCTTGGAGGCTGTAATCATCTGAAGCTCACTCACTTATATGTCTGAAGCCTGGGCTGGGAAGACTAGAACAGCTGGGCTCCTCTGGCATCTCTATTTCTTTGTGGTCTCTCCAGCATGACTGCTGCAGGGTAGCCAGACTTCTTCTGTGCTAGCTCAGTGCTCTCAAAGCACATGACCCAAGAGAGAAAGTCAGGCAGGAACCTTATCTTTTATGACCCACCCTAGGAAATCACACAGCATCCCTACAGTGCATTCTGTTCATTGAAGCAGTTACAAAGGCCGGTCAGGTTCAATGGGAAGGGAAATAGATTCCATCTCTTGACAGGGAAGTGGAAAGCTTCTGGAAGAGCATGTGGAACAGGAAATACAGCAGTAGCCTTTTTTGGAAAATACAGTCTGCTACACAGATAAGCCAGGCTGTGGGTTATATGCTGATGCCTAAGCCAGATGTATCTCTGGGCATTTCTCACCCACCCAAGGGAGCATATTGGTATGCAAATGAAATATAATTTATTTCCCTATAATTCAACCCACCATAATTCACACTCTTCAAAAAAGTAAATCATCTGCAAAATTTTGGTGCTCTCTCTACCGTTAGAAACAAATTACTTGTTAAACATGAATGGATTACGCTAATGAGGTAGATAGGTTACTCTCCCTAAATTTTCCATCATTGTTGAGCCTATGCCTGTTCAGTGTTCCTGAATTGTCATCATATTTCTGCTTTTCTACCTTGCGCGCAGAGGTAAACAGCCGAATATTTATATAAACACCTTTGCATAGAAACCTTTCCATTTAAAACTAAAAAGTAGAGACAGTTACACTTAAAACTGAATGTTTCCTGAAGGGGTTTATTCTAGAATTTTATAACATCTGCTGCCTCCTCTTTGGGAGATGAAATGATTATTCAAGACACATTTCTCAAAGTTTACAAAATTAGCATCTTCTCGCAAGCGCTACTTGTAAAATGTGGGAATGCTGTGGCGTGGCACACAACAGACTTATGTACTTTTTGCATTAATTGGACTAAGTTTGTTCTAGACCTTTTTAAAACTGTAAAATGTTTCATCCATATTAAAGAGAATATAAAATTTATAGGTACGGTTTAAAGAACTAGAAACATGAATACTTGTGTACACACCATTCAAATTAAGAAGTAAACGATCACCTTCCTTATCCCCTGGAGGTCAAACCATCTTGACTAGGAGAAGTATATTGCAGTTTCTCTCTCTGGCGATTTGCCCATTTCTCTAGTTACCATGTCAGTTTTTGCTTTGCATGTTTTCAGGTAATATTAATAGATACATGCAGATTTATAATTCTTGTGTTTGTGTGTTGTTCCATGTTTTAAGTGTGTCTTTTACAGGCAATGTATAGCTAGATTTTTATTTATTCAGTTTAAAAAATATTTACCTTTAATTAGAAAGTGGGGTCTTTTGCATTTATTGCGGTTAATGATATATTTAAATTTATTTCTGTCTCGCTATTTTATGTACTTTTATTGGTGAATGTTTTCTATTTTTCCCCCCTTTCTTCTTGCTACCTTCTGAAATGATAATTTTTTTCCCATTCCAGCTTTTCCGCCTACTTCTTTGGAGGTTCTATGCTTTATGTCTACTCCCTTAGTAGCTGTTCTTGCTACTTCAGCAGACATATTCTAAATTAAAGTTTCTATTTAATGAGTATGTTTTCACTCATGCTCCAAAATTCAAAGACTTACCTCTCTTCAGCTTCCCTATTCTTCTTCCACAAATTACAGATTTTTCTTATAGTTTTAAATAAAGTTTGCTTGGTTTTATCCATCTGTTTGTCGATATTTTCCCTCATTACTTTCTTCCATTTTGAAGTTTGCATCTGCAGTCATTTCCCTTCTTTCTGAAGTATCTCCTTTAGAATTTCTTTTAGTGAGTTTTCTTTTTTTTTAATAGTGAACTCTAAACTACATGTCAGTGATACAGAGATGAATAAGAAACACTCCCATAAAGTATATAATTTCAGTGTAACTAAGTACAAATTCGAGATTAGGACAATGTGTTGCAAGCACAGAGAGGGGAGGCTAAGTGTAAGGAGCAGGGGGGTGGGGAACATCTCAGGAAAGGAGGTGGAGGGCTCTGGGTGTGTTCACAGCACACCAGGCTGCAGCTTAGGAGTGGGTTGGTGCCAGGTGGAGCTAGAGAGGTGAGCTAACTAGCTATTGGGTTGTGGAGAGCCTTAAATGCCAAACTGAAGGCAACAGAAAGTGGGGGGGGGTGGTTAAAGCAGTGGGGTGACATGATTAGATGCATTATTTAGGAGTGAAATATATGACTGCATGGTGAGCCATGGGTGCAGTAGTCATCCGGAAGGAGGAGGCTGGGTAAGCAAAGGTAATGAAGAGGAGAAACGAAATTTTAAAAGACATTGTCAAGGTAAAAATCTGAATAGCAGATTTGAAGCAGAGAGATTAGAGGATACACTTCAAGGACTATAATCTAGAGGGCTAGCAGGATTGAGAACATGGGAGGTGGTGTGCATATTGGGGGTGTGGTGAAATGCCACTGCAGGGAGAGGATGAGGTTAGTTTGTAACATAAAGCATTTGATGTTTTCAGGACAGATGGTGAGTTGGTTTTAGAAGAATCAATGTTTAATATATTAGGGATATCTGTGCTGAGAGCTCAGCAACATTTTCTGATTTTATCTGGTGGCTCTGGTCATTACTGTTTTTCCTTCTTTTGCTTCCTGAGTTAGAATATAGATCTCTACTTCAGGATGCAAAGGGTCTGTTTTCAGCCATAAATAACATATAATTAAATAATAATTGGATTTCAGTTAAATTTTAGGTCAGGAATTTGAAATGTAGAACTGACTTCACTGCTCTTTGTAAAATGATTGCTGCTGCGCAGTGCTTGCTCTTGGCTGATGGGACCTCTTGTCAGGGGTCTATTTTTAATCTTTGCACTGTCCGCAGGCTGGCAGATGTGACCCAGAGTGTCTAAGAGCATATGGTAAGACAGGAAGGAATGGAAAGAAGACAGACTCAGAGCAAGGGAAGAGGGAAGGGAAAAAATCCTTCATTTAATTAAAAAAAGTATTTGCAAGGCTTATGCTTCCTACCTGCTGTTTTTGGTTGGCAAGATCAGATTCTTCCCCTGTAGATTGCCGCCTGGCCTATGAGCTCAGATGGGGGCTTTCTTTTCGATGCATGAGTCATCACGGTGATTCAGTGACTTACTCGTCACTTATACATAATGATTGCAGTAGGCACTGCTGAGAGTTGAAAAGAGCTTCTCCCTGCCAGGGTGGTAAGTAGCTTTAATAGCAGGTGTGGTGTGTCAGTCCGGAACCTGAGCGACTCCTTGCCTTCCACCTGGTGCCATAATGGAGTGCTCTGGACTCAGGCATGCAGAGGGCCCCATCACATCCAGACATTGCTTGACAGAGGAGGGGGCTGGCCAGGGAATTTGGGGGGGGGAAACATGTGCTATATACTGTCATGTTTGGGGAGCTGTACTCTATCTGGCAGCATCAGATCTGAAATATTCCTAGCCTTTTTATGTTAGTGGTGATGGCTGACCCATGGGATCCTGATGTGTGGATCCGCTGCTGTTAAAATACCTTATCTTTTAGAAGTGACTCAGGAGGAAAAGTGTCAAGTAAAAGTTATTCATTTCATCCTGGCTGGAAAAAAAAAGAATTTGAGTTGTTAAATTACAGAATGATTCCTATAATTTTTGTTGTTGCTGTCGAAAAGTACAAATATATATAGATTCCTGTATCTGCATTGAGATGGGTCTGTCACTATTAGCACCTGCCTCTGGATGGCATTGGTAAGGCAGAAAGTTGGTGACATAGGTGAGCACATACGAAGTGTTTTATCTAATTTACCTAAATTTTACCTAAATTATCTCATTTAATCAATTGTGCAGTTAAGGAAACTCAGAGAAGCTCAGAGAGTAAGGAAACTGTCCAAGGTCACTGAGCAGATACACAGTGGCCACAGTTCGAACCCAGGTACAATTAGTGGGAAAATTCACAAAACACTGCCTCTGGGCATGTTTTGGTATTTACTTTTTCTCATTTGAGAGAACAGATGTGGTTTCTGTGATAAATTAGTCTCACCCAGGTGTTTTCCCTTGAGAGAGATACCATCCCTCTATACCTGCCCCAGGTTCCAGCCTTTTATCCCTAGGTGCTGTTTTCAAGTAACAAAAATAGGAAAAACCTGAATAAGGGGCTTGGTCCGCAGTGCAATACCAGCCCTACTGTGTTCTTTCCTTTGTACTCTTTCTTGAATGCCCGTTAGGCTATTTGTCAGTGACGTTTAAACTATTAAAATTTCTGATGGTCCTTATCACAAAGACAGATTATACAAAGTTCTGAGCAGCAAAGATGTCAGCTGTATAAACACAGGGATTTATTCCTTATTTTTCGTAGCAATTTAAACTTGACTGAATGCCAAAGATGAACCAAATATCAAGCTATCAGGAACAACAGGAACGTATAAGGGTTGTTTTGGGAGCAGGTTTCCTTGGTACCAAACTGAAGTAGCTTCCTGCATTCTACCAAGCTTTGGGGAAACAGAGCCTTTAGTGCACATGGAATGTTCTGTTGTCTTCAAGAGAACTTATAATCACTTGCTTGAATAAGCAGAATTTACAATAAGAAAGCTTGAGGACATGCATGGATAGCCTTTTATTATGGAGAGAGGCTGTGTTATAAAGATGAAAATGTTAATACTTAATAGTTTTGAGATGAGAGTTGGAACTGGAGCATATATCTACGTCATAGTCATTTTCCCTGAGAATTACAGGTACCCAACCAAAAGACTGCAGTATTTTTAGCATGGCTTGTCACCCACAAAACACATGAAATGAAGAGCTAGAACCAGGAGTCAGGAGATACGACAACATGGAACAGAATGTAAGAGGATCAGTTAAGAGCAATGACCATGAGAAAGATCATCATTCATAGGACAGATATGATCCATTCTCCAGTGCAGAGTTTATCACCTGTTTGAGAGCCCACAAGGAGTGACTCCTGAGGAGCCCCTACTAGTCTCTTTTCCTCAAAAGAATTCTCAAGAGAAAAGAATAAAACAAAGGGAAAGGAGACTAAATGTAGCATAAAGATTGAGGAAGATCTTTATGTATATTTGATATAGGGAGACTGAACTTACCTCACCAGCTTTTAATTTTCTGCCAACTTTTTGCAGGTAAATAAATTTCTGCAAAGCCCTAAGGAGCCATTTGTACTAACCTCAGCTGATTGTCTACTAACTTGTTCAAAACTCATGTTCTTAAACTGCTCAGAGGCTTTGGTTTTACCACCCGTGTAATAAAGGAGGCAATGCAGATGGTCTGTAATGTTGTATAATTTGTTACCACAGTGGGTGGGTATAAATGAGTTTAGTTATCAGTTGATCTGCTAGACACACAACGAATGGCTAGGGGAAAATCAGCCCAGGACAAGTAGCAAGTAGCTCGTTAGAGCCCTGTCTGGACTCTGCTGAGCATGCACAACTTTCCAGACCATCAGAGTTAAGGGGGCTCCTGGCCAGGCTTTCTTTGGTTGTTTCCTTCCCTGGATCTCCTTATTAAATTTCTGGCTTGTCTGCCATTTTGTGCTTGTCCCAACCAGTATCAAGACCTCAGGCTCCTCATGGTGTTAGCCTTTCCTGATTGTTTGCCACTGAGGTAACTATTGTTTCCAGCAGTGCCCAGGCAGGAATGTTTCCCTGCTCCACTCCAAATAAAGTCAGCCCCTGCAGCAGGGAAGCAGAACTGCCGGTTCCCACAGCCCTCTCCATCTATGGAGGCTTGGGTAGGATTTTCAGGTAATGAAGCTTCAGCAGGAGGGGGCAAGGGATAGGAGCAATCTCTGGCTAAAATGTCACAGGATCCCTTCTTACTGAGACTCAGTAGGCTTTCTTGAGTAGATCTTTAATTAGTTGTATGCCTTTGGTCAGTTTCCAGAATTTTTAAATGGTAGTTTTGTTTTTATTGAGATATAATTGACATATAACATTATATTCATTTCAGGTATACAACATAATTTGATATATGTATATATTTTGAAATGATTACCACAATGTTTATTTAACATTCATCACCATACATAGTTATATTTTTTTTCTTGTAATGGAGTTTTTAAGATTTACTTTCTTAGCTACTTTCAAATATACAATAGGATATTGTTAACTATAGTCACCATGCTGTACATTACATCCCCAGAACTTATTTGTCTTATACCTGGGAGTTTATACCTTTTCATCACCATGACTCATTTCTCCCATCCCTACCCCACACACATACCCTGCCTTTGGTAACCACAAATCTGTTCTCTGAATTCATGAGTTCATTTTCTTCTTTAGATTCCATATGTGAGGGATCATACAGTATTTGTCTTTCTCGAATTAGCATAATGCCCTCAAGGTCTATCCATGTTGTCACAGATGGCAAGATTTCTTTTTTTATGGCTGAATAATATTCCATTATGAGTGTGCGTGTGTATCACAGTTTCTTTATGCATTCATCCATCAATGGACACTTAGGTTATTTCCATGCCTTGGCTATTGTAAATAATGCTGCAATGAACATGGAAATGCAGATATCTTTTTAAATTAGTGTTTTCATTATCTTCAGATAAATACCCAGAAGCGGAACTGCTGGATTATATGGTAGTTCTGTTTTTAGTTTTTTGAGCAATCTTCACATTGTTTTCTATTGTGGCTGCACTAATTAACATTCCCACCAACAATGCACATCCTTGCCAACACTTGATATTTCTTGTCTTTTGATGATAGCCATTTTAACGGTGTGAGGTGATGCCTCATTGTGGTTTTGATTTTTCATTTCCCTTATGATTAGTGATGTTAAGCATTTTTTCATGTATCTGTTGGCTATCTGTATGTCTTCTTTGGAAAAATGTCTGTTCAGATCTGCCCATTTTTTTTTATCAGATTATTTGTCTTTTGCTACTGATTTATATGAGTTCTTTATACTTTTTGGATATTAGCCCCTTATAAGGTATGATCTGCAAATATTTTCTCCCATTCTCTATGTTGCCTTTTCATTTTGTTGATGGTTGCTATGCAGAAGCATTTTGGTTTTCTGTAGTCCCACTTGTTTATTTTTGCTTTTGTTGCCTTTACTTTTGGTGTCAAATCAAAAAAATCATTGTCAAGACCAATGTTTAGGAGCTCACCCACTATGTTTTCTTCTAGTTTTATTGTTTCAGGCCTTATGTTTAAGTCTTTTAATTCATTTTGTGTATGGTGTAAGACAGTGGTCCTGTTTCATTCTTTTGCATGTGGCTGTCCAGTTTTTCCAACATCATTTATTGAAATGCCTGTTATTTCCCCATTGTATATTCTTGCCTCCTTTGTCATGAATTAATTGACCATATAGGCATGTTTTTTTTTTTTTTCTGGGCTCCCAATTCTGTGCCATTGGTCTATGTGTCTTTTTATGCCAATATTATACTGTTTTGATTACTATAGCTTTGTAGTATAGTTTGAAATCAGGAAATATGCTGTTGCTCGCTTTGTTCTTATTTCTCAAGATTGCCTTAACTATTCGGGGTCTTTTATGGCTCCATACAAATTTTAGGACTGTTTGTTCTATTCCTGTGAAAAATGCCATTGGAAATTTGATAGGGATTGCCCTGAATCTTTATATTGCTTTGGGTAGTATGAACATTTAATATTCTTCCAATCCATGAGTATGGACTATCTATTTATTTCTGTATTCTTCAGTGTCTTAGGGTTTTCAGTGTATAGGTCTTTCACCTCCTTGGTGAAATTTATTCCTAGGTATTTTATTCTTTTTGATGCAGTTGTAAGTAGGACTTGTTAAAATTTTCTCTTTCTGAAAGTTTATTAGTTTGTAGAAACACAATAGATTTTTGTGTATTGATTTTGTATCCTGTGACTTTACTGAATTTATTCATTATCTCTAACAGGCTTTTGGTGGAGTTTAGGGTTTTCTATATATAATATCATGTCATCTGCAAATAGAGACAAGTTTTACTTCTTCCTTTCTGACATGAATGCCTTTAATTTCTTTTTCTTGTCTGATTGCTATGACTAGGTCTTCCAATAATATGTTGAATAAAAGTGGCAAGAGTGGGCATCTTTGTCTTGTTCCTAATCTTATAGGAAAAGCTTTCAGCTTTTCACAATTGAGTATGATGTTAGCTGTGGGTTTTTCATATATAGCCTTTTTTTATGTTGAGGTACATTCCTTCTATACCCGCTTTGTTGAGAGTTTTTATCATGAATGGATGTTACATTTGTCAAATGCTTTTTCTGCAACTATTAAGATGATCATCTGATTTTTATCCTTCAGTTTCTTAATGTGAATTACATTGATTGAATTGTGGGTATTGAACCATCCTTGCATCCCTGGAATAAATCCCACTTGATCATGGTATAAGGTCCTCTTAATGTATTGTTGAATTCAATTTGCTAATATTTTGTTAAGGATTTTTACATTTATGTTCATCAGGATATTGGTCTCTAATTTTCTTGTGTCCTTGTCTGGTTTTGGTATTAGTGTAATGCTGGCCTCATAAAATGAGTTTGGATGCAATTCCTTCTCTTCCATTTTTTGGAAGAGTTTGAGAGAGATTGGTATTAAGTCTTCTTTAAATGTTTGGTGGAATTCACCAGTGAAGCCATCTGGTCCTGGACTTCTGTTTGATGGGACATTTTTTAAAAAAAAAAAACAGCTCTTAGTTTCATTAATCTTTTCTATTGTCTTTTTAGTCTCTATTTCATTTATTTCCACTTTGATTTTTGTTGTTTTAACAAGTTTCAACAAATTTAATTGTTTTCAACAAATTTGTCCAGGTTTATCATTGATTTTGGGGGCAAAGATTTGCTGAGCTCCTCACTCAAGCATTCCAGAAATCCCACCTTTTCTTCATGTATTTATATAATTTTCTTCAAAACCTAATCACTGCTGCTGGTGCTACTTAGGTGACCACAAGGCCCAAACAATATAAAGACAAAATATTCCCTCTTGTTTTTATGATCATTATTGCTGGTGATAAGGAACCCCAGGTTAGTGGATATGACCCTGGAATGGAAGTTGAATTAGTGCTTAGCTCATTGAGATATTATAGAAAAAATCATGAAATTTGAATGAATCTTATTTTTCCATTATCCTGGTTACTGTTGGGCAGAAGTTTCTCAACCTTGGTACAATGAATATTTTGAACCAGATAATTCTTTGTTACGAGGGAGGGCAGGCTGTCCTGTGCATTGTAGGTTGTTTTGCAGCATCTCTGGTCTCTGCCCTCTAGATGCAAGTAGCACCTCAGTTCCCCTGTTGTGTAATCAAAAATGTCTCCAGATATTACCAAATGGTATCTGAATACAAAATCGTCCCTAGTTGAGAACCACTGCTGAAGGCTGTAAAAGAAGCCTGTGTAAGACATGGCTCTGTTCTCAAGGAATTCACAATCCAATTGGGTGTACACACATCTAATATACATGTATAATGTGGTAGAAATTATGTTTGGAATGGGGTGCTTCTCAGCATATATATGAAAAGAATTAAAAACAGAGGTCGAGATTGGCTGACATGAGGAAATGTGCTGAAGAGGAGCCAGAATGGAAGTAGCATTTAAGGCTGGATGGCATTTAACATGTGTAGGGGAGATGGGAGGGCAGTTCAGCTGGTGAGTAAGGGTGAGTATGTTTGCTGGGAAACTGTGAGAACACTGCCCTGCTCAGGGTGGAGGCATGTGTTGGGAAGTAGAGGGAGGGAGGCTGGGCCAGGGAGCTGCTGCCCTGAAACAGAGTCTCATACTCCATATTTCCCTGGAGCTCCTTAAAAATGACATCCTGGACATGTAGTTTGGTTCTAAGAAATGGACTTTACATGTACTCAGTGTGATCCTACTGTTTATCTCTCTCTCCTCATGTGATTAAATATGATAATAAAATATCTTCCAGTACTGTGAACCAACAACCCATGTCCCCTCAGTAAGGAACTCTACCTGATAAGATTGTTAGTGGAGTATAATTATAGCTAATACTTACTAAGCTTTCACCATGCTCCAGGCACTGTTCTAAATGCTTTACATATGTCAATTCATTTATTTTCACAGCAGCCCTAGTTGTATTAAGTTGTCATTTTCTTGATTACATATGAGGGGACTGAGGCATGGAGAAGTTGTACAAATACAAATAATAAGTTGAATAAACAGGATTTGAATACAGATGATCTGGCTTCAGCTCTGTGCTTTTAATCCATACTATACTGCCTCTCTTCCCATGCTGATAACTTGTCATGTGTGACAGAGGTAGCGATAAACTATATAGATAAAAGAAACAAGTATGTGGCACTCATGCCCATGGCCTCTGGCCTCTTGGAAATCCAAAACTGTTGCTGAGCATGAGCTTATCTTCTGGGAGTTTATATACGAGGGCTGAATTTAAAAGAAGCTCAACATTTGGAATTACTATCACAAACTACTTGATATGTTAAAAGTACTAGAAACATATCTTGCTTTAGTCATTTTTTTTTCAATGGGATCTTTTGAATTTATCTCATTTCCAGATTTTGTAGACTAATATATTCAATTAATACTTACCATGATATTAAAGTACATTATATTCATCTAGACCTGTTATAAAAGAATGCCTGTGTTTATAAAGCTCATTTTCAATTGCATTATTTTATCCTCAGAACAGCCCCAGAAGCAAAACTGCTTATGAGGCAGAAGAGTTTACATTCATATTTTCATTCCTTTGCCTTTTATTATTGCCTGGTATGATAAAAAAAAAAAAATGTTGTAAATTGCTTTCCAGACAAGGAAGCAGGGGTAGAGAGAGAAGCAGAAACAGGGTTTAGGTGTGGAATTCCCTTCGGCCCCTGGGTAGATCCTAACTATGCTGCACTGTACTGGGAGTAGAAACCCCGTGCTCTGTCTCCAGGCTGGTGCCCTGCCAGCCCAGTCCGTGCTCCTCTCTGTCTCCACTCACTGTATTTCCTTGGCCTGTAGTGCTCCGTCTCCTCCCCTCTGATATACTCCAAGTTATGAACATCCCACAGGGAGGGGAAGGCTTACCTCTTACCAGTATGTTAGATACTGGCCAAGTAGCTTGACCTCTCTGGAGCCTCACTTTTCTGATCTATAAAATGTACTCAGTATGATCTACTACCACCTGCTGAGAAGATTTTATTCAAAGAAACTCAATTAATGACCATTTCATTGTTTTTACTTCTCAGCCTGGCCTGAGACAGGCTGTTTTGAGAAATCTTTCTTTGATTAAAACCTTTCTCTGATTAGAAACTTTCCTGCTGTGAATGCTTGAATGAATCCATTGCTGGTGGATTAAAGTTGGATATAACAATATGAACTCATGTTTATTTTAATGTACGTATGGTAATTGAGCTATCTATATAGACATAGGTTAATATACGTACATATATTTTCTAGCTCTGTTCTCTGAGAGGGCCTAGGGACAGTAATACCCCTGTAGCAATGAACATACTTAATGCCCAGATCTTGGTTTCTAAGTACCATTTTCTAGTAAAATGAACCAGTGCTCCTTGGGGAAATGGCTGAAACTAGGGCTGGTAGAGGAAAATACCAGATGAACCTAGAGCATCTTGTAATGCCAGAAAGAAAGGAAATGCTCAAGGAAAAAAAAATGAGACCATGTTAAAAAGACACAGAAGCTAATCTAAAAGAATCTCTAAAGGCCAAAGCTGGAGCAATTTTAGCAACAAAATAATATAGTATTCTATAATCCAAAGAAGAAAATAAATATCAATGATACCATACTAATATAAATAAATAAATGGGGAGAGGGGATATTCTTTCCAAAAGAAGTCTAATTATTAAATTTAGAAAATATAGAGAGAAATAAAAAATCATCATTAGAATACCACAGTAAATTGCTATAGGCAAGATCCATCAATGGATACTAAATTTAGAGCAAAACTTTGAGAAATGGTATATTTGCATAGATTCAAAGTATCTCTCCCAAAATAGTTATTACTATTGGTGGTTTTAACATATGTTGACAAATTCTTTGAGACTTCTTCCTCCAATAAGTGAAGCTTGATTCCTCTCCCCTGGAGTGAGCTGGGCTTAGTGACTCATGTCTTATGAGTAGAGAATGGAAAGGGAACATCAGTAATTTTCCAGTGGAAAAACCTGGCAGACACACCTTAACCAGGTGATCAAGGTAAATACCACCAGGACTAAATCACATTGACATCATGTACAGCCTGATATGACATGATGAAAAGAATACTTTACCTCTGTGGTATTCTTCCCCACAAGTCACAGCCCCAAATCAAGGTTCATTCTACAAAATACCTGACCAGTACTCTTCAAAAGTATCAAGGTCATGAAAGAGTGAAGGCAAGGAAAGACTGAGAAACTGCAATGGATTGAAGGAGGCTAAGGAGGCTAAATGCAATGTGGGATCCTGAGTTGGAGCCAGGAACAGAAAGAGGATACAGGAGAGGAAAAATTCTCCTTTACCCTCTTAGGATCTCCGGCTGGGCTTAAGAACTACACTGACCTAAAATTATTAACAGAAGAAAAGCATACGCCTTTTACTAAATTTTTGCCTATACGTGGAGGCCTTCACAAGAGAATAAAGACCTTGAAGAAGTGACCAGAGCAGGAAGCTTTTATACCTTTTAGACAAAGAAATGGTACATTTGTGAAGAAATGACAAGTCAAAGGGGTTTGGACTTGGGGGCAGTAAATTATGGAGAAGGCAATAGGACATAAATGGGGTGGGAGGGAAACCAGTGGAAGAAAAAAGTTATTTTAGTAAGTTTATTTCTACAGATCCATTTCAGCACTGATTCCCAGTCTCTAGGGATAAGGATGTTCTATTCTTCCTGGTACAGAGGGGCACCTTTCTAAGAAATTTTATGGCCTGTTTTTAGGTAGAAAAGGAGAGGTCAGAGAGCCCTTCCTGCATCTGCTCTTTCTCAAGTGCCTTTAGTTCATAATAATCAATATGCCAAAGAGGCATATTTTGGAGTGCCATGTTCGGAGCTCCTTCAAGGACATTAGTGGAAAAAAAACGGAAATTCAAGTGAAGTTGTAGTTCAGTCAGTAATATTGTTCCAATGTTAATTGCTTCGTTTATAATTATACAGTGGTTGTATAAGATGTTAGCATTAGGGGAAGTTGGATGAATGGTATACAGGAACTCAGTACTATCTTTGCAAGTCTTCTGTAAATCTAAAATTATTTCAAAATTAAAAGTTTTTAAAGTTTTCTCCTGTATTTTTCTTGCTTTGCATTTCTTCAGCACCTGCATCTACAAACTCCACAAGGCCACAATTCACTTACTTATATCTTAATTAGGAATTCTGTTCTTTCAAATACATATGTTGCCCCAGTTTTTATATAAACACTACAAAAATTAACTTTTTGTAACTTCCTTGGTTCCACATATAATTCTCTTAAATATATATATATATATATATATATATATATATATATTTTTTTTTTTTTTTTTTTTTTTTTTTTTGCGGTACGCGGGCCTCTCACTGTTGTGGCCTCTCCCATTGTGGAGCACAGGCTCCAGACGCGCAGGCTCAGCGGCCATGGCTCATGGGCCCAGCCGCTCCGCGGCATGTGGGATCCTCCCGAACCGGGGCACAAACCCGTGTCCCCTGCATCGGCAGGCGGACTCTCAACCACTGCGCCACCAGGGAAGCCCTAAAATATATTCTTTAATGAATGGATAAACACATGAACAGAAACTGATTGAGAAAAATGGAAAATTGTTGAAATATACCCAGTAAATATCCAGTGCATGCTGGTTTGTCAGTTGGTTGTTGTTTTTTGTTTTAAGGTATTTCTCAACCATGCTTTCCTCTGAGGATGAGTTAGGTCTTTGGTAGGTGATTTTTAAGCAAACAGGGCACAGCTTTCCCAACTGTGCTCATATAGTAAACTGTAGAACAGTGTCCTCAAGGACTAGGTCTTGGAAGGATATGGGCCACAGTTTTTTTGTTTTTTGTTTTTGCGGTATGCGGGTCTCTCACTGTTGTGGCCTCTCCCGTTGCGGAGCACAGGCTCCGGACGCGCAGGCTCAGCGGCCATGGCTCACGGGCCCAGACGCTCTGCGGCATGTGGGATCTTCCCGGACCGGGGCACGAACCCGTGTCCCCTGCATCGGCAGGTGGACTCTCAACCACTGCGCCACCAGGGGAGCCCTGGGCCACGGTTTATATGTCATTTTACTGTAGAAGAAAGCACAGAATCTAACATTTGCCTATGTTTTCCTAATTTTAAAAATACTCATGGTCTTTTAAAATGAGCAGAAGCCATGACATGGCCTATTTGAATTCCTAGCCAAATGTTTCCCCAGGTTATAAAACTCAACCTCATGTGCTAAATTAAATTATGCTTGTGGGGTGTATATTGCCTGAAAAGTTTATGGCTACTGCTTTCGTTTTCAGGGAATCTTTAAAAGCAGTAAATGAAGTCTGTAATAATAGCTGTTTTTCTTGGGACAGTTGAGAAATGCATAGGATAACTTTGGAGCCAGAGCGCCAGGTTTTGCTGAGATGGTGGTATTGTCCTTTTGTTTCTAAGGGCATCAGTGTTTTAAAAAAAATTACCTTCCATGAAGACACTGCTGGTATCATATGATTGTGCTTCTAATTAGATGATCCTAACACTGGACAAAGTCCTGAGGTTTCATTTAAAGGTCTTATATGCATTCAAAATATGAATCTGCATTATTAACAGGGCGGCATCATAGTATTTCTTATATTACATTCCTAATGAAAAATAGTCAAGGGAGCTCCTCAGCTTTCAAATGTACTATAGGGTTAAAAAATTCATTTAACCCAGCTTATATAATAATAAAAATGCCTAAATCAGCCTGATAGACTTCACTGTCTGATACTGCTGTGGAGAGGGATGTCCAATAGGAACTTGGGTTTTGGGCCTTGCTCACCCTTCAGCACCCACAGACCCTCAGACGAGACCGTTCACTTTTCTTCACCTTGGTTTCCCTACCTGAAAAGTGAGAAGGGTTAGAACGCATGATCTTTAGAGTCCCTTCTAGATCAAGAACATGATCAATTGATAGCTTTTCTATTCTAACAAAGGTGTTATTTTATACCAAAGAAAAAGTCATTCAGTGGTTATGAAATGTCTGTAATAGTTTCTAAAGTGGGGTGGTACTAGGGATGTAATGTACAACATGACAAATATAATTAACTGTTGTATGTTATGTATGAAAGTTGTTAAGTGAGTAAATCTAAGAGTTCCCATCACAAGGAAAATTTTTTTCTGTTTAATTTTTATCTGTATTAGATGATGGATGCTCACTAAACTTATTGAGGTAATCATTTCATGATGTATTAAGTCAAATCATTATGCTGTACACCTTAAACTTATACAGTGCTGTATGTCAATTATATCTCAATAAAACTGGAAGAAAAAGAAAAGCGGAATAAAATAAGAAATGAAGTCTTGCCCCAAAAATCTTTAATTAAAAAAAATAGTTGCGTCGGGTCAAGTGTCACTGTGTATGAGGAGAGGTAGTCTAAAGGCACAGACCGTCATCACTCCAGCAGGTACCAAGATGGCAGGAGGCCATGGTCCAGGAACACTCCCCTCTTCCTCTCTTTTATTTTATTTATTTTTATTTTTATTTTTTTAAAAGATTGTTTTTTGATGTGGACCATTTTTAAAGTCTTTATTGAATTTGTTACAATATTGTTTCTGTTTCGGTTTTTTGGCCACAAGGCTTGTGGGATCTTAGCTCCCCAACCAGGGATCGAACGCGCACCCCCTGTATTGGAAGGCGAAGTCTTAACCACTGGACCGCTGGGGAAATCTCCCCTCTTCCTCTCTTTTAATGCCGCATACTCTTAAAATCAATCACCTTCACTTAGCTTCCACAACCTTTCATAATCTGGCCCCGGTTTACCTCTCTTGAGTTCATTATCCCAACCCAACTGTATCAAGAGTGAATTTCTGTCCTTTTCTTTCACTTGCCATGTTTCCTGACCTGTATACCAGATACGCCCTCTTCCCAGAATGCTTTTCTACTGCTTCTTCACCTCTTCTATTTTATCACCATTCCTTCCAGGAAGTCTGTCCTGAACCCCCTCTAGGTCTGGGTAAGTGTACCTTCCAGGTGCTCCTTTAGCATCGATCCTCCTCTGTCATTAGCAGTTGGCATGCTGCGTTGTAAGTGGCTGCTAATTTTCTGTTGCCTTCTTGGGACTCTAAGTCTGAGGGCAGGGAACATGTTTATCTTGTTCACATCCCTAGCACCTAGCTCAGTTCCTGGCACCAAGATGCTCAATAAATACTTGTTGAATAAATTGAATAGATTAATTAATGAATAAGAAATAATAAATCTGAACTAGGTTACTGAGGGGACTTTCCAAAGTTCACTCGAGATATTCAGTGGGAAAACCACTGTGGAAATCAAATACAATCTACCTTTGAAGAATAAATATTCTTTGTAAGGTCATTTTGTCCCTTATATTCCAAGAAGAATCTGCTAGAAACTTGGGGTGGGGGAGGATCATAGGCATTAAGCCCAGGATTTTAAGCAGTGGCAATAAATTAACAGTAACAAAGAGCCCATTGTACTGCAGTAAAACAAGTCTTGTAGTTTGAGCTAATTTAATGAAGTATTTGAGTGCCAGATCTTTCTTTTGTGTTTTATGTTTAAATAGCAGTAGAGCGACTATATAGCAGTTCCTAAATATTTTTAATTGCAGATTGTCATCAAGTTTTCTGTTATCTTCTCATGTTAAGTAGAAGTTTGTTTGTTTAACCATTCCATGATATCTTGGTTGTCTCATGCATCAGTTGTCTCTTTTAGTGCTAGTGGCAGAGTGAACACCAGGCTGGGTAAGGGAATGGGAAGTTGAATGACATGGGTAGATGCCAACAAGAATAGACCAGATGCGGTGGTGGGATGAATTGGGAGATTGGGATTGACATATATACATTAATGTGTATAAAATAGATAAGTAATAAGAACCTGCTGTATAAAAAATAAATGAATTTCAAAAAGAAATAAGCATGAAGGGGAAAAAAAAAAAGAATAGACCAGATGCTACTGTGCATCTACAATTGACCTGAACAAATAGAGTGACAAGGCATTTATTTTGTTGTTGGAGACTTCCATTGATCAAAATGGTATCTGACTTCTCAACTCCATGGGCAAACTTTGTCAGTTGAATGAGTCCTTCCAAGATGCCAGTAGAGTGTTCATTTTAATTGGAGATTCAAGTCACACTTCAGAAACGAGACAGAAGAAGGTACTTAGCTCTTCATTCACTGTGCCTTTGAAGAACAGCTTTCGTTGCTAAGGAACAGCAATAGCATATTCCTGTGTAAACAGCTGGTCTGCTGGGAACTCACGTTACTGTTTCAACCAGGCTCTTTCCCCAGAAGGAGGCAATATCTCTTTTTGGCATCTCAGTGTAATAGCAGCATGCTGATTTCTGTTCACTTCATCTGTTTTGGCCAAGAGCTATCTCAGGTGAACCTTCATAGGGGCAAAGGAGAAGCTAGGATGGCACACCTGCTCTCCATTGAACACTGATTTGATTCTGGAAAGAAAAAATGAACAGAGGACATCCACCTTTATAGTTGTTTCGCAAATTGCCACCATTTGTTTGGGTAATGGCTTTGTCACATGGCTCCTCTGTATCTCCCCTGGGTTACAAAGGTCATGATTTCTATTTCACAGAAATAAAGACATTCAGTGGCTTACTTTGGAGGAATTGAAATTTAACTATCAGAGTCTGGAGAGTCTGGAAACTTGCAGGAATTTCCAGACTCTCATTACCTGGAAAAACACTTTTAAGTTGTTTTCTGAAATGCCCTTATCTAAGCCTTTTAAAACAGAACCAATTCAAATTATTTCACTATAAAGTACATTGCAACACAGCACGCATTTCCGTTAGCTTTTAAAATTCATTCAGTGTAGCAGTTAAGGGCGGCTTAATTAAAAACAAACAACTAACAATATCATTAAACTGGTGAGCAAAATAGAACTAATTTCAGACTAGAGTCCTACCTCTAGGCTGCATAGAGCTTTGATTTAATATTTGGGTTTGTTTCCTTTTGTTCTCAGGACAGAATTTAACAGCGAGGGGGTTGGTTGTATTCTATGTACTTATTAAATAGATGGATTTTTCAGAAGAAATGAAAACTAACCAAAGTAAATCAAATTTGGTTCATGCAGAATCAAGTAGATAGTTTCTTTACTGTGTCCAACACTATTCTAAACAAGACATTCCTTCTAAACATAAAATTACAGTCAGGAGACCCAGATCTCATCTTGGCTCCACCATAAACTCTATGATCCCAGACAAATCTCTTGAATTCCTCTGAAGTAGATGGATTCCAAAGTCCCTTCCAGCTCTAAAATTTCCTTATATGTTAATATCTGAGCTCAACTGGCTCAAGAGGAAGCATTTGGCAAAATTCAAAGGAAGGTAATAACCAATATTTAGTGAGTGCCTTCTATGCATTAAGCTTCTTCTGTTTTTTGCATTACCTCACTTAATCCCACAACATCACTATGAAGTAAGTACCATTATCCCACTTTTACAAACAAGGAAATTGAGGAAAGTTAAGTAGCATGTCCTGGGGGAGTTCAGTCTGTGGTTATATTAAGGCAAATTAGACATGCTATTGGAGAACTACTTCCACCATTATCACCTCTGCTTTTTATTCGGACTTGGGTGCTAATCAAGCACTTGGTTTTTGAGTCTTCCAATCTTGCCCTATATGCAGGAGCACTGCATTCATTCCAGTGTTTCAGGAGGAGTTCTGCTTATGGGGATCTATAGAAGTGACATTATGATGGCAAGATGACTCCTAGTGACTTCACAAAGAGAGGGACTTTCTGTATCTAAACAAAGGTAAACAGAAGTCTGTGCAAATCTGTGGAGGCTGTTCTAAGAGTGATGCGTTGTCAGTAGCGGGTGGTGTGATTTGATGTGATGAAAACAGGAAGCACGCGCAGGTCAAGTTTCACACCTATGAAACCTGCAGCTGTAAAGACAAGTGGCATGTGGAGGACATCTCCAAATGGAGCAGGCTTAAGTTCTCCCTAACAATAAAGTCGTTGATTTAATTTATCTGGTTGTCATCTTTCTTCTCTGATGCCCAAAGCACAGCCTCAGTGTTCAGAAAATGGTGATTCTGTAGGTGTTTTATAAGTCAACCAAGACAAACTTAGAAATATACTGCCTTTTATGAAGTAAGATGAGATAAGATGAGAAGGGATGAGATGAGATGAGATTCTGTGAAGAACACAAAGTATACGACAGTGTGTCCTCAGGAAACAATTTAGAGATATAGTACATGTATAATATACATAAAGAGAAGAGTAATGTCAGATAATGTGTTTAATGATAATGTGCAAATAAATAGCAAATTGGAATGCACTGCAAATTATGGGTGCAAAGATTGTACCTCAGAAGTTTTTAACTAAAAGATTAAGATTTGGAGTTCCAAAAACTGTTTGATTTACTATTTATGTGATTTAAGCAAGTTTTAATCTCTGTGAGCTTTCGTTATTTTATTTGTAGAAAGAATGCTGATAGAACCCACACTGTAAGGGTATGGGTTACAAATACCCTCATACAAATGAGATGAGTGTGAAAGAACTTTGCAAAGTTCTTAGATAATAAGGTTGTCATTTGAGGTAGCAATTAGTGATGTTCACCAAGTGTGTCCAGCTGGTGCTTTTCAGACATATGAAAGAATTGTGCTGCCTTGCCAACTATGAAGTTAGGTATGGCCGTGTGCCTTACTCTGGCCAATGAAATGTGAGCCCAAGTGGACATCTGTTACTTCCAGGTAGAAGTTTTAACAGCTTGTGTGTGATTCACTGCTTTCTCCCTTCTTGCTCTGCCACTGTGACTGTGGAAGCATCGTTGGGTCTTAAATCAACCTGTGCTCCGTCGAGTGGCCATGATGAGCAGAGCCCCCAGCCAACTAATGTTGAGCGTACAGCATGAGCAAGAAATACATTCCTATCATGTTAAAGCAGTCAGATTCGGGGTTTTTACTGTAGCATAATCTCCTAGCACACTCTGACTAGACTGTGTATCACTCATCCTTCATATTACTTGAGTACCTGTATATTCAGGTCCTAGGTATGTTATACTGGCATTGTCTGCTGCATATTGGAGTTGTTTATATCTTTGCTAACTCCACTTTTTCAAACATGTTGGTCTCAAACCAGTCATGTCTTTTTTTTCATCTTTCCTATCAGGTATTTAAAGTAGCTACATAGCATAATAGAACTGAGCTTTTCTGTCTACTTCTGTTTTTCAAGATAGAATTAATAGTTTTATTGAAGGGAAGTTACTGGTCAGGACAGAATTTCTATTTGAGTATAACAATATTGGGAAGAATAATTGAAAAATAACAAAAGACAAGTTACCTTTATTGTATATATTTCTTTCTTTTAAAATTTTTAGTCTATAGGTATTACAAAAAGTAATACCTGGGTCTTATTTTAGGCAACATGTACTCTTGCTCAGGTTTCAAGTTCTTACTCTACTTGAGATACTTTCCTCACTTTGTGAGAAAAAAAATGGACCCATTTTAGACCATATGGCTATAAGCCTGTTCTTGAGAGCCATGCAATGAATGACATTTTGAATAAGAGTACTTTTAAAACTTGAGAAAGACAAATCCTCTTGGATGGTGCCTAAGACAGCACCACTTTATATTGAACCTTTTTCTGCATGAAAGAATATAGCAAGCCTCCAGTCTAGTCGTCGCTAGCCCTGAGGATCTGAGCCATCAGCTAGAATGAGGGTGCAGGTTAGTCGTGTGAATGAACCCCTCTTTGGTCTTGGATGAACGATTACCCCATCCCCGGGCAGCATGAGTGTGTGGAAAGACTGCTTGGTGCCAGCACCAGAGGTAGTGACGTGGGCCTTTTGAGCGCTTAGTCTTCTTAGACTGAACAGATTAACCCATTTGGGGAGCAGATTCTACGTGCCGTATGCCAGGCACTGGAGCAGTCACTTTCAAATGGGTTATCTCTTTTAATCCTTCTAATGATCCGGTGAGTCTTATCAACTCCCTTTATTTATAGATTAAAACAGACACAAAAAACAGAGGCAATTCTGCTTTCCACATTGCTCTCCCTTGTGCCTCATATATCTTAGAGCTTGGTTAGATGTGAAGTAAGTTGGCCTAAGGAAGCAAACTTTTTAGTTATTTTTTTTAACAGCACAAAAGTGACACATTTTTCATAGATAATCAAAAACAAAATGCCGAAGAGTTAATCGGAGAAAAATTGCCCATAATTCAATCATGCATGAAAAGCAGTTGATACTTTGATAAGCTACCCCCAAGTATGTGCAGCATTTCATGGAAGGAAAGGGGAGAGACCACGTCCCTCTTCCAGCAGGGCTGGGAAAACTGAGTGTCTCAAGAATGCAGGGCAGGAGAATTAGTTCAGGAAAAAGGCAGTCATGAGAGATACTGTCACAGAGCTAGTGTCCCTGGTTACTCTCTCCCGTTGACCTTTCCCACAGATGGCTAATGTCAACCAGCTGCTCATCAAGGTGTGCGAAAAGTTGGGTAGCACAGCAGGTAGAGTTCAGCCCATAGATATGATTACCAGGCTGTAAACACCATCAGCCTTTCCCCTACAGGGAGAGTGTGACAGTCATGCTGTATCTGTCGGAGCACATGATGAATCACTTGGAAGAGGACAGCAAAAATGCAGGCTTGCTATACACAAAGGAAAAAATTTATTTCTCCCCAGTTTGCATTCATCTTCTCCCCAGATCTTCACTTGTGACATCCCGCTGTTTCTGATAGGCTGTCCTCCATGGTTGTCTCCTGTGTAAGCCAGTGGTGAGGCCCTCCACGTGTGAGTGATTATCATACCAGTTGACAATGATGAGTAGGATCCATCACTCTGGTTATTTTGTGGTCTCTACCTGTAAATTAGTTTTTATTCTAGTTTTCTTAATTAAGTTAGGTAAATCCACATGGCCCATTTTCCTGGAATTCAGATATTTTAAAACATTTATACACCTATGCAGTTCTCTCAGTTCTTCTTGGCTGAGTTTATCCATGCTCTAAATGGCTATTTTATTTGCCACCATCTGCTCAAGGGGATCCACCCCTCCAACTACTTAATCTTTGAGGACTCTTTTACCTTACTTGGCATATTTCTGGTATAATTCTTTCCAGGAGTAGAACCACAAGTTTATATTCAGCTTTAAGAAACTGCAATGTTGATGATGTGATGATGATTAACACTTACATAGCTCTGACTCTGGGCCAGGCACTGTTTCACATGTTCTTGTTAACTGAATTCTCACAACGCTATGAGTGGGTACTGTTGTTATCTCCATTTTACAGATGAGGAAACTGAGTCACAGAGAAGTTAAATGAATTACCTAATGTCATGCCGCTACCACTGGCAGAGCTGGGATTCAGACCCAGACATTATGGCTCTAGGGCCTCTTTCCTTTAACTCTACTCTGTACCCTTTCATTCTGCCTCCACTTTTCCCTTTTTCTGGATTCTCTCTCTGTTTTGTCTGGCAGAAGGCATCCTCCAGGGCAGGTGGACTTGCCTCAGGGCCTACTTCACATCAGGTGCATCACTCAGCTTCGGGTTAAAGCCCTCAGGCTCATGAAGGCCTAACACGCAGGGAAAGCGGTGTTTGTTGCCAGCACTCCATGATGGAGGATCAGATTCTGGAAAGTGGAGCTGGTGGGAGAAGAGGAACTGACATCATTCAGTGGAATCCTAGGAGGAAACAACGGTGTTTGCTTGGTTAGTGGGTCTGGGTGTGAGATCACAAGAATATGTGTGTGGTTCCAGTTCTCAAACCATAGCCATGCCTGAAGAGTTGGACTTGGGTGTAAAACAAGACTGCATTTTCATTCTAGGTTGTTTATGCAATCTTAGCAAGCAAGAATGCATTTGGCTTAGTGGTTTAGTATCTTTTCACTTCCATTATCCAAACCCCTCGCACTTGAAGGGCAAGAGGGTGTAGGTACTGACCACCTTGCAGTGGGTGTGGACCCTGGGACCAAAAAAAGAATGGAGCAGCTTTAAATTAGGTAGTAATATAAGTATCCCCTCATTCCCCCTGCCACCCCCAACCTGGCTTTATGATGTTGTGCAAGGACCTCTGTTAGTGTATGATCAGGCCACCCAAAATGGTTGTTCTCTTGCTCTCTGTGCATCCCCTGCTTGGCCAGTCCCTGCTTCACCTACACCCTGCTCACCTGACTGACCTTCCCTCATCATAGAGCCCAATCAGTAAATGCCTACATACTTGCCCCAGCTAGCGACTGTTCTAATCTTTAGATCAGAACATCTCCACCACAATAGCTTATCAAAGGGGCAGTAAAGGATGTGCTCCTGGTTTCCTTGGTAACCAATGAGCCATCCTGACGTCAATTCCCGCTATAACTGATAACTTCCCTCTCTCCCTGGGAGCAAAGACTGCTGCCTTGTCCTGCCCTCCTCCGCCGTCTGCTACACACAGTGGGGTGTTGCTCCAGGACCCTGCTTCAGACACGTAAGCTCCCCCATCCATTAAACCACTGGTGTCTCTGTTACTGACTCTGGGCTCTTTCTTCTGTCTTGATTCTGGGCGAGTGCAGGGCTCGCTGGCCTGCGGAGTACAGCCCAACACTTAGAAATCTAAGGCTTAAACAGGAGTAACTCCATATATGGCATATTAAGTCACTGTCATCTGTAATCTTCATTCAGATGTTCTTTGACTTTGAAAGAATGCTTGGATCCTTTTGAGGCTGGAATTAAATTTAAGGAGTACCCTGGCCTGGCTCCCTTGTTACATAAACCAGGAAACAGAGGTCTGGAGGGCTGAAGAGATTTCCTCAAGTTCTCACAAGTAACTGTCAGAGTTACAGCCCTGATCTTTGGTCTGCCAGCCCTGTGTTCTCTTCTGCTACTTCATTTCCAACTTCTGCTTATTGCAGGAGGGAAAAAGTAGTAGTTGGAGTGCTTTGAAGGTTGACAGATGTCATTTGCTGGAATTTTTTAAACCTATATTATATTTTAGCATAGCTTTCTTAACTATGGACAAAATCAGCTTTGGGGGTAGGTCTGAAAGAATCCAACCCCTGTCCCTTCAGTTCTCCACATCCATTTAAACAGGCGTATCTGGAATCCTAGATTGAAAGATACCTTTTTCTAGCATGATTGACATTTACTTACTGTTGGCTTAGGGAGGGCAAGAGGAGAGAAAAGAGGAGGCTGGGGAGAGAGACAGAGATGGAGAGGGGGGAGAGAGGGAGGAAAAGTGAGAAAGAGAGAGAAGAAACAAGCAAACAAACTAATAGGTACTCCCAACTTTGTGACTTGAGGAACCTGATAACTTTTCTCAATATCTAATTAACATACTATACTTGGGCTACCTCAGTAATTAAATTTTGTTCCCATTTACTTGGTGTTATTCATTTAACACTGAAACACCAGCCTCAGCAGGAAGCCGGGATTTTGTGAAAACTGAAGCAGTGAAAGGGGAAGGTACCTAAAAGCTGTGCCATGACCTTTAAGTGTAGATTTTAGTAAATTTTTTTAAAATTTCAGGAAGGTACTTGAGAAAAGGGCTTCCACTGGGTACTCTGTTCTGCCATCAAGAACCAAACAAGACCTGGTTTGCACACTGAGGTCCTGGAAGTCCCCGAGCCCTAGAGCTCATTCCAAAGAGTTTGAACACTGCCCTCGAGACAAGGTTAAAAATATTTTAGCCTTGGACCCCGGGGCCAGGAACCCTAATTAGAGCAGGGTTGCCTTGGGCTGCCACCTTTGAATGTTCTCCTGTGTAGAAAAACTGACGGAGCTTCTCCCAGGGTTATCTTATCAGTTGACCACACCTTGCTGTCACTGCTCACCTGGCCGTGACTTCAAACCTCTGTTGACCTTGAAGACCTGCTTTTGCAAGTCACTCAGCCCAGCCATCCCACACTACTTGTGTATCTGGGTTTGTCCAGCACTGTCCTTAGGCCAAGCTCTAGTCCTTGTGTGATTTCATATACCTCTCTGAGGGACTGTGTGAAGATTTAATGAACTATGTGCATGGAAAGCATGGCATCTGACATTAAGGCTACACTGTCACCTGAGTCCCTGTAATAGCCTCCTACCTGGCCCTCCTGCTTTCACCCTGTCCCCCCAAAAGCTATTTTCTATAAAAAACCAATAAGATCTTTTAAACATGAACATTCTGTCTCGTCACTTCCTTGCTTAAAGTCCTCCAGTGACTTCTTAATCTTGCCACACTGCTCCTCACCCAAACCTGTGTAGCCCTGTGCCCTCTGCCCCCTACCTCCGGCTCGGATGTCAGTTTTTACAGTCTCGCTCCTTTGATTCAGCCACACTGACCTTCTGCCTCTTTTAACACTCCAAGTACCTGCTGACACTGGCCCTTGTGTACAAGCTGTTTCTGCTTCCTGAGGTGCTCGCCCATTGATCTTCATGTGACCGGCTTCCTCACCCCATCAGATCCCAGCTTAACATCCTCAGAGAGGCAGTCTTTAAGTGCCCAGTCTGAAGTAGCCACATAAAGAGAATCTGTCTATTTACTTGTTCATCTCTTTACTTCCATTAGGAAATCACCTCATGAGGCCAGGGACCTTTCAGGGCCTGTTGTTGTTTTCCCAGTGCCTAGACTAGTGTTGAGAACATAGTAGGTAGGCGATCAATACTTAATGAGTGACATGTGGTAAGTGCTCCATAAATGTTCACTATTAGTATTAATTATATTAGCAAAAAACAAAAAGGTGGAACCTTAATGTAACTGGGGTTCTGTTTGGTCCTGATTCTATGTAGTGACGTGTTCAGAGAAACAGATATCCTGCAGAAAAATATGACTGAAAGCAGCACAAATCTTTATTCACACCCTTAAGAATGTGCCCAAGGTAGGAGGGTGTATTTTTCACCTATAACAAAACTTGTTAAAATCCTGTCTCGCCATTTCTGTTGCTCATCATATCCAACACTCATGGCAGCCACTCCACCAATTTTCTCTTCCCGTCTCCCTGCCAACCCCCAACCAAAGAGCTCTCCTCCAAAACCCATGCCCTGGCTGAGCACCACCAGGTATTTGACCCATTTTCTGAACCAGTGTAACAAAAAGTCAGGAATCAAGGCAGGCTTGAAACCTGGGGTTGGGGAGGTGGGGGTGAGACTAGGGATATTCACAGGTTAACACACACAGAACAAAAAATGGGAAACTGAATAAAGATCTTAGTGAATTCTGAACTGAATGGTATTTAAGAAAGACTATACTAAATAGCTCTACTTGGGAAACATTGACTCTTAGGAACTTTTTATTAGGAACCAAATACACAGAAGGTATATGTCTTCATTCTTGGTTTCCTGCTACAAGGTTTTAGACCTAGGACAGGAGGAGATGTCTCCTATCACAGAGCTTTTCCTCTCTTAGACCCTTACTGACTCTGATTGGATGTAGTTATTAACTTGCTGTATTATTTCATTCTTTACTATTGTGTATTAGAAGCTGAACCTGAAAAGAAAGGGCAACAGTTAGTGGCAGAGAAAAGAACTTGATGCCAGACAGCCTGATGTGAGCGGAGCAGGATGAAGAGTGATCTCACTACCGCAGCCTAACAGCGACCCGATTCCTCAAGTAGGGCCAGGTCCCACTTTACCCCTGACTTTTTTTCTCCAGTAGTGGGTTCTGGCTTCAAGAGCCATCTGTTAGGCTCCCTCAGGTCCAGCACACATTGCAAGACAGACTCTTGAGAAGACAGGCTGCAGTCGGGGAAGCAGGGCTCTACTCTGCCAATCGCCAGGTCTGCCAAAGCAGCTCCCCTGAGCACACTGCTCCAACCAGCTGACCTCAGCTGACTCATCAAGTTATGAGAGGGGTTGGGACAGAAATCATCTCCCTGGGGGATCCTGGCTGTATAATAGCTATCATTTGTATGCAGTTGAATGGTGTACAGAGGAGCAGGGCTCAGGGCTCCCAGCGGCATTCTGTCTGTTTATTTCCGGCAGTGTATGGAACAGTGGGTAGGTGGTTTCCAAAAGGTGATGTGGGCATTATAGTAACGTCTGAGGCTAGGGTTTTCTCCCACCCCATCTAGATTTGGGTCAGAGGTCTACATCCAGAGAACCTGGCTTTAATAGCTGTGGCCTGCTTTCTGATCACACGCCTGTCAGTTCTCCCGTTTCCGCTTGCCGCACTCCTGAGCTTCTCAGCGGCCATCTCCCAGAGAGGACCAAGGGAAGGAGTTAGACGTAAATATTCATGAGGGAAAGAAAGAGACTCAGAAGGCCGGGGTCAGGGAACCCTTTTTCTGAAATGGGCTACTGGCTCCTTGCCTTACTTTTCTTTTCTTCTCATCCATCCTCCTAGAGTAACTTGACATTTAAAGTGGCCATTATCGTCCCCATCCGGTGGGGAAGAGCCAGACAATGAAGGCAACAGAGCCAGGAGAGGTGTGAGAACCACACATGATCCCCTGGAACGGCACAGTGTTTCACAGCCCAGCTTACACTAATCATGGGTAAATGGCCCCACAATTCCTCACACATGCCAGGAGTCAAGGAGGGTGGGATGAGGAGGGCAGAGAATTACAGGTGGTAATGGCTGTCATGGGTGACAGTGGGGGGGGTTGCGGGCGGAAAGGCTGTTCCTGTTTGCCCTTGCCAGGCCGTCTGGGACCCTGCCTGGGGACAGTCCTTCAGGAGCTCGCACTGTTGCCTGATCCCCAGGCCTTTCTGCACCAGGAAAATCAGATTAAGATGATTGAAGGCCGCAGCCTTGAAGGCTGTGGGAGAGGGAGGGTATTTCGGCCCTTTGCCTTCAGGAGGGGTGGAGGGGGTGGTGCTCAGTGGCCTGAGTCTATGAGCCTTTGGAGAACTTTGTCCAATGTGAAGCATCCTCCTCTGCTCTCACCTTTTTCTTGTCTGAGTCAAATCAGCACTGGTCACCAGGTTTCTAAAGCTTGGGCTGCTGGAGAAGGCCCCAGCTTGCCCCATACCAGGATCTGTTCTCTGACAGCTATCTGTTTCAGCCTCAAGTTTCTGATTTTCAGTTTTCTCACTAACCCAAGCTAAGATTTTGCCTATTTCTAGTTACCCTTACCTAGGTTTCATCTTGTAAGTAGCGATCAGAGATGCACAGTTTGATTAACTGTCTCTTCATAATGTTCCTTTTCCTTTCCTTGCATTAGAGTTGGTCTCTTAAGTTGAATTAATTTATAGAGTAGCCATCACAGCTATCTCTGTGTGCCTGCTTTTGTATGAACTATATTTAGTGCCTTTTTCTACTATGTGGCAAGAATACTTTTATTAATCTCAACAGATAAGACCAAGTGTCAAGTCACAGGAAGGGCTGTGGATTTCTCCCTGACTTGTTCTAACACCGTGAAGAGTTTCTTCGCTCCTTTAAAGGCTAGTTCTTCAGGTAACAGAACACGCCAGTGGCTTAACACAGTCCTTAACCCAGCCAGTCTCATGAGCCACGTGGGGAAAGCCTGACACCTTGACTCAGGGAGGGTCTCTAAGCTGAACAGTGAAGACCCAGTAGCCTGTCACTGGTGAGAATGAATGACAAGCATTGTTCGTATTGGAGCTTAAGAGGCCAGCGGGAGGCAGTGTGATACAAAAGGAACACTGCACTTGTAGAGAGTCCTAGGTTAGGGAGCACCCTCACTCTGCCAACTTACTGGCCACAGGACATGGTCGAGATCTTTAACCTGATATTGCTCCGGTATTAGTGACTACTGTATACCAGGCACCACATTTGGCACTGCTGATAGAGTTGTGGACGTGACAGGTTTTGCAGCTAAATGTGACAACCCTGGTTATTTTAGGGGGCTTCTTATGTGAGTCACTTCTTCTATTAACTTTGTGTTCATAATACAAATATTTCTCCTGAAAATAACATGAGTAACAAGTATATTTTAAAGTTCACATGGAATAGCATTAATATATCCATTCAGGATACCAGATTGAAAAAAGTACATAGCAGTGTAGATGGGGAATGCAGTTTATCTTGTGGGAAAAGATTTCTTTGTGCATTTATTCCCATACAATAGCAAAATGTAAAAACACTACTACCATTGACATGAGGGATATAAGTTGGCGTATTTAAGATAAATTTCATGAAGATACATGCAGCCCAATGTTCATAGCAGCATTATTTACAATTGCCAAGATATGGAAGCAACCTAAGTGTCCATCAAGATGATGTGGTATGTATCTGTGTATGCATATATATATGCGCGCGTGTGTGTATATATATATCTATATAGATATTTATATATGTTGGGTTGGCCAAAAAGTTTGTTCGGGTTTTTCCAATGCATACGTATACATACAATGGAATACCATTCAGCCAGAAAAAAGAATGAAATTTTATCGTTTTCAGCAACCTGGATGGACTTGGAAGGCACTATACTAAGTGAAAGAAGTCAGACAGAGAAAGACAAATGCTGTATGATATCACTTATATGTGGAATCTAAAAAATACAACAAATTAGTGAATATAACAAAAGAGAAGCAGACTCATAGATATAGCGAACAAACTAGTGGTTACCAGAGGGGAGAGGGAAGAGGGGAGGGGCAAGGTAGGGGTAGGGGATTAAGAGGTACAAACTATTAGATATAAAATAAGCTACAAGGATATAATGTACAACACAGGGAATACAGCCAATATTTTAAAATAACTATAAAAGGAGTATAACCTTTAAAAATTGTGAATCACTGTGATACACCTATAACTTATGTAATTTGTTTTTAACATCTTTATTGGAGTATAATTGCTTTACGTTGTTGTGTTAGTTTCTGCTGTATAACAGAGTGAATCAGCTATATGTATAGATATATGCCCATATCCCCTGCCTCTTGTGTCTCCGTCCCAGCCTACCTATCCCACCCCTCTAGGTGGTCACAAAACACCGAGCTGATCTCCCTGTGCTATGCGGCTGCTTCCCACCAGCTATCTATTTTACGTTTGGTAGTGTATATATGTCCATGCCACTCTCTCACTTCATCCCAGCTTACCCTTCGCCCTCCCTGTGTCCTCAAGTCCATTCTGTACTTCTGCGTCTTTATTCTTGTTCTGCCCCTAGGTTCTTCAGAACCATTTTTTTTTTCTTTTTTCTACATTCCATATATATGTGTTAGCATATGGTATTTGTTTTTCTCTTTCTGACGTACTTTACTCTGTATGACAGACTCTAGGTCCATCCACCTCATTCCAATAACTCAGTTTCATTTCTTTTTATGGCTGAGTAATATTCCATTGTGTATATGAGCCACATCTTCTATATCCATTCATCTGTCGATGGACACTTAGGTTGCTTCCATGTCCTGGCTGTTGTAAATAGTGCTGCAGTGAACATTGTGGTGCATGACTCTTTTGGAATTATGGATTTTTCAGGGTATATGCCCAGCAGGGGGATTGCTGGGTCAAATGGTAGTTCTATTTTTAGTTTTATAAGGAACCTCCATACTGTTCTCCCTAGTGGCTGTATCAATTTACATTCCCACCAACAGTGCAAGAGGATTCCCTTTTCTCCACACCCTCTCCAGCATTTATTGTTGGTAAAGCTTTTGATGATGGCCATTCTGACTGGTGTAAGGTGATATCGCATTGTAGTTTTGATTTGCATTTCTCTAATGATTAGTGGTGTTGATCATCCTTTCATGTGTTTGTTGGCAATCTGTTTAACTTCTTTGAAGAAATGTCTATTTAGGTCTTCTTCCCATTTTTGGATTGGGTTGTTTATTTTTTTGATATTGGGCTACATGAGCTGCTTGTATATTTTGGAGATTAATCCTTTGTCATTTGCAAGTATTTTCTCCCATCCTGAGGGTTGTCTTTTTGTCTTGATGGTTTCCTTTGTTATGCAAAAGGTTTTAAATTTCATTAGGCCACATTTGTTTATTTTTGGTTTTATTTCCATTTTTCTAGGAGGTGGGTCAAAAAGGATCTTGCTGTGATTTATGTCATAGAGTGTTCTGCTATGTTTTCCTCTAAGAGTTTGATAGTTTCTGGCCTTACATTTAGGTCTTTAATGCATTTTACGTTTATTTTTGTGTATGGTGTTAGGGAGTGTTCTAATTTCATTCTTTTACATGTAGCTGACCAGTTTTCCCAGCACCACTTATTGAAGAGGCTCTCTTTTCTCCATTGTATATTCTTGCCTTCTTTATCAAAGACAAGATGACCATATGTGCATGGGTTTATCTCTGGGCTTTCTATCCTCTACCATTGATCTATATTTCTGTCTTTGTGCCAGTACCATACTGTCTGGATTACTGTAGCTTTGTAGTATAGTCTGAAGTCAGGGAGCCTGATTCCTCCAGCTCCGTTTTTCTTTCTCAGGATTGCTTTGGCTATGCGGGGTCTTTTTTGTTTCCATACAAATTGTGAAATTTTTGGTTCTAGTTCTGTGAAAAATGCAGTGGTAGTTTGATAGGGATTGCATTGAATCTGTAGATTGCTTTGGGTAGTAGAGTCATTTTCACAATGTTGATTCTTCCAATCCGAGACCATGATATATCTCTTCATCTGTTTGTATCATCTTTAATTTCTTTCATCAGTGTCTTATAGTTTCCTGCATACAGGTCTTTTGTCTCCTTAGGTAGGTTTATTCTTAGGTGTTTTATTCTTTTTGTTGCAATGGTAAATGGGAGCGTTTCCTTAATTTCTCCTTCAGATGTTTCATCATCAGTTTATAGGAATGCAAGAGATTTCTGTGCATTAATTTTGAATCCTGCTATGTTACCAAATTCATTGATTAGCTCTAGTAGTTTTTTGGTAACATCTTTAGGGTTCTCTACGTATAGTGTCATGTCATCTGAAAACAGTGACCATTTTACTTCTTCTTTTCCGATTTGGATTCCTTTGATTTCTTCTTCTTCTCTGATTGCTGTGGCTAAAACTTCCAAAATTACGTTGAATAATAGTGGTGAGAGTGAGAAATCTTGTCTTGTTCCTGATCTTAGTGGAAATGGTTTCACTTTTTCACCATTGAGAATGATGCTGGCTGTGGGTTTGTTATATATGGCCTTTATTATGTTGAGGTAAGTTCCCTCTATGCCTACTTTCTGCAGGGTTTTTATTATAAATGGGTGTTGAATTTTGTAGAAAGCTTTCTCTGCATCTATTGAGATGATCTTATGGTTTTTCTCCTTCAGTTTGTTAATATGGTGTATCACATTGATTGATTTGCATATATTGAAGAATCCTTGCATTCCTGGAATAAACCCCACTTGATCATGTTGTATGATCCTTTTAATGTGTTGTTGGATTCTGTTTGCTAGTATTCTGTTGAGGATTTTTGCATCTATGTTCATCAGTGATATTGGCCTGTAGTTTTCTTTCTTTGTGACATCCTTGTCTGGTTTTGGTATCAGGGTGATGGTGGCCTCGTAGAATGAGTTTGGGAGTGTTCCTCCCTCTGCTATATTTTGGAAGAGTTTGAGAAGGATGGGTGTTAGCTCTTCTCTAAATGTTTGATAGAATTCTCCTGTGAATCCATCTGGTCCTGGGCTTTTGTTTTTTGGAAGATTTTAATCACAGTCTCAATTTCAGTGCTTGTGATTGGTCTGTTCATATTTTCTATTTCTTCCTGATTCAGTCTTGGCAGGTTGTGCATTTCTAAGAATTTGTCCATTTCTTCCACGTTGTCCATTTTATTGGCATAGAGTTGCTTGTAGTAATCTCTCATGATCCTTTGTGTTTCTGCAGTGTCAGTTGTTACTCCTCCTAACTTATGTAATATTGTACATCAACTCTACTTCCATAAAACATAATAAAATTTAAATTTTTAAAAAAATTTTTTTAAATTTATGAAACTGTAGTTGATCCTCTTAAAAGCCATTTTTCTGCATTCTTATTGAACACCTGGGAAGACAGTGGGCTCATAAAGAACAACCTCTCTTTACATAGTATATTTCTATATCACTCCTAAAAGAGTCAAAAGCAGCAGAGTAGAGTGGCTGGAAGGGCTGGATTGAGGACAGTCTTCAGATCACCCTCTCATCGAGATGAATAGGCTTCATGAGGGCTTCTTTGCTTATTTGGAGCCTGAAAGACAGCCCCTGGGATCCTCCAGAGAGAATAAATACCCCTGGGATCCTCCAGAGAGATTGGGCCTCCAATCCAGATTGGGCCTGGGGAGACTTAGATGCAGTATGCACTGGGTGATTCAGAGTAACTGCGAAGAGCATTTTAAGATCATTGACTGTAAAGAGAGTTTACAAATCAATAAAAAGACAATATCCCATTAAAAACTCCTCATGACATACTGGTAAATGAAGAAAAAAGAATAGAGACTGTCTTGTACATATAATCTTACATTTTGGAAAAGAAATATTTACAGGTGTATATAGAATATTAACTGTGGTTATCATTGGATAATATGGTTCTGGGCCTATCTCTAGACTTTTCTGTGTTTTCCAAGCTTTCTGCAGTAAGCTTGTATTTATTTTATACTCAGAAAAATGGTGGTTATAAACAAAACCGTAAAGTATTATCCATGCAGGAAAGGGACTGTGTGCTGTTCACTATTTTATCCCCAGTGGCAGGGCTGTACATTAGAATCACCTGAGAGAGCTCATGAACTATTCAACTTCCTGAGCCTCGCGGCTGGAGATGCTGGCTCAGTTGGACTGGTCTGGTAGGATACGAGGCTGCCAAGGAAAGTGGAAGCAGATTCTAGACTAAGTCATACTAAAGAATGTTATCAGAGCCATCATTTCGCATGTAAACTCCAGGTTCATTGTAACATTGGACAAGATCTGTACTACTCCAGTTGAATATTATCACTGTAACCTTCCGTCCATCTTAGCTCCAGTAGTTGCTCTACGGGGGAAAGATAGATCTAGTTCAGTTTCCCCTGAGATGCCTCACAGGCTCCTGGGACTTGGAAAAGGCAATTATCTGCCAAGTACCAGATGGCTGTTTAGATTGGCCCCGATGAGTAAAAACAGTGATGCCAACAGAAGATGTGATTAGCTTGTGGAATAACAACGGGCCATCTCAACACAGATATACTGGAAACAAGGGTAGGGTTGGATTCAAAAGTTTTTATTTTCTTGAGTGTGTTGACAGTGCATTCATTACTTCAATAGGACTCTGTTGTTAGCAGTGGGGAGATATGGAGAGAGGGCTAACTTTATACCACAGCATTCTCATATTTATTAAGGTAACACTTTCATTAAAACTTCATGGTAAGAGATGACAATGTTATTTTCCATCCACTTGTAAAGAATGGTAGTGTGCTTCCTGGGAGATTGATTCTATCTATCTATCTATCTATCTATCTATCTATTCATTAATTTATTTAAGAATTCCAAAGTAAGCATTTTTAGCTCCATTTATGACTGCTATGGAAAACTATTATTCACACTGTCTACCTATACATACACAGACCTATATTGTATAAAAAAGGAAAAGACAGTTGAGGCTACCCAAATGTTTTAGGCCACCATTCCATTTCTGCTTAGTTAAAAAAAAGCAAGCACATTGAAAGTTTCTAAGATGCTGCCTATTGAAAACCCTGCTGTAGACTCTAGGATCTGCCAGCTCTCAATTAACTAAGGTATAAATGGAGTGAGAGGAAAGATCACAGATAATTTAAAGCATGGTTAAACCAAAACTAGTCAAAATATGGTACCAAAATTTTAATTGTAAACATATTTAGTTCAAAACATGTTCAATATTCAGAAACACATTAACATTCTAAAACATCATCTAAAAGCATAAACAATTTAGGTATTGATGATGTGCAAGCAAATAAACATCATTTTACCTCCTCAGCAAAGAAATAGTCAGAATATTAAAATCAAAAATATTTAAAATCAGAGTTTTAAAAAGATCAAAGTCTGTTAAAATATACTGCTCGTTTTTTTTTTTTTTGGTGGGGGGTTATCACCTCTATTCATTAGTATATATTTTTGATATAAAGACACATCCAAAGATGTAGATATTCATGCTGAATTGTGATGATTTTATTTTTTGACAGACAATCATCTATGCATACCTTTCGGGCATGGTTAATCTTCAGACTGATTTCTTTCCCACCCCTAGATAATGAATAGTTAAACCTCATATCACTCTGACCCATGTTCCTAAAATTTAGGAAAGTGATGAAGATTAGGCAAGTAAAAGCAGTGGTTGTTATTAGCAAGATACAGCTCTGTGAGGTGAGTTGGTCATCAGTTGATATTTTTTTCATTATCTTACTCACTTATTTGTGAGCCTGAGGTCACTGGTTCTGGCTTTCTCCTTCCCCTGTCATCTAGATAATTTACCACCAGATAGATGATGGTTATGGCTATTCCCTCTTGTGAGACCACCAGAATCACAGCTGCCTGCTGAACAGTCATTGACAGGAAGACACTGGAACCCACCAAAAAGATACCCCACATCCAAAGACAAAGGAGAATCCACAATGAGATTGTAGGAGGGGTGAAAACACAATAAAATCAAATCCCATGACCACTGGGTGGGTGACTCACAAATTGGAGAACAGTTATACCACAGAAGTCCACCCACCAGAGTGAAGGTTCTGAGCCCCATGTCAGGCTTCCCAACCTGGGGTTCTGGCAACAGGAGGAGGAATTCCTAGAGAATCACACTTTGAAGGCTAGCGGGATTTGATTGCAGGACTTTGACAGGACTGGGGGAAACAGAGACTCCACTCTTGGAGGGCACACAAAGAAGTGCGTGCATCAAGATGTGGGGGGAAGGAGCAGTAACCCCACAGGAGACTGAACTAGACTTACCTGCTAGTGTTGGAGAGTCTCCTGCAGAGGCAGAGAGTGGCTGTGGCTCACCGCAGGGACAAGGACACTGGCAGCAGAAATTCTGGGAAGTACTCCTTGGTGTGAGCCCTCCCAGAGCCCACCAAAGAGCCAGGTAGGCTCCAGTGTGTTGGGTCACCTCAGGCCAAACAACTAATAGGGAGGGAACTCAGCCCCACCCATCAGCAGATAAAGTTTTACTGAGCTCTGCCCACCAGAGCAATACCCAGCTCTACTCACCACCAGTCCCTCCCATCAGGAAGCTTGCACAAGCCTCTTAGATAGCCTCATCCACCAGAGGGCAGACAGCAGAAGCAAGAACTACAATCCTGCCTCCTGTGGAACGAACACCACATTCACAGAAAGATAGACAAAATGAAAGGCAGAGGGCTATGCACCAGATGAACGAACAAGATAAAACCCAAGAAAAACAATTAACTGAAGTGGAGATAAGCAACCTTCCAGAAAAAAGAATTCCAAATAATGATAATGAAGATGATTCAGGACCTTGGAAAAGGAACGAGGCAAAGATCAAGAAGATGCAAGAAACGTTTAACAAAGACCTAGAGGAATTAAAGAACAAACACCTAGAAGAATTAAAGAACAAACAAACAGAAATGAACAATACAATAACTGAAATGAGAAATACACCAGAAGAAATCAATAGCAGAATAACTGAGGCAGAACAATGGACAAGTGATGTGGAAGACAGAATGGAATTCACTGCCATGGAACAGAATAAAGAAAAAAGAATAAAAAGAAATGAAGACAGACTACGAGACCTCTGGGACAACATAAAACACACCAACATTCTCATTATAGGGTCCCAGAAGGAGAAGAGAGAGAAAGGACCCGAGAAAATATTTGAAGAGATTATAGTCGAAAACTTCCCTAATATGGGAAAGGAAATAGCCACCCACGTCCAGGAAGCACAGAGAGTCCCAGGCAGGATAAACCCAAGGAGAAACATGCCAAGACACATAGTACTCAAACTGACAAAAATTAAAGACAAAGAAAAATTATTAAAAGCAACAAGGGAAAAGTGACAAATAACAGACAAGTGAACTCCCATAAGGTTAACAGCTGATTTCTCAGCAGAAGCTCTACAAGCCACAAGGGAGTGGCACGATATACTTAAAGCGATGAAAATGAAGAACCTACAACCAAGATTACTCTACCCGACAAGGATCTCATTCAGACTCGACAGAGAAATCAAAAGCTTTACAGACAAGCAAAAGCTAAGAGAATTCAGCACCACCAAACCAGCTCTACAACAAATGCTAAAGGCACTTCTCTAAGTGGGAATCACAAGAGAAGAAAAGCACCTACAATAACAAACCCAAAACAATTAAGAAAATGGTAATAGGAACATACATATCAATAATTACTGTAAATGTGAATGGATTAAATGCTCTAGCCAAAAGACACAGACTGGCTGAATGGATACAAAAACAAGACCCATATATATGCTGTCTGCAAGAGACCCACTTCAGACCTATGGACATACAGACTGAAAGTGAGGGGACGGAAAAAGGTATTCCATGCAAATGGAAATAAAAAGAAAACTGGAGTAGCAATACTCATATTAGATAAAATAGACTTTAAAATAAAGATGTTACAAGAGATAAGAAGGGACACTACATAATGATCAAAGGATCAATCCAAGAAGATATAACAGTTATAAATATATATGCACCGAACATAGGTGCACCTCAATATATAAGGCAACTGCTAACAGCTCTAAAAGAGGAAATCAACAGTAACACAATAATAGTGGGGGACTTCAACACCTCACTTACACCAATGGACAGATCATCGGGACAGAAAATTAATAAGGAAACAAAAGCTTTAAGTGACACAATAGACCAGATAGATTTAATTGATATTTATATGACATTCTATCTGAAAACAGCAGATTACACTTTCTTCTCAAGTGCACACGGAACATTCTCAAGGATAGATCACATCTTGGGTCACAAATCAAGCCTTGGAAAATTTAAGAAAATTGAAGTCATATCAAGCATCTTTTCCAACCACAATGCTATGAGATTAGAAATAAATTACAGGAAAAAAATGTAAAAAACACAAGCACGTGGAGGCTAAGCAATATGTTACCAAATAACCAAGAGATCACTGAAGAAATCAAAGAGGAAATCAAAAAATACCTAGAGACAAATGACAATGAAAACACGATGACCCAAATCCTATGGGATACAGCAAAAGCAGTTCTAAGAGGGACGTTTATAACAATACAATCCTACCTCAAGAAACAAGAAAAATCTCAAATAAACAATCTGACCTTACACCTAAAGGAACTATAGAAAGAAGAACAAACAAAACCCAAAGTCAGTAGAAGGAAAGAAATCATAAAGATCAGAGCAGAAATAAATAGAAACAAAGAAAACAATAGCAAAGATCAATAAAACTAAAACTTCTTTTCTTTGAGAAGATCAACAAAATTGATAAACCATAGGCCAGACTCATCAAGAAAAAGAGGGAGAGGACTCAAATCAATAAAATTAGAAATGAAAAAGGAGAAGTTACAACAGTCAACACAGAAATGCAAAGCATCATAAGAGACTACTACAAGCATCTAGCAACTCCATGCCATTAAAATGGACAATCTGGAAGAAATGGACACATTCGTAGAAAGGTATAACCTTCCAAGACTGAACCAAGAAGATATACAAAATATGAAGAGACTAGTCACAAGTAATGAAATTGAAACTGTGATTAAAAACCTTCCAACAAACAAAAGTCCAGGACAAGATGGCTTCACAGGTGAATTTTACCAAATATTTAGAGAAGAGCTAACACCTGTCCTTCTCAAACTCTTCCACAAAATTGCAGAGGAAGGAACACTCCCAAACTCATCCTACAAGGCAGCCATAACCCTGATACCAAAACCAGACAAAGATTCTACAAAAAAAGAAAATTACAGACCAATATCACTAATGAACATAGATGCAAAAATCCTCAGCAGAATACTAGCAACACAATCCAACAACACATTAAAAGGATTATACACCATGATGAAATCCCTTGGGATTTATCCCAGGGATGCAAAGATTCTTCAATATATGCAAATCAATCAACGTGATACACCATATTAACAAATTGAAGAAGTAAAACCATATGATCATCTCAATAGATGCAGAAAAAGCTTTTGACAAAATTCAACACCCATTTATGATAAAAACTCTCCAGAAAGCGGGCATAGAGGGAACCTACCTCAACATAATAAAGGCCATATGCAGCAGACCCACAGCAAGCATCATTCTCAGTGCTGAAAAACTGAAAGCATTTCCTCTAAGCTTAGGAACAAGACAAGTATGTCCATTCTTGCCACTGTTATTCAACATAGTTTTGGAACTCGTAGCCATGGCATTCAGAGAAGAAAAGAAAGGAAAGGAATCCAAATCAGAAAAGAAGAAGTAAAACTGTCACTGTTTGCAAATGACATGATACTATACATAGAGAATCCTAAAGATACCACCAGAAAACTACTAGTCAATGAGTTTGGTAAAGTTGCAGGATACAAAGTTAATGCACAGAAGTCTCTTGCATTCCTATACACTAATGATGAAAAATCTGAAAGAGAAATTAAGGAAACACTCCCATTTACCATTGCAACAAGAAGAATAAAATACCTGGGAATAAACCTACCTAAGGAGACAAAAGACCTATATGCAGAAAACTATAAGACACCGATGAAAGAAATTAAGGATGATACAAACAGATGAAGAGATATACCATGGTCTTGGATTGGAAGAATCAACATTGTGAAAATGACTCTACTACCCAAAGCAATCTACAGATTCAATGCAATCCCTATCAAACTACCACTGACATTTTTCACAGAACTAGAACAAAAAATTTCACAATTTGTATGGAAACACAAAAGACCCTGCATAGCCAAAACAATCTTGAGAAAGAAAAACGGAGCTGGAGGAATCAGGCTCCCTGACTTCAGACTATACTACAAAGCTACAGTAATCAAGACAGTACAGTACTGGCACAAAAACAGAAATATAGATCAATGGAAGATGATAGAAAGCCCAGAGATAAACCCATACACATATGGTCACCTTGTCTTTGATAAAGGAGGCAAGAATATACAATGGAGAAAAGACAGCTTCTTCAATAGGTGGTGCTGGGAAAACTGGTCAGCTACATGTAAAAGAATGAAATTAGAACACTCCCTAACACCATACACAAAAATAAACGTAAAATGCATTAAAGACCTAAATGTAAGACCAGACACTATAAAACTCTTAGAGGAAAACATAGGAAGAACACTCTTTGACATAAATCACAGCAAGATCCTTTTGACCCACCTCCTAGAAAAATGGAAATAAAACCAAAAATCAACAAATGCAGCCTAATGAAATTTAAAAGTTTTGCATAACAAAGGAAACCATAAACAAGACAAAAAGACCACCCTCAGAATGGGAGAAAATACTTGCAAACAAAGCAAATGACAAAGGATTAATCTCCAAAATATACAAGCAGCTCATGTAGCTCAATATCAAAAAACAAACAACCCAATCCAAAAATGGGCAGAACACCTAAATAGACATTTCTCCAAAGAAGTTAAACAGATTGCCAACAAACAGATGAAAGGATGATAAACATCACTAATCATTAGAGAAAAGCAAATCACACCTACAATGCGATATCACCTTACACCAGTCAGAATGGCCATCATCAAAAACTTTACCAACAATAAATGCTGGAGAGGGTGTGGAGAAAAGGGAATCCTCTTGCACTGTTGGTGGGAATGTAAGTTGATACAGCCACTAGGGAGAACAGTATGGAGGTTCCTTATAAAACTAAAAATAGAACTACCATTTGACCCAGCAGTCCCCCTACTGGGCATATACCCTGAGAAAACCATAATTCCAAAAGAGTCATGTACCACAATGTTCACTGCAGCACTATTTACAATAGCCAGGACGTGGAAGCATCCTAAGTGTCCATCGACAGATGAATAGATAAAGAAGATGTGGCACGTGTATACAATGGAATATTACTCAGCCATAAAATGAAACGAAAGTGAGTTATTTGGAGTGAGGTGGATGGACCTAGAGTCTGTCATACAGAGTGAAGTAAGTCAGAAAGAGAAAAACAAATATTGTATATTAACGCATATATGTGGAGTCTAGAAAAATGGTACAGAAGAAATGGTTTGCAACGCAGAAATAGAGACACAGATCTAGAGAACAAACGTATGGACACCAAGTGGGGGAAGCGGAGGGGAGGGGGTGGTTGTGGGATGAATTGGGAGATTGGGATTGACATATAGACAGTAATAAGTATGAAAAAGGTAACTAATAAGAACCTGCTGTATAAAAAAATAAAATAAAATTCAGAAAAAAAAGAAGAGTGACCCCCCCCTCAAGAAAAGCAAAGGCTTCAGGGCAGTAATGTGGAGACTTATAATAAGATGGGTTATAATAAAAACAAATTTTCAGTCTCAAAAAGAAAAATACAAATGGCTGTATTCTCACAATTACCTGATACAGAACTGTTAGTTACCTCATTTACCGACTTTAATGTCTTGATTACCACTTTGGGTGTCAGAAGTTCCCATGACTTGTGCATACCAACAAGACTCTTTCTCCTGAACATTTCCTACAGACTCTGATGATGATAATCAGCACCTACACAGTGTTTACTGTGTGCCAGGCACTGCTCTTAAGTGCTTTTCATTAATCCTCACCAGCAACCCTATAAGGTAAAATTATCCCCATTTTCCCGATGAGGAAACTGAGGCACAGAGAGTTCAGAAATTTTCCCAAGGACATGTGGCTTACAAATGGCAGAACCAAGGTTGGGCACTGGGTTATGGCTCCAGAATTCTCCTTTTAAACATTACCTTTTTCTGCTTCTCATCATAGAAATTATTAAACATTTACTGTTTACAAGGCTAGAATTCATGAAGTTGTTGGAAGTGGTGTTGGAGAACAGCTTGAGTCACATAAACAGCATTAACAAATGAGGAGCTGGTAGAATTAGACAATCATCAGTCAGTAGGTATTTCCAGAGAGAATCATTTGGTTACAAAGGAAATAAAATGAAGCCCTGAAATAGATTTTTTTGAATCACGTTCATTATGTTTGTGCTGTGACCATTCTGTGTGAAGTAAAGGATGTTGTATGGTACTATTGGGCCATTCTGTCTAAAAAACACCCCAAGAAATAGTCAATTTATTCTTTATTCAGGGAATGTTCTTTTCCCAATCGTTTTCAGATAAAGACGATCTTCAGAAAGCTAGGCAACCATAGGAAGTTGACCATGCCAAGTGCCAGTAAAGGTTTAGATGAGTCTCACCTGTGGTCAGTTGTCCAGAAAAGAAGAGCCTGGGTGGCCATACCTATGCCCCATCACCCCGACTTCTTTATTTTTCTTTTATCATAAGAAAGGAGAGAGCCCTTCTTCCCCTAGCAGCCACCCGGGGGCTGCATTGTTCCTTACAACTGCTCTGAACTTGGAAAGCGTGCACACATGTGCTTAATTTCAGTCTAGTTGACAGCTTCCTTCCTTAGTTCTGTGGCTTTTGAGAGCAAAATCTGTGTTCTTTCTAAATACCGAAGGCTTGGGATCACTTCTTCATCACTAAAGTTGCTCCTCCCACAGCCTGGACTCAGTCAGAGATTGTCCTCTAAGGAAGAGACCTCACTGCAAAGAGAGAAACATTTTGAGGCACGTTTAAGTGGAACATATAAAAGTTTTCAAAGAGTGATTCTGTTCCAAGAAAATTAAACTTTTAGCAGACTAAACCCAGAAGCACAAATTTCAGTTGAACAGAGGATTTAGTCTGCTAAAAGCTTAAGCAGTAAGCTTTTGCCTCTGAACCCCAAATCTACCTTCCCTAGCACTCCATCTGGTAGATTTCACCCTGTCTAGGCAGCTCCCCTTGACTTGATTTTCCAACATTTATCTGTCACACCTATCAAGGTCTAATAGTTTCTGCAGGTGCTTGACTGCTAGCTTTTTATTCCAGTTTTAATGGAAGCAGATTCCTTTTTTCCAACAGTGGTAGATCAATTGACCACACTGCATTGAGGGCAGGGAAGGTTAACTTTTCAGGACTGATAGTCCTAACAGAATATAAAAGATTAAATTTTGCTTTTATCTAGGAAAATGCATAGATTGGAGTCTCCCCAGAGGGCTTGTGAGAGCGGGCTCTTTAAAAAGGCCTGCAGGGGTCACACTTTGGGGAGAATAGCCTGAGATTCCCATATGGCTTTAATCACTGGGCACATCTACGCATTAGCAGACCATGCGAGGGGAATCCTAGGAACCCCATGGTCATTAGGTAGCGGTGTACTGTTGTCATGATGTGGTCTTTATGTCTGCTACTTCGAAGGTTCATGATAAGGCATTTTCTTTCCATGTTTTAATAGGCTTGTAGCCTTAAATATACTGCCTTCTGCCTTTATTCGCCTATGTGTGTGAGAGAAGCTGCTTCAGCCAGCAAACCTCATTCTTCCCTTGCCTGGGAGCATAGAGCCCAGCTGGAGGTGTCCTAATACACCTGTCCTTTCAGTGAAGCCTTCTGGAGTCCAGGGAGGATGCCTCTTGTGAAATAGCACCCGGACAAAATATGCCTTGGTAACAGCTGTTTCTGTAGGAGGTGCACCTCACTGAGTTGTGTCCTCTCTGGCACCAGCATACTGAATGTACTGTTCAGTCCAGACATCTATATATAGCAATAGCAGGTGTTAATCCTTAGCTGGAGGTAGAGGAGACTTTATAATAATAACAAAAGTATTAGTTGGGAATGTTTCAGCTCTCACTCTGGAATGATAATATATAAATAAAAATGAATAAATAAATGTATGTGTTCACAGGTATTAAACCAATGCATCTTCCCCTCCCCCCCTTAGAGTCCTGTCTCATTGCAGCTCATCATTCCTAAGGTGCAGTGGGCTTATGGGGTTAGTGCAGGAGACTGGCACGATGGTGGGCTTGAAAGCAGTCAGAGAGGAGTGGGAAGGCCCATTAAATTCCTTTACCTGCTCCTAAGGTAAAGAGAAGACAAGCCTGGAGGGCCCAGCTCACAGGGTTCTCCCACAGTGTGGAGACTGGAGTCAGGAAGAAGAAAACGTGATGTAAGAGAAATAAAAGGTCTGCCTCTGTCCCAGCCAGGGTAAAGATGGGAGGAAGGAAATGGAAAGAGGGAGGGAGACAGAAGCAAGAACAAGAGGGGCATCTCCAGACTTTTCTCTGAGCTCTGGTGTTGGGAGACCGAAGCGTTCGGGGAAGCGCCCAGGTACCAGATTCTATCTCTGTGCTCCTGTTGGGACTGGGGAGTGGGAAGGAGCCCTGTGCAGACATTCTCCATGCTGAGGTGAGAACCAGAAGCATCACAGCAAATGTAGGGGCAGACAGGCAGCCCGGGGCCACATGGTGCTGGGGCACACTTTGAGGTCTGCAGCCAGCTGAGGAAAAGCTAAACAGAAAAGGGGAGTTGGCCAGACCTACCTGGGAGCGTTACTGGAGGTGAAAGAAGTGGGCAGCCTCCTATCAGAGGCCAGAAGGGCACATGGTGACAGGGAAACAAGGGATATCACTGCAGACCAGTGGGTGTGAGGCAGTGCATGTGTCAGGCCTCGTGCAGTGCCTGATGACTCTCCCCACCAGATGCTGGGAGGGCCAGTGCCATTTACAGGAAGAGGGGACGCTATCAGGGAATCTGGATATTTTCTAAAGGAACGTGTAAAATTATTGTATTGGACTAAATTTTAAGCTGGATTGGACATTTAGTTACAGTAAAAGGTGTTACATCAGAAGTGATCAGAACTAATTTTTTACTAAGTGGTTAAAACAGAATCATAAGAAAAGTTATATATGTATATATCGTCAACATTTTATTTTAATTTATTGTAAATGTACATTCATATGGCAATCTTTTAATGCGGGCCTAAGACCTTTTCTTTCTTTACATATTGGTCTTCCAATTAGAGTTCTGTTGCTTATTTCTGGCATAAATCATAATGCTTTGTCTACAATTTCTAGTAGTATTTTCTTTATTACGTCAATTACTATTTGACTCTTGCAATGAAATTTGAGCATAGAATCTTCGAGTTTTTACAGTTAAAAAATATTTTACAGTTGCCTTGACACCTAATTGAAAGCATTGTTAAAGGAAACTTGCCTTAATTAAGTCTATTCAAAGCATTTGATTTAGTTTGCATACAGACAAATCTTTCTCTTCAGGTACTTCTTTCTCATTTCACAGTGTGTTATGCTATGTAACTAAAATAACATGTAAACTGGGCATAAACATATTTGGAGACACAACTGGCTCTTGAAAGCAGACAACGTGGAGATACCCCAGAGAGAAACCTGTTACCTGTGAGTTCTCAGTGTTGCAAGGGAATTGGTCAGTGTGATATGGAGAGGAACGAGGGTGCTGGTTCATTCAGCAGGTCAGTTAACTGGGCGTTGGTTAAGAGTGTGAATAGTGTAACGTTCGTTTTCTCTCTAAGAGCAGATGAGGGCTCAAAAGGAAGACAGGTTAGTTACAGAGGACATTTTCACGGTTGTGTTCTCCCCTGCACTTCTATGTTGCAGGCACTGTGGGTTACACTTTGAAAGCCCACTGCATACATTCTGTGATAAATTAAACAAACCATAAATGTATGTAGCTAATTTGTAAAAGGATATTCAATGGAACACTAATTTTTTTCCCTGCTGACTCTTTTCCATGATATTCTTGATTGCATGATAGTACATCAATAAGGTTTTTCTTTATCATCTATAGAGTTCATTCCAATTTCTGCTTACACACCTCCTCAAAGGTCTCTTCAAATATGATCTTCATTGCTGTATTTGGAAGGAAGTTTGTTTCCTGCCACACATTCTTCAAAATTACAGCTGCCTGATCTACCACTTAATTCAGGTTTGGCTTGACTTTGTTGCTCTGGTTCTGTCTATATTTCTCTACTCTGTGTCCTCTCTCAATGCAATGACTTCATTACTCTATTTCCAGCTACTTTTGGTTGGAAAAGTAACTTTCTGCTTGGGAGTCCAAGCCAGAAACTGTTCTTGCCCCCATTGAATGGACACATGGGTGCCTTCTGTTTAACTCTTAGATTTCACTCTGCCCTTTGCCTGCACTTCTCCCTGTCTTCAGAGGTGTGCCTGATTAACCATTTCATGTCCAGTGCCATGCAGGTTTCTCTTGTTCTGTGCTCAGGCACTTTTTCCCTATGCAGTAGTCTAAGGCCCCCTGAGCCTGCAGTGGAGCAGGTTGAAGGGAGAGTTGGTGAGCTCTTCCTTGACATTCTGCCTGTGTATGCACTCCCCTTCTTGTTTGCAGAGCCAGAGATCCTACAGGTGAACTCTTAGCTGTGGAGCAAGGGGCAGAACTTCAACAAGTGCTCATCAATTTCTCCAGCTATAGGAAAATTCTCACCCAAGAATGAGCAGGTGCCTCTGCTGCCTTTAGCAGATGAATTGAGGATCTTCTCAGTCTGTCAGAGGATGCAGTCTCCAGAGCAGGGTTGATATCCTTCTCATGTTGGAAAGTCAAGAGTAATACCCATTTTTTTGGTTTCATTTGTTATTGTTTTCTCTAGAGCCAATACTGTCCACTTTATTAGGAACTGTTAAGGGTTGCTTCACAGAGTTAATAACAATTTCTGATCCATTTGAGGCACATTTCTGAACATTACTTTCAGAACATTGGAAGTGGGAGTTGGTTAACTCCTCTCAGACCATTTGAATTGATACCACTGTTCTGTTCCTGCTATAAACACAGCTTGTAATTTATTTCTTACTGTCCTAGCTCTGAGTCGTGCCTGCAAAGCCATGTCATGTAAAATGATTTTTAAAAACATCAACTGCTGTGCTGGGGTCAAGTTTTAATACTCTGAAAAGGCTTAGGAATCAAAACCCAGTTGAAAACTAGTCTGTCCTGTTTGTGAGTAGAAATGGAAATGTCAGTCAAGAACATATTGTGACAATCTCTGGGAAATGTGTCGTCCACTGATTTGTGCAGTTATCCCTGGAAAGAGCATATAAGGAAATAAGTCTTCCCAATCCAAATTTCCTTTTGATAAAACCTTGGCAACCACATTGGCAACAGCTTTTCTAATCCTAAATTTCAAGTCTTTAAGAATCATTTTACTGGATGATACATGCTTTGAAGATATGGTATTTTAAATATCATACTGCTTCCAGACATTTGAGATTTTAACGTGCAAATTGGTATATCATTTCTCCTGTGTGTGTGTGTGTGTGTGTATCCTGTCATATCAAGTCAGTCAGTCATATCAGAGAAACAGACCTTAGGCAAGTCAGTTAGCCTCTCTGGGCTGTATCCTCACATTGTAGTGTGAAAGAATTGCACTATATTTTATTTTAAGCATTCCATGGTTATAACATTCTTTTATTCTAATGGGAAAGAATCCTGAGGTCGCATGCTTATGTGTGGCCTGCATGTGGAGATAACGTAGACTAAAGCTTTATCTCTGAGAGCCCGGACTGATAAGATTCACATATGTACAAGGACTGTTCTCTTAGCTTTTGTCTTTTATTTTAATATATGTAAACTGAGGGGAGGGGGTAAAGAAAGATTAAAACCTTTTTTGACTAAATATTAGCTCCACCCCTAAGCCAGTCTTCACCATCAGCCCACCACTGCCAACCCCAATGGCGGAAGCCATAGAATAGAATAGTGTTACGTGGGGCTCCTGCAGGGTTGAGGGTTAGGGAGGAATTCTGGGCCTGGGTCTCCAAGGTGCTCACTAACTCATTCACTTCAGGAGTAGTCTTGAGGGGGATCTAACAGGACAACATGGGTTTCCCAGCAGTTTCCTATCTACATTCAGGGGAGGGTCCTAGTTTACATTAATCTTTGCATATATCAGGTCACTGACCTCTGGAAAGGAAAAAGACAGGAACAAATAATCAATAGGCTTTATGTGCCATTTCTTCCTCAGAGCCATTAAAGGCTGTCTTTTAGATTTAATTCTCTATTTCTAACCTGCTAAGATGAGGACCTTAGCTAGCCCTCACCTCCTTTCTCAATTCTCACACCCCATTAAGATTGAAGCTAATTTGTCACACTGACACTGAAGAGTATTATTATTCAAAGCTGAATTAAAAAGGGAATTTATACAGAACAAAACCAATAAGCCAAGCAGCCTTGACATTTAATTTTCTTGGAAACCTTTCCCATCAAACCAGGAAAGTCTGCACACTACACATTTGCAAAATGAAAAGTGGTATTGGAGGAGGATAATCTCCCTGTAGAAATGATGAGTGAATAATTTGAAAGAGATTAGATGTTACAGACGGTCCCTTCTCCTTCCCTTGTCCTCCCCGTCCCTACCCTGAAATGACATTTGTGAGCTCCAGCTTCTAGAGGCAATCCTGTTTATTTTATTCCTTTTTTTCATAGGCATGGAGAGCTTGGGAAAGTAAAGGACAAGAAATTTTATTTATGTTTTTGGCCATCAATTCCAGGTTTGCACTATTAAGAATATTGCTTCTTGATCCTTAAGCTCAGAGGATCAATGAGCAGTGTCCATCTACCACGAGTTGCCTCAAAATTCTAATGTGAATTATTTAAGATTAGTCAAGGACACTTTCTGGCTCCTAAGGTGGGTTAAACATACAAAAGGAACGATGTCTCAGGATCCATTTACTGCCTTTTTTAGTCAGGATAGGTAATACTGGTTGCATTAACAAAAAGCCAAAATCTCAGTGTTTTGACATAAAAATTAATCACTCACATCCTCATCCAGTGTAGGTTGGCAGGAGTTGGGGTGGAGAAGGGCCCTCCCTGTTCCATTTAGGGACCTAGGATTTCTCTATAATGTAAGTCTGCCTCCTCACATTTAGCATCCCTCCACTGGATTCTCTGTATCTACCTGGCAGCTAAGTTAGAAAGAGAGTAGAGGATGGTGCAGGATAGAGATGGGTCTGTATCCAGGCCACGGACTAGAACTTCTCTGCCACATGGTCCCCCCTAACTGCACGGGAGCTTTGGAAATGGAGTTGGCCTCATGACCTGTAGAAGGAAGAAAAAAGTTTGGTGGATCCATAGTACTAACTCTACCTTGGTTCCCTTTCCTTTTGCTACCCATACCTGTGCACACCATCCTAGTTCTAGGGTGTCTACGTGTAATGACGCCCGGGCGTTTAAATGGACTGATCTAGTGGTTAGGCATATATCCATTTGACCCTATTTTATTCCATTTACTTTTCTCTGGAAGGAGAAGACTGTTACACATAGAAGAGGATTTCTCTCCTGTCAGGGATAAACATGTGTAAATACTCTGCTTGAATCACCGTATTTTTAAAGTGGAATTCTACAGGGAGTGGCTGCTGACTGTTCAGTATACACACATGGGAAGTAAGAGGAGATATCATCCATTCATCTATTATATTAGGAAAATCTTTAAATGATTGTTCCTCTCTATCAAGGTGTTCCTCTGTGGGGAAGAAGAAAACATTATAGGACTTCAAGATAACCAAATGATCAAAAGAAAAACAAAGCCAGAGAGATTTCAGATTAAATGATAACGGAATAAAGTAACACCAAGATGTTTAGTAGCAGATTACTTGATTGCAAATTTGAGACACAGGGTTCTAGACAGATTCATTTACGCCCTTTAACCTTACTCCAAAATTCAAGGTCTAAGGGATTCTCAACTCAAGTTGGTTCTTGATTAAGAAGCAATTCAGACATATGAAGGACTGATTAGATGGAACCAAAAGCAGTAGAGAAACATATTGACAAGGAACCGATAGAAGTCAGGAATTGGCCTGTATACTCTGACTTTTAGTGAATCCTTCAGCAGAGAATGGTGAAGGCATAGACTGGCATTTTATCGAGCATGCTAGTATTCCACAGGGGAAATTTCAACCCATGGACATTTAAGACCCAGCAAATATGGTTCTATATGCTTTTGCTTAGAATCCTTTCCCCAAGAGGAATGTGGGAAAGTACTATGTTCTTATTGATTATAGTACTACCTTCATCTGCCAGCAAAGGCCAGCACTGCAGAAAAATCCAATCGCCATGGCAACAGAGATCTCAGCTTTTAACTTGTTATCACTTGAAAAAGTATTGTTTTCTCTAGCCTTGAATATTGCAGTTTTGTGAATGTGGAGAGTGACCTTTGGCAACAGGGTGTTGTTAGAGCATCTGGGCCAAAGGGCTAATGTCCAGGGTGAAGGCCTTTAGGATTTTTGATATGTCAACCCTGATTTTATTTACATCAGGTCAAGAAGTGATACTTAAGCCATGTTAGATATCATTTTCCTACCCAGGAACAATGACCTTTAAAAAACAATTCAGGAGGTATCTCAACAGTAGAAGCATAAGAAATTTAATTTGTTGAACTTCCCTGAATATTGCCAGACCCCAAAAAATTGGAAGGAGGGAGGAACTAATTAAATTAACCTCCATTGGATGTTACTGCTTTCTTTTCGTGCTAAGTTCTTCTGCTGTTATTAAACCTCTTAGTGGGAGCCAGTCCTGTAAGGGAGGGACACCTGATCACCCTGGTCTAGAAAACTGAGCTTCCCTAGAAGCTGTGCTGTAGAGAAATCACCTGCCATCTCTGTTTTAAGACCTTAAAATGACAGTGAGGGGCTTCCCTGGTGGCGCAGTGGTTGAGAGTCCACCTGCCGAGGCAGGGGACATGGGTTCGTGTCCCGGTCCAGGAAGATCCCACATGCCGCGGAGCGGCTAGGCCCGTGAGCCATGGCTGCTGAACCTGCGCGTCCGGAGCCTGTGCTCCGCAACGGGAGAGGCCACAACAGTGAGAGGCCCGCGTACAGGGAAAAAAAAAAAAAAAAATTATCTTAAAGTTAATTTGGGGGGAAAAATAAGCTCAAAGAACAAGGTAAATCTTAAAAAGAAGAGTAATAATGGAGGACTAATTCTGCCAAGAGTTTAGTTTAAACAACACATATTGTTTAATGAAACAGTGAGCAGACAGAGAAGTAAAACATAACACAAAGTCCAGAAACGGATCTAAATGAAATAGAAAATACCAGAAGAAAATACAGGCAACTATTTATGTAATCCTGAATTAAGTAAAGAAGGCCTTTCTAACCATGGTAATGTGTGTGCTTGTGTGTGTGTATAGTTCTTACAATAAATAAATAAGAAAAAAACCAGCATGCTTTACAGCATGAATGAACCTCAAAAACACTATGCTAAGTGAAAGAGCCAGGCACAAAAGGCCGTATATTATATGATTCTATCTATGTGAAATGTACAGAATAGGTAAACCCATAGTAGATTAGTGATTGCCAGGGACTGGGGAGAGGGGACAATGGGAAATAACTGCTAACAAACATGGGGATTTCTTTTTAGAGTGAGGAAATTTTCTGGAATTAGGTACTGGTGACAGTCACACAACTTTTGAATGTGCTAATAACCACTGAATTGTATACTTAAAGGCTGAATTTTATGATACATTAATTATATCTCAGAAAACATTTAAAGATAAATCAGTTCCACTTGGGGTATCATAAAAAAAAAACCCAGCATGCCAATAGAGAATGATTAAAGAATGTCTTTAAAAAATATTCAGTGACACTTGTTAAAGGTGGCAAGGCATACTTTATTCAGGACCATCTGGATGGGTGCAGGGACCACTGCAGTGGGATTTTACTGTTGGGGGAGAGATTGGGCTCCACTCTGAACAAAGCATGGGCAAGTGGGGATTCATAGCCAAGGAGCAGTGTGGGGTCAGTGGATGGAAAATTACTAACAGGAAGCATCAGGGGTCAGGGGCTTGGCTGAACTGGCCCAACAGCGTTGTTGCTGAAGGCAGGCCAGGCCCGTCATCACCTGGGGGTAGTAGAGTAAATCTGACCAGATATTGAGGGTGATTATATATTGAGGGTTTGGGGTGCTGGTTAAACTGATTTAGCAGGGTTCTTGCTAAAACTAGTGTTACGGAACTCAGGTTTGGCTGCTCACCACTCAAGAGCCAATAATTCCAGAGGCAAGTGTCAGTAGAAAGGAAAGGTGCTTTAAGCAGAAAAGCTGGCAATCTGAGGAGAAGGCAGACTCGTGTCCAGAGTCCAACTCCAAAGATTCTGCTCAGCCATGACAGTTTTTAAAGGGAAAAATGGGGGGAAGACTCTCAGCGAATCATTGAGACAGGAGGTTGGGTTCTGTATCATTCCCCATTGAGTGCAGACTGGCTGACTCTCTCTTCAGATGTCATCTTGCCTACATGACCTGCCTGCACTATTGCTTAGGGAGCTGTTAAGGGTAGAGAGCTAGTCATTCTAGAACTACTTCATTCTTCACCCTTCTTTTTGTCTAGAAAAGAACCAGCAGGTTAAACAAGACATGGTATGCATTCAGGAGGGCATAAGTCAGGAGTTAGGTTAAATTGCCTAATGATCCATTCCTGTAATTAGGTTCTTTTAAGGTTACAATGGGAACAGAAGTGGGTGAACAGGAAAGGGGCAAAAGAGCTGCTTTCACCAGGTTTTACAAGGAAATTCACAGATAGGCCTAGGAGAAGTTTCAGGAGTGTGACGAAATACTCTTTGTCAAATGTGAATTTAAAACTTTAAAAAGACAAATGACTAATAAACCTATAAAATGCAAATTAAAGTAATGAGATGGAATATGTGCTGATTTTCTTGACAAAGATGGAAAGAAAATACAAATTTCCATCATTGGGTAAGTTGCAGTCTAATGGAGATTTTCATAATATGATATTGATGAAGGGCAATTTGGCAATATATTTTAGAAGCCTTAGATTGTGTCCTTGTGATTCCATTTCTAGGAATTTATCTTGAAAAAATACTGTGTACCATTTAAAATAAAGTTGTAAGGTGGGAATTCCTTGGTGGTCTCATGCTTAGGACTCCGCTCTTTCACTGCTGAGGGCCTGGGTTCAGGGAACTAAGATCCTGCAAGCCGAGCAGCGTGGCCAAAAAAAAAAAAAAAAAAAACGAAAAGAAAAAGGTAGTAAAGTACAGTAACAGCACAGGAAGATGTCACTACTGCTAGGGAGAAACATTAGAATGTATAATACATAAAGCAAAACAGACCAGTAGAAGTATACACACGAAAGGCTGAAGAGATAGGTAGTTTGTAGTTTCTTGTACACCCTTATCTATATTTTGTTTAGGTGTATTTTCCAGATGTTCTTCACTGGAGGTATCTTTTATAATCAGAAAATAATAGAAAAGTTATTTAATATAATACAGTTTCAGACTGGTGACACTTTTGGGGTGTTTTGTTTGGTGAGCAATAACAAAACTGAGATTAGAAGTTTCTTGTTTCTCCTGTTTCAAGACTAGAGATGCAGGGGAGAAGAATTGGAAGTCCTCAAAAGTTCCAAAGCCAGATTCTCACCCTCTAGTTGCCCATATGAGTGGTATATGTAGTTTCAGAATCTAATTGATTAATTGGTAGTTTTATAACATAGACTGTACTATGGTATATTCACTCCAAGAATTTTTCTCTTCAAATCAGGTATTTTGGGCCTTACAACCAGGATCATATTGAGTGGAGTTCTTTCTGATTCTTGACTTGAATTCTGCTTCCCAGATGTAACAGTTTTCTTCTCCCAATTTCCTAGACAGAATCATGAATAAACTGGAGGACAAGCAGGACCAGATGATACCATGAAGAGAAGTTTACAGGCCCTCTATTGCCAACTGTTAAGTAAGTTGATGTCACATTTCTTCTTTCCTAGAACAGATCAATGTTATAGTTTGCCCAGTGCCAGAAACTTACACACCTTCTGGAGGAAGACCAGGGTTTGGTCAGTAAAGGACAGTACATTTTCCCTCTGCTTCATCTAGGTACTTGAATTATCAAGCATTAAGTCATTCTACTGCCTTGGGCATCAGTTACTGTACATAATTACTGTAGGCTTTGTTATGATAATTCTAAATTGGCACGTTAAGCACAGTCAATTTGAAAATAAGTGTCAAAAACATTATTACTCTTGGTTTTGTGGCAGAATAAAGGGGGTTCCGGTATGATCCCCTCTGGGCTGCTCGTGAAGAGGGAATGGTGGGCTGTGGGATTTAGTCACATAGAACCTATTACCGTTCAGTGACTGTACAGCCTTTGACTTGGAATGTTTTGCATAGTTATGTGTGCTCTCAGATAATGAGTGGTGAAAATGTGGTTTGTTTAGGTTTGGTGGTAGAATGAAGTGTTCGATCCTGATTTTCTCTGCAGGTTGTTCATGTGTTTTGCCTATTGTGCCACAAAGTGCCAGTTGCTATATAGGGAGTGTGTAGTCTTTGGGATTGGATTGTCACTGAATGAATGTAAAATCCAATACCAGTTGGCGGGTTTGATGTTCAGATTGACACATTTGGGACAACAGACGTTGCTCACTCCGGGTCAAACCAAAGGCATTGAGTTGGGAAAACTTGAAATCCACTGTGCTTGTCTAATTCTTGCTGAGGTAAATAGAGGACCTATCTTTTCTGGGCTGAGTGGCTCCTTGTTAACTTTTGCCAAGGAAATAACATGAAAAGAGATTGAGGTGCAAATCACCAGTCAGCCCTTAGAATTTAGCAATTCAGGTTATGTTGTGCCCCCAGTGCAAAGCACTTTATCTACAGACAGCATTCTGGTTGGGTGTTTTAATTGACTCATTTTTACTATTGAATTCTAATCCCTGAAACACAGATCACGTCAGCCTGATTTCAGCCTGATGGAACATCGCCAAGAGTTTTAGGGACTCTCTCCTGTGCTTTCTCCATGTATTCTATAGGGGTTTTTGCCTTTTTTTTTTTTTTTTAATGATAAGCTTGCTTGTTAGAGAAAAGGCTTTACGGATTGAAGAAGCAGTGTCATCAAGGAATGATTAATTCTGCCTTGATGGGATAGGGAACATTTGAAGGATAAATAGGATTTTACACACACACACACACACACACACACACACACACACACACACACAGATACACCCTCAAGAAGGCAAGGCAGGTTTTACAGGCAAAAGAAACAAGAAATGAAAAAGAGCGTAGTAGATTTAGAAGGCAGTGGAATGTTTGTTGAATTCACCTGTGCTGGTTGTGTGCCCCAGAGTGTGCATACTGTTATAAGGTCATATATTATCTGAAAGGCATCAGAAAAGTATTCTGTGGTTTAGAGTCCAGTCTTATGCTATAACACGTGCCCATCCTCCCAGGTCCAACATATTGGAAAGCTGAAGAGATTTTCCTCAAACACTATCTGGATAGCTGCAGAAACTAACCTTGTCTTAACACTTTTCATTGTTTGCAAGCTTGCCTAGAAACACAAGCAACCCAGATTAGGAGGTAGGTAGTGGCCTTCAATAAACCACACTGATTACTAGGTAGCTGATTGTGGGCTGGAGCCCAGCTCTGTACACGGCTGAAAGGGTGAAGCACTTGGGACTAACTAAGATCAGTTAGTCTGACTTCAGAGAGTGGTTTTCATAAGTTCATCTGAGATGACAGGCTGTTATTTAAAGTATTTTTTTTCATGAGATGAGTTAGATATTTAGTAAAGTCCTAGATAACTTAAACTCTGCCATACATACACAAACAATATCATATATGTCATTGGTCAGCCAATTGTTCACTTATGCCTGGATTAACATTGTCCACAAACAAAATGGTTTTTCAGTGTCTAAAACTGACTTGAGAACTATAGAGTCAACATAAACTTATTATGTTACTTTATTTGACTCAGCCAACTGATGTTTTTAATTTGGAGGGGGGACAGAGTGTTCTGGTTATCTTTTGTTGCATAACAAATCACCCCAAAACTTTGTAGCTTAAAACAACAACAATCATTTATTTTGCTCATGAATCTGCAGTTTGGTCAGGGGTTGGCAGACTCTCTGCTCCACAGTGGCTGGGATCTGGGCTGGAATAAGTCCAAGAGGTGGGGCTTTTTCCCTCAGGCCTTTTCACAGGACAAAGTGCGGCTTCCTCACAGCAATAGTGGCCTCAGGGTGGTCATACTTTATACATGGCACCTCACGGCTTTGAGGCCTGGGCAAAACCTACAAGGCTTCTTAAGAATTAGGCTTGGAAATCCCAAAACAATACTTCAGCCACATCGTATTGGCGGAAGAAGTCACTAAGACCAACCCTGACCCAAGGGGAGAGGGATTGGACTCCACCTCTCAAAGGCAAGAGTAGTAGAAATGTGTGACCATCTTTAGTCTACCAGAGAGTATCTGTTTAACAAGAAAAAAAGTCAAGCACTTCCTAGTGGACATGAGCCAGTCCATGGGGCTCATCAGAGAAACTCCTCCCTCTGGAGTGCCCACTGTGTTCCCAGACCTCTGCTGATGAGTTCGCGTGCGCCATCTCACTCACTCCAGAGGTAAATGCACCAATAAGAAGAAATGTTGGCAATGAGTGAGTTAAGGACTGGCTGAGGGTGAACAGGTGGTGAGTGATGAGGTTGGAATTCACAGCCGGGTCTCTCGGACCTCTTTGTTCATGTCCATTTTTTTTATCCTGCCTGGTGTCTCCACCACACACAGAAAAAATGAGCCGTGCGGCCTCTATGGCTAGACAGGGGGGGTTCTAACCCATGATGGGCAAAGTTTGCATCCTATTAGTGATGTCAGGTAAGGCTGAAAAAAAATCCAAGCTCTCTCTCGTCAGTACATCACAAACACCAGTCATTGAGGCTTATGTGTGCTTGAGGGATGCAGTCTTTGGCAGGCAGGGCAGCTGAGGGTTTAATATTTTACTTTTATTACAACTGACTGTCTCTGCCTTTATTTTATTTCTTGGGCTTCATCCCACAGTGCAATACTGAGTATTTCATCCTGCCAGCTTTAGCCCTTTGGGAAGGTTTAACACATTTTAAACAATACCTTGGAATGACTAAGAGCTTGAGGATGAAGGTGGTGATGAGAACCTTCATGATTATGTAAAAAACAAATGCTGCATTCGTTTTTCCTTTTTAGACCTAAGTAATAAAGTAGGTGTGAAGCTAGCGCCAGGAATACCTGGGTTTTTGAGCTGCCAACCAGGGTTCAAATCCTATCCCTACCACTTATTAGGTAGTTTATGTTAGGTAAGTTACTTAATCTCCGTGTGCCTCATATATAAAATGGGATATGACCACCATGGTATATAGAACTACAGTAAATGCCTCTTCCCTTATTGGGCCTTCCTGTCTGCAAGAGAAGGATACAGCCTCTCTAGGAGCTCTGCTGTAACTGACATTTGGTTCACAAAACATTTTTACAGAATTTTTTTTTGAATTTTATTTTTTTATATAGCAGATTTTTATTAGTTATCTGTTTTATACATATAAGTGTGTATATGTCAATCCCAGTCTCCCAATTCATCCCACCACCACCACCCTGCCATTTTCCCCCCTTGGTGTCCATACGTTTGTTCTCTACATCTGTGTCTCTACTTCTGCCTTGCAAACCAGTTCATCTGCACCATTTTTCTAGATTCCACATATATGCGTTAATATACGATATTTGTTTTTCTCTTTCTGACTTACTTCACTCTGCATCACAGTCTCTATGTCCATCCACGTCTCTACAAATGACCCAATTTCATTCCTTTTTATGGCTGAGTAATATTCCATTGTATGTATGTACCACATCTTCTTTATCCATTCATCTGTCAATGACATTTTTACAGAACTTGATCCTTACAAACCTTATTAGGCAAGCAGAACATTAATTATCATTGGTCTCATTCTACAGAGGAGGGAGTTGACACGATCAAGGCTGCCTTTCCCAGGCCATGTCACAATTTTTTTTAAAGTAATAATGGAAAATAAGGAGCATCATCACAAATGCTGAAGAATGTGACATTATTGGAGAGGCGCTGAATTCTAAGTTGAAAGATTTGGTCTTAGTCTGGGTGCTGTGTACTGGAAATTTGTTGCATTACTTCTTTTTTTTTTTTTTTTTTTTTGCTGTACGCGGGCCTCTCACCGTTGTGGCCTCTCCCGTTGCGGAACACAGGCTCCAGATGCGCAGGCTCAGCAGCCATGGCTCACGGGCCCAGCCGCTCCGCGGCATGTAGGATCTTCCCAGACTGGGGCACGAACCTGCATCCCCTGCATTGGCAGGCGGACTCTCAACCACTGCACCACCAGGGAAGCCCTACTTCATTTTTAAGAAGACCAAGACAGTCGTTTTGAGCTCATGAAAATAAGCTTTTATATACCAATATCTATTTAAGTCAAAGTTGTTTGGATACTTAGAGTTAAGGAGCAATTATGTTCAGTAAGTTAAGCATTTGCTCTACACCCAGGCATCTGTATTCTTAATTTGTACTCTGTGTTATTGGTACATCTTGCTTGTTCTTGCATCCTCGGAATATGCTGAACTGTGTTGACCATACAAAAAGTAATTCTTTGCTCAATCCAGAGAACTGTTCATGGGTCCCTGTTACTCAGAAAGTGGAAGAGAAAGAGAGCTCCTGCTGTAGATTTGGGCCCCTAACCTGTAGAATTTAGAAGGTAAAAGATATCACCTTTTTTGTCCTCTTTACCTGGCCCACGGGGATTGCATCTGTCTCAGACTTGAATTATGCACACACACCCCAAAATCCATATTACTCAACTCTCTAGACTCTTTCAGGCATAATGAGAAGCTGGTTGAGAATGGAGTTCATTTCTATTGGGATGATCTGCATCTCATCTGATCTCTGGAACTGGGCAGAAGCCCCTAAAAATCCTTTACGGTGAGCAAAATGTCTTTGGTGCTTTTTTAGCTCTAACTAGCACTTTTTGCCAACCAGCTACCCAGTGACTTTATTCGTCCCTCCAGTCACTTCTTAAACTAGAAATATCCACATAGTAATATCTTCCACAGGGGATTAACATTTCCCCTCTCTTTTTCCTCCATGCTTAGCCTTATCCCATAGTAGACCCAGAGTCCCACCATGGTACCTACCCAGACCAGTTGCCCGACTCTGGTCTGTGATCTGAAGTTCTCATGTATTCATTAAGGCAGAAAGCAATCTGACTAAATTAATTAATGCCAAGGTGTGCTTCATTGGCTAGGGAGCTTCTCCATAACTTTCAGGGATATTTGCATTTTTAAAGAAATTAATTTTACCTTCTCAAGGCAAATGCTGTGTTGGTGTCATTTTAAACCATATTGAGTATAGCAGTTTAAACAGATAAGTTTCCCAGGGCCTGTCCATTTCTCTGGATCTCCTTGAGTCAATGGTCTTGAATCTTCATTTCTCTTTCTGGCTTATCTCTTGCCTCTTTGGCCAACTTAAACCAGAAATGATCTTATTTGGCCCTATTTATACCCATCCTCCTGGATTTCCATCCCTGAATAGCTAAAGTCATCTCGATTTGTTCTCTGTTCCAACCTGGATGCAGTTGGATACCAGCTCCCATGGACTCTAACTTGTTGTGAATACATTTCTCTGCATCCACATTGTCTCTGTTTAGTGAAGGGCTTCCTGTGGTCTTGCCTGAACCCTTTTAATAGTTTTCCTTCTTGCTGCCCTAATCTCAGTCCTCCTCCTTCTAATTCACCCTAACATTGCCACAAAATAACACCTTGTCCTCTGCTGATGATCTTTCAATGGCTTTGCATTACCAGGAACAACAGTTCTCCTAGTGTGGTCCAAGAACCTCTCGGGATCCCTGAGACCTTTTCAGGAAGTCTGTGAGGCTCTCCTTTTCCAACTACATTATCTTTTTTTTTTTTTCAAAGAGGTGTATTTTTTAAATTAATTTATTTATTTTGATTTTTGGCTGTGTTGGGTCTTCATTGCTGCAGGCGGGCTTTCTCTAGTTGCGGCGAGTGGGGGCTACTCTTCGTTGCCATGCGCGGACTTCTTATTGCAGTGGTTTCTCTTGCTGCAGAACACAGGCTCTAGGCATGCAGGCTTCAGTAGTTGTGGCACACGGGCTTAGTTGCTCCGTGGCATGTGGGATCTTCCCAGACCAGGACTTGAACCCGTGTCCCCTGCATTAGCAGGCGGATTCTTAACCACTGTGCCACCAGGGAAGTCCCAACTGCATTATCTCTATGGTTTATAGCCTTCAACTATATTGCAACAGATTGAATGCCGAAGGTGATGTGAGATCCAGCTAGCTCTCTTTCATAAGCCAGATATTAAGGAGATTTACAAAAATTAGAACAATGGCACCCTTCTCACTATTTTTTTGTTTGTTTTAGAAATTATGGTTATATTTTATTTAAAATGTTATTTGTTAACATGTAATGAGCTTATTGCTATTTTAATGGATTAATTTTTTTGTTTCTCAGCTTTAACTTTTAGTGTAGTAAATATTAGTGGATATAACCCATATAAACAAAGGCTCTTTGTGGTCCTCAATTTTTACGAGTATAAAGAGGTCGTGAGACCGAGATATTTGAGAACCACTGTCTTCATGGTTTGTTTTTCCTGAGAAGTGAGAGGAAGTTTTCCCTGAAATTAAGGAGGGAGAGGTGGTATGAATCATAACTGACATGGAATTTATGTCCAAACAAGAGCTAAATCCAGAAATATAAGCTCTTTTCAATGTTACAGGCAGTTATAAAGATGCTGCATTATGTTTGCACATGAAATGAAGAATTTTCATTTCCTCCACCACCATTGAAAGTGCTTCTGTCTCTCATTGAAGGTGCCTGGCCATAACCTCATGTGGAGTGACACTGTGGCAGCCACAGTTAAGAGCTCAGATTCTGGATTAAGACTACTTGGGTTCAAATCCTGGTTTGCCACACATTCTTATCTAAATGATTTTCACCTCTTTCCATACAAAACATGCCAATGGAGCATGCCTCCACTGCCAAACAGCTGTTGGACTGTCTGTCCTCCACCCCTTGCAAATCTATCACTCCAGAGACCATGAAAGTAAAAGAGCATTCTCCATTTAGTAGCAAAGAGCAAAGTGCTACCACCAGTGGCTATAATAATGGTAATGACATGTTTGGTCTCCAGTCAGCATTATGGAAATGGGAGGCATCCATTTCATCCACACTGCAATTCAGTATTTTAGACTGGATTACTCTGATTGGCTTTCATCGGTGTTTCTCCAACCTGGATGTACATTAGAATCACCTGGAGAGCTTTTAACAAATCCCCTTGTCCAGACCCACCCCAGATCAATTAGAATCTTTGGAAGAGGGGGTAGGGAGCATGGGACCTGGGCATTAGGTGATTCCAATGTGCAAGCAGGGTTGAGAATCACTGGCTTATAGCAGTGATAACCATGCAACAGAATCACCTGGAAGGCTTGCTTAAATACAGATTGCTGGGCAGTATGCCTGGAATTTCTGATTCAGTAGATCTGGGGTGGGGACGATAATTTGTATTTCTAAATTTTCAGTGATGCTGAAGCTTTGGTCCAGGGACCACACTTTGAGAATCACTGTCTTAGACTAAAGAAGGGCTATCCTGGAGCCAAAGATGCTTTCAGCTTCCCTGCATCACTCGAGCTGCCTAGTGGTGAAATGGATCTTGGAACAAAATCAGGGTCAGTTGGGAAGGCAGAGGAGGAGAGAAGATGTCAGGAGGAGAACCAGCAGAATCACAGTGTTGCAGGGTTAGGAACTGTTAGAACTTGAAGTTTCAGTTACTCCTCAGGATACACTGGAAGTTAGTTTTTACTCTGTTTTAAGAAAGGCACAAGGGCTTCCCTGGTGGCGCAGTGGTTGAGAGTCCACCTGCCGATGCAGGGGACACAGGTTCGTGCCCCGCTCCGGGAAGATCCCACATGCCACGGAGCGGCTGGGCCCGTGAGCCATGGCCGCTGAGCCTGCGCGTCCAGAGCCTGTGCTCCACAACGGGAGAGGCCACAACAGTGAGAGGCCCGCGTACCGGGAAAAAAAAAAAAAAAAAGAAAGGCACAAGGAACAGACTAGCTAAGGTTATAAAGCAAAGACAAAACAAGAGTAGCCCTTGGCTCTTGACTCTTCACTGCAGTGGGCCTATTTTAGAACTTGATTTTATAAGACTATTTCTTCCTTTCATGCTGAATAATTCTTTTGCAAATCAAGAATTTGAGGCTGGATTTTCTTTTATTATGCGAAAATCTGCAAATGTTCTCTTAGGGAGAACAGGTCTCTTTGGTTCTGAAGGTTAAGTCATTCACACAGAAAAATTGAGGAGGTAACACTTTCAAGTGTGACATTAACCCAGGAAGTCTGTGCATACTGGGCCCTTAAAGGTGTCATGTTGATTTAATGTCTTTCACATTTTAAGTTGTGAATTTTAAATTTGCATTAAGTCAACAACTCTCTTATGCAGAATAACCAAACATTAGTAAGGCATTCTCATTGTAAGCAATGTCAGTGAAGACTGAGGAATAAAATATTTTAAAGAAACTCAATTTTATGACTTTCAAGTGTATTCCATTACATAGTTGGCAGGAGCGTAGGTGAGGGAAGTCATGCTCACACATAGGGCTGTTGACTTATGCAAATTTAAATGTTAACTCTTAATGAGTAAATTCAATTTTCTATATGAAAGTACTTTTGCTTAAACATACGGTGGGAGAGAGCATAGAATTTGGATTTAAAGAATGTACTTTGAGCTCTCACGTCTTCTCTTAGTAGTTATGTGACTTTGCACAGAATAGGTAACCTCCCAGAGCTGCCTCGTTTCCCTTAACTGCAATACACAGATGATGAGTATATCTATCTTGAGGATTGTTGTGAGAGTTAAATGATCAGGGTATAAAAACATTTTATAAGTTGTAAAATGCCTTCCAAACATGGTTTTACTACTGTCCTTAAATAACTGAAGTATTTCCTTAAATAACTTAAGTATTTGTTTTGTTGTTAAATTATACTATTGTTTAGTAAATCTCATTTTAAACTTTTAAGAAGAAAATGTGAAAGACAGTAGAGCATGTCCCCGCCCAGCTTCCAATTCAGTAGAACACTCATTAATGCATGTAAAACTCAATGGGGGCTATTCTAACAAAGGGTTTTCTGGCTTATCAGGATCTGATAAAATTCTGGAAAACTGTGCTAAACGAGAGAAGTTGGAGCAGAATTTTTTAAATGAAGAAAAAGGATTTTTTTCCCAGCAGATTCACGTTGGCTTGTAATAAATCTTCAGTGGACGTTTTCTGAACAGTTTAATCATTGCCTTTCCAAATGTGATGGACACTGGAGATTCTTTAGGCTAGAATCCAAGAAGCTCCCCAAACCTAAGCCACATGGCCTTTGCTAGCTCTCCTTTCATGCCTCCCTCTCCTGTTCACCCATTTCTCCTTCCTTTCCTTTGGTTCATCTCCATCACCAGACTTTCTCTTCTCTTTGCTCTTCCCCTTTAGAAGTTTCTGAAATTTTCTCCTGCAGGGCATAAATCCTTTGTCTGCTGCAGGTGTCCTGACAGCTCCTCAAAAGTGAATTTCTTGTCTTTGATCTGGCCGCACCAGCATACCACTCAGGATATCAGGGTGTCCTGTGAGCTGTGGCCAGTCATATTACTCCGCCTACCCCCCAGCATCTTCATCAGTTTCCCCATCTATAAAAAGTTGCCTATGGCTGCCGTATCAAATTAGCACAAACTTGGTGCCTTAAAACAATAGAACTTTTTTTCTCTCACAGTTATGGGGGCCAGAAGTCTGAAATCAAGGTGTCAGCAGAGGTACACTGCCCTCAGAGGCTCCAAGGGAGAATCTTTCCTTGACTCTTGTATTCTGGTGGTTCCAAGATGTTCCTTGGTTCGTGGCTGCATCACTCCAAACTCTGCCTTTGTCGTCACATGGCCTTCCCTGTTGTCCCTGTGTCTCTCCTGTGTGTGTCTCTTGTAAGGACACTTGTCACTGGATTTAGGGCCCACTTGGATCCAGCATGATCTCATCTCAAATATGCTTAACTTCATTATATCTGCAAAAATACTTTTTCCAAATAAGGTCTCATTAGCAGGTTTCTGGGTTAGGACATAGGTAGAACTTTTGAGGGACCACCCCTCAACCAACTAGAGCACGATATTGCTAGACTTCATTGAGTTGGAAATGTAAGTATGTCGAGCACTTAGCACAGAATATGTGCTCAGGAAGTGGTGGGCGTGTGTTGAGGAGCGGGGTCTGAGGAAATGGAACTAGTGAGCTTATGAGTTTATACAGCTTTTTGGAGATGTTTTCCATAAAGTGAGGGCAAGAGAGGGCTGTAGCTAGTGGTGGTTAGAGGACTAAGTGTTTAAAAAACAAAAGCAAAAACAAACAAACAAAAACAATGAGTTGAGCTGGTGTAAATTTCCCAGGAAAGGTTTGCAGAAACTGAGTGCTGTAGGGCTATGAGCTTTAGGGGATGTGAGATGCACGCTGAGGGTGAGCCCCTAGGGCAGGAGCAGCTCTAGCCGTGATTCCCGTGCTGTATATAGTTGGTGCACAAGCTATGTTTCCTGACCTTGCCAATGAATGCCAGTGCTGGGTACATAATTGTGCTGTGTTTGATGAGAAGAGGCAAGAATTAGATTCCCCTGAACTGTGATGAGTGAGTCTAGTTAACACTGAGCATAAGGGCTTTAATGATTTCCCTGAGTTGTTCTCTCAGTCAGACAACTGTCTCCCCACAGGGCAGAGCCCAGGCTCTGTGCTGGCAGCTGTGGGTCTGCTAATTATAAGGTGGCTCAGGAGAGAACCCAGAGCCCTCTGAGATGAAAAGATGCTACAGTTTACTTTGAAATTCCTTGGTTAGATGAAGAAATGAGAGCATACCCACTTTCCCCAAAAGCCAGAGTCCTTGAGTCACCTAGATGGGGGACCAGTATCGTGCCCCAAGTGCCTCCTAGGTCATGCCCCGGCATCCTGGGTTGCAGTGGGAGCTGATGGGAAGGGAGGTTGGAAGCTCTAGAGTGGGGCACTGGAACAGAGATGGTGATAATTAAGACTCCAGCTCTGGCCTGGAGGCCATTATGAGGCCTGGACAGCCTCCGAGGTTGGGGGAGTGCCAGTCTGAAAGAAGCCCAAGTGGCTGGGCAGCTTTCTTGTCTGAACACCTGAGGTCTCATCTAAGCAGCACTCACAAAGGAGGCTCAGAAAAACATAGTCACAGTATGTCTTTGATATGTTATTGTTATTCTGACCTGTGGTAACTGCAAAATAATTGAGCTAAGAAATAAAGCATACTATTTATTTAAATAGCTTAGCCATAGAAATTCCGTAGGGAAAAAATGTCCCACATTTCACCCAAAAAGTTGGTCTCATATTGTTAGGACATTCAGTTTCTCTTTTGGCAAGTGTCTTTGGCCAGGCGCCCTGGAAACAGACCTTGACTCCTAAGAAGTGACTTGTTGGGAAACATTCCCAGGAAACCAACAGGGGCGTAGGGAGTGGGCCTGGAAAGGGAAGGAGGCCCCTCCAGGGTGCCGTATCCAACAAAGCCCCACAGAGGCTGGCTTGGGCTTAGTTTCTCCTGTGAACTCTGGTAAGAGTGCAGGTCACACCTTGGCCTTGTCCCCATCATGGTTGACAGAGCTGGAGCATCCTATTCCCTGATCTGTGGGTCAGTGCATGTGCCAGGCACCGTTTAAGCACTTTAAATTAGTGACATACATGTTATCACATTTCATACACTGAGACACGCAAAGCGTTTGGAACAGAGCTGTAAATTTTGGATTGTTATTATTTCACCACCATTATCACCCCTTCCCTTACTCCTCCTGTTTCTCCAGAGTTAAAGTAAAACCTCATCTCTCTTTTATCTCTAGGACCTTGTTCTCATTCTTATGCACCATGTTACAAATGCGAACCATTACATCTCTGTCCTTTCCCCCACGAGTCCTCCTGCTAAGTCTCCTTTGAGAACCTGTCTGGCGTCCCAGCTGAGGGCTGGAGGTGACCAGCGAAGGGCTGGTGATGAAGGTGTCTTTGGTTAGAGGTGTAATTGAAATCCCCCTGGATGTGGCCCCATGGGCTTCTCCTGTGCATTATTAAATTGGGATGATAAATGAGTGGGACCAGGTATTTTAATCTTTCCCTGGAGATGTGGCTCTTACACATGTGGTCTCCCTGGGAATGTTTTCCCATAGGTGCAACTTTGTCAAGAGTCATTGCCAGCCTGAGGATCCAGATTTCCCCAATCAATGGATCCTTCAAAAATATAAAGTTCTAAAAACTAGGAAATTATTTATAGACTTCTGAGAGAATTGTAGTATAATTATAAAGGAAGGAGGGCAGTCTTTATGCAGAACGTCTAATTGTTCTTGTGAGGAAGCTGATCCAGGTTTTAGAGAAAAACATTTGTGTGTGTACACCAGGGAATTTAGAAGTTTACCTTCTGATGCTACATGAAAATGAGTTGGCTTGATATCAAATAAATTTCATTTTCTTTAAAAAAAAAAGGAGGAGGAGAGGAAGAGAAAGAGGAGGCATCAGATAAGCAATTGCTAAATCTAGAAAGAGATTAGCAGTCAGGATGTTTCCACTTGCTTCCTCTTTCTTCCATTTTCCACAAGATTTTATTCCCTAGAATATATGGAAGAGTCATAAAAGCATATACTTTCAGAGCCGAATGGAAGATCCTTTAGTAATTGTCACCCCATTTGACAGATGAAGCAGTGGATGCCATCCTGAGAGGATAAGTAACTTGTCCAAGATGCAAGCCTGGTTGATGTGAGGGCAGAGGCTCAAACATGGGTCCACGGAGCCAGGTGCAGTGCTCACTCCAGGCTCTCCTTCCACCACCCTCCACCTTGCCTTGTGCTTTAGTCACACTGATTTTCTCTTCCTTCCTCAAGTATTCCAACAACCTGGCGTCACTGGCTCCCTGCTGCTTGGGGCGTGGCCCCCTGACCTCCTCCCAGCAGCTTCCTCTCCACCCAGGCTCTCTCCATCAGGTTACCCTGGTTTAAGTCTTGCATAGCACATGGAGCCATCTGACATTTTCTTTGCCTTGTTTTTTGCATTGCCTACATCTCCTCTTGGAATGTCAGCTACAAGCCAACATGCTGTATTCCCAGCGTTGAACAGTGCCCAGCTCATGAACGTTCCCCAACAAAAATGGCATTAAAACAGAATGAACTGGGGCCTCCCTGGTGGTGCAGTGGTTGGGAGTCCGCCTGCTGATGCAGGGGACACAGGTTCATGCCCCGGTCCAGGAAGATCCCACATGCCGCGGAGCGGCTGGGCCCGTGAGCCATGGCCGCTGAGCCTGCGCGTCCGGAGCCTGTGCTCCGCAACGGGAGAGGCCACAACAGTGAGAGGCCCACGTACAGCAAAAAAAAAAAAAAAAGAATTAACCGGACAGAGGACAAATGGGCAGGTTTCTTGGGTGGTTCATATTGTCAGGTGAGACCCATGTTGAAAGCGGGTGGAGTTATGGTCTAGATTAGTACTGTCTGATAGACATAAAGAACGTAAGTCACAATTTTATATTTTCCAGTAGCCACATTAGAAAAAGTGGGAAGAAATAGGTGAAATTAATTTTAGTAATGTATTTTATTTAACCCAGTATATCTAAAATATTATCATTTCAACATGTAATCACTATTTTATAAATTATTAGTGAAGTATTCTGCTGGCTTGCTTTCATCCCGGCTCTTTGAAACCCCATATGTAATTTGCACTTACAGCACGTCTCAATTTGGACCCTGCATTTTCATCAGAAACACTTGATTGGCATTTAGATATCATAAAATACATAGTTGAAAAATTAGATTCACATACTTATTAAATCTTTTCTAACAATTGAATTTGTTATCAGTTTTTAAGTTTAGTTAAAAATTAATAAAACTTTAAAATTCAGGTCCACAGTCACGAGCAACGTTTCAAGCACGCAGTGCCGCACGTGGCTCATGGCTGCGGGGGTCCGTATCGGTGGCATCTGGCTGTTGGCTTCGAAGTTCCTCTGCCCTTCCTGCCCTCCATCAGCCCCGCGGCACGGAGCCTGGTGGGTGGGGCCCGCCGGGGCAGAGCGCCAGGGCCTTTGCTCCAGGATGAATGACTGGGCCTCCAGCCCATCGGTCTCTGGCCATCATGTTAAGAGACAGGAGTCGGTAAATCCCTTTAAGTAAAGTTGTTTTATTTTGAGTTGTTCTGGAAGAAGGTCAAGGTCAGGGGATTCTCACACTGCCCACAGAGAACGTGTAGTCCAGGGTTGAACACAAAGCACGCATGTGAGCCTCTCTCGAAGTGGGTAGCATCAGGCTCTTGGAGCCCCTCGGGGCTTAGAAAACAGAACATCACATAAAACAGAGGGCCTGACTCTCGAGCAGCCCTGCTTGGGTAGCTGTGACAGTGAGCCATGGAAGCATTGAGAGTTTATCTGTCCAGGAAGGCTTCTTTCCTCAGATCCTCCGCAAGGCCCTGAACTAATGAGCATCCCTCCTCCAAAGCATGTTTTGAGATCCACAGCCCCTCCGTATCCATCTCATCCTGACCTCTACTGCAATCCTGGCCTGGCAGCCCTGCGTCTCCCTCAGTTCCCAGGGAGCTTAATGATGCAGGGGCAGATGAGTTATTTCTCACAACTTTCCTACACTTGTCCAGGAGGCCTGGGTATCATGCCATGAGCTGATTCCACCAGCAACCCCAAAGGAAACTTTCATGGTGCATGCATCCCTTGGGAGAACAAGGGTCATCAGATGTCACAGGCTTCTGTCATGGCTCTAAGTTAATTACGAAGTGACTGTTCTTCTCTGCTAAGAACATTAGCAGAGTAACTCTAATTGAGATATCCAGAGCACAGATGGCCAGATAGGCAAGGGGTCTGATGAGCAGACAAAGGCTAAAGTTTGTCTTGAGGAAAACTATCTCACATAAATTCTTAAATCACAAACAATTTGCAGGTAGAGCTCTTTCCAAACGAATGAGCTATCAAGAATGGAATTTTTAGAAGACATCCCTACTTTAAATCCCACTCTACAACCTCTGGGTAGATCATTTGGTATCCTTCTGTTTTCATTATCTTTCAACTCACTTTCATAAAGAACCTACTATGTATTTCACTCCTAGGCATTGTGCTAGGCACTGGGAGTGAAAAGATGTGAGCCCTTCTCTGCACAAACTCCAGGCTAGTGGAGAGTGCGGCTTCACACAGAGAGCTGGAGTACAAAAGTGGTTCATCATGACTCTTTATCAGACAGAGCACCTGCTGCACGTATGGCTCTGGAGAAAATTCTGGGGCTACAAAGAGATATAAGGCATAATCTACTCTCCAGAAGCTTATAGTATAATCAAGAAGACAGGTATAGAAGATAAAAAGAAAATAGTATGTTTTAGAATATAAGAAGAAGCCACAGGTCAAGCCATGTTCTTAAGTCCAACTTAATAGTAATAAAGATGACGTTTTGATTCAACTTCTGACTCCTCTGTGTATGTTTTAATGGGTTCCCAACTTGGAGCAAGGCAGTGATTAGTCCCTAAAACCAGCACTACAACCAAAGGTGACTAATGAAAACAAGCCATTTATACTTCACAAAGTGTTTTCTCATCTGATATGCCTTTCATCATCCTGACAACCCTGTTGATGGGCATCATTTTTATCACCATGTTACTACAAATAAAATGGAAACCCAAAGAAGCTAAGTGTTGTGGTCAAGATCCTACAAGGAACTTGGACCCAGGTCTTCATACTCCAAAATCTTTACCCACAGTCTCCCATATTTTATCTAAATCACAGTCCTTGTACTGGGAATACCATACAACCCACTGAGGACAGTTGTGCCATCTGATTGTGTGTTTCTTCTTGGAGTTTTTCAACTTCAGACAATGAACTCCTCCAACCTTTCCCTTGCAATATGCCTCATTTTGCTTTAGCAGCTTTGGTGGTTGGTGTTTTTGTCGTCCCCACCCCCTGCCCCTAGTCTGTTTAAAGAAATAAAACAAACTGTAGTAGGATAAGGGTATTAGCTCCCAAGTTGGCTTGGTAAGATTTGGGAAAAGGATGGAGGCAGTGGGCCATTCCTTTTATAAGCTGATGAATCTGGAGTTCATTTAGCCTAATTATTTCTTAGTTAGCAAGCTCTGCTTGTGCCATCCTTATGGCTGTATTTTTAGAAGTCTTAGATTATTATAGCAACTGTGAAAAAGAATGGGAAAAGAAATCTGGTTCCCAATATACATCTGCTTAATTGTTTCTTGAGTTAGATTTGTCTTCATCCAGCCCTCAGAGGATACTGCACCCATCCTTGTGTGGTTGTTGATGGAGCTACCAGCTGATGAGATGTGTTTCAGGGTGCTGCAGGTCCTCCTCCTCATCCAGTGGTTTATTCTGGGTACCAGATGGACCTGGGAGGGTCGAGGTGGAAAAGGCCAAATAAGAAGCGTGCATAACTGTGACATGACATCTCCCTCGTGGTGCCAAGTGAAACATTAACAATTTGTGTTGAGTCTGATATTCTAGCCATGGCACTTGAGCCTCGTTCAAGCTGATGTGATAAGAGGAAGAGATTGTAATGGGACAGCCCCACTGTGCACTGGAGAGTGACAAGGGATTCAGGAAGTAAATAAATATGGTAAATTATTGGGCTGCATCAGAGCAGCCAAGGGCAGGGAATGTTAGCCCTTCAACGGTTTCTCTCACCTGTGGTTAATTACAGAACAGCTCTGAAGGAGTTGTAGAGGAAAACCCGAGTAGGGAATACTCTGAGCATGAAGGGTGTGACCTGACGCTTCACTGCCGCCCCTGCACCCTACAGCAGCCATCGCTCCCCACCTGCCCTGCCGCTGTCCCAGGGGCTCACTTGGTCTCCTCACCCACTGAGCTCCCATCAGCATCTCCCCCTAGGGAACTGCATTCTGTTTTCCATAAGTCCGCGGCACTGAGGGCCTGCCCCAACAGCCTGGTCACCCAGCACTGTGACAGGGAAGTCGCCTTGGCCTGGATTCTCTGGGTGTTCCTAAACTCCACAGCTGAGCTCTCTCTGTCCAGGGTAGGGTCAGATAGGACACATCGTTGGACTTCCCACGTTGTCAACAGCAGCGCTGTCTGTCTCTAGCTGCTTGGTTTTCTCCGGCTCCTCCTCCTGCCAAGTCTTGGCTCTTCTTTCACATCCTCACTGGTTCATTGCTGAGGGGCTACTGTGCCTTACTGCCAGGCCCATCCAACATAGTTTATTTTCCTTCAGCATTTACAGTATTTCAAGAGAAAAAAATGCAAGATATGGTTGTGGGACCAGTGAAATAATCTATTTTGCCTTTTGTTTCCCCAGAAGAAGTATGATACAGTCCAGTGAGGAGAAGGGAGATGATAAAAATATTTTGAAGAAGCTTAGAGTCCCAGAATAATAAAGAATGAAGAAATGCAGATAACAGAGTATAAGGAATTAGAAAAGTGGTCATAGTTGAGTCCAGAGCTACTATGAAGATATGAAATGAGATCAGGGTGGTGGAAGGCTAGGGAAAGAGATGAAAAAGAGGAAGAAAAACGGGAGACGGAAAGTTAAGAGTTGAGAGGATGGAGAAATTTTTTAAGCAACCCCTAATCCTGTAATGTAATTATAGTCATTACATTATGACTGTAATTATAGTCATAATGATGTGGACAGTTTAAAGTCATTATATTTTATTTGCTATTTAATACAATTTTCATAATAGAATAAAAGTCCCCAGAAGCCCAGCATATGGCACTGTAAAAATCCCCTTGATTTGCAAATACCTTGCAAAATCCTGTTGTTTAGCTATTAAGGCTGTCTACTAACTGCACAAGTGGATTGTTGGGGTGAATTTCAACAGGAGTTTGAGGTTGTGAGTGTATCAGAAGCCAAAAATGTTCTAAGAAATGTAAGAAGAAAATAAAAGCCTAAACTGAAACAAATGGGCACCAGGCTTCTAGTTGAATAACAAAGTGTGTTGAATTTGCTGAGTCCAAAAGTCAAAACACTATGGATCTGCTCATTATACTAAATTATTTATATCAATAAAACATAATCAAGGAAACAGCAGACCTTAGTGATGAGTTTTCAAGTTCATCAGAGATTCCGACAATAGTGACATCAGCCATTGATTCTTAGTTGTTGCCATGGCTACTAGATGCCACTAGGATAACCCTGATCATCTTTATTCCATAACTGATGACATTTCAGAGGTGAGTTTATCTGATTAGGAACACTATAGGAAGCATCATCATTTTAAATTAATTTTGTAGTGATTAATTTTCTTCACATTAAGGAATAAAGAGCTTTTAAATTCTTTGAACAATACAGTAATTTAAATGATTATCATGTATACAGTAGGAAACTTTTTCAAAAAAAAGGAAATTTCTCTTTTATGAAAAATGCAGTTACATGTATTTTTCCAGGTTTATTGAGATATAGTTGACATATAACTGTGTAAGTTTAAGGTGTACAATGTGTTGATTTGATACACATACATATTGCAAAATGATTACCACCATAGTGTTAAATAACACCAGCATTACACCGTATAATATACTATTTCTTTTTTTTGTGTGTGTGTGTGTGTGTGTGTGTGTGTGTGTGTGGTACGCAGGCCTCCCACTGCCATGGCCTCGCCCGTTGCGGAGCACAGGCTCCGGACGCGCAGGCTCAGCAGCCATGGCTCACGGACCCAGCCGCCCCGCGGCATGTGGGATCCTCCCGGACCGGGGCACGAACCCATGTCCCCTGCATCGGCAGGCGGACCCCCAACGACTGTGCCACCAGGGAAGCGCCCTATTTCTTTTTTATGATGAGAATATTTAAGATCTACTCATTCTCTTAGCAACTTTCAAGTATAAAATACAGTATTGGGCTTCCCTGGTGGCACAGTGGTTGAGAGTCCGCCTGCCGATGAGGGAGACACGGGTTCGTGCCCTGGTCCGGGAGGATCCCACATGCCGCGGAGCGGCTGGGCCCGTGAGCCACGGCCGCTGAGCCTGTGTGTCCGGAGCCTGTGCTCTGCAACGGGAGAGGCCACAACAGTGAGAGGCCCGCGTACCGCAAAAAAAAAAAAAAAAAAAAAAAACCAATACAGTATTAACCATAATCACCATTCTGTACATTCGTTTCTCAGAACTTATTCGTCTTACAACTGGAAGTTTGTGCTCTTTAACCAATATCACCCCTTTTCCCCCACACCCCTGGTAACCACCATTTTAATCTCTGTTTCTATGACTTAAGCACTTTTAGATTCCACATATAAATGAGATCATGCAGTATTTCTCTTTCTCTGTCTTTTTTCATTTAATTTAGTGCCCTCAAGTTCCATTCATATTATCACAAATGGCATGATGTCCTTCTTCACATGGCTGAATAGTATTCAGTTGTGTGCGTGTATATATATATATATATATATATATATATCGCACCTTCTTTATCCATTCATCCACTGACAGACACTTAGGTTGTTTCCATATCTTGGATATTGTGAATAATGCTGCAGTGAACATGGTGATGCAGATATCTCTTTGAGATCCTGTTTTTATTTTCTTTGGATATGTACCCAGAAGTGGGATTGCTAGATCATATGGTAGTTCTATTTTTAATTTTTGAGGAATGTTCATACTGTTTTCCATAGTGGCTGTACCAATATTTACATCCTCACCAGCAATGCCCAAGGGTTGTCTTTTTCCCATATCCTTGCCAGTACTTGTTATTTCTTGTCTTTTTGATGGTAGCCATTCTAATGGATGTGAGGTGATATCTCACAGTGGGTTTGATTTGCGTTTCTCTGATAATTAGCGATGTTGAACATCTTTTCTGGACCTACTGGCCATTTGTATTTCTTCTTTGGAGAAATGTCTATTCAGTTCCTCTGCCTATGTTTTAGTCAGAGTGTTTGTTGTTGTTGTTTATGTTTTTTGTTTCATTTGTTTTTTGCTATTGAGCTATTTGAGTTCTTTATACATTATGGATATTAACCCCTTATCAGATATATGATTTGCAAATATTTTCTCCCATTTGGGGGGCTGCCTTTTCATTTTGTTGTGGCTTCCTTTACTGTGCAGAAGCTTTTTGGTTTGATATAGTCCCACTTGTTTATTTTTGCTTTTGTTGCCTTTGCTTTTGGCTCAAATCCCCCCCAAAAAAAAATCGTTGCCAAGACCGATGTCAAGGAGCTTTTTCCTTATGTTTTCTTATAGGAGTTTTATGATTTCATGACTTACGTTCAAGTCTTTAATTTATTGTGAGTTGATTTTTGTATATGGTGTAAGATAAGGGTTATATTAATTTTTTTGATATATATCTTTAAGCTTTAAAAATTATGCTTCCTTGAGGTATCAGACCGTCATTGTGATCTCTAACTGTAGGGGTGGGGTGGCTTTAAAATAATTTCAATTCTCTCATCTCTAATTTGTCTCCTGTTTTTCTTCTTTTTTCTCTCATTTCTCAAAGCGCAATTCTTTGGCATTGAGCCACTTACCTAAAATCATATAGTGTATCACTGCAACAAGAATCCCTGGGATTACGTTTGTTTAGTTTACTTCATTAGAGGTCTAGTCTGATTTGTATAGTGCTGCTGGCATGCCTGGTGGGTCGGTGAGCTTCCCTAGGATCTCAGTCAGTCCATAGCCAGCCATTCAGATGACTCAAACAGGTGCTGAAAGAGATTAATAGACAAATATGCCAGGCACTGTGCTAGATCCTGGATGTATCCCTTAAAAAGCAAACAGACAAAATCTTAAAAATCTTACACTCCCTGTGAAAGACAGATGACAGTTATCCTTTTTCAGAAGAAATTTTCTTGGACATTCATTAAGGCCTTGCTATGAAGGTACTGCAGAAGATATAACAGGTCTCTTCTCTTTAAAAGAATTTCGTACAGCCAACCAACAGATATTCATTGTTTTAATCGGTGTAGGTCATCTGCTGTAAAAAACAGCCCCAAGATCACAACGGCCTAGCATAACAAAGGTTTGTTTCTCACTTACCCAAAGTTCCCAAGTAGATGTTTCTGGTTGGGTGGCTTTCCTCCAAGATTTAATCAGGAACCCAGGTTTCTTCCATCTCATGATCCCACTATCTTCAATGCTGGCCTCTAAGACCATCACAGACGGGAGATAAATATTGGATACCTGTCCTCCTCTGCCTAGAAGTACAATAATAAACATGAATTTCTACTCCTATCCCATTAGCTCGATTTAGTCATTTGGCCTTGCATAGATGCAAGGGGACTGGGAAATGCTGTGTACAGCCGTGCAGCCACTTCCCAGAAACAAGTATACACTATGGGAGGGAAATGTGAATCTTGGGTAGTCAACTAGTCATCTCTTTGAAGCTCTACATTTAAAACTCTAGGCAGAAGGATAACTAACTAATGAAACGAGACAGCCTGTCAAGCATTCGATTCTTCTGACAGCCTGAAGTATAGAGTAAAATAAAGGCAATAGGCATGGTTTTTAGAAATAACTAGTTCTAACCACTGTTGCTATGTAACTCCTGCAGCATTGTTTCACTGTTATGGAGTTCTGTTACCATCACTGCCATCATCTGTTGATGTGAGTGACCTTGAAATAAATGAGTGACCAGAACCACATTAATTTCAAGTTTTGATAGACTCGTGGGAGTAAATATTGCTGTCCACAAGTTGCAAAGGATGAAAGGAGAGTAAAACATGATTCGTTTCAGCTCCCTGCTATGGTAGTATTAAAAGAGCTGAAAAAGTCTGGGTGTGTGAGATGAATGGAAACAGGACCATTATCTAAGGTTATTCAGGATGTGAAGTGCACAGCGATAGGGGCACCGTTCAGATGCAGACTGTGTTAATGGTGTCCTCCTGGAATTATGTGGCTATTCTGGAAAGGACTGAAGGAAAATTTTAGCAATGGAAAAATTTTCCTTACTATTTTCCTTACTAAGTAAGGAAAAAAATAGTGTTTTAAACATAGTTTATGATACATTAACTCGAAGTTCACATTGGGACCCAGCAGATAACTTTCCTTTTACATTTTTCTGGCATAAGTTCTGATCAAGTTTTTCTGGAAACAGTATATAAGGAAGTCTTGTTCATTAAGCAGGTATTTCACATTTCTGTGAAGAAATGGAAAGTAAAATCAAGAGGAAGAGAGTTGAGAATAGAAAGAGAAACAGAAGATGGGAGGCTCAAGGAGCTGTAACATACTGAGATTTAAATGAGTGGATGGAGAGACCTCTCTGAGCCTCTGATCATTCATCTGTGAAATGGGAAGCTTAAACGAGGAGGTCTGACACCATTCCTGTGTAGAGTGTTCAAAGAAACATAGAATGTAGAGCAATCTGTTTCAGGGGTTTCTGTTTTACCCAACAAATACCACATAAAACAAGAACAGTAGTTCTGTGACAGAAACACTGGTCTGCGAGTCAGAAAAGCTGGATTCTAATACTGGCTCTGCTACTAATACCATGCTAATACTGCTCTTGCAGTCAATTATTTCCTTGTTCTGAGCCTCAGTATACCCATTTCTGAGTCTCAGTTTATCCACCTATAAAAAGAACATTTGAAAAAGAACATCAGGGACTTCCCTGATGGTCCAGTGATTAGGACTTCTCCTTCTAATGCAGGTGGTGTGGGTTCAGTCCCTGGTCAGGGAGCTAAGATCACACATGCCTCGAGGCCAAAAAGTCAAAACATAAAACAGAAGCAATATTGTAACAAATTCAATAAAGACTTTAAAAATGGTCCATATCAAAAAAATATTTTAAAAAAACACAGGTGTTCTACAAGGTTGTTCCTACTCTTTCTTTAAATATTTACTTATTTATTTATTTTGGCTGTGCTGGATCTTAGTTGTTGCACATGGGATCTTCGATGCAGCATGTGGCCTCTCGGTTGCCCAGTGGCGTGTGAGATCTTATTTCCCCTACCAGGAATTGAACCTGCACCCCCCTGCACTGTAAGGTGAAGTCCTACCCACTGGACTGCCAGGGAAGTCCCTGTTCCTACTCTTAATATTCTGTGATTCTAGAGTTTTTAAATGGATGGGTGTTTTTGCCCTAAGACAAATAAAAAAGATGTGAGTGTCATTGAATCTCCACATTGGAGTCAGACTGCATGGGAAGATCTCACCAAAGAAGAAACATAAGTAAGAGAGTATGTGGTCTTTTCAGTTAGTCTGTCCCAGGTGTTACTGCTTGTTAAACATGTACTAAACTCTTTTTTTAAAAATTTATTTATTTTATTTATTTTTGGCTGTGTTGGGTCTTCGTTGCTGCTCATGGGCTTTCTCTAGTTGCAGCGAGCAGGGGCTACTCTTCGTTGCCGTGCGCGGGCTTCTCATTTTGGTGGCTTGTCTTATTGCAGAACACAGGGTCTAGACGTGCGGGCTTCAGTAGTTGTGGCATGTGGGCTCCATAGCTGTGGCTTGTGGTCTCTAGAGTGCAGGCTCAGTAGTCGTGGCGCACGGGCTTAGTTGCTCCACAGCATGTGGGATCTTCCCGGACCAGGGCTCAAACCCGTGTCCCCTGCATTGGCAGGCGGATTCTTAACCACTACGCCACCAGGGAAGCCCCTGTACCAAACTCTTTAACTCTTTAGGTATGATCAGATTTATACAGAAAACTGAAACACATGCCACCCTTCTGATAGGGTTTTTGAATTCTAAATCTATAGAAAGATTTCTTTTGCCAGTGGTCAATTTAATTTCACCTGTTTTCCTTGTTTACTAAGCTTCCCTTGATTGGCTGATAGTCACCTTCAAAAATGTGTTTTGTATATTTGAAATTTGCTAAGAGAATAGATCTTAAATGTTCTCACCACCAAAAAAAAAAAAAAATTGAGGTGATGAATGGGTTAATTAGCTTGACTGCGGTGGTTATTTCACACTATATCAACATATCACAGTGTATAATTTAAATACATACAATTTTTATTTGTCAATTATACCTCAGTGAAGCTGGGGAAAAACCAAAAGCAAAAACTGTTCTGAGCATCTCCTGTGCATATTGAGCTTTTGTAGTCACTGTGAATATGAAAGAAAATAAAAGGAAAAAGATAATAGGCCTGATCTCATAGAGCTTCTACTTAATTCCAATAGGTATGGGAAGTAGGTAATTGGAGGGATAATTTTAAAAACTGAATTGTAAACCTGGCTGCAGCACTGTTGGGGCTCTTAAACATGTCATGTAAAGGAACATGAGCCATATTCCTATAAAGGAACATGTAAAGGATATTTATTAAGTACTTGTAGGTTGAATGAATGTGCCTAGGAAATATCTACCTGCAACAAAGGCAGCCGATGAACAAACTTATCAGTCACTGTTATGGCTATTAGTGGAGAAAAATAGTAATAACATTAGCCTCCCTTGAGAATTTCTAACCACAGACCTGCTTTCTTGTGGTTTGGATTTTGAATCCATATTACACGTTCAGTATGGGTAACTCTAAGAGGAGATATAAATAAAAATAATGCCCGTGATAGCACTTCTGGGAGACAGCCAAAGCAAATGGAAATTCTCTTGGTAGGAAAGCATCCTCAACCAAAGAGCCTCAGGATACCTACAGATTAACTTCAGCCAAATGTGAGATCTCAATGAAAAGTTACCAAATACATAAGGAAATGAGCTGTAATGGTGGGAGTCAGCAAGAGAGAGAGGAGAGAAAGGAAAGAGATGGGGGTGGGGGAGACAGATTGATTTAGACTGCCAAGGACTTTAGCTATTGGAATTACCAGATACTGAATATGAACTAACTGGAATTCTTACAATCTGTCAATGTTTAATAAATTACTGCAGAATTTAGTGGGATAAAACAACCATTTGTTACACTCATGGAGTCTGTGGGTCAGGCATTCAGGGTCCAGGGGAAATGGTTTGTGTCTGCTCCGTGTTGCTGGGGTCCACAGCTGGAAGGCTGGAGTGACTCAGCCACAGGCTACTCTGAAGGCTCCTTCACTCATATTTCTGGTGGTTCCTGCTGGCTGTGGTTGAGACCTTAGCTGGAGTTATCAGCCAGAGCGTCCAAATGTGACCTCACCTCGTGGCCTGGGCTTCCTCACAGCATGGTGGCTGGTTCCCAGAGCATCTGTAGAGAGAGCCAGGGAGAAGAGTCTCACCTTTTCTAACCTAGCCTCAGAAGCTTGATGTGTGACTTCCACAGCATTCCGGTGGTCAGGGAATTCACAAAGGCTTGGCCAGGCTTGAGGGAAAGGAAAATAGACTTCACCTCTTGATGAGGGTTGGCAAGGTTCTGAGGGGGAGTTTGGCACTAGAAATATTGTTGCAGCCATTTTATAAAAAGATAATCTGTCATAATAGGTAAAAATATTTGAACAAATAAGAGATGGAAGTGGGGTAGGGGGATAATGAGATAATAGACTGTTAAAATTGACCAGTTAGGTTTGAAAAAAGAACAAGCTAGAACTTATAGAATTATAGAATATATAATCATTGGAATTTGAAATTCAGTAGATGGATTAAATAGCGTATTAAATATCCTTTTTAAAAGAATTAACATACTGGAACACAGAGCTTAAGAAAGTACCCGGAATATGTTATAGAGAAATAAGAAGGTACAAAATTTGAAAGTAGTTTGAGACAGGGAAGGTAGTTTGAGAAAGCCTAATAGGTAGAACTGGGGGTTCAGGAAGGAGAGAATAGAGACAATGAGGAAGAAGAAATACTTGAAGATGTAAAAGCTCAGAATATTTTCTAGGATATATGAATGATATTAATACTCAGATTCTGGGAGTACTGTGAATCTGAAGAAAAAAATAAAAGGAACTCCACACCTGAATATATTACAAACAATGAGATTGCAGATAAAGAGATAGTCTTAAAAGCAGACAGAGGAAAAGGTTACCTGTAAAGGAATAGCACTTAAAGAGACCATTGGCTTCTCTACAGCCACTACAGTATACTGGAGACAGTGAAATAATGTCCTCAAAATGCTGGTAGTCGGTAACTGTCAACTTAGAATTATGGATCCAGTGAAACTATCTTAAAAGCATGAGAACAAAATAAAAACATTTTCAGATTTTTTTTGAAATAGAGCATTTCATAGATGGGCCCTTATTTACAGAATTTCTAAAAGATGTCCTTTAGGAAGAAGAAAAATTTTCTCAGAAGGAAGGTCTTAAATGTAAGAAGGAATAGTCATCAAAGAAATTGGCAAACAATATTCTGTATTAAACAGTATAATAATGTCTAATTTGTCAGGTCAAAGAAAAACGAAACTAAAGAAATATACTGGACAATAGTAGCATTTAAGTTGGGAGGGGTTGAACAGAATTAGACTCTTCTAACTCCCTTACAGTGTTTGAGAGGAAGGAAAATACATCAATTAAATTAGACATTGTCAAGGTAAATAGGCATGGCAAAATTTTAAGGGAACCACCAAAAGAATAGAGATAACTTCCAAACAAGTAGAGCAAAATAATTTTAAAAAGCTATTATTATAATAAGAAAAATATATAGTTCAAAGGAAGATGGTAAAAAATGGGCATAGAGAAGTTGAATGAGTACGATAAGGTAGAAATAAGTACAAATATCAATTTGCACAGTAAATGTCAGCAGATCAAATGAACCAGTTAAGTGCTTCACAACTCACGTTACGAGATTACTATACATTTAATGCAAAAGCCAGAAAAGGATAATCTGAGAAAGGAAAATTACTGAGTCAATCTTATGCTCATCCACATAATTATAAAGTCATGGCTTGGTGGGAAGGCTGGCAACCATGAAAGCAGCAAAGAGCACAGCGCCTGCACCTGTCACTCCTGCTATCAGGATGCCTCCAAGGACAAGATCGTGCCTTCTTCTGGTTTATTTCTTGGGTGGAGGTTGGCAGGAGGTCTTTACTGATATCAATTCATTTGAGGCTGTCTCTTAATATTCATGACCTGAGGCTGCTACCCAGTGCCTGTGTTATATAACAGCACCTCTTTTACGACCCAAGATGTCACAGTCTGATGAGTAATGAAGTGCTTGTGGGAGTTATTGAAGGATTAACTGTAGACTCTTAACCAATCCAAGAGTTGCAGGAGATGAGGCACCATCATAAAGAATTTATCAAAGTGATTTGTCTCTGTTGCTGTGGACAGATTACATTCTCATTCTGTCTCTGAAAGTTTATAACCAGTCTCTGAGTAGTTACAAAATGTATTATTAATAGTCCTTAGAAAAGCAATACATTTCGGCATGGTTTAAGCATTGCTCAAGTCCAGAAATTTGCAACAATCAGACCTGACCTCATAATATCACTGCCTCTTAAAATTTGACCCTCCTGAAACAAAACCTAAAGCAGTATTATGTCTCTCCCTTTGGATGCAGAGGACCTACCTGTCATCTACTCAGTGGCATGTTAAAGCTTGAGTTGGCAAATTAGGTTACAGTTACAAGCGTGGATTTGCCTCTCTTCCTTCCTCTCTCTATGAGAGCTGTCACTGAGAAAAGGGCAAATAAAAAGGGATGCAAACCGCTCATAGGATTAGACTGGGTATCTGAACTGGGCAGAGTAGATGCTGCCTAGTTGTAAACTTTGGTCGATTCCTGGTGAAGAGGGAAAGTGCAGGGACTTCTCTTCCAGGCACTGATCTACTTAGTGCATAGCCCTGAGCTCTGCCTATTGTGAGGAAGTCAGAGACCCAGGCAGTTTTTGCTAGAGGAAAGGATCTCCCCAACATGAAGGTCTCCAGGGGGAGTTGTTTCGTGTGTTTCCCTCAGGGACCGTTTGGAAGGGTAAGACAGGAATCAGGTGCCCCTGAGTCCCACGGTGAAAATACCATCCATACTCCACGCTTGTTTCCATCCAGCTACGAGAGGGCATTTTGCAAAGGCAGGAAAGCACACTAGGTGTTTCTCTGGAACCTGGTTTGGAAGGCCGTGTGGTGGGTCCAGGCCAGGAGGAGCTGGCTGCTGGGTCCTGCTCCCTCTTGGTAAGAGTAGGTGAACTAGAGTGGCAGAACTCCAGAGATGTCCCTCGGGTACTGGTGTGTCCATCCCTGTCCCTGAGGCAGCTGTCCATCCACCTCCCACTCCTGCAACTCAGGGGGCAGAGGTGGAGCCCCAGCAGTGCTCACACTCTCCAGCATCGCCAGTGCCGCCTGCTACACGTGTCCCTCCTCCTCAGACCTGCCCCCTCAGCAGTAGCCATCCTTAGTACTTTGAGGAAAGCAAAAGGAATTCCTCATCCAGAGTGGGAGGGCAAGGGAGCAGGGGCAAGGCAGAAAGAGACACAGAGAGCACAAGGAATTGGACATCTTCTCACACTATGAACGAAGGGCAAAACATTGTGTAGGGACACTTTTTTGTTGTTCTTGAGGATGGGTAGGGTTTCTTTTTTGTCTTGGAGGGACACCTCTATTGAAAAAAAAGATGGTGTCGTTTAAGACTCTTGGACTAAATTTGGAGTATGAAGAGCAGTTTCAGGATTAGCTGATTGTTAGTGCAGCTGAGAAAGCATTAAAACAGACCCTGTCTGTGCCAACAGACCTGTGGACGTGCCTGGAAATAGTAGGAGATTTTACCTTTTCTGTTTGTTTTTGATTTAAGGTAAATGTGAAATGCTAAGTTACTCATTTGCTGTTTTCAGAATTCTTCTGCCTGATTTTTACATTGCAAGTGGTGCAGATGCTAGTGGTTAGAAGTAGCAATTGCATTTTACAAAAGAATTGTATTGAAATTTTTCTAGCAATATCATTATTCTACATGTCTGCCTGTTTTAGCATGACAAGAGGAGGTGAGAAACAAAACCAAGCTTTAATATTATGCTAAATCAATTTGACCTTTAATATTGCTGTTTATGCTTTACTGTTAAGTATCCAAGATATCAGTATTATTTTGGTTTAATATGAACTGACTGTGAGCTGTATTAAATAACAAGTGTTTGCCATTTGCGCTTTGACAAGCTTGCATTCAAAACTTGGTCCTATCATTTACTAGCTGCCTCAGTGTCCTCATCTGTCTAGAAGGAATAATATAACCTACCATGCAGAGGGTTGTGAGGATTAAGGGAGATTACTTATCACCAGTTCCACGCACAATACCTGGTACCTAATAGATGCCAAATAAATAGTAGAAATTATTCCTTATTCACATAGCTCTCTAGTAAGGGCTCTGGGCTTGATGACTGTGGTTTAAGCTTGAATGAGAAACTTTGAGGGGAAAAAAGAGCATAATTCTCATTCAGACAGAAGGCTAGACACCTGATGAGGTTCATGCCCAGCCAACAGCCTGCAAGGTCTAGAGCTGCCAGTGAGAACTACCTGAGAATTAAATTCCTTTCCCTTCCCTTTTCTCCTTCAGACTCTTAAATCTAGTAAATTGGACTGGAAATGTCAGAAATCTGAGCTACGTGAGGCCATAGGATATAGGAGAAGATCATGAATTTTCCAGTCCTGGTTCTGCTCTTTACCAGCTGGGTGCTTTAGTTTGTCTCCTCACTTATTAAATGAGTGGTCCAGTGAGGTAGCGTATGTGGAAATGGCAGCAAGTAACAGATACACAGCGCCTGGAGTCCACGTTCCTTGTTCTCACCCAGCCCACCTCCCATACCCCACCTTTGGCTCCTCTTCTGTGTTGGAAAATCCAGTGCTTTCTAGCAGGCCATCTACCACTTTGGAATAGCTTCTTGGTGTCATCCAGGCATGTTTGTTGAGCAACCCTGGAGCACAGAGCTCCACAAACCAGAGACATGCCTTAGGGACGACCAGGCAAGCCCATTCCATAGCCCAAAAGACCATTTCCAGGAGAAAAGTTTTATTCTTACAGTTGTTACATAGGAAACAGTGGGTTGATCTCTGCCTCAAGTGGCTTACAATTCATTGACAAAATGTAGAAAAATTTAAATGTAAGATTGGGAGAAGAAAAGTTTGCACTCATTTAAATAATAATGAGCAGGTTCTTGTTCATGATTTGAGGATAATTATTTTGTTATTTTAGTATTTACAGACCCATATGAAGTAATCCTTGAATTTTCCTTTGGTTTAGTCTTCAGTCTCTGGCTGTCATGATGGGTAGTGTTTTAATATAGGATAGTAGGTCCATTAAAATTCCTCCCAATCACCAAGACCTTCTTGGCACTTAACACATTACTGGTACTAAGCCAGAGTCTTGCAGAATTCAATGTTGTCATCTGTCTGACTTTGTACCTTAATAAACCGGGTCTGTATACTTCCTTTTGCTTCTAATGCTTCTGTAGCCTGTGGTGAGACATCATCCTTTCCTTTATGATAATTGTGTTTTGGTGACCAAAGAAGTGTTTCTGGTGTTCTGAACCTCTCCTGATGGATCTTTTCTCTTCCCTATGAATGTTTGAGGAACTATCAGAGGAAGCCACAGAGAAGTGGACAAGTCCATGAGTGCTGGACTTGCCTTGGCTCAGATGCTTATTGCTTACAGAGTAAAAGCCCCAGTGCTTTCACATATTTATTTAAGAGGTAGATTTATGCAGATGAGAAAACTGAGGCTCAGTGAGGTTAAATCATATACCAGGCTACAGGCTACAAGTAAATAATAGAATTAGAATTTTAGCCCCTGGATTCAGACTTCAAGCCCAGTGTTCCTTTAACTATTACACATTAGCAGTTAGGGGAAATAATGGGTTACCAAAAAGGAAATATAAGTTTTGCAAAAGGAAGAGAAAGAGTAAGTCTTTGAGTCCCGGTATAGTACCAAGTGGCCACTAGTAAGAACAACTTGCATAGGGGCAAAGGAAGTTTTTCGATACCTAGAGGGTGGCTGTGATTCTTATAAATAGGAGAGGCCTCAGGAGAATGGGTCTGGCAGATCAGTCCTTTGAATTGTCCAAACGGTCAAGGAGGCAGTTCCTAAATTGGCACAGAACAGGAAGATGCCCACAGCAGATTCTCCAGGGTCCAGCTGGGTGGATGCCTTGTGGAGACAGAGCCCAGAGCCAAGGATACTAAGAATTGGTTTTGTGGGTTCAAGGGGTGAGTGAAACTCTCATCAGATGTGGAAGATCTATGCCAACTCACCAACTCAGGTATACCTTAAGCCAGGTGTTAAGTGTCTTTGCTTGGCACCTAGCTTGGTTCAGGAACGTGCATTCAGTAAAGTAGTTTCTTGCTTGCAGAGCTACTCGCCTGTGACCGTTTTAGACTTGCTTTTTGTTTTTAATAAAAATACTAGGCTTCTACTGTGTGCTGGGCATCATTCTTGATAGTGAATAATAAATAAGATCTCTGCCTTCCTGGAATGTACAGTTGGGCAATCCCGACAATAAGGAAGTGTTTAAAGTCAGAAAGAGACCCCTACCATGCAGAGATCAAACCAGGTTATTGTGATAGTGGGTGACTGGGTAGCTAGTTTGGTTAAGTGGTGAAGAAAAGCATCTCAGAGTAGGTTAACATTAGACTGAAATCTGAATGAAAAGAAGCACCCTGCCCTGCCGAGGTGAATAAAAAGGAACATGCCAGGTAGGGAAGGGCAAAAGGGGCAAAGGCCCTGAGGTGGGAACATGCTTATAATTGTTGAGGAACAGCAAGGTGGCCAATTGTGTCTGGAGTGTAGTGAGTGAGAGGACCAGTGGAATAAGATATGGTGTACAGGGGTGAACAAAAGCTAGAAGTTTGGGTTAAACCCCCATTGATTGTTTGAGCTACTTATCCACACTTGAGTTTATAAAGAAAGGGATAAGTGAGCCTTTGTTGAGCTTGGTGCTGATGGCAGTAACCGCATCATCTCTAGATCCTGGGATAGTTTGAACAAATGGACAGCGAGAAACCACAAGGAAGAATTGGGGCTCTCTTTGGAAGTGGTAGCTGTTTCATTCATTTATTCATCAAATATTTAATATCTGCTAGATGTAGCTAAGTGCTGGGAATATATAAAGATAAGTTAGAGCTGCCTAGGAAGCTCACAGTCCTGTGTCCTTGTGGGAATGTCCACAAACAGCCCATCTCAAAGTTACATCTTTAAACTGAGATCTTTATGGATACCAAGTCAGGTAATGTCTGTAATAGACACGGCGGCCCTTTGATTTCGGAGTTGGTTGTGGTCTTTCTAAGCAGGAACAATTTAGACCTTTTCCTTAATGCACTTCTGAAAGAGTGCTGGCATCTGCTCTTGCTGGCTGAGGATCGGTGACCGTTGTCTTCCTGCTCTCACTCACCTCTTCTTCCCCACTCATTCCTGAGACCTGCTAGTGTACAATGGCAGGAAGTATGACTCTTTCCCTGGAGGAATATAAAGGGTGCCTAGAGTGCTCTGATTTCCCCTCTCCCAAGATCCAAGCTGCATTCATTTATCACCGAATATTTCCATTTTAAGAAGCTTTAATTCCAGTAAGCACTGATGGAGGTTTGAAGCCCAAACATTTTAATGAAGTCATAAATCAAGAAACCATAGCAGCTCTCTTCATATGTCCTCACACAAAATTATCTGCAGATAGGTTTCCTAAGGTGTTACAGTGCCTACTTCGGGCAGGCAGGAGCATTCCCAGCTTGGGTTTTAATAAGCTATAGTCAGCACAGTCCAAAAGTGGTACGGAGAAACTTGACTTTGTGATTCAAGTGTCAGACACTGCATGCCCTTTTCTCATCCCCATCTCAGATTCTAGCTTTGATCAGACCCAGCCTTAAAGTGGCACATGTCAGTGGGCAAATATTTGTTTCTTTACTTTATCCCTGCCCTTTTAACCGCAGTAACCAGTGTACTCACCATTCACATCAGGTCCCAGATTAATATCCAGCCTCATGTACTCATGGTTGGAATTCCACAGCTATTACCTTTATGTGTTGAAATGAGAAAGTGTGTTATCTACGGACTAAATTCTGTCTTAAAATATTCACTTACTTATAACCTCATACTTAATGCAGTTTTCCTGGGCTCAGTGGCTCTCTGTTTCAACATATTGTGGCTGGTTTATATAGTGTCATGTATTATTTAAATGCATTTATTAAGAAATGGGACATGCACAAGCTTTGCAGATGGCCAAAGAGGTTGCCCTCTGGGCAGATTTTTCTATGAACGGCATCACTCATGATCTCCTCCTCCTCCCCACTTTCATTTACAGAGCATCCTGATGCCAGGCGTTACCATAGTAACATAGAAAGATTGTTCAAACAAAAATGGGAGAGAGACAGCACTGAGCTTTCACCTTCACGGTTTAAGGTTTCTGTGAGCCCACCAACCCAGTCAGAGGGTCTGGAGGAAGCAGGGAGCCCTATCCCCAAGGTTACTGACTATAATTAGAGATAAGAGTGTTGTAATACTTGTGGATTCTGAGAATTCAGTTCATCAGATATTTACTAAGTACCCACTCTGTGTCATTCAAGCAGCAGGAGATGTGGTGCTGCCTTCAAAGAACCTGTAATCTAGTAATCATACCCCTTTCACAGAAAAGGGTTGTTATGCAGAAATCTTAATGAAATTTCCAAAAAGAATCCCTTTATTACCAGGCATCTTTTTTCCAGATCTCCTGAGGATGGGCTCTTGATTCATGATTATAAAACATGAATAGCCTGCTAATGGGATGAAAATGTGATCCTCCATTTGAAATACGTAAACAAGCCTTCCACGTTTTGGGAAGTTCTCTGCTGCTATAGATAACGAAGTGATGGTTTATAGAACTTTGCAAGCCAAGTGCTTTGTTCCCTTGCAAAGATTTTAACCTGTTGAGAATACTGCAGGTGAGGTAGCGAGCGCAGAGGTTACAGGAACTCCAGATAGCAGTGAACTGGAAATTCATGTAGTTTTCTGGAGAAAAATAATCAAAATTCCATGGTAGTAAGTTAGAGGGAATGAATTGGAGTGAAAATTAGCTGAATTCCATTTTTCGCATAAGCAAGTAGCAAGGAACATTTATGTCTTCTGGAGCTAAGTTATTTCTTGAACGTTTGCTACCTCTGAAAGCTGTATCAGTCCTTCAGGTATACTATATATGGTACTGTTTACGACATTACCATTCTATCCTAATTGCAGTTAGATTAGGTGAGTCTTTTCAGTGCTTGGTGAATCTGACTTACAAGTAAAAGTGAAATTTCTTCATGGATCTAAAAGTGTCTTGGTTCATAGATGAGCTCACGATGTTGAGTTATTAAATGATACACATTAAAGAGTACTCACTGATAGTAACAGCTGATTTATTGGTTTAAATGAGTAGTTTATAATCTTGTGTTTACCTCCCTCAAAGTATTTCTGTGTAATAATAGTTTCTCTCAGAAAATGACTCAATTCCATATAGTATTTTTGTGGTGAAAAAGAATAAGCTAAACAAAAATAGAACGTTATAAATTTTTAAAATTTGACCTTCCCCGATGCCCTGAATGCTGCATCTTTACTCTTTGACTCATTGGAAGGGTGAAAAGAAGCTCTCAGAGTGATATTACTCAGAGACTCTAATGATGCTTAAAAGTCAGATTCACTGGTTTGAGTTTTAATTCTATCATGAATTCCAGCCTCTAGGATGGATTTGTAAGCAATCAAATGGCCCAAAGTTAGCAACAGAAGTGTGAGAAGGACACAGATAATCCACGCACTGTGTAGTCAGAGCTTGCAGGCAGCATTTGAGCAAGTTGGAGAGGCCAGTCTGTCGTGCTGTCCTTCTGCAGACCACACAGCCGCTGCTAGAGCACTAGGGGGAGACCCCCTGCCCAAGTCACCGCCAGTCTAGCAATGTTTTCTTCCTCTCTAGCCTGAGAGAAACTATTTCAGAGCAGTTATTTGATGTGTCCGTGGAGTGGTCAATAGCTCATCCTACAAAGGGAATAACCAGTGAGTTATGAAGTATTGGGGATCTGGAGGTGAAAATGCTTAGAGTTTAGATACCTGACTTTAGAGCAGTAGGTAAACAGTGTCAATTCCCCCAAAGAAGGCTGTTCTTAGCCATCCACATTCTCTTGTCCAGTTACTCTTGAGCAAGAACCTCATTTGTAGCTGCTTGTCTGTGGTTAGAGATTCATCCTATGAACTTAGAACTATGACTTTCTCAGCAGGAACACAGCTAACTTGGGTTTAAATTTACAGCCACGGGTGACAACACCATTTTGTAGCAAAGACAGCATCATCCACCGCAAGCTGCCTTTACATTCTGCTCCTTTCTGCTTTGGGTACAAATTCATCCCCAAAACAAGCATTGATGTTCTAAGCACATGCCCTGGCTTTTGAAACAGTCCATGATATAGGTCTAGATTTGTTTGGAGAAAAAAATGAGACCACGAATGTGCAAAGTACTTACCACAAACAGAACTGGACTTGATTATCTGTAAAACAGGTAATGGTGAAATTACCTACCTTAGAGGGTTGCTGAGGGGACAAAACAAGATCATGCAGGGGTGCTGATCAGGAAAACAGTGCAGGAAGCAGAAATCACTCTAGTAGTTCGAGCAGAAAGGGATTGCATAAAGAGGATGAAGTGCTGACTAAACTATTGGAAAGCCGGGACAGTAGAAGTCAGGAATGGTCAGGTCCAAGCACACACCACTGTAGCAGTGATCCAGAGGTCCGGGACCACCACAGCCTCCTCTAAGCTCTGACAACACCATGGCCAGGATACAGGAATGCTGAATACAGCTGCCTCGCTGCTTGTCATTCTGAGCGGGAGCTGACTTGCAGGTCAGTGGCCTCTCGCTTGCTTGGGCCTCCAGGTCTCCTGCAGCATGCGGTACACGTCCAGAACACTGCCACAAACAGAAGTCAGGGCGACACGTTTTAAGCCTCAGCCTCTCCAACTAGAAGGAAGGTGGAACGCAGATTGGGAAAACCAAGTCACATTATTCACCACGACAGGAAAGTGCTTACCACAGTGCCTGCTGGAGTCTAGTTATATTCCTGCTGCCTTTGATGTTCAGATGTAAGGCAGTGCTTTTAACTCCCATGTCTCCATCCGCATTTCCTAGAGCCCTTCGGACAAGTTGATACCTAATGGTACCCAGAGACCCAGGACGGTGGAGGGGTTGTTCTCCCACAAGGCTTGAACTTGACACTCCTGGCTTGGGAGGCCCTGTTGATCTGGTCAAGGCTGCTGCCAAAGCTCTCAGGGCACACGACCAGGTGTCCCATGGAGCATACAGCTTTACCTGGGGACACCCCTCACTAGAAGATGAAGTCAGGAGCCTCAATTAGAAGTTCCAGAGGAGAAGCAGTTTAGTCCATACCGTATAGAATTGTGCTGTCCAATATGGTAACATATTTAACAACACATGTGGTGATTGAAATTTAAATTATTTGTAATTAAATAAAATTTGGAATTCTCAGTAGCCACATGTAACTAGTGGCCATTGTATTGGACAGTGCAGACATAGAATAGTTCCATCAATTTCAACACTTGCTAGAATGTCTCTTCACATGACAGTCAGAACTTGCAAGCATAGCTGAGCTCTACAATCTTTGCAAGTTTTCTGAAATATTAATGGCATACAGTATCATTTTAGGGCCCCAGTGCTTTCCCAGTCTGCACTTGTAGTCCTAGGGCTTTTTGGTGACCCCCAAAGTTGCCCTTGGTGTTTGGCAAGGAGAGCCAGGAGGATGGTAGTGGCTGTATGATCCCTCACTGACCAGTTGACCACTAATCAAAGGTCGAGTACCCCTGATGGACCAGTCTGGCATGGATCCGCTAAGAATCATCACAGCCAGACGGGCAAGGCAGGATCCTTTGACTGCGTGTTCTTTCTCCAACATACTCACTCCAGATAGCTGCTTCTTCTGCCTCTAACATTCTGTATGCCTTTGAGGTTTGATGTTCTACCTTGAAGCTTTGAAATAATTCATTAAAAAATTTGTCCTTGGGCTTCCCTGGTAGCGCAGTGGTTGAGAGTCCGCCTGCCGAGGCAGGGGACACGGGTTCGTGCCCCGGTCCAGGAAGATCCCACATGCCGCGGAGCGGCTAGGCCCCTGAGCCATGGCCGCTGAGCCTGCGCGTCCGGAGCCTGTGCTCCGCAACGGGAGAGGCCACAACAGTGAGAGGCCCGTGTACCGCAAAAAAAAAAAAAAAAAAAAAAAAAAAAATTTCTCCTTGAGCTCCCAACCTGTTGGTAGACAAAATGCATGCTTTGAGTTAGATGTGATCACTGTACCCTGTGCTGCTGTACAGTGCTCACCGCACTGGCACTTGCAGGTGAAATGTACCTTCCCTGCATCATTCGCTGACACTCCAGTGTGGTGATTCTGAGCCCTGTGGGCAGGAGCCTTCATGAACCAATGTGGCTAGCATTCATTCCACACCTACACGCTTTCTGTCTCCACCTTCCGTCCTTGGCAACAGAGCTGCATTGGGAGAATATCCCAAGTTTGGACTTAGCTACAGTTGGGCTCCTGCAAAAAGTCTGAGTGAGGCCATTGAAAATGAATGGAATATTCATGATATTTTCTCCCCCAGGTTCTATAATTTTCTTGTATCAAGGCAGATGACAATGAAGCTACATACTTTATTATCTGGCTATCCATAGAAATACCTTCACCACCCTAGAATTTAACCTTATGCTTTTGTCTTTTGTTGAAAGTAGCTGTATGTAAAAGTTTCCTGCACTTTTTGTTTGAAAAGAAAGTATCGAGGGCTTCCCTGGTGGCGCAGTGGTTGGGAGTCCGCCTGCTGATGCATGGGACACGGGTTCGTGCCCCGGTCCGGGAAGATCCCACATGCCGTGGAGCGGCTGGGCCCGTGAGCCATGGCCGCTGAGCCTGCGCGTCCGGAGCCTGTGCTCCGCAACGGGAGAGGCCACAACAGTGAGAGGCCCGAGTACCGCAAAAAAAAAGTATCAAAAACATTAACGTGTTTCAATGCCTCTTGTGTAAAGAGTTGAGAGAGAATTCCTCTTATAATTCAATACTAGAGCAAAAGTTGTCTTTCCTGACAAACTTATATGCTACCTCTTTCAAATTGTTGACAGTTGTATAATCCATTCAAATCTCTTTTTGTCTTGGCTCCAAGGAAGCTCTGAAAAAATTTTTGTTCACTAGATTTTTCTGGTATAATAATCATCTCCTACCAAGACTTATCATCACTTGTTCTTATTATTATACTTCCCTATATTTAAGAGTTTTGGTTTCTTTGTTATTGTTGTTTTGTTTTAGTAATCGTATGTTCTTATAAACCTCCTATTCTTTTTGGACATAAATTAAACATCAATAAATGAATATCAACTTGTGTATGAAAAGTCACCTATGGAGACTTTTAAAATGTATATGTCTGGAGCTCACAACTAGTGAGTCAGAATCTCTGGGGGCAGGACTGGAATATGTATGTATGCGTGTGTGTGTACATATATATACACATATATATATATTCTATTAAATCTCCATAGGTGATTTCGATGTGTTCTTCTGGTTAAGAGCCACTGAAGTAACTCAGTGGATGAGTGATGTGATAAAAAACTGGAAACTAAGCAGTCAGTGGATTGTGTCATAGCTGGCCCATGTGAGATGGCAGGTCAAGCAAGTAGTGGCAGATGCTTAAAGAACTTGCAAGAAAAAGGGATATAGTTGCAGTAAAGTCATGATTCCAGGGCAGTTGACTTCCTTCATTTGTTCATTCCAACATATGTAAGTGCCTGTTATGTTTCAGGTACTGTGATTAGCATTCAGTATACCAAAATGGTACGGTCCCCTGCCTCTAAGGAGCTCTAGTGGGACTGTCAGACATATAGATAACAACTAGACATTGTAATAAATATAGGGATAGAGGCATGCCTAGGGCATCATGGCAGCCCAAAGAAGAGTTATCTGGCCAAATCGTGAGGGAAGAGGTCAATGAAGGCTTCCTGGAGGAAATATCTGGAGATCTGGGTCTCAAAGGATGACTAGAAGTTATCCAGGTGAAATATTTTCCCGGAAGAGGCATCAGCATCTATAGCTGCACAACAACTTACCCCAAAACTTAGTGGCTTAGAGCAATAAACACTTACTATCTCACAGTCCCTATGGGTCAGGAATTTGAAAGTGGCTTAGCCTGAAGCCTTCTAGCTCAAGGTCTCTCTGAAATGGTTCGCTCATGCAGCTGTTGGCCGGAAGCCTTAGTCCCTTATCATGTGGGTTTCTTGATAGGCCTGCCAGCTTTGTTCTTATGACATCTGGCTTCTCTCAGAGTAAATAGTCCAAGAGAAAGCAAAGCAAAACCAAAATATCTTTTATGACCTAATCTTAGAAGTCACACAAAATTCTAGTGATTATACAAGTTAGCCCTATGCAAGAAGGGAGGGGACTACACAAGGGCATGAGATCGTTGAGGAGATCTTGGAAGCTGGCTGCCACACAAGGACATCAATATTAAGATAAGAATGGCAGAAGAAGCTGGCAAGGTGCAGGGCCTAATCATGAAGGACCCCAACAGCCATCATTAAAGACCTGACACTTCACCTGTAGGCAGCGCGGAGCCACAGAAGGGAGCTGTAAGAAGAGAAGGTTGGTGTCAGATTTATGTTTTAGAAAGGGCTCTTGGACAGTATGGAGAAAGAGTTTGGAACAGAAGCGCCAGTGAGCTGTCACAAAAGTCCAGCAAGATGACACAGGCCCAGATCAGGGCAGCTGTGATATGGAAATATCTCTCTGCCTCTTTGCTACTCAAAATGTGGTCCATGGAGCACAATGCCAATGGCATCATCTGAGAGCTTGTAGAAATGCAGGATCCCAGGCATCACCCTAGACATAATAAAAGAATCTGATTCACATGGACCTAGAAGTTTGAGAAGTACTATTACAAAGGATGCGGTAGAAATAATTACAAATTTGAGTGCTGAGGGAAAAAGAGGGCAGAAGATTGACTCCTAAGTCATATTGGCTCCACTTCAAAGCTAGAAAGCACACTGTAAACATTTTTACCTGAATCTACAGAATGAGTCTAGAGAGCTATGGATTTTCACAGTGCTGCTAATCATGTCATGCGATCTAATAACAAAAAGACATTCTCTTTTATTATGAATTGTAGTCACGTAAATGGTGCCAACAAAGGAAACATACCGAATACTTCCCTGTTGTAAAGCTTCACGATGTTTTCCAACCAGCGTATTTGTTTTGTCTCAGTCTGAAGAACAGAAACCTACATTTTCAGAAAAGAGGCCCTGAGGAATTATATGATAAACAGGGATTTGGAAAGCTACAAGATAGTGCACATTCTGGAAAATGTCCTAATTTCCAGATGACCTTTCCAAGTATTGTCTTCCCTGGGATCAGATTTGGGAGCCAGTTAACTACTGGGCCTCACACAGTAAATGTCTGCCAGGAAATCCATTACTTGCATTATGGTCAATGGGAGCCACCACCCAGTGGTTTTTGTACTTGTTAAGTACGACTGCATCCTGTGAGGTCTGCCGGCTGGCAAGCACCCACTGCCATCATGTGCCATGTGCCAATCATTTCTTTTCTCCTTCCTTCCTCTACCCAGATCTTTACAATTAGGAAAATTATATAAATGAGTTAATTCTCATCTCAGAACTCAAATAGATATTTTAGCCAGTTCTGCAAAGAAAGAGGGAGGGAGGGAATGAATATATATGAATGAATGAATCAATCAGTCAAACCTCCAGAAAACTTACAACCAAGCATTGGCACAATAGAAGTATTTTATTTATGGAGGAAGAAGAGTTTCCAGTGAGTTATTGATCATTTATGGAGTCATTTTTAGTTGGCTTCTCACAATGATATTTGTTGCCATTTAGAGCGATTAGTCAGTCCCTGACCAATAAATCCGAGGCTCCCAGTAATTACAGAGTCTTGGGTAGTAAATCTGTAAGCTGCCTATCACCTGTAACCTCCTCCTGTGGGATTTCCAGGAATCCCAAGTTGAGGAGGAAGCTGTCAGTAGTAACGGCCCCTCCTGAGCTTTGGGACTTCCATATCAGTACTCCCAACCTAAACCCTTAGTGAGCATTAAAAATAAGATCCAACTTCTCCTCATGGAAATGAGCTAGAGTTGAGGTAAGAGCTGCTAATTGAGATCATTCCCAAATCTTGTGAAAGATAAACCTCATTTTCCTCTTTTTGACTATGTGATCTCAACAGGCATCATGTCCCTATTTCTCAGAAGGTTTACTTAGGAAGGCATTCTTGAGATTCCAGAAAATCATCAGTCAGAGAATTTGTGGCTTGCCCTCCCCCCCAGCCCCTGACTTCACCTCTCCTGGTCCTCCTTAACCTACTCTGCTTTATTTCATCCCACAGTACTGATCACCTTCTAAACCACACTATAATATACTTACTTATCTTTGTTATCAAGCTCCCTCCACTAGAATGTGAGTCCCATGAGGACAGGGATTTTAGTCTTTTGTGTTTTCTGCTGTATCCCAAGCACCTTGAAAGTACCTGGTACATAGCAGGTACTCGATAAATATTATTTCAATAAATTTAAGATCCTAAAGGATGTTGAAACCTGTAGTGCCTTTGTTTAGAGATGAGATTCAAACTCTGAGAGTTTGTGACTTGCTAGTTTGCAGAGGCAGATATAAAACTCAAACCCAGGTCTTCCTCTCAAGCTTGTGTCCTTTTCACCACTTCTGGCCGCCTTTAGCTGGTGGAGCTGGGTTGGAGAGTGGAGGCTACTGGTCCCAGTCCACAAGAAGGGACTTTCTAAGGGCTTCCCAGATTTAGGCAGGTGTCATGGACATCTTCTTAAGAACAGAAGATGGTAGTCAAATGTTGCTGAAGCCTTTTGTTTCTTGGTCATATTAGCCAATTTCTGCTGCTAGGAATTTCTCCCTGCCTGAAGAATGGCCCCACAGAAGCACACACAATTCTCCAGCCTCCCAAAATCAGCACACAGCTCTGTCAGGAAGAGTCATAACCTCCACCCCAACCCTCTTTGGTGCACCTTGGGCAGAAGGACTGGTGATGGAGTCACTGAGGAGCTGAAGCCCCTTCCAAGCCATCCTCCTGAAGCAAGCACTGTTCTGACCTTTGAAATACTGCAGGACACTAGCTTCTGTGACTCTTCGGTACTCACTGCTCCTAGTTACTCCAGATGGTCACAAAGCCCAGCTCTGGACCCAAAACCATAGCCCAACAACTGGGCAGTCTTGCTTGCCCTATCCCCTTCCCCATACTACCCTCACCATCGCCAAGGGGCCAAAAAAGGAGACTTGTAGAAACCAAGCAAGATTGAGCTCACTGAGGGAAAGAGTCAAGAGTTCTACAGTAGAAAGGGAAGACCTAGGAAACAGGAAGAGGACCAGGAAACAGGCAGGGCTCACAGCCTACAGAGGAACATTGTTTTGGAGGTGAATCAACTACAATACAGTGTCATTAGAAAATATTAACTTTTTACCCAGTGACTATTATGTTCAAAACCTCTTTCACAAGGCCCACAAACTTCCTTATTACAGGGCTGTCATTTTTCAATAGGAATACTCAGATTCAGCAGTTCAAAAGTGATTGCTTGGAATAATTTCCTACATGGTGTTAAATCTCTAGAGAAAAATGTAGAAGGTCTTTCTGCCCATCAGATGCTGTTCCCTAGAGAGAAGGGGGGAGAAAGGGGGAGAGCAGGAATTAACAGCATGGTTCCTTTGGCTTCACAGGAGCTCCTAGCTAGTGTGTGAGTTCAGGAAGTGTCTCATTTTCAGGGAGAGAATGATTAACACACCAGGTACTGCTCTGGCTCCCCTGGGAGACAGAGGAGACAAAGCTGGAAGGTGACATTCACAGGCCATCGTGGGCAGCCCCACCTAGAAGCCAGCCTAGCTTGTTTTTATCATCTCTTCCTTCTAGCGCAGAGCCCAGCCTTATTCCTGTGCCTCGTTTCATCCATCTGAGTCCCTACTGTGTGTCAGCCTCTGTGCTAGGTATGCTTCAAAGATGAGTCCTGTGCAACCTGTCTTCAAAGACCTCAGGTGCTCAGTAAAGATATAAGTAGGTGAGCAAATAATCAGCAGCTATTGGCAAAATGAATGCATCATAATAAAAATGCATTGGCATTGGGCTGTGAGCTCTTAACTGCTTCAGGAGCTAAAGCAGGCCTCTGAGCGGAGTTACCATCTGAACTTGGTGCCTCACAATTTCCCTTAATCAGATTCCCAGATTCTCATCCGTAAGCCCAAGCAGGATATCCCCTCCCCTAGGACTTTTTCTGTCTTTTTCCTTTATTCGATGTCTGATCTGTGTGGTCTAACACTTAGAGCATTGAAGGAGCATGCTGGGTCCTTTGTGTCTATCTCAGCCCTATAGGAGCACTATACACTTTTTTTTCCAAAGGGGGGTTTGTTATAATATCTGAAAGGAGACTTCTGGCAACTTCCTTGAGGTAGGGTCCCATAGACTCTACTCATTACTTCGTAGAATCATCCAACTCTAGAGCTGAACTGACCCTCCAGATCACCTCAGCCTGTTTACAGTTGATGGACATCAGCCTCGGGAAGCCAGAGAACTGCCCAGGAGGGCTGAATCTAGGCCAGGCCATGGTTCTGCACATTTTTGGGTACTTTTCAGGTCCTTCCAGGGAACACACATTTGTCAGACTAGTGGAGTGAATAGGAACAGGCGTGACACTCAGAGAAGGGGCCGTGTGTGTGAGGTGTCGCTGAGTCGTGGAGCTGGAAGGTCATCTCTCCCGCCTTCCTCATTTTCCTCATGAAGAAGGAGAAGCGGGAGACGGTAAGCTTCATCTTCTCAACCAGAGGGGGCACTGCCCTCTACGGGGTTTAGAAATGTGTGCGATCGTTTTTGGTTGTCCCCGTGACTAGGAGTGATGCTGGCACTTACCGCGCAGGTACCAGGGATGCTGCACGTATTGAAACGGTCCTACCCCATGGGGACTCGCCCAGCCCCAGGCAGTAGCACCCCGAGAACCACGGGGTTGACGTGGCTGTGCTCATGGTGCACAGAGCCCGTCAGGGGCGCAAGGGGACGGGCTCTGTGGTGGTGCACAGAGCAGCAGTTCATCATCGTGTGCGTGTTCGGGAGCGGGTCACCAACTCCTCTGAGAACGGACTAAAACTCTCCTCTTTGGGGAAACTTCACATATACATGAACTTTGCACTTGATTTTGATGGGTTATAAGCCCCTTTAAGCCCATCCATGAACCCCAGGTTAATAACTCTGGTCTAGAAAGAGACATAAAGGTAGAAGAAATTAAATATGTGTATATTTCCTTATGGGTAAAGGGGTGTCTGCCTAATAGAATGAATAATAAATGTCTTTTTTTCCCTATCAAGTGGGTACAGTGCTATCCAGACTCTTAGGCCCCTTTTTTTTCATTCATCAGAAGCTCTGGAAAACTCACTTGAAAATTAGAGCTAATGTTTCTTAGTGAGAGCCAACTGAACACCGAATCTGCTTCCAGCACCTTCCTTCCCTTTGTTGTCCCCACATTAGAAGTGCTGGGAGGTGGGAGTGGGTACTTACTTCAAAGGATCCCTCTCCTTAGCTGTGAAGAGTCTCTCCTGCAATCATGTGTGTCCTGAGTTAGAAGGACTGCAGATTTAAAGCACTAGTCAAGCTGTAAATCATACGCTGTGTTTTTCAAATTTTCTAAGTGGGCAATTTCTGACTCATTAAATCACTTAAATGGCAAAATGCTCCATTTCAGGATGCTCTGTTCCCGCCTTTTGCAGCAGGTAGTGGATTGTCAAGCCTCTGTGGTGCTGTTTTGGAGAGGAGAGAAGCGGGGGAAGAGGGCAGGAGAGAGGTGAGGAGAGGAGAGGAAAGACGGGCAGCTCGCTGCCACCCTGTGAGAAAGGACTTAGGGTCAAGTGTAAAAGTAGAACCAAACACACGTTCCGAATAGTTACCCTTCAAGAACTTTCACTCACTCACACCTTACAGGACGCTCAGGGGCATATTTTCTTGTCCATTTTACTAATGAAGAAACTGTGGCTCAGAGACATTAAGTAACTTTTTTCACAGTTACATAAAATTCCAACCCAGCCCTCTGTGACTCCTAGGCCAAGTTCTCCCCACTCCAGTGCTTCCCAGACACCCAGCTAGCTTGTGTAAATGAGCAAACGCAGCTAATGATGCCTTCAAACTGCTAAAATTACCTGCTCAGCAGGGGCCTCCGTACCTTAAAATTACTGAAGCTCCCCAGCTACAACACCATTCTCAGGCTGCTCTGGGTCTGTCCAGGATGCTGGGGACGAGGCTGCTGACTTTCTTTTAGCTTTCTGATGATCTGTCAAGGCCACACAGAAACCTGTCAAGGCAACATCTCTCATGGGCTTTCTTCCCTCTTTCTCTTGACTTTGAACCTTTCCTTCTATAGTGATGGGGGAGGCAAGTGCCTGAGAATCCTCCCAAGCAAGGCTTGGACACATCAAGAGGCAGCCTGCACTACATTCACTTAGCTGATAGCTCTGTTTCGTCCCCCAAAGTTCCTTGTTCTGCTCCCCTTGGATATTTGTTTTTCCCTCCGTTGAGCCAAATCCACTGTGTGCTGGTGGACAAGAAGTCCTTTCCCACTGCCTCCCATCGGGGAGTCGTACCTATTGCTGAACAAGTGATTTCCTGCCTACTGCGACAGTGCTTACCATTCTCTTAGGTGGCTAACATCTTATTACTGAATACTTTGTGTCTAGAGAGTGATCTTTCTGAAGGTAGTAGACCTTTGTTTGTACCACTTGCTAAGCAGAAAGGCACATCCCCCCCCCCTTCCTGCTGGGTATGATTTTCTACCCCTGACCCATCTCCAGCAGAGTTGATGAAGGAGCTTAGTTAGGTCTGATCAGAGTCTGAGTGAACTTCCACTGCCTCTCTGGCAGGGCACTCACAGCCAAGATCTCCTTTTCTGAACCTAGTTGAAAACCAGCACATCAAGTGGAGCTAGTGAGCTACAGTCTTTCTCATTTTCTTCTCTAAGTCTCATTCAGTTATGCCTGAAACCATTGATTACAAGTTGGTGTTTGATTTTCCTACTGCCATCAGCAAGAACCACTCAATCAGACTCTAAAATTGGTCTTAGAATTCCAGCGCCAAGTATAGAGCCCAGCGACTGTTGAGAGATTCGTCCTTTGAGGATTTTCATTCTGGAATCCGGCCTTTTGAAGGGAAAATAGAAAGAGCACTAAGCCAGGAGTCAGAAGACCAAAGGTTTAGCTCAGACTCAGCAACTAACTGCTCACACAACCCAAGTCACTTTCTCATCCAGTTTCCCCAACTGTAAAAAAGAGTTTTACACTTAGATATTCTCTAAAGCAGTGCTGTCCACTGCAAATATAACAGGAGCCACCTAAGTAATTCTAAATTTTCTAGTAGCTACATTAAAATTAGAAAAAAAGAAACAGGGACTTCCCTGGCGGTCCAGTGGTTAAGACTTCGCCTTCCAATGCAGGGGTTGTGGGTTCAATCCCTGGTCAGGGAGCTAAGATCCCACAAGCCTCGCGGCCAAAAAACCAAAACATTAAAAAAAGAAAAACAGAAGCAATATTGTAGCTAATTCAGTAAAGACTTCAAAAAGGGTCCAAAAAAAGAAACAGAAAAAACTATTTTCAATAATTTTCATAATATATTTTATATAATCTAATATATCTAAAATAATGTTATTTCAACATGTGACCATATATTTCATATTCTTTTCCCTACTAATTTTTGAAACTCAATGTGTATTTTACACTAACAATGCATCTCAGTTCAGACTAGACATATTTCAAGTGTTCAGTGTAGCCATATGGCTAATGGCTATCATATTGGACAATGCAGCTTTAAAATCTTCTGGCTATTAAGTTTTAAATCTGCCGTAGTTCTCTATTTGAAACTATTGAGGTCAGATGCAGGATTCAGAATTTTTCATCTTAACAGGTAATACAATATTTATCATATATTATGTGATACCCCTAGGGGGTCTGGAGCAGCACTCCATGATCAAACAAATATTTCTGTAGCAAAAAGTATGACAATTCATACCAAGTGAGATAAACGAAAATGATAATTAGTATCTTGTAGGTTGAATGTTGCTGGCAAGTGAGTTAAATAAAAAACTTTCGATTTTCAGAGGGTTTTATCTTTCGAAATTACAGATAAAGGATGTGGATCTGTACCATGAAAACTGTGTGTGCTTAGTTTCAATATTTACTTAGTTGTTTCATTTATCAAAAATCAGCCCAGAATTAATATGATAATACCATTGTCCATTTGCTGGCCATGGACATGGTATAATGGTTGTCTTCTCCCTTATTTTTTCATTTTTTAAAAATTTTTATTGGAGTATAGTTGATCTACAATGTTGTGTTAGCTTCTGCCTTACGGCAAAATGAATCAGTTATACATACACATATATCCACTCTTTTCCTCCCTTATTTTGAATCTCAGTAGTGACGAGATTCAATCTTTGAATCTCCAGCAAACTTAAAAGGTAATCCATGGGGCCTAGATTTAGGATTGCCAGAGAAAATACAGGACACTCAGTTAAATTTGAATTTCACATAAACATCAAACAAGTTTTTAATGTAAGTATGTCCCACACAATATTTGAATTTTAGATAAAATTTATCCAAAATTCAAATGTACCTGGCCATCTTGTATTTTTATGTACTAACTCCGACAGCTTAAAAGCTGTCAGAAGTAGACTGCTGCTTCTTATGGGCCAGCTAAAGCAGTGTGAGGGAAGACTTTCTTTTTCATCTTGCATCACATTTTCTCAGACAAAATATACAGAGCGGTCTGTCTGGATGGTTAAGGAGACTAGAAATCTGGTTTTTAAATTCCAGAATCCAAAAAATCCAGAATGCAATTACTAATGTGACATTTGCAGTCCTCATGGCAAGGTCATTGCTAGGGAACTTTGAGCCAAAAGCTAATCTGACACGCTTAATTGACTATCTTAATGTCCTTAAGAACCTCGTCAGGTTATAAGCCACAAACCAATCATGCAGCCCTGAGTTAGGAGCTTCTTAATCTCCACCAAGGATTCCAGAAAGAAAACCAAGGAGGGTGAATTAGGAACCATCTCTATTTTTTTAAATGGGAGGTGTTGGGGGGCAGTGGTGGGCGTTTGTTGAGAGCATAATTGCCTGTCTAAATGCCTCAGAAATTAAGAGGTGCCAAGAGGAAGTGCTGCTTTAAGAACCATCTGGCTCACCCAGGTGCAGGGATGGGGAGGCTTGACACTTGCATCAAAAGTGGGCTTCAGGGCTTCCCTGGTGGTGCAGTGGTTGAGAGTCCGCCTGCCGATGCAGGGGACACGGGTTCGTGCCTCGGTCTGGGAAGATCCCACGTGCCGTGGAGCGGCTGGCCCGTGAGCCATGGCCACTGAGCCTGCGCGTCCGGAGCCTGTGCTCCGCAACGGAAGAGGCCACAACAGTGGGAGGCCCGCGTACCGCAAAAAAAAAAAAAAAAAGTGGGCTTCAGCCAGAGGTCCTAAATCCCTGGGAATTTGTCTTTTGTATGCTAATGAGATGCCCACAGGTTGGGGAGGACCCTAGATAGATTCAGGATAGGGGCTGGCTGTCCTCACCCCTACTCCAGCCTCCTGAGAGGGGAGAGAGGCTGGAGATTGAATGCAATCACCAATGTCCAAGGATTAAGTCTATCATGCCTACACAATGAAACTTTAATAAAAACCCCCTAAACAACAGAAAAAAAGAAAGTGGGCTTCAGCTCCTATAAACAGCATTGTTCCCAGCCCTCCCTGCCTAGCTGGGGGCTTTAAGTCTCAGAGAGAGTCAGCAGAGCAGGTGGCAAATTTGACAGACGAAGGAGAGGCCAGCATGGTGCCCACTGGTTCAGTGGGCTGCATTCCGGATCTCCCGAACGCAGGTGACATCCTTCCCAATGACTTGTGAAAGTGCTGGGTCAAAAGCACCTGACTGAGGAACTGTTCCAGATTAAAGGAGAACAAAGGGACATGACAAGCAAATGCACTACAAGATCTTGGATTGAACTCTGGATCAGAAAAAAAAAAAAAAAAAGTTGCTGTAAAGGACATTATTGAGAGAAAACTGGTAAAATCTGAATATCAGGCATTTATTAGACAGTAGTTTTGTCATTGTTAAAATTCCTCACCGTAGCTGTATTGTGAATAAGAGAATGTCTTTGTTCCTAGTTTTTAAGGGTAAAGGTTTTATGGTTTCAAATGATTCAGAAAAATATATATATATAGTATTTAGTACATAGAATATATAGTATTCTCTCATATATGTGCACAGAAATGTGGCAGAAATTAACTACTGGTGAATCTATGTGAAGTGTACAGAGGTTCATTGTACTATTCTTATAACTTCTAGTAAGAATTTTTTTAATAAAGTTTTTTTTTAATAAAAAAGGAGAAAAGGGGCTTCCCTGGTGGCGCAGTGGTTGAGAGTCCGGCTGCGATGCAGGGGACACGAGTTCGTGCCCCGGTCTGGGAAGATCCCACATGCTGTGGAGCAGCTGGGCCCAGGAGCCATGGCCGCTGAGCCTGCGCGTCCGGAGCCTATGCTCCGCAATGGGAGAGGCCACAACAGTGAGAGGCCCGCATACCGGAAAAAAGAAAAAAAGAAAAAAAAAAAAAAAAAAAAAAGGAGAAAAGGATGGCAGCCTGGCAAACCCTAAAAACAGACGTCTCAAAAGGGTAGCCATGGGAGGGGGCCAGCTCCCTGAGTCAGGAGCTACTAGAATTCGAGTAGGTTTAGTCTCTCTGCCCTTGAACTTCACTGACTTTCCATTTCAGAGGTCGTGTGGTATGGTGGGAAGCGCCTGCACAGCAGACTCACAGGCCTGGTGTTCCGTGGGCTGCAGGGCCCTAGCTGTTTAACCTTGCTGAGCCTCAGTTTCCTAACCTGTATAAAGGGGGTATGGCAACTTACCTCACAGCCTTGCTGTCAGGATTAGAGGTGATGTTTACAAAGCACCTGGCTGAGTATCTGGCATGTAATAGGTACCCCCCAACACCACCAAATTAAGTATATCTTTGTTTCCACAGGAAGACCATGGCTGGTTGGCTCCAGTCTTTTATTATTTTCAGGCACCGAAAGCAACAGTCTGTTGCCAAGTCTATGGACCTGAAACTCAGGCTCTGCCCCTCTGGAAACCTCTAACTGCAAGCCCCGATGGAAATCCTATTCGTTAAGCTGCACTGAGCAGTGTTTCCAAGCATGATTCGTTTCCTTGCAGATATAATCACTCCAGACAAAACTACTGCAAGCCCTTTCTAGACAGCTTTTGAAAATCTCTCCTTCCCCAGCTGCCACACAGCATGAGAAGTGAGATCAGGTTATCAGCTCAGAGGACTGAAAATGATGAAATTCACTCTGGACTTTTACCTTGAGACAAATGACCTCACAAGACATGGGAGGTAAAAGTAAAAAGAACTGTCTGGGGCTGTGAGTGAATGGCAGTGACGCTGAGCCAGAAGACGGGATAGAACGCTGCTCTGCCATTTACTAGCCTGGGGTTCTAGGCGAGCCACTCGGAGCCCGTGGCTTTATTTATGAGACGCAGATGCTAAGGCTTCAGAGTTGGTGAATTAATCAAAGAGACAAAGTCTGTGGAGGGGCTGGGTAAATTGCAAAGGGCTGTATCATAGGAAGCCTTGCTCAAAGTGTAGTTCAGCATCGATTTCATGGGGAGACAAAGGCAAACTCTTGGGCCCCACCCCAGACCTACTGGATCCGAATTTACATTTTAACACCACTCCCCAGGCATTCAAATGCACGGGAAAGTTAGAGAAGCTGAGCTAAAACACCACCCTTGAGTTGATTAAGTTAGTACCTTTTTTTTTTGCAGTACATGGGCCCCTCACTGCTGTGGCCTCCCCCGCTCTGGACGCGCAGGCTCAGTGGCCATGGCCCACGGACCCAGCCGCTCCACGGCATGTGGGATCCTCCCAGACCGGGGCACGAACCTGTGTCCTCTGCATCGGCAGGCGGACTCCCAACCACTGCGCCACCAGGGAAGCCCAAGTTAGTACACTTAAAGAGGTCTGAGGGGGCTTAAAACCAGAACTTCCAAGTGGCCTGATGTTTGCTGGAACCTCAGAGCTGCTTGATTTTCAGTGTTTTGCCTATTGAGGCTATCAAGTATGTCAGGTAAGGGCCTGGGACACCAGCGTAGTCTCTGGTGAACATTAAAAGCACACTGAGCACTGAGCGCCCTGAGCCAGCTTTTGCCTCAACAGAGGCTGAGCTAGTCCTCTGTGCCACCCCCACCACGACCCCCTAAGTCACTAGCTCTGAGAGACACCTGTTACTTCCAAGTCCAGCAGTTTTTCTGGAGACCACCATGTCCATCATGAGACCATCCTGGCTTTTCGAGGGAAAGACTGTAAGGGCTTAACCCAAGGTCAGCTGCAAGTAGGAATTAGGACCATCTGTCAAGTCTCCTTTTGCTAGCAGAGCAGAAAGGTGGTGTCGGCTGAAAACAATTGCACAGCTTAAACGTTGAGAGTTATGTTTTATTTGGCGGATTTCGTAGGACTTCAAGCCCAGGAGGCAGCATCTCAAGTAACCCTGAGAAAACTGCTCCGAGTTTTATATATATATATATTTATATTTATATATAATATATATATATTATTTATATATATATATGTGTATATATATATATCTCCTGGGGAGCCGGGATATATAGGAGTCTCGCAACAAACAGACCAAAAGATTGCTGTTAATAAAAGAAAACTAGATACCTCAAGTTAAGGAATTCAGTGCTTTTCTGTGTATGGGAAGATGCAAGAGCCTGGGCTCACTGAAATCATTCCTTTGATCTGCACCTCAGCTCTCTGGGGCAAGTATCCTCTGTTTTCATATCCTGAGTTTCCTCAGGGTGCACCTTCAGGTGGCTGTAATCGCTGATGACTGCGACATCCTTTGTTTACTGATATGGCAAGCAGTATTTTATTTCTCAGTGGTGATGACCCAAATGACATCTTCTCACCCTTACGGTGGATTAAAGGAAAGGCCCTGGTCGTAGATCCTACCTAACTCCACAGTTCTTTTCATCTGCTTTACTTTGGGCCAAGACCTGGCTAACTCAGAGCCCTCAAGGGCAGGAACTGAAGGGCCTCTATCCTGGTTCTCAGCACTTAGCTCAGTAGCTGGGCATGGTAAATGGCTGTGCAGTGAATGATTTTGATGAAGACTTCAGCACAATGCTTTATAGGTATTAGGTACTCAATAAATAGCTATTGGCTGATTGACTAGGCCAGGGTGACTTTCCTGTTAGGCACGTATGAGCACAGAGCCCAGAACCTATGACTAATAATGTGTCTAATGTGGTATTATTTACAGAAAAGGTAACTTAAATGATGTATTTCAAGGTATGTGGAGATGTGTGTACACAGGTGAGACTGCTCAGGAAGGCCACATGAACAGGTCACAGCAGTTTTCTCAGGTCAGCAGAGTAGATGGGGGGTAGGGGGAGTGATGAGAATGTTTGCTTATCTGCGCTACTTAGATTTTTAACATTAAGCATATAGTCATATGTATTCGTGAAATTCAAGACAAAATGTTAAACAGAATTTCTTGTAAAGAGTTACGTGGTGATGGTTTATATTTACCTCTGGATGTAAGAAAATAAACAAAAAGTAGGAAAAACTTGCTTACTTGTTCTCAGATTAATAACCCAGAATCCTGGATGTGGAGAGGTCATAAACCTGACCCTTCAATGTGAGGGAAAATAACACAACAAAGGTTGCAAGAAATAAAAAGCCCATGTACTCCAACCTGGACAAGAACCATCTGAAAACATCTGCATTTCAGGTTTTAATTACCCTGTCATTTCAGTTTTGTTCTCAGAGCTAATTCCGAGAAGTGACAGCTTTTTTCAAATACTGTGCAATTTAATTACAATTAACTCCTTACAATTTAATTATAGGGAAGTATTATTTCTTCATAATCTGGGCAGCCAGAAAGCTCACGTAATTAGCAGCTTTCCTCTCTACTCTGCTTTCTGAAAATGAGACAAATAAGAGGCTGAAATTGAGGAACTTTCCCAAAAGCACCTTTCAGGTTCTGTTGTAGGATCAGTCCAGAGGACGCTTAATTTCTCACACCTTCAGCAGTTATAGTACCAATATGCTGATAACTGCTGTTTATAACGACGCACGTTCCTCATGCAACTTTGGCGATTTCAAAGAAGGTTAAAATGTGGGCGGTATCTGGCGTTGCTTTCTGTGTTTTTGAAAACTATAATCCATGTGCCATTTATCCGGTGCCTCTCAAGTACCCAGAAAACTCATCAATGGCATCTCCAAACTGAGAGATGTGGGAGAAAAGACCTGTGCAGAGTGTCTCCAGGCATCAAAAGTGGACTAGCTACGGGGCCTGGGGGCTGCTGTACTGCACAGCGCGATTCTAGCACATTCTGACAGGGAGTCGTCCCGGCCAGGGGGCTATAGGGTTGCGCGGTGCTCAGGGTTTGGAGGAAGGGCTAGCTTGCCTTCCACCCAGCCACATCTCCCTCATCCCCTCTTTGGTCTCCTGTTAAGTCCTCAGCTCCCAGGCAGCCAGAGGAGGCAGCATCTAGTCCCCGCAGAGCACGCATGTCCTGTCCAGCTTGGTGCCCTTTTCTTTGGGCCGCACCCCCGGTCTCTATCAGCAGGTCAGAATCACTCCACTCAGGGATCAGCCCTTTCCTCCACCCTCCTGCCCCCTGAGTCTTATCAGTGCACCCACAGAAAAGGCCACTTGATCAAGGGGCCGGCATGGTTTAGGCCTCCTGCCTCTCTCAGGCAAGTTATTTCTTTCTTCCTTTCTTTCTTTTTTAATTTTATTTAAGTATAGTTGATTTACAATGTTGTGTTTAATTTCTGCTGTACAGCAAAGTGACTCAGTTATACATTATACATTCTTTTTCATATTCTTTTCCATGCTGGTTTATCACAGGATATTGAATATAGTTCCCTGTGCTATACAGTAAGACCTTGTTGTTTTCCCATCCTATATATAATAGTTCACATCTGCTAACCCCAAACTCCCAGTCCTTTCCTCCGCCACCCCCCCTTGGCAATCAGAAGTCTGTTCTCTATATTTGTGAGTCTGTTTTTGTTTTGTAGATGTGTTCATTTGTGTCGTAGTTTAGGTTCCACGTATAAGTGATATCATACGATATTTGTCTTTCTCTGTCTGACTTACTTCACTTAGTGTGATAATCTCTAGGTCCATCCATGTTGCTGCAGATGGCATTATTTCATTCTTTTTTATGGCTGAGTAATATTCCATTGTATATATGTACCACATCTTTTTTATCCAGTCATCTGTTGATGGACATTTAGGTTGTTTCCATGTCTTGGCTATTGTGACAACAGGTTCTCCTTGTCCCTTCAGTCAGATGGCCACCTTCCCTTGGTGATGACCCTACTTGACCCTCTTCTCATGGGGCAGGTACCTTCGCCTTCTCCTCCAGTGGCTGCTGAGGCCCCTGGCTGGCTACCTAGCAACTGGCTGATGTTTTGAGTTTACCTCTTTCAAAAAATGGCTTTTGTCTCTTCTTCCCATGTTATTTTCCTGAGTTGCTACCTATTCTGTTCGGACCCTCCCAGATTAATGCCAAAACCCTGACTTATTCAAACCAAGAATGATCCAAACCCTCCTTTCTACTAGTTCTTGCAAGAACATTTCACTTTGTCTTTTGTGCTCCACTTGGCTTCATGCCTCAGTTCTGTCTTCCAGTTCACTAAATCACTATATCACTGTCTAAGGTTTACTCCATGCATTAACATTTCTTAATTTGATGAACGTATATTTAATTACCAACATTTTAATTGGTAAATTTTCTTATTTTTGCATTCTTTGCTTTCTAATTTCTCTGTTTTTCAAGTGGAAGGTACTGCTTCATTTAGTGTTTTTGTTTTTTTCTGTTATGACCCAGGAGTGGAATGGCTGGGTTTTATGGTGGTAGAACTCCATCTTAAAATGTGTGTTGAAGCTCCTGTTCCACAGCAAGATGGTGAATGTGGAGAGACCTGTGGGTGGCTTGGTTCAGCTCCCATCAGACCATGACTTTGGTCTTCCTCCTCCCTGGACTTTCCACCTGCTAAAACTGCAGCCCCAAGAAGTAGCTAGAAATGACCCATTTTTCACTCTACTTTCACAAGCAGAAGAGCCCCACCTCAGCCCCTGACCTCCAGCTACGAGCCAGGTTCCCACCCCCTAGGTCCTGTGAGTACCACTAGTTCCTTTTTCCTGCCAGAGCCAGACTCCATCACTGTCTGCCTGCCCCCAGACAGACGCCCTGCTGGCCTGTGGCTTCAGCAATTTTCACTGCTTTAACTTTCTCTTCCATTTCTGGCCCATGGATATGTTTATCTTGTTATTTAGTTCAGCTGTGTCCTTTTAGTTTTCTATTCTTACATTATAACTGGCATTGCTCTGTGCTTGAGGCCGGGGGGCAAAGTGGGAGATACATCAAAACACGAACTTACAAAGCTGTCTGGCCAGTGGTGATGTCCCCTCCAATACCTTTCTAATCATAACACACAAATAAAGAGTTTTTCACTCCTACATTCATCATTCGCCAAGCATCTGGTCACAAGTTTGCAAGAATACAGTACAGTAGGCTCTCATTAAATATTTGTTGAGTGAGTATATGAAATATCAAATCTAAAGACAAACGTTACTCCAGAGCAGAACCCCACAAACTTTCAGTAAGGCCCTTCTCTGTATTATCTTAATGGGATGATATGAAGTGTGCTCAAAACTCTATTCCACTGAGCCACACAGGCCCCTAGAAATAGGACGAGCACATAATTTATTATCCAAAGCCAGACACCTTTGAGAGTGAAAGAGAATGTTCTTAATAATTACCCCAGAATAACAGACTTAAACTGGGACTCTGTCCAGCAAGCCAGAGTGAACGGGCACCTTATCCTGTGACCAACTCGGCAGTGTTTAGTTTCATGCGATTCCCACATCAAGCCAAGTGGCATCTTCTTTTCGCTCACTTTTCTGTTGATATTCCAGGTGAGCGGCCACAGCAGTGATTTTATACCCTCTCTTCTCTGGTCCCACCCATCCTTCCGTTCTTCTCCAGAAAGATAGTCAATGTTTTTAAAAATTCAGTGTCCAAAATAGGGAGCTAAGATCATTTTTCTGGATCTCTTTCTCTCCTGGTACCTCCTCCAAATCACTAAAACAATCCATTCTATATGACACTCAAGCAAAGCCCCACACACCAAGATTCCTCTTTAATACTTTCCCTAACACCCCTCACTGGTCTTGATTTCCTTTCAACAAAGCCAGCATCACTCTCCATGCTCTCCTCCAGACCAGCCATGACCCTGAGAGCCCTCAGCTGATCCAGTTCACTAGTCATTCAACAGCACGCCAGCCATTCTACCCCAGGGTCAGGCTCTAGCTCTAGAAGTGGCAGTCATGTTATGGTGCAGCAAGGCAGTATACCTGGTGTTTCTGTTATCCACTGCTGTGTAACAAACCACCCTAAAACTCAGCAGCTTCAAACAACAACCATTTCATTATACCTTGTGGTTTAAGATGACAGGAAGTGGAGGGCAGGGTTCAGCTGGGGGATTCTTCTGCTCCATGGGGCATTGACTAAGAATGCTTGGTGGTATTCGGCTGGCAGGTGGGTTGGCCTGGAGGCTATCAGACAACTTTGCTCACATATCTTAACAAGGGACGGCTGGTAGCCTGAGCTTAGCTGGCACTGACTGTCAGCTGGAGCACCCACATCTGACCTCGCCTGCAGAGCAGTCTCAGGGTAGTTGGCTTTCTTGCATGGCACTCAGGGCAGCCAGAGAGACTGTCAGGACAGCCAGATAGACACTGCAAAGCTTCTTATGACCTAGACTTGGAGGTCCCAGGAGTCACTTAAATTGCATTTTATTGGTCAAGCAAGTCACTAACGCAGATCAAGATTTAAATGCAAAGGGAATTAGGCTCTACCTGTCAATGGGAGGAATAGCAGAGCATTTGTGGTCATCTTTACTTTATCACACCTGACTTTTTTTTTAATTTACTTATTTATTTGTTCACTTACTTACCTATTTATTTATTAATTTTTGGCTGTGTTGGGCCTTCATTGCTCCACGTGGGTTTTCTCTAGTTGCGGCGAGCATGGCTACTCTTTGTTGCGGTACGTGGGCTTCTCATTGCGGTGGCTTCTCTTGCTGCAGAGCACGGGCTCTAGAGCGCAGGCTCAGTAGTTGTGGCGCACGGGCTTAGTTGCTCCGCAGCATGTGGGATCTTCCTGGACCAGGGCTCTAACCCGTGTCCCCTGCATTGGCAGGCAGATTCTTAACCACTGCGCCACCAGGGAAGTCCCACACCTAACTTTTTAATGATCCTGAAAGGGACTCCAAAATGTGATCCACATGTTGTACCTGTATCAGCCTAGGGCTAGAATAGGACAGCAGCAAGAGGAGCAAAGCAGTAGGGAAACCTCTGGCCCCTGGTCGCTGACCAGTCGTGAGCATGCCTGGGTACCCAGTGAATGCACAGGTAGGTCTTGTGGCTCCATCTCCACTGCCTTAGTAACCGAAAAAGCTGCTCTTATCACGAAAGCAGGAAACAGACCAAACATGAAAGATGTAGAGGATAAATGTATGGATACCAAATGTATGGGAAGAGGGGTGGGCTGGGAGGAATCTGGAGACTGGGATTGACACATATACATTATTGATACTATGTATAAAATGGACAACTGATGGGAACATGCTGTATAGCACAGGGAACTCAACCTAGTACACTGTGGTAACCTAGATGGGAAGGAAGTCCAAAAGGGAGGGGATATCCGTATGTGTATGGCTGATTCATTTTGTTGTGCAGTGGAGGCTAACACAACAGTGTAAAGCAACCGTACTCCAGTAAAAATTAATTTTAGAAAAAGTACATAAGAAATGGTTTCAGAAACGCAAGAGAAACAAAACAAGAAATAAAGCTATTAAGAGCCTTAAAAAAAAAAAAAGAAAAGAAAGGGATTGATTCTTCATGTACACACTGATATCTGCTTCTCTGATCCTGTTTTCTTAGATTTTCATCTAATTAATACTCACGTTCTCTATTTTTCCAGCTCCTCTTTGCTTTCAGAGTAGGCAGGGAGGCTGGACAAGTAAGAGGTTCAGGTCCCTCAAAGTCCTGCCTCGCTGCCACAGGAATTGAGCGTGTAGCTGACAAGAAGGTTCTTGGTAGTTTTAATAATTCACCTGCTCCGGACAGTTTTACATAGTGAGGTTCAGGAGATGATGAGCAGAATACTGATAAAGAATATGGATTAAAATTCTCCCAAAGCCTGACTTATAAAACCTTTTTAGAAGTAAATCAAGGCTGAGTATATTTACGGGTATGAGTGACTTCTGTCAATGAATCCATTAACCCAGGAAAAACTGTTTGAACGAAGCACCCTGCAGTATTAAAGGATACGATACAGTGTCTCACATGCATTTACTCCCTGAACAAGCTACTGACAGATACAGTTTTATTGAGTTCCTGTCTTCCTAAGTTGCATGGAGGTTAATAGAGTTACTTCTAGCCAGTTCACTCTGTTTTTCAGAATGATTTCATTTGCTCCTTTGTATGAGATTGCTGGTTGTCTTTGAGGGGAGCTAGATTGAAATTATGATGTAATGTTGATAGCAAATTATAATAAAATGAATGTTGTGAGAGAGGCTATGCTGATAAAATTCCGAAACAACTTCCCAGTCTAAGGTATGCTCAGTGCCTAGAAGAAAGGGATGCTGGTTGTGGTCGGTTTGGTTGTAAATTTTGCCCTTGGGCTAAGTAAAACCAAAAGAATTTTCATTCTGAGGGCCTTCATCTGAGGGCCTCTCTCAGATCAGTAAACCAAACAGACTGTAAATCAAACAGTACAGATCAATAACTTGTTCAACTTTGTTGAATACAGATAATCACTTAGGTTCCACAGCAAACAAATTCAGGAGAGCTGAGTGGAGAATTTTGCTGCTGTGGCATAAAAGTCAGAGGAGGGTTTAATGGTCCCATCATCACCCCTCACTCACTTAGGCTGGGTTCAGGATGATGGACCCAGAGACCCCAAGATGGGAATAATCTAAGTTACATTTTAATCAAGCCCCAGGAGGGAAGGGAGAATTATGTGTAATGATTAATAGAAAATAGCAATTGTTTCTTGCCCTTATAATCAGTTGTACACCTCGTGCCTGAACAGCTGTTTAGATTAGCAGCTGTGCCCCTCACAATCAAATGTGTATGTGGGCAGTTACATGAAGGTGTTACCTCTCTCCCTAAACTGATTTTTCCTAGTTCTTCCAAAATCATGCTATACTAGATTAGCAGCATTCTGATATACTTAATTTAGCAAAACCCCACTGCATCTGAAGTGCCAGGAAGTAGGAAAGAACTTAATCTTCTCTCTTACCCAGAGAACATTTCTACCCAGAACCACGAAATCAGACTACACTGAATGCGGCTCGGTTGTTTATAAAAAGCATGTGATGCCATTTGAATGCCATGTACTTCCTAAGGTGGGTACACAGAATTCCTTGTAGAGAGAATGTTGGCTGAAACCTCTGTGTGGAATGGTGAGTGCGTCTGCAGCGGCCCTGTTCTCTGTGACCGTGGGTGTTCCTTTATATTGGGGAGAGCCTCAGGAGACATACTCCTTTTTACCTGTATGACACATCCTGGGAGCGGGGCAGAGTGCTTGCCTGTGGTAGACCTGCTGGCGCTGAGACGGCAGTGGTAACAATACCCCCACTGCAGGATGCCCAGCACTGTGCTGAATGCCGTACATTTAATAATTCATTTAATTCGCATGAGAAACCTAAGAGGTGCTGAAATACTCACAGACGAAACGTGGGATTCATGTCTCAGTGTGAGGGGACAGAGTACACAGGGTATGCTGGGGCAGAGTTGGCCGTAATTGAATGGTTTGGGGTCTTAGTGATGGGATATGTTTTATTCTGTGTGCTTTTATGTAGGTCTGATTTTTCTTCGTAATGAAAAGCAAAACAAAACCTAAGAGGTAGATACTATTATTTTCTTTTTCTTATTGATGGTGAACCTTGCCCAAGGGTTTGCATCTAACCACTCTATCCATGGTTCTGAAACTGCATCACAGCTCCCCAGGGTGCAGCAGTGGGGGGCTGCAGAATATTTAAGTTGTGGGTGAATGCAGAGCAGTACCCCACACCTGTCAGATACCACCTGAACCACTAGCTCAAATTCGCAGTGTCCACGTTAGAGCACACTGCGTTCCTGTGATGACAGCATATCTTTGTGAAACTGGCTTTTTAGCACTTGCGATAAAATAAAAACTGAAGGTTCTGGTGTCCCATCTGATTCTGGGGTTTGAGAAGTTTTCCATCCCTAATAGGTACACATATCCCATTAGTAAGTAATTACAGTATTAAAGAATAAAATTAAAATATTTTTTCTTTCAATGTGTATTTCTTTTCAGATGGCTACTAAGTTGTTAGGACATAAATACTTCTTAAGTTTTTTGATCCCTGTGAACCAAAGTTTGGGGAATCCCTGCACTGGACTACACTGCCTCAGATGTGGAGGCTAAAACATGGAGTATCTAAATGTCCCCCGTGCTAAGTCACCTGCTTCATTGAAAGAAAGGCAGGTTCACAAAAGGCCCCAAGTAGCCAAAGCAATTCTGAGAAAGAAGAACAAAGCCAGAACCATCACACTTCCTGACTTCAAACTGTACTACAAAGCTGTAGTAATTTAAACAGTATAGTACTGGCATAAAAATAGACACGTAGACAAATGGAACAGAATCAAGAGCCCAGAAATAAATCCCTACATATACAGTCAACCAATATTTGACAAGGAAGCCAAGAACACTCAGTGGGGAAAGGATAGTCTTTTCAACAAATAGTTTTGGGAAAACAGGATAACCACATGCAGAATATAATGAAATTGGACCTCAGTCTTAACACCACTCATAAAAATTAACTCAAAGTGGATTAAAGACCTAAACGTAAGACTTGATATGGTAAAAACTCCCAGAAGAAAACATAAGGAAAAAGCTCCTTGACACTGATCTTGGCAATGATTTTTTGGATACAACACCAAAAGCACAAGCAACAAAAGTAAAACACAAGTGTGACTACATCAGACTCAAAAGCTTCTGCACAGCAAAGGACATGATCAACAAAATGAAAGGCAACCTATGGAACGGGAGACAATATTTGCAGACCATGTAATAGTCCAAAATATATACAGAACTCATACAACCTCCATCACAACACCAACAACGAAACAAGTAGCCCACTTTACAAGATAATCAGAAGAATTGCATAGACATTGTTTCCAAGGACAACATCCAAATGGCCAACAAGTACATGAAAAGGTGCTCAATATCTCCAGGCATCAGAGGATCACAACCGAAAATGGAGGTCACCACACACCTGTGAGAATGGCTACTATCGAAAAAAACAGGAAAACACAAGTGTTGGGGAGGATGTGGAGAAAAAGGGAACTCTCGTAGACTGTTGGTGGGAATGTAAGTTGGTTCAGCCACTATGGAAAACGGTACAGAGATTCCTCAAATTAAAAATACAACCACCGTAGGATCCAGCAATCCCTCTTCTGGGTATATAGCCAAAGGAAATGAAAACAGAGTACCAAAAAGGTATCTACAGTATTTGTCTTTCTCTTTCTGACTTACTTCACTCTGTATGACAGACTCTAGGTCTCTCCACCTCACTACAAATCACTCAATTTCGTTTCTTTTTATGGCTGAGTAATATTCCATTGTATATATGTGCCACGTCTTCTTTATCCATTCATCCGATGATGGACACTTAGGTTGTTTCCATCTCCGGGCTATTGTAAATAGAGCTGCAGTGAACATTTTGGTACATGACTCTTTTTGAATTATGGTTTTATCAGGGTATATGCCCAGTAGTGGGATTGCTGGGTCATATGGTAATTCTATTTGTAGTTTTTTAAGGAACCTCCATACCGTTCTCCGTAGTGGCTGTACCAATTCACATTCCCATCAGCAGTGCAAGAGTGTTCCCTTTTCTCCACATCCTCTGCAGCATTTACTGTGTCTAGATTTCTTGATGATGGCCATTCTGACTGGTGTGAGGTGATATCTCATTGTAGTTTTGATTTGCATTTCTCTAATGATTAATAATGATGAGCATTCTTTCATGTGTTTGTTGGCAGTCTGTATATCTTCTTTGGAGAAATGTCTATTTAGGTCTTCTGCCCATTTTTGGATTGGGTTGTTTGTTTTTTTGTTATTGAGCTGAATGTTATTGAGCTGCTTGTGAATTTTGGAGATTAATCCTCTGTCAGTTGCTTCATTTGCAAATATTTTCTCCCATTCTGAGGGTTGTCTTTTGTTTATGGTTTCCTTTGCTGTGCAAAAGCTTTGAAGTTTCATTAGGAAAAAAAAATGTCATGAAGAACCTAGGGGTAAAACAGGAATAAAGGCACAGACCTACTAGAGAATGGACTTGAGGATATGGGGAGGGGGAAGGGTAAGCTGTGACAAAGCGAGAGAGAGGCATGGACATATATACACTACCAAACGTAAGGTAGATAGCTAGTGGGAAGCAGCCGCATAGCACAGGGAGATCAGCTCGGTGCTTTGTGACCGACTGGAGGGGTGGGATAGGCCGGGTGGGAGGGAGGGAGATGCAAGAGGGAAGGGATATGGGAACAGATGTATATGAACAAAGCAGAAACTAATAAAAAAAAATTTTTTTTAAATATCTACAGTCCCATGTTCATTTCAGCATTATTCAAAATAGCCAAGATATGGAAACAACCTAAGTGTCCATCAACAGATGAATGGATAAAGAAAATGTGGTACATATACAGTGGAATATTATTCAGCTGTAAGTAAGAAGGAAATCCTGCCATTTGTGACAACATGAATGGACCTTGAGGGCATTATGCTTAGTGGGATAAGCCAGAAAGACAAATATTGTATGATATCACTTCTGTGTACAATCTTTTAAAAGCCAAACTCCTAGAAACAGAGAGTAAAATATGATGGTTACCAGAGGCTGGGGAATGGGGGGACTGGGGACATGTGAAAGAGGACAAACTTGCAACTGGAAGATGAATGAGTTCTGGAGATCTAATGCACAGCATAGTGATTACAGTCCACAATGCAGTATTATATATTTCAAAATTGCTAAGAGCCTAAATTTCAAATGTTCTCACCACAAAAAAAAAAGAAGTGATAGTTGTATGACATGATAAAGATGTTAGCTAAAGCTTCAGTGGTACTCATAAGGCAATGCATAAATGTATCAACTCAACATGTACATCTTAAACTTACACAATGTATATGTCAGTTATATCCCAATTTTAAAATGTGGTTTATTCATAAAATGGAATATTATTCAGGAAGAAAATTCTGTCACATGCTACAACATGGATGATCCTTGAAGACATTATGTTAAGTGAAATAAGCCAGACAGAAAAGGACAAATATTGTATGGTTCCACATATATGAAGTACCTAGAGTAATCAAATTCACAGAGACATAAAGTAAAATGGTGGTTGCCCGGGGATGGGGAGTTAGTGTTTAAAGGGCACAGAGTTTCAGTTTGGGAAGATGCAAAAGTTCTGAAGGTGGATGGTGGTGATGATTTCACAACAATGTGAATGTGCTTAATGCCACTGAGATGCACACTTTTTAAAAAAGGTTGAAATGGTAGATTTTATGTTAAGCATATGTTGCCACAATAAAAAATAATCCTTGCAAGGAAAAAAGGAGGGAAGGAGGCAGGGGGCAGAGAGGGAAGGGAAGAAGGAAGGAAGGAGGGAGGGAGGGATGGAGGGAAGGGAAGAAGGAAGGAAGGAGGGAGGGAGGGATGGAGGGAAGGGAGGGAGGGAGGGAGGGAGGGATGGAGGGAAGGAGGGAGGGAGGGATGGAGGGAAGGAAGGGAGGGAGAGAGGGAAGGAAGGAAAGAAGGAAGGAAGGAGGGAGGGATGGAGGGAAGGAGGGAGGGAGGGATGGAGGGAAGGAAGGGAGGGAAGGAAGGGAGGGATGGAGGGAGGGAGGGAAGGATGGGAGGGAAGCAGGACAGTTCATCCACTTACTCATTCACCCACACTTACAAAAAACCTACTACTTGCCAGGTGCTGTGCTAGGCACGGGGGATACAGCAGTGAACAAGACAGACAAAAATGCCTCCCTGATGGGGCTTATATCCTGATGGGAAGACAAACAATAATCAGAACTAACGAACAATAAGCATACATTATATTAGACTTGATAAGTGCTAAGAAGGGCACAGAGCAGGCCAGGAGCATAGAAGATGTGGTGGGGCAGGAAGGAGGTGACATTTTAGAGAAGGTGGCCGGGAAGGCCTCGCGAAGATGGCAGTTTGGTAAAGACCTAAAAGAGGTGAGCGAACTATCAGCCACTTAACCTTGTTAGTTATCTCTTAACAACAACAACAAAAAAATAGACGAATTCAGAAACAGAGCCCTGAAGTTAAGTTGTACAACAAACATAAACTTATGAGAACTGGACTACATCAGATAGAATAATCCTTGAAAAAGCAAAAGAAAACTGGTGTATAACTTTTCTTCTCTGTGGATAACCTCACTTCACTGTTTTCAGTGGGACCTGAACTTGGAGAGTGAGGGAACAAAGATAATCAATACTCACAGCAGCTCTGTACTGTACCTCAGTTACAATGCGAAGTGAAGAAGGGCCTAGAGATTTTATGCAAGTAAGAACTCATGTTCTCATGATCTGAGATGCTACATGACACTAGCTGAAATGCTTGGCTGATTTAAATGGGATCTACACTGTACTCACACCAGCTGCTCCCACAATAACAGCTTAACAATAGTTTGCTTTTGTATGTAGATGCTTTATGAATTTGGGAGTGGAGGGCCATGAGGGGTGGTTTTTCCTTGAACTATGGGGAATGTATAGAAGTCAATACCGAAAATGTTAATAGCAACTAGAAGCATCAGTCGTTCAGGCAGTAGGTTGTTCTCCTTCTGGCACCCTTTTAAAACCTTATAAATGGAAATATCAGAAGGAAAAAACGTTTAAATTACCACCACTGGATTTCTTTATGGGACAGGTGCAACCTTCATGGAGCTGTGCCATTTCCCTGAGCATCGCCCAAGAGAACATTGTAGATTCATTGATTATAAGCCCCCGATGTTCCTCAGCTTGCTTGTTGTCTGGCTTCTGTGTCCTTAATGAAGCCATCACACACACAGGGCAGGGTTCCTAGAGGATCTGGAGCCGTTTCAGCCCCTCTGCTTTCCTTCTTGGCCTTTCTCAGCTCCAGCCTGTTAACGAGCGCCAGATTCTCTCTCTGCCACCTCCACCCCTTCCCGGAAAGTTTGGAGTTAATCCCTCTGTAAATCATCTCCTGTAAAACCATTTTGCAGAGCAGGATCTGCAGTGGCTCCCAATCCTGACTGCATACCTAAGTCTCCCCAGGAGCTCAATAAGAACAGAAGTCTGTATTTAGTACATATGAGATGCCCACAAATTTGTACTTTTAAGTGTCTCAGATGATTCAGTTAGAAGACACTTCATGAGACTCTGGAAGGGTGAGTAGAAGTTTACCAGATTGGCAAAGGGAAGAAGAGAATTCTTTTCACATGGATATAAAATGCCATGTGTACAAATATGGGTGAAGATACGTGTGGGGCAAGTCCAAGGAAGTGCGGGTTTTCAAACTCCAAAAAGTGTTTGGATGGCAAGGAACTATTTTGTAAACATCAGCGTTCTTAATAAGATTTCTTTTAATAAAGGTCTCACTGCCAAGCTCCCCTCCAGCTCTGCTGTTTCAGCCTTAACTGGTGGTGGGCTCCTTGCCCAGTCCTCATAGGCCCAGCTCCAGGGTCTGCGTTGGTCTCAAGCTTTCCTTTGATCCTACCATGGCTGCCTCTTGCTTGTCTTTTGCTTTGGCACTGCTTGTCTTCATAAGAGAGATAAACAACATGGCTGGAACTTGGAACTTGGCTGCTTATGAAATACCTCAGGCAGGAGCAGCCCACCCCAAAGTGCTGTGCAGTTGACAGTGAGTGTGTGTGGTTTTGAGCCCGCCCACTGTGGGAACCCCAGGACAGTATCATCAAGGTTTTCAAGCAGGTATCCCGTACTCTCAAGTACAAGGTCCTGTCCTCCTTTGCCCAAACAGACTGACAGATACCCTGGCCACAGTTTCCTTACTGTAGAATTCTGAATTTTTTATTATCAATTCGATCGAACAAAGTTCTGTGAAGAGCTCTGGTCTTGAGATAGGTGACACTTGGCTTCCCATTCTATTTCATATGCTGCTTACTTATTTAACTTGAGCTAAATCACCTGGCCAAGCGAAATGTTCTCTCCCGTCTCAGTTCCCCTTTCTATAAAATTGGTATAATAGCATGCTTTATGTACTTTTTGCTTCCAGGAATAATGAGGACATCTCATGTGAATGGAGTTTTGAGAAAAGGGATATAGGCTACAAATTGGTGCTATTTCTTAAGAACAATAGGGAACAGAACCTTGTGTAATTCAACCTTGTAAGACAGGTTGCTTTGTCTGAGACACAAAGAAGAATCAATTTACCAGTAGGTACCTTGCAGGAAATTTTAACTCTCAATGATAGCGTTTCCATCTAGACAGTCTGCCATTCATCAGAGGATCTGGCCCCAGCTTTCTTCAGCACTGAACCCGCAGCTGGAGTCAGTCATGCCTTCCCTTGGGTTCCCATTGAAGTTAGCACTTCCCTCCCTGAAAGCCTTTTCATGCTCCTCAAGGTCAGAAACCTTCTTTGTATCTGTCCCCAAGCCTAACACAGGCCCTCGCACATAGTAAGCCCCTAACAAATGTTGGCTATTAAATGAATGCTTGGACACTGTCCAGCGTTGGATTAGATGCACTTTAGGCTACAGATTAGCACGATACACATTCCTGAGTTAGAATTGATCTTAAGGATTCATCTTACCAACTTCCTGCCCTTAGCCAGAGCTAACTTTCAAGCACCTAACAAATTAGGGTCCTTTATTTTCAGTTCCTTCCTGAGAAGGACATTGAGTGGTTTTCCTGGCCAAATCGTTAAGGATCCTTTGTGCAGCTGAAGTCCATTTCCCCTTTCTCCGCTTAAATGAAAGGGGTAGAACATGCCCACATTTTACATATAGGAGGGGTTTTTTAAATATAATTGAAGACTTTTCTTATATCGGGGTCTGATCTAGTTTAGGTTGGAAGCAGGGACCATCCTCTCAATTAGAGTACAGCAGAAGAGCTAAGAAATTGTCAACTTGAATTTTAGAATTACTTCCAGTGACAGCTGGTAACATGGGAATCAGCTTCAGCACACAGAGGGGAGATGCTGCAGCTTGGAACACCGCCATACTTTTGCCAAAGATAGACTAGACTGGTATGCAGAAGATCTTGCATTTCTTATGTCTGAATATTAATTTCCTACTCTCTGAAGTGTTTAGTTCTCTGTGATGTGATTTGAGTGAATTTAATTTACTAGAATTGCTTTTTTGTATAATGAACATTTGTATTTCTCCTCTTTATAAAAATACAGGGCATCTTCAGGCGCAAGGAAAGTGATAGAATTAAACATAAAGAAGAAAGTTTTACTGTCCAGTAAAAATCTCCCAACCCTAGAGCTGTTTTGAGCTGATAGCAACATGGCTCTAAAATTCTTTGAACTTCTAGAAGAATGTGGTAATAAAAAGTGAAACTACCATTTGTGATATTTGTTTTACTTTTTAAAAAATACTAATTTAGAGTTGAGAAGCCAAAGAGAACTATAAAACTGATTCATTATGACTCATCTCAGGATGTTTTCTCTACTTCCTTCAAATATGATTATTTCCGGACAATTTAATTTAAATACTGGTGTAAGGATTATTTCTGGAGAGGGGGGCTTTGCCTCTTGTGATAATTTCCTCATCTGCAGAAGGACAGAGTCAGTTTGATTCCCAAGTAGCAATATTGAGATGTATTTTTATCGGTTTGCTTGATTATTTTTTAAATTTCTGTCACTATTGATGGAAACTAATTAAAACTAAATGCACATCACCTCTTACTAAATGACTGCTACTGAGATGGTGGAGTTCAGGAAATGACAGGCCAGCCCATTCCCTTTAACAATGTTGGCCGATTCACAATCCGGGTAATTTCAGATTTATGAGATTTCAAGCATCCATATGTCCTTACTGTTTCCTGAAGAATCCTTTTTAAAGAAATGAATATATGTGCCATTTCAATATAATGAGAGCAGAACCACCAACTGAATAATGTACATTCCTTGCCTGAAATAAAATCTCAGCAACGCTAGGAGTGTTACTGTGGGCAAAAGCATTTGGGGTTTATCTACCAAGTTAAAGGCTATTTTCAGCTACTCCACACTATGTACTTTTAAAACAACAAATCATGGGAAAATAATGAATTTAGATAAAAATCAAGATGCTAACATCACACGTTATTAGCATATAGGCCATAAGCTTTTTTCTCATGTTTGTTTCATAAAAAGGACAAGTTTAGAGATTAGTATAAGTTATGCAAAATTTTTGATGCAGAAACTAGGCAAAGTTTGCCCCAAACCCTGAGAATCATAGCATTTGAGATCTGAAAGAAGCCTTTTAGAGCAACTCGCCAAGAGGGAGGGATGGAGAAGTGGGCAGAGCAGAGCTCTGGTTCCATCCCTGCTTGCCATTGTCCAGCCATGTGACCTTGGACCATTAGGCAACCCCGTGGCCCACAGTTTCCTTATCTGTAAATGGAAATGGTGGCAACACCGCTGCCTACCTGGAAAGTTGTGAGCATGAAATGAAATCTCCTGGAAGCATGTGAACTACAAAGCCCAACGTCAGGGTCAGTTGTTATGATTTAGAAAACCCCCTTACTTTTCTGATGAAGAGCAGAAGTGTGCGTGACTTGGCCAAGAGCATTCTTTGGCAAAACCAGGCCTGGAATCCAGGAGGTCCCAACATCCAGACCAGGCTCTTCATATCCCCTAGGGACACTGAGAGAGCCGGGAAGGAGATAAGGAGTGCAATGTTAGGGCCTCCACTGGCTGCTGGGCCACTGGTTATGCTACTTCACCTCATCCACTACAGACGGATAAACAGTTCCAGGCCAGAGGCGATGCAGCTGGCCCACTGAAGGAGCCACGGCTCGCCAAGGCCCACTGGATGACAACATCGTCTAGCCAACAAAGGGTAATGGGGCTGTCGATCGGGGAACAGCCTCTCCTCCTAAAACGAAAGAACAAGACAGACTGTTGGAGGACCGGGAAGGGTTCTTGTCTAAACTATTTCTCCAGGATCCTCCCTTCTTCCCATTCCTGCTGCTCCCAGTGTCTAATGACTGTGTGTCCACCCTTAGCACTCTGGTTCACATATTAACACAAGTCCCTCTTTTCTTGGTTTTCTCTTAGTCATGTTTAAGTTTTTTCAGGAATTTTACTAAATACTAAAGGCAGGCCAAAAACAATAATAATAATAATAATAACAATAATAACAAAGTAATAAAATTAATATTAAAGCTATCAAAGTAGTGAAGTCAGAATTTAAATCTCAGAGTATCTGCCCCCAAAGCCCTTGCTTTTGTGAGTTCATTAAACGTAAAGTAACGATTACATTGTTAAAACAGGAGTTACACACAGGAGGCAAGGTGCTTAGAACTCACAGGAATTTATATTTACACACAAAGTGCATGAAAAATCTGTTGCACAAAGAAATCATGTTTCTGCCTCTGTTTCTAGGATGCAAAGTCTCATATAGCCAGGCTAACCAAGAAGTACCATGTAAGCATACACTGTTCATACCAGGTTACTAGGCTGCCCAAAAAAACACTCACAGAAAGCAGTAATCTGACGTTTTCATTGAACTTTATGCTTATCCAGATCTCTGTCCCACTCCTCCTGGGGAGATGGACAGGTTGGAGGAGGGACCTGCCTGAACCAAGGCCACCACTGTGGCAGGGGCCCGTGGAGCAGGACAAGGGGTTGTTGGGGCCATTGGTGGACATGAGGCTGTGGGCCAGCACGAAGGGCCAGGAACGAGCATGGGGGAGCGTCAGGGTGACCGCTGGGAACCAGGTGTGTCTGATGCCAAAGCATAGCATCTAAGGGGACAGCTTTCTCCTCAGGTGGGAAGAAGAACGGGGAGTACGCACCAGTGAGGATGACGCACCCCTGGCGACGTTGGCTTTCCCCACTGTCCCGGGGAGCCTGGTCCTCGGGTGTCTCATCAAGTCAGTAGAACGAGGCCCAGGTCTGAGCTGAGTCTCAGACCTTCTTTCGGATGGAGGTCAGAGCAGCACCGGGCTAACAGTGGCTTTTCCTTAAATGCATGCAAGTACGCTAATGACGCTCATGAGGCAAAGTGCTCACTCATTTAATTCCGAGCATCTCATTGTGTCGCTGTGTCGTTGCCAGGACAGATGTGTGCATGGCTCAGGCATACTTCTCTCTGCCTGAGACAGATGTCTGGATATTGGGCCATGCTGGAACAGTGCCAGCGTGTTTATTAGTGACAAAAGATTGTCAGCCTCCCTTCCCCTGAGGTTTTCATTGTGTAGTTAAAATGTCAATCCCAGCTCAGAAAAAGAAAGATTTTGAGAGAGGTAGAGGAAGAAGTAGGGGAAGCTGGACAAAAAAACTGAAAGTGACCGAGAGGTAGAAGAAAAAGGGAAGCCTTGGGGTCAGTTGTTTCCTGTCACTGAGATGATCTGGGTGATTCATGATTCCCACACATGACTGGGATTCACCTTGGGAGAGATTAAAAATGCAGAATGCTGGCCCCACCCAGAGCTACTACTTCTTAAAGCCCAGTGACCTGTATATATTTAAGTTCCCCTGGAGTGAGCTGTGGGCCAGACTTGGAAGCCACTGGCTGAGGCAATCTCTAAGGTTTCTTTGTATCCTTGAGAATCTTTTCTTATGAGAAGGGAGAAAAAAGGGGATGAGGGTAAACACAGAGGGCAGGACTGCTGTATCCAAGTTGCTTTATCCTGGGGAAGAGGCTGCCCTCCTGGGAAAGACTGATAAGATATCAAGGTCAGAGGAGGAGAGGGAGGGATGCTTAGGGTTGGTGTGGGTGTTGATTTCTTTTGTTGGAGTTGTTTATTTCACTAACTGTGGACAAGTCCCTGGCAAATGAGGGCATTCTATCCCTGCCTTGTAAGTCTCAAATGTTTTGATCTCTTTGATGTCTTTGTCCATCTAATTGGGCAAGATGCTCTGAGCTCCTGTCCTCCCCCATGGACCTCACCACTATTGAATCAGGGAGTAGGCAGCAAGGAAGTGCCTGTCCACTGACTTTAGTCCCTCTTCCCGCTCCTGGCTGCTAAAACCTCTTTCCCCAGTTATCTTCCTCTTTGAGGATATTCTTATGAGTAGGTTTCTATTAACTCTTTTTTTTTTAATTTTTTAAAATTGAAGTATAGTTGATTTACAATGTTGTGGCAATCTCTGCTGTACAGCAAAGTGACTCAGTTATACACAGACAGACATTCTTTTTTTATATTCTTTTCCATTATGGTTTATCACAGGATATTGAATATAGTTCACTATGCTATACAGTAGGCCTTTGTTGTTTTTCCATCCTATATATAATAGTTTACATCTGCTAATCCCAAACTCCCAGTCCTTCCCTCCCCCTTGGCAGCCACAAGTCTGTTTTCTATGTGAGTCTTTTTCTGTTTTGTAGATACACTCCTGGGCATATGCCCGAAAAAAATTACAATTCAAAAAGATACATGCCACCCCTATGTTCATTGCAGCACTATTTACAATAGCCAAGACATGGAAGCAGCCTAAATGTCCATTGACAGATGAATGGATAAAGAAGATGTGGTACATATATGCAATGGAATACTACTCAGCCATAAAAAAGAATGAAATAATGCCATTTGCAGCAACATGGATGCAATTAGAGATTATCATACTAAGTAAGTCAGAAAGAGAAAGACAAATACCGTATGATACCACTTACATGTGGAATCTAAAATATGGCACACATGAATCTATTAACTCTTGGTAGAGCAGGCAACCCTCCCAGCTCTGCCAGAAGGACCAGGTGATTCATTCCAACCAGGGGCTCAGGAAGAATGTTTCCCTCCCACCGCCACCTCACAAACCTTGTCAAAACTTCCTTAAAACTTACAAAAGCTATACAGAACATCTGGAAAACAGAAGATGCCCCTGAATCTCAGTACAACTGTTTTCATTTTATGTAGTCCCTTGATTAATTTTCATATGCATATTTTATATAGAGTACTTATGATTTTGTGGGACCTTTTCTATTATAAGCATTTTCTTCATTGCTGTATAACCTTGATGATGATCTTTGTAACAGCTGCAAAATTCTCCACCTAGAAAAGGTACCACTTTGTTGATGAAATACAGTACTTATATAGTGCTTTCCATGTACCAGGTGCACAAATATTATAATAAATGTTCACTCATTTCATCCTCATAATATTTATAAACTCATTTCACACTTCTAACAACTATCATGCTTGTGTCATAGATGTTATAGATAAGGAAATAGAGGCTTAGAGAGGTTAGGTAACTTGCACAAGGTCACACTGAGTGAGTGACAGAGACAGGCATATACTAGTTTGTGCTCATAACCACTGTGCAGTGCTGACATTTTAGTTAACTGTCCTTCTACTGTTTAACATTTAGTCTGCTTACAGTTCTTTTAGAATTATAAATAACTGGAAAGAACGTCTATTGCTCATGGCTTTTTGCGTTCACTCAGATTACTTGTTTAGGGTAGGTTTCCAGGAGAGCTGCTGGCCCCACTTCCTGTTCTGAGCTGACAGAGAGAGGTGGCCATCCTACACAAATTTCCACTGCGGTAACCTGCACTGTGGGGAAAAAGGACACTTTCTTGTGAGGTTGTTAATGCTTGATTCATGGCAGGTGTAATCTAGGAACAATCAAGGGAAATTATAAAGGTTGCAGCCTAGTGAAGACGAAGCCGGCTGACGTTGGGTGACGCCGTGCAGCCTGCTGTTGCTCACTGCCTCCTGGGCGACCTGGAGGTCAGAAAGCCACTCTTCAAACAAGAAGAGCACATTGTCTCTATTTATTTCAGTGGGGAAATAAGAGTAACTCTTCAGTGGCAAATACCTTAACCAGCCAGTTGGTGAGTCTAATCTTTCTCTTTTAATCTGGATGTTTTGACAACCTGTAAACACAAGTCAATTTGGAGGTCAAGCTCAAATCTCCAGATTTTCTGTATAGCTGGAGATGGGGTTGGCAGTCTTTTTGGAATGGAGTGAACGTAGCTTCAAGGCACGTCCTGAAGCTACATTTGTATAGCAAGCAGGATTTTTCCTTCTGCAGTATAATTTGTTTAGGGGATGGCCTAGCGTGGAGGAGCTCATGGAAATTATGCCCCCCTCCACCCCTGGGCCCATCACAGGGTCAGTCAAGTCATACTTAAGATTTTTGAGTGACGTTGGACCAAAACCATCAGAGATCTTAGTGAGTCAAAGGGCATTTTTTTGCTTTTTCTCCCTTATGACACAGGCCCACTGTTCTTCTTTGACTAGTATGATACTAGAAATAGCAACAACTGAAACTTGTTCCCATTCCCCCAGGCCAATGTATATCTTCAACCTCACACACACACACACACTCTTCTCTTGGACCACCCTAATGATTACAATCATACATCTGTTCCCCTTTCTCCCCAATTATAAATGTAATTATCATATCTCATTAACACATTTTATTAAAATGGTCTTCCTATCACATAGAAGTGATAAATCTGAAAAACAGAGATAAGAACAGGGGAAGGTCAGAGTGAGAAGAAAATAGGACTAGCTGATTTTTTGCCCTAAGTTTTTGGGAAATTACAGTGAGCCAAAGAGGACTGCGTGAAGTGTGTTAATGGCATAGTTAGAATTCGTGGGTTACCTGACAGGTCCACGCCTTCCTTGCTCCACAGAGCACTATATCATTTATCAAGACATTGGAAGTCTCAAAAGTGTTTGTTCAAAAGATAAAGGATATTTTTTTGTGGTGGAAAAGGAGGAGGAAGTTGGTCCTGACCACAATTTAAGAATATAAAATAAAGACCTAAGTAAATAAGTCCTGAAGGAGAGTGATAAATGTCCAGGGGCTGTAGGCAGCATACCTGATGGTGTTGCCTGGCAACTTCAGCCGTTCCTGGAGCAACAGAATCCCAGGCAAAAAGGGAAATTGGGGATGCGTTCAGAGAGCTAATTTTAACACCCCTACCTCCTGTTTGCTTACTATGAATAAAATTGGGTAAGGGACTCTGTTTTGAAATGTACCCAGGATTTGTTTCAATCAGGTATGGTAAGACAGAGACATGGAAGTGACTGTCGTGGAGGAATGTCTCACAGACCCCTAGAAGGAGTAGGCATGGCATGCCACACAGGGCCACATGGGGAAGCCCCAGGGTCAGTCAGGAGGCAGAGGGGAAGCATGGGTGAGAATCTTTATTGTGGTTTTCATATGGGAAGGAGAGGACGAGGCAAGGTAAGCAGGGCAGACAGGTTTAGAATTGGCTAATTTAAATAAGTTTAGTGGTATCTGGACAATAAATTGCCTATATCCTGGCCCTGGGGTAATTAGGGCAGAAGGATAGTATCCTGTACTGCAGGGGCCTGAAACCAGGAGGTAAATTGTGGGAATGGACTCAGGATTGGTTGGCCTGCATGTCAAAGGCAGGCTCACAGGTAAGTTTACAGTCTCTAAGAATTAGCTCACACTGGGAGGGGCAGTCCTCCCTCAGGTCTGCAAGGCCCTAGATGCCAGAGCATAAGAATACAGAAAATAAGGGCTTCCCTGGTGACACAGTGGTTGAGAGTCCACCTGCCGATGCAGGGGACACGGGTTCGTGCCCCGGTCCGGGAAGATCCCACATGCCGCTAAGCGGTTGGGCCCGTGAGCCATGGCCGCTGAGCCTGTGTGTCCGGAGCCTGTGCTCTGCAACGGGAGGGGCCACAACAGTGAGAGGCCCACGTACCGCAAAAAAAAAAAAAAGAAAAAGAAAAGAATTCAGAAGATAAGAAAATATAGTTAATACAGACCCTCATACAACATAAGCAAAAGGTCTACTGTCTGTTTTGTGATGTAGGAGGTATCTGTGTTTTAGGGGCTGGCATTCCCAGAGTAAGAAAGGAACCCTAAAAAGCAACATTAGAAAGATATCCTGTTCTCTCCTTGTCCCTTTGAAGCCCAAGAACATGGTGAGCACACCTACTAATGCCAAACAGCGTGCCTCAGAAAAGCCAGTCTTCTTTCAAGATGTGTGCTTTAGGATCTAAAGAACATTGAAGCATTTTACGCAGTACCAACATGCAGTCCATGAGGTACAGGCTTGAAAGGATAACTCCAAATAGTGCAGGACTCAGGTCTGGTCATTTTGATTATCTCAACACAGAAAAGTAGAGAATGCATTTTCCTCAGCTCACCTGACAGGTTTAACCAGGGTTCAGGCATGAACTGTGTCATTCCCATCACATATAGTGAGCATTGCTACAAAGCAGTATTTGGCAATACTATATTATGCCATTGTTGAATTAGTTTCAATAATGAGAATAAACATTTGCTGAGCCTTTTGTGTTTGTAAAATGGTTTAACAAGCACCGGCTGGCTCACTTGTTAATAATTTCTTTGGGGGATTCTTTTTTTTTAATATATAAATTTATTTATTTCTATTTTTGGCTGTGTTTTGTCTTCGTTGCTGTGTGCAGGCTTTCTCTAGTTGCAGTGAGCAGGGGCTACTCTTTGTTGCGGTGTGCAGGCTTCTCATTGCGGTGGCTTCTCTTGTTGCGGAGCACGGGCTCTAGGTGCATGGGCTTCAGTAGTTGTGGCTCGCGGGCTCTAGAGCATAGTTGTGGCGCACGGGCTTAGTTGCTCTGCAGCATGTGGGATCTTCCTGGACCAGGGCTCGAACCCGTGTCCCCTACATTGGCAGGCAGATTCTTAGCCACTGCGCCACCAGGGAAGCCCTCTTTGGGGGATTCTTAACAATGCATATTTAGGAGATAGAAGTGATGGTTCAGATGGGATTAAGGGAAAAGACAAGTAATAGAAAAGCATTTAACACAGTCATTTTTAGTTCCGTAGTCTGTGCAAGCCTGTACTGACTAACCATCATTTTCATTGCATTTAGTTACACATTCCTAATGTTCACATCCCAGCACAAATGGACACACATTGGGTAAAACTACGTTTTAATCTTTATGTTATCTACTCTTCCTTATTGCCCTTTGGCGTCTTGATTTGCACAGAACACGGATGCAACCCAGGAAGCACTCTTTGAGTGCACCCACCCCCCACCCCCACCATGGGGCAGGAGACCTGGCCCCTGCCCTGCCTCTGCCTCTGCAAGGGGTGACCCCCAGAACTTCCCTACATCTCTAAGCCTCAGTGTTCTCAGCTGTAAAATGGCTGAGGAAGGGAGGCTCAGAGGGCGCAGGTGGTTTGCAAGGCCCTGGCTCTTAACATCCAGTGAATCCATGGTCTTGCCACTTTCATCATTTGCTGCTCCAGTGTGTGACTTCAGGCATCTCTTGCTCATTACCTCACTAAAACTTAAACTGACACATCAGCGGGACCACAGGAGCACATATACATGTACACACACAGGTACACACACACACACCCTAGTTACCAAACTTTACATACCGGGGAATTTACACCCTTGGTAGACTGAAGACATATTCCAAATTGAAATGTAAAATTCAGTTTACATTTTGAAAATATAAAATTTTAAATGTAAAATTTCATAGACCTTCTGAATTTTCTGTTCTACTCTACGTTTAATATTACAGTGTTTTCACTCTAATCTCCAAGTAGTATTGGCCCTCGGGGTCAGCATGATCCTGTAACGTCTGGCATCCCTGGAGCGCCCCCACCCACCCACCCAGGCAGCCCTGAGTGTGAGAAGAGCCTTGTGGGGCTCCGACTTCACTCCTTGCTGGACCCTCAAGCCTGAAGTGAGGTGATAAATGGAACAGTGGACCTCTTACCCCCTGCCCTGTTTTTTAACTATCTCTTGATGAGTTCTGCTGGTAGAGGCTAAAGTGGTCCAAGAAATATGATCAGAACCAGAACCCTGTTTGATAATAAAGCTTTTCTATGGGAATTTTTTCTACGACACTCACCTCTAATTTTACAATATAACTCTAATTATAGAAACAGGTGTTCTTTAGAGCCAACAATGGTAGCAAATTTCTCAAGAAGAATCACTGTGTGTAGTATTTATATATTAGAGTTGTCATTTTGAAAACACTTTTACATACATTTTAATGGTAACCATTGTATTTGGAGGATGTACATGCTACATACTCTGCCTTACATCAGCCAGGTCAGTGAGGATCCCCATAGGGAACAGGTGGCCCTCACAGCGGAGAAGTGGGCAAGTTGTGGACCTTTCAAAGGCAATGTTTCATAATAGTGATAAATCTCATAGTCAGTGAACTTTATCAAGTTTTGCCAAAAACAACTCTTTTTCGGGTGCCTTCCTAAACATCCCACAATGTATAGAAAATCAGTGTAATGTAATAAGTTGCTGAGTCAGAACACTTCTGAAAATAGCTTCCTAATATCCTTCTCCTAAAATCAAGAAACTTGAGCAGTGAAGGAATCTGGTCATTGTTTATTCATTATTTATTCACTCGTTATGCAATCTTAATGAAACGTGAGAGCCTGCCTTAGTCATTAAAAAATGCATACACTCTTAAAATGAGTACTATTAATTTACTAACCCAGGATTGATTTATGAAGGTTAAGGCACATGTAATTATGTGACAATTCACTTTGCAGAACTTTACTGCTATCATAATGAAATATCAAGGAAATCCAATTTCAACTGATTACTTTTTTGTAGTGGTTTTTTTTTTTAATCTATTGAAAAGTCAGATGGTTGTATAGTTATGTGGTTGCTATTTCCCTTCTGCCTAAGCAGAAAATTGAAGTCTCTTTCTGTTAATGTAGTTTCTGACTCTATAACTATTCCTGGCTCGGAGCTCCACATTTCCCATGCCTTGTTATGTAAGCCAACACAGCCATGTGGCAGCTACTACTTCCAATGTCTCATGATGTGAGATCCAGGCTCATCAAGATATACTAACAGGGCTTCGCCATCCTAACAACTTCTGAGCCCAAACCTGCAAAATGAGAATAATTATCATCTTTGTTGGCTGTCATGATGATTAAATAGAATAAATGTAAGAAAAGGAAACATCATGATGTCGTAATGCCTGGTATATACTGCCTGGATCAATTCTTTACCTTTCCTACCTGTGCCATAAAAGAGCTGTGGTCATCTCACTCCAAAACAGTACTTGACATTCTGATTCAACCATGATCATACAAGAATGGCCTGACAGAGTGGAAGCCTTCTATATTACATTTTCCTTCTGAACTTGGCTATACAGATGGTCCCCAACTTATGCTGGTTTGACTTAGGATTTTTCAATTTTACAGTGGTGTGATATGCATTCAGTAGAAACCGTAATTTGAATTTTGAATTTTGAATTTTGATCTCTTCCTGGGCTGGCGATATACAGTACAGTCCTCTCCTGTGATGCTGGGCAGTGGCAGTGAGCTGCAGCTCCTGGTCACCCACGTGACCACAAGGGTAAACAAGCAACATACTGTACTTACAACCGTTCCGTCTTCCACTTTCAGTACAGCATTCTGTAAATTACATGAAATATTCAACCCTTTATTATAAAATAGACTTGGTGTTAGATGATTTTACCTAACTGTGGGCTAATGTAAGTGTTCTGAGCTAGGTAGGCTAGGCTAACCTGTGGTGTTCATTAGATTAGGTGTATTAAATGCATTTTTGACTTGTGATATTTTCATCTTACAATGGGTTTGTCGGGACATAGTCCCATTGTAAGTCAAGGAAAATCTGTACTGATTCGTTTAACAGCTTTATTGAAGTAAGAATTACATACCATAAAATTCACCATTGCTGGTGAATAGTTCAATTATCTTCATAAATGTATGGAGTTGGGCTTCCCTCGTGGCTCAGTGGTTAAGAATCCACCTGCCATCGCAGGGGACACGGGTTCAAGCCCTGGTCCAGGAATATCCCACATGCTGCGGAGCAACTAAGCCCGAGTGCCACAACTACTGAGCCTGCACTCTAGAGCCCGCGAGCCACAACTACTGAGACTGTGTGCCACAACTACTGAAGCCCACGCGCCTAGAGCCTGGGCTCTGCAACAAGAGAAGCCACCACAATGAGAAGCCCGTGCACCACAACAAAGAGTAGCCCCCGCTCGCCACAACTAGAGAAAGCCTGCACACAGCAGTGAAGACCCAACTCAGCCAAAAATAAATAAATATTTATTTTAAAAAATATGTATATGGAGTTGTGCAACCATCACCATGGTACAGTTATAGAACATTCTATCACTGCAAAGTTTCCTCTGCCCGTTTGCAGCACCTAATTGCCACCACAATCCTAGGCAGCAACTGATCTGCTTGGTTTCTCTATAAATTTACCTTTTCTAGACAGTTATATAAATGGAACTGTATAATATATGCAGTCTTTTGCACCTGGCTTCTACATCGTGCATGATGTTTTTGAAGTTCATCTATTGTACCATTGTGTTAGAATTCTCCAGAGAAATAGACCAACAGGAAATGAATAAATATATAGAAAGAGATTTATTATAAGGGATTGGCTTATGTCATTCCGGGAGCTAAGATATCCCACAGTCTGCCATCTGCAATCTGGAAGCCCAGGAAAGCTGGTGGTATAGTTCCAGTCTAAATCTGAAAGCCTGAAAACCAGGCTAGCCAGTGATATAAGTCCTAGTCTGAGTCTAAAGGCCCAAGAACCAGGAGTGCCATTGTCCAAGGCAGGAAAATATAGGATATCACAGGTCAATCAAAGGGAAAATTTGCCCTTCCTCTGCCTTTTTGTTCTATTCAGACATTTAAAAGATTGGTTGGGCTTCCCTGGTGGCGCAGTGGTTGAGAGTCCGCCTGCCGATGCAGGGGACACGGGTTCGTGCCATGGTCCGGGAAGATCCCACATGCCGCGGAGCGGCTGGGCCCGTGAGCCATGGTCGCTGAGCCTGCGCGTCCGGAGCCTGTGCTCCACAAAGGGAGAGACCGCAACAGTGAGAGGCCCGTGTACCGCAAAAAAAAAAGATTGGTTGATGCCCACCCAAATTGGTGAGGGCAATCCTCTTTACTCAGTCTGCTGATGCAAATGCTAATCTCTTCCAGAAACACCCTCACAGACACACCCAGAAATAATATTTTTTCAGCTATCTGAACATCCCTTAGCCTAGTCAAGTTGATGCAAAAAATTAACCATCACAAGCATGTATCAATATTTCATTCCTTTTAATTGCTGAATAGTATTCTATTGTATGGATATACCACATGTTACTTATCTTTCATCAGTTGATGGAGATTTGGATTGTGTCCAGTTTGGGGCTATTAAGAATAATGCGGCTATGAATATTCATGTATATGTCTTTGTGTGAACATTTGTTTTCATTTCTCTTGGGTAGCTTCCTAGGAGTAAAATTTCAGGGTTCCATGGTAGGTCTGTGTTTAGCTCTTTAAAACTGCCAAATTGTTTTCCAAAGTGGCTTACCATTTTACACACCCACTAGGAATGTATGAATATTCCAGTTTCCCTACATTATCACCAACCCACACTTCTCTTGTCTTTTTTGTTACAGCCAGTCTAGTGGATATGAAGTGATATTTATTGTCGTTTTAATTTGCATTTCCCTGATGACTAATAATATTGAGCATCTTTTCCTATACTTATTTGCCATCCATATGTCTTCTTTGGTGAAATGTCTGTTGCCCGTTTTTAAATTGGATTATTTTTTACTGAGTTGTAAGAGTTCTTTATGTATTCTAGACACACGTCTTTGTCAAATCTATATTATGCAAATATTTTCTCCTGTAGCTTATATTTCTCTTTTTATCTATGGCTTACATTTTCACTTCCTTAATAGTATCTTTTGAAGCATGGAAGTTTTTAATTTTGATGTGTTTGGTATTATTTCTGAGAACTCTGCCCAACCCAAAGTCTGCCCAATCCCACTGGAGGATTACTTGCATATATCATGCACTTTACCCCTAAGGACTTCAGTGTGCATTCCCCAAGAATGACCTTCTCTTACATAACCACAGTGCAGTTACCAACTTTTCTAGATGTGCTTTCATCTGATCATCAATTACCTATATTCCAATTTCACCAATTGGAATGTGCTTCATAGCATATTTTCCTCCTGAACAGGATCCAATTTAGAATCACACAGTTCATTTAGTTGTCATGTCTCTTTAATCTGGAACACTTCCTCAGCCTTTCTTTGCCTTTTATAATATTAACAGTTTGGGGGCTTCCCTGGTGGTGCAGTGGTTGAGAGTCCGCCTGCCAATTCAGGGGACACGGGTTCGTGTCCCGGTCCGGGAAGATCCCACATGCCGTGGAGCGGCTGGGCCTGTGAGCCGTGGCCGCTGAGCCTGCACGTCCAGAGCCTGTGCTCTGCAACGGGAGAGGCCACAACAGTGAGAGGCCCATGTACCACAAAAAAAAAATATATATATATATATATATATATATAAACAGTTTTGAAAATACACTTTCAAAAAACATTAGCCAATACATATATATTGACAGTTTTGAAAATTATTTTAACATCATTTTAAAATACATTTTAAAGTAAATGTTCTTTGCTTTTTCTCTGTCTGACGTTTCCTGATTCCCGTCAGGTTGTGCTTCTCAAGTCGGAATACCACTTAGGCGATGGTGTGTCCTTCACAGGGCAACACATCTGGAGGCACACAATGTCCATCTGCCTCACTGATGTTAGTTTTCATCACCTAATCAAGGTGGGCCCAGTTTTTCCACTGCCTAACTACCATTTTCTCCTCGCATTTAGCAAGTCCTCTGATTTCTTTTTGGACCAGCATTTCAGATTCTTCTCAGTGTCCCTGGCAGGGAAAGGAACTGCTCCTCTACGTGCAATACTGCAAGTCATTGCTGCCCCCTGTGAGGAGAACCCTGATAATGGTGTTAAAGCCTGAAGACCTTCTTAATGTGTATTTAAGACTTTTCCCTAATGCATGGATGATTAGAATTAGAGAAAGCTGCTACCAAATGGATGACAGTTTTCTTATCCACTGTAATCTAATACAAGATTAACTCCTTTCCGCTGTGCTATTAATATCTCCAAAGACTTCCCTGATTTGATCCCTGCCATGCTTGTTCATGAATAAATGGATGGAGCTGTGTTCCTGTAGGGATTCTTAAGCGTTTTTTTTCTTTTTCCTATTCCATCAAATCAAGATAAACGAACAGCTCAGAAGAAAAGAAATGGCTCAGACTTTATTGGAAAGCATAATATTTGGGAAAAAAATATTTTTAATAGCTTGGGAAAATAAAAAAGGATGCTGACAACTCCAAAGCGTGTGCCATCTCTCATTAGTATCTCGACATCTAGTTAATAGGAGAGGATGACAGCTTTGTTATTAAATTATGTAGACGCTAATTGAAGGCACAACCAAATAGGAGGTTCAGTTGCCTTCAGAAGCACTCCCACATTATTAGCTGTGATTTCAGTGATGGAACTCAATTTCTAGACCCATTTCCAATTCTCAAACTGATACTTCTCCTAGGAACATGTATGGTTTGGGAAGGAATGGTTGTACAGCCAGTCTTGACGGAGAACCCTCATTCTCAAAGCCACTTTTATACCTGAAGATGTAAGCGGTCCCCCATTATATGTTACAGGCAAGGTCACGGGAGAGCTGTAACCTGCACACTAAAACCATTTCTCCACCTAGTCACACAAAGGTCTAGGGCTGGAGCTTTGTAACATGGAATCTATCCTGGTGATTAGTGGATGGATTAGACTTTGCCTAAAAGTCTATGGGGCAAAGACGGGTAGCATCAGTTTAGGATTTGGCATGGTCAGATCCCAATCCCCAAATCGCAGTACTATTGATACACCTCTCTGAGAGAAATATGATGGCAATGACCATCTAATTTGCATAGCCCTTTTCCCTTTCAAAGGACTCTTAGAAATATCTCCCTTCAGGCAATATAACCAGAATGCCTTGGAGTAAACCTTGGCCTCACCATCTCATGACTGTATAATCTTAAAATTGTCTAACCTCTCTGTGTCTCAGTTTCCTCATGTGTAATATGGAGATAATAGTGGTTCCCTGCTTGTAGGTGATTGTGGGAACTAAGTGAGATAATATTAATCAAGTGTTAGAATGATGTCTGGCACACAGGAAATGCTTAATACAAGTATTGTCATCCTCATATTCTGTTGGAGAAAGTGAAGGCATGGATTGATACCCTGTTTTTAATGATGCAGAAGTAGCAGCCAGCAGTTCAGTGACTTGCCTATGTTCACACAGAAATTGAGGGAACCTAAGAGAGAAGCCACTCTGAGCTTGTGAGTCCTGCTCTAGGTCCCTAGGAAGGGCCCTCCTCCCTCCAGGCTTTTGAGCATTGCATAATACTAAATGGTTCTGAAGCACAGACCCTCCTGAATATGTGAAACAGGCCTGGACCAGACTGTGTCCCCACAGAAATGCTTGACCCCTTGCCCAGCCCCCAGGCCCACCAGAGCCTGGATCTGTGGCAGCTGCCAGCACAGATTCAGTGAGGAGCCAGTCAAGATGGGGGTAGGAACGACACAACACCCCTGCCCTGCCAGGCGCCCAGCTACCCCAGCAGGAAATCTCTCTGGCATGCTGGTTCCGCCAAGCCCATCAGTCCCAGTGACAATAGCAAATATAGAAAGTTAGGTCTCCCTCAGAAATAAAGACCACAGAGGGACTTCACTGGCGGTCCAGTGGTTAAGACTCTGTGCTTCCATTGCAGGCGGCATGGGCTCGATCCCTGGTTGGGGCAGATCCTGCATGCCTCACAGTGCAGCCAAACAAACAAACAAATAAATAAATATCAAAATGCTTTAAAAAAAAAAAAGGAAATAAAGACCACGGACATATTTGAGATATGGCTTTTGTAACTTCAGCTCTTTAGGGAATGAAAATTAAATTTGATACAGCTTTAAAAGTGGACACCACAGAAGCACTTGTTTGCAAAAATCACTTTCATTTTTGTATTACACATTAACATTAAAAGGAAAAAACAGAATACATAATTGAGTGAGCACTTGTATCATCCAGTTATTAAGAGAGATAAAAATCATACACACGCTCCGCAGCTTTAGCAAAAGCACCTGCTCTTAAAGTAGATCTCCTTACGCCTCAGGTCCAGGGACAGCAGAAAGCCCTGCAGCCTGTCCTGAAACTCAGACAGATGACAAAGGGGGAAAAGGGCTGATACAAGACAAACATTGCTGCCAGTCGTCAACTGTTCTGGAGTCCCTATTTCATTAGTTATTCCATTAATCACACAAAACAGGAAGGATAAAAGGAAACACATATATGGGGGAGGGGGAGAAAAGGACTTAAAGAATAGAAAAGAAATATACTCCTCACATTCTTTAAAAAAAAAAAAAAAAAAAACGCTGGAAGAAATGTACCAAAGGGTTGAGTGATTCCCTTTGGGTGGTGAGATTGTGGGTGTTCAGTTTGGATCTTCCTTCTATAGGTATCCTCCGAATTTCTAAGAATATATTTTACAATGGAAATTGAAGAAAGCAATCTCTTTAAAAGAAAATCAGTATCCATTGGGCAGCAGATGTAAAGGTCTATACTGCAGAGCCTGCGTCTCTAGCATCGTCACTTAGGGAGCTGTGTGGTCACTAGGTTTGTTTCCGTCCTGTGGAGAGAGTACTAACTATGAACTGAACACCACTTTGCCTGGTACTTAACAGTTCAAGAGGTCTGAACCTTAGAAACTGAGGACTTGCCATTACAAGGAGAGGTAGGTCATATAATAGCATGGGTGAACATCTTTTTGTGGGTAAAACATGTAGCCAAGCTCTGTATCTCACCGTTGCCAAACTCCGTGTCTCACCGTTGCCTCTGAAATGATTGAAAATGAGCCAAAGTGTCAGGTTCCTCCTCTCATCCAAACAAGACCCAGCTGGCGAGGTCCCCAGGGGCCTGAGTCAGAACTAAGGTGGGCATATTTGGCCCTCAGTTTATAATATGCGAGACCAAGGGGGAAGCTGAAAAACAGGGTTTGGGGAGTTACCAAATCAAAAAGCCAGAAGAGTGAGTTGGTATAGACAGAGCAGAAAAAGCTGGGTAGCCAGGGATGAAGTTGAGGGTGGGGAAAGTTCTGTGTGGGCAGGGGATCCACAGCAGCGTCCTTCACCATTGGTGGGGAGCTGAGAATGCCAGAGAGGCCTGGGTGGGCTGGTTTGTAAACTCTTTTGAGCTTGTCAGAGTGAGGATTGATTCAAAAGTGAACTGCAACTGTGTTCCTGTGATCAATTGAAAAGCATTCCAAGTTCCTGGGCTGACAAACATTCTCTGTGTTTCCACAGCCCTATTATTGCTCATCTCAATCTGACGACAGGGAAATCGAAAGGGATTTGTATCCCCAAAGAACGCATGCATTGCTGTTACCGTATTACTGTGATGGCTTAAAATATATATATATGCCATTCCCATGATACCAGATGTTTGACAGGCTGTCAGTAAAAATGCTGAGCTTTTACTACCTTTGCTAAGGAAGTAATAAACATTATCTCAAAGAGAGGAAGAAGATTTTTGCCAAATCTTGAAGATCTTGGCATATATCAATCATATGATTTTTATAAGAAATGAGATTCTCCAAATTGTGGGTAACGGATTTACGGATTGCCCAGATGGCTTAGCGAATAAGAGATTGGAAACAGAACATAAATTATAGGCAGGAACATAAACACCAAACCAAAATTTGAAAATAATCAGAATAGAAATCTGAAGAGCATTAACAAATAGTAGTTGCTTATAACCTTTTTTTAAGCCTTTTTATTCATTTATTTACTTATTGGCCGTACCGAGTGGCTTGTGAGATCTTAGTTCCCTGACCAGGGATCGAACCTGGGCCCCTGGCAGTGAGAGTGCCAGGTTGTAACCACTGGACCACCAAGGAATTCCCTGCTTATAACCTTAATGTCAAGTTGGCTAGAGATGTTGCTTGGTGTGGATGCCCCAAATAGCAACTGAAAAGGCTTTTTTCACCATGGTTCATTCTAGCAGATATGAATAGAGTGCCTCCTATGAGCCAGACACCATTCTAGGAGTTGGGGACACAGCAGCAAACAAAACAGCCCAAGTCCCTGCCCTCATGATGCTGACACTCCAGTAGGCAAAAATTAATAAACAGTAATAAATAAGCAAAACATCTGGTATGTTAGATGGGGATGCATGCAATGAAGAAATATAAAGCAGAAATGGGAGTAGATGTGTTGAAAGATGGTGTTTCGGCTTGGAAAGGGGAGAAATGTGCCAGAGGCCCTAATTTCAGGATACACATGGTTTCCTGAGTGGACGGAGGCTCTGGCCAGGCACCTCACTCCCTGGATCACAATTTCTCCATTGATCCAGTGAAGCGGTTAGACTGTGATCTTTGTCACAAACAAGCTCTCACAGCTCTGGTCGATGGTGGTACTTTGACATATGACACAAGGGAAATTAAGAAACAGATTGGATTTCAAACTTGCAAAGTGATTCACCAAGTTGTGTTCTTTTGTGCCAGGAAAGCAAAGCCACAGCTCACCCTGAGGGACCATCTGCTTTGGATGGGCACTCCCGAAAGTGGCCCCACTGGTGCTTCCACTCCCGTGATGGCAGATGGGAGGGACAATGGGGATAACGGTTTTATGTCTTGAGGATACTACAGACTTGTACAGTTGCCCCTTTAACATTTTGTTCTTTGACATTCACCATTTAGTAGGCACTGTCCTTTTTCAGGCCCATTTTATAGGTTAACAAATGGAAAATAAAGATTAAGTAACTTTCTCAAATTCATCCAGTTAGTTTCAGTTTGAGGATTTAAGCCCAGATCTGATTCCAGAATCTATCATCTTTCACTACGCCTGGCCACATTCTTATAAGTGCCTCACTCTTTACCTTAAAAACCTTTCCCAGATGTAGATGCACTCAGCAAAATCCAGAATGTGGGACACTATACAGGACAAATTACCTGGTTCCTTTAGCAAATTAATTACAGGAAAAAGAGCGAGAAATAACCTATAGATTAAAAGTGACTTAAGAGACAACAAATTTCGATGTTTGGACCTTATTTGGATCTTGATTCGAGCAAACTATTTAAAATCAATGACATGCATACAGGAATTTGAACACTAAGGTATTTGATAATATTAAAGAATTATTTTTATTTTTTCAGGTGTGATAAAAGACTAATGTTTTTTAAAACAGTAATTTTATTTTTTTTTTGAATTTTTGAATTTTATTTTATTTATATTTTTATACAGCTGGTTCTTATTAGTCAGCCATTTTATACATATTCGTGTCTATATGTCAATCCCAATCTCCCAATTCATCCCACCACCACCCCGCCCCCCCGCCACTTTCCCTCCTTGGCATCCATACATTTGTTCTCTACATCTGTGTCTCTATTTCTGCCCTGAAAAACTGGTTCATCTGTACCATTTTTCTAGGTTCCACATATATGCGTTAATATACGATATTTGTAAAACAGTAATTTTAAAAGTACATGCTTACATATTTCCAGAGAAAATGATATGCTGCCTGGGATTAACTTTAGAATAATGCATTGGAGAGAGTATAAATAAACAAGACTGGCCATGTGTTGATCACCATTGTAGCAGTTTGTTATAGTATTCTCTTCAGTTCTGTATATGCTTAAATTTTTCCACAATAAAAAATAAAACCAAACCAAACACCCCTGCCGTGGTGAATGTGGAGTTGGTTGCACTGACCATCTGCCACTTTCTTAGGTACCCAGTCTCTTCCATTAGACTCGAGGCAAAAACCAAGTCTAATGGTCAGGGCACATCTGCCAGGCCTGTGGCTGCCTTGGTTTACAGAGCTGGCTAAACGTTGGACTTCCTGCCCCTGGTAGACTCCCCTGTCCCGGGTCTGTGGCTTTTCTGCAACTAGCGGCATGGGCTACCTTACCCAAGGAACCAGAGGGTGATGTGATACAATGAAAAGAAGTCTGGCCTTACTTTTTAGCAGCTGTACACCTTGAACAAAGCTCTTCACCTTGCTGAGCCTTAGCGAGTTGTGGTTGTCAAATGGAGTAGCATTAAACATAATAGAATAAGATCTATTATGAAGATCCCTCCCGAGAATCTGGACCCCCAAATGCCCTGGTCAGCTAAGACCCAGCAATGAATGAATCAGGGGGAGGACTGGTCTCTGTAGAGGGAGTGACTCACATTTTCTGGATCATCTCTTTGTCCCACGTTGAACCACGCCCCTGAAAGAAGGAACCTGCATTGTGCTTCTTTGTGTTCCCAGGATAGTGAGGTGGGAAGAACATGGCCTTGGCGTCAGAGAATCCTGGGGTTTAATTCTATATCTATCACTTACCTACCAGGGAGCCTTTGGCAAAGCAACCTCCTTATCTGTGAAATAGCAATAATAAAGCCCACTAAGAAGAATTAATGAAAGAGGACATTCAATGTACAGCTCATAGTTGGTGTTCAGGAACTGTTAGTTTCCCACCACCCTCAGGTGCTCTCTTGATGCTTGGTGAATGAATGTGTAACTAGATGTTTCTCTGAATGTGGAAGCCTCAGCAGCAGGGTCACCAGGTACAGATACACAGGCGTTTCACTGCACCAGGGCACCTGGCTGGACTCAGCTGTGCACCTGAGTGCAGGACTGTCTGCCCGAAGGAAGAGTGCCTTTGTCTACTTTGTGCAAAACTACTGAGTGAGCTATCAGTGTCCCTGCTCAGAAGGAAAATGCTAGTCACCAGAGAAAGGGATTTGTTTTTATAATGCATGACTCCAACTAGCGCCAAGAGGCAAGAGGAAAAATAACTCCAATTCATATTGTCAGAGCACTGGGCCTTCTTTGAAACAAGCCACATTTTGAGACCATGCTAAAATTTCTTGTTGGTTGATTCAGGTCCCTAGCCTGGGCATCATGGTACCAAGGTCATTAAAAAGACAGAAGCATGAAAATGCAACTTATCCAAATGGGCTACATGTTAGGACTGACTTCTCCCAGGCCACTCTCAGGTCACAGTCAGCTCTGCATCCCAGATTGATGCCGGGTGAATCTTAACTAGTGATAGGAGTCCCCTGGCAAATGTCCACTGGCAAAAAGACCCCAAGGGCCGCTGTTTCCTTTGAAGCATTTAAAGAGGTGCTGCCTCTCCAAAGCGGTGTCAGGGTCAGTGTGGTCTGGGTGAGCGTTTACATCTTCTCTGCCCCATCACACTACTTCATCTCAGAAGTTCAAGGCCACAGAGGCTCTGGGGCCAGAATCCCACCCTTCTAAAAGAAAAGAGCAGAGGCCAGGCCCACTTTCATAGATGTGTTTGGGGTGGAGGTCAAAGTGACTCTAAAGTCTGTCAGGACAAGCAAAGGCAAGAGGAGAGCCAAGAAAGTTTTGAAAAGAAGAGCAGTGAGGTGCAGTGAAGGCAGAAGGGAAGGCAAGAGGGAGGCAGGCATAACAGGTGTACAGTGTGAAATACGGAGATACATCAAGTTTCTCTAAATGTTTAACTGATTGTCCCAGTACCATTTCCTCCTTTTTCTTATTTCCCAAAACCACCTTTGTAGACTAATTTTTTCATCTATGAGGGGCTTTCTGTTTGGTTCCATTAATCTGTCTCTGATTTCATGCTGAGGTCTCTAGTTTGTATCTAGGAACACTAGTAGTCCAAAGGGGATTTGGAACCACGTTCAAAATTGAAGTTAGATGTGTGCTTCCCTAAACAGGGATTGCTATCTTTTTGCATTTTGGAACCTAACATCGTGAGATCAGAGGAACTGTTTCAGATAGTGGTGTGTACACAATAGGGAATTAATCATTTGTACCTGAGTGTAAGATCATGCCATGACCTCCTGACCACGAGAGAATAAGCGGATGTTGGAACAAAAGCTCGTCACCTGTAATTAAAAATCTGGTAGAGATCAAAACTAGAAATAGAGTTACCATATGATCCAACAATCCTACTCCTGGGCATATATCTGGAGAAAACTCTAATTCAAAAAGATACATGCACGCCAATGTTCATAGCAGCACTATTTACAATAGCCAAGACATGGAAGCAACCTAAATGTCCATCAATATATGAATGGATAAAGAAGATGTGGTACATATGTACAATGGAATATTACTCAGCCATAAAAAAAGAATGAAATAATGCCATTTGCAGCAACATGGTTGGACCTAGAGATTATCGTACTAAGTGAAGTTAAGTCAGACAAAGACAAATGTCATATGATATCACTTATATGTGGAATCTAAAATGTGATTCAAATGAACTTATTTACAAAACAGAAACAGACTCATAGGCATAGAAAACAAACTTATGGTTACCAAAGGGGAAAGGGGTAGAGAAGGGTAAGTTAGGAGTTTGGGATTAACAGATACACACTACTATATATAAAATAGATAAACAACAAGGACCTACTATATAGCACAGGGAACTATATTCAGTATCTTGCAATAACCTATAATGGAAAAGAATCTGAAAAAGAATATATATATATTATCATATATATAATATATATTATATATCAGATATATAATGTACATAATATATATGATATATATATATAATACATATATTATATATATGTATTATATATATATATCTGAATCACTTTGCTGTACACCAGAAACTAACACAACATTGTACATCACCTATACTTCAGTTTTTAAAAGTGGAAAAAAAAATCTGATAGAGATCAATGCAAGTCCCTATAACTTGATCAGTTTTTGCTTTTTCTACAACTAACATGACTGTGTGAGCTCTCACTGCCCTGCTTACTGTCTGGAGCCCCCAGCCTGGGTCCGCAGGTGTCTTCCTCTAAGGCCCTGTGAGAAGCAGAGGGACTCTGGCTGTTTCTGCCCAACCAGGTGAGAACAATGTTACAGGCATTTCCAGGCCGAGAGCAGTTGTGGATTTTTCCTAACCCTGTCCTACCCTCCTCACTTCCTGCTGTCAGCCTATCACACGGCTGCACACACAGCCAGTGCACTCTCGCAGAGCAGTGGACAGAGGAAACCAGAATGTGTTTTACTCTTAGTGTCCAAGTCTGTAGCAGGGCACGTGTAATGTAGGACTGAACCCTGAACAACACTCTGAACCGTCTATGCCACAGGTTCCCTGAATAGTTGGGGGAAGGAGGAAGGAGTGGAGCAGGGAGGTGGTTAGAGGTGCTTTTCATGCCTCCCTTTCCAGCCCCACTGTGTTAAACCCATACCTCTGTTTTAACCCTTATGACATTGTGATGCTGTTTATTTATTTATCTGGCTATTATCTCCCGCCCACTGCCCCCACCCGCCTTGAGCTGCCTAAGAGTGTCAGGACTGCAAACCATTTTCATAATCTAGTATGGTGTCTGGAGTACAGTAGGTGGTAAATAAATGTTTGAAAAATTATTAAGTTAGAAAGTCTCAGAGTGTATATGACATCACTAGTGTTTTGTGAAAACCCCTGTTCCTGTGTCCAGTCCAGCCACATTGTGTGTGTGGTGGGGTGTAGAAGGGAACAGGAAAGAGTCTCCTTTAAAAAAATTAACAGCCCCACTGTTGCCTGGTGCCTTGGAACATTTTCCAGGTCTATGTCACTAAAACCAGAGAAGGAATCTGGGAAATGAGGTTGGGGCTCTTGCTGAGGAAGATAAATATTGTTCTGTAAGCAGGTGACACATTACCGCGTGCGTTCATCAGTGCCTAGAACCCGTGACATCCTGGCGGTGACTGGCAGAGCTTTTCTGGGTCTTGCATCTGCAGACAGGATCGCGAGGCCTCACAGAAAAGCTCCAGGGAAAAGGAGCAGGGAAATCCTGGAAGTGGCGGAAGCCTGGCTTCCAGTTCCTCCGTTCTGCGGCTTCAACTCTGGGCAGCTTTGCCAACCGCACAGGAAAGTCATGAGAGAAAATTTTACTTACCCTTTCCTTTGCTTGGTTAGCCTCATTTTTGTTTATTGTTTACTTTTAAGGCAAAGAAAAAGTTCACATAATTCTTATCACAGCTCATGGGCGCACGAAGTGAACGCCCAGGGCCCTCTGTTCAGCCCCACCCAAAACTGCACACAGAGCAGCGAACATCTCAGAAGCATCTGGGAGTGGATGGGTCATTGCTAAGTAAACATGCTTCCAGAATGTGGTCAGGAGTTCCTGGGGGAAGGCTATAGGGCGGTATGTGGTTACATCCCCTCCACGGAAGGAAGATTAAAGTTCCGCATAAAGAGGAACTTGGTGCTGGGGAAGATGCAGTACGGTTCTCTAAGGAACAGGTTTCCTGGCCTTTTCATCCTTTGTATCTGGCAGTTTTGCTTTTGAAAAGAAACAATCACAATAATGAGAAGGAGGGAAAGGAACATTGAAAGGTCATAAGCACAGCTACTTACGTACCCTGAGATGTGCTGGGTACACACAATTCCTTTTGGGAAGACAACTCTTTAAAAATAAGTAAGTTGAAGTTAGATGAGAAGCTTTCTCTTGGCCAGCTCCGCTTCCCGGCCTTGCCGTGTGTGAGTCCGTGTTGCTGTGGAGAGCAGCTTGGGCCACAAGTGGGGAGGCGGAGGGCTAGGACCAAGCCCTCTTCTAAGTCTGAAGTCTGTCGGGAAAGGTTTAGCGGGGGAAACGATATTCAAGTGTGTGCGACTGTGAAAGAGAGAGAGAGGGACAGAGAGACAAAGAGGAATATATTTGATATGTGGCTTATAGTTAGTTTTCTTGGAAAAGTTCTTTTCGAGAATGACGTAGGTGAACATCTTGGGCAATCAAACCGTCCGGTTTTATAGGAAAGTGTCGCACCACGTAGAGTTATCTTGTGTTCTTCTTTTGTTGTTGTTGCTGTTTCTGGCGGTAGTACGGTGGCTTTGTTTTGTTGCTTTTGCTAAGATAAAATTCAGTACTGTGTCTTCCAACTACAGTCAGCCCTCTCTAGAGACTGGAGCTTGTTTGTGAACTGTATTCTAACTCACACTTTCTCTGCTGACCACGTTGCACCTGTATTTTTAATGTGTTCAAGTTATTAAAAGTAATGAACAGGGCTTCCCTGGAGGCGCAGTGGTTGGGAGTCCGCCTGCCGATGCAGGGGACGCGGGTTCGTGCCCCGGGCCGGGAGGATCCCACATGCCGCAGAGCGGCTGGGCCCGTGAGCCATGGCCGCTGAGCCTGCGCGTCCGGAGCCTGTGCTCTGCAACGGGAGAGGCCACAACAGTGAGAGGTCCACGTACCGCAAAAAAAAAAAAAAAAAAGTCCACAAATTACAAATGTGGAGCGGATGTGGGGAAAAGGGAACCCTCTACACTGTTGGTGGACATGTGAATTGGTGCAGCCACTACGGAGAACAGTGTGGGGGTCTCTCAAAGCACTATAAGTAGAACTACCATATGATCCAGCAATTCCACTCCTGGGTATATATCCGAGGAAAGCGAAAACATTAATTCGAAAAGATACATGCACCCCAATGTTCATAGCAGCATTATTTACAATAGCCAAGGTATGGAAGCAATCTAAATGTCCATCAACAGATCAATGGATAAGAAAGATGTGAGAGAGAGAGAGAGAGAGAGAGAGAGAGAGGATACACATACAACATACATATGTACATACATACATACATAAACACACACATACACAATGGAACATTACTCAGCCATAAAAAAAATGAAATTCTGCCATTTGCAGCAGTGGGTAGACCTAGAGAATATTATGCTTAGTGAAATAAGTCAGAGAAAGACAAATACTGTATAATATCACTTATATGTGGAATCTAAAAAATAATACAAATGAATGTGTATGCAAAACAGAAGCAGATTCACATAGAAAAAGAACAGTGCTTATATTGTAAATCAGCTACACTTTAATTAAAAAATAAAATAAAATGTGTGTTATTGTATATAAATTGGAATCATATAGCCTTGGCACCTTCCTTTGGCCACGGAAATTCCAGGAGAGGGATTCTGCTGTGAGCCGGCAACACTCCTATTTGGGGAAGGACAGCCTCAGTCTTGAAGAGGAGATCTGAGTGGCATACAACATTCTCTACATGATTAAATGTAAAAGATGAAATTATAAAACAAATGGAGTAAAATATTGATAAATAGTCCAAAAATGGTATTGAAAGGGACTTTTTTGGTGTGATATTTTCCAAATCAGATAAAAAGAGATGTAAAATAGCTATTATAACAATAGGTTTTATCAAGGTGGGGAGTGTAGGTGGGAAGAGAAAGCAGTAGGAAAAGCCACCAGCATCACTGTGGTCCAGGTGGGACCTCCCTTGCCTGAAAGGCTGAACATCTGGAGGAATAGCTTTTCCTTCCAGTGCCGACAAAGCCCTGACAAATAGAGCACATAAGCTTTGGTTTGCAGCCTGAGCTATTTGCTCCTATGGGACCCTCAGGATTACTTCACATTTGTGTATGGTGGGGAGGGGCTGATTTTCAGTCACCCGGAGGGTCCTGCTTACTTCAAACTCAACATGCTTGTAAGAAAGCATGGTCTCCAGGGAATATTCTCCCACTGGCTCCTACCTCCCCCAGCAACTTGCAGTTCCCTGGCTAACCTCACCCCACATTTGCGTGCCTGTTATAGAAAGTCAAGGCCATAGGAGCTGCTGAACATCCAGCATGGTGGGCTTTTTCTGGACATCCTATGTTCTCACTTGCTGCTTTGTTCTGAACCCTTGGGAAGGCCGATGGGTGGTTAGAGACTATGATGCTCTAGAAGGGAAGAAGAAACCTTCCGGGTTGATATTATAATAATAGCAGCCACAGTGACTGTACCAGACACTGTGAGCAGCACTTTCATATATTATCTCACCAAATTTCATAAGTCTCCATTTTACATATGGAGGAAATGAGGCTTAGAGTGATCAAGTGCCCAAGATCACACAGCTGAAAGCACTTTCTCCAGCCACCTGAATGTGAATGAAGATCTGTCTGATTCCAAAGACCTCATTGTTTTTGCCAGCTCGGTTCATCTCAGGCTCCATTCAGTGAGGTGGGCTATGGAGACTACAGGCAGGAGACTTAGTGTGCAGCTATTATTACATCAGTGATTCTCAGTCTTGGCTTCACATTAGATTCGTCTAGGGAGTTTCTTAAAATCCCACTGGTTCCAGTGAGAAGCCAAGGTTAAGAACTACTTATTAGATGCACGCCAAAAATATCCTAGAACACAAAGTTTGTGTCATCTTAAAAGCTAATGTTACCTCCTCCTTATGCTTTAAGGAGATTGCATCATTGGATGAAACTGTGACTATTTTGAGCATTTTATTTACAACTTTATTTTCATATTAACCTAACAGAAATGGTTACTAAACAAAAGCACAGAACACAGCAGCTTCAGTAAGCTTAGAAATTTTAGGTACTGCAGTGCATCCTCATGTGTGGTAGGGAGTCATAGCTCTGAACAGAGTTAGAAAACCTAGGTTCCAGTTTCAGCCCTGCCACTTACCACCTATGTGATTTGATCTTGAAATTTCTCCTCAATCTGAAGGAAGCCAACTAGATTTTTGAGCAGCAGAATGACATGCTGGGTTGTCCTTTGCTGTGCAAAAGCTTTTAAGTTTAATTAAGTCCCATTCGCTTATTTTTGTTTTTATTTTCATTCCTCTAGGAGGTGGGTCATAAACGATCTTGCTGTGATTTATGTGGAAGAGTTTTTTTCCTATGTTTTCCTCTAAGAGTTTGATAGTGTCCAGTCTTGCATTTAGGTCTTTAATCCATTTTGAGTTTATTTTTGTATATGGTATTAGTGTTCTAACTTCATTCTTTTACATATAGTTTTCCAGTTTTCCCAGCACCATTTATTGAAGAGGCTGTCTTGTCTCCATTGTATATTCTTGCCTCCTTTGTCATAGATTAGATGACCATAGGTGCGTGGGTTTATCTCTGGGCTTTCTATCCTGTACCACTGATCTATATTTCTGTTTTTGTGCCAGTACCATACTGTCTTGATTACTGTAGCTTTGTAGTATAGTCTAAAGTCAGGAGCCTGATTCCTTCAGCTCTGTTTTTCTTTCTCAAGATTGCTTTGGCTATTTGGGGTCTTTTGTGTTTCCATACAAATTGTATAATTTTTTGTTCTAATTCTGTGAAAAATGCCATTGGTAATTTGATAGGAATTGCATTGAACCTGAAGATTGCTTTGGGTAGTGTAGTCATTTTTACAATACTGATTCTTCCAATCCAGGAGCATGGTATATCTCTCTATCTGTTTGTGTCATCTTTGAATTCTTTCATCAGTGTTTTATAGTTTTCTGAGTACAGTTTTTTTGCCTCCTTAGGTAGGTTTATTCCTCGGTATTTTATTCTTTTTGTTGTGATGGTAAATGGGATTGTTTCCTTAATTTCTCTTTCTGATCTTTCGTTGTTAGTGTATAGGAATGCAAGAGATTATCCTGCAACCTTACCAAATTCATTGATTAGTTCTAGTAGTTTTCTGGTGGCATCTTTAGGATTTTCTATGTATAGTATCATGTCATCTGCAAACAGTGACAGTTTTACTTCTTCTTTTCCAATTTGTATTCCTTTTATTTCTTTTTCTTCTCTGACTGCCATGGCTAGGACTTGCAAAACTATGTTGAATAATAGTGATGACAGTGGACATCCTTGTCTTGTTCCTGATCTTAAAGGAAATGCTTTCAGTTTTTCACCATTGAGAATGATGTCTGCTGTGGGTTTGTCATATATGGCCTTTATTATGTTGAGGTAAGTTCCCTCTATGCCCACATTCTGGAGAGTTTTTATCATAAATGGGTGTTGAATTTTGTCAAAAGCTTTTTCTGCATCTGTGGAGATGATCATATGGTTTTTATTCGTTAATTTGTTAATATGGTGTATCACATTGATTGTTTTGCATATACTGAAGAATCCTTGCATACTTGGGATAAATCCCATTTGATTATGGTGTATGATCTTTTTAATGTGTTGTTGGATTCTGTTTGCTAGTATTTTGTTGAGGATTTTTACATCTATGTTCATCAGTGATATTGGTCTGTAGTTTTCTTTTTTTGTGACATCTTTGTCTGGTTTTGGTATCAGGGCAATGGTGGCCTCGTAGAACGAGTTTGGGAGTGTTCCTTCCTCTGCAGTTTTTTAGAAGAGTTTGAGGATAGGTGTTAACTCTTCTCTAAATGTTTGATAGAATTTGCCTATGAAGCCATCTGGTCCTGGACTTTTGTTTGTTGGAAGATTTTTAATTACAGTTTCAATTTCATTACTTGTGATTGGTCTGTTTATATTTTCTAATTCTTCCTGGTTCAGTCTTGGAAATTTGTACCCGGATGAATGGATAAAGAAGATGTGGTACATATATATAATGGAATATTACTCAACCATAAAAAGAAATGAAATTGGGTCATTTGTAGAGATGTGGATGGACCTAGAGTCTGTCATACAGAGTGAAGTTAAGTCAGAAAGAGAAAAACAAATATCTTATATATGTGGAATCTAGAAAAATGGTACAGATGAACCTATTTGCAGGGCAGGAATAGAAAGGCAGATGTAGAGAATGGACGTGTGGACACAGCGGGGAAAGGGGAGGGTGGGATGAATTGGGAGATTAGGTTTGACATAAATACACTACCATGTGTAAAATGGATAGCTAGTGGGAATGTGCCGTGTAGTACAGGGAGCTCAGCTCGGTGCTCTGTGATGACCTAGATGGGTGGGATGCAGGGGGAGGGAGGGGATATATGTATACATATAGCTGATTCACTTCATTGTACAGCAGAAACTGACACAACGTTGTAAAGCAATTATACTCCAATAAGAAAAAAAAAAAAAAGAATGACATGCTGGGATGGTGACGGGGAGCACCTCTTTCCAGAATACCAGAAGGCCCAGGACAAAGATGTTGCTCAAGGGATACCAGGGTATTGATAATTCTGCCTTCACCACCCACTTCCATGAAGTTAAAGTTATGGGAAGCGGTCTGATGCTGATTGTGGCTCAAGAGTTAGGAGAGCCTGTTTTTGTAAGGATTCCTTAAATGGAACCACATATATTGTTAGTCTTAGTTCTTCCAAAATGAAGATATAAGACCCGACCCTACCAGAGCAGTGACATAGCAAGAATCTGGTGTGACTTCAGATGTCCTAAGGATCCTATCCATCAGGGAAATGGAGGCCAGGTGTCCCATGCGCAGGATTGCCGGATCTGCTTCTGCCCCGTGCAGTCTCCTCATCTATGGCAAATCAGGACCTTAGATTATCTGACTCAGAGTGGGCATGTGGGGTCTGCCCCAACTCTTACCGTCCTCCTGCTTCTAGATTGACAGAGAAGAACTAGGTGTGAGATGTGAACTGGGAGAAAGGTGGTGCAGTGGGAAGAAATAATCACCTCTTACACACATGGAGGCAGCTTAAGAGCCAGCCAAGAACCTTGTTGCTTCCCCAGTTGCTATGTTCAGGTCCTCCCTTTCAGTGAAAGGATAGTGTTGTGTCTTGCCTACTATCCGTTTTAATCATACAGCCCATTTCCCAATCTTTCCTTCCCAAGAACCAAGCAGGCACATGATTTCTCCCAGATATGGTTCCTTGACATTTGGGAGAAGCAACAATTTGCTTGTATCCTTTAAGGTTGCTTAGCAATTAGACCACAGGAAGCAGGGCGAGCAGCATGGTATTTCACAGGTGGCTCTTTCTTCCCCTGTTCCCTTTGTTTCCACCCTCTGTTTTGCCTCATTTTAGTCTTCTTACTCCTCTGTAAAGTTTTGATCTCAGTTTTTATGTTACAGAGGCTTATGTTTGTGCCCGTCCTGTTGTAAACAACCTTGAAGCCTTTTTGAAAGTGTGAAAGGCATACGTCAGAAGCAAATTTTATCATTTCAGACTTCCACATCTGTGATAGGAGTGTGGCGTACACCACATCTGGTGTGTGCCAGTGAGGCACTGAGCTGGGGACACATCTGGAGATTGACTCGCATGGAGGCACCCAAGACACCTGTCAGGCATCTGACAGACCCCTGCCATGCTAGAGGAGCACAGAAGGATGAGCTGGTACCCAGAACATCATGTCACTCAGCCTCATCTCCAGGGGAGCCTGGCCAGGAAGCTTGTTTACTACATTGGGTTGTACAGAATAGAAATATTAGGGTTTTGATATTGGATTCTAGCAGCACATTTGTGAAACAACATAAGGTGGAAAGAATAGGAGATTGGGTTAGAGAGACCTGAGTGTGAATGTCAGGCAGGAGAGAGACACAAGATCCATAACCAAGAGAAGAGACCCACAGTACAGCATGTGCTTTCCTCACCACACCAACAAGCACCCACGCCTCCCTAGATCCCTGCACCCCGTCCCCACCAAACAGAACCTGGCAGGCCCAGCTAGGAGAAGGGCTTAAAGGAGCCAATCAGCCTCCTTAACTGTAGCGGTAGTTGTCAGATCTTACTTTAAATGTCATATAACCATTTTTTACACAGATATAAATTTCTAACTTGGCTTTTTCCTTTACACATTTCTTTGGCATATGTGCTAAGCACATGTTGGGGAAAAAAACTAGTTTAATTCTGATTTTCTTCCTTTAAAATGATCAGCGCTTCACACTCCTTTGCACAATTCATTATGTAAACCAGAAGATTTTTTTTGAGCTCACGGGGCGGGAGGAGGACAAGTGTGAAGATACAGTTTTTGTGGGTCATTTCAACTTAGCACCCACAAGAATTCCATAGTTAGACCTGTTTCCATCCAGGTGACTTCCAGGGCACAGATATTCTGCTGAAGTATCTGAATATCACTGCACAGCATTTGGAAATGGTTGCAAAGAAGGAAGATGCTACAACATGCTGCTTCAAGGCGGTTGGTTTTTTTCTTTACCTCCTAAAGTTTGAAAGTAGGACTTTGTTTAAGCACACATCTTCCTCTAGGTTTATATTGTTCACTTTAACACCTCTGCGACTGGGATGCATCTTAAGGTCATTGTCAGCCAAACAGCACTCAGACAGTGATCACAGCCCACGCAGGCGAGTGTCGGCTGTAGTTGTTCACCTCGTCATCTCTCCATTTGAGGCACATGCATCATTGGTACTATGCTTCTTTAACTGCTATTTTAAATTCTTCAAAAAGATTCACTGTGACTCAGCATTGACTCAGAAGGTTGCTGTGTGTGCAGAGGGGATCAAAGCAGAGCAGCAGGGCAGAAATTTGATATTTCTGGAACAAGTGTTTATCATTGTGAGAATAGTCTCCATTCCATTTTCCAGAGCAACAACCAAGTTCTAAATGGGACTAAAGGAAAGAAAACCCTCACAGAGCAGTTGAAACTGGGTTGTGTTTTGTTGCTGAAATGCTTGCAGAAGGATTGACAATTATGTACTGCATGATGTAAGTGAAGGGATGCATGATGAAAGTGTCTGGATAAGTCTAAAGGAGCTCTCTCAATAGTATAGAATAAAAATTGTAAATTTAAGAAGTGTTATAGTGTAATTGGCAGTATTTTTTTCTTTCTTACTGTTACATAAAACAATAGTATGTTGCTTCTTATGTTTGATGAAATATGGTACTTAAAACAGAAGAGCTAGAATTTTTTAGATAAGTATTGTATCTATTGCCTGGTTGTTAGCATGAGAAAACTTATAAAATTCACTCCCAGAATCACACTTCTGGCCATAAGCTGACACATCCTCAGATGGTTTCAATGTGAGCAACAAAGATTTCGTGGAATCCTAGAATAAGGAAGCTGTAAAGGAGTCTTGGGAATTCTATGGTCTTAGACATGGAGCTGCTGAAGCCCAGAATCCAGAAGCCTCCATTCAGTCACTGGACATTTATCTAATCAAGTGGATCATGAGACTGTGAGGCATGCATGCCCTTTTTCCAGTGCTCCAGGTGGACATTTTGGGCTTAGAAGGGAGGGGAGGAGAGAGGAGAAATGGGAAGGGATGAGGTTTCAGGTTGGGTGGCTGTTCATTCAGCCCTTACAGGGTTTGTTTTCTATGGACGCCTTCTCAACAATTCCCCTCTCACCTTTCCCTCTCCCTCCACCCCTATCTTCTTTCTTTGCTTTTGTCCACTCCTCTCCTTCCTTCCTGCCCTCCTTCTAAACCTTGAGGAGGCAGATTAGTTGGTGTGGGGAAGGGAATGGGGCGTGTATGGAGAAAGCAGCACAAACAGGAGGCCTTGAAGAAACACTTTAAAAACTTAACTGGGGGAATTTCCTAGTGGTCCAGTGGTTAGGACTCCACGCTTTCACTGCCAAGGGCCTGGGTTCAATTCCTGGTCAGGGAGCTAAGATCCTACAAGCCGTTCAGCACAGCCAAAAAAAAAAAAAGAGTTAACTGGAAACTTTTCCATCTCAAGTCCTACCGTACTCTAGAGCAGGAGTTGGCAAACTACAGTCTTCTGCCTCTTTTTGTAAATAAAGTTTTATTGAATCACAGCTGCAACTGTTCATTTACATCTTGTCTATGTCTGCTTTCACATGGCAATAGCTGGATTGGGTGTCCTCAAAGCCCAAAATGTTTACTAGTTTGGTCTAGACAAATGCTTCTCCAAGAGTTCTCTGCAGAATTCTACTTCTGCAAAATGTTAAATAGGTATTGCTGGAAAGAAAAAGATTCTCAGGTCAAATCATTATGGAAACTCTGCTTTTTAATCAGAGGACTTCTTAGAGCCCTTAATAAGCTAACATGCACTGTGAATTTCTGAGAGGTAGTTGAAGTATACAGCATTTTCCCAAGTTTATTTAGGAACCCTTTTCTTACAGAGCACCTAATAGGTATAGAGTTTCCAGGAAACTGGAAAATGACTCTGTAACAGTATCCAAGGTATATTATTAAGTGAGAAATCAAGGTGTATGCATTACCCACCCATCAGTATAAAGAGTGAAAAGGGAAAATGTAGTTAAGTATTTGCTTGTGAATGTTTCAATCATCTCTTGAAAGATCCGTCATGAACTGGTAACACCATTCAGCTTGAGGTGCCTTGGAACTGGGAGGCAGACTCTTCCCTGTATTGATTATCCACATTTTGACTTTGGGGTCATGCCAGTGTACTTCATTACCTAAACAATCGGTCTGTCAATGAACATCATTAAATTTTAAAACTAAAATGTAAAATGGTAAACCACTTTGGAAAACAGTTTGGCAGTTTTTAACAAAGTTAAATATACACTTACCATATGTCCCAGCAGTTCTACTCCTAGGTATTTACCCAAGAGAAATGAAAACATATGTCCATGCGAAGACTTGTAAACAAGTGTTCATAGCAGCTTTATTTATGACCGTCCTAAACTGGAAACAGCCCAAATGTTTATCAGCAGATGAATGAAGGTACTAATTGGGGCATAGCCATGTGATGGAATACTACTCAGCAATGAAGAAGGAGAAAACCACTGAGACAGGCAGCAAGTGGATACATTTCACAGAAGTTACACCAAGTGAAAGCCAGACACAAAAGATTCTATCTAAATTCACTTATGTGAAAATCTAGAACAGATGAAAAAAACCTATAGTGATGGAAATCAGATCGTTGGTTGCCTGGAGTGGGTGTAGGGGAGATCTGACTGCAAAGGGACAGGAGGGAACTTTCTAGAGAGATGAGAATGTTCTATGTCTTGATTACGGTAGTGGCTAAACAAGGGTGTACCCTTGTCAAAACTCATCCATCTGTACACTTACAATGTGTGGGTTTTATTGCATATAAATCATACTTTAATAAAGTTAATTTTAAACAGAAGGAAACAAATGTCTCCCTGAATCACTCCAAAGGGAGCAGCGAAAGAGGAAAGAGTATCTGATAATGAGAAGATAGAGTCAAGTTAGCCCTCCAGGGTGGTTGTAAAGCGGATAAGTCTCCGTCCTATAGTGCAGGAAGCCTGGAGAAATGGAGACAGTTGAACACACTCTGCCTGTCCCAGTTCTTTGTTTGCCAGCTGTGGGTTCTGGTCTGGAAACCAGACCAAACTTATTACAGGTCACCTTTCATGAGCTCATAGTGGAACTTAGAACCCATAGTGTCACAGGTGTACCCAGCTGCAGGGAGAGGGAACATAGACGCTATCTCTAAATGAATGTCAATGTGACATTGTAGGAAGAACCTGTGGGGCGAGATATTTTGGTGTAGTCATGCTTGGAAGATGTACTCTAGCACAGTAGCAAAAGACGTAACCTAGCACCTGGGACGCAGTAAGACCAAACAAACGATACGTGTCTGAGCAGTACGACCACCAGCACTGCTCTCACTGTCTCTGTGAGCCATAGGTTACCGCCAGGAAACCTGACGTGCCTGTCACTGTTGGTGTTCTGGTGCCTCCCTTCCCGGGGTGGTTGAGAGCCCCAGAACCAAACCTATTTCCAGGAAACTGTTTAATGGAAACCCAGCTGCTGGCCCAAAACTTCTGCATCATAATTCACAGTGAGTGAAGGTGGTATCGTCATTGGCAGATGGCTGTGAGTACACAAGCTATAAATAAAATGAAGCCTGGGGGGCAGAGAGAAAAGACAGGCTTCCATATAAAGATGTGTTTGTTATATACCTGCAGCCTCCTCCACAGTGACGCTGCCCCAGGGAGCCCCTTCTTCCCAGCTCTCCCATCCCACTCTCCTAGGGAAAGAAATGCGGCACGAGCTTGGCAAGTCCTTTCATTCACAGTGGGTCCTACCCACACCACAATCATGGACATCTCTGGACTGGCGACCCTCTGTACAACCCCACTGAAGACTAATAGCAGAATTTGGACTTCGTCAATTAAAAGGCATTCATTTGGTAGGAGCCCGGGAGAACATAAAGACCACAAATCCAAAGTGCAAAATCATGAAGTCAGCGTAGAATATTTTCCTAATGGAAAAGCATCTCTGCAGCCACCCCTAATCCTCCACTGGCTTATGGTGCTCTCGGGAAGTGGCTGTATTTAGAAGCTGACCCACTTGTTACGGGCTGACTCTGGAGCTGCTGCTTCTCTCTTGCAGTCTGTTTCTGAACCTGGGCTACCCAGTCGGCTCCACATCCACAACCCAGGGAAGAACAACCACCGTTTGAGGTTGTGCTTTACAAATGCAAGTTAATTTCACTGCTGGCAGACAGCTCAGATTCCATTTGCTCTTGGCTCACTTTATGTTAAAAAGCCGCAAAGCACAGGGAGTTGAGCTTGGTGCTTTGTGACCACCTAGAGGGGTGGGATAGAGGGGGTGGGAGGGAGGGAGACGCAAGAGGGAAGAGATATGGGGACATATGTATATGTATAACTGATTCACTTTGTTATACAGCAGAAACTAACACACCATTGTAAAGCAATTATACTCTAATAAAGATGTTAAAAAAAGAGGGGATATATGTGTATGTAAAACTGATTCATCTTGCTGTACAGCAGTAACTAACACAACACTGTAAAACAGCTATACTCCAATAAAATTAATTTTTTAAAAAAAAGGTACAGAGGACGAGGAACCCAGCCAGGCCAGAGGGAATTGGTTCCAGAAAAAGCAGCGTCTGAAGGAGCCAAGCAGAGCAGAATGAAGCATTGCTGTAGCTCACCTGACTATTTTTATTTCAAATTTACTGACTTCCTGGACCCTTTGCACCTGGGTGGCCTCTGCACCTACCTTTTCTCCCTTACTATCCTGCGGACGACACGGTCTCCTCCACTGATTCCTCTGCAGTCCTTCGGGCAGTACCTTTCAAAAACTTTGGTGATGTTGGAATCACCTGGAGGTTTTATTTAAAAGAAAAAAAACCAAAACAACGGATCGCCTAGCCTGTTCCCTGAGTTTCTGACTCAGTAGGTCTGGAATGGGGATCCAAGGGTCTCTATTTCTAGCAAGTTCCCAGGTGATGCTGATGCTGCTGGTGGTCCACACTTAGAGTAGCTCTTCTGGCGGCACCTATACCTCTGTCATGGTACCTGTTCTGTTCTGCTTTCATTGTTAGTTTTACAGGAAAGACTTAGATCACTATTGTCCAGTAGAAATGTGACCTACATATACAATTTTAAATTTTATACTAGCTACATTAATAAAAATAATGAAATTAGGTTTAACAGTGTATTTCATTTAATCAAATATATCCGAAATATTATCATTTCAGCATGTAATCAATACCAAAATAAATATTAATGGGATAGTCTACATTTTTTGTACTAAGTTTTCAAAATTACATATGTGTTTTACACTTACAGCACATTTCAACTTGAACTAGCCACACGTGGAGTGCTCAGTAGCCACATGTCGCCAGTGGCTACCATATTGGGCGGTGTAGACTGAGAGCATGCTTACTGTGCACTAGACAAGATTATAAACCCTTATATATTAGCTCATTAAATCCTCACCATAATCCTAAGAGGTAGACAGTGTTATCAATCTCATTTTACAGGTAAAGAAGCTAAGGCACAGAGAGCTTAAGTAATTTGCCCACGGCCACTGAGCTAGAAAATGGGGACAGCGGGGCTGAAGCTTGGTAGTCTGGCTTCAGGGTCAGTTACATTTCCACAGGGCCCTCCTGCTCACTCACAATGTAGGGAGGAAACAGTATCTTTGTGCATCCCCATAACACAGATCATGCTTAGCTCTGATAGGACACCCAGTAAATGTGTGCTGAATGAATTAAATGAGACAGAGAGGAAGGTTTTGTCAAACATCCAGCCAGTAGGATCAGGTAGCCTCTAACCACCACTGTATGCAAGTGGGTGGAGGGAATATTTTAAAATTAAATTTGAAGTTGTCTATTCTCAGGTTGCTCCCAGGCTAATAGAAAGATGTGAGAAAATACACAATGACAAGAATAAAGGTCTTACCTACTATCATTTATAGTGGCGTTCACGATTAGGGTGACTGAAACCAGGAAGCGGTACACTGAGAGAGGCTACCCAGAATCGGTGAATCTAAAGAGGTGTCATGTGACATGGAAAGAATATGGTGGAGTAAGGCACAGCAAAGGGATGATAAAGAGGAAGAATCGTCATCAGCATTGATTGGATACTGTTTGCAGCAGACCTAGATCCCAGGAAACAGACTATGAGCTGCAGATTTGCATACAACATCTTTTGGAGGGCTTCCCTGGTGGCGCAGTGGTTAGGAGTCCGCTTGCCAATGCAGGGGACACGGGTTCGATCCCTGGTCCGGGAGGATCCCACATGCCATGGAGTAACTGGGCCCGTGTGCCACAAGTACTGAGCCTGTGCTCTGGAGCCCACGAGCCACAACTACTGAGGCCATCGAGCCACAACTACTGAGGCCCGCGCGACTGGAACCTGTGCTCCGTGGCGGGGGAAGCCACCACAGTGGGAAACCTGTGTGCAGCAACGAAGACCCAGTGGGGCCAAAAATAAATAAATTAATTAATTAATTAATGGAAAAAAAAAAAACACCTTTAGGAGAGTAAGAGCATGGAAAGAAGTGGGGCTGTGATGTAGTCACACCAAAGGCCTCAGCCAACCCCAAGGAGAACTCCCAAGCTGGGGTGGTCCTCCCAGACTGAGGCAAGGGGACCAGTCCTTTTAACCACACGTGAACAAGTCACTGGATGCAGGTTTCCCAGGAAGGAGGCGTCACCTTGACCTGGGAGCAATTCCTGGAGAGAAACTCGGCTGTGTATCCTCAGCTGCTAACACTCCTATCAGTGATGGAATGAAGAGCTCCTTGTTGGGGGGCAGAAGGAGGACTCCGGGTGGTGGAGTGCAGTGTTCACTAGACCAACTCAGTGAAAACTCTACAGAACCAACAGGAGAGCAGCACGGGGCTTCCCTGGTGGCGCAGTGGTTGAGAGTCCGCCTGCCGAGGCAGGGGACACGGGTTCGTGCCCCGGGCCGGGAAGATCCCACATGCCGCGGAGCGGCTGGGCCCGTGAGCCATGGCCGCTAAGCCTGCGCGTCCGGAGCCTGTGCTCCGCAACGGGAGAGGCCACAGCAGTGAGAGGCCCGCGTACCGCAAAAAAAAAAAAAAGAGAGCACCATGGTGAATGGAAATCATGGAACAGAATCCCAGCATAGCCAGCTTGTGTGGGAAACTGATGCAAGGCCATACAATTAGTGAGTTTACACATAGTTCTGTTTGGTTCCAGTGTCTGTGTTCTCTCCATACCTCTCCAGGAAAGAGGAGAGAGGTAAAGAATAGAACTTAAACACCCTTTATTACCAAGTGTCCTGTTCCTAGATCTGTAGTATTCAAACACTGTATGTTCTAGATTCTAAAATCTGGACTACGTTTGGGGGCCGCATTTCCCCGTGTGCCTTGGGTACCTGGCTTGTTGGCTGCAGTGGCTGGAGTGAGGGAGAGAACAGCTAAGGAAATTTCAGTGGCAAGAAACCATCTCCCCTTCTCCCCCTGCCTAGGAGGTAGGGGCAGCTTCCTTTCTCCTATTAAGCAGGGTGTCTACAAAAGACAACATCCCAAGTGGGGCTTTGATGGCGGTCCCCACGCCACCCACAGTATTGACCTGGGGATCGGAGCCTTTGAGAGACGTACCTCAGTTTCCATCCTGACCTTATTTTCTTGGGTTCAGATCAGAGGCAGGGTTTGAACTGTGTGCCTGGAGTGGAGCCAGACCCGAGTGGAACAGCCTTTGAGAGTCCGACGCAACATAATCACCCACTTGTCCTCTTCAAGGCCTGCTGAAGCTAGGAGTCCTTTGATCAGGTGGTGAGCTCGCTGGGAGCAAAAGTAAGCAAGTGTTACCACTAAAGGGCTTTTGCAGCTGGCAGTGTCCACTGAAAACAGAAAAAGAGAAGGAAGGTAGAGAAAAACAGAAATATTACGTGTGTATCGTGAGTCCCCCTTGAATAGATCCTTTAACCTCTCTGGACCTCAGTTTTAGAGAATGAGACCCACCTTGCAAAATTTAGTGAGTATTAAATTAGTTTGCAGGCGTGAAATACTCACAAATATAATATGCTTAATAAATATATGTTCTTACTCTGAACATTAACACCCTATAAAGTGTTTCCCACCTGTAGATAAACTTACCTTTCAGAATTTGCCAGAATTTTCTCTGCCAAGATGCATTTTATTACCCATGGTGGGGAATGGGTAATGACAGCCATCTCCATGGCTGAGGCCCGGATGCCAGTTTACCCAAGAAACACAAAGCCACACTCAGCCCTCAGTAGATGTTTGCTGAACAAGTGAATGAAGAAATGGATGAATGGTGGAATGATAGTAAGAGGCTTCCTCCAGGAAGCCTTCCTGGGTTCCTCCCACTTTTGTGGGTTCCCTGCTTTCCCTGCAAGCTGCTGCCCATAAAATCTGCTCCGTCCAACATAGTCCTGGATTACAGCCCACCTTCCGTTCTCTACTTGTTCTGTGTTCTCATCTCCTTGGCTTGATGTGGACAAGATGATTTTATTATTTTTTCCTCCAGAAAACTACCTCCAAGTCCACACTGAACTATTCAGTTACCTAAATTCGCAAATTTATAGTCCAAAAGAGAATAATAAAGAGGTGGAGGGCGAGTAGCAAGTGCCCTTATAATTATACAGGACATGGGTTGAGATTTGTTCTTTTTTATCTCATAGGGTTTTGTGAAGTTTGAGTAAGATGACATATAAAAATTTCTTAGTAGAGTGCCTGGCACGTAGTATGTGCTCAATAAGTGGAGATTTAGACTTAGTGACACTATCAGTATTGGTACTGGGGAGAAGGAGGGACGAGGTAGGAGGAAAGCTTTCATCCCCAAGCACGCACAGCCTGGAGGGCTGACTTTCAGAATTCAATTGTGAAATCTGACTCCTGCCCCAAACCTGAATTATACATTGGAGTATGGGCATCCTGCCTCGAAATGGGAAATTAGACAGTTTCACAAGGATGCACAACCGTGTTGCCTGAGCCGTTTTGTTCCAGGCAAACTGGAAAAGGTGGTGAACTTTTGGCAACCGAGGAGAGCAGTGCCAGCCGGCCTTCAGCCTGCCCAACAGGACCGGGGCCAGAATACCGAGCAGCCATGGGCTCAGGAGCAGCAGAGCCAGTGCCGGAGAGAGCCGGCACTCTTCTTGACGTCAGCCCCTCCCCAGTCGCCCCAGCCTGCCCGCCCCTCCCCCCAGGCACCTTGCCACGGTCCCTGCTACCTTCCTGCCAGCCTCCTCCCTCCTCCTGTCCTCTTCTCTCCTCGCAAACTCTTTTGTGAGGAGGGGCACGTGCTGAGACGTGACACTTCAGACTGTTAGCAAGCCCAAGAGGATGTCAGGTCGAAAGCCCCAGTGCCCTTTTTAGGTAAGTGACTCTTAGGCGTGATCAGGCCTGGACTCTGTCTTTTCTTCTCCTCCTGGCTTTGGAGAATTCTGAGCTGAGGATAGGCAGATGCCCATGTGCTCAGGCAGGTCCTGGGACTCCCCAGGGCTTCCTCAGGGTCCGAGAGATCCTATTATAGTTGCTGAGGTGCCCACTGGACCAGACCCCAGGCTGTGGGGCTAAAGGCTCTGGGGGAGTCATTTTATTGGGTTTGTAGGAGCCACAGGTTCGGAGACACCATGGCCGTCTAGGGCACACCGGGCCCTCCATGGGCTGCCCTGCCAGCAGCCGCCCAATACAAGTCCTCCTGTTTGTCCTGCTTCCTTTCTGGTTTCATCCAAACCTCCCGAGAGCACACGCCTTGAGTTAGCAAGCCAAATCTGGGACTTGTCTGTAAAACCCAAATCCTGGCAAACGCTCTCACACACCCCGTTAGAACTTTGGAAGGACAATGAAGGCCGATTTGCTTAGGTAATGAGGAATGGAAGTGGCAGTGGCGGGTGTGGTTGTGAGAGGGGTCGTGGCAGGGATCTGCAGGAAGCTGGTTTCATCCACCTCAGCCTCCTCCTGCCTCCCTGTCTTATGGGATTTGTGTTCATTTGAACCTATTAATGTTAATCATTAAAACAAGCAAAGTGAAAACAAGATGTGCACACACACACACACACACAGGACTCACGTTGCTTACTGTATTCTTTTGTTGATATTGTCTTCGAAATAAACATCTATAGTTTTGTGGCAAGCATTCAGCTGCAAATACCTCAAATGCATGGAATTCTCTAAGTCTTCTTTCATCCTCACATCTTTTTCAGAAAACATTATTGTGCTTCTAGTATGAGTCAGACAGTGAACTAAGTTCTGGGGCTCCAGATGCTGAAGAAGCTCACGGCCCCAGGGGGCCGAACTAAATGTAGCAGAAGCTTAAGCAACAGTTTCCACCTGTTGCATCCAGCCCATGTGTGGGGCCTCTGTGCCTCTTCGTGTCCTGTCCCCACCCCTGAAATCACCCTGAAGTTAGGCATTATCTTCCTTACGTACAGCGAGGAGAGCAAAGCTGAACTAATCTGCCTGAGGTCCCACCACTAGGAAGTTCCAGAACCAGAATGGACCTAAATCCCACTGACCCCAGGTCTATCCCTGCCCTCCCACCACGCCCTTGGCTGAGGGGCTGTGTGGGGAGAAGGGCCACGTATGAATGGGAGCCGAGTGCCCTGGGAGCACTGGTCAGGGAGCCACCACTTCCAACTGGACGAGTTGAGGAGCTATGATCTCATCAAGACAAGGTGACAGTCAGGTTGGGTTTTTGGAGATGGATACATGGTCACCCAGCAGGAAAGGGGTATGGGCAGAAACTTTGATAGGTTGGGTATCCGTCTGTATCCAACACCTCATACCTTCCATGTACGTGGTAGATGGTGCCTCCATATTGAAGACATGACCATTTCCTTCAAGGGGCTGCCATTCTAGAAGGGAAGAAAATCAGCTGTGACAGGGGAACAAACCTACACACCAAAGAAGATGTTCTCTCAAAGACTTTCTCCAAACAACAATGAAAATCAGAATTTTGTAGCAATGTAGCCCCGTAGTAATGATACATAAGCTTTGATTTTCATGCAGCCTGCTTCCTTGGTCAAGAGTGTTTATATTACATGTGTGGCATGTTACATAAACTGAATCCTCAGTTGGAATTTGAACAGGTTAAAAAACTATGTGTTCAAGCTGTCAGTCTCCCTGATGATTTCACCTCCAAACTCCACACTCTGAATGAGAACACTTTAAATGGTGAGAACCAGAGGGAATATATACAGATGCGGCAATAGTCATTCCCCTCTCTCTAAGTGGACTCCAAAATGTGTCTGTGGGCACGTGATCTCACACCAGGGTGCTGGGAAAGTTGCCCACAAACCTCCTTCCAGGACCCACCCTCACACTGTCCCTGCTATCTGACCTCCGTGAAACTTTTCTTTAATCTCCCAGTAGTTTTGAACTTACAGGAAAATTGCAAAGGTAAAGCAGAGAGCTCCTATATAGCCTGCACCCAGTTCCCTCTGTAATCAGAATCTTACATTACTGTCCACTGTCACAATTAATGAGCTAGTATTGATACATTATTATTAACTGAAGTCCATACTTTATTAACATTTCCTTCATTTTTCCCCAATGTCCTTTTTCTGTTCCAGGACCTCAGCCAGGACTCCACATTATGTTTAGTTGTCATGTCTCCTTAGGCACTTTTGGCTGTGAGTTTCTCAGACTTTCCTTATTTTTGATGACCTTGATGAGGAGTACTGGTCAGCTATTTTGTGGAATGTCCCTCAACTGGGATTTTTCATATGTTTTTCTTACGGTTAGACTGGGGATATAGGTTTGGGGGAGGAAAGCTACAGAAGTAATGTACTATCTTTATATCCAGGGTGCATACTATCACCATGACTTGATCACCTGGCTGAGGTAATGGCTGTCAGGTTCTCTCCTGTAAAGCAGGGAACATTTTTATGAGTCTTTTCCATTTAGTTTGGGAGAGTACAAAGCAGTCTGGACTGGTGCATTTGTGTTCTTTCGCATGATGTCAGCGAGATGTTACCTGAATATAAATGATCCTGTTATTTTATTAGAAGCTAAGCTGACCTTTTCATCCATCTAATTCTGATTTTCATTGTTGTTTGGAGAAAGTCTTTGAGAGAACATCTTTTTTGGTGTGTAGGTTTGTTCCCCTGTCACAGCTGATTTTCTTCCCTTCTAGAATGACAGCCCCTTGAAGGAAATGGTCATGTCTTCAATATGTATGCACCATATACCACATACATATGCATATTGAACTCATGTCTTCAATATGTGGTCACCTTATACTAGACTCCACCTTTATTCCATCTGTGCCCCCAGCCCACAAAGTACATGCGTGCCAGGAGCTTCATGCCACTGCTAGTATGCATTGGTTCATTCCTTTCTTTAGCGGAACTGGTAGCTGTAGATCAGAGAAATCATGATGCTGTAGAAAGAGCCCAGAAGTGAGATGTTTCCCTTTCCTTGAGTCTGGGCAGGAGAGGACAGTAAGGGAACCCAGGTCAAGGTCATCCTGTTGAGCTCCAGCACTTAAAAACCCTGATGTTTAAATCCAGAATGGTCACTGAGAGAACTTTAATTTCACTTCTACAAAGATGATATTCGTTACTATTACTGCCTAACAAACTACCTCAAAACTTAAAACAACAGTAATCATTCATTTTGCTCGTAAATCTTTAGTTCGGGCAGGGATCACTTGTCTCTGCTCCACCCAGGCTCGGCTGGGGTAGCTCGAGGGGGGCTGAAGAAGGCTCACTCCCCTGGCTAGCAGGTCGCTGCTGCCTTCATCTGGAAGTTCAGCCTGGGGCCTCAGCTCCTTTCCACATGGGCTCCTCGGTGGACTACTCAGACTTCCTCACAGCATGGTGGCTGACTTCTGAGAGTAACACCCAAGAGTAAGGACTAGGAATAAATTTTTTGTGTGATTAAAACTTTTAAGATCTGCTGTCTTAGCAACTTTCAAATATACAATAAGTATTGTGAACTATAGGCACCATGCTGTGCATTATGCCCAGAGCTTATTTATTGTAACTGGAAGTTTGTACATTTTGACCACCTTCCCCCCATTTCCGCCACCCTCTATTCCCCACCTCTGGTAACCACCAATGTGTTCTCTGTTTCTGTGAGTTTGCTTGTTATTTTAGAGTCCACATATAAGTGAGATCATGTGGTATTTGTCTTTCTCTGTCTGACTTACTTCAGTTAGCATTAATGCCCTCAAGGTCCATCCATGTTGTTGCAAATGGGAGCATTTCCTTCTTTTTTTGTGGCTGAGTAATATTTTTCTGTGTGTGTGTGTGTGTGTGTAATACCACATTTTCTTTATCCATTCATCCATCAGTAGAAACTTAGCTTGTTTCCATGCCTTGGCTATTTAAATAATGCTGCAGTGAACATGGGGATGCAAATATCTCTTCAAGATAGTGATTTTTGTTTCCTTCAGAAATGTGCTCAGAAGTGGAATTGCTAAATAATATATTAGTTCTATTTTTAATTTTTTAGAAACCTCCATCCTGTTTTCCATATTGGCTGTACTAACTTACATTCCCGCCAACCGTGCACAAGGCTTTCCTTTTCTCCACATCCTCACTAACACTTGTTATCTCTTATCTTTTTGATAATAGTCATTCTAATGGGTGTGAGGTGATAGCTCATTGGGGTTTTGATTTGCATTTCTCTGATGATTAGTGATATTGAGCACCTTTTCATGTACCTGTTGGCCGTCTGGATGTCTTCTTTGGAAAAATATCTATTCAGACCCTCTACCAATTTTTTAATCAGATTATTTGGGGATGTTGCTAATTGAGTTGTATGAGTTCTTATATTTTGGATATTTAGGAAGGTTTCTTCTTCTTCAGCAAAGATTTGTTGTGGCTAAGGTGCTGGACTAGATATGGGGAAATATCATTGATCCAGACACAGTCTTTGTCCTCTGGCAGCTTAGAGTTCAGATAAGGAAACAGATATTTAGGCACTTAAAGAGATGGGGGCTAGAACAGGGGTAGGCTTAGTGGTTACAGGCACAGAAGGAGGGGCTCCTAACAATGGCTTCAAGGCCCAGGAGGAGTTCTAGTTGGAAAATGCTTGTCCCAAATGGAACTGAATGACTAAGGCAGAGAAGCAAAAGCTGAGGATAAAAGGTGGTGTGGTTACCAAGTGTTTCCACTTTGGAGGAAATTTTTGTTTTTTAATTGTGGTCATCACAGCCGTTACTATTGTTATATCATTGCCTGTCTTCATAAAGCGTTCTCCTGCTCACGTAGGACATTTTCCTGGATCAAAACTTTCTCAGTACCTAGGTTCTGGAGCAGCCAGGGTCAGAGAGACATGGGTTTAAATCCTGGTACTGCTACATGGTGGCCGTTCTGACCTTAGATGAATGACTTAACTGTATGTTAGCATGGAGATGATGGGAGGACTCACATTTGTCATTCTTCCCAAGTTCCTGCTCCCAGGAGAGGACCTGTACAGTGCTTGTCTCTGTGTGCGTGTGTGTGTGAGTGTGCATGCGTGCGAACTCACATGCATGCACATGTTTTTGTTAGGAAGCTGTGATCTGTCAGCCTCCCAGAGTTGCGACACGAGGTGAGTTCATAGGTGTGTCTGGGGCACCCAGGCCCATCTCGTGTGGTTTTCTTGCACGCATGTGTTCTAGAGATTGTACTCTGAGTAATAATTCCCAGTGGAGTCATGGACCTCATCAGCCCAACTGTGAAACCAGTGATCTCCAGACATTTCTGGAACCCACCAGGCGATGGCCTCAGGTATCTCTAAGAACTAAGCAGAACCCTCTGTGCTTTAGCCCTGTGACCTGAGGCTTGTCCCCAGCAGGACTTGATGGGAGAGAACATTTGGAATGTGGCTGCTTGGAAAGAGGGTAGCAGCAAAGATATGTAACCAAAACTCCTTTTTTTCTTTGTGAAAAAAATCTCCCTTTCATAAAGAAGCCCAAGGTCACAGGCATGAGTACCTCTTCCGAGCAGTCACCCAGCTCACCCTGAAGTCAATGATGCATATTTATTTCTGAGTGAGGGAAACCATGCTCTTAGGAATGAGGAGGTTTTTGATCTTCAAAACAAAAGGGATCACTGAAGTACGGAGGATGGAGCACCAGAATACCGGGACCACAGTGATACAGAAAGAACCCTGTGGGTTGGTGCTTCATAGTGGGGCTGGCCGGGCAGTGTGTGGCCCAGGGCAAGGATTCTACTTTGTTGGGGCTCAGCCTTCTCACTGTAAAGTGAATTAGATACCAGAGAACCCTAGCGCCCCTTCCAATTAAAAGACAATAATCTTGAAATGAAAAGAGCCTGTTTCCTGGCAAGATGGTATGTTATTGCCCACGTAGAAAACAGACTCCCTGATGGTCAGACTTGGTGTGCATGGGTTCTCTTTCTTTTTGTCATTGAAACATTGGATGCAGAAGCTAAATTCCCAAGTATTCGATTACTTATTGCTGCAAAACAAACCCCACCCAAACGTGGAGTAAGGCAGTAACAATTGTTTATTTTGTTCATGAATGTCCGGGTTGACTGGGCTCAGATAGGTGGCTCTGTCTTGGGGTCTGTGTGGTCGAGGTCCAGTAGTGGCTAGACCAGGCTCATCTCCTGGGCTCCGCCTCTCTCATGTCCAATGCCTGGCTGGGGCTGGAACAGCTGGGGCTCCTCAGGCCTTTCTGTTGCTCTTCACACGGTCTCTCCACATGCTGGCCTCGAGGTGGCTGGACTTTTTACATGGGCCTGAAGGCCCCCAAGAGAAACCTGCAGAGGCTGAATGACCTTTTCTTCCCTGGCCTCAGAAACCACGTGGTGTCGCTTCTTCCCCATTCTCTTCATCAAGGAGGTCACAAAGGCCCAGCTAGGTTCAGATTCCACCTCTTGGTGGGAGCAGTTTTGGAGAACTTGCAGAGCCAGCTTTAAATCACCACACCAGGCATCTGGGATGGCCATGCTGACATCTTGCTTAGTGATGGGGGATGGCTTAGAAGACTTCTCAGACTCCTGTGGTTCTGTCACAGGATTTAGAGGCAATGGAAGACTATCTGGCAGTGGAAACCTAATTTAACTGGGAGGGAAGCTCTACTTAGCAGATATTTTAAATCACAAGGAAAATGAGATAGGATTCTATTTATATGTGCAAGGGAAAACGTATACATGTAATAAATGTGCATGTGTGTAAGCAATTTTAAGATAAAAATTATACAATGAATTTAGTTAAACAATGGTGTGCATGAAATGCCAGGATTGGAAAAAAAGGAGAGAATTAAAGCAGGGATGTCCAGCTTTTGTATTATCCTACTACAAGTCCCCCCTAGTTACTTGCAAAATAAAGTTAATTGACTAACTTGTTAAAAGAACATAAATGTTAATATAGAGCCCTGAAATGGAGCTAGAAGAAAACAGGTGAGAGGAAAGAAAAGTCCAAAGAGCAACAATAGAAAACCAGTTCCCAAAAGATAGTGGATCACTGCTTTTGAACGTGCAGAGCAGAGCGATGTGTGAGCGTGGTTGAGAGTGTGGACTCCGGGGCCAGGCTGCCAGGTTCAAATCGCAGCTCGCCGTTCCTGGCTGTGTGGAAGGAGGCAGCTTCCTGTGCCTCTCTCTGCTGCTTTTCCTCGGTTGCAGTGGGGAGCTAATGATAGCACCTGCCTCATCTGGTTGTTATGAGGAGTCAATGTGTCAGGACAGGCTCAGCCTTGGAGCGGCGTGTGGCATGAAGAAAGCACTCAATGCAGATTAGCCATTTCTCTCTTCACCAATTCCCTCCTTGCCTTTGCCACATGCAAATATCATGCCCAATATGGACTGTGGGCAGCCAACCAAATAAACAGAAGGAGGAAGGCCTTTCCTTCCCTTGGGTCCTGGGATCATGTATGCATTGGAATTCTAGGTAGGGGGAGGCCTTCCTGTGATATCAGGGCACCCATCAATCTGCAGGTTTCCACCCCCTACACTTGTCCTTATTCTGACATGCAGTAAAAACTGGTTCCACATTTCAAACACGTCAAGTTAGATTTTAGTTATAGTCTCTCCTATATATTTGGAATTAGAGCCTCCTGAGCCTATTATGCAAATCTATGCAAATGCTATGCACAGAGGCAGTGGCCCCAGGTTGTGGGGAGGGGAGTGAGCAAAAGCCAGCACAAAGGGCCTGGGGTAGAGATTTGCATCTGTTAGGGGAGCCCTGGGTTGAAGGCCTTGCACAGTTATTGTGACCGTCTGCGCCCTTGCATTCAGTCCTTAACTTTTCGTGCCAGAGAGGAGAGACGGTTTCTGTAGCGAAGGTGACAGTGGATGTTGAAGGAGGCATTTGGACAGTGCAGTGTTGTAGCAATTTTTGTGATACAAGTGAAAGGTTGCTTTGAAATAATGGCCGTGATCCAGGCTGTGTCCCTAACCAGCTGGGCTCCTGGACAAGTCAGTTCACTCCTTCCGTTGCCCCCTCTGTGAAGTGAGGGGATTGGACTAAGTGGCCTCTAGTGCCCTTCTCACTGAGACAGCTAAATGTCGTCCTCCAGGTGAAAGCCCTCTGCACCCAGGATGGCAGTATCCATTCACTGTACCAAAGTTTTAAAGCCTAAAGAAGAAAGGGCTGGGAGGTAATTTGCCCTAACAGTCCTCCTAGAGAGAATAACTTCAGGGGATGCTGGCAACTAAGAAGAGCCGCAGCAAGGGCAAACATGTTTACTTCCACTGTTAGTCTTGCAGGAAGCACTCCTGTGGTATACTTCCCAGCTGGGAGGATTTTAGCCCCTGAAATGCTCATGGTGGGAAAGTCAGGGGAATTTCTTTCCCTGAGTATTTTAAAGACCAGGATGCATTAAGCCCTCTGCCTCTAGAGGCTGCAGAAGATCTCCTGGAGGCCAAGCTGCTCCTCTCCCACCCCCGGCCTGTCCCTGGGGTCCGTCAGGTCCTCTCTGAAAGCTTTGCGCTGCCCCTGACGCTACTGCCAGAAGGCGGCAGTGGCCTTGGTCTTGGGCCTTGGATTGTATGGAACACATCTGTGCTCCACCCCAGAAGTCCTCTGGGCTCTTAATTTTAACTCCAGCAACCTCCAGCCAGGCACAGGTGTGAGCTGACAGCCCCCACCCCCCCCGGGGCGTCTCTGACTCAGCCACTTGGGCCTCGAGGAGGAGGCAGGAGGTGGGGTGGAGCAGCACTGGGCCACGGGACGGAGAGCTGCTGGTGAGAGGCGCTCCTCTCACAGTTTGACATGCGTCTGCTCAGCTCCTCAGAGACCCCCAGTGGATCTGAGTTGCACCCTGAGCAGCTGATTGGGATTGACTTTCCCTGTTTCACTCATCTCAGACCCCCACCGCTGTCCGCTACAGTCACTTCCCAAAATAAACCACCTGCACACGAGCCCCAGTGTCCGCCTCTCCTTTTTCAGGAATCCCTAAGGTATGACAGGTATATCAGTCTGGTCAGTCTGCCATACAAGGTACCACAGGCTGCGGGGCTTAAACAACAGAAAGTTTTCTCCTCCCAGTTCTGGAGACTGGAAGCCCAAGATCCAGGTGCCAGCAGGGTTGGAGTCCCCTGATGCCTCTCTTCTTGGGTTGCAGGTGGCCGGCCTTTCCTGTGTCCTGCCTGTGTACAGGCATTCCTGGCATCTCTGTGTCCTGAGCTCCTTTTCTTATAAGGATACCAGTCAGATTGGGTTAGGACCTACTCCAACGGCTTCCTTTTGCCTTCATCAGCTCTTCAAAGGCCCTGTCTAACGTACAGTCCCATTCTGAGGTGCCAGGGTCAGGGCTTCAACATACAGATTTGCGGGGGATGTGCTCCACACTTACAGTGAACCAGGGTGCTCGTGAGCCAAACAGAGGCTTATAAGAGAATGTCCCTTAAAACCTCTGTAGTCGCGACCACCAGCTGTAGGAGTAGATTGTCCCTGTGGTGCTAAAGTGCCAGGAAGGAGCTGGAATAACCCTGAACCAGTCAGAGCACGAGCACGTTGTTCCTTCTGTGGCTGCGACGCCCGTCCTCTTCTCCTGCCTCACTGCTGTGGGCGACCAGGAACGCCTGGGCGTCACATACGCCTTCTGCTACTGAGGGGCTTTGAACACGTTACTTAATCTCCCTCAGCCTCAACTTCCTGCCCCATCAAGTGGTTGTGAGGGTTAAATCGAGAGGGAAAGACAGGGCCAGAGCCGGTGCTCAGCGTTAAAAAGATTTTAGGATTGACCCGGAGAAGGAGAAAACACTGTTGGTGTATGGGCTTGACTATGAATGAAAGTTTAGAGAAACTGGGTCGCTTAGGGCAAAGTGCTGGTCCAGGAGATGTGGGTGCTGCCGCCTCTGCTCAGTCTGCAGTCCCTCAGCCTCCCCCACCCACTAACTTAGACATGCAGGGTGAGGGGACACTGGTCCACCCCACCCTCCCCTAGTTGGAGGAGGCCTCAGTGGTGATCCTTGTTTCAAAGGAGTGTCAGGAGGTCTCCTCCTCCTCTCTGCTGCCAGAAACTCACCAGGGCCCCAGATGTCCCCTGTCAGCTTTGCTGACCACCCCAGGCTCCCAGGAATCATTGCCAGGGCCCCTGCTTTCACCATTCATCCTGCTGGGATCTGGCGGAGGAGGGAGGCGCCAAGAGAGTTACCAGGCAGAGGCCCATCTCTACCATTGTCTGGGTGGCTAGCAGGGCTGAAGGAAGGGCATGCGAGTGACCAAGCAGGGGGCTCATATGAACAGGGCGAGTGCTCAGGACAGAGTCAGGCCTTGGAGGTTTGTCAGGCGCTCCTTGGCAATACGGAGCAGCTCTTCCCAGCCTGTGTGTTGTACGGAGTGGCCAGTCTTCCCGTCTATAATCTGGATAGATCCTATGTCTCACATTGATATGAGGTGTTATTTTTAAAGATAGGCACATGCTGTTGTGATTAATAAAATCCATGCATATTTAGAAGAGTTTTTAAACGTATAGGTTTTTGTCCTTGTGCATTTTTTCTCAGTGAACTGAAAGCACACACACTCACCATCATGCAAAGTCCGTGGTTTCCTTCTAATGCTCCGAAGGGCTCCTCTTCCTCTAAAAGGCTGGGCACCACCAGTGGTTTTCCACAGAGTTCAGCCTCATGAGCACACAGGACAAGCAGTTAACATGACAACAACCGTACAACCAGCTGGCGTTCATGGAATGCACTTCTCCTGCAGGCTCTGTGCTAAGTGCTTAATAGGCACCAGATCTGGTCACCCTCTGAACCCCTGTCCCCTTCTGCCTGTCAGTCTCCGATGGCACTGAGACGTCTCTGCCTTGTTTTAGGATTGTTTGTGGATGTGTATGAGCTCACCCAGGGCCAGAGACTGCCATGTTCATTCTTGTGTCTCCAGGGTCAAGGAGGGGCTAGACCCTCCTTAGTCGTTTGGTGGGTGGGCCTGAGGGAACAGAGGTCAGTCGTTTGTGCCTTTGTCTAGTTCATAAATAGAAGAGTCAGAAGAGGTGTGGCAGCCGGTCCGCTCTGCCCACCCAAGCCCTACTCAGTGGCTCGGGGCAGCCCACACAGAGCTGCTGGCTTCCTTGTGGCCGCGCTGGCCTTGACTGCTCCCTGGTGCAGAGGGCCAGCAGGCACTCAGAGGCCACAAGGCTTCTTCCATGGCCCTACCCCCAGCCTGTTGTGAGCAGCTGCCCTTGGGCGGGGGGCCATGGCATTTCAGAGGTGTTTGGGAAAGGACGGGCCTGGCTGGTTTAGCCAGCTCTGCTTCCCCTGTGGCTGGGTTCTCTCTGGGACAGGGGCTGGGTGGCACCCACCTGCTGAAGCTTCCCCAAGTCCCCATGGTCCTGTGTCTGATGGGCGTAGGCCTCAGGGATGCTCCCGATGTTTCCCTTGAGTTCCCAGGCGTTTCAGTTTCGTGGGTAAGGGAGGCCCAGGGCCAAGCTACTCCTGGGCATTTCACCTCTCTGCTCTGTCTCCCTCGCAAGGCTTCCTCCTGACCTTGGCGCTGACTGAAGCACTGGTATTTGCTGCCCAGGAACCATCTCCCAGGGAATCTCTTCAAGTCTTCCCCTCAGGCACCACCCCAGACACCATGGCGACAGCACCCGTCACGTCTACCAGACACTCCTCCGTGGTGGCTGCCCCCGCTTCCATGGTGGCACTGACCCCTCATCCCGACGGACCCTCCTCACAGGCTGCAGCTTCCACGGCAACGACAACGCCCCATCCAAGCGGACACCCTCCTAAAAACGCCATCTCCACCATCATGGCGACGGCAACCACCCCCCATTCTGAAGGCCCCCTGTCCACAGGGCCACTTCCTGCTGCCGTGGCAACCACGTCCTCCCATTCAGAGGGCCGCCCCCCGGGCCAGGCTGTGCCCACCATCCTGCTGACAAAGCCAAGGGATGCTACCAGCCGTCCGCTCACGGCCCCCTCCCGGGCTACCCCACGCAGGCCCCCCAGGCCCCCCGGCTCCTCCCGAAAGGGAGTCAGCAGTTCCCCACGCCCTGTCCTGCCCGCACCCAGCGGCCACTCCAGAAGGAAGGAAGGCCAGCGGGGGCGAAATCAGAGCTCCACGCATCTGGGGCAGAAGCGGCCCCTGGGGAAGATCTTTCAGATTTACAAAGGCAACTTCACAGGGTCTGTGGAGCCTGACCCCCCCACCGTCACCCCCAGGAACCCGCTCTGGGGTTACTCCTCATCTCCACAGCCCCAGACAGTGGCCGCCACCTCGGCGCCCAGCCGGACCTCGTGGGTACGACCCAACGCGACCCTGGGGTCTGCGGAGAACAAGCCCGGCCTTAACAGAGCAGACCGGGGGGGTGGTCCCACCTTCACCAGCCAAGCAGGGGAGCCGGCCACCACCGCAGGCTCAGGCACCCCCGCCCGTCCACGTCCTGCCCCAGTGCCTTCTCAGCACCCCCGCGGTGACCCGCAGGATGGCCCCAGCCACAGTGACTCCTGGCTTACTGTCGCCCCTGGCACCAGCGGACCTCCATCTGCCAGCTCTGGGGTCTTCGCGGCCACCGTGGGGCCCATTCAGGCTGCCTTCGATGCCAGTGTCTCAGCCCCTTCCGAGGGGCTTCCTCAGGGAACATCCTCAGCCCCGCAGGCCCCGGCCCGCCCCCCCGGGGTTTCAGAAAGCACTGTTTCCCTAGCCAAGGAGGAAGCTGCGGCCACCCCAACGCCCACCATGACTGGCAGGGTGCCCAGTCCTCTCTCCACAGTGGTGTCCACAGCCACAGGAAACTTCCTCAACCGTCTGGTCCCCGCTGGGACCTGGAAGTCTGGAACAGCAGGGAACATCTCCCATGTGGCCGAAGGGGACAAACCCCAGCACAGAGCCACCATCTGCCTGAGCAAGATGGACATCGCCTGGGTGATCCTGGCCATCAGCGTGCCCATCTCCTCCTGCTGTAAGTGCCTCACCCTCTCCCTTCTCCCCCCCACCCACCCACCACACCAGCTTGCCCATCCCTAGAGTCCCTTTGCCCCACACGTGGGCAGCCCCCACCAAGTGGGCTGCGAACTTCCCAGAATCCTGGGAAAGGAGGTAGTGGACCAAGAATCATGGATTGTCCTCAGCCCTGGTCCTTGGCTGCTCAGGCCGCGGCTCACATGCCCACTGATGGGAAATGCACAAGTGTCAGGAGCTGGGGAGTCCAGTCCGACTCTGCATGTGCAGAAGGAAACACCAAGCTGGGAGGGGACATGGTTCCCCCAGGACCCCAGAGTTACTGAGAGGCAGGGCTGGGATGTGAGCTCCGAGCACCTGTCTTCCAGCCCAGGGCTCTTGTCGTGACACCGCCCTGCCTGCTCTCTCCTGTAGCGACACGGCACCAACACACCGCAGGTTGAAAACTGGTGCTTCCAAACTTAGAGCCTCTGAGTAGCAGAGCCCTCGCCTTCCTCCCCGCCTCCCTTCCGTCGCCTTTCCTGCTGTTCTTCTCCTCTCTCACCTCTTTTCCTCCCCCTCCTCTGTCTTCCCCCGAGAAAGAAGAAAAGATGAAGCTTTGATCTTGCAGGAAGATCTATCAGCCTTGATAAAAACAGAGTTCTTGGGCTTCCCTGGTGGCGCAGTGGTTGAGAGTCCGCCTGCCGATGCAGGGGACGCGGGTTCGTGCCCCGGTCCGGGAAGATCTCACGTGCCGCGGAGCGGCTGGGCCCATGAGCCATGGCCGCTGAGCCTGCGCGTCCGGAGCCTGTGCTCCGCAACGGGAGAGGCCACAACAGTGAGAGACCCACGTACCGCAAAAAAAACAAAACAAAAACAAAAACAAAAAAAAAAACAGAGTTCTTGTAGCTAAATTGAGGCTTGAGAGCTACATGTGCATTTAGAGGTCCCTCCCCCGTTTGGTTTGCTCACGGGTGTGTGTGCTGCTGTGTTGTGGACCTTGTCGTTGTCCTCTGCTCTCACTGGTATGTGGGGAAGGGCTCCCCCCGGCCGCCAGCGCCTCCTTGCTACGCCCATCACTCCTTTACTGAAGCGTCGAGGGGACCCCACTGACGGCTCCATGAAGAGCCTGATGCAGTCACTCAGGACCCAGGGCTTCCTTTACGTCTTCCCCGAGTAGTCGATCCTCCGTTCTTAGCCTTCCTCCGATGGCCCTACAGGAATCCTCACTGTACCCGCCACTCCCCAGCCCGCACGGCCGTCATCCAGGCACCCCCTCAGCCCTTCCAGGGGTGAGAAACTCCCTGTGCTCCCCACTCATCAGCCCCTTCTCCTGTGACCCCCTCGGGTTGTTTCCAGCTCTCCTGGGGGCCTGAAATTCACCTCTTTGTAATTCCCACTCTTTGGCCCTAACCTCTGCCCTCTGAAACCATACGTAAAACAAGTCCATCCACCAACCCCTGAGATACGTGAAATGGCTCTCAAGGGCAGGTTTTCCTTTTCCAAGCTGCTTATCCCTGTTCCGTCGAGTCTCTTCATAGGGCCGCCTGGCCCTGGCCATGACCCTGCCCCAATCTGCCCCTCTGACAGCCTCCAGTTTACGCCTGCTTCCCCAGAGGGAGCACAGCGTTGCACAGGCCCTGCCGTGACAAAGGAGAGCAGGTGGCAGTTGCTCTGTTCTGGACACTTTGGTCACGACCGGGCAGCCTGCACTGCGTCAGCTCCGGTGATTGTAACGCCTCACGTCACACCATAGGCTCAGCCCAATCTCAAGGGGAACCAAGCCCCAGAAGCTTTCCACAGAGGAGGCCGTCAAGCCAGGTCTCCCAGCCTTTCCTGTTGTGGGTCGATCGAACGTCAGCACAGGAGGTGTGTGCCTTTAACATTAAGCTGATTTCTGCTTGGCACTGGACTCTGGCAAGATCCTCTTTGATCTGGAGTCTGGGCTCTTTCCAGGAGCCACATCTCTCCCAGCACCCTGTCTCCTTCCAGTTGATAAGCAAAACCAACTTTCCATGTCAGGGGTAGGCGGCCTACGTTGGCTCAAGGCCCCAGTGCAGGAAAAGTGAAAATGTTTGCAGGTTGCATATTTCATCCTTTCATTAAGCAGCTGTATTGTCACTTATGGAAGCACAGAGGTATTCATAAAGCTGTAATTGCCCACGTCTAAAACAGAAGAATGATAATGAGAAAATGTAGCGCTGTTAGCCAATAAATTATTAATAATGGTCATGTTTGAGAAGTAACCACATTAGAGACAGCTTTCTAATTTTCCATTCTTTCCATGTGTCTAGAGGCTCTAGTTTACAAAGGGAGTTCCCATTATTTTTAATCATTCATGCTTAAAACAGACTAGCCAGAGGAATAAAACAAAACAGAAAAAGCAAACATACCATACAGATGGGGAGTAAATCATCAAGTGAAGTGACTTGCCCAGGGTCCCAGTCACACGAGTCAACCCAGATCTGGTGGTGGAATCCGTTTGACTCAGCACAGCATTTCCTGAGCGCCTACTGTGTGCCAAGCACTGTTCCAGCACTAGGGACCCGGAGGTGGCTGCTGTGGCTCCCCACACCCCCAGCTGCCAGAGCCCTCTCCCGCCTGCACCCCCACGGGCCACACCCACCTGCGTTTGCAGTTCTAAAAAGACTTCAGCCCTTTTGCTATGTCTGAGGTTGAGATGAGATCAGGTTTTACTGCAAAGTGGAAAACGCATGGGCTGCCTAAACCATGCATAGTAACATCAACCAAGACAGAAGCAAGGACGCAGCCTGGAACTGCACCACGAGAATGCTTCTGGCCCTGACAGGAGCCTTCAGCTGCGGGGACAGAGCGTATTACTTCATAAAGGAAGACTGCCCCTAGGAACTGCAGCCCCTGCTTCCTTTGGTGTCTGTCTTGCATTTCCACCATCCTCAGGCCACAAGGTTCCAGCCTACCTGCCTCCACAGACAGCTCCCTGTCCTGTGGGACCATCATTGACCCTGTGAAGGTGCTGATGATAGGGGCGTTGAGAAAGGAGACACTTATCCAGCCTGAGAACGCTGTGCTCTTTGGAGGCACAGATGAGTAACTAGCCAGGCCGTTCTCATAGCCTGGCGCCACTCGAGTCATCAGGCAAGCAGACGTCTCCCAGGGCTAAGGGCCCTTGTATTCCAGACCTTCCCAGAGCTGCATTTACCCTAAAGCACACTCTCCAGCCCCCCAAGAAGGGTCCCCTCCTTTGCTAGTTTGCCAGATATTTCAGGCGACCTGTGTCGCGAGCACAGTGTGTGCGTAGATTTCCTCATCTGGCTTTTCAGAGCAGCCCTGGCCCTGGTCCTGCTTTTCTGCATTCAGCAGAAGCCAGGCTTCAGAGGCCGGGGCTGCCAGGCAGGCTGGCAAGTCCCCAGTTTCTGGTGGAAGCAGAGGGTGATCACAGCAAGCCTCAGGCCTGCCCAAGAAGGGGTGTCACCGCTTCCACCTGTCCTTCCAGATCGTGAGCCCCGCCCAGCGGCTGGATGTATATTGTGCCAGGTCTGAGAAATGCTTTGTCTCCTGAGCCATGCTGGAGACAGCCACACACAGTTTCAGATGTGCTGAGAACCGAAACTGATTGGATCCAGGCCACATTTGGCTGGGTCCCAGGAGCCATGTGGCTCCTGAGCCGGTCTCTGCTGCCACCATCAGGACACACAGCCCACCACCTCCTACGGGAAGCCTCCGCCTGGCACTGAAGGGGTCCCTGCTCTCAGCTGTCAGTGCTCTGGGTTTTCATCAGGAGGTCGGTTGTGTGGCTCTACCAGGTTCCCTGGCCTGTCCTGCGCGTGCCACATCCGTCCTTGAGAATGTCGTCATCCAGCCTCCTTGAAAGAGATGGGGTTATACGGGGTGAAGCAGGAAGCGAGCCCAGCTACGGCTGTTGTCCATCCTTGGTACAAGTGGAGCTGTGTCCAAAGCAGAGCAGCGCCTCTTGCTGACCCTGGACCTGTGAGCGTCCACGCGCACCTTGCCCAGAGCAGGTTGGCTTCCTTCCAGATGCACAGTAAATGCCGTTGGAGCATCAGCACAGTACTCAGAGATAACACATCCTTGTGCCCATATGGCTCTTGGCTATATTACCAGTTGTCCTGTGAATGTTACTGAAAGCTGAACGTATCTGTGTACCTTTTACTCACAGACCCCAATGACTTTGTAATTATTATATTAAAAAACCTGGGTCAGAAGTGCTTTTCCAGTAAGAAGAATAGAGATTAGAACAGGAAGGAAGTTTGACCAGGAGGTTGTCTCCTTGGGGCTTATGAGCCAATTGAAGGAAGTGGGGAAGCCTTTGGACAAGGCAGGCTTGTCCGGGGGTGTCCCCGAGGTTGGACCAGAGTGCCGTGGCCGCGCTCTCACAGCTGTTCCCTGTGCTTCCTGACCAGCGTCCCCTGCAGGAACCTCCTGGAGCTTCCTCAGGCACATCCCTACCCACCAGGCCAGGGAGTCAATGAGCCCCCAAAACTGCTTTCCCCAGGCCCATGGCCTCTGTCCAGCCTGGTCTCCTTCTACATCCTGAGGCCTCCCCTGGCCTCCTCCCCAACCTTCAAAGTGGGGAAATGACTGTCCACAGCTGGGCTGGCACTGCTGGACTAATCCCCCTTGAGGGTCTCCAGTTTCTCATCTACCTAATGAGGGGCCAAACTGAGACGTCAGAGCTCTGTGCCCTCTCTCACTTTCCTAACTTTAAACCCATGTGAATCATTTGAGAGGGAGCCTGGTGTGATAGGAGGCCTCAGCTTGGGAATCAGACACACCTGGACGTAACCCCAGCTCTCCCACTCGTCACCTGTGGGACTTGGACAGGTTAAGCCTTGGGCCAATGTTTTCTCACCTGTGCAAATAGGACTAGCGTCCACTGTGTCAATTCAGGGCCTTCAGGAGGCAGATACCAAAACAGAATTAGGCCTGCAAGAGATTTATTGGGGAAACACGTGTGCAGTCTTAAGGAGGGGGCTGGAGGAGGCAGGGAGAGCCTCAGACCGTGGTGCAGGTATGACACCTGAGGAAGGAGAAGGGGCCAGAGGGCTGGGAAGGAAGAGGCTTCCCAGCAGCGCAGTGCAGTCCTAAGGAAGTTTCTGCCAGGTGAGGGTAGTCCTCAGGCTGTTAGAGGAGTCTCCTGGCCTGCAGGAACAGGCCTGCATAGTCAGCCACGGCTGGGAGCAGCCCGGGAAGCGTGGCCTCGGCACACACGTGGTGGTGAGTCCAGGGGCCGGTGGCCGGAGCGGTCCCTCGGCTGTGCCCCTGCAGCAAGAAAGCTGAGCAGGCACTCCCAGGGCTGCAGCAGCCTCCCCAAAGGCTTGCTGCGCACAGCAGAGCTGATGCATCTGAGGTCCTATCACAGCATCTGACACGGAGAGGCGCCGGATGAGGGCAGTGGTCAGAGAGTGATTATATTCATCTTGTTGTCAGGATTTGCCACGCATTCTCCAGCAGGCCACGGAGAGCACTTTCATCAGGTATTTGAAAAGCAACCTCAGGGTCCTGCACACTCTCATTTCCATTTCCCATCACACAACAGGTCCCATCCCTGAAATGAGGCCCCTCCCAGAAACGTCAACACAGTACCTGGGCTTCGTCTTCACATCAGCAACCCTCCTCCTTCCTGTCATACATCTGACAAGCTACAGCTGATTCCCCACTGACATGCCTGGGAAGCCGAGAGAGCTTGCTTCACCCTCACTCCAGTTTCAAAACTGTAGGAGGGCTTCCCTGGTGGCGCAGTGGTTGAGAGTCCGCCTGCCGATGCAGGGGACACGGGTTCGTGCCCCGGTCCGGGAAGATCCCACATGCCGCGGAGCGGCTGGGCCCGTGAGCCATGGCCGCTGAGCCTGCGCGTCCGGAGCCTGTGCTCCACAAAGGGAGAGGCCACAACAGTGAGAGGCCCGTGTACCGAAAAAAAAAAAAAACAAAAAACTGTAGAAATAGGGATCTCACTGACCTCCTTAAGAGTCTTGACAGCTGCTCCCTCTGGAGCAGCAGAGCAGGTGAAGCTTTCAGTGGCGTGGGAGAGCGGTGGCTCACGCCCTGTGTGTGCACGGGGCTGTGTGGTTCACGCAGTGCTCCCACCTGCCTCAGGCACGCCCCATCCAGTGCTCAGGATGAGCTAGGACAATGCCCATCAACGTCAGGGTGGCAGAGACCTGGGTTGAAGCTCCAGTCATTAGCTGGGTAACCAGGATCAATGCTGTGAACCTCCGTGAACTCCAGGTGCCTCTTCTGTGACTGGGAAGAGTGCCAGCACCTTCCTCAGGCAGCTGTCCTGTGGGTTAAATGAGACTGTCGAGCACCTGCGAATACAGTAGAGATGCCACAAGTCTGATTGTACTGTTCTTTCTGGGATGAAAGTTCAGACCCCAAAATAATGAAAGCGCTAAACCACAGTTGGAGCCCTGGCCTTGAACCACCCAACAGTCATACAGCCCAGTTTTTCTTTCAGGATGTCTCTCCACGAATGATGCTGAGAGAACAAGAAGGAAACTCTTATTAGTTAAGCACCAGGCAGGGCGCTCAGCATTTTGCATTCATGATCTCTAACTCTCCTTACATCCTGGCGGAGTCCGTAGTGATCAGCGTGATGAACTGACACCTAGTGTAACTCACAGCAGAGTCAGACTTGAACGCAGGCGTCTTTTGGACTCCAAGCCCGTGCTCTCCCTGCAGCTGGGCTGGCTTCTGGTATGTAAGCGAAATGGTGTTTGAGAGGCACCAGGAACTCCCTGATAGACGTGTAATCAGGCTGGGGGCACTAACAACGTGGGAGGGGGAGAAAGCTAGGAACAGAACTCCCCGTTCCGGCCCCCAGCCCTTCCTGCAGGGCAGGATCCTGGTCCTGCGTCCTAAACAGGCCCAGGCCCCGGAGCAGGGGCCGTGTGGGCTCAGAGGGCACTGGACTGGGGCTCAGAGGACCTGGATTCTACAACCTGTTCCCGCCCGGGTTAGCAAGGGGATTCATGCATCCTAGCCCTCTCCCTGTGGCTTAGGTTTGCCCAGCTTGAATTCCCCTGGGCTGCTTCACCATCCCAGTCCTGGAGCAGGGTGAAAAGTAGTGACCCTGAAGAATAAAGACTCCAGAAAAGGGGAGAGGGGACCTGGGGCCTCGCCCCAGTCCCACCACTCGCTGTGACCTGTGGCAAGTCAGCTGGCTGCTTTGGACCAGAGTCTTCTCATCTGTAGAACAAGGAGGTGAGCCCGAATCTAGCAGATTTTCAGGCTGACTCTGCAGCCTCCCTCCTCACCCCTTCCTCCTTCAACCAGTTGAAGAAAGGGCTCTTTGGAAGGAAGAGAGGAAACCCACAAAGCTTGAAGGAATCTCTGCCAGCCGGTCTAAAATTTCTTTTCGCTCAAATATTCAGAAATCGCCTTTCTATTTTTAAAATTTTTTGTGGGGACCTGGAGAAATGGTAACCAAAGTAGAAGTCTTTTTGATCAAAGCAGATTGTCTAGAATGGAAATTTGCCCAATCTCTTGACTTTGCCTGGAAGCCTTTTCAGGTTGAGATACCATCTGGGCAGAGCTACAGAATTCCCCAGTCAGCCCGCAGGGCTCTCGGTTCTGGGCCCTGAGGTCTCAGCCTGTGTGGATGCCAGCTTTTGCATCTTCCCCACACCCTGGCGTGCACAGGCCCCCAAAGCCAGCCAAGCCTTCAGGCTGCGGTAGACAGAGATAGCCTCCACTGCCCACCCCCCACCGATGGCCAGCCTTTGTGGGCCACTCAGCATGGGCCCCCCTACTCCCCAATGCCGATGATGGGCACTGCCAGGTTGTTGGATACAGCCCTGCCCACCCCTGGCCGAGAGTTTCACCCACCCTAGGGGCTCTGGTGATGGGAGCCTGGGCAGGAGGTGTCCAGTCTTCATTTACCGGCTTCTCCCCAAGAGGGCTCCTGTCATCCTGGTCATTGCATCACCTGTTCCCCTGTGTGACCCCAGACAGGCCACCCCACCCTCCGACCTCGGAAGCCTTCCCTGTCAGCATGTCCAAGCCACTCTGTTCATACCTGGTTCATCAGCAACATCCAAACATGCCGCTTCCTCCCGGGACCCCCAAGTCTCCGAGACTGAACAGACAGTGTGGCACATCGAGCTGTGTGGAGGCCGCATCAGGCCCACCTGTGCAGTGCGGACTCCACATCAGCGTATGGCTTGTCTTCGTGAGGCAGAATCGTAGATGGTTGAGAGCATGGACTTGGGAGTCCACAGATGTCTGGGTTTGCTCTTGGGCAAGTCACTTCACCTCTCTGAGTCTCCGTTTTCCTTTCTGTACAATGGGGACCTCATGGAGTTACGCAGAGGATTAAATGAATTAATGTTTCTAAAGTGCTTGGAGCCACCTGGCACATAAATGCTATAAGACTGTTAGCAGCTATTTGTTTTTGACGATGATGATGAGGCCAGAGCAGCCGTTTAATCAGGGTCCAAGACCTCTGCCCAGAGATTTGCTCTGTGAACCCCTGCCCTCTGTGGAAGTCAAGGCTCATTTTGTAAAATTCCCCGGGCTCTTCCCGTCTCTCTGCCACACTGTCGCTCTGACTGAGGACACTCCTTATCAGTCCCATGGTGCAACTTGGTGCACACATGCCATTCTCTGCAGCCAAGCTCTGGGGAGCCCTCCCAGCGAGAGAGCAAGGCCTTTCCTTGGAGCAAACTCACTGGGTGGCACTGCAGCATGCACAAGTGTCCAAAATTGCATCCACGCCTCTTGCCCCTGAGCCTATGGAGGCAGCCTCTAAGCATCGCTCTGGCCTCACCTCCCACCTCACTCTCCCACACCCACCCCACTCCAGCCATGCGACTCTTTCTTCACACACAGGCAGCTTGTCCCCACCTCAGGCCCTTTGCATGTGCTGTTCCCTCCACCTGGGACACACTGCCCCTGTTCCACACATGGCCAGCTTCTTCCCCAATTCCAGTCTCAGCTGTAAGGTCACTGCTCAGGCAAGCCTTTCACGACGGAGCCTCTCCCCCAGCCACCCCCTACTGTCCCTCTCACTTTGCCACGTTTTCTTTTCTTTGAACAGTTCTCTTGTATGTTTTCTGACTCCTGTGCACCCCTGCATCCACACGCTAGGAGGGAAGCTTATGAAAGCAGGGCAGCCTTGTCTTTCTCTTCTCTCCCCCTCTCCCCAGCACCCTGCACAAAGCAGGTGCTCAGCGTTTATAGATATTGGTTGAGCAGATGAACAAACGAATCAACAAGCAGGGCAAGTGGCTGGATGTGTAACCGTCATGGCCTGCCTGGCCCTGCTCGCCACCCTCCCGCTCTCTAACACGGACTGTCTCGACAGCCGTCTTGCTGACCGTGTGCTGCCTGCGGAAGAAGAAGAAGCCGGCCAACCCCGAGAACAGCCTGAGCTACTGGAACAACGCCATCACCATGGACTACTTCAGCAAGCACGCCGTGGAGCTTCCCAGGGAGATCCAGTCCCTTGAAACCTCTGAGGTAACGAGCCCCAAACCGGGGGCTGCCCCGGGGAGGGCTGCCGCTGTGGGAGGAGCACAGGCTCCAAAGAGATGAGAGCCTGTTCATGCCTCGCTCCTCCGGGCAGCGTGGTCCTGGAGGCTGTGAGCCCGCCCAGCCCTGCCAAATGGGCATCTGCGTTAGCGAGAATCCCCGGGGCCTTCTGCTCACGTTGAAGTTTGAGAAGAATGGTTCTTGGGACTTGGGGTTTCTGGGAACAAGTCAACGACTGTTGACTGAGGATCGTTTGGGGTCAGGCACTCTCTGGGGACTGTGAAGGTGAAAGCTTGCTCTCAAGCGGCCCGGGATCCAAGATTTTGGGTGAGGTACAAACCCCGACATCATTCAAAGCAAACTAGGGGGGCTACAGGGAGAGGTACAGAGCTGTGGAACCCAGTGGAGGAAAGCTTCACAGTGCAGGTGCTGGGAGGGTGCGTATTTGCCTGAAACCCCGGCCGGCCAGTGAGAGAGCTGCGCTTTGACCCAGGTCTCTGACTGCAGACCTCTTCCCACCCCCACCGGAAGATAGGGCAGAGGCCAGGGTGCGGCTGGAAGGGGAGACGGATTAGGCACGGCCTTGGATGGGGTTGAATGGAGTTTGTGCTTTAGTCTTGGGCAGCGGAGGGTCATTGAAAGTTTTGCGCTTTTTGTGAACTGGTTGTAGAAAGATTGTGCTGATGGTCTGGTGAGGGCACGTCGTCAGTGAAGGGATAGGGAGGAAAGGAAGGGTGGTTTAGTGGATGGATGCATGGATGAGAGGACAGACAGACATACAAAAAGTAAGTAGGTCACCTGGGATGCAGTTGAGATGGCCCTAAAGAGGGATGGCAGACGTCTGAGTGAAGGCAGGGGTAGCTGAGAGCTTCTGGAGGAGCCGTCCCCTCTCATCCCTCCAGCAGCCGGATGAGCTTTTACAAACAGGCATGTGATCGCATCACTCCTGTGCTCAGAAGCCTTCAGTAGCTTCCCGTTGCTGGGAAGTTAAAGTTCCAAGTCTGTTCAGGGCCTGCCAGGTGGACCTGTCCCCGCCCAACTCTCCAGCCTCACGTTTCGCCCTCTCCCTCCTGTTTGCTAAGCTCCGGCCACGTTGCATTTCTTTTCATTCCCTTAGGGCACCAAGGTGCATCCCACTCCAGGGCTGTGCACGAGCTGTTCCCTCTCCTGGCATGTCTGCTGTCCCCCCCTGGCACCCCCTTCGCCGTTCAGCTCAGTGACTCCTACCCACCACTCAGGGCCCAGTCCAACCGTCACTTCCTCAGAGACGCCTTCCCTGTCTGCCAGGCTGGGTTCACTCTCCCGTCACAGGGTCTCAGCTCCTGTACTTTTCCATCGTGCCACTTATCAGGGTTGTCATTGTGCAGCTATTGGTCTGACATTATAGGTTAGAATGTCCTTCCCCCACTGGAATAACCAGTTATCCCCACATTGCTAACGCCGAGGGCCGTTCTGGGCACTCATTCCACTCCATCCACCAGCAGCATCGGCACAGTCGGTCGTCTCCTCCTCAGAACGTTTCTCCGCTGGCACCTGGGCCCCATGCTGTCCTGTTCTCCCCACCCACCAGCAGCTCCTCCTCAGTCTCCGTCGCTGGCCCCTGTCTTGCCCTGACCTCCAGTCCCGGGGGGCTGCTCAGCGCTCCCACACTGCTTCTCTTCTCTTGCCTCTCAGCTCCGTGCCTTTAAATCCCGTTCCTCACCGTGACTACCACGTTCCGCTCTAGCTTGGCTGTCTCCCCTGAGCTCCAGACCCCTGTGCCCAGCTACACATGCACACGTTTCTAACAGGCATCTCCCAGCCAACAGCCCGAGACTGAACTCTCGCCTTCTCCCTCCTGCCCCGACGCCCAGAAGGCCCCCTGGTGTTTCGCGCTATTAGATGGCCCCGCGGCCGCCTGCTCCTCGCGCACACCCCACCTCCCGTCTGTCTGCGGCCCCGTTGGATCTTCCCCACGCGGGCAGTGCTCACCGCTTGCGCTGCGACCCCTCGTCCAGGCCGCCATCGCTCCGCCAACAGCTCTCCCCGCTCCTGGCCACCCGCCACGGTCTGTCCTAAACAGAGCAGCCAGATGACCTTTCCAAGGCAGGACCTCCCGTCCTCCCAAGCTTCACAGGGCCCCTCATCACACTTTGGATGGAATCCAGATTCCTCTTAGCAGTCTGGGCTGGCCCTGCCCACCTCCTCCCCCTCTGCCAGAGAGCACATGCCCCAGCCCAGGAGGGAGCTCGTCCTGGCACCTGTGTGAAATACTCTTCTCCCGGCTGCCTCCACCCCTCACTTCCTCCAGGCCTCTGCTGCAATGCCACCTCCTCAGGGAGGCCTTCCCTGACTGCTCTACACAGGTTAGAACCCCACCCTCCAACTCCTGGTGCCCTGTCCCCATCCCTGCTTTGAGCACTTCTCACTGCCTGGCATTGCACCCTTCTCTCTCCGTTGACTGGTGTGCGTCCATCTCACCTGCTACGACATAAGCTGCCTGAGGGCAGGAGGGTTGTTTGCTCTGTTCACTGCCCTATACCCAGCTCCACGAACAGTGCCCAGCACGTGGTAGGTACTCTGTAAATGGTTGTCGCATGAGTGAACTTTACTCACGATTTACTCATTACCCAGCCCAAAGCCTGACACACAGTGGACGCTCAGTAAGAAGCTTTAGCTGAAGGACAAACAGAGGGACAGGCCTCACAATGGCATTGACCTTCAGTGTGGCCAGGGTGCAATTTGGTGGCAGAAGTGTTCCTGAGAACTGTTACAGTGAGTGAAAAAATAGATCACTTGGACAGGGGGCTGGCCCACTTTGAGTGTGGGCCACGCACCCCTGGATCCTAAACTCCTCATATGCTCTTTACAAATTGGTAAATGAAAACCAAGGCTAGAGGACGGTGCCGGTGAACGTACTGTCGCAAGGGCCCTGCTTGCAGAGGCCGCAGTCGGGACCCCAGGGTCAGGAGGCTGCAGCGGCACCAGCGGCAGGAAGCTCTGCCGGCTCTAGAGTGGGCTGGTCGCCCTCCCCTCCCAGCCAGCCCCCTCCCCTCGTTCTGCTGTATTCTCAGCAACAGCAGCTGTCCCCTCCCTGGGCGCGGAGGCCCTGCCGCCCACCCACAGAGCGACCACAGTCACAGGACCATGAGCTCACCGCCGGGCTGCCAGTGTTGGAGGCTGCCAAGTGCTTTGCCTAAGCAAGTTTCCCCGGTGCCCCGCTCCCCTCCTGGGCTGATGAAAGCCACACAACAGCATCCGGGCTGTATGGGCGGAGCTGTGCTGCCCAGAGGCGCCTGGAAACTCTTCCATGCTTTCTCTTCTTTTCCCTCCCCTCCTTCTGTTTTCTTCTTTCCTGCCTTAGTTATTTTCTACATAACTTTCTCTCTTCTACGCAGAGTAACTTCTCCCACGTGGTTCACCCTTGAACGCTTGCGTTGTGAGAACTGTAAAGCCACAAGCCAGATCTCAGGCTCCAAAATTCCCGTCCGCAGCTCAACCCCAAAGCCCAGTGGAGAAAGAGGATTTCTGTCCCCTCGCTGACATGCCACCCTATTCTCCTTACTTAGACGGCTGGTCCCACATCCACCCTTTGGCTGGGCGCACAGCTGATTCCAGACAGTGCAGGAAATTCTTGTCTTCTGAAAAGACATTTTAACAACAAATGACCTTTCTTCCTGTCTCTCCTTATTACCCATAAAGTAATACATACTTGTCAAAAATAACATGTTTTGTTTAAAAATAATCTGCAGAGTATTAATCGTGGCTTCTTAAAACGAAGCCATTTCTAAGCTGGTCTGGCCTAAGCCTGTTACATCTAGGCCTCCTGCTGAGTCTTTGCCCTGAAATAGCCTGCAGGCTCTGAGCCTTCCGTTGTGTAGAATTAGAACAAACTATGGCTTTTTTCTCTACATTAACACCTGGGCCTGAGTCTGAGAACAGCCATCTTGTGGGCCGCAAGTGCTTGCAGTCCTTGGTAGCTGCAGCCAAAGCCATTCAGATGACCCAAGCAGACTGCCTGTGTCTAGGCTTTTCCACTCCTCAGGCTGTGTCGGCGACGGAATGTTTCACTCACCACCTACTGTGCAGTCACCCAGAGATTCAGACCCCTTCAGCTCGGTACATCTAGCACTACAAGAAATGGGTCGAGAGTTCTGACCAGGCTATGGGAGGATCCGGGGGGCTGGGACTAGCCTTGGGGGCTCTGCCGGGTGGGTGGCGGGAGGGGAAGGAGGTGGGCAAGCGCAGGGCATGTTCAGGAAAGGAGAGTGACGAGGCCTCCTGGACGTCTGTGAGAAAGAGGCAGGAAGGAGAGTCTGGGGCCCACGTGGACCAGGTTTGGCCCACCAGGGCAGCGTGGAAAGCAATGCCACCTCTCGCAACCTGAGGTGGAGGTGATTCAGGAAGCAGGAAGTCTTCTTTGGAAGCTGCTATAAAAGTCAAAAAAGAGCAGAAAGGGCGCTGTACCCCAGCATCAGCAGTGAGGATGGTGAAGAATGGCTGTGGCGGGTAGTGAGATAGGTGAAGGAGATTAAGGGGGACAGACCTCCAGTGATATAATAGATAAGCCTCAGGGATGTAACGTACACCATAAGGAATATGGTCGATAATATTGTAATGACTTGGTATGAGGACACACGGTTATTAGACTTATCGTGGTGACCATTTCATAATGTGTGTAAATGTCAACTCACTATGTAGTACGCCTGGAACTCACACAATATTGTTATGTTGACTATATTTCAATAACTTTTTTAATGTTTACCAAGCACTCCCAAGGGGAAGTAAACGTCCCCGTGGGTACGTTTCTTTAAGAATGGCCACCTGATAACCCCTACTCAGCTCATGCCATCTGCTCCCTCTGTCCCCCAGGACCAGCTCTCGGAGCCCCGCTCCCCAGCCAACGGTGACTACAGAGACACCGGGATGGTCCTCGTTAACCCCTTCTGCCAAGAAACTCTGTTTGTGGGAAACGATCAAGTGTCGGAAATATAACTGCAGCAGCCCTCGCTTTGCCAGTCCCTACCTTTCGTCTCTAAATTATCAATATACAAATATATATTATAAATATAATCTTTGTGTAACCCTGACTTGATGAGAAACATTTTCAGCTTTTTTTTCCTAAGAATTGTCAACATCTTTTTTATAAGTGTGGTTTAAAAAAAAAAAAACTTGACAGAGCAATCCGTGGCTTTATAAAATAAAGGTATTTATAAGCAAAGCAGTTGCATTGATTGCTTCTCTTCATAACTGTCCTTGAGCATGTGGGGGTCCCAGCAGCCCCAGGCAGGTGAGGGGAGAGACCGACTTGTACACGTTGATGTTAAAACGGCCAAGTGCATGGCCTCTGAGGCTTCTTAAAGCTCTGGTTCCTCTCGATTCAATGTGACGGACCCCATTTCTGCCCCCTCCTCCACACACCAGCGACGGAGCTGGGCCGCCGCCTAGAGGGACACCGGCGGACGAGGAAGAGGGAGCACCTAATCCTCCCAGGTGCCCCGAGCCTCGCGACGGCACAGTTGGGATTCGGATGCAGGCAGGAGCTGGAGATCGCGGAGGCATCCTCAGGCCACGCCCCCTGACATCCCACACTGGGAGCGTCCAGGCAGGACTGCTTTCCCGGCGACCGAAGGCTCCCCTCCAAGCACGTCCCTGCATCCTCCCACCACCCACAAATGCATTAGACGGCGTGCCTTTCTCTGGAGAGGGTTTGGATGCGGATCCCAGCCCTGGAGCTTCGGAACGCTTGCTCTTCTCCAAGGATCCAACGTTTCGGGGTTCACCTTCGTTTTCTCAAAAGGCCATCCCATCACACCGCTGAGGAACGTGTTTGTGGAAGAAACCTTGGAGTGTGGAGCTGTAATTTTCTAAACCTTCCTCCCAGGATCTTAAAATAACAAGATTGCCAAAGCGGATGGCTCGGGAGGAAGATGTCATTGTATTCTTGCTCAGCCCTGCAGGCCTGCCTGGGGGTCACGGGGACGTCTCCCCTCACTGCTCTCTCCGTCGGTGGTCACCTACTGCCCCGTGGGCCCACGGCCAACAGGGGTCAGACCCCCAGAGATGTGAGAGGGGCTTCCGGAGATGGCTGCTTCTCCATTTTATCCCTGCTGTATAGTGGCTGGGAGAGAAGATAACTGCTTTGACCTTCCTTTCTCTAAAAGAAAAATAGTTTGATAGTATATTTTGAATATAGATGTTCTTATAGTCAGATTGGGACCTGAACTTGAATGTTGAGTCATATGTTCGTGTTATTGCTGTGGTCTCTTTATCATAACTTTTTTCCTTTCTTCCTACATTTTCCTTAAAAAAAAAAAAAAAGATGGCCTTCAAAAGTGTGTGTTCTCAATGTCTATGAACCTACTTAACATGAGTTTGGTGATTGTCTGTCTTCAAAGACTCTTCAACCCACAAAGAAGCAGGTTACGTGTTTCTCTGAGATTCATTTCCCAGCGTGTTGCTGTCTGATCTTTCAACCTTATCATAATATTTCTGTCCGTGATTGCATTTAAAATATCAATGTGTGTGTGTATATAGAGAAAGAAATCTGTTTGAAAAGTAAAATTTATATATAATATATGTAATCAGAGATACATATGTTATATATACATATGTGGGATGTATGACTTATTTTTCCTTATCCACAGAATTCAGCTACCATGTATATATAAATAAACTTATTTTATTAGCCAGATGATTAAGTTGCTAATACATTTTGCATTCTTTCATTTTTAAATAACTTTTAAGTCTTCCTTCAGTACCAACACTACCTGTCCATCTGTATTTTTTAATCTGTTTTAACAGTAAGTTGGATTTTTATCAGAGTGATGAGCTAACAGCCATTTGTCATTTGATAAAACAAAATCTTTAGAACATGTTTGGGATTTCTCCTCCCAAAAGTCATTTGTCTTCAGGTCTTTAGAGATACTGGTGTCAAGACACCCTCCTCCCCGTCCCTGGGCTCAGGATTGTATTGTAAATATCTTTGGTCGGAGAAATCTGAAAACTCGCCACTGAGTGTCACCATTCCGTAGAGTAACAGTGCCTAAACATGGCACCTTTGCAAACAACGTAAGCAGTGGCTTGAGCTCTTCACTTAGCCTTGGATGATGCATCCTAGAGTTCCTGCAGCTCCTGGGACCCATCAGCATCACCTGTTTTAAGAGGATGTTATTATAACACAGACTAGTGGGAGCCACGGGCCTTCGGGGTGCACCAGAGGTGGTGTTCTCAGCGAGAAAGCCACATCTAAATAAACAAGGGGCACTGCCCGCCTTTACTTGATCAAGTCGGTTCCTTAATCTGATAATCATATAACCAACATTGATATTTATAAAGTACCTTCCATGTCATTTCAAATAGAAAAAGTAGAAGGAAGAAAGAAAAAGGGAGGAGCACATAGAATATTCCAGAATATTTAACTCTACCTGTGTGACATCGGGAGGTACCCTGTTTTCTGGGTTTAGGGAGACAGAGGGGGTCCTAGATAAGTCACTGGACTAGGAGTCAGAAGAGGCCTTCTCATCCCAGCTCCGCCACCTCCTGGACAGGGGACCTTGGGTGAGTCACGGCAGCTCTCAGGTTGTCATCGCACAAGGGAGAATAGGTGATCACAGGACATGTGAAGATGCTTCTGGAGTTGTGCACTGTGCAGCCCAAATGTCAGTGCATGTCAGCCCTGAACCTACCTCCTAAGGTCGAATTGAGAACTCGGTGAAGTAAAGCGTGGAAACCTGCCCAGCACAGGATGGATTCAGCTGACCCCTTCCCCTTCTCTCCTCAAGGGACATTGCCACATTGCAGGATCTGGGGTAAATATCCAGCTCTGGGTTTTGGATACTTCATTTCTCTAGGGTTAAACTTAAATGCAGTGGATTTTAGGTCCATTTTGTTATCCTGGGGGCTGCAAGGTCCTTTCTGGATACTGAGGGCATGAGTTAAAGTCTAGAGGGTGTCATCCAATCCTAACTTGGAACAGCCTTAAAGATCTTACCAGAAAACCTCTTGTTTTTATTTACTAGTTTTCTGGCAGTTGGGGAAACAGAGGTGTGGGGAACATCTGGAGCATAATAGGTGGCTGACGTGTGTGGGACCTGAATTTGCCCACGGTCCCTTGTCTAGTGTATGAGAGAGTTAAGAGCCCAGGCCAGTGCATGGAAAATAAGGTCCAGAGAGGTGAAGCAGTGTGGCCAAGGTCAAGCAGCTGATGAACACAGTGCGGGAGGGTGGGGGCGGGGAGGGGGGCAGGAAGGTGCCAGGGAGGGACCTGAAGCCGCTGCCGGGACTGAGGGAGGAGGCGTGAAGGAAGCAACAGGCTTACTTTGTTTCTCTGGAGTCCCTGGGGCTGCCTCCCACCAAGGCTGGTTCACAGCCATTTCCAGGCACACCTCCACAGTCACACATGCAACACAAGTAAGGCTGGAGAGCCCTGACATCAGCCCTGGAACACCTGGAGTCAGTCCTGGCTCAGCCACTCGCTGCACTTGTGATCTAAGGTCTCTGAGCCTCAGTTTACTCATCTGTGAAGTGGGGCTGCTGGGTGCCTGCCTTGCCCTCTCAGGTAGTGAAATACACAAGCCCAGATGAGCCACCTTCACAGCCTGCACTGATCCAGCCTCCCCACTACCCGCAGAAAAATCTAGGAGGTCATGTGCACAGCCTGCACATGACCCTGCGGAGAACGCCTGAGGGCCTCTCTGCACACAGCCCTTGGGGGGGCCATTTCCCTTTCAGCTTGGTGAATGGTGGAAACTCATGGAAAACAGCAGACACAGCAGCCCTGGCACAGGGAAGCTGCCAGAGAGGCCAAGTCACGGGGACGCTGGGGCTGGAAACCAAAAGCCACCGGGCTCTGCAAACCCACTAGGCACAGCAGAGGCAGAAGGGGTGATGAGCACAAGGCGGGTGGTGGTGGACGCGCCCGCGGGGGCCAGCTCCAGCATGCCGCTCCAGAGGCACAAGGCATCCTTCCGGGGAGCCCAGTCATCGTCTTCCCTGGATAGCCTCCCAGCCTCCAGGACTATTGCCGTGGGTGGTCTTGCCCGCACACCCAGGGTCTATGTAGGCATGACACCCAGTGGGTGCACAGGTGGCCTGGGTGCCCGCGTGACCCGCCGGGCCCTGGGCATCAGCAGCGTCTTCCTGCAGGGCCTGCGGAGCTCAGGCCTGGCCACGGCACCCACTCCAGGCCTGGAGAGGGACCTCAGTGCCGTCGAGGACCTGGGGGGTTGCCTGGTGGAATACATGGCCAAGGTGCACGCCCTTGAGAAAGTCAGCCAGGAGCTGGAGGCACAGCTGCGGATGCACCTGGACAGCAAGACCACGCGCTCAGAGAGCTGCAGTGCCCTCCGGGCCTCATGGACCAGCAGCTGCCAGCAGGTGAGTGCCTGGGAGAGGATGCCGACAGCTGCCTGCTGCACCTCTGGAGGGTCATTATCAGACAGCAAGGGTGCCGAGGCAGGGGGCAGGGATGTGAGCGGTCTGAGGCCAGAGAGACTGACCCTAACCCCTTACGCTTCCGTGCTAAAACCGTGAAGGACAATAACAACAGTAATAATAATAATAATAACAGTAACAGGGCCCACCATTTACTGAGGTGCGCTCGGGGCCGCGCCCACGCCAGGCCCTGTGCAGGCACTATCTCCTCTGGGGCTCAAAGCAATGCTGGAAAAACTGAGGCGCAAAGAAGTTATGTGCCCAAAATCACACAGCCCGTCGGGAGATGGAGCTGAGATTTGAACCTGAATTTTTCCAGGTCCAAAGCTTGCATTTGTACCATCAGCCTGGGCTGACTCTGTAACCTTTGTGTTAAGAACGGGTTTTTACAGCCATCATCAAATGGAATACCACTGAATGGATGTGGCATTAAAAACAATAGCTAAATGGAGGTGTGTTCCTGTATCCATTTATACAGGGCTGTCCTGTAGAAATCTGAGCCATGCAGGTAATTGACAAGTTTACCACCCACAGTAATAAAAGTAAAAAAAAAACAGGTGAGGTTAATATTAGTATATCTTATTTAACTCAATATGTTTTAAATGTTATTTCAACATGTAATCAATATAAAAAGTATTAATGAGATCATGTACATTCAACGAGAGCTTCTGCAATGATGGAAATGTCCTGTATCCTCACTGTCTAGTCTGGTAGCCACCAGCCACCTCTGGCTATTGAGCACTTGACCTGTGGCTAATGAGACTGAGGAGTTAACATTTTTCTTTCATTTTCATTCATTTAAATTTAAATAGCCACATGTGGCCAGTGGCTACCTTATTGGCCAGGTCAGGACACAGAGGTTTCCTCTCTGTCCCTTTCTTGGTCAGGACCTGCTCTCCAGAGTGCCAAGCTCATCCGTCACGTCTGCCTGCAGCCTGTGGTTCTGACGCTGGGGCCGCAGCCAGCTTTGCACAGCTCACCTATCTCTTTGTGGGTGGCTGGCTTCTCTCCTCCCCCACTCCCACAAATGCTGGCCTTGGCATCCCTCTGAGCTAAATCAGCCTCTAGCCCAGCCAGGAACTGCCAGCTCAGACCCTTCGCACCCTGGGGCACCCAGCACGCAGCCCACGGGGGGAGCTCACGGACCTTCACTCGTGTGTGGCCGGGTGATGCTGGGCAGACACACTCAGGGGCTCCCCATTTGCCCCTCCTGCCTCCCACTTCACCCCAGGATGCTTCTCCCCCACCACCAGCTGGTGCCTAGCTGACAGCACAGTACGCATGACACCCAACACTGTCCTCTCGGCTTTTCCCCAGAGCTGCTGTTCTGCTGGCATCCACCTATGCTGTGAGGAGAACCATCTTAGAGCAGTCCGGGGCCTTAAAGCTGGCAAATCTCAGACAGCCATTCCTCCAGGGTTCTCTCCAACAGTGCTGATTCCAAATATTTGTGTCCTGTAAACCACCAGAACGCCCTTATTCCAATATTTCAGCATTTGCCAGACAATTTCTTGCACTCAGATGCCACACGGACTTTTCACGAGAGGTCAGGCATCCCAATTTGTAGGTCAAAAAGTATGACCACAAAACCTAGTCCATACTCAAGAGAGACTGACTTGGTCTGGCTCTAGAGGTTTGGGCAACTTTTACCCAACTTCTTTGAGCCTCAGTTTCCTTATCTGTAAAATGGGTATAATAACGCTGTGGGTATTCCAGCAAGTCCGTAGATAAATAAGTTGCATAGGTCCTGCCTGCAGGTAGGCTACAGACCAGAGAAGTGCACAGTGAGAGCAGTACAGGCACAGTGCTGTGGGCTGGATGCCAAGACAGTCAGCCCCCGAATGGGGGTCATTTTCCTTTCAAGTGACTCTAAGTGAGATTCTAAGTATGAATACAGAGTTCTCTTTTTCCTCTTTTATAAAACATGGACTTGAAGATACAGTTAGAACAACCTATAAAGTGGAGTCATTTCTGTATCACACAGCCCAGTCCTCCAGCCATGTTTAGCTCTGTTCCATCAAAGAGAACAAAAGAAAATTCTACATATCTGAGATAGACACATGATTTTTTTTCTGTTGCTGTTGCAAAACTGACCCACATTCGGCTCTAAGACGGCTTTGCCGATACCCGCTCTCCACCCCGTTATCTCCACCCCGTCACCAGGAGGCTCACCTGGACATGTGCCATTTGACTGCATTCTGTCCCGGCCGAAAACCCTCTGGGCTCCTCCTCACCCACAGGACACAATCCACGACCCTGGGCTCAGTCCACAAGGCCCTTCCGAAGCCACCTCCATCCTAGCCACACCTCCCACCTGGGAGGCCGTGAACACACCACATGCCCTCGGCCTGGCTACTCCTCTGAGCTGCTTTCCTGCTCCTTCTGCGATCGCTTGACAGCCTGCACATACATCCACTGCGGCAGTTACCAGGTTGTCCTGTGTCATCTGCAAGTCTAGACCCTCACAGTCCAGGATCACTTAGGCAAGTGGAAGGGGCACAAGCTGGGGGTCAGGGGAACCTGCATTTGACTGTTGACTCTGCTTCGTACTAGCTGGGTGGCTTTGCATCAGTTACTTACTTCTCTGAACTTGTTTCCTCATTTGCAGTTTGGGGATCACTTTATCTACTACACAGGGCTGTTGGGGGTTGACTGAGTGTAACGTGTTTAGTAAAATCAGTGACTAACAGCGTAGAAAGGAAGTTTCACTGCTGGCACCGCAGATACCTAGAGCCTTGTACACGATCGATGCTCAGAGATGAGCGGGACGTCCCTCAAATCCTGGTTCTGCCACTCACGTGGACCACCCACTCATGCGCTCCATGTCTCCCTTTCCCCGTCTTTGAAATGGACGAACACCTCACCAGTAGGATGGGCCACTATGAGCATGAAATGAAATAAGATGTGGAAAGGGGCTGTGCACGTGCAGCGTGGCATCCTCAGTCAGAGCACTTGCCCCCGGGGGCTGGGCCTCTGGCCAAGGGCTTGCTTTTGGAGCCATGGCTCCCTTCAGGGCCTTAGCAGGAGTCCTTCCACCCCCACCAACAGTGTCCTCTCGTCACCCTGGGGAGACAGCTCCCTCCTAAGCCCTCTCTGTCCCCAAGCGGTAGGCCCAACTGCTGGGCACTGAGAAACAACACCCTTCCCCCTGGGCGGCAGGCCTCACTGCCTCCCTGGGTGCTGGTCAAGGAGCCCTAGACGCCCCCCACCAGCCAGTCCCCTCAGAGCTCAGGAAGGACCCGACACCCCCCCCCACCAGGCCGTCTCCCCGTTCCCGGCCTAGAGCTCAGCCCCCCGCACCTCCACAGTTCAGTTACTTCAGGAAGCGGCGCCTTCTCCTCACGGAGTCTCAGGGGCAGCCACACGTGCTGGGGGTTGCTGGGATCCAGAAGCCGAAAACTCTTGTTCCTCTGCCCTCGCTTGGACTTCTTGGCCTGGAGCTTCCTGCCCATCTTCCCAAACACCTGCCCCCACATTCCTTACCCTTCACAACGCTCCCTTACCCTCGCCCCTTGGAAGCCCATTTTCCTCCATCTGCCACCACCTCCCCGCCCTTGTGCACCCAGCAGACCTCCTCACCCTTCAAGTCCAGTTCAATGGCACCTCCCCTGTGAAGCCCTCCCTGATCTTCTTTGACTCCTCAGGACCAGCACTGTGCTTGAGGCTTGGGATCAAGCTCTCCGTTACTGAGCCCTGAAGGGGCTGAATGGTGGTTGGGCACGTAGAGAGACATGTCACCTCCTCCTTAGCCTGGGCCCCTAACAGAATCCAACAGGGACCTCTGTGGCCCAAGAGCAGGTTGGGCTGGAAGTGCATTTCAGCGGCACATTCTCAGACCAGGCTGCAGGAGCCACGGGGACGTTCAGAACAAGTGACCAGCATGATTTCCTTTTATGTCCAACATTTCTGTAGCTGTTTGTGAAAAGAGAACAAAAGGTTGGATGGGGACAGGGCAGGATTAACTGAGAACTCCCAGAGCCTTTCTGGGAAAGGGTCTCTCCCATAGCCTCTCCCACCCCCACCAAGAGCTTTCACTCACCAACCATGAGGAGACAAAGGCACATATTCAGGAAAACAAAGAAGGGGTTGAGAGGGGGAAAGAGATTGTTGCCACTGTGGGAAAAGCCACAGCATGGAAAGCAGCCCAGAACGGGGTCTCTAGCAGGGGTTCACACCATAGCAGGGTCGGGAAAGCAGCCTGAGGAAAGTGTCTCCATCCTCTTTCACTGTATACGTTTGTGAGCCTTGGAAGAACCAGGGTCAGAGTCAGGGCCAGCTTCACGGGTATTGGCCGAGTACAGCCCTATGGAACCTGAGCTCTGAAGGCCCCCAAAGTTGGGTTTTAAGACTCAGTAGCCACCATCTTGAAACTCTCACTAGCTGTATCTTTGAATCTGTATTTTGTAAGTGAAGTCTAAGGGCACGATGAAGCGTGGGTCAGGAACTTGGAGCCTTGGCTCAAACGGAGTCCCTGTCTCCCGGGGACAGCCAGGTCCCATGACCCCTGGAGACCCGAGGCCTCTCCTGAGCCCCCCTCCTTGCCCCACCCCCAGCAGAGGCCTGGTCACAGGGGCAGGGAGGGGCAGGGTGGCATGTTGGGTTCAGTACTCTTGGGGGTCTCCTGTCCCCCATGGCTTAGGGTGGCCAGTATATAGGAAAGGGAGATGCCTGGCTGGACTTCCCCATCCCTGGCCAGGGCCTGGCACCTCAGTCCAGTGGCTGGCAGGAAGGGTAATCCCCCAGTAGTGGGCCACAATGTGCCCCAAGTCATGAGGCCCAGCCCCCTGGGTGCCTGTGAGGGTCGCAGCTGCCCCTTGACCATCCCTGTGCTCAAGGGATTGCAAGATTAAACAGCAAACATGACCATGATAGGTCAAGAGAAAAACCAGGAAGAAAGGAAAATCTTAGTACTTTTAAAGGCCCCCTTTCTCCTGCTTTTTGAACACGGAGCTCTATATTTTCATTTTGTACTGGGACCCACAAATTATGGAGCCAGTCCTAGTTAGAGTTAAATGTATATGAAGTTCCTTTTCAAGTCCAAATCTCTCTCTGTGTGACTCAGCTGTGTTAGAAACTCTCAGCTATTGATACTTCTGCTAAGCAGTAAAAACAGATGGAAGAATTCCCAGGTGGTGGCCACAGAGGCCAAGGCGGACCCGGGCACCAGCCCACTGCTCGGGCAAAAGGTGGCCCTTTCCGTCTCTGGCTTTGCTGAGTGCTCTGACTTTCCTTGCCAAGTGAATAATACTGATAATAAGCTCTGGCAGCAACATCAGGCCCTTTCATCCTCTAACAGGCCAAACACAAGGTTGGAATTAGCAGCCTCCCTTCCTCGGAGCTGCGGATAAAAGGAGAGTGGCGACAGAGGAGGTGCAGCCGCACAGTCTCAAAGCACAGGGAGCGGGCGGAGGCCAGGTCCATGGAGCTGCTGCCTGGGGAAGAAAGGGGAACGTGGCGGCTTAAATCTCCACCGAATTTAGGGGTCTCCATGGGAGAAACCAGTGGCTTACACCTCCAACAGCAAAGGCTGTCAGCTGGAGTACAGGAGAAATCAAAATTATTGAAAGGCAAGAGGATTCGAATTTTAAATATGCCTGATCTGAATATTTTCCCTGCTCTCACAGTCCCTCTTTCTGTCCCTTGCAGAGAAAGGGAGCCCATACTCTGGGGGTCTACCTATTTGGGGAAATAGCTGGAAGCTTAGGCAATCTAGGTCTGGGCCAGGTTTCTCTCCCCACAGCACTTGTGGTCCTAGCAGGTTTTTAAATAAAAGATACGAGAAGAATCCTCCCCACTGAATAAAAAGAAAGGCAACAGGGTCCTTGTTGTGATTCACAGCCTGGTGTCCCTGAAAGGGGGGAGGAGAAAGAACTGAGCAGTTTTAGAGCCAGCAAAAGCTTGAATGCATTTACCCAAGACAAACCACGCAGTCTACTGCTCAAGAAATACAATTTCTTTAGTGAGAGGAGGCCAGTAAGATAGTTACTCTGTTAGCTGGTCTATAAGGGACACTGACGTATCGTTAGAAATGTAACCATACAGAGAAAAATATATTGAGAATTCCTCTGAGGGAGAGGGCTGCGTAAGACTGAAAAAAAATCCTCGGACGGAGCAGGGGAGGGGAAGGAGGCTTGAGGCTCTTGACTGAGTAATACAGGTGGTCAGTAAACTGCGTTCTAAGAAGGGTGGTTTCCTGGGGGCTCTTGTTTTGCTGCATAGAGTGTCTGGGAGGGAGCAGAATTGCTAAAGAATTTAGGGGAGAGACTGAGTCCTGTTACTCGGGGCCTCTGTGCCCTTCCCATACGCCGAGCTCAGCCACTCTTAAATCTCTTAAGATCTGTTAACATATGAGGTCCGTGCTGAGGAAGGGGTCAGAGCAGTCTAGACAACTGAAAAGAGAGGCTGTGCTGCGAAGACTGGGGATGATGAAACCAGAGAGCCCTGAGGTCAAACCCGGGCCCCACATGACCTCGAGGCAAGTTCTTCCTTGATCTCTCTGCATCTTGATACCTCATCTGGATAATGAGGATGTTTGGAGACTTTCTTGAATGATAAATTGTCTCTGAGAAGAAAACACTAGTGCCCTTCCTGCAGAAATTAAAAAGAAAGGGATGTGTACTATCTCTACTACTATGTGACATTGGTCAGACGTAGTAGTCAATGCAATCAGAGAAGAGAAAGTGATCGGGAAGCACCAAGAACTGGAACAAAAAAGGGAAAATGCTGGTCTTGCTGGAGAGTCCAAAGGTTCCATGTGACAATTTTACAACAAACAATAACATGATTTTAGTAAAGTAGCAGGTTATAAAAAGAAATAAAGATCAATGCCCCTCATATCTATAAACAACAAAAAAAGATATAACAGAAGAGAAAATCTCATCTATGATAGCAAAAAATAAAATGAAATACCTTTAAATAAACTTAACACGACATGTCCGGGACTCCCCTGGTGGTCCAGTGGTAAAAACTCCGCCTTCCAATGCAGGGGACGTGGGTTCGATCCCTGGTCGGGGAACTAAGATCCCACATGCCGCAGGGCAACTAAGCCCGTGCTCCACAACTACTGAGCTCGCATGCCTCAACTGAAGGGCCCGCATGCCGCAACTACAGAACCCACGCACCCTGGACCCCTTGCACAACAACTAGAGAGAGAAAACCCACACGCAGCAACTAGAGAAAAGCCCACACGCTACAACTAGAGAGAAGTCTGCATGCCACAACGAGGAGCCCACGCCACAGCTGAGACCCAATGCAGCCAAAAAACAAAAGAAGAAAATAAATGGGACTTCCCTGGTGGGGCAGTGGTCAAGAATCTGCCTGCCAATGCAGGGGACACGGGTTCGAGCCCTGGTCTGGGAAGATCCCACATGCCATGGAGCAACTAAGCCCATGCGCCACAACCACTGAGCCTGCGTGCCACAACTACTGAAGCCCATGTGCCTACAGCCCGTGCTCTGCAACAAGAGAAGTCACCTCAATGAGAAGCCCACGCACCACAACAAAGAGTAACCCCCGCTCACTGCAACTAGAGAAAGCCCTCGCCCAGCAACGAAGACCCAATGCAGCCAAATAAATAAATAAATTCTTTAAAAAAGAAAAGAAATGAATAAAATGAATAAATATTGTTTAAAATGTCCAAAATCTATATGAGACTACAATAAAACCCTCCTGAAGATACAAATGGAAAGAAACACCATGTGCTCAAATATAAAGACTCCATAGTATAAAGATGTCAGTTCTCTGTATTAATTTGTAAACTTAATGCAATCCTAATTTTTAAAATACCACAGTTGTTTTTTCTTAGCAGTAGATGGGCTTATCATAAACTTCATTTGTAAGAACAAAAAGGCAAGAAGAGCTAAGAAGAAAAACTAAAAAAAGAAGAGCAAGGGGAAGGGAAAGCGCTCCCAGGTAATAAAACATACTAGAAAGTCTCGATCATTAAAGCATTAAAGGACACGAGGGATAGGAAGGCCAACGGAACTTAAAACAAAATTTAAAAGTAGGACCCACTGTATATGGAAATTTAGTATTGATAAAGGCAGCATCTGAAACCAATGGAGGACTTTTCAGCAAGTGGTATTCAGGAAACTGGATAGTCATAAGGAAAATAATAAAATAGGATCCATCCCTCACTGTACTCTAGGATCAATTCTAAATGCACCCTAGATTTAAATGTAAAAGAGGAAGCCGTGGGGCTTCTCTGGTGGTGCAGTGATTAAGAATCTGCCTGCCAATGCAGGGGACACGGTCCGAGCCCTGGTCCAGGAAGATCCCACGTGCCATGGAGCAACTAAGCCCATGCGCCACAACTACTGAAGCCCGCATGCCTAGAGCCCGTGCTCTGCAGCAACAGAAGCCACCGCAGTGAGAAGACTGCGCCGCAATGAAGAGCAGCCCCCGCTTGCCGCAGCTAGAGAAAGTCCGCGCGCAGCAGCGAAGAACCAGTGCAGCCAAAAATAAATAAATTTAAAAAAAGAAAAGAAAAAGAGGAAGCCATACAAAGCTAAATTCCTTTATAACTTGGCTGTGGGAACATTTGTTCTTGATACAATTCAAAATCTAAAAGCAATTTATTGATTTTTTAAAATATTGGTAAATTTGATTACCAAAAATTTTTTAAATTTTACATTGCCATATAACACCATAAGCAAAACTGAAAGATAAATGGCAAACTAAAAAAGAAGTATTTGCAACTTAGAATATAAAGTGTTAATATCCCTATTCTATAAACAGCATTTAAAATTTGAGGTTTAAAAAAAAAGCCAGCAACACTCTTATTTTTAAATAAGCTAGAGATATAAAGAGACATTTGAAATAAAAATTAAATGAAAATGGTTCTTAACCATACAAAAGTTTGCTCAACTTCACTCATGATAGAGAAATACAAAAATAAAACAAAACAAAACCTACCTGAGATACAATTTTCACCTATCAGATTGGCAAAACTCCACAAATATGTCAATCTGTTTTGTTGGTGAAGCTCCAGGGAAGTCCATACAGTACTGATGGGGATAAAAAACGTTGCAACCACTCGTAGAGAAGAAGTCGGCAATTTCTAGACAAATTTATATGCATTTATGTATATTGAATTTGATCCAGCAATCCCACTTCTAAGAATCTCTCCCAATGACACATTGGCAAAAACGTGAACAAGAAGTATGCATAAGACCATTTATTTCAATCCTACGAATAATGGCAAAAGACAGGAAACAGCCCAAATACCTATCAATAGGGGACTAGTTGAATAAGCAATGATAAATCCACAAAAGGTATGAGGAATAGCTCTGTAACTATTATGGAATGATCACTTCCAGGGTATACTGTTGAGTTATCTTCATAATTTAGCAATACTGTACTGAAATATCTGAAGAAGAAATAATACGATATCTAGGATTTGTTTAAAATAATCTGGGGTGGGAAGGAAATGTGAGGGGATATTGGTGAAAATAGGCCATGCATTTATAATCATTGAAGCTGGTGATGGTTATACGGGGGTCCATTATACCGTTCTTTCTTTTTATATATGTTTGAAATTTTCATAATAAAAATGAAGATAGAATGTCTACCTCCTAGAATTGGTCCATAGGTATTAAATGAAATAATGTATGTAAATTGCTGGGTGTGTAAGCAATACCCAGTTAAAGTTTGTGGAATTGAATAAACAAGAAGTTAGAGACATTGAGCGGGTAGTAACATAAACAACTGTGTTTATATACATGAATTCATGAGAGGTTCAAACCACAGACACTGCAGGAGTTTAGAGAATGAGTGGGGTACTAACCAGCCCTCAGAGGTGCCCCAGGAAATGGAGATGAAATGTGAGACCCAAAGAACCTGCCAGAAGCTCGGCATGGACCAAGTTGGGAGTCAGGACCAGGCATGACCGTCTGCAGGGCAATCTGCATGTGGGGTTGACTCCCCAGCTGTCAAAGGGAAAGTCTGCACTGGACACTTGGTTAAAATCAGCAAGACAGGTTTTATTCAGAGCACAGCAGTAGGGAGAGAGACTTCAGAATAGGACTGAGAACACTGAAGGAGGTTGAGGCAGGGTGGTCTAGGTAATCCGGCCACCCGTGCTTGCTACCTGGCGCTTATCCAGAGGAGAAACACGCCTCTCATATCTTTATGACACGAACAAACGGGAGGAAGTGCCCCCCCAAGGTTAGCACCATACCCTCCTACAGGAACCCAGATGTTTGCATTTCACAGGTCCTGGAGGAAACATTCTGGGTTGTTGGAGATTCATATCTCGAAGGAGTAGAGAAAGCAGTTACAGTTCCAAGTTTCCTAAAGTAATCGTCTAAGAAGAGGGAGGTCAGGAGCCTCTTGTCAGGTTTTGGCTGGAACAGTAAATTCTTTGGCAGTGTAAGCTTTCTCAGGCAGGCATTTCAAGAGGGCTGGGGTCATCCTAGGGACGTGGCCTGGAGCAAATGGAAGCCATGCTAGCGTCTGGCCAGGTCTCCTAGTGGAGGGAGGGGGTGGCTGGAGGGTGTGTGCAGTTTTCAGGTCTCACCTCCAAGCGCCAAGCTCTCCCGGTCTGTGCCCCACCTCCCTCAGCTCTCTATTCCAGGAGTGATACACCGCAGCGCACAAAAGGCAGCCCACAGGGGCTGGGCAGGGAGTGCTGAATACAGAACCAGGCAGGTTCAAGGTTTCCAACCGGAACCCTGAAGAGAAATGCTGGAAACAGGCCGAATGCTCCATAGGCTAAGTAATGCAGCAGAATCCTCTGCAGTTGTAAGAAAGAAACAAGGAAGCTCGCTTGGTACTGATGGGTAGCTAGCACCAATCTACATTTTTTTGAATGAAAAGGCAGACTGCAAAACCTGTCTGTGCTATGCCACTGTTTGTTTAATAAAAAAAGGGAGGGAGGGAGGGAAGGAGGGAGGGAGGTGGGAGGACACAGCCTCTCTGGAGCACACACAAAGTGGTGGCAACGGATGCTTCTAGCGTGGGGCTGGGGGACTGGACACAGAGGCAGAAGCAGGCTTCCTTGGGACTCCTGCACTGTTACAATGTTTTATCTTAAAAGAAAATGAAGTTATAAGTAAAACTCCTGCCAGTGACTTGTCACTGAGGGCCAGGGAGGGGAGGGGGTATTCCAGCCAGGTCCAGGGCTGCTGAAGTCCCCACAGCCTCACAGAAGCACCAAACCAGGTGGGAGGAGGAAGTCTTCTCCACAGCCGCCTCTCAAGACAAAACCCCTACACAGTTCAAGAGCCGTGTACAAGAGCAACAGGAAAGACCTCCTCCTGGCCTGTACTCTCCAGAAGAACCAAGTTAAAACTTAACCCAGGCGAGTGCCGAGGACACACGTGGTGCCTCTGTGCGGGGAGTTATTGAAAGAATGGCTGAACCCAGCAGAATGTAATCCGGGGGCCCCGGCGTTGCCCCAGAGGGTTTATGCTGATCCATTGAAGTTGAGGACTCAGTTTAGGAAAATAAAACCTAGTTTATTGTTGTCTGGCTGGGGAAAAGCACATAAAGATTCATTTATCTGGCTGTAAACGAGCTGGTAGAGCTGAGTGTCACAAATGCATTATTCAGGAGAAATGAGAAGTTATTTCAGCCACTATCGGTAAGTAATGAAAAGCAGTGTGCAGGGAGTGGAAAACTCCATCACAAAACCGACCTGCTGTCGGAGAACTGGTCATTTTTATTTATTTATTTCAGGGACCGGTGAATAACCATCTAAATAAGTCTTAGGGGAAACAAAACGCTACAGCCTGGAGAGAGAAATGAAGTTAGAAAGGCCCCCTCTCAGCAGACTCTGGGCAAAGTTACACTGGAGGCTAAGAACCCTCACCCTCCACTCCCGCCCACCGACCCCCCACCCCCATCCCAGAGCGCCCGAGGCCCCGCCCTCACTCGCCCTCCCTGGCTGCCCAGAGCACAAGGCCTCACCACCAGCCTTTAATTGTGTCAACCCTTCATCCTCTCCCACCCCTCCCGGTAAGGGCCTGATCTCGGGTGGCCTCGGCCTGCAGTGGCTTGAAACAGGATTTCTGTTCCCAGACAGAGATTTGAAGTCAGGCCCCGGCAGTGAGAGCGCTGAATCCCAGACACTAGACCACCAGGGAGAGTGGCCAGTGACAAGGCCCTGGCCCGTCAGCCTTGTAGAAATGAATTTGCATCAAGAGACGGAAAGTAGTGAAACAAGTAATGTGTTTATCAGGAGTAAAAAGAGTACGTGTGAATACACTCACATGGACGGGCTCAGAGGGAGAGTCGTGCCCTCGTGGTAGTTTGAATCACTTTTTTGTTTGTTTTTTTTTTGCGGTACGCGGGCCTCTCGCTGTTGTGGCCTCTCCCCTTGCGGAGCACAGGCTCCGGACGCGCAGGCTCAGCGGCCATGGCTCACGGGCCCAGCCGCTCAGCGGCATGTGGGATCCTCCCGGACCGAGGCACGAACCCGTGTCCCCTGCATCGGCAGGCGGACTCTCAACCACTGCGCCACCAGGGAAGCCCTTGAATCACTTGTACGGGGCATTTCTTCCGGGTTTCCTCTGGCCAATCATCTTGCTTTGCCTGGCTCTGAGTCCGTATCCAGTATATCTGGTGTAACTCAGCGTCCTCCCCTGTGTGCGTGCGCATCTCTTAGCCAAGGTGGATTCTAGTGAAGAGGCCTATGGGTAGGTTGACATCACCTACTACAGGATGATGCCCCCTCCCCTTTTGGTCCCTGAGGAGCCTTTCTGCGCATGCGTAGTCAGGAAGTTCTCCTTGACCTCAGAATGAGGGACACGTGGCCTCTTTGTCTCTTATCTGGGCAGGGCTCAGCTCCTCTTCCCTCCTGCTATTGTCTTCATCGTGGAGTGTCTGTCCACAGGGGACCAACTCCAGCGGCTCAGCCTGCGGCCCATCCATCTCCTGCCTCAGGCCCGCTGCTCCAGCCTGCTCCCAGCCACTCTGAGGAGGAAGTTTATCTGATAAATGAATTGACTGTTACTTGGGGAGGGATGTGTCTCTTAACTTAGTAGCACTGGTTCATGTACAGAATGAAGGTGGAAACAGCTTTTGGCCCATTGGTGGCTGTGAGGTATGAATGAGACAAGGGAGTAAAGTTCCTGGCCCTGGCCCCCAGGAGCACTGCCTGCAGAGCGAATTGCTCCTGGTGGGATTTCAGTGCCCACAGGTGCCTGGGAGGGAGCCAGGAGGCCCCCAGCACACCCAGGGCTAGCCAGGCCAGTCACTCACTGTGGAGGGCAAACCCCCAATTCCCGGGGGCTCTACCCAGGTCCCAGCCACCCTCTGGAGCAGGCACAGGTGCCCTTGGGGCTCTACATGGTTCCCTCCAGTGTCTCCTAGCAGAATCCTGCTCTCTGATAAGACCCATGGAGGTGAGCTGTGCACACTGTCACTCTGAGCCGCTGGCCTCCGGTAGGACCCTCATTTCTGCGTGACACCTGCAAGTATTAACAGGAACTTTTACTCACTGTCTCAATGGATTCTCTCAACAATGTCTGTGTCACCCAGGAAGATGGGGGAATGCCCACTGCATCAGTCTGTGAGGCCCACCTAACAAAGTAACACAGACTGGGTGATACCACAGGGCTTAAACTACAGAAACTTATTTTCTCACAGTCCTGGAGGCTGGAAGTCTGAGACCAAGGTGTCTGCAGGATTGTTCCCTCTGAGGCTTCACTCCTTGCCTTATAGGTGGCCATCTTCTTCCTGTGTCTTCTTGTGGTCTTTCCTCTACACCCGTGTCCAAATTTGCTTGTCTTATAAAGACACCAGTCACATCAGACTACGGTGACCTCATTTTAACTTAGCTCTTTAAAGGCCCTCTCCCCAAATGCAGTCACATTCTGCATGGTACTAGGGGTTAGGACTTCAACATGTTGATTGGGATGGGGGACACAATGCAGGCCACAACACCCATTTTATAGACAAAGAAACTGAGGCCCACAGAGATTAAGTTCCTCATTGAGTTAGTGTCCCAGCCAGGACTAACTCAGTATGTTGTCTGTCCCCCAAAACTTATGAAAAGCCTCCTGTTAAACTCATTTGAAAGACCCCAGACCCTAAAGGGTAAACGGGCCAGGGATGGCTTGAGTGCCCACTGCTTGAGAAGATAGAGCCGTGGTCAGCCAGGACCGTTCTCTGAGAGGAGTTTAAACTCTGGGATGAGCCTCCTTTTTCTCCATTTCTCTGCCTCTTTCAATTTGGGAGAAACTGCCAGAAACAGTGATTGATCCTTACCCAAACTCACTCTAACTGGAACTAACCGCTTTAGCGGGGGTGCGTGAGGCTGGGCGCCTTCCAGCTGTCACACGGCTCGGTACTCGCACTTGAAAGTTTAATGGCTTGGCTGTCAGGAATGGTGCAGCCCCCTAGGGATTTCTATTTTCCTTTTTCAGTGATTTTTAACTCTCAGAAAAATGTGCTGAGCAGTCGGCCCTGGAGGCGGAACCTCTCTGAGCAGAGCTGAGGAACTCCCCGTGGTGCAGCTCCGCATGGGCAGTGGGCGCCTGCGGGGGGTGGTAGGAGTGCCCCTGGGAAAACGCGCACCTACACCACGGGCTCCCACAGACCGCTGGGCTGGGGCCCCGGTCCCCTGCAGGGGTGATCGCCTCCCACCACACCTAGGTCCACGAGCCCCTTGGAGAGCTGAGGGGTCTTCCTGGGAGGTGAGAGGCCACACCCAGTGCGAGGCCCCCAGTGCTGACCCCCAAGGGCCTGGATCTGGGAGTGAGGCAGGCACCTGTTACAGCCACGCAGGCCACCAAGAGCACACGGCTAGGGGGACAAAGTCAGGTTTGTCACTTGCTGCAGCAGGAGAGAAACTCTGGGGGAACCTGGGACATCTCAGGAAGAGGGATTGGAAGGGGCTTGTTGTGAGGTTTGGGCCTGTACTGGGCGATCTGGGGGAAGTGAAGAGTAAGGACTTGCTCTACATTGGATGCTGTCAGGAACCGGGGGCCCTTGGACGAGTGGGTAGCTTACAGTTTATAGCCAGTGGACAGGAGTGAAGCAGGCCTAGAGCCGTCAGGGGTAAACAGCAGTCCCTCACGGAGCTGGCTGCAAGGCGCGTGTTGAGTCTGTGTGGCTGCAGAGCGGCCTTGCCTCTCCGTTCAGATGCAGTCACGGCGTGGTCTTGTCTCTGTGCCCTCCCACCAGGATCACAGAGTACCTGTCTGCCGGTCGCTGATACTCTGTGAGCGTTCGTGTGCAGGCGACAGTGCCATGGCCCAGCTGTTAGCCGCCGCTGCCCGCTGTCAGGGCCAGGGATTTGCTTCCTCCAGCCAGACTGGGCTTCCTGAGCCCCGTCCTCAGCGGCGGGAGGGAGGGCTCGGGACACAGCTGGTGCGTCAGGGTCTCTGCCTCACAGTGGCTACGCAGGGCTCTCCAGGCTGGGACCGAGGTGCAGTGTCTTTGGGAAGCAGGACCCACTCTGGCCTCAGAAATGCTGGATCCCACGCTCCTGCCTGTGTCACCTTCTCCCCGGGAGTCAGGTGCACGCCTCTGCGGTCAATGAGGTAGAACAGAGTGACTGAGAAGGGCCGGGTGGTGCCCTCAGACAGAGCCACCAGCTTTGTCCTTCCCCCACGGGAGGCCCTTACCTCAAGTTGAGGGGGGTAATCCCTATTTCACAGAACTGCTGTGAGGATTCTGGCAGATAATGCAGGGGAACTAGAAAGTAAGCTTCCAGAGGGCAGGAGCTTGGCCTCTCTATTCCCTGACCTTTCTCTGGCGCCCTGGACAGTGCCTGGCACATAGTAGATGCACAACAAATAGTGATTAAATCAACAAAGACGTGCCCAGCAAAGTAATTCGTTAATAAGAGGTTTTCTATTTCTATTATATTTGTTTTCTAGGGCTGCCATAACAAAGTATCACGGGGACTTCCCTGGTGGTCCAGTGGTTAAGACTCCACACTTCCACTGCAGGGCGTGTGGGAACTAAGATCCTGGTTGGGAACTAAGATCCCACGTGCCGTGTGGCGTGGCCAAAATAATAATAATAATAATAATTTTTAAACAGAAACAAAGTATCACAAACTGTGTGGCTTAAACAACAGAACTTGATTCTCTCCCAGTCCTGGAGGCTGGAAGTTGGAAGTCTAGGTGTCAGTAGGGCTGGTTCCTCCTGAGGGTTCTGAGGGAGAATCTGCTCCAGGCCTCTCTTCTACCTTCTGATGGGGGCCACATCCTTGGCATTCCTTGGCTTGTAGATGTATTAGTTCAGTCTCCACCTTCCTTCTCCCTGTGTGTCAGTGTCCAAATTTCCCTCTTACAAGGACACCAAGTCACATTGGCCTCGGGTCCACCCTCATGACCTCATCTCCACTTGATTACATCTGCAAAAATCTTGTTTCCAAATCAGGTTGCCTTTACAGACATTCAGTAGGGGTTAGGACTTTAATATATCTTTTGGGTGGTACACAGTTCCACCCATATCAATAGCTATTGTTTTTATCACCTTATAGTCCTGATTTCCAACATTTTATCCTATTTCCTCAAATGTCATTTTAAAGGTTCCAGAAATGTGAACATTTCTGCACCTAATCCACCTCACCCTCACTTCCTTTTGCACTTGAAATCAGATCCCAAATCCTATGAAACCACACAGAGCTTGGGGTTCAGAAAGGAAAGCCATGGTACAGACAGCCATGGTACAGAGAGCCCGAGAGAGTACTATTCATATAGTTGAAACAGTAAATGCTACTAAGTTGCTGTGTGATCTTGGACAAGTTACTCCACCTCTCTGAACCTCAGTTTCCTTAACTGTTAAATGAAGAGATTGGGTCAACCTGACCTCTCCTTGCAGACACACAGGGAATAGGCCAGATTCCCTTTCATAACTCCTTTGAGCAGGTGGTCACTTTACCACACTCTCCATGGGCATGAAGATTCCAAATACAGCTGACTCCCATGTCTGTCTTCACTCTGTGCTGCTAACTGGCTGCATGCCCTGAGGCAAACCCCTTTCTCTCCAATGTTCCTCACCTGTAAAATGAGAGGGTGGAATTCTCTGCTCTCCCCAGCCTTGACCCTAGACCTTTCTGTCACAGTTCCTCGTTATTCCCAAGCAGTGGAGGACGTCTAAGGGAAGAAACTGCCCTCCCATGAGCGCAGTTCCCTAATCTTTCGTGGCTCTGCTAGTTGGCCAGCTGGGATAGGAACGTGCAGTACATGTTGGCCGCCTCCTTCATTTTCAAGTGTCAGGTGGTGACCTGTGCCCCAGCATTAATGAAGCAGTTTTATTGACACCCCCCCTCCACACACACACCTGCCAGAATATATCCCAGGCCTTGCTAACTGTCAGTGAAGGGAGACATTTTTAGTCAGAGGGTTACTGAGAGAGCCCAGAGCCCATACCTGATCTGAGATCACAAAAAACCCAGATTAAGTGTAACCAACAGACACCTGGAATTTCCGACTTGAACAGTGCCCAGGATCATGCTTGACCTAAAGGTGGTACCAGATACAAGTGAACCTTCTTTCCTGTTCTCCAACATGCTCCGATGGCCCACTGCTCTCATTCATCCCCAGGAGCAGAGGTATAGTCCGACGGGTCCTGAATCGAACCCCCGGCACAATGCCGGGTGCACGGAAAGCGTGGGAGGGAGGAAGACAGACGGAGAAGTGCATCCCAGTGATTCATGACACAAGCTACAGAGTCCAAAAGACCTGCATTCAAATTCTGACTTAGCCATTGACTGGATTTGTGACCTAAAACAAATTTCTCAGCCTCTATGAATTTCAACATTCTCATCTGTAAAATATGAATAATAATATTTACTCTACAGGATTGTCATGGGAATTAAATAATTCACTTAGAGCACTTGGCTTAGCGTCTGGCCGGCCAAGCACTCGATAAACTGTGGTAGTAACTGGCGTCACTGTTTGCAGTGGTTAAAATGACAATAACTGCTTGGATTGCAAGGCCCTCCTATTATTACCATCTGCTCAGCCAACTCCGCAGTGCCCGAGGGAGAAGGGATTAGCAGTTGCACAGGGGCAATCAGAGATGAACCCTTGGTGTTTGGGAAGCATCTCGCCTCGTGGCAGAAATCCAACAGTGGCCTCCAGGCCAAATCAGAGTGGCGGAGGAGCCCCAGGCGGCTGCCTCTGACTGGGTTCCCTTGGCGAGTGGCGCCACCTTCTGGCTGCTCCAGGAACTGTATTGCAGCCCTAGTCACCCAGCAGCAAAATGTGGTTTGTGCCAAGTTCTGGATGCCTAGAATCATCCCTTCCCTGCCGGAGCCACCCTGATCCGGTGAGGCCAGCCACGCACTTCATGCCGCCCCTCATTCATCTCAGAATTTCCACGACAGCTCCCAATTTCCTGAGGATTCTACATCAACCATAAGATTGCACTTTACCCTGAGACTGCATACATTATCCAGCAAGTCTTATTCTCTCCTGCTGCCGTTTGTGGTGGGAGAAACCACCCCCACCTTTTCTCTTTCAGTTGCATTTTCTGTGGCTTTGGGTTTTAGGTGAGAGCTTGAGTTTGGAGTAGGGGTCCTGAGTCTCACCTAGTCTCAGCTCACCAAAGGCTTTGCCTGGGTCCCTGATCTCTCCACCTTCAGCTTCCGCATCTACAAAAGGACAGAGATAATTACACCTGCCATCATGGCCCCGACTCTTTTGAAATCTGAGGAGAATAACATGAGTGGGAAAAGCCTCTGTCAGTGTCAGAGATGAGGCTGCAGCTCCTCAGCCTGTGGGCGTAATTAGTGTCACATGTAACTACAGGATCTTCGTGATGTTGGTGCGCGCGGGCCCCGCCTCCTTCCTCACCAGCGGGCTCGACAGTGTAACCTTTGTCATGGTGGCTGCTGTGGAGCTGGCACAGAATTCCTTTTTATTCTGTTCATGCCTCAGGCACTGATGGGTTGACTCTGCACCAGGCACTATGGAATTCAGATATTAAAGAGTCAAAATTCTTGGCCTCCAGGACCTGGAGATCCCAGAGGGACGAGGAGTAAATAAATGAATCCACACATTGTTGAGAGCCTGCCGTATGCCAAGCACAGCGCTGGGCGAGCAACGGATGTCAACTGTGTGTGGAACAGGAGAGATTCTCGAGGTCCACTTACAAAATCAGCTTTGGCTTGAAAGGAATTTCTTCCAAGGTCCCTTTCAACGTGTTCAGTGGGAGATAAATACTGCCTCCTGCCCGTGGTTGAGAACATGGATGGTCTCAGGATTTTTCTGATGACTTATAAGTAATTAAAAATTCTGTGCTCGTTCTAAGTCACAAAACAGTCTCAATCCAGTAAACAGCACAGCTAGTCAACTATTATTCAACGTGAGGACCCTCGTTCTCGACCCACAAGGGGGGCAGCAGCGCTCTCCCACCCCCACTCCCCCTGCTGTTTCTAACGCAGCCAGAGTGTAAGCAGGAAGGAAGGCGTGGAGAGGAGGGCGGCCAAGTCCCTTCCAGACGCGCTGCTGTCGGGTGGCTTCCCCACGCCTGGGTCTGGCTGGAGTTCAAACCAGATTCCTTCTCCTGGGGACACTTTCATGAACTCTGCTGAGACCCCCGCTCCCCCGCCAGACCAGCCACTCCTCGGCTGGGGCCCCACGGCCTCCCCCACCCCACAGGTGCCCTCTCGCCAGGACCCCGCTCCGCGTATCCCAGGCCGCCATGCCTGTCTCGGGTTCCGACTTTGCTACCGGGGCGGATGCACCCTTGGGCACTGAAAGAGGGGTGAGTGGCTTCCCCGTCTGGGCTCAAGCTATTTAACATTCTGCTACACATGCACATCGTTTAATCGTCTTGCTACTCTGGGGAGAAAGTTTCCTCATCCCCGTTCTACAAACAGGGACTTCTTTTAGCGCACACACATCCCCAACTAATCGGGACAGGGTTTGAAGCCCTGCGTCCCTGGTCAAGGCCCACGGTTCTCCCATGAGTCCTCACTGCGGTCGCTAAAGAGAGAAGGGCCTGGGCTTCCCTGGTGGCGCAGTGGTTCAGAGTCCGCCTGCCGATGCAGGGGACGCGGGTTCGTGCCCCGGTCCGGGAAGATCCCACATGCCGCGGAGCGGCTGGGCCCGTGAGCCATGGCCGCTGAGCCTGCGCGTCCGGAGCCTGTGCTCCGCAACGGGAGAAGCCACAACAGTGAGAGGCCCGCGTACCGCAAAAACAAAAAAAGCAAAAGAGAGAGAAGGGCTTGCTGTGAGGCCTGGGGTCGGCCGTCACGCCTCTCTCTGCCTTGCTTCTTCACCTTGCATGATCTCCGAGAGCCCTTTGCAGTCTAAAACCGCGTCATGGTACTTCTGAGTTGAGGGTTCCTGAAAGCTGACGGCAGAGAAGTCTGCAGGGCCTCACCCCCAGCGTGGAAGGCAGCCGGGCAACTCAGCGCTCTTCTTCCTGTTCTAATGCCCTGCGTCTCCTACAGGCCTGTACCTTAAGCAAGCGTAGGGGAGAGAGACACCATTTAACTGGTGCTGGCGTTCTGCTCCCTCAGTGAGGATGTGCCCTGTGCCCAAGAGATGGAAGGCGTGAACTTGCTTCCTCTTCACACGGGCTCATTTGCCACGGGTCCCTCCTGGTGTGAGGGACATGCCTTGCTGGGCATGATCGGTGTTTCAAGAGAGGAGCTTTCCAGATAGCATGACTCCTCTTTTAAGTCAACTGTTTCATACGAAGAAAAACCCGTCTGTGCTGGATGTATTGACTGTGGGTCCCCCAGATGGCACCCTCCTAAGGGATTTCCAAGGATAATTTCCAAGAACATGCACTGGCCGTGTTCTCCTGACACCTTGCTTTGGCGCCGTCTGTAGGACTGCAGAGCACAGCCGCACACAGTACCCTGCGTGTTCTCTGCTGTGTCCCCCTAGATCCTCACAGCCTCTCTGCGGAGTAGCAGAACTGGTGTTATTACCCCCTTTTACAGAGGCGGAAACTGAGGCTCAGAGACGAGAAATCCGTGTCTAGTGATAACCAGAGGCAGGACTGGAACTCGGTTTCCTGTTCCAGGTCCACTACTTCGAGTTCTGTCCTCTCTTTCTTGCTGATGTTCACACAAGGATGAGTGAGCCTTTCTCCGTCCTTCCCTAATTGTCTCCCTATCCAATCCCATTCCTGGACACGGTGTCCAAACCCACCTTCCCGCACTTCAACCAGCCTCGGGCGTGGGCAGTGGGGTGGAGTCTCAGGCAAAGGAAAAGTGAGGATTCTTCTAGAGTTCTCTCAGTAGACGGTTAGCCCCACACCCACCCTGCCAATCTACTGACCGGTCCATTCTACACCGTTGTAATAAGTTGAGGTTATGTGTCCACATAACAAATAAATTGAGGTTATTTGTCCCCTTCATTAAATTAGCCTGGGTTAATTAAATTAAGTTAGCAGACACAGGCTCAGGGGTAAAGCGTATTAATTCCTGATTGCCCTTAAGTGTCCCTTAAGTTCCAGTGAAGGGTAACAAAGGTAACGTTTATTGAGCACTTACTATATGCCAGGATTTGGTCTGAGGTTCTTGCATAACCTAACTCATTTGACCTCACAACAGCTTTATGAGGCCCATACTTTTATGACCCCCTTTTTAAAGATGAGGAAACTCACAGACATAGAAAACAAATTTATGATTACCAAAAGGGAAGGGGAGAGGGAGGGATAAATTAGGAGTCTGGGATTAACATATACACACTAATATATGTAAAATACATAACCAACAAGGACCTACTGTACAGCACAGGGAACTCTACTCAATATTTTGTAATAACCTATAAGGGAAAAAAAATCTGAAAAAGATATATATATACACACACATAACTGAACGACTGTGCTGTACACCTGAAACGAACACATTGTAAATCAACTATACTTCGATTAAAAAAAATAAAATTAAAAAAATAAAATAAAGATGAGGAAACTGAGGCACAGTGCAGTTAACTAACTTTTGCAAGGTCACACAGCTAGGAGGTGACAGAGACAAGACTTTCAGCTTGGGTAGTTTGATTCCAGAGCCTGTGTGCCCAGCAACCCTCTAGATGGACGACGGCTCGCAGCATCCTGACCCTGGAGAGTTTCTGGGATGAGAAGAACCGTTGTCTTAGGTGGATTCCCAAGAGGCAGACCCCAAGTCTAGGACTCTAGCAGGTGGCATATGCTGGAGGTGTCCCCGGGAAGCCTGTGAGGGAGGAGGGAGCAAGCAAACCATCTCAGGCCAAGGGCCAGCTTCAGGGGAACTCAGGAGGGGAAGTTCCACCTCAGAGTTGTCCCAACCCCAAGCAAGGGGCTTTCACACCCCATGCCTGTCAGTCATTCCCAGAGGACTCGCCCAGGGAACTGAAAAGCGGGCTCTGCTGGCCGGAGGGCACTGCTCCAAAAAGAGCCCCGACTGCGGACCCCGCAAAGTGAAAGCACAGGGAACCCACAGGCGCAAGATGGGTGGAAAAAACAACCCAAGGGGATGTGGCCGAGCGCTGACAGTGTCTGCTCTAGCAGCAGCACCTGAAATAGGGAAGAGGAGTTCGCAATCCGGTTTAAGCCTCAACAAGTACCCCATGTATTTCTGAGCAACACAAGTTCCTCTGATGTTGGCAAGCGCCCAGGAAACAAATCTTGTCAGAGGGAAGTCGAGGATAACTATTTCTGCAGGGCCTCCTCCCGGTAAACACAAAGTGCCCCTCCGAGCCCACGTGACCGTGGCCATGTCCACGGGGCCGGCCCACGCCTCTGCAGCCACCTCCCAGCCCCAGCACACTGGCCGCGCTTCTCCGCCCCCTCTCCCACGCCGGGAGAAACCCGCTCCATCTTCGTGCGCGCTGCCCAGAAGCCGCTTTTGGAGCTCTAGAGGTCGCCCTGCCCTCCACCTAGTGGCCTCCCACCACCGCTGACCTGCCTTCTCCATCCAACTGTTCCAGCCACTCTCGCTCTACATGACAGGGGCCTAGGGCGTGCCAGTCACTGCACTGATTTTCGTTGTTTTGTGACGTTATCTCATTTTTCTTAATCATGAAATATGTCAAACACGTATAAAGGGGTGCCCAACATCCAAAAGTGTCCAGCTTAATGTTATTTGCTACAGACCTCTTTTAAAGACACAAAATCAAAGATTCCAGATACAACTGAAACACCTTTCGTGCTGCTCCATCCTGAGTCCATTCCCCTCCCCGGAGGCCACCACTGCTCTACATTTGGCATTTATCATTCCCACCAGTGTTGTTTCAATTTTACTATATATGTATATAAATCCTTTATAGGATTGTTTTGCATGATTTTAAACTTTATATTCAATTGTATTACACTGTGTATTAGGGTTCTCCAGAAAAACAGAACCAATAGGATGTTTCTAGAGAGAGAGAGATTTATTTTGAGGAATTGGCTCACACTATAATGAGGCTAGAAGTCCAAAATCAAGGTGCCCGCAGGTTGGAGATCCAGGGAAGAGCTGTTGTTCCAGGTCAAGTCCAAAGGCCATCTGCCGGCTCTGGGGACCTCAGTTCAGGATAGTTTAGGATAGTTTGTTCTATTCAAGCCTTCAGCTGACTGGATGAGGCCCCGCCAACGTTGTGGAAGACAATCCACTTTACTCAGAGTCACCAATTCGAATGTTAATCTCATCCAGAGTAATGTTTGACCAAATCTCTGGGCACCATGGCCCAGCCAAATTGACACATAAACTTAACCATCACACACTACTTCCTTCAGCAACTTGCTTTCTTCACTCCTCATTTTGATTTTGAGATTTATCCATGTTTATACATCGAGCATTTCATTGTATTTATACCATAGGTCATGAATTTTTCTGCTGATGGATAGAGGTTGCTTTCGGTTTCACTATCACAAACAGGAGGGGCATGAACCTTCTCATGCACACATGGGAGAGTCCCCCTAGGTCCGAGGTGGGCAAACTATAGGCAGAAATCTGACCAGGCGCCTGCTTTTGTAAATAAAGTTTGACTGGAACACAGTCACACCCATTCATGTACTAATTGTCTAAGGCTGCTTTCATACTCCCAAGCAGAGATGCGTAGTTGCAGCAAAGACCACAAAACCTAAAGTATTTCCTCCCTGGCCCACTATAGAAAGAGTTTCTGGGAATTCCCTGGTGGTCCAGTGGTTAGGACTCTGCACTCTCACTGCGGAGGGCCCGGGTTCAATCCCTGGTCGGGGAACTAAGATCTCACAAGCTTCGTGATGTGACCAAAATAAAAAAAAAAAGAAAGAGTTTCTTCCCCGGCTCCAGGTCAGTACCTAGGAGCAGAATGGGCTGTGCCCATCACCAGCTTTTATACGGCATTTTCAAATGGCTCTCCAAAGTGGCCACACCAGTTTACCCTCCCGGAAACAGTGTGTGAGATCCCCACTTTCTTCACACCCCCACCTCCCAAAGGTTTGCCAGTCTGATACTTGTGAACTGCTTTCTCATCCTTATTTCACGTTTGGCTCTTTAAACACATATCACTTATTCATTCAACAAACATCTATTAAGGGATCATTGTGTGCCTGGTACTATCAAGATAAAGCTGCCTCTTTTACAAGAGAAAACACTGAGCTACTTAGTGTGAGAATCACAGCTCAAACATGGTGGTAAGGCAAGATGGTCGCGTGTGGGTATCGCAGGCATGCCCTGGAGAGAGTAGCACCATGAACATAAAATCGAACAGCTGACATTGTTCTGCAGGCCTGAGGATGCTCAGCTGGAAAATAAAACAACAATTTGGCTCTCTGCCCACAGCTTCTGACAGGGGCACCTCCATCGCAATTCTTAGCAGAAAGGACCTACATTTCACACAGGCATCAGTAGAGTTGCTTAGTAATTAAACTGGTTTTCTGTCTTCTCTTTTGACCTTAGAAAATAAAACATCTGCAATTATAAGAGAAAGACTGAGTGTGAGAAAGAAACTGTCCATAACTTATACAGCAAGACATACAGCTTTATTGTTTAAAGTTACCAAGATAGCCAATAAATAAAGGAAAAGGGAGGTGGAGTGTGAGTGAGCTAAATCTTCATTTGTCCACCAGGAAGTCAATAAATAATGCCTGTGCCTGACAACTCAAACAATCAAGAAGTTTGTAGAAATATGGGGCAAGCTCTGGACAAGTGAACAGCTGGGGACTAGAACATGGGGAGAGAAAAATGTGGGAAGGGGAACGCTTTTCTTTACAAGCCTTTATAAGCATCTCTTTTTAGTATCGTTTAACTTTTTAAACCAATGTATGTATTGCTTTGATAACTTTAAAATTGAAATACAGGAAGTACAAAAGAGAGCATCTGAAATAGTTATAGATGAAGTGATATGTATGTAATAATCTCAGAGATAGGAGTAGAGGTCAGTGGGAATAGAGATTTTTTTTTAAATTAGCCGTGAGATTGTCATTGTTGAAGTAAGGAGGTGAGTCTCTCTCTACCTTTATATGTAGTTTGATGGAGTTGAAATTTCCCACAATAAAAAGTTTTGTTTTTTTTTTTTTTGCGGTACGCGGGCCTCTCACTGTTGTGGCCTCTCCCGTTGCGGAGCACAGGCTCCGGACGTGCAGGCTCAGCGGCCATGGCTCACGGGCCCAGCCGCTCCGCGGCATGTGGGATCTTCCCAGACCAGGTCATGAACCCGTATCCCCTGCATTGGCAGGCGGACTCTCAACCACTGCGCCACCAGGGAAGCCCTAAAAAGTTCTTTTGAAAAAAGAAAAAAAGAGCAATGAGCTGTGTCAGACTGATACAGATTAAATTCAGCTGGGCCACTTAGTTCTGGGGGCAAGTTCCTAAACTCTCTGGGCCTCAGTTTCCCCATCTGTATAATGAAAATTATACAGATGCACCCATTCTGAGGGCAGAGATGAGAGACTGTACTTGTCTCAGGGACACACATGTTAGTGGTGGGGAAAGACAGAAAAATATCAGAATAAAGTCTAACATGACAACTACAGTGATAGAGGTATACCCACAGGGAATATGGGAAGTATAGAGGATGACCAGGGGAGCGTGAGTTGGTTTTTTAAAATTTATTTTATGGAAGTATAATTGATTTACTATGTTGTGTTAATTCCTGAGCTGGGTTTTGAAGGATGGGTAGGAGTTCACCTGGCAGATAAGGAAAGCATGGAGGCTGGATGGCCTAGTTAGGTCATGACACACAGAGGTAGCAACATGAGTCAAGGTCTGGAAGCTGGAGAGGCCCACATCTGTTTAGAAAAATAGTTCCGCCTATAGCAGGGGAGAGAAGAAAAGATAAAGCCAGAGTGAAGAGCAGGGCCCAGTTGTGAGGGTTTATTCAAGAGCACACACCCCTGAATAAGTTCAAACTGCATCTTAGTAAGTTCATTCCAGTAGAAAGGGGACTGAGAAGCTGGAAAGCAGTTGCTCCAAATCTAGGAAGCAAAGAGAGACAGAGATATCACAGAGGGAGACCAGCTGGCTGCCCAAGCAGAGCCTCCCAGGGTCACTGTATCTTGATGTGCCTGGTGCTCAAAACTCAGATTTTATTAGGGCATGTGTAGAAAATTAGGCCCTGAAGGGCCGGGTCATGACACGTACGCCCAGGCTTACATACTGGTGTGTACTGTGGCAGTTAAACTCTTTAGTGCCCAAAGCAAGCCCTCCTATATCCAGCCAAGGTAGCTGCAGGCAGGATGCTGGGTGAGCCCGGAGCCAGAACTTGTGGGAACGGGATGAGGGAGGCCTCCGCGGAAGGTGAAGCCTAGGGGACTTTGTCCTCCTCGAGACAGAGAACAGCCTCTGGGGACCAGGTGCTCCCGACCGCCCAGCACTGGGAACACCAGCACCCACCAGTTCTGGCCTCTCACTCCACGCTCCTCCGACCTCTCCTACCAAGACCTTCCCTCAGCCAGAGCGCGGTGTGATGTTGAGGTCAAGGCTTACATGCAGTACAGCTCAGAAGTGCCCACCCTCCTGAACTTGCCCGGAAGACCTGACCTTAGCCCTCAGTGTGCCTGATTCTCCCGGGACCCACAGTGGCTGTGACCGTGCTTGGGGGGCAGCTGTCTGGGACATGGCACCCTCTCCACTACCTGATGACATGTCCCCTAACTCCACTTGCAGATGCAACCTTAACTCACTGCATGGGCTTCGTATTTTCCATCTTCAGGTAACAACTATCAGGTTGAACCAGGAAAGAGCCGATTGGGGCTCGAAGCAAGGCTGGCTAAGGGACAGGAATGGGGTGAAGCTCATCAGTGTGGGGAGTTGATATGTTCTGATTTGGGAGTGAAGGGGAGGGAGGTACCAAAGATGATTCTCAGGTTGGAACCAGGTAGGAACCTGGGTGTCCCCGGAGGGTCTCGCCTTCCTCATGGTTGTCCATGAAGAAGCAGCACGACTTCTGGGCTCCTTAATCCAACTGTGTGTCCTGTACCAGAGACTGTGCTGGGGATGAGCAACAGCAGGACAGAAAGGCGGTGCCTGGCCTCAGGGAGTTTATATTCTGGCAGCAAATACAGAGATAACAACTAATAGAATAAACAAAAAATTGGTAATAATTACAAGCTGTGGGAAGTGTTTTAAAGAAAGTGAACAAGGCAGAGAGGGGCAGAGAGGAAGGAGGTCCTACCTTAGGCAGGGTGATCAGGACGAGGGAGCCACCCAAACACAGGAGAGGGGAGAACAGTCCAGGCACAGGAGTCCGCACATGCTGAAGCCTCAAGGCAGGAGAGAGGCCCGCGTGGTCCACAAAGACCCGGCACCGGCAGGGTGGAGCCTGTGAGCAGTGGGAAGGTTGACACACATGCAGGGCCTTGAGGGCCACTGTCAGAAGCTTGGATTTTATCTTAAGCACAAGAAACACCTCAGAAGAGTTTTAGTTTAATTTAATCAGAGTGACATGATCTGATGTGAAGAGTTGAAGAAAATCACTCTGGAAGCAGGATGAAGAATGGACTCAAGCAGAAGAGGACAGGGGATTAGGAGGATGTTGCCGTGGGGCCGGAGGGCGTGATGGGGGTATGCAGCAGGGTAACAGCAGTGGAGATGTGAGGAGTAGGTGGACCTGAGATGCATTGGGGCGGGGGGGGGCATTGACTAACCTTGGTTTTGGAGTAGATGTGGGACATGAGACAAAGCGTGATGTCAAGACGCCCTGGTTTCTGTTAGTCCTGTTTTACTGGCATAGAGCTGGGGCGGTGGGGGGGGGGTTGCGGTTTGCTTTTAGAGGGCAAACGTTCCATTTTGGTCACGTTGAGTTTGAGACATCTGAGCCAAGTAGAGAAGATGTTGAGGAGAGAATGGTACGCAAGCCTAGAGTAGAAAGGAAGGTTCTGAGCTAGAGATAGAAACGCAGAAGTCATCCGCACATACATTTCAAGCCATGTGAATGGATCAGATAACTCAGTGATTAAAGAGAAAAAGCCTCAGGACCCAGTCCTGAGAACTCTAGCATTTAGAGGTCAGACAAGGGAGACAGACTTCATGCAGGAGGAAGCCGAAAGATAGCCAACAGAGTAGAAGGAAGAGCAGGGGAGAGTGGCTCATGGAAGCCAAGAGAGGAAAGTGTGTCTAAAGACGAACATAGTGGCACATCAGGATGAGCACAGAGGAGCATCTGGCTGGCTGGTGACGTGCTGGCCTTCACCATCCTGGTGAAGATGCAGTAAGAGTGGGGTACAGGGACAGATGATGATTTCTTGTTCATTTATTGCTGGAAGCAAGTCATGCTGAGCATTTATCCTAAACTTGCAAGTCAAACAAATGTGAGCAGTGTTTCTAGGGCTCTTGTATCTGCCAGTGCACCAGCTGAGTCTCATTTCCCAGGGCCCAGTCTTCCCCACCTCCTCTCTCACCTGCAGCTCTGGTTGCTGGGATGCCAATATCATTAACTCCAAAGAAAGCCCTAATTATACCCTTGGGCCCAAATGATAACCCTTTTGAAAATGCGTCTCATCCTTGCCTTTTTGAAACAGAATGAAGGTTAAATCCCTCACCTGCCACCACCAGCCCCGTTTAGTTTTCTAACCGCCTCTGCAGTGAGGACGGCAGTAGGAAAGGGTAAAATCCTCATCGTTGTAGCACCAGGGACCAGGGCTTTTCAAATGACGATGGATGGAAAAACTGAAAGACAAATAACATGAAGCCACTAGATAGAAGTCTTCATTCAGCCAACTGTGCATCCAGAAAAAGCAGAGTGGGGACGTGCCAGACCACACATGCCCAGCAGACTCGCTCAACAGTCACTGAACAACTGCTCTGTCCTAAGACGAATAACAACCGTAAAGATGGCTACCATCCATGCTTACCCTGCTCCAGGCATTCAGCCAGTGCTTCGCATGCACAACTATCCCAGGGGGCAGGGAGTGGCATTATCCACATTCTACCGATGAGGAAACTGAATCTTAGAGTCACTTGTCCCCGTAACTGGCCCAGATTGGTGAGGGAGGAGCTGGGGTCAAGAATAGGCCCATGTGGTCATTGCCTGCTTACTGTTTACACTGCGTGGAGAGACGGGGACAAGCTCCGCTGTGGGGGGAACGTGACCCAGATGCAGGATGATTCAGGGAGGGAGGGAGGGAGACAGCTAGGGCCCATGTGCAGCCAGTAGCTCTGGCTAAAAGCCTAGGGGCCATCCTCAATTCCTCTCCCTCACTCTCCCCACGACTGCTCTATCTCCACCATCCCTCAACCACCCTAGTCAAAGCCGCCCTCACCTCCCCTGGATGAGTGCAGGAGCCCCCTAGCTGGGCCCTCGGCACGGCCCCCTGTGTCCCACAGGAGCCAGGGGGATCCACTTACCACGCAGGTTACCCCTGTGCCGCTCAAAACCTTCCACTGGCATCCCAGCAAATGCCACTTCCTCCCCACTCTTCCCAAGGCCTTTCCCCCAGGATCTGGTCTTTGCCTGCCCTTCTAACTGCATCTCCTACCAGAGCTGCTGATTCCCCAAGACCAGCACAGAGCCTGGCACAGAGGAAATAATAATCACGTGCTGAAGACATGAAGGCAGTGATGGATGAGCGAATAAAGAAGCTTCATAGAGGAAGCCACGTTCGAGAGGAGCGTTAAAGTGGGGAAGGGTTTCTCAGGTGGCCAGGGCCAGGGAGTGTCAGGTGGTAAGGCCAGGTGTTCTAGGCAGAGGCACGGCGTGGGTCAGGACAACAAGGAGGTCCAGGAGCAGCCTGGGGGCGGTCTGAGCAGGACCGGAGGCAGGTCTGTGCAAAGCAAAGGCTGTCAAAGTCGAGTGTGCATCGTAAGTCCCCGGAAAGCATGTTAAAAAACAGCTCAGGGGCTTCCCTGGTGGCGCAGTGGTTGAGAGTCCGCCTGCCGATGCAGGGGACGCGGGTTCGTGCCCCGATCCCGGAGGGTCCCACGTGCCGCGGAGCGGCTGGGCCCGCGAGCCATGGCCGCGGAGCCTGTGTGTCCGGAGCCTGTGCTCCGCAACGGGAGAGGCCACAGCAGTGAGAGGCCCGCGTACAGCAAAAAGAAAAGAAAAAAAAAAAAACAGCTCATTAGGACCCACTCCAGAGATTCTGACTCAGACATCTGAGGTAGGGTCTGAGAATGTGCATTTCTCACAAGTTTCACGTGGCGCCGACGCTGCTGGTCCAGGGACCACACTTTGAGAACCACTGGTGTAAAGTCTGCTAAGGAAGCGTCCACGTGGAGCCTCAAAGGAAGACAGCTCCAGGGAAGTCAGAGGAGGCGGCTGCCGGCCAAGCCCGGAGCAGCTTGAGCCGCCGCAGCCAGTGGGCAGCGCCCCGCCCCTCACAGAACACACCCCTCTGCCCCCCATGACCTCTGACTGCCGTTCCCCTGCCGCTCAACCCCAGCTACTCTCACCCACGGCGTTTCAGGCTTTGAAGGTGAATTTTGTTTCTGGCTCCAGCAAAATGAATGGGTGCTAATCCCTAAAGCCAGCTAAGGTCTCATAGCGAGTCGCACCGCTGCTGTTACGGCAGCGCCTCTCTCCAACAGAAGGCCTGCTGTTAAGTTACGTAGCCTCAGTGGTGGGGGTCCCAGCTCTGTTCGGGCAGAAGGACAGGAAGGGGAAGATGTCACCTGCTGGCGTCCCCAGCACACCCTGTGCAAGCCGCCAGCCCGCCCTCCCTTAAATGTGCGCCTGAGTGCAAACGCTACATCAGTTTACACTTTTCTCCCACGAGAAAAGTGCGCAGCAGTGGTCCCAGGGTCACGGGTAAGTGTGTTTGTATTCACGGCATCAGGCAGGGACTGTGCATTTGGTATTTTCATCACCTTCTCCCCTGGAAAGAAAAGGTGATCAGAGAAGTGAGGTTAATTTGCATCCACCTCAGCCATAAATCCAAGAAGACCAGATAGCTAATGTACATCTCTCAAAATGTTAAACACAAGTGCCCTCTCCTCTCTAGGGCCTGACAGCAAAGTTCGCAGCCGCAGAAGCCCCCTGGGCCTTCAGAGTCGGACCGCAGATCTGCCTCAGCCCTCCTCAGCCTACAGGGCTCGGAAATGAAAGCTCAGGGACTTGGAGTGGGAGACGGTTCGGTTTGATTGCTTAGCGTCCTCACACGCGGTAGGCAAGATGCCTCTTTGTCTTTGTGATGCAGCCCACATAGGAACCAGGAGTCCTGACTGTTCTATGTTACAGCAAAGGCAGAAAACAGTCCTCCACAACAGACTCTCTCTTGATTCTGATCTGACTCAGTTTCCAAAACAGATGACAAAGATATGCACACTTTCAAGTCACGTTAACCTGGTTTGGCCTTCTGGCTCTACCACATTCCAGCTATGCGATTTGGGCCATTATCATCTGCTCGCTGAGCCTCGCATCCTCATCCATAAAATGATATCAGCGTTAGAGGAGGGCCGTGAGCATTTAGTGAAGTCATGAATATTGAGTACTGGGTGGAAGGTGGGCAACAGTCAGTGAGCTGGGATCTGTGTAACAATTGGCTCTCCATGGATGAAACGCTCTACTTTAGGGTGTTCGCCAGTTTCCCTAGTGTAGCTACCCTCACCACAGCTGACATCAAGCTACCAGCATGAATCCAGAGTTGGGAAGAGATGCATTGTAGGACAGCGTTGCAGAGTGCTCCCACCTGTCGACTGAAGAAAAACACACAACTTAGAAGTTGAGTGTTAAGTTTTATTAGGGAACCTTACTGAGGACTATAGCCCCAGAGACAGCCTCCCAAATAGCTCTGAGGAGCTGCTCAGAAGAGGTAAGGTAAGAGGCAGGATATATTGGAGTTTTTTGCTGGAAAACAACATGTGGTTGAATATCAAAAGATTACTGCTAGTCACAAGAAACTGACGTCTCAAGTTGATGATTTTAGTGCTTTTCTATATAAAGGAAGATGCAGCGTCTGGGCTCATTGAAGTTATTTCTGCAATGTGCATCTTAACTCTCTGGGGCCAGTATCCAAAGCACAGAAGACTTCTTGTTTTTCTCCACCCTGAGTTCTCTGGGTGCACCATGGGGCTGGGGGCAGCTGCAGGGGCTGACGGCCGGGTCCTTGTCGAACTGGAATGGTGGCAACGTTCTTTGTTTACTGGGATGGCAAACAGTGTTCCCTGTCCGCACATCATTACAGATACAATAGAAGCAAATGACCTCAAAAGCAGAGGTGACCGTCACACATAGTAAAACAATTAGGAAATGATGAGTAGTCATTGCCTTTGTATTTTGAGTATTTGTTACCTTTGTTTTTAGTATAATTTATGTAATTGTAAGTTCACATAATTAAAATGTTCATGGTGGCTGTGTTTACCAACCGGCTCACGAAACTCCTGAGATGTTTATTTAACAGTCTGCCCTGGCAAGCAGGTACCAGCCAGCTCCAGCATGTGAGTGGGCCACGCCTGGAGGCAGTAAGTCCAACCTCTCTCCCTCTTCCTTTCCTGTCCTCAGGCCCGGGGAAGGTTTCATGGTTTTCCCAGGTATAGAGACAAAGATGGTCCCTGTCCACTGCAGGCACCACACTTACTTTTGGCCTTGGCCACCATCCCAGTCCTCAGCCTGTGCTAAACCTCAGCCAACGCCCCAGCCCTGGACCCGTCGCCTGGCCCTTTCCCGGCTGGGGGCGCTGAGCCCCCCCTGACACCCAGAGGACGTGGCTTCTGTGGGGCCGAGGGGCCGCGGGAGGACAGAGGAAGCCTCGCTATCCTCAGCGATGGCCTGGAGGTCTATTTTAGGATCCGGTCTGTGGAGATGGGGAAGCATGGCCAGCAAACTGTGCTTTGGCAAGTCAGGGCCTATAATTACCCTCCACTTGAGGGTCGAATAAACCCCTGGTTGTTGCTAAACAACAGCGAAAGCAGGAACCTCCAGCTTCCCTGAGCCCAGAGCTGCCCAGCCTCCTTGGACAGACATTAGACAGAACCTCCCCATCTGCTGGGCAGCGTCCAAAGTGTCCCAGTAAGGAGAAGCAAGGACACAGCCCTGGCCTCGCCTCCCATCAGCCTGTATCTCCTACCGACTCCTGCACCGTTGCTCCCGGCAGCCTCTTACTTATGAAGAGTCTGCAGTCCGCTGGGCAGATGTCACCGATTCACACACAGGGGACAGTTGCTGCTGGGCAGAGCAAAGCCCAAGTCAAAAGGCAGCACATGAAAGCGGTAGTGTGTTTGCTCTGGACGGTGGGCCATAGGTGACTGCATCCCCAGGCACCTTTCTGCTTTTCCAGAATTGCGTGCCTCTGAGTATGGTACGCATACCCCCCACGCCCCAGGGTTGGGGTTTTTACGTTTTCTGTCCACCCCCTGCATTGCATGTTTTCAAAGCAGAAACAAAACAGAGCTGTACCCACGTGAAGAGTTTAAGCCTCAAGCTCCCTCACTTGCACGTCCCCCTTTGTATTAGTAATTTTTTATTCTTTTTCGTAAAGGCAGTCTCCCAACTTGTACAAGCTCCAGGCCCACATCTGCCCGCATCTGGCCCTGCATGGCCACCTAATCTAGAGCATTTTGGAAGCCATCATCTCTGTAGCTGGGGTTTTTGAGCCCACAGTCTGGACACCTGCTATGACTCAAGGTCCCGTGCTAGGGTGGAATATTTGCCATGGGCACCATTGTGAGAAAACAAGCAGGGTAATTGCCCTGGGCTGCAAATTCATCATCTGCGAAATGGCATCATGGAGCATCCAAAGACAAGGAAAGGGGCTCCTAAATGTGGGTGCAGCAGCGTGTGAAGGAGGACCAATAGAGGGCTATAGGTCAGAGCAGCCAAAGCTAGTTCTCAGAGGCCTCACATAGCCAGAGCCTTTGAATGAACTATACTCAACGATATTAACTCAATGTTCTTATTTTCTGTATTCTTTTTTTTAAAATTAATTTATTTATTTTTGGCTGTGTCGTGTCTTCGTTTCTGTGCGAGGACTTTCTCTAGTTGCGGCGAACAGGGGCCCCTCTTCCTCGCGGTGCGCAGGCCTCTCACTATCGCGGCCTCTCTTGTTGCGGAGCACAGGCTCCAGATGCGCAGGCTCAGTAGCTGTGGCTCACGGGCCCAGTTGTTCCGCGCCATGTGGGATCTTCCCAGACCAGGGCTCGAACCCGTGTCCCCTGCATTGGCAGGCAGATTCTCAACCACTGTGCCAACAGGGAAGCCCCATCTTCTGTATTCTTGATGCTGTGGCAGCTGGGGCCTCACTGACAGGGAGAGACGGCCCCATTGCAGGGCTAGTGAATCCTAGAGATAAGAACCACTTACCTGTGAGCGAGCCTTTGAGATGCAAACCAACCCATCCTGAGTCAATATCCCAACCTGCCTCCCCTTGCTGGGGCTCACACTCCAGGAGGCAATATTCCTCTGCTCTGACCACCCAGGGCTGGGTGCCAGACAACAAGGGACCACCCCTATAGCCCAGAGACCATTGAAGTTATTCAAACCAGCCAATCCCAGCTGCTTGCACTGCTGTGCCTGTTCCTTCCCATGAAAACCACAATAAAGCCTTTGCCCACGCTTTCCCCTCGCCCCTTCTGCTTCCTGACCAACCTGATTCGTCTCTGTGTTGCCCTACATGGTATGGCTGCCCCCTCCTCTTGGGAACTGTAAGTAACAAATGGTCTTTGCAATGTCAGTTGTCTCCTGATCTGTTGGCCTCTCCATACCAGAATAAAAACAAAATCCCAGGTACATCTTAAAACATCCTTCTTGGGGGCTTCCAGAAAATGATCTCCAGACCTGGGACAGGGGAAGACCGGGAATAGCTCACCCGTGGTCACACAATTCATTCATGCAGGCATTCACTCAACAGGTGTTGATGGAATGTCCACCACAACCAGAGCTTGGAGACACAGCAATGAACAAGGAGTTGACCCTGGGAAGGGCCACTTCAGCACAGTGGGTTGAGGGCTTTGCTGGGGAAACCGAGGGAGCACAGGCGCAGACCACAAGTCCCATATCTGGGTGGAAGGGATGGTGCTCCCCTGTTCCAGTAGGGTCATCCTGTGTTGTTTGTCCACTTCATTGAATTTCCCACCAGCAACCTCATCTTCTCTCTGCTGCAGCCCTGCCTTGATGCATACTGGGGAGCAGGCAACTGGGGTCTTCCCGTCCCCGTTCTTTCTTATCTTACTCCGGTCTCTGACCTCTGGTGCCAGAAGTCCTTCACCAAGTCGGTGAAGAACTTCCAACTCATTTACTTTCAAGAGCAAAGGACTCATAAGAGCTTAAAACAGTGATTTACAACCTTCTTTTTCTTTCAGTTTTATGTATTTTTATTAAACATAATTTACATATCGTAAAATACACAAATCTTAATGGTACAGCTTAACAAATTGTTACATATTATACATCAATGTAATCACCAGATCCAGATATGGAACATTTTTATCACTCCAGAAAGTTTCCTCAGATTTGCATCCTTATTTTAAAGTAACAGTTAGTTTATCCCCCATCCCAAGCTGAAGATTATCCGAAAGCCAATATGTAAAAAATATATTTATTTTAAAAAGAAGGTTCTCAGATTAAGAAGATGACTATCCTCCCAATCCCCACCTGTGGGGAACCCTGAGGGGTGCTGAGGGCCAAGTTTGAAAAATCATTCTTCTCCATGAAACCCCCGAACTGTATGTACAATATTTATGTACATACATAAACTGTATGTACAATGTTTATGTTCACATGTATGTTCTGAGGGTGGACAGAATTCTAGAGCTGAGCTGTCCAGTTCTGGAGCCACCTGTGGCCACCTGTGGCTATTTAAATGTAAATTAGTTAAGATTAAATAAAAGTAAATGTTCAGTTCTTCAGTTGCCTTTGCTACATTTTGCGTGCTCGGTAGCCACGTGTGGCCACTGTGTTGGACCACACAGTGTAGAACAGTTCCATCACCACCGAAAGTTCTATTGGGTAGTACTGGTCCAGAGATTTCATCAGCTTCCCAAAGGCATCCATGACCAGAAAATGTTAAGAGACACTAAGTCAAGCCAGTGAAAATTCATTTAAGGAGCCAGAAATTTCACTGGAGAGCCGAAAGCTCATCATTGTGACAGAGGCCACAGACAAGTCTGCCTTGAGTAATCTTTTCGCTCCAAAAATCCAACCCTAAAAGCCCTTAGAAGACACTGAGATTTTATGTTTTAGTGTCTATCTCACCCCCTCCTTCTTAGAGAGGGACACTTGAATTCTAAAAACATTTGCCATTAGAAAGTGCTCTCAGTGTCCCAGAGCCTCTGTGCCCAGCGTGAGGCACCATTTGAAGTAGGAAGACATCGCAGTGACCTTGTCCTTTGTTGTGTGGTCGTTCTAGGTGGGCGACGCAGTCCTGGAAAACGCACGGCTCATGCTGCAGACGGAGAATATCCAGGCTGGCGCGGACGACTTCAAGGAGAGGTAACACTCCACAGCCGAGGGCACAGGCCCTCCGTGCCCCAGACTCCTGGGCCACTCGGGTAATGCGGCCCCAGAGTCTGCAGCATGCACCCTAGCCTCATGGAAGGCTGGGTGGGATAACAGCATTCCCAGGAGAATCCAGAGCCAAGAATATCTGGCTCAAACCCTCCTTGTAGACACAAATCAGTTCCAAGGCCTCAGAGATTTTGCCAGTGTCACTTGGCTTAGAGCAGAGGTCTCAAAACCTAGTGTTCATGAGAATCACCTGAGAGACTGATAGGAAATGCAGCTTGCTGTGCCCACCCTCAGAGTTTCAGATTCAACAGGCCTCAGGCGGGACCTAAAACTTACATTTCTAACCAGTTCCCAATGATGCTGATCCTGTTGGTCCTGGGACCAAATTTTGAGAACTACTGGTTTGGAGCAATGCTTCTCAATCCTGGCTGCATGTGAGAATTACCTGGGCCCTTCAACTGCCAGCGCACAAGCCCCACAGACATTGGTGGGGGTGGGTCCCGGCCTCTGTATTTTTAAAGTTCACCAGGCTTTCTTATGTCCATCCAGCCTTGAGAGCCACCTCTTTGGAGTCTAATAGTGTTTCCTATAATGTGGCTGATGAAGATCAACTTAAGCGGTATAAAGATAAACGTTTTAATTTTAATAGTCATGTAGTTACTTATTTATAAATTTATCTATTTATTTATTTATTTTTGGCGCACTGGGTCTTTGTTGCTGCACACAGGCTTTCTCTAGTTGTAGTGAGCAGGAACTACTCTTTGTTGCAGTGCACAGGCTTCTTATTGTGGTGGCTTCTGTTGTTCCGGAGCACAGGCTCTAGGCGCATGGGCTTCAGTAGTTGTGGCACAAGGGCTCAGTAGTTGTGGCACACAGGCTTAGTTGCTCTGCGGCATGTGGGATCTTCCTAGACGGGGAATCGAACCCGTGTCCCCTGCATCGGCAGGCAGATTCTTAACCACTGTGCCACCAGGGAAGTCCCAGTCATATATTTTTTAATTATTATTATTTTTTTGCGGTATGCGGGCCTCTCACTGTTGTGGCCTCTCCCGTTGCGGAGCACAGGCTCCGGACGCGCAGGCTCAGCGGCCATGGCTCACGGGCCCAGCCACTCTGTGGCATGTGGGATCTCCCCGGACCGGGGCACGAACCCGTGTCCCCTGCATCGGCAGGCGGACTCCCAACCACTGCGCCACCAGGGAAGCCCCATATATTTATTTTTATAGTTACCTTCTGTTTATGGCCCATGAAATTGTTTTTCCACTACAGTGCTACCATTTATAGTGGCAATTTAAAATTTACTTAATATAAAGAGCTTTTAAAGTGTATTGATTTAAGATTTGCTCTTTAAGTACATGAATTTAAGTAACAACATAAAGTAAATAATGATACAGAAGATACCCAGTTAGTGCAAACTCGTGTAAGTGAGCGGGGTTTGCAAAACACCGGCCTAACGGAGAAGCAAAGGGAAGATGCCCCTTATGGATGAACACAGTGATTTTGAGAATATCTGGAGGGGAAGGTGTCCTGGGAGTTGAGCAAATGGGCGGATAATGGGATTGTTATTCTCTAAATTAGCAAAGATGAAGAGAAAGGCATATAGTTAGGAGTCTATGGGGAAGACCATGATTCCATGGCCATTCTTATCTTAGGAATAAGAAGGGTGCTGTGATGAAACAGGGAATGTCCACCATCTCCTCAGATCCCCAGTCACTTCCTTTCTTTAAGACCAAGCTTACCCACCTGCTAAAAGGCCTCCTTTCATGCCACTCTGGAGTCAAGGAGACTCCCAACCAACCAGGGCTGCCGTCTTGCTCAGCACTGGTAGCCAAGGTCAGAGGTGCACAAAGAAGTGCAGCCATCATCCAGCCACTGACAACTCTCTGCATGGTAAAGACAGATGCCAACTGGGACTTCGCTGGTGGTCCAGTGGTTAAGACTCCACACTCCCAGTGCAGGGGGCCCAGGTTCTATCCCTGGTCAGGGAACTAGAGCCCGCATGCTGCAACTAAAAGATCCCGCATGCCACAACTAAAAAGATCCCTCATGCCACAACTAAAAAAGATCTTGCATGCTGCAACTAAAGATCCCATGTGCCACAACTAAGACCTAGCACAGCCAAATAGATAAATAAATATTAAAAAAAAAAGATGCCAATAGACATTGAACTATTCACACTAAATTTAAGGTAGAATTTAATTAAGTGTGATAAAGGTAGCATCTGACTGAAATGTTTTTCACTCATTCATTCATTTATTCCTTTTGGCATGAATTCATTCATTCATTTGTTTATTCATTCATACATACCTTTGTCCTGCCATTCAACAGAGTAGAATGTAAACTCACCGAAAGCAGGGGCTTGGTCTATTTTGTGCCCCAGTGTATCACCAGCACCTAAAAGAGTGCCAGCACAAGATAGATGCTCAGAAAATATTTATCGAGGGCTTCCCTGGTGGCGCAGTGGTTGAGAGTCCACCTGCCGATGCAGGGGACACGGGTTCGTGCCCCGGTCCGGGAAGATCCCACATGCCGCAGAGCAGCTGGGCCCGTGAGCCATGGCCCCTGAGCCTGCGTGTCCGGAGCCTGTGCTCCGCAATGGGAGAGGCCACAACAGTGAGAGGCCACGTACCACAAAAAAAAAAAAATGATCGAATGAGTGAATGAATGAATTCAACAAATGTTTGAATGTCTGCTTTGTGCCAGGCTCCTTGCCAGGTACTGAGAGTGAAGTGAATCAGGCATGGTTCCTGACCTCAGTGAGCCCACAGGTTAGTGGCAAAGACAGAGGGTGAACAGACAGTGATTACTGAGCAGATGTGCCATCACTGAGATGAGCCCAGATGAGGGGGGTCACTTAGCCTGGTTAGGGAGTGTTGACAAGAGATGATGCCTGATTTGGGTCCTAAACGCATGTAGAAGTTGAACAGGCAAATAAAGTAGGCATGACTTTCCAGGCAGAGGGCACAGCGTGTGCAAAGGCAGGAGGACATTAGAAGACATGGTGCGTTAGTGGAATCCCAAGCCCCCCAGGATAACTGGGGCATATAGAGTGCATGAAGGGGACACAGATCCTGGAGGACCGTGCCAGCCATTCCAGAGGGCTTGAAATTATCTGAGGGCAGAGGAGACCCATAGAAGGGGTTCGAGCAGTGGCTCATCATGACCAGATTTAGCTTTAAAGGAAGCTTTGAAGGGTGGAGAGGACAGGCAGGCCAATGAGCAGGAAACAATGGGAGTGAAGGGTTTGGACTGACAGAGGCAAGGTCTGGATTGGGAAGTAAGCTGAGATCGGATTCTTGCGGATGACACTGAAGGCGTCTGAGCAGAGGAGTGACTCCATGTGGTTAAGGAGAGTCACTCTGAGGGCGGTGCTGTGGTCCTGGGAAGACAACGAGGGGCATAGTTCAGGGCCTGCCTGGGATGGTAGCAACGGGCAGACTTGAGGGGTGGGTTAAAGAACTAACCGGCTGGATTTGAAAATTATCTACATAGATAGCCTGAAAAGAGAAGGTTAAAGGCAAGTTCCAGACTTTGAACCTGGGTGATATAGAAGGTGATTCTTTGAATGAAATAGAAAATTGGGGAGGGAACTTTTACCTAAAATTCAGGGTTTGATAATAAGTTTGGTTTTGAGGAAGCTGAGTAGAGCTGATGGTGGAGCAGCCAAGCAGAAATGATGGGATACCATAAACAATGTTGTGTTACAGTGGCCTGCAGGTCAAGGCAAGACAGCTCTGGGTGTCATGAGCACCCAGGGGTTCTAACCGAAGCACCATTCAAAATGGGGTAGTGAAAAAAATGCTCAAAGTGTAACAGCAGCCTTGGGGGATATCACAGAGTTATCCCTCAGAGGACTGCCAAGAAAGCGGTCTGTAGGAGACCAGAACCTCCAGTCATGCTGAATGGATCATGTGCCGAAAGGGACCAGGCTCCCTGGAGAGGTGAGCAAAATAGGACTCCAGAAGCATGTGGGGGATTCTTCCAGCTTGGGTCAAAAGAGACTAATCCCCGTTGTATGAGTGGGTTTCCATTTTCAGCTGGAAGGATAGGACTTGTTTCCAAAAGAACTAAATGTTAATGAGAACACAATCCTTCAAAAAGAATAAATTTGGGTAGAAAATCTAATTCCACATATAAAGCACAGAAAAACGCTTCAGAAACCAGCCCCCAAGTGATGATTCAAATGTACAGGTCCAACTCCGAGGGAAGTCTCTGGTGGTATGCCACAGGACTCTGTTTTTTTAACTGCAAGGTGCTTGAAAGCAGGCGTGGCAAAATGGCAGATGAGACAAAGCCAGTTGGGGTGGTGAAGGGTAGAATGACAGGATCACGATTCTGATCCCATACATTGGAACAATGGACCAATGACATGGAAAGAGGATAAACATAAGCTCCGATTCCTGGGTTCAAATACCAGTTGCACCCAGGAGGACAGGGAAATTGGGTTGAAAGTAGCCTTTGTGAAAAATGTTCAGGACGTCTACTTGGCAGGAGACTCAATATTAGTTAGCAGCAAAAACAGCTAATCAAAATGAAATGAACAAACATACAAACAAACAAAACCCACAATACAAATCTTAGGATCCGTGATGAATAGAATTAAAGGGTTTAAACAAAGGAGCAGACAGTCCCACAAGACTATCTGAAGTAATCAGGTAACATCTGGAGTTTTGCATTTCTTTCTCTGTATCACATTTTAAGAAGGACACAGACCAATTGGAGCATTTCAAGTCGTTCCAAAAATATATCTTAAACCTGCTGCTGCAAAAACAAAAATGAAAAGGTCATAGTCCCTGCCCTCAATAATGACAAATATGGGGCCTCCCTGGTGGCGCAGTGGTTGAGAGTCCGCCTGCCGATGCAGGGGATACGGGTTCGTGCCCCGGTCTGGGAGGATCCCATATGCCGCGGAGCGGCTGGGCCCGTGAGCCATGGCCGCTGAGCCTGCGCGTCCGGAGCCTGTGCTCCGCAACGGGAGAGGCCACAACAGTGAGAGGCCCGCGTACCGAAGAAAAAAAAAAAAATAATGACAAATATGAAAACCCATTTGCATGAAAAATGGAGGAAGGAAGTAGGAATGCTTAACCTGAGTACAAAAAGTCTCGGAGGGGTGTAGGGGATGGAGATGGGGGACAAGAGAGTGACATAAGAGAGTGTCTCCAAATATTTGTAGGACTGCCAGCGGAAAGGTTAGACTGACTTTGGGTGTCCAGTGGGTGGAACTCAGACTCTTTCAGGAATAGAGACTAAAGCTCTTGAAGGAAGCAATTTGCAATAGTTAGAGCTGTCCAAAAATGGCATGATGGCCTTGGGAGATGATGCGGTCCCCGTTGCTGGAAGTATTGAAGCAGAGCCTGCGTGATCACCTATCAAAAATGCCATCAGGGGATTGTCACCAGGCAGGAGTTTGGATAGTTGAACACGGAAATCCTTTAAAATTCTAAGACCTTAAGAGGCTTTCTGAAATGAGAGGTGTGAGATTTCTCCCTTCTGTGGATGGATGAAGGTAAGGTGTGAAATTTGGCTGAGTGGAAGGCCATGGAAGAAAGGAGTGCCACTGGGAGAAACTGCCAGAGATGTTGGGTAGTTTCAGACTTGTGTCTGCGTGTATATGTGTGCCTGTGTGTTTCTGCATATTTCGCATGCAAATCCAGGTTTCTGGTTTCTCAAGAGAAGGGCGTACCCCTTCCCACGCAGCAGTGATGGGGAGGGCTGTGCAGCAGCGCCCCTTTAGGTGAAGCATGTGCTATCCTACACCTGTCAATCCCCACCTCTTGCTGTTGCCCAGACCTGGCCCTCATCCCTCATCTACATTCCCCACTTGGTCCCTGAAGGCATTTGGGTTTGCAGCCACGGTCCTGAAATTTTACCTGGGCTTTTTGGGAGAGGAACCATGCATGTTCTTCATTTGGGGATCACCAGCACACAGCCTGGGACTTAGCAGATTCTCAGTGATGTTCGTTAAAGGATTCCCGGGTGAAAAGGATGTCAGATCAGCATAATGATGACAGCACTGGTCCCTTACCTGGATCTGGCCTCTTGGAGAAGCTTTCCCTAGAGCTCTATGCTTCCAGTGCCCCATGAGGATGGCACCTAATTCATCCAGGTGCCCTGTTATCAGAAGTTGGCTGCAATCGCTTTCATTTTAATAAATCAACAGGCAGCAATTGCATTAACAGTGTCCTCAAACTCATTGGAACAGTGACTTTTAACATTCATTGCCTGAGTATCCCATAATTGGTCTGTTGGTCACATTTATAATCTGATTATTTTTCTCTGGGGTCACCCAGCTCTGCTGATTGAGTGCCTTTACCTACAGATATGAAAATGAGCAGCCGTTTCGAAAGGCGGCGGAAGAGGAAATTAACTCTCTGTATAAAGTCATTGATGAAGCGAATTCGACAAAAAAGGATCTGGAGAGTCAAATAGAAAGCCTGAAAGAAGAACATGGCTTTCTGTCAAGGAGCTATGAAGAGGTAGGAGGGGGCCCTCACCTGTCGGGCTGAGCTTCACAACACAGGTGACGCTGCGCGTCGCTTGCCCAGGGCTGCAGGCACAATGCCAGGACAATATTTCCAGCTTCTTGTAGTGGGTGCGGTTACCCTGAGTTTCAAACTCAACTGGCTTCAGGGACCAGGCCGGTACTTCAATGGGGAGGCAGCCGGTCCAAGCAGTCGTGAGTGATGGAACGTGTGTTGAGTGGAAGGGAGCATCCCCTGAGCTTTCTAGTTCACACTGTTTTTTCAACACTGCACTGGGCAAACAAAATAACTCCGAGAGTAGACCCAGGCTGTGGTTTAGTCACACTCAATGAAATTCGGTCAGATCGTTGAGTGACAGGACTGAAGGGGACCGCCTGTAGTGATGTCCAGTGTCCTGCAGAACTGCAGTGATTCTAAACAACCTCACACCGGTCAAGACCCAAACATCCAAGATCCAAAAAGTGCTTGCAGTTGGAAAAAGTCAAAACCCATTTAACCATGTTCACATTGGGAAGTTCCTTCTTTTGTCCAGCTGTAAGCTAACCAGGAATCAATAAGCCCACTTCCTCCTGTCCTTAGCTCCATAGTTTGTCACCACTCTCCAAAGGTAACGTTTTAAAAACTCGGCAGTTATCTTTAAATCTCTTTCCGCCTCCTCTGACTTTATGAAATTCATAAATTTCATCTTGCTGTTATTGCTTACTCTGTGTTGTTATTTATTTATTTTGATCTTTGCTTTGGGTGGGCATGGCTTTGTGAAGAGTAGCCTAAGAAATGCATCCTGGGGAAAAGAGAATATAGCGCCCATGCTGGGAAGAGGACCAGGGACTTTGCCCGTCTTTGTGAAGCCCCATGTCTGGCAGCAGCAAAATGAGAAGCAAAGTATTGCCCACGGAGCTGGGCTTCGGCTGGCTGGAATTCCGTGTCTTTTCTTTCTCCTCTGGAACTCACTGAGGTATATGTTGTCACTTTCAGGATGTGAAAATGCTATACAAACAGCTGGCAGGGTCTGAGCTGGAACAATTGGATGTTCCCATTGGCACTGGGCTGGATGACATCCTTGAGACGATCAGAATTCACTGGGAGAGAGATGTCGAAAAGAAGTGGGCGGAAGCGGGAGCCTTGCTCCAAGCTAAGGTAAGAGGCAGGACCAGCACCCTCCCTCTGCCCTGTGCAGAAGGAGGCCAAGCAGAGGTGAGCAGCAGCCAACATGCAAAAGAAGAAAAGCAACCATTTCAATCTCGTTAGACAGAAAAGAAATGCAATTTAAAGCAAAGCTTTTGGTTTACCTGTCTAAATGCAGAAAAAGTTTTAAATGGTAATACTCAGTGCTGGCAAGCCTGTGGAGATGTGGGTGATCTCCTGAGCTGTTGGGGAGCACAAATCCATGTGACGTCTTTGAGGAAGGGATTTGATGACATGTACCAAGAATCATAAAATGCTCCTGCCTACCACTTGAATAATCTAGACCCCATCCTAAAGATATAACTGAAAATACAGGTAAAGTGTACATCCAAATAGACCCACTGAAGCCTTCATTATTATAAGGGTGAAAAAAATTGGGAAGAAAACCAGATAAATATTTAATAACAGGAGAAAGACTAAGCCACAACCTAACCATGCAATAAAATATCAAGCAGTTATTAGAAATGATATTTATGAAGCATTTATAGCAATATGGGAACTGCTCAGGCAATAAGGTAAAATGGGGAGAAAAAAGAGAATACAGATTGGTATGTACCAGGGGTCAGCAAACTTGTTCTGTAAAGGACAAGATAGTAAATATTGAGGCTTCCTGGGCAAGATGGTCTCTGTTGCAATACTCAGCTCTGCCACTGTGGTGTGAAAGCAGCTGCGGACAGAAGGTAACCAGTGAGCATGGCTGTGTTCCAATAAAACTTTATTTACAGAAACAGGAGGTGGTCTGGATTTGACCTTCAGGCTGCAGTTGCCAACCCCTGCTATACACAGTAGGTAAAGCATTCAAACAAAGAAACTAGGCATCAAGAAAAGGTCAGAACACGGTTTATTGTACTTCAATTATACCTTAATAAAGCTGTGAAGAAAAGGTCTCCCTTAAAAAAAAATCAGAAAGAAAACTCTAAACTGTAAAGGTATTAGCATTAGCAGTGGTTGTCTTTAAGTGTGGGACCCATTTCATGTTGTGATGTTTTTTCTTTCTTGCTTCCGAGTTTTTCTTAAGTTTTCTTAAAGTAGTATGAATATAGTCATGGGGGGAAAGCATCTTTTATTAAACCTCATAAATAAGAAAGGAATTAACCAGAAAATAGAATGCACAGGGTTTGTCCTCCCCTTCCCCTTCTCCCACCCATACATGATTCTGGAATTCTGAGGCAGAGGATTGAAAGAGCAGAATAGGAAAGAAAGCATGAAGGAAGTGGGAAAAATAAAGTAGAATTTGAAAGAAGGCAAGAGGGCTGCTCCTGATTTCTCGGGGACCACTGAGTGGGTCTCAATCCTGACTGCACAACAACATTATTTCAGTGCACTTTCAGAAACACCCAGGCCCAAGACCAATTAAATCAGAAGGAGGGGAGGGACTTCATGGTTTTTAAGCTCACTGATGATTCTAATACACAGTCAAGTTTGGGAACCACAAGAGTTGATAAAAAACTCCCAAAAGAAAACCGGAGGACCTTTTCTGCTCTTTCTTCTCCCAGCCCTCCTCAACCCCTGCCCCCCAAGTATCAACAGGAAACTTCCCCGCAGGGTCTTCACAAGTCTGGATCCCCCAGTGTTCTCCAGCCCAGAAAACATCTTCCACTCCCCAATGCTCCACCCCTTACCCCTTCTCAAAAGCTCTTCTTTCTAACCTTCAAATCCTTGGGCCAGGTCACTACAAACAATTTCCACGGTAAATAGTGCCTAGTCACTCCATGAAATACAACCCCCATAACCAGTGAGAGGCAAAACCACACAAAGAGAAAGTGAAACCAAAGCATATATATGGTTTGGGTCCATTGCTTCTTAGGGGACTCATGAATATTTATAATTAATGACCCTAGAGACCATCAGTCCCATTCCCTCATTTTAGAGGTGAGGAAACTGAGACCCAGCGAGGGCAGTTGATGTCCTGGAGTTGCACGGCTGGTTGGAACACCACGGTTCAGCTCTCCTGGCTCCTGACCCGGGATTGTTTTCTCTGCGTTAGGCTGTCACTTCTCCTTGGCTCCGCTTCCAAAATCACAGTGGCCCAGGGATTTGCAGACTTGTTTCTGCCCCAACCCTCCTGGGGTCTACACCACACCATAGTGATGATCTTTTGGGAAAGGGTGGAGGGGTATTGTAATTAACAGAAATTAATCCTGCATAGTGTGAAAAAGAAAAAAAAAACTTCATTATTATTCACCCCTCACCCTCTTGAGAACCATCACCAGCCCAACAGTCATTCAAACATTAATTCTGAACAGATTCATTAGTGTTTTTTTAATAGAGTAATCTGAAAGCTACATCTCAGAGAAAACAGACAGTACTTGTTTCAGTTTGGCCATACTCCCTGGGCCTCTTGCAGAGAGGAAGAGCTCAGAAAATATTTGCAGAATGAGTGAATTCCTCTAATCATCAACAGAGATCAGAACTGACAGCCAGAAGTCCTCCAATAAATAGTTTTGTCAACTGCCGTCATGCCCTCGGGGGCTGACTTTTGTCCAGCCTAAACATCGTTTCTTGGCTGCGAAGCGCAAATGTGAAATGGTTTAGCACACACTGCTTTCTAAACATTCTGCAGACAGAATACAGACATGTATTTAATTACCTCTCAGCTTGGAGAGGCTAAAAATTAATTGACACGATTAAGTTGTCTTCATTTAAGTTCCTCCAGAAACTGATCCTGAGACAAATATTGAAGTGTAGGTGGTTTCTTTGGAAGTTGCGGGAAGCAGAGAAGCAAACAAAGAACACGTTATCCAACTAGCTCCCACTGGGGGAGACTGGAGCATCCCCATGGGTGCCTGGGGAACAATACAGAATACAGGAGAGGAGAGAGGTGAGGAAGCTGGGGTAGTAATACCCTCTCCCCTCAGTCATCTGCCATCTGCTAGCAGAGTGACCTTTCAAAGACTTCAGAGAGAGCTCCCAGGGAGAGGTGCAGAATCTGACAGTGGGAAGGAAGCTGGGGATAACTAACATGTAATGGCCCAAGGAGTCAAGGTGGATGTTGTCAGCATCTGCTATCACTTTCCTGCCAACTCTTTTTATTCCTTAATCAGTAAAAGCTTATAACACTAGGTTCTCTCCAGCCACGGTGTTATAGATGTCAGGAACCTCAGTGGTCCAGTCTTTGGAGCTTCTCAGGTTGCATGATTCAGTGACTGGGGGATCACGTTGGTCCAGAGAATTTCCAGAGTGTTTTAAAGTCTGGCCCTTCCTTTTCTGTTTGATGTGATTACCCAACTCAGGGTATTTGGGGATCCTTCGAGAACCTCCAACAGCATGCCATACCACCCTCCACACCTCCTCCTGGCTAACCATGGAACACACTTCTCAGTCTGCAACTGACACACCTTAAAAAGACCACCTTGGGGAATACTGAAGGGTCACTCTTATTCACCTGTTTCCTGGATTCATGTGCTGAGACATTTCCACTCTGTAGAGCGACAAAAAAAAAAGAGAGAGCCCTGAGTGCACGTATGCTGTACACTGACGTTGGCTAGATTAAGATGTCTCAGTGCCCTTGCTTCCTAAAACTTGCGGAACTTATGGATACATCGAAATCGTCTGTCAGTCATTGTTACGAGACCTAGAATTAAAAAATAAAACTGATAACCATGTGAGGCCATTTGTGCTGGCTAGACAGACCTCTGACATCCTTTCTGCTCATTCAATTCTCACAACAGCCTCAAAAGCAGGAACTCTTGTTGTTCCCATTTCACAGATGTGTTTTCTGCTACCAGGAAGGAAGGAAGGGAGGGAAGCTTCCCTGCAGCGAGGCTGTTTCTACTAAGTTTTTTTTTCACAAATGCAAGCATTTCAAGCATCATATCATCAACAGTAAAATGAAGTTCCAGGTAGCCAAAAAGACACTTTCAAAAATATTATGCAGTTGGGCTTCCCTGGTGACGCAGTGGTTGAGAGTCCGCCTGCCAATGCAGGGGACACGGGTTCGTGCCCCGGTCCGGGAGGATCCCACATGCCGCGGAGCAGCTGGGCCCGTGAGCCATGGCCGCTGAGCCTGCGCGTCCGGAGCCTGTGCTCCGCAACGGGAGAGGCCACAACAGTGAGAGGCCTGCGTACCACACACACACACACACACACACACACACAAAATATATATATATATATATATATAAAAAATGCAGTTATAGTCTTTCATGTCCATGTCAGTCCATCATGATACATATAATCCCATGTTTCTTCCAAATGACCTTTTCCTTACGGTGTGCGGTCCTCCTGGAAACGGGGCCACCCTGAAGGCTAAGGGCTCCCAAAGTTTCAGAATCAGGCTGCTTAGGGTTCGAAAGGTTGACCTACCCCACTTCAGTTTCCCCTTGATGGGATTGGAGGCCCTCCCCTCAATTCCCAGAAGCCAAATCTCTGTCCCTTGTTCACTGCAGCTGGGTGACATGCACAGTAACCAAAGGCTTATTCAGTCACCAGCGTGAGCTGGAGGCGGGTGGCTGGCAGCTCCTAGGAGCCCCTCGGGGCCAGGAACTCCACAACAAATAGATCTCTCCCTGCTCCCTGCCCTGACAGCAGGTCACACTTGCCTCAGATCAGTTTAAGGTATTTGTGGTCAGAAACTTATCTGAGCTGTAAGCATCATGCCTCAAACAGTCAGGATGACAGATTGTGGAGATGGTTAAGAATGAAGAGAGGTGAAGAGATGGAAAGGAACTGCGAGGTTTCTGGTTGTTGATAGTCTTAGAGCTGCAGGAGGCACCAGACAGTGCCCTCTAATGGAAATCTCTGCAGTGATGGGGCTGTTCTGTAATCTGTGCAGAGTCCAGTGTGGCAGCTCAGCCACGTGTGGTTACTGAGTGCTTGAAATGTGCCTGATACAGCTGAGAAACTGAATTCTTAATGTTATTTAATGTTTATGACTTCTTACATAAATATCTACATGTGGCTAGTGGCTACCATACTGTATAGCATAGGTCTAGATCTACCCATGAGAGACTAGAAGACTTGGGTAACATGTCACCATGTCATCCGTATTCACAAACAATAACTTGCTCTGTGAGGGCAAGTATTTTATACAGGATGCTGTGTGTATGCCTTTTCTTTGCTTGCTTTTACCAAGAAGATTCAGTATTTTCTAGGATATATGAAATTAGATTAAATGGATTTCTGGCACTCAACTGTCCCTTGCTCTAGTCTCCAAGACAGCCTAATGTGGTCCTGCCATGACAGCCAACTGGGAGAGTTCCTTTGAGAGCGCAGAACGCTGAGAGCATCTGTAATCTAGGGGTCCCTGTGTGCTGATGAATTGGCTATAATCTCAATGGCTCTTCTGTGAAATAAGCACTGGCTTATTCCTCCTGGTGCGCTCACAGCAAGCACTGAAGATGAGTCACCTAGCATTTCTAAACCTCAAAATACGTCACAGAGCAAGTTTTGCAAAAGGGCCTCAGCTTGCTTTTATTTCTTTTTTTATTTATGCATTTTAATATCTAATACCTTAAGGGACTTGGTTCAAAATTCAAAATGATATACAGTGAAAAATGTCATCCCACCCATGTCCCAGCCACCCAGTCTTTGTTGTAGGGTCAGTCAATGTTTTCCTTTTCCCATGTGCCCTTTCAGAGACATTTTATGCATGTACAAGAAACTATGTATATATTTTCTCTTTTAACACAATTAGTAGCATTCAGAACATATTGCTTTTTAGCTGCACAATATTGTACCACAGGGGACAGCAAACTACGGCCCACAAGCCAAGTCTGACTTGCTGCCCGTTTTTCACAAATAAAGGTTTATTGGAACATAGCCATGCTCATCATTTACATATTGTCTATGGCTGCATTTGCATTACACCAGCAGAGTTGAATAGTTGCAACAGAGACCACCATATGGCCTGCTAAGCCTAAAACATTTACTATTTGGCCCTTTACAGAAAAACTTGCCAACCCTTGTTCCAGCTAACAGGTATCCCAGGGTTTCTTTAACCTGTGCCCTGCTGATGAATGGTGGCTTCCAATCTTTAGCTATTATATATAAGACTAGTCACTGACTTTGTATGTCCCTCATTTCCCAATATAGAAATGTATCTGCTGGATAAATTTATAGACATGGAATTGCTGGGGCAAAAATTATGTGCATCAGTAATTTTGATAAACATTGCCAAATTATCCTCTATAAAAGTTATAACAATTTATATTCTCATCAGAAATGTTTGAGAGTGTCCATTCCCTGCATCTTCATTGATACTGTGAGTTCTCACAGTTTGTGATCACTTTGTGATCTTTGCCGATATTATAGGTAAAAAATGGTTTTCCAGTATACTTTTATCTTGCATTTGTCATATGAGGAATGTGGAACATCCTTTTACATATCTTTTTTTTTTTTTTTTTTTTGCGGTATGCGGGCCTCTCACTGTTGTGGCCTCTCCCGTTGTGGAGCACAGGCTCTGGACGCTCAGGCTCAGCAGCCATGGCTCACGGGCCTAGCCGCTCTGCGGCATGTAGGATATTCCCGGACCGGGGCACGAACCCGTGTCACCTGCATCGGCAGGCGGACTCTCAACCACTGTGCCACCAGGGAAGCCCTCAGATCATATCTTTTGCCCATTTTTATTAGGTCTGGGATTCTTTTTTACTGGTTTGTAGTGGCTCTTTGTAAATTAGAGAAATTAGTCCTCTCTCCGTGATATAAGTTGCAAATATCTTCCCAGCTTGTCACTTGTCTTTTTTTTTTTTTTTTTTGGCCACAGTGTGAGGTTTGCAGGATCCTAATTCCCTGACCAGGGATTGAACCCAGGCCCTGGCATTGAAAGCTCAGAGTCCTAACCACTGGGACACCAAGGAACTCCCTGTCACTTGTCTTTTTACTTAATTTATGGTAGTTCCAGCTGGCTTTCAAAAGATATTGTTAGCCCGTAAGGAAGTGTTAGTATAGCTGTGTGCTACGGCGTTGTGCCCCAGCGGGTATGGCTGGGGGCAGGAAGGTAGGGTATCAGACTAGGGAAAATAAAGAGACTGTCTCATCAAGGGGGCACCGCCAGTCCTTTACCCCACTACCCAGCACAGCCACATGGAGCGGGGGAGGCGCCCAGGTCCTCATCTCCTATATTGTGTTTTCAACCCCACGACTGGTCAACACCCATCCACCATGGCAACCTCATCCTCATACCTTCCACCAAGGAATCTTCACTCACTCATTCAGACTCCATTTGTCAACCACAAACCAGGCTGCAGGCCCCATGCTTGGTGCTGTGGACACAACGTCCCTGGCTTCAATTCTTGCTCATCCCCAGCCACTGATTTAGACGATCTCAAAGCTGTCTTAGATATTTCTTAATAGTAACTCTTTCCCAGGAAAAGCGTAGGGATCTTACTTTGAAACTAAGAGATCTGCAAAGACAAAGCAACCCAAATCCGTGAGAAATTAAGGTAAGGGGGCTCGTATCCAGCACTGAGTCTCCTGGCAGGGATAGAGCAGAGACGAGCCTTCTTGGAATGGAGTGACCTTCATGACCCCGACCCAAAATGCTGTCACGTAGACTTCTCCAATAATTACTTGCAGATGAAGAATATAGTTTTCTCCTCAGAATACCCCTCCTTGCTGAGCCCCTTCTGCCTCGTTCATCAGCAGGGTGTGCTCACGCACGGCCAATAGGGCAGCGAGTCTGCCAAGCCACACGCTGCTCTGTGTTTCCTTTGGCAGCTTCGACCGAGGCTGGGAATCGGTCCTACACCCTAAAGAGATACGCTTCAACAGCCAAGCAGCTCTCATGTAAGTTCAAGGAGAGACATGGCTCAGCCTAGCCAGGCCAGCTCTTCTGCCAGTGTTGACGTTTCACCGAGTGAGACATGCACTTCTTTTTAATTCCCACTAAGGAGGACGCATGTCTCTGGTGAAGACTGGATGGCATCCAGCTTTCTCCCAGGTGAATCCTACACCTGGCTGGGGTAGTTCAGGTGTGTGTGCTGCCTATCAAGCTCTATCCTCAGCTAAATAACATTTATATGACACTGGGTGGCTGCAAAGTGCCTTATAATCATTACAATAATGACAGCCGATCCTCCTGATGAAAAGGACATTTAATTCCATTCCTGGTAGGTCTTCCTCTTCCACAGTCCCAAGCCTGCACCTGAAACACGCTGTAGACCTCCAGTAAACATCGCTGGGCATGTTCTAGGGGTAAAAACCAGATTAGGTGCCCGGGGTGTCGAGGGGTGAGCAAGAAGTTGTTCCTGTACACAAGGTGCCACTGTCTAGTGTGAGGTTGGCTGGGGTGCAGGTGAGAGACAACAGACAGAAAGACCTCGCCAGGCAGAGTGAGCTGTGCGGGGAAAGCGGGGCCAGCAGGGCATTTACTGAGGGCTTACCGAGCGCCCGACGGTGTCCTGAGCACTTGACAGGTCTGTTCTCATTTCATCTTCCCAGACCGAGATAGGTATTGTGATTTCATCCATTTTATAGAGGAGGAAACTGAGGCACAGAGAGGTTAGGTAAATCACACAGTTAGACCACGGCAGAGCTGGGATTCAAACCACATGTTCTGACTATAGAATCAACACTCTTAACTGCTACTCTGACCCAGACAGACCTCATGGAGTGGGCGGACCTTGATTCATCCTCTTTTTTAAGGATGAGCACAAGTGACATCTTGTGTGAGGTTGGGAGGGCTTTGTCTTGAGGGACCAAAAGGTTAGGCCAGACTTCTGTCGGGATCTTTCCAGACCACAAATCTGTGCCTTCACTGCAGATAAGCTTCTTCTATCATGCAAGATCGGGAACCCCTTTGTCCCCAAGGAGCCCACTGCTTTCCCTTTCTCTATGAAAGTGACCCTAATGAGGTCCGTGTGATCCTGTGAGATCTGAGAAGCTTAAGAGCAAGGCCGTTAGCTGTGCTCTGCATCAGAGCAATACTCTCCTAAAGCTGTCCCCCAGCTGCAAAACCCGGAGAGCTTGCGACTTGCTGGAACCCACGCAGCAACTGCTTGGGGAAAGGCAGGCTGCACACGTCCACCCTTGTGGGCTCAGTCTGGACACGTGTTCTGCTAAGAACACACCAGAACCACTGCTCTCCACATCCTGCCCCCTCCTAAACTCTCACTCTCCCCTCACACCACAGAGTGGCCATTTTTTCCAATCGCCAAGGGTGTTTGGGGGAATGACCACGCTAATCAGCCAAATGGGTGGGGTGTGGAGATGCCTCTTTTCCCCTCCATTTGCAGACCCTCCAATTCTTCATTCTGACTCTCACTCAACAGCCTGCTGCTCTTTGTCTGTCACATCCATCCCTCATGGGCAGCACTGTGCCAAGTTTTAAATTTTAATTTGAAAATTTTTACCGTATTTCAAAATGCCAGCATGCTTTCCTGCCCCAGAAACACAGCTGGAGTGCAAACCTGGGTGGCTCGGCTTGTGCGTAGTGGAGCCCAGAATTCCAGCTGGTTTGCAAGCCTGGGAACCAACATATCTGAACCTCAGCACACATCCCAGCAATGGCACTGAACGGCAGATCAATCTTCCCTTCCCACGCTCAGGAGCTAGAACCACACACCTCCTATTTGGTCTGTGAGGAGAAATCTGTAGGCGTTGGGTTGAAATGGAAACAGAAGTAGAGTTATTATAATAATGAGAAAACATGAATCTAAATAGCCATTGGAGAAGAACACGTAATACTTTTAGGTGAGTTAAAACAATTAACAGTCCCCAGATGAAGGACAAGTATCATTTGCGGCAAGCTGATTTGAGAAGGTCTGGGATGTGATATAAAACAACACTGAAACCCACAGTGATCAAATTAATTTCTTTTTCTCTTTCCATCTTAATTAAAAAGTGGTGCAAGAAAGTTTCCATTTGGTGCTGGGACATCATTAACACTTCTCTTATACTTATTAATTTTGCCTTTCAGCAAAGAGAAAGCCAGCTTTGAGACTCAGCAGCTTGGCAAGCAACATTTGCTAGAATATAATACAGTGGCTTGCTTTAATTTTATTGATTTTTTTTCAGTTACCTTTTATCTATGGCAAATAATACAGTTTTATCAGTTTCTGTAGCAATCTAGAACTTTGCTGCCATGAACCAGGCATCACGTGGAAGTTTTAAATGCAGATTCCTGGGCCCCACTCAGGATCTTCTTAATCAGAATCTGCATTTTCACAAGGTCCCCCAGATGATGTTGACACACTTTAAAATCTGAGAACTTAACTGTAGTTTACATTTTAAAGACATTTATTTACAAAGAAAAAGTGAATTGGTTCAAATAAAAACAGTTTGAATTAGTATTCAGATATATGACAAACCATGCTGATTGTCCAAGAATATTTGGGAAATACTTGGGTACAGCATTTTGCCAATAAAACTAAGACCTGGGGATTCATTTCTCCAGAGACCAGTGTGTGCCACTCAACTACCGAGTACATTATCTGGGTCGAGAGGAGGGACAATTCATTCAGTGCTAGGGCTATGGCCTTGGCCAGCAGCTTTACCCCAGACCTGCCCACCAAGGCTTTAAAACATGCCTCCGTGGGACTGGACTTCCCCTCATGCCCGGCTCTTACCCATCCTGTGCTGGTGATGTTTCCCAACTGCTCTCTGCAAGGAAATGTAAACATATGTTTTTATGTGCCAATCAAATTCATAACACTACCTAAAAGGTAACATAAAAGTTTCTGTTGATGTTTTCTTTCTGTAGTTTTAGAAATAACATATTTTAAGATAAAATACTTTGCTCTTCCATTGACATCTATAGCTTCAGTGTGACTTGCTATTTCTTGCGAAATCCACCAACCATTTTTATAATTCTGTCATCAACAATGGTGTCACAAAGTCAGATTACAGAAAAATGCTTGATTATTAATATCTGATTAAGCAAATAGTCTCTCATATCAATGATGAATGAGGATAGCTCTGCTATGAATTTTGGTTAATATTTGGATGAGTTCATTCATCAGCGTTGTGAGTGACTTCTTTGTGAATCACATGATAATTTTCAGATACTGGAAGAATAGTCCCTCTAATTTTTGTGCCATTCCCAGTGCAATAGCTACAGACATGACCCACTTTTAAGTTTAATCTGCATTATTAACATTTTCTGCATCCCTTTCTTAAATCTGGACCATCAACAACACAATAATTCAAACCCTGATTTGTAGTGTTTGCCAGTTTCCATGGTGTAAATACTCTCACCATGGTTGATTTCAAACTACTAACATGATGTAAATGAACACAAAGTTGGGAAGAGATGTGCAGGAGCACAGCTTTATGTGTTATTTCTACCACACAAGTACCATTGATGTAAATTACCTCAGTAGCATAGATAATGATAAAATGCAAAATAATTAGCCAGTGATGTGTTTATTTATTACCCTTTTTCATATAACTTATTTGATTGTAACTTGATATGATCTAATTTCGAATGACGGCTACATAACCACCAGATCACAAAATTCCTGAAACTTTAACACTTGGCTTTTGTGAGCTTTTAAGAGCCAGCTTCAGTTCACGGCTGCCCCTGGCCACTCTGACTCCATTTGTCTGCCAGGGTACCCCTCTCCCACACAGCCCATCTGGCCAGGCCCCAGCCCCAGAGGGAGGAAGAAAAACCGGGCTACTGATCACAGGAGTTGGTGAACCATGAGGTTATTTTAGAGGGATCCACCTTCTCTTTGAGGGAGACAGCTCTAATTTGGAAGGTCTTAAGTTGAGGCATTGGTGGAATTGGCAGCATTAAGTACTGGTTGTTAAGAGCACAGCACTGGGGTCGGCTGCTGGGCTTGAGTCCCAGCTCTGACAATCAGGGCCATACGCTCTTTTTTTTTTAATTTTTAAAAATTTATTTCTTTTTGGCTGTGTTGTGTCTTCATTGTTGCACACGGGCTTTCTCTAGTTGCAGCGAGCAGGGGCGACTCTTCGTTGCGGTGCGTGGGCTTCTCACTGCGGTGACTTCTCTTGTTGCAGAGCACGGGCTCTAGCTGCCAGGGCTCAGAAAGTGTGGTGCCCCCGTCTTAGTTGCTCCGTGGTATGTGGGATCTTCCCAGACCAGCGTTCGAACCCGTGTCCCCTGCATTGGCAGGCAGATTCTTAACCACAGAGACACCAGGGAAGTCTGGGCTATTTGATCCTGAATAAATAGCTCAATCTCTCTGTGCCTCAGTTTCCTCATGTAAAACGGAAATAACAATGACATTTGCTTCACAGGGTTGTAAAGATTAAATGATATATGGACTTAAAGCAGTTAAGGGAATTCCCTGGTGGTTGGAGAACTAAGATCCCACAAGCCGCATAGCACAGCCAAAAAAAAAAAGCAGTTAACAAAGTGTTTGCCACAGAATGCTCAATATATATTAGTTATCGTTAGTAGTATTCAACTCATAGTGGCTTTTTACAAACTCATTTGTTGGGTACTACACTCCTTGTTACACATAAAAAATATATATAGCCGATATTTGCATGATTTTAAGGTTCTAACAGCCTCCACGTGCATAACCTGATGGGAGCCTCATAGTGATCCCAGGAGGCAGTCATCATATGATTATCATTCCCCACTCAATGTCATCTACAGGCGGAGACTGGAACTCAGAGAGGCTGAATGATGGCCCGGAGACACACAGTCACGGGCCAACCAGTCAGAGCAGGGTCCACGGGTTATGTTCTCCTTCAGCTGCTCCCAAGCCTTTAATGGATATTTTTGTTGAGCTCTTTATAGCCCCCAAACAGCAAGAACTGGCAGAATTACTACTGAGATGTGAGCCTTTTGACTTGGGATTTCTTAGCCAGTCAGTTAGGTTGGACTATTTGCACATAATTCTGTAAATAAGTATTCATATGTGGTAAAGATGGCAAATTCAGAAAGCCAGTAACTTAGGAGAGAAAGCAGTTTATTTTCTCCTACATCACTGCCTTGTAGACATTTTATCAGACTGCACTGAAGATAAGTGAGGGAGAGCTCTCGTGTTTTCCCTTTTCCCCGGCAAAGAGGAGTAATCAGATTATGTCCATCTTGCTCTGGGGAGAAGGTTCAAAGCACAGAACTTCCTCCTAAATTCACAGTGTGGTCAGATGGGTTTTTACAGGGAAACAGGGGCTATCAGGTCAAGTTTGTTCACTCCTCGTTTGAGCAAGGTGTGGGGCATTTGGAGCACTGGAAAGGGTTACAAATTCCCAACGTTTATCAAAATTACAAACGCCTACTTTTTTTGGTATGGGGGCTGCATTGGGTCTTCGTTGCTGCACACGGGCTTTCTCTAGTTGCGGCAAGCAGGGGCTACTCTTCATTGCGGTGCGTGGGCTTCTCACTGCGGTGGCTTCTCTTGTTGCGGAGCATGGGCTCTAGGCTTGCAGGCTTCAGTAGTTGCAGCATGCAAGCTCAGTAGTTGTGGCTCGCGGGCTTAGTTGCTCCGTGGCATGTGGGATCTTCCCGGACCAGGGCTCAAATCTGTGTCCCCTGCACTGCAGGCAGATTCTTAACTACTGAGCCACCAGGGAAGTCCACAGGTGCCTATGTTTTTGATTCAGCAGTTCCACGACAGGAATTTACCCCTCAGAGGTCCTCCCATGTATGGAAAATGAGGGACGGCATCATTGTTCATAATAGGCCAAGACTGGAAACAAGCTAAGTGTCCACCAGTGGGGAACTTCCAAATAATAATAGTACTTCCAAGCAAGGCATTACCATGCAGCCCTTAAAAAAAATGTAAGTGATCTATTTATACTGCTATAGAATAATTTCTGAAAATATGTTAAGTACCAAGGCAAGGAGGGATGCTCATATGCATTTATTTATAAATATATGAAATATTTCTGGAAGGAGATATGAGAAACTAGAAACAGGAGAACAAAGTAAGTAGGGCACAGGAAGAAAAGGAGACTTTCTACTATATATCCTTTAGAAAATCTTTTGAATTTTATTCCATTTGCATGCATTATATGTTCAAACTAAATAAATGTTGGAATACAAGCTGGTGTGGGCGCCGATAGAAAAAGAGTGATTTTTAAATCAGATGGCTGTTTGCTCTGCGTTAGGGGCTGCGGAGTGGTGACTGGAGAAGGTAAGAGGGAAGGACGGGTTCAGGCCCTGGTTCCCCCTGCTCACCCCTGCCTCTCCACAGCAACAGACGGAGGTGGCCCGCAGGGCCCAGACCCAGGAAGAGAAGCTGGCTGCTGCCCTCAGGGTGGAGATGCACAACACTTCCTGCCAAATCCAGAGCCTGCAGGCTGAGACGGAATCCTTACGGGCCCTGGTGAGTGGGCCAGGAACAGCCTTGGCCTTTCCTGTGTGAAGTTTTACTCTCAGCTGTCTAACTGTAGTCATATGGGTTTCCCATCTCACAGCACATGCATTTTGAGGCCTGCAAAGGATCATCCGATACCAAACGACAAATGTAGTAGACACAGTTAGTGCCCCGGTGAAATTCCCTTCACCAGGCTGCTGCCATGACTGTTGGCTGCTGATGCCACAGATGCCCAGAGACTTGCCCTCCGCCAAAAAGAAGACCTGGCCTAGGATGGTAGGCATGCCCCACCCCCAGTCCTCAGCCGTCGCCCAATGACTGACTGACAGTGGGGTTTAAAAGCCCAGTCCACTTGCTTCAAAGTGGACTCTGCTCTGTGGTGTAATCCACACTCCAGAGCTCTCCAAGGGATCAGGCTGTAGCCAGAGTCCAGCCAAGAGCACCTCCTGGCTTAACACTTTACATTGCCCTGAACCGCTTTCCTTCTCCTCCTTTTCCTGAAAGGAACTCCTTAATTGTTGACATGTGCCAGGATCCCTGTGTCTGGCTCTGCTTCTGGGGAACCCAAGCAAAACTAGTAAGCTAGTTAGCTCTTCAGACTCACTGTGGTTTGTGGATGGATCCCTTGCATTATTAATTATTATTGTTAGTTAAAATGATGATTAATAATACAGTAATCCACCCTCTGATCTCTGGGATGGACTGAAGTTCTGTTAGGGTCAAGCACGGCTCCTCCTGGATGCCTCCAGGGGGCCATGTGTACTGAATCAAACCACAAGTGTTTGTACACACCAGAGTGCATGAAGGGGTTGGGTTGTATAAACCCCGCGCAGCTGAGGTAGTCTGGACGTCGTTGAGGCCCAAGAAGCCCCTCTCTCCCATCAGCCTCAAGTCCTGGGCTACTTGGGTACCCATTCTTCCACCACCCCCCATAAACCTCATCTCAGTATTGCCACCCATAACAGCTCCATCACAAACCGCCAGCCCCACCTCCCACTGTAGCCACAGCCTGCCACGAAGTTAGCTCAAGTATTTGTTCTAGTTGGTTCCCCTCAGAAACAACTTTTCCTCTGCCTGCTGCCAAGATCATCCCACCACCCCCAGTTCCCTTCCTTCAAGGGTCTTCAGTTCACTTGGTCCATTGTCCTCGGCAACAAGGTCACATGGTGCCCAGTCAGCTCAGGGAAGATGCTCAGTATTGCTACAACACGACACACGTCTCATTGCTCCACTTTTCTCCGAGTCATCCTCTGATGGGATCTGGGTCAGTGCAAGGGGGTGTGAGGAAAGGACCTGAGGTGAGAAAGATCAGCAAACTACAGCCTAAATCACTGCTACTTTAACTAAAAAGTTGTCTGAAAGAGATTGCGTTGTTCAGTGTTATGTGGATTTTATGCTAATCAGTTTTATTCACCTGCCATAACCCTTGATAAACATCCTAAGGTTGGGAATGCAGTGGCTTTAGACACAGTTAAGAGGCTGCCATTTCTCCCCCAGATGTCCCTGTGGCTGCCAAAGTTGCCACTCTTCTGGTGATAGAAAGTTCCAGGCAAAAGGTGAGGGATGTATCCTCAAGCCACATCATCAGAAAGGAAGCCTGGCGAAATTGCAGCCTAAGTAGCTGGCGCACATCACTCAGCTCATATTCCACACACACGTATTGGGAGCCTACTACGTGCTGAGCCCTCCCTTAGGCTTGGGAGAGGCCATCAAGCATTAAATGTTTCCTGTCTTCTAAGCGCTCATCACCTGATTGGTAAAAGAAAACCGGTACACAAATGACAGAACAAAGCAGGGGTACTTCCTGTGCTGCCCAGAGTGGATGCTCCAGCGGCCTCCATCCTCACACGCCCCCAGCCCGCCCTTCCCTCTGCCCCTTGGCAGGTGCTGTCACCAGCACTGCTCTGCAGAGAAGATGAATGTCCTCCAACTTGAGGTCTCCGGCTTCCATTTCCCACCTCAAAATATCTCTGAAGCTTTATCCACCCTCTCCTCCCTTCGATAGACTCTACCTGTCCCCTGTTGCACCATCTGGGCCATTCCTCTATCTACCGTCCCCTCTCTCCTGCATTATCAGTGTCCCCACCCCCTGGAATTGCCTGTGGGTAAAATAGAAAGTCTTCCTTTGCCAGACCTTCCAATACCACCCAACTCAGGCTTCATTTTAATGCCCAGAACTCATCCTTTGCTTTCCTGCACTTGAGCCCTTGGATGTGTTCTCCCATGTCTAGAAGGAGACGCCTCCCCCTACTCTGCCCCCTCTACCTGCTCCTGTCATCCACACCCTGGGCACAGGTGAGGTGGAGCTCACCGAAGTGCCACACCCACCGTGAAGCCTAGACCCTGACTCCAGAGCTGGGGTGATCCCTCCCACCTGCCACCCACTCACACTCAGAGCCCCCTGGTTCATGTGGTTATATCAGCTCATGCACTGAACTCACATTAACTCCTGGAGGGCAGGGACCATGTCTAATTAGTTTTATGTCCCCAAAGCACTTGGTACAGTGCCCAAAACACAATTTCTTCAGTGATAGAAACAGTAGTAAGAGCACGCTCACCTGCATTCTCTCATCAGAGCTTCATGGAAACATTAAGTAGGGTGGACCGTGACTGCATCCCATTTTGCCGAAGAGAAAACGGCGCTTCAGGGATTTTCCCACTAACACGAGTCATAAGTAGAAAGGCAGAGCTCTCTGGCTCTATCACGCACTAGATGGCGGCCGTCCTGTGGAGCTGGGGACGGGCGCTCAGACCCTGGAGTCTTGAATCCTTTCTCCTTTACTCAGTAGCTGTGTGACCCCCCGAAGATGCCGTTTTCTCCCTTGTACAGTGAGGATCTATTTTGGTTATCACATCCATCTGCTGTGTTAGTGGCTTAGGACAACAGGAAATCATTTGCTCATTTATTCAGCAATTTAGGGAGCGCTCGGCAGAGATGGCTCTTCTCCATCCCATGTGGCATCTGCTGGGGCTGGAACGTCCAAGAATGGCTGCTTCAGCTCACACACCCAGTGCCTCAGCTTTGCTTCTCTTTTTCTCTCTCCACGTGGCCTCTGCATGTACCTGGCTTTGACTTCCTCGTATCATGGCAGTCTTACATTGTTGGACTCCTGACATGGCATCTGGCTTCCCTCAGAGGGTGAGCACAGAAAGTACCAGGTCTCTTAACACCGGGGCTTGAAAGTCCCCGAATATCATTTACGCAGCATTCTGTTGGTCAAAGCAGTCACAGACCAGCCCAGATTCCACAGGAATCTGCCTCTTGATGAAACAGTGGCAAAATCACAGAGAGAAAGTGCAGGTGGGATGGAGATCATTGTTGCAGCTGCCTTTGGAAACGTGATCAACCACTGAACCATCTTAGGATTTTCCTCATAAAGTCATTGGCATGAGTAACTAGATAATTCAGGTCAAGCCCTTAGCACCGTGCCCGGCATGAGCAGTCAATAAATGGTATCTGTTATTAATTATCATTATAAAATTATTATTATAACCACTAGTATAGTAGCCCCAAGTTGGCATCATCTGATCACCACACCTAAACCCCATGGTCCTGACTATTGGGACAAATAGGACAAGAACCCACCCCCCAACCAGAAGATGGAGCAGTGATGTGCTGGCTGGGCTCAGAACCCAGGATGGGCTGCCTCTGTCCCCTGTGACTCTAGCAGATCACAGTTCTGGTCGCTGGGCCTTGCAGGCAAGGTTAGGAGCACAGGTGAGCCAGAACAGGTAGCACACACGTCTACAGCTTTCCGACATGGCAGAGTTCATCCAGCCAGCCTGCTACCCTCAGTCACAGCAACCTGTGCACACACAGGCCCTCAAAGCTATGTAAGCCTCAGACAGCCGAGCTGGTGACATTTGCTGCTCCTTTGCCAACAAGGTACTGTTTATAGTGGCAGCCAGGCATCAGTAATGGTGTCTGAGGGCCCCTGAGCTCTGTGTTCAGTCAACTCAGACCAGGAATGGAATTCAGTCCAGAAATCACAGGCCACTATTTTACTTTCCGGAGGGCTTAGCAATTTAAGGAAGTCCCTTCAGATCTCTAGAGACAAGAGTAAGCATGCTTTTGTGATCTCAGTTTGCTTGCTGGTGCTGTGTCGTGAGTGGGCCGGGGCAGGAGACCCACAGCAGCAGCTGATTATAGAGACTCAAGCACAGGCATCTCTGTGAGAACCAGGCCAAGATGTCAGGGACATAGGTGCAGAAGCTTGACTTGGACTCTAAGGGTGGAATGGAAAACACGTGGCACCTCTGATAGGTGTTCCCATGAACCCACCTTGGGCAGTGGGTCCTAAGTCTTCAGCTAAAAACCCCAGGCCACATGGAAAAGTCACCACGTACACAGGGCAAACACTATAGACAGATGATCCAAACCTGATTCCATGAAAGGTTTTTCCAAATCACAGGTGTTACAGGTCCAATGTCAACAACCACCACCCACAAACCAAGCAGTTTCCTGATGAAGGGAGAAAACCCAGAGAGGTTGGAATAACTGATTCTCAAAGTCCAGGTGACCATTTCTGCCTCCTCACTCCATGGAGGGCTTTTCAGGTCTCACCAGCAAGATAATAACCAGACCAGACACTGATCTAGATTTATTTCCACTAATCACATTTTGCCACCTGTAGACATACCTAGGATGGGAATCTGACTCAACTTCCTCATAGCCTATGGAATTGGGAAGATTTAAATAAGATAATATGGCGGCCCCTGCTTAACAGCAGCCATGATTCAAGATGACATCATGACCAAGAATCTTCGATTTCAGCCACAGTGGTCAAAAAAGGGTATAGAAACTTGTTTCATCAAGACTTGACTCAGTCCAATTTAGAAAGATATTTATTTATTTATTATGTGTTATATAAAATAAAAAGCCAGATGCTAAATTATAGAACTACATAATTACTACTACTAAGAGATGTTAAAGAGAGAGGCATACCTTTTTTTTATTGGTCAGCCCTACAGTTTGCAGGGCTTGGTATACGGGAAGAGGAGAAGAAAGTTTCAGTCTAGTGGGGAGACAAGGCAATAAGTGCACCATGATACAAGTGCTGTCATTTGGGCAACACACACACACACCTATTCTGTGCCAGGCCCTGTCCTGTCTCTGGGGTTAGAGACTAGGTTCCTGCTCTCAAGGAGCTCAGCATCTGCTAGAGCAGACACTCCCCTATGAAGTTCAGCCCGGTATGATAAGTTCAAGGGCATGCATGTGCTTGGGTAGCTGTGAAACCCAGAGGAGGGACACCCTAACCGAGCCTGGTGGTGGCAGAGGCAAGAGGGCATGGAGGACGTCTTCCCAGGAGACGTAAGCCCTGAGCTTGGACGTGGGGTGAATAGGAGGCAGCCAGGTGAGGAGAAGGGGAGGTACAAGCCCCGATTTGGACTTTAGACAGTGCACTGTGGCTACTGCGGGGGGATACAGAGGGGGAGGAACCACAGGCAGGGAGGTGAGCTAGGAGGCCTCGGAGGTTACCCCGGGTGAGAGGTGATAAGAATCGATCTGGGGCATTGGTGTCTGGGCAAGAGGGGGCACGTATGGGAAAATGTTTCAGAACGTACAAGAGGTAGGACTCAGTCATGCCTGAATTTGGGAGGCAAGCAGGATCAGGGCCCTACCTTTCCCCGGTTTCTAGCTCATGTGGGTTCACCACCAGCTGGAGCACAGGAGAGGAGGGGCCAGCAGCTTCCAAAGGAAGCCGATGGCTCCATTTTGGACACCTCGGTTTGAATGGGGCCCATGGCCTGCATAAATTACCGGTAAGAACCTCAGTACCGAGTCTGCTTGGGGGAGAGATCTGTGCTGGACGCATCAACACAGGAGTCATCCACAGAGATGACCGAGCTGCGCGTGGAGTGGAGACCAACCTGCTCAGGGAGAGGAGGGCGCGAGTGGGCAGCAAGGGGCACAGGAACTCGCAAGATGAGTTACTAAAACCACTAAAACCACAGGGAGCGTGTAGAGGCCGGAGACATTCGTTCTGACTGCGGAACTCTGGGAGGAATGCCGAGGAGACCGCGTTCCAGCTGGACGGCGGGTGGCGGTCCCAGGGAGCAAGATTTCTGTGAAAAAACACCTGCAAACTGCCCCGTGTGTGTGTGTGTGTGTGTGTGTGTGTGTGTGAATCTCTCTCTCTCACTTGTCCTCTCGCATTCTCTCTCATCTGGCTCTCCGGTTCCTGTCTCTCTCCCTCCCCACCTCCACCCCTGTCCGAAGGATCAGTGAATCAGACTAAGCAAGACTCTGGCCTCCCCAGGAGGATTCATTACTTTCCCACTGAGCCCCGTCAGCCCGTCAAGGTCATCGTCCTGGGAGAAACAGACAGACCAGGCCGGTGCCAGCCCCTCCCACTGCTCTGCCCATCTCCCTCTTCCAGGGCCCTGCCCATCGGCCTTGGGTCTGGACCGTATTCCCTCTCTTGTAGAAACGAGGCCTGGAGAACACCTTGCACGACGCCAAGCACTGGCACGACATCGAGCTGCAGAACCTGGGCGCCGTGGTCAGCAGGCTGGAGGCGGAGCTCCGGGAGATGCGCACAGAGGCGGAGCAGCAGCTGCAGGCCCGCGAGCACCTGCTGGCACACAAGTGCCAGATGCAGCGGGACGTGGCGTCCTACCATGCGCTGCTGGACCGCGAGGAGAGCAGGTGCGTCCCTGCTTGGCTTTGTTAGGAAAGGAGTAGATACTCATGGGTTTAAACTAGACACTTTTTCAAACACTATAGAAGTAATTAGTGTAAAAAGGAGAAATCACCTCCCAAACTTCCCAACATCCAGCCCCACTCCCACAGCCTGTGTCCTTCCAGGATTTTTCTATTCATATATATGCAAATATATAGACAAAAATATATTATGTACTTATGTATGTATACGTATATGTGTGGATGTCTGTATGCATTCATAGATGCAGACATACAGCCACACAGCATATACATACCTATATGTGTTCATGCATACTTCCTACCATACATGGTAGCAGTTAGGATTGCTTTCAGCTGCCTGTGATAAAACCTAATTAGTGTAGCTATAAACCAACGCTCCTGAAACTTTAATATGCACTCAAAACATGCCAAGCCCGGGCACCATTTTAAAATGCAGATTCTGGGCATCCCTGGTGGTGCAGTGGTTGAGAGTCCGCCTGCCGATGCAGGGGACATGGGTTCATGCCCCAGTCCGGGAAGATCCCACATGCCGCGGAGCGGCTGGGCCCGTGAGCCATGGCCGCTGAGCCTGCGTGTCCGGAACCTGTGCTCCTCAACGGGAGAGGCCACAACAGTGAGAGGCCCGCGTACAGCCAAAAAAAAAAAAAAAAAAAAAAGCATATTCTATTTCTGAAGGACTGGGGTGGGGCCTGAAACTCTGCATTTCTGACAAAACTCTCAGGTGACACCTATACTGCTGGTCCACAGACCACACTTTGAGCAGCAAGGGCATAAACCATGTTTACCTAAGAGTTCCAGAAATGAGGTAGGCCAGCCTGTTCCATGATATCAGTCAGGTCCCAAGCTCATTTCATCCCTCTGATATACCATCCCTGTCTTCATCTTTGTCACCCCCAATTGCCAAATGCCTACCACAGCTCCAGACATCGTAACCAGACATCATGCATGGCCAGAAAAAGGGAGGCAAGAGGCAACAGCAGAAAGGCTTTTGCCTGCATGTCTCACTCCTTTTTTCAGTGAAGGAAAAATGTTTTGGGAAGGCTCCAACGGACTTTTCCTCCTATCTCACACGACCAGATCTACCTGCAAGGGATGCTGGGAAAGCAACTATTTAGCTTTTCCAGCCTCCATCCTGGAGAGAGGCAAGAGGTTGGGAATGGCATGGAAACGTCTATGTATATATATGTGTGTATGTGGTATATATACATATATGTATACACATGCACATATATATGTAGTCTTTTTTTAATGGGTAAGGATTCCTGTGGCATATGCATGAGTCTTGGGGCTTAGCTTCCTTGCCAGCTTTTTAAGGAAATTGAAGCCTTTATCACAATTCTATATCTTCATATTGCCCTCCAAGGTCCCTTCCGTCGCATACATTGAATGAGGAAGAGAATACATAGTAGAATAGCAGCTCTAAGAGACAACTTATCGATTACGTAGTACAACCCCTCCTGATTCCAGAGAGAATAAGAAGGCCAGAGCAGAAAAGGATTTGCCATTTGCCAATGATCAAAATAGGAGGAAGAGGCCGAGCTGGTCCAGAGCCTAGGTCTCCTGGGTCTCCAGTGTGCTCTCTACCATCTCTTTCCCAGAAGGCAAGAGGGCCACATGGAAGCAACCTAACCCTTGCTCTTTCAAGCAAAAACATGTCATCCTGCTCCTTTCCAGCTGTCTTTTTATTGGATTGATTTCTGTTGATTATAAAAGCTAGATGTTTGTAACAAAGCTAATTTTTTCAGATGCCTATGAATATCTGAATACACAAAATCGTATTAAACAAATCCAAAAAGTAACAAGATAGACTGAATTTACTTCAAGAATATAAGGACTCCATCCAGTGAGTGCCTGCTATGTGCCAGCACAGTCTTAAGCTCTATGTTATCGTCATTTCTCCACAAAACCCTGCCAGAACTACATCATTATCCCCACTTTACAGACAGGAAACAAAACCTCAGAGAGCTTAAATCATTTGCCCAAGGTCACACAGCTAATTACCATGGAGGTGGGATTTGAAAGTCAAACTGTCTCGTTCCAAAGGCCAAGTTCTTTCCATGAGGCACCTGCCTTTCGTATAATTCTGTTGTGATTTCTTCACTAATTTTCATCATCCATTGCTTGTCTCACTCAAATGTGTTTGTTGCATTTTGTTTGTTTGTTTCAGCTAATGGAGAAACACCCTCTTTTCATGAAGAAAATGCTGCCTTCCTCACCGAGTGACCAACCAAGTTCCATGAGGAGTCCCCACCCCCTCACGCCCCCCAACCCGCCTCTTCCCTCCCCCTCCCCACCCCATCCCAAGCTGGATTCCCTGCTGGATGCCCCAGTTGGCTCAGCTTGAGCTGAAAAGCTTCCTGGAAGTGGAGAGTGTCCTGCTGCCTGAATTCAAATAGTCTGTAGCTTGAGCAGCCTCCCTTGCCCCTCTCCAAATAAATGCTTTGTGTGTGGCTTCCAGTCTGCCCACCTTGTTCAATCCACTGTCGGATGGAGATGGATATCGCTTTACCTGCCTGACCTTTCCTCCTGGGGCCATTCTTAAAGGCTTCTGGAAGGGTCCTTGAGCGTGACGCCATCTTCCCTGTTGTTCAAGGGTCAGCTGCTCTTGGGTTTATCAACATAAATGTGCTTCTTGGGCAAGAGTTGTGCTCGTGGCGGGCAAGATTGCCACCACTGGAGGCAAAAGCAACGTTCTTGCTACAGAGGGGGTCTGTGTGTATCATGACCACAGGCATCACAAAGTATTTGGGTGTCTTTCACGTGCCGTTCGTGGGTAGTAATGCACAGACACACCCGCTTCACTGCTGTTGGCAGAACACTTCTCGATCAGCTTAAAGGGAGCTTCAGTTTAAATCTGTGGGGGTTGAATTAGGCTGTGGTTGCCTACACTTGCAGCCTCAGAATATACTTCCAGGGTCCTTCCCCAGCCCTCTCAGGGCCCAGGCCAGCCAAATATAGTTCATGAATCCGCCACATACCCAGCCAAGACTCCCCTGCCTTCTGATTAAAACTGAAACCACCACCTGTGTCCTAGCGCAGTCTCGCATGCCTCCAAAACCACACACACGCAGCCCAGACTTAATTTCTCAATTCTTCCCCCAAGCTTCTGTCAGTCCACCTGTCACACAGAATTGCAGACCAAAATATCCAAGCTGAATCTCCGTCCTCACGTAAGCTGCTCATCCAGACAGAACGATGTGTCCAATATGGGCGCATTGGAAGACACCCTCCCTCAGTACCTGGGCTTCCAAATAGCCAAGGCCGACATAAACAAATGAAATCTTATTTACCCTTAAGAAAGCTGGAAAGAGAAGCAAGGCAAGACATTAGGTCTCCTGGTTGAAATTGTTCCAGCTGCTTTCCCTTTTGGGCTTCCAGGATCAAAGAAATTGTAATAATAAGTCCCGTGGGCAGGACAGCTATTTACAGTTTGTATGGCACCTTTGCACAATTCCCTCTGTTGTTTGAGGCACAGAAACCATCAAGACACCACCTAATGCTGCATTTCAGCAAAGCTGCATTTCAGCAAAGCACCAATCCCCTCCGCAGCTGCACACCCCAGGGGTGCCCATGACTGAAACACTGGGTACCAGGGCCTCCCCAGAAGACAGAGTGTGCGCCTGGCTATATCAAATGCCCATTCACTGAGGTCTGTTTCTTTTCTTTCTTACTTGTTACAGTGAATTTTTGCCCCCCAGCCAAGACCTGAATCCCTAACCTAAACACAGCGGGAGGGCCTCAGAAGGAGGTACTTCTGTGTCTGAATGGCTGTGCATTTTCCAGAACCTGGAAGCTGTCTCAGCCATGGGAGGAAGGGGAGAATGGATTTGCACACCCTCCTGAGTTTCCACCAGACACACGCTGTGCTGGGCCGCACACACTCCGTCTCCTTGGCTCCGTAATCTCAAAGAGCAGCTGCCTTAAGCCATTAAGTTAATCATCCTTTGTCAGGGAGAGCCCAGCAGACGGGTGCTTCCAGTTCTCAGCACAGTTTCTTGCTGTTTCTAATGAGGCTTCATTAACAGGTAAGAAAAGGCACTGCTGACCCCCTGACTCCTCTGGGGCCTCATTTACCTCAGACTCCCTCTTACAACATCCGGTACAATTACACTCTGGCGGCAGTTCACTGACAGGTGGCAGGAAGGATGCTGCTTCTGCTGGTCTCAGGGACCGTTTGTTCTGGGGCAGAGACCAGAGGAGGGCTCCCGACGGACTCCTCCGAAAGCGCAGACAGGCTCTATTTCCAGACAAGGTAACGAATTCCACTGGCCTCTGGCCTGGCTCCTGGAGCACAGTGTAAACTCCCACTGAGATTGCTGGAACATCCACTGGATTTCAGACCAAAGTCCTTAAGTCTCACCTTCATTAACATCTATGACACTTCCAAGAACCTGCTGGTGCCCAGACATTTTGTTGGACTTTGGGGATCCCAGTAAAAAGAAGAGACAGTTTCTGCCCTGGTGGGTTTACAATCTCTGTGAGGAGTTCACATGCGCACATAAAAGGAGAAACAAAGCAAAGCAGGCAGAGCAGCACATTACACTTTGCACGACCCCTTCACATAATTCAGTGTATCATAGGAAACGTGAACGTAGACGTTCAGGTCTGATCTCTGTTGGTTTCGGTAAGATGATTCAGCAGGAATCATCAAGCACCATGCTGGTCTCTGATTATCTCCAAATAGCACACAAATATTTTTTCCAGATTTATTAAGATAAAATTGACATACAACACTGTATAAGTTTAAGGTATACAGCACGATGATTTGATATACTGTGAAATGATTACCACAATAAGTTAACATCCATTACCTTAAGTAGAGAGCAAAAATATTTTTCTTCCTTGTGATGAGAACCCTTAGGATTCACTCTCTCTCTCTTTTTTTTTTTTTTTTTTTTTTTTTTTTTTTTTTTTTGTGGTACGCGGGTCTCTCAGTGTTGTGGCCTCTCCCGTTGCGGAGCACAGGCTCCGGACGTGCAGGCTCAGCAGCCATGGCTCACGGGCCCAGCCGCTCCGTGGCATGTGGGATCTTCCCGGACCGGGGCACGAACCCGTGTCCCCTGCATCAGCAGGCGGACTCTCAACCACTGCGCCACCAGGGAAGCCCAGGATTCACTCTCTTAATAACTTTCATCTATACCGTACAGCAGTGCTAAGTGTAGTCGTCATGCTAACTATAACATCATGTATGTTACGTCCCTAGTACGTCCCTAGTACTTATTTATCATATACTAGAAGTTTATACCTTTTGACCACCTTCATCCAATTTCCCCTAGCCCTACCCCCTACCACTGGTAACCACAAATCTGATCTCTTTTTCCATGATTTTTTTTTTTAAGGTGCCACATATAAGTGAGATCATACAGTATTTGTCTTTCTGTGTCTGACTTACTTCACTTGGTATAATGCATTCGAATTCCATCCATGTTGTCACAAATGGCAAGATTTCGTTCTTTCTAATGGCTGGATAATATTCACTGTGTGTGTGTGTATGTATGTGTGTGTGTAATCTCACAACTTCTTTATCCATTATCCATCAATGGACACTTAGGTTGTTTCCATACCTTGGCTTTTGTAAGTAATGATGCTATGAACATGGGGGTGCAGATATCTCTTTCACATAGTGTTTTCATTTCCTTTGGATATAGTCCCAGAAGTGGAAATGCTGGATGATGTGGCAGTTCTATTTTTAATTTTTTGAGGAAACTCCACACTGTTTTCCGTAGCGATGGTACCACTTTACAATCCTACAAGGGTTCCCTTTTCTCCACATCCTCTCCAGCATTTGCTATCTTTTGTCTTTTTGATGCTAACCATTTTAACAGGCATGAGGTGACATCTCATTGTGATTTTGATTTACATTTTCCTAATGATTAGTGATGTTGAGCATCTTTTCACTTACCTGTTGGCCATTCATATATCTTCTTTGGAAAAATGTTTGTATGCCCTTTGCCCATTTTTTAATTGGGTTATTTGGTTTTTTTGTTATTGAGTTGTGTGAGTTCCTTATTATAACTTGGATGTTAACCCCTTATCAGATGTATAGTTTGCAGATATTTTTTCCCAATCCGTAGGTTGTCTTTTCTTTTGTTGATTGTTTCTTCTGCTGCACAGAAGCTTTTTAGTTTGATGTAGTCCCACCTGTTTACTCTTTATTTTGTTTCTTGTACTTTAGGTGTCATCCAAAAAATCATTTGTCAAGACCCATGTCAAAAAGCTTTTTTCCTATGTTTTCTTTGAGGAGTTTTATGGGTTTCCATCTTGCATTTCAGTCTTTAATCCATTTTGAGTTAATTTGTGTGAGTGGTGTAAGATAAGAATCTAGTTTCATTGTTTTATGTGTGAATATCCAATTTTGCCAGTTATTGAAGAGACTGTGTTTTCTTCATTGAGTATTTTGGCTCCCTTGTCAAATACTAGTTGACCATATATGTGTGGGTTTATTTCTGGGCACTCAGTTCTGTTCCGTTGGTCTATGTGGCTGTTTTATGCCAATATCATACTGTTTTGATTACCATAGCTTGAAATCGGGAAGTGTGATACCTCCCACTTTGTTCTTCTTTCTCAGGATTGCTTTCACTCTTCAGGATTTTTGTGGTTCCATGTAAATTTTAGAAGTGTTTTTTCTACTTCTGTAAAAAATGCCATTGGAATCTTGATAGGAATTGCATTGAATTTCTAAATGGCTTTGAGTAGTATAGACATTTTAACAATATTAATTCTAATCCATGAACGCAGAATGCCTTTCCATTTCTTTGTGTCTTCTTTGATTTCTCTCATCAGTGTCTTATAGTTTTCGCTGTAGCGATCTTTCACCTCCCTGGTTAAATGTATTCCTAAGTATTTTATTGTTTTTGATGCTATCGTGCTATAGATATCCTTTCATAAACACATCATCTTTTTGTTTTGAGAAATGGTAAAAGAGGATGGTGCCTCTTTGGGGGCAATTCTAGCATCTTATCTGGGGTTGCTGGACTTAGAAAATAAAAATACAAGGTGCCCAGTTAACTCTGAATTTCAGATAAATAAAGAATAATTTTTAATAGAAGTATGTCCCACATATTGTTTGAGACATATGTCTACTAAAAAGTTATCTGGCAGCCCTAATCATATCAGACAGAAACACTCCATACTTCATATCCCCGAAATAGTTATCTGACCTCAAATACTACATGAAGTTTTGTCCAGCATTTCTAGCTTGGATATTCCAACACACAAGACGAGGAAGGGGTGACCCAGGCCATGTCCTTGCCCAGTCTTGATTGAAAACTTCGTCTCCTGACACAATACCACAGCAGGTCCGGTCATGTTCAAGAAATTAATCTGCTAGATGAGTGATGAAATAAAGCAAACTAGTTTCTCCGCAGAAGCGGCGGGCTTAATTAGATCATATAGACCGGTTATTCTGAACAATAGATTGAGCAGGAGCTAGAGTAGATCCCAGCATAGATGTGCTGTGCTGCAGAGTCAACAGAAAACCCCATTGTCCTGGTCATGCACAAGAGGAAATACTCCATTTTCTCCAGCTCCTCCTGAGAGTGAAAAGTAATTCACACCACAGGGAGTCAAGCTTTCAGTGTAGTTCTAGGATTGGACACAAAAGCCATGTTGCATTTTAGGGGAAGGCATTTTGCAAAGTGGGTGAACAACAAACTACATAATTTCTTCGGACAAGTCATAGATACTTTGTTGGCTTGTTTTGTTTTGTTTTGTGCAGCGAAATTTCTTATTGACGGCCTGGACAGGACAAATGTATAAACAAGGTTCACAATGTTAAACTAAAAAGCGTACTTGGCAAAAAAGCTTACAAGTTGTTGCTAACCAGTCGTGCTCTGGGTGCTTTAAGAGGGAATCACAGGACGGGCGGTGGGGAGAGGGGGCGGGTGGCAGGAATAAATAGCCTAGTGGTAGGTTCAGCACCTCATCATTTAGCTACTGGTGACCAAGAGAAAAGAGGTAAGAGAAACACATAGGGTCATACACTGTCCTGGGAAAGTTAAAGAGTGGTTTTACACATTATTTTGGGAATTCAGTCTTAGCAGTTTACCTGAGCAACCATCATGCTCAGTAGTGGAAAACTCACTCCAAGATTAAATCCTCTTCCTCAATAACATTTATGCAGCCCTGTTACATGTCACCATGGTATGTGCCAAGGATACAGAGATGTACAAAATGTGGACCTGCCTTCAAATAATCTAGGTCAGCACTGTCCAATAGAAATAGAATGCAAGCCACATATGTCATTTAAAATTTTCTAATAGTCACATTTTTAAAAGGGAGTTGGGGGGGGCTTCCCTGGTGGCGCAGTGGTTGGGAGTCCGCCTGCCGATGCAGGGGACACGGGTTCGTGCCCCGGTCTGGGAAGATCCCACATGCCGCGGAGTGGCTGGGCCCGTGAGCCGTGGCCACTGAGCCTGCGCGTCCGGAGCCTGTGCTCCGCAACGGGAGAGGCCACAACAGTGAGAGGCCCGGGTATGCTCTGCAACGGGAGAGGCCACAACAGTGAGAGGCCTGCGTACCGCAAAAAATAAAAAAATAAAAAAAAAATAAAAGGGAGTGGGGGACAGGTGTATATATTTCAAACTAATTTTGATAACATTTTACTTAATCTCATTATATCCAAAATCCTATCATTTCAGCATGCAGTTTATGAATTAGAAATTTTACATTCTTTTGGGGTACTAAATCTTCTAATCCGGCTTATATTTTGCCCTCTAGTCCATCTCAATTTGGATACTAAATTTTCATCAGAAGTACTTGATCTGTATTTAGCTCTCATAAAATTTATAGCTGAAAAAGTAGATTTACAAATCCAAGTTGTTCCAAACGTACTTAAAACTTTTCCAGTAGGGCTTCCCTGGTGGTGCAGTGGTTGAGAGTCCGCCTGCCGATGCAGGGGACATGGGTTCGTGCCCCGGTCCGGGAAGATCCCACATGCTGCGGAGCAGCTGGGCCCGTGAGCCATGGCCGCTGAGCCTGCGCGTCTGGAGCCTGTGCTCCGCAACGGGAGAGGCCACAACAGTGAGAGGTCCGTGTACCACAAAAAAAAAAAAAAAAAAGTTTTCCAGTAAGTGAATTGAGGACCAAAAAATTGTTTTCCTTTGACGTTTACAACTATATTGACCACCTATATTCACCTTTTTCAGAAGAGTTCATGTAACTTTGAAGCAAAAGCATGTCAATTTCAAAACCACACCTGCCCAAGTTGAGTAAATCCACTCACTCTTGTGTCCAATTATTAATATCATGTTTAAGGAGGTATTACATAAATTGCAAAATCAATTCTAAATCTATAAATATCAAAAGTGAAACATGTTTCAAATTTTTCTTATAAGTTTTACAGGACAAATATTCTATACTGTTTCAATTTTTAAATTAAAATTTTAATTAAAATTAAACAACATTTTAGTTTGCAAGGCAGAAATAGAGACACAGATGTAAAGAACAAGATGGACATCAGATGGACATCAAGGGGGAAGGGGGGCTGGGATGAACTGGGAGATTGGGGTTGACATATGTACACTAATATGTATAAAACAGATAACTAATGAGAACCTGCTGTATAGCACAGGGAACTCCACTTCGCTGTACAGTAAAAACAAACACAACATTGTAAAACAACTATATCCCAATTAAAAAAAATTTTTTTTAAATTTCAGTTCCTCAGCCACACTAGCCATATTTCAATAGCCACACATGGATGGTGGCTACCATATTGGACAGTGAAGATTAAAGTTGAGTAGAGGTGGGTGGGATGTACAATGGGCTTAACCATGAAAACAACTGAGGTCATATTTGCAAGCTTATTTGTGAGGAGTCCTGCTTCCACTTCCCCAATTATGTCTGAAGTGCCTGGCAGGAGAGTATCCCATAGTATCCTAAGTGAGTATAAATTGCGTGGCTGCCATTCCAACAGTGTTGCAGCCTTCCTCCAGGTAATCCTTCTACTCCACTGCACTGCTTCTCATAACCAGCTCTTTTGGAAGGAGTTCCCCTAGCAGAGCGCTTAGCCTCCTGTGATGTAGGTCTTTCATTTTATGTGCATCCCTCTCCTTTCTTTGACCTCTTGGAAGGGGTAATGAATCAAGAGAGGCTCACATAACCTCACATCTAGCTCCCACTTGCTCAGCTGAACCATTCTGCCAGTTTCCTCTCCCTCATAGTGACTTTCTCTCCAAGGTCCCACAGCCTCTCCCTCAGTCTAGCTACATCAGGACTTACCACCAACCACTTCAGTTCCTCAGACAGATGTGAACCCCACATCTGGGCTGAATTCATATTCTTTTCTCAGCCCCGTGCAAATCAGGGTATGTGACCAGGCATCTGTTTCAATGTCCCCAGATATTTCCTAAGTTTTAAGAAACTCCTGAGCTGTCAGTTTGAGTTAAGGGGGGCTAATCTCCCCAGAGCACAAAAGGGACCTCTAGGGAACAGGGCAGTCCAACTCCACAGGGTCTGGACCCAGCCTGAGTGCCCTATTACATACTATGTTCATAGAACTTAAGGAATCATTGATTATAAAATGCACTATTACTGGATGTAACCCTAAGAAATAAAACCACCCCAAATGGAAGTCTACTATGAGACCCCAGATAAAACTGAGACACTAAAGGCCTCAGTTTATGGGTAAATGAGAATATACAGAAAAGAGATAGCAAGAAAAAGACAAGCAGAGTAGGACAGCAAGAGAAGCTTCAGCCAGAGCCTGAAGCTTACACAATTTGGAGCCATCTTTAGGAAAGGAATAAAGAATATCTTTTTCTTGCAAATTTTACAAAAACAGATGAACATGTGAAGCTGTGACTCAGGCCCCTTGTAGGGCCTTGGAAGAGCAACACAAGTGATGGGCCTTGAAGTTTTAGTTTCGTTGGCTTCAGGTAGATCCGTTTCTGCCCCCAAGGGACTGGTAGAAGCAAACAGAAATCCTCTGTGAATGAATTCAATTTCAATCCAATTGGAAAGCAGTAACACATCATCAACTGTTATCATATATTGATTTCAGAGATGTTAAAGTGTGAAACAATGTGCTTCCTAGGACCAATGAAATATGGTACTTATAAAGGAAAGTGGTAATGTAAATTTTGGCTCTGGTTTGGCTTAAACAATAACAACGACAACCATGACGATGATGATGATGATGATGATGGCTATCATTTATCAAGCTCCTTCAGTGTGCCAGCCTTCTTATAATGCTTTTCTCTGCCCCCCATGAGAGTTTAGTGCCACCACCAAAGACTTGAAGATGCAGGGTGGTGGTTCCTACCTTATGCCCAGCTAACTCACCTGGATGGTCAGCGCACAGTCAGGTGGGTCAGGGAGAATGATCACAGAGTAAGCAAATGGTGAGGGGAATCACAGCAAGATTGCAGGGGTGGTATTTTCACTGGAGCAAATCCACATAGCCCTGGCACCTGGTGTGCCTCTATTGACCCGGAAAATGCTTTTATCCCCATCCTCTCCTGTCCCTCCCAGCAGGGACAAAGGTATACATTTCCTGTCTTGCCTCCGGCCATGTCTGCTCCCCTGCACTTGGTCATACTGTATTCTAGAAGGACCCAAGAACACCAAGCTGATCCATTACATGTTTTCATGATGCTAATTGGTGGGCCCAAGGAGCTAGCATTTGGTGCCTCAGTAAGGTACCTTCATGCCAGATGGGGGAGATAAACCCTAAGAACATGGGTGAAGCCTCTGAGGGTCCAGTGGTCTGGGGTTGTTGGGATAGACCTTCTAAAGTGAGACACATGCTGTACTTTACACACCAGCCACCACAAGGAAAGGGGCGCAAAGCTAGATTTCCAGAAGCAACACAAAGTGTATTTGTCTGTAAACTAAACTCAGTAACCCATAAGGCTACAACGTTTGGGATTTGAAGATTTTTTTTCTTTTACTTATTATTTTGACATAATTTCAGACACAGAAGAGTTGAAAGAATACATTTCAAAGAATTCCTATATACCCTTCACTCAGATTCCACGAATATTAACGTTCTAGATAGATGATGACAGATAGATGATTGATGGATAGATAGATGGATAGATAGATAGATATAGATAGATAGAAAGATAGATAGATAACCACCCTAAAATTCTTAATGCAGTATTAAGCTTTATGAACTTCAGACATATATATGCTACAACTTACAAAAAATTATTTTAAAGTTAAGGTATTAAAATTTCTTGTATACTTATCTAGCTCTAGAAATTTTGACTGGCAAACACTGAGACAAAAACTTTAAATTTGGGATTTATTATTTAAAATTTCTAAAGTTAGGTAATAATTTCTAATTAGTAGACTATTTTTTATAACGGTTTTAGGTTTACGGAAAAATTGAGCAGATTGTACAGAGAGTTCCTGTATACTCTCTCTCCCACACAGAGTGTTCTCTATTATTAACATCTTGCATTAGTGCAGTACCTTTGTTACAATTGGTGAACCAATATTAATACATTATTATTAACTAAAGTCCATAATTTACATTAGGGTTTGCTCTTTGTGTTGTACATTCTTTGGGTTTTGATAAATGTATCCACCATAACAGTATCATACAGAATAGTGTCACTTTCCTAAAGATCCTCTGTGCTGTACCTATTCATCCTTTCCCCCTCCTGGCACCCCTGGCAACTACTGATCTTTTTACTGTCCCTATAGTTTTGCTTTTTCCCGAATGTCATATAGTAGGAATCATACAGCATGTAGCCTTTTCAGATTGCTTTCTTTCACTTAGCACTATGAATTTAAAGTTCCTGCATGTTTTTTCATGGCTTGATAGCTCATTTCTTTTTATTACTGAATACTATTCCACTGTATGGATGAAATATGGTACACCAATTTGTTTATCCATTCATCTATTGAAGGAAATCTTGGTTGCTTTCAATTTGGGGCAATTATGAATAAAGCTGCTACAGACATCTGTGTACAGACTCTGTGTGGACATAAGTTTTCAACTCATTTGGTTGGAATATTATGTATTACTTTATAATACATGTTTTGGTTTTATATAGTATCAGTTCTCTATACTAGAAAACATGCATTTGTTAGCACAGCTACACCCTTTCTCTTTTTCTTTCTCTTTCCCTCTTAGTTTTTTTTGTTTGTTTGTTTGTTTTGTTTTGTTTTTTTTTTGGCTCACGTCATTTTTACTTAATCAAGGTTTGTAGTATTCACATTCTTTTCTGAAACTATAATTCCTTTTGTTGTCCAGCCTTGGTCTGTCTATATTTAAATGAACTATGATTACTTTAACCACAGCTTTGTCATTCTTGGATTCTTTATTGTGTTTCATCTCTTGGTTAAATAGATTTATCTTTAATGAATTTTCCAAGAAGTGCTGATGGCTGATGGGAACTTGACTTCCTGACTTACTTCATGTTTGAGCATGTCTGACTGATTCTGTTACATTCGGGTAAGAATTGACTAGGTACAGTGTTTCTGGGTCACACTTTGTTTCCCTCAGAACTCGGCTGACTTTACTTCTTAGTCTTTGGCTTTTGGACTTTTAAAGTCTAAGGCCAGCCTAACTCCTACCTCTTCTTCCTGGACACCTGAATAATTTTCCTCCACTTTTTCAAGTTCTTAAATAAATCAGAATGTAGATCTGCTTTAATCACCATCAGTCTTAATCAGTTTTTCCAAGTATGTGATATGCCCTTTCTGCCTAAAAATTTTATTCTTCTTTCATTCCAAGGCAACTTTTTTGTATTACATCTCTGAATATTTTTTCTGTTCCATCTGTGAGAGTCTCTACTTCAAAGCCATCAAAGGGTCATCTTTGCCCTCTTCATTTCTATCATCTCCTGTCTAATTTAAAAGAATTTTTTCTCCTTTTCTCTGCATTCATTCTGATTATCTCAAGACTCCCCACCAAAATTTGACTTGCAGCTACATCTATTCATAACTATATTGGGCTTATTTATTACATATTAATAGTATTAACTTTTATTTAGCTCTGCAATATCCTCTTCAACCCATTCTGCTGTCTTGTTGATTATCTCATAGATATTATCATATTAAATTAAGAATCTACATGTTCTTTTAGTACAAAGCACTTATGGAGAATACGCCCCAGGTTAAGGGTGATATTTTCTTCCATGCTGGTATCTTTCTATATTGTTTATATTTGAATCATTTATTCAACATAGATTTGAGTACCTACCACTGCAAGACAGGGTTTTGGTCTCTGGCAATACCACAAAACAGAAAAAGTTCTTGCTTTCGTGGTACTTTTGTTGTGTGGGCATGTTTGTGTGTGTACATAGAGTGTGTCTGTGTATTTGGGTTTGCTATGATATGTTTACATAATAACTATATCATTTTTTTGCCATTTTACTGATAGTTAATCTGGGCTGTGCTACCCAGATCTTTCATTTCTCTAATGAAGTGAGATTGAATTTACCTTGACATTTATTGTTTTCCTGTTCTCTGGAACCAGTTTGAATTCCCCTCAGGGCTTCAGATTAAATTATCCATGTTGATTTTAATCTACTTTTCTGTAGCCTGAGGATAAAATTGTTGTGATTAAATTTATGGGCTTCAACCTTACAAATGGGAATTCAGTTTGTTGTCATAACAAACTTTTCTTTATAAACTTAATTACTAATTATATAACTACATTTTCAAACAGTTGGAAAAGAATAAAGCCACCTCTATATGATTCTATTGGACAACAATTTATATATTTTTTATTTGTTTGTTTGTTTTAGTAACTGGACCATTACCTAAAAATGAAAAAGCTGAGGAACCAATAGAAGGAGCCCACGGTCTCCATGGTAACCTATAAGAACATGCATTATATGACTCTGAAAACCCCTTATTGACTATTTGGGAGCAAACCACTAAGCTTTTTCCCAAACGACTAAGCAATCCTGAAGGTATTCCATATCTTGGTTGTATTTCATCACAAAAATAACCATATGCATAATTATGATCCATGTGCAAGTGTAATTTTATTTCTGTCCAAACTAAATACAGCTTCCACGTTCTCCTTTGTCTTCCTCTCAGTCAAGAATCACATTGATTTCTTGGGTGGAATGGGAAGGAATGGTGTCAAGTATCAGAAATGAAATATGTCCTCTCTAGGTTGTCTCCAAAACCAAAGAAGAAGGCAAGAGGCGGGACCTTTGGCAAATTCAACAAACACAAAATTACCTTAAAGTATTCACAAAGAAACTTTTCAAGGACTGACTCTCAAAGGAACCAAATACAGAATGATAATACCAACTCAGACTAAAGAACACTCTTGCCTCCAATCATTAAATGTATCTCTGAGTTTCCTGGCAGCCAGAACAAAAAGGAAAATAAAATAGGTGTCATACTCCTTTTTGCCTTATAAATGAATGTTTTGCAGATTATTGCAAGACTCCAAATTTTTCCCATCTTTGCAGTCTGAAAGGACAATTTTTACATGGATCTTTATGTATAGGATCATGAACAGTGGAATAGACAACATTCTCAAAATGTACAGAGAGACCTACTTATGTCTTCTATGATTCCAGATATGAAGACAATAAAGAAAGATGTAGTTTTATAAAGTCAGTGCCACAAAAGGAATTCTTCGAAGTCCTGTCTAGATTAATGTATCCCTTGTGCGGCTTTCTTCTTACTCAATGTTCTATTTTCCACTGCTCCTGCCTTTGCGCACTTTCTGTGATTCTGTTTCTCTCTTGGGCATGAAAGCCTCATCTGTTACAAGCCATTGTTCAACAAACCATTCTGACAGCCAGAAGAGAATGAGTAAGCTGTTGTCTGAAGCAGGTCATGGTGAAAGCAGGAAGCAGGAACCAGGAACCATTCTTCCACTGACGCTCTCTCACCTCTGCACGGCCCTTATATCTGCCACCCGTGGTGGGATCTCACTAATCTCTGGGCTTACAACTTCCCACTGCCATATCCCTGTCTAGGCTCACCTCTCAAATATTGCCACAGCTTTAAGATTACCTCCTCTCTCTTTGTTTTTTTAACTTAGTTTATTTTTATTGAGGTATAGCTGATTTACAATGCTGTGTTAGTTTCAGGTGTACAGCAAAGTGATTCAGTTATACATATATATATATTTTTTCAGATTATTTTCCCTTATAGGTTATTACAAAATATTGAATATAGTCCCCTGCACTATGCAGTAGGTCCTTGTTGGAGATTACCTCCTCTCTTTATTTTCTATCAAAACCTCTCTGTCCTCAGGGCTGAGTGAAGCATCAAAAGGAAATTATGTATATCAATCCAGGTTCAATCAGGGAAGCAGAACTGCAGTGAGCTCTGGGATAACGGATTTGGAATTAGACCTTTTACAATGATGGGAGGAGCTTGGAAGTGGAGGTCAGAAAGGAGGAGTGAGATGAGAGAGTCGCCAGCCTGTCAATCAAAGAAGTACATCCGCTGTTGAAGTGGGATGCGAAGGGGAAGCTGATGGAGAAGCATGTACGAAGCTGTGCCTGTGTGGGCTGTGGGTCCACAGCATCTGGTGATGGGCCTGGGGCTGCCAGTGGTCATCAGGGACAGCACTTGGGTAGAAGAGCTGGTCTCAGAGCTCAGGAGGGCCAGGGCGAGCCGGAACGCGCTGACACCTCTTCACCTGTCACTGCCTCTAACCATGATGACATCCAAAAGTAATGCCTTCTGCTTCTCTTCCACCTCCCGAATTTGGTGCAGGTTCCTCTTTTGGCCAACTCTAACCTGAAACCATACAGGAAAGGGGATTCTGGAAACATAGTTCCCAGTTAACCAAGTTGACGACAATAGAACAATCCAGCATAGTATGTTTAGGTTAATTCATACAGAGTTGCAAATGCCTGATAGTCTCTGTGAACGCCTCTGAGAAAGATACTTTCCAGTGAAGCTTTCAGGGATCTCAGACACTGGCAGGCCAGTGGCGAACATCCTGGGTGCGGGGTGGGGGTGGGGGATAAGATAGCTCCCTGCTGCCCTCGTTACATTCTCCAGGGCTTTGCAACCTCTCCATCAACAAACCCCTGATCAGATACGACAGTAAACGTAGACTCAGGAGGACTGGGATCGTATCCCAAAGAAACCCACTACAAACTCACGATTTATTTAAAGTCGTCTCTTTTATCTCTATTATTCCTGCAAATCCTGTGTCTTACTTTGCTAGTTTCAGTATCAAAATAAATTTTAAGTTGCTTATTGGATACATGTCTTAATTTTTTTCTCCTCTAACCATTCCCTTACATGCAAGAAGATGCACGCATTCATCCTGTGGCTTCAAAAGCCCCGAACACACCACCATATAACCCCTGGGAAGTGCACACCCAAAACTGAGGAACATAGGCTTTCCCTTGAAAAGTGGCTCAGCTAATCAGCCACTTCCCTGCTTCAAACGTCCAAAGACTCCTGACCGCTCTCAGGATCAAGCCCAACCTCCCTAGCCCAGCATTCAAGGCCTCCATGATCTGGGATCACCCGCTTCTCCTGCCTCTCAGCACCCACTCCTACCTCCTGAAGACTCCCTTCCAGCACTTTCCTCAGGGTCCCTGACCACCCTGTGCTCCTGCTGCTTCCGCACCCTTCCCCACGCTGTTTCCTTTCCTCTGCCCCACTTCTTTGCCTGAAGAAATCTTCCTCAAGCCCCAAGACCCCACTCATATGCCTGTCACACCCCTGAGGCGTCCCCCCTCCATCTTCGTTTACACCATTAGTGTCGTGGCTTCCACTCCATCACCTGTTAGCATTTTGTCTGGCTTCCCAGGTGGGCTGTGAGTGCCTCAAGGCAGACACTGTCAGAAGCCTACCCAACAGCCACGCCCCTCTTCCTCCTTGCAAACAGAAGACCAATCATATTTGGAGACATCACGATTAGGCTAAACCAGTCATGGCAATCCCACAGTCCTCTGCCAGTGAGGGATGTAAGCTTGGGCACGTGGCTCATTTCTGGTCATTAGGGTGTAGAGATGCCAGACCATGTGCTCGCTCTCTCTCTCTCTCTCTCTCTCTCTTTCTCTCTATCTCTCCCATGTAGGACACAGCAAGAAGGCAGCCATCTGCCTGCCAGGAAGAGAACTCTCAACAGAAACTGAACCCTGCCAAACCTTGACCTTGGACATTCACTCTTCAGAACTATGAGAAAATGAATTTCTGTTGGTTAAGCCAACAAGTCTATGGCATTTTGTTATAGCAACCCCAGCTGCTAGTTGATAATGCTTAAATAGCTGAGATTTGCTAAGTGCTTGCCATATGCTAGACACCAGTCTAAGTATTTTTAAAGCACCAATTCATGTAATATTCACAACTTTCCAGTGAAGTAGGTACACTTACGATCTTATCCACCATACAGATAAGAATCTGAGGCACAGAAAGGCAGAGTACTTGGCCCTAAATCATGAAGCTGACAAGTAGCAGACCTGGGATTTGAACAGAGGTCTTCTGGCTCCGCATTCACACTCTCAACCTCCATAGTGTTCTATCGCTTCTCAAGGGCTGGCCTTATCTGACTCCTCTTACAATTCTCCAAGACCAGCACAGCGCCTGACCCTTGGTAAGGCATTTATTGAGTGCTGCTGTTCTAGGCAATCTGCCAAGCTTTGTCAACAACCATCAATTTCAGCCTCACAACAAGCCTATCCGCATGGAGGCTGAGAGTCCTGTTTGCCCAGGGCTGAGGGGGTTCATGGGATGCAGGACTTTCTATTTAAAACTGGGACGGATTGGTCACCTTACCTATTAGGTCAGTTCAGGGCTGTGTTATGACTTTCTTTGGCCCAGGAACTTTTGCTTTCGAGGGACCCTCCCACCGTAGTAGATTTTAGTGGGCCCTAAAAACTTCATTTTTTTATGATATGAGAAAAAAATGTAAAATGTTTTCTTCAACCCTGAAGGGTCATTTTCTTCCTTCTGATTTTAAAAGAAACCAAACATTTTAGTAGGCTCCTAAAAATACCATGTGTCCCAGTCATCGTGCCCACATCCTCCCAGGACTAACAATGTGTCGGCCCTGAGTCATATTCTGCCCTAATTCCCATTTCACAGAGAGTTTAAGTAATTGCCCAATAATCGTACATCTAGAAAAGTGATGGAGCCAGGATTGGGATCATTCTGTCTAACTCCAGAGCCTGTGCTTTTCACTGCTCTATCAGTGTTTTCAAACATTTTCATTGGTGACTCCCAATAAGAAATGTTTTACAGCACAGTGCAGTACTCACACTCACACACACACACACACACACATACACAAACACAGAGGAATCAAAAGGTGCATGTAACAATATTTACCCTTACTGCACATAATTCGTGCTGATGTATTCTATTCTATTTTATTTGGTTCTATTTCATTTTTTTAAAGGCCAATTGCAGCCCACCAGAGTTCATGACTCATCCATATGTTGTGACCCACAGCTTGAAAAACCCTGCACTCCACTCTAATACCATTAATAAATATTTGTAGAAAGAATGTCTTGGATGTAGAGACAGAATAGGGACATCACCCAACATAAATATTTTCAGCCAAATAACCATCAGTTTCATCTGTCTCTGTAACAACTGAAATAACATGAAAAGGAAACATGTGCTATTTTAGAAACACAATGCCAGTGGCTGAACATTTTAAAGTATCTGCTTCCTAGAAAGAATGTGGTGAGAGCTTTGATTTTACATGGCTTTGTCTTGAATAAGTGTTAACTCTCAGCATTCCATTCTTAAGACAGGGCATGAAAATGTGCTTCCCAAAACTCATGAATCCAGGGGCTAAAATGAGAGAGCTCACTCTCTTGTGTCTGTGTATGCCTGTTTCCTCCTTGATTCATCAAACATGAGCCTTTCACCAGTTTCCTTAACTGTGTGCTAGGGGGAAATGTGAATTTCAAGCTGGCTAGCTGGATAAATAATGGTTACTAAACTAGACCAAAAATAAAGATGAGGCCATGTAAATAAGCTATTGGGCTAGTTTTCAATCATTCTGAAGCCTGTAGGACTTCTGAACCCCTAAACAAAGATGTTAATACTACTGGTATTAATTAGAAATCCTCAAGTGACACTGAGGGGCTGGTGCTCCTGTCCTTCTATATTTGGGGACTCTTCTTGATAATGAAGAACCTTCATTCACTAGGACCCTCTGATATCTAGCTGTACACTCAATGTCCAGACTGGCCCTGGGTACCAAATAGCGGCTGGTCGCTGATGGATGGACAAAGGCCTACATGAAGGAGTGCATGAGTGTTAGCACAACCTCAAATTAAGGAAGTTCAGAGCAAGGACCTATAAAACCCAATCTCTCAGAGTGGGGGTGGTGAGGCAAGAAGGATCCTCGTGGAAGGCAGGTAGAGGGCGTAGGTTCTGTCAGTCTTGGTGTCGAGCCTGCAGTATGATAGTAGCAAAGCCTTCACTTTTCTGACCCTTAGTTTCCTCAACAGTAAATTGAGGTGTCTCCACGCAATGACATTAAATGTTCCTTTCAGCTTTCAAATTTCAGACTTTCCAGATCTGAACACTGAAGGTCCTAGCTTGGAAAATTTGACATTAGAAAGAGGTCCTCATGCCCAAAGAGATGGGGACCTATACTCACATCTTCATTGGATGGCACTGCTTTCCTGGGGCTGGGCTTCAGTGATTTGTCAGCTAACCAAGGAGAAGCCCCAACATGCCCTGTACCCTTTAATGTTCCTAATTATAGGTACAATTGGGCCAGGCATTGGGCTAAATTCTTCTTGTGCATGATCTTATTTTGTCCTCACAGCAGCCTGTGAAGTAAGGACCTCTATGCTATAGACTCCCACCTAGGGAGATTTCATCTTCTCTTTTTGCTGCTCTTTTCCTACCCCCAGCTTTCAAGATCCTGACCCCCTGAATTCACGTACACTTCCTCCTTCTTGGTTACAGTGACTATGGAATTCTCACGAGATTCTATTACTTAATCCTCTGGTATTTGTTATGCAAGCTTTACTATGTAGTTCTTTGTGTTCAGTTATTCTTGTTGGTTTGGGAATTTGACCTGTGGTATTTGCTCCTCTTCATAGCATATGCTGCCAGTTTTCTTGAATGATTTTAAAATTAGAAGCCTTAATGGATTCCTCACCTTTGCACCTTGTCGGAGAGGCTTTCTGCAGCGTCAGTGTGGCTCAACTCACCCCTCCCTGAGAACCACCTGACCCACCTTCAGGAAGGGGACTTGGCAGCCATTTTGTCACCAGTGACCTGCCCATCCCTGACCATAGCTGACTGGGTCAAGGATGGACACCTGACTGAAGATCAGTCAGTCTTCTCCCAAAAATGTAAATTGCGCCTAAAACAAGTGAGTCCATTTCTGTTGGTTGCTTGACTGAAAGATGGGCCAGCTCAGGAGCTGTGGGTGGGCAGAGAAACCTAGAAGGCTGGTCTACTGAGGGGAAGACAGGAAGCAGACGTTCAGAGAGGAGGAGAGACAGAGAACTCCCGGCTTTGGAGACTGAGGAAGATCTCTGCCTTGGCTCTCAGAGTGTACAGGGCTCCTGTTCAAGGCCTGGGCAGACTCTGTTTCCTGTGGGTCTCACGAAAGACCTGTATGCTCTAGAAAACTTACACGTTTTGTTTTAACCTAGCTTCAATTTGACCAAGACCTACATTACTGTCCTGCCCACCAGCCCACCAGTTATCCTTTAACACTAGGCACAAACATCCTCTGCTCTGAAATGCCTTCCCTGACCCTTCCTCAGAGTGACCATTCCTGCTTAGGATTCCTGTACTACCATAGTCCCCCTAAACACTGCCACAGTCACCCTATATACCACCACAGTCCATCTGTACACTGCCACAGTCCCCCTGTGTACAACCACAGTCCCACTCTATACTACCACAATCCCCTGAATATTACCCCAGTCCCCCTGTATACAACCACAGTCCCCCTGTACACTACCACAGACCCCTTGTATACAACAACAGGCCCACTGTATACTACCACCGTCCCCCGGTATACTACCACAGTCTCACTGTATACAACCACAGTCTCCCTGTACACTACCACAGGACCCCTATATACTACCACAGGCCCCCTGTATACTACCACAGGCCCCCTGTACACTATCACAGGCCCCCTGTACACTACCACAGTACCCTTGTGTACAACCAGTCTCCCTGTACACTATCACAGTCCCCCTGTATACTATCACATGCCCCCTGTATACTATCACAGTCCCCCTCTATACTATCACAGTCCCCCTGTATACTACCACAGTCCCCCTGTATACTACCACAGACCCCCTGTACACTACCGCAGACCCCATGTATACAACCACAGTCCCCCTGTATATTACCACAGTCCCCCTGTGTACAACCACAGTCCCCCTGTATACTGTGACTTGCTCTGGCCAATGGGATGTTAGCAGATGTGAAATTAGTAGGGATTTGAAGTGTGCCAGTGGGGTGAGTCCCCTGTGTTTCTCTCATCATCGTGAGAACACGCTGGAACTAGCCTGCTGATCCCAGGGGCAGGATGGAGACATACGGACCACAGTCACCCCAACTGACCTGAAAACACTTAAGTGAGAACTCATGTTAACTGTGTGTGTACTGAGAATTTGAGATTACTTGTTACCCAGCAGTAACTGACTAACAGGGGGTTGACTGAGATTATTACATGACATGAGGAAATATTCCCAATAAATTACATAATGGCAAAAGAAGATTACTAAATAATTCATACAGTAAGATCTTATTTTGTATTTTAAATAAATTTGTGTATGTGTTTGTGTCCCTGAAAAAATATAAACCAAAATGTTAGTCAGTGGTTATCACTGATAGGTGGTAATATTTATTTTTTTAATTTTTTTTAAATTTATTTATTTATTTATTTATTTTTTGCGGTACACGGGCCTCTCACTGTTGTGGCCTCTCCCGTTGCAGAGCACAGGCTCCGGACGCACAGGCTCAGCAGCCATGGCTCATGGGCCCAGCCGCTCCGCGGCATGTGGGATCTTCCCGGACCGGGGCACGAACCCATGTCCCCTGCATCAGCAGGCTGACTCTCAACCACTGCGCCACCAGGGAAGCCCGGTAATTTTTATTTTGTATGTGTTTTTTTCTATGCTTTAAGTAAACTAAATGACCACTTTTAGATTTTGTATTTAGAGTGTGAAACATTACTTGAGAAGATATCTAAGCGGATGGAGAGGTGAATGGTAGCTGGGTAGATGGAAGCAGTCCCTCCCTGGTGCCTGTTCTCTCATCCCAGACTTTGGTCTGGATTCTTCTGTGGTAACAAAACACACACTGCAGTGGGGCCACACAGAATGTCTGTGACTGTAGGAGTCTGAAAAATGATTTGTAAGATAGCCTTTCAAGACAACTTGTTAAGATTCTTCGAGGCCCTCTGAAAGAATCCTGCAGGGCTTGGAACATCGTGTTTAAATGCATTTGGACACATGCCAGGTCAGGGTGAAATTAGAGGTTAGCTTTTAGTTTAAGAACAAAACAAGAGAAGGCCTGAGGAACAAGTTGAAATATCTGCTCTGCTTGCAAAAATTACTTCATTTTAGGGCACGCTGTCCCACACCACTGCATTGGCCTTCCCAGGGTGATCAGCCCTGGTAGGTGGCACCGGGGTGTACGGGGCACAGACTCTCCAGCCAGAGCAGGACAAACTGTGCAGCCTTGGCTCCATCTCACTTTGGATTCAGAATCCACACTGGCTTCCAGGCCTTGGTAGGAAGCCACCACAGTGGCTTCCCGGCCTTGGTAGGAGAGACTGCTGGTATTTTCTTTTCTGATCTTTTTTTTAAATCAGCTTTGTTGAAATATAATTTAGAGCCAGTAAAATCCATCCATTTAAAATGAACAGTTCAATGAGTTTTGACAAATGTACACACTCTTGTAACCAAGATATAGAACTTGTAATATATATATATATATCTTGTAATCAAGATATAGAACTTCACCATCACCTTTTCAGGTTCCTGCAGGTCCCTTTGTAGTCAATCCCAACCCCCATTCCCAGCCTCAGGCAACCACTGATGCGCTTCCTGACTGTACATTAGGTTTGCCTCTTCTAAAATGTGACAGAAATGAAATCATACAGCATGCACCCTTTTGTGTCTGGCTTCTTTTGCTCAGTATAATGTCTATGAGATTCATCCAAGTTGTGTTTGCCAATATTTCTTTTCTTTTTGTTGCTTAAGAGTATTCCATTGTAAAAAGGAATGAAATTGAGTCATTTGTAGAGACGTGGATGGATCTAGAGACTGTCATACAGGGTGAAGTAAGTCAGAAAGAGAAAAACAAATATCGTATATTAACGCATATATGTGGAACCTAGAAAATGGTACAGATGAACTGGTTTGCAGGGCAGAAATTGAGACACAGATGCAGAGAACAAACGTGTGGATACCAAGAGGGGAAAGCAGTGGGGGGCGTGGGTGGTGATGTGATGAATTGGGAGACTGGGATTGACATATATACACTAATATGTATAAAATGGCTGACTAATAAGAACCTGCTCTATAAAAAAATAAATTAAATTAAATTTAAAAAAAGAGTATTCCATTGTATGGATGAACCACAATTTCTTTATTCATTCACCTTTTGATGGACATTTGGGTGGTTTCTAGTTTGGGGCTATCATAAGTAAAAGTTTTCTTTTCTTTCCTTTTTTGAGTTTTAACTGTACTTATTCAATAGCTGCTATGGGACTCACTAGCTACGGAATGAATAATTTTCCCTGAAGCTTGTTTTTGCACTAAGAAAAAATATCTGTGATCAAACAAGTTGATAGTTCATTATATCATTCAACCAAGCTCTCATTCAGTAAGCCATTTATCCAGTAAGCGTTCACCTGTCACCTACTATTACTACCAGTAATAATTTAGTAATATTCTTTATTGAGTGCTTAATAAATATTAAGGTCACCATGCCTCCAATGTTACTGGATCATCACATTCATTTCTCACAACAGTTCTGTAGGGTAGCTGTGACCGGTCTTGGATTAAGGTGCTTCTTAAACCATAAAGTGCCATGCAAATAAAGTTGCATTTTTTAAACAAAAGAATTTTCTATATAACTTAGGTTTTTCATTTATTTATTGGCCTGCCCTCCTCTCTCTCTCTCACTCCACTTGCTATGAACTGATGTGGTTTTATGACATCTCTTCTTTAATCAGGACCAAATGGTCTGTGACATTGCTCAGGCCTTTATGTTTATTGGCCGACACTGAGAGGACGACATTACACTCCCTACATCCCTGGTGTCAGAGCTGGATTGGTATTCACTCTGGATGCACACGGAACACTTCATCTTCCAGACACACGACTGAGCCAAGGTGCCATATAAGTCAAATAAATAAGTAAAGAGCTGGAAAGCCAAGGGCAGTTCTGTCCTTATGTGGCACACGGAAATTCAGTGAACTTTCTGAGTTCCTACTGAATGCTAACACGCACCAGCAACTTTGGAAAAAGAAAGAAAAATGAAGAGGAGGCAGAGAAAGCCTCTCTTAACTCTTGAAGAGTTTACTTAATGTGAGAGCCAAGAATAAGCTGAAAGAATAGTTATCAAGAAAGTATAAATGAGGGGAGAAAGCTAGCTTATCTTGAGCTTCTACCATCTGCCAAGGAATGTGTTAATCCGGTGGTTCTGAACATGGCAGGTCCTCAGGATCCCCTAGGAGACTTGTGAAAATGTAGATTGCTGGGCCCCACCCCAGAATTTCTGATTCAGTAGTTCTGGAGTTGAGGTCAAGAATTCACATTTCTAACAAGTTTCCAAGTGCTACTGATGCTGCTGGTCCAGGGACCACACTTTGAGATCCACTCAGAGTTGATAATATGTGCTAGACCCATATATTGTCTCATTGAAGCACCCCAAGAGCACTATGAAGTAGGTCTCATTGTCCCCATTTTGTCCATGAGGAAAGTGGAGCTCAGAGAAATTCCACAATTTACCCTGGGTCCATAGCTAGTGAGTGGCAAAGGAAAACTTTGAATTTAGGTCTGTCTTACTCTAAAACCCATGGTTTTCTCACTATTTCAAACTTCCCCCAGACTCTTCCTGGAAAAGCAGACCTAGAATATTATCTGAGCCGGTCAATGTTGTCAGAATCTCCAGTGTTTGAGAATAAACAGGCACAGTGACATCACTTACCATCACATGCTACCAAAATAATAGGGTAGTAAACTGAATGGTTTGGAAATGATCCATAATGTAGGAATCAATGACCTTGAACAAAACTACCTACGTCTAAAAACAAAACAAAACAGACTACCTGCTTCTTTGAAGCAACTCAGAATGCAAAAAACCAAGGTGACCCATCACCCCTGCTTCCTCCTTTCATAAAGACAGAGCCTGGTTACAAATCAGATTTTCATCTGTCTCCCTTCTGCTTCCCATAAGCCTCCTGCTGCATTAATTCAGCATAAGGAATAAATCTATAAAACGTGTAAAAGCAAAAACCTCTAACATAAGTAGATTCTCTCATGTGAACAAAGAAATTCTGTCTTCCTGTTGAATTTTTGTCTTCTAAAAGACTTTAATTCAGGGACTTCCCTGGCAGTCCAGTGGTTAAGACTCCACGCTTCCAATGCAGGGGGCACGGGTTCGATCCCGGGTCGGGGAACTAAGATCCCACATGGTGCAGCCAAAAAAAAAAAAAAGACTTTAATTCAGACACAAATTACCAATTTAAGAAATGAGAGAGAAGACATCACTATAGATTCTACAAAGATTAAAAGGGTAAGAGACATTTGGGACTTCCCTGGTGGTGCAGTGGTTAAGAATCCGCCTGCGAATGCAGGGAACACGAGTTTGAACCCTGGTCCTGGAAGACCCCACATGCCGCAAAGCAACTAAGTCCATGCGTCACAACTACTGAGCCTGCGCTCTAGAGCCTGCGAGCCACAACTACTGAAGCCCGCGCGCCTAGAGCCCGTGCTCCGCAACAAGAGGAGCCACCGCAGTGAGAAGCACCCGCACTGCAACGAAGAGTAGCCCCCGCTCACCACAACTAGAGAAAGCCTGCGTGCAGCAATGAAGGCCCAATGCAGCCAAAAATAAATAAATAAATAAATAAATAAATAAATAAATAAATTTATTTTTAAAAAAAGGATTAGAGACATTTATGACCAACTTAACTTTATGTCAATATATTTGACAACTTAGATGAAATGGACGAATTCCTTGAAAGACACAAACTACCAAAGCTCACTGAAGAACAGACAGATAACCTGCATATCATACCTATTAAAGAAATTGAATTTATAGTTTAAAACTTTTCCACAAAGAAAACTCCAGGTCCAGATGGCTTTACAGGTAAATTCTACCAGATAATGTAAGGAAGAAATAATATGAATTCTATACAAATTATTTTCAAAAACTGAAGAGGAGGGATTATTTCCCAACTAACTATGAAGTTAAAATTACACTGAAATTCAAAGACTTTACTTCAAGACCAAATACTGCACTTAATATTAAGGGGAGAAAAAAATATCACAATTTTGGTAATAGCAGGCAAATGGAATCCTCAGTCTCATAAAAGCTCCAGGAAGTAAGCAGTTTCATTTGTGTCCCTGCTTCGCAGATAAGGAAATAGGTTGGGGAAACTTTGACCTACACATCTCCCCTCTGGGGGTAGGCAGAGTAAGGAGAACACCCAAAATAAGGTGTTTCACAATTTCCTTGTGGATGAGGTCAGAAAAAGTTTGAAGTCACTAGAGAACAGAAAAGATGGTCCTTAGAGAAGGACTCCGGAGATGGCAGTTCACTTCATGGGAAGTTTTTTTGTTTTTTTTTTCTGGCTGCGCCACGCAGCTTACAGGACCTTAGTTCCCAGATCAGGGATCAAACCCGGGCCCCCTGCTGTGGAAGAGCGCAGAGTCCTAACCACTGGGCCGCCAGGGAATTTCCTAAGCTTTTTATTATAGAGAATTTCAAACTTATCTAAAGGAGTTAGAATATAATGAAGTACCATACCACTTACCCAGCCCCAAACGACAACCATCAACCAGTCTGTGCGTCCAGACCTCTATCCATTTCCTCCGTCACATACAGTAGTCCCCCTTGTCTGCGGGGGATACAAGACCCCCCGTGGACGCCTGAAACTGTGGACAGTACTGAGCCCTATATATATGATGCTCTTTCCTATACATATATACCTAAGACACAGTTTAATTTATAAATTAGGCACTGCAAGAGATTAACAGCAATAATCAACAATAAAATAAAACAATTACAACAGTATACTGGAATAAAAGTTCTGTAAATGTGGTCCCTATAAAATGAGGGTCACTTGAATATGAGAACTGCACTACCGTGGCAGTCGACCTGATAACCTAGACGGTTACTAAGTGGCTAATGGGCAGATACGCTGGACAAAGGGATAATTTACATCCCAGGCAGGATGGAGTGAGGTGGTGTGAGATTTCATCACGCTACTCAGAATGCTGTGCAATTTAAAATTTATGAATTATTTCTAGAATTTTCCATTTAATATTTTTGAACCAGAGCTGACCACAGGTAACGGAAACGGGGCAGAAAGCAAAACCGCGATGGGGGCGGGGGGGCAGCTACTGTGTTATTTTGAAGCAAATCTCACCCATAGGATCCTTTTACCCATAAATATTTCAGTATATATCTCTAAAACAGAGCCTCTTAACCTCAGCACTATTAACATTGTAAGCCAAATAATTCTTTGTTGCGAGGAGCTGTCCAGTGCATTGTAGGATGTTTAGCAGTATCCCAGGGTTCTACCCACTAGAGGCTATAACACCTTCACCCCAGTTTTAACAACCAAAAATGTCTTGAGATTGCCAAATGTCCTGAGCAGCAAAATCTCAAAACTGAGAACCACTGCTGTAAAAGATGAGGGCTCTTTTAAAAAACATAGATATGATAATACTATCATATATTTTAAATTAATAATTATTTCTTAATGTAATCAAATATCCAGTGTTGGGGCTTCCCTGGTGGCACAGTGGTTGAGAGTCCGCCTGCCGATGCAGGGGACATGGGTTCGTGCCCCGGTCCGGGAAGATCCCACATGCCGCGGAGTGGCTGGGCCCGTGAACCATGGCCGCCGAGCCTGCGCGTCCGGAGCCTGTGCTCCACAACGGCAGAGGCCACAACAGTGAGAGGCCCACGTACCGCACCCCCCCAAAAAATACAGTGTTAAAATTTTTAATTGTCTCATAAAAGGTATAAGTGGACTGTTTCCGAAGGTTTTTTTTAAAAATAAGGATTCAGATAAGGTCCATACGTTCATTGTGACTGACGGATATGTGTTTCAGGTATCTTTTACTCTATATGATTCCCCTCCATTCTTTTTTTTTTTTTTTTTTTTAAAGAAAAGAGGTCGTTTGAACTATAGAGTTTCCCACAGTCTGGATTTCACTGATTACATGTTCATAGTGTAGTTTAACATTTTCTCTGCACCTGAAGTAAACAGCCACTGATGATCAATGCCATGGTAATTCTACCATTCTTTCTCCATTTATTAACTGAATGAGCAAGTTCTTTACATTAGTAATGGCCACCAGCAAGGCTGGGATGAATAAGATTCTGAAGCCCTGTTGAAATTCAGTAGAAAGAACGGCAGGGTTGATTACTGATGTCTGACGTGGGCATGTGATGGGACAGTGGTAGTGATTTCTACTCCTAATCTAATTTACTCCCCTCTTTAAGAAGTGAAGTCTCAGTAGAAAGAAGATCATTAATGTTTAAGGACAGAATGCTGAATGTGATTATGGAGTCAGGGTAGGCTCAGAATCAAAATGGTTATTTTTCTTTTAGTTTTTAATGATAATTTCCAATGTTGACAATATGCAAGGAAATGGCACTTTCAGATACTATTTGTGAGATTGTAAATTGGTACAATTTTTGCGGAGGACAATTTGACAATATGTAAAAAAGCCTTAAAATTTGCATATCCTTTAACCTAGAAATTCTACTGCCAGAAATTTATCCCAGGGATGTGCAGAAAGACTCAATGAAGGTTGTTCATGACAAGTCTGTAGTAATAAAACATTGGACACAGGGACTTCCCTGGTGGCGCAGTGGAAAAAGCTCCGCACTCCCAATGCAGGGGGCCTGGGTTCGATCCCTGGTCAGGGAACTAGATCCCACATGCATGATGCAACTAAGAGTTCACATTCCACAACTAAGGAGCCCACGTGCCGAAACTAAGGAGCCCGCAAGCCGAAACTAAGACCTGGTGCAACCAAATAAATAAATAAATATTGAAAAAAAGAAATCTAGCCTTTAAAAAAGCAGTAAGTAACATTGGACGCAACTTAAATGTTCGCGCCTATAGGGGATTCGCTGAAGGCTGTGTGCTATCCCATCAATGGCCTTGCAGTCATTTGAATGTTACAGAGTACATAAAGGCACAGAAAGATGTTCATGACATATTACTGAGTGAAAAAAGACAGGTCTAAAATAATGTATTCAGTAATTCTCATTTTCTATTTTAATAAAAGGAATTTATGCATATAAACGTATGCATGGAAAAAGAGGTCTCAGTAAATATACAAAAGTATTAACAGTTAATATTAAAAGATTAATATTACCTGATGGTAAAATTAGGAGTAATTTATATTTTTTCCTTTTGCTTATCATTTCCCAAAAATTTCTACAAGTAATTTGTATTATCTTTTAAAAGAAAAAATTTTAATGACAAGTACTTTAAATTACAGTTGCCAAATATCATGGGACATACTTATACCAAAAAATTATTCATTGTTTAATCTGAAATTTAAATTTAATGAGGTGCTTTGTATTTTTATTTACTAAATCTGGCAAGCCTACTTTTATTTATTTATTTATTTTTTTGCAGTACGCGGGCCTGTCACTGTTGTGGCCTCTCCCATTGTGGAGCACAGGCTCCGGATGTGCAGGCTCAGCGGCCATGGCTCACGGGCCCAGCCGCTCCGTGGCATGTGGGATCCTCCGAGACTGGGGCACGAACCCGTGTCCCCTGCATCGGCAGGCGGACTCTCAACCACTGCGCCACCAGGGAAGCCCATGGCAAGCCTACTTTTAATGCAAAGCAATCAAAGGAGAGATCAGGGTGCTGCACCCTGATGTGCTGGCCCCTTTGAGGACAGGAGAGTCATTGATTATTTCAAGTCTTTTTTTTTTTTTTTTTTTTTTCTTTTTGCGATATGCGGGCCTCTCACTGTTGTGGCCTCTCCCGTTGCGGAGCACAGGCTCCGGACGCACAGGCCCAGCGGCCATGGCTCACAGGCCCAGCCGCTCCGCGGCATATGGGATCCTCCCAGACCGGGGCACGAACCCGTATCCCCTGCATCGGCAGGCGGACTCTCAACCACTGCGCCACCAGGGAGGCCCTATTTCAAGTCTTTTAAACCAGGAAATAGGATTTGATGGAATAAGAAAGGAAGATCAATTTGGAAGTCACGTCGTCCTTATCTGAAATCTGGACTCTGCTACCACCACCATCATCCCTACTCCCCCACCCCAGCCCCATTCACCCCACAATCTGGACGTCCCTGGGCAAGTCACTTGGCTCCCTGAGCCTCAGTAATAACTCCTGTCATGCCAGGATCAAATGAAAACATGTGTGTGAAGGCACTTAGTAAACTGCAAGTGCCAAGCAGAACATTATTACCATGTTAGTAAATTATACACACAAGGACATGTTGAACAGGAGCAAAACATCTGCCACAAGACAACTGCAGAATTGTTCCTTGCAGCAGACTTTTGATGGCTCTCTGAGGTCAAAATAACTCAAGGTTTAGTCACTCCAGGACTGGACCCATACATTAACATCCATCCAGATTGTTCTTACGACCCTATTTATAGATGCACTGATCATTAAATAGTGTTGGAACACTTTGCCACAAGCCGGTTGTTAAACTGCTCGGCGAGTGGCTCAGAGGAAGCCCACGTGGTTTACGAGTTTGGCAGCTCATAACTACAGGCCCTCACCTTATCCTCACACACCAGGCTCAGTCACCTTGGAAACTGCCCTATTCTAGATGCAGAGCACAGAACGCCCGGCTGACGTAGAATTAATCAGCAGCTGCCTTCTCTTCTGGTCTCTGTTACTGACAAACCGTCAGTGCTTCTCAAGCCACTTTAGGGAGGAGCTCGCAGGGCAGTTTCAAGGATCTTCCAGGGGAAAATTAATACAGGAGGTTGAGGATTATCACAATGTGGAAAAACGAATTGAGGGAGAAAGAAATTAAGGGAGAAGGAAAGAGGAAAGGAGGGAAGTTAGAGGAAAAAGAGGAAACGTTCAAAAGGAAGAAAATGAGAGTATTATCCTATTTTACAGATGAGGAAACTGAGGCCCAGAGGCCCAAGGTCACATGACCAGTAACAACCCCTCATGGGAACCAGACACTCTGGAAAGAGTGACACGAAAATGCACCTTGCTAGTGAAGTGGCACAGCACAGGGGAGCCATAGAGAGAGGCAGCCACCCGCCAGCCCTCACCAAACACTGACCCTGTTCTGGGACTCTTCAGCCTCCAGAACTGTGAGAACTAAATGCCTGCTGTTTAAGCCACCCAGTCCATGGTATTTTGTTAGAGGAGCCCAAGAGCAGACTAAGACATTTGGCAATTCTCTTTAACTGATGGAGGAACGGCGGAACTATTTTCCACGTGGCTGCACTGTTTTCTATTCCCATAATTGATGTCTGAAGAGGGAGTACCAGTGTGGAGTCCCAGAGTCCCCAGCCCGAATCTTAGCTCTGCCACAGACTCAACTGGGTGACCTTCTTACGTAACCTCTTAGAGTCTCCATTTCCTCATTGTAAAATGGGGACAACAGACTTGAGGGAAGATTACATAGATGACATACAAAAAGCTCCTAGCACATGGTGCTCAGCAAATGTCAGTGGTTACCTGGTCAGTGTGGAGAGAATCACAACATCTCAGTGTGGGAGGGAGCCTGATAGGTACAACACACAATGCTACTTCCTGGGTTATCATAGCAGGGCCCCCTGTCCTGTGTCCTACCCAAATATCCCCATTGTTGCTCACCGTAGGGCATCAGGGGAACCAACTCCACAGGACGTAGGGAGGCATTTCCCAGCATTTCTTGGAAACCTGCCTTTCACAGGGCATAAAGAAGTGCTATAAGGTGGGGGTAGCGGGGAGGAATTCTGAGGTCAAATAACTGGGAAACACTGGGTTAAAAACATCAAAGTAGGTTTCTCTTCTGCAGGACTCCTCAGAGCATTGAGCAGAGTCATGCACTTTGAAATCCCCAATGAGACATGGAGTCAACAGCGTTTCCTAAACCTCTCTGTCCTGGGAAAGGAAAATCTGCATCCAAACATAAGGCATCGTCCACACAGCAGGGAAACCACATACAACCACCAAGGTCAGCCTCAGCTGCGAGTTCTAAATATTCACTCCCAAACCTCTGCATTGTAGCAATTCTCGCCTTTCCTGCTTTATCCCAAATGGCAACTTAGAAACTGCAGCCACTGCTACTCTGCCACCTTCCGTAATGGCACCATTCATCCCTGCTGCATGAAGCCAATATCCAGGTTCAAGTTCAAGGTGTTAGATAATCTTCCGCGGCTGAATGAAGAGAGTCACCTTCTCAGGATTGAGGGAGTTCGCCCTCCCCACTCCCACACTGAAGCAGGTCTTGAACACAAGTGGGCAGAATTAGGTATCCCTTCTCAACTCAGGTTCTCATCTGAGTTCAGTACATTTCCAGAGAGCCAGCTTTCTTGGGTCCTGCAATTGCCCTTTTGTATGTTTATGCAGTTTTTTAAAAAATCCATGATCTGTTTGGAGGCTGTAACTAAGAGATGTAAGAAGAGGTCAGGATCTGGGACAGAGCAAAAGGCTTAGCAGTTTTTTGAGACCCCGGGGAAGGGGCTGAAGGGATTGTTCCGGAAGACCTGACCTCTAAAGTGCACAGTAAAGCCAATGCGGATAAGCCATACCCTTCGGTTGCTGCCACTTCCCAGAATGGCAAATAATTCCATCTCAGACGGTGATCAGATACATGACTCTCACTTCACGTACAAGCTTACCCCGAGTCCTTTCTTCTCAAGGGCACTGAGGAAACTGAGGCTTTTTCCTGAACTCTTTTAACTAGAATGAAGAAAACAGTCCCAGGATGACCACAAGACAGGAACAACTGGTGCCAATGAATCTTTATTAAGCACCTACTATGGGATAGATGCATACAGTCCAACAGCTGGAGAGAAGAGCCAACCGTACAAATGCATATGGCTGGGAGAAATCCAACCCAGCCCTGGGACCACCACCAGCTCCTCCAGACTGTCTGCTCAGCTGGAGTTTGGGAAGCTCAGCAATGTCTGTGTAAGGAATCTGATGCACCCAGCCCTATCAAACCTGTCTGAAGACTGCAGCTGCAGCGAGGCCCTTAGGACTACTTACTTAGGTATGAAGTTAGAAGTGGGTTCGTCTTTCATCAACACACTTGAAGGCAGTAGGCACTGGAGTCAGCAGAAGAAAGGCTGACCCAGCTCTATGGGTGGGTAAGGTGGACTGCTGCCTGGGAAGCAGGGGGGCTGGCTGCAAAAACTATGGCGTGGCATGTAGCTCAGGACTTTGCATGTCCCTGGATCTTAGCTTTTTTGGTAGGGCCTGGGTGTAGGGGACCAAGGATGTTGAGGAAGAGAGGCAGCCTGCTATGGCAGGCTGGGGGTCACCAGCCTTGGCTTTACCCCTGACAGGCTGGGTGACCTCACCAAGTCATTTCCTCTTTCTGACCTCAGCTTCCTTATCAGTAAAAAAAAATGAGATGGTTGTTCTAGATCTGTTGATTGGGATTTTTTTTTAATTGTTGTATTTTGTAAAATTCATATAACATAAAACTTGTCATTACTGACATTTAGTACATTCACAATGTTGTGTGACCGTCACCACTATCTAGTTCCAGGACATTTTCATCACCTCAAAAAGAAGTCCTGCACCCATTAAGCAGTCACTCCCCATTACCCCCTCCCCCTAACCCCTGGCAACCACTAATCTGCTATCTGTCTCTGTCTCTATGGATTTGCCTATTCTGAATATTTCATATAAATGGAATCATACAATTATATGGTCTTTTGTGACTGGCTTCTTTCACTTACCGTAATGTTTCCAAGGTTCATCCATGTATCAATACTTCATTCTTTTTTCTGGCTAGATAATTTCATTGTAGAGATATACCACTTTTATCCATTCATCAGTTATCAATTATGGACATTTGGGTTGTTTCCACCTTTGGGCTGTTGTAAAGAGCCAAACATTCAATGAACATATGTGTACAAGAATCTATTTGAGTATCTGTTTCCAATTCTTTGGGGGTATATATCCAGGAGTAGAATTGCTGGGATATAGGGTGTTATGGACTGAATGTCTGCATCCTCCCAAATTCATGTGTTGAAGTCCTAACCTCCAATGTGATGATATGTGGACATGGGGCCTGTGAGAGGTAATTTAAGTTTAGATGAGGTCATGAGGGTGGGGCCCCCATGGTGGGATTAGTGTCCTTATAAGAAGAGAAAGAGACCAGCGGTCTCCCTCCCAACCCCCCACCCCTGCCCACCCGTGTGAGGACCCAGTGATCTGTAAGTCAGGAAGGGTGTCTTCACCAAGAACCTAACCCTGATCTTATACTCCCAGCCTCCAGAACTGTGAGAAATAAATGTCTGTTGTTTAAGCCACCTAATCTATGGTATTTTGTTACAGCAGCCTAAGCAGACTAAGACATATGGCAACCCATGCTTAACTTATTACAGAACCACCACACTATTTTCCACAGTGGCTGCATCATTTTTCATTCTCACCACCAAGGTTTGAGGATTCTATTTGCTCCTCATCCTCACCACACTGATAATATCTTTAAGCAGGAGGGGAATTTAGTAATAAAACCTTTTCTTCTAATGAAATCTTTCTTGGAAACCTACTATAGTAAAACAGATCAAAGAGAAACTGCTGGGGTGGAGGTAATGGCGCATCTGAGGAACCCCCTAGGGTTTGAAGAAACACAGTTTGAAAACCATTTGCTCCAGGTGGGTTTGTTATATCCTTCCTGGCTTAGTATCTGCATATCCCATCTTGATCCCCTTCAAGGTCCATCCTGGTCTCTGGACGTTTGGCTTAGAGAGGACTCTCCCCATCTCTATTCTATACTTTTAGGAAAGGCCTGAGATTACAGCAATCTTCAATGTGTGGTAATTTCCCCGACCAGGGATTGAACCCACGCCCCCTGCACTGGCAGCTCGGAGTCGTAACCACTGGACTGCCAGGGAAGTCCCAGCTGGTTCTTGTTAAAATAAAAATTCTGGGATCCCACCCCACACTTAGAGAATGGGAATCTTTGGGGAAGAACCCGAGATTTTTGCACTTTTTAACATACTTCCTAGATGATTTTGATGCCCCCAGATCTGAGGACCACTGAACTGGAAGGGACTGAGAAGGGAGGGTTAGGAGAGTAAACACCTAAGATCGATAAGGCCACCGTCTTACTGAACTGTTGTGAGCTTCCTCCTCTGCTCTCTGAGTGGGAGAGAGAAGTTGGATTTTGCTTTGGGATCCAAGTGCCAACTGGGGCTACCCAAAGGTCATATTGGCACCACCTCTGGCCCACAGGACGGGGAAGTTCCAAAAGATAAGGACACTCTTATGACCTCAGGAACTGCGCAGAGTGTTCAAGCATTTCCAAGTACTATTTTTTTTTTAATGATGGTTATTATGGTTACCTTTTGAAATTTAAAAATATAGCAAATCAGTAATAAAGCAATGACTGTTTATGTGAGTTTTTCCAGCATTAAGCCATGCCTTCTTTGTGCTGAGAATCAACATTATTTACTATGGGAATCTTTCCCAGATTTCTGTCAACTCATTTACACACAGTTTCTCCTCCCAGACTTGTGACTCAATGAAGTTTTCCCCATCTGGGGCAGGGAGCAAGGAAAACTGTCATATATAGACCCAGCTTAGCGCACTGAGTTCATAAGGATCATCAAAGGCTCCCTACCCCAGTTACACCCCCAGAGGAGGAACCCCCTCTTCAGGCTCTGCTGGGATTCATCCAAGAATGAGTAGCTCCTCACCTGCTTTGGTTACCCATTGCTACGTAACAAATCTTGCCAAACCTCAGTGACTTGACACAAAAACTATTTTATTATTCGTTCTCACCAGTCTTTGGATTGGCTGAGCTCAGCTTAGCAGTGCTGCTACTTGTGATGTTGGCTGAGGCTGCGGCTAACTGGGGGCTCGACTGGGCTGAAGAGCTGGGCTGCAGGGTCCAAGCTGGCTCACTCACATGGCTGAGAGCTGATGCTGGCTGGCAGCTGGGAGCTCAGCCGGGGCTGTTGGCTGACATGTCGACACATAGCCTCTTCATGTGGCTTGGGATTCCCACAGTATGGCAGCTGGGCTAGGAGAGGGAGTATCCTAAGAACAAGTGTTCCAAGCACTGATTTGGCTCTAAGGCCTTGGATAAATTACTTAATCTCTTGGAGCCTAAGCTTCTCCATCTTCCAAATGAAGATAATACCTTCCCCATCCGATTTCTGTGAAGACTAAATGAGACAATACATGTAAAGTCCTTCACACAGTGCTCCGGAAACCAGAGTGGGTTATGATCATGGCCACACCAACACTTGATCCTGGAGCATCCTTGATAGTACCTGCTGAATCTCTCCATTCTTTCTCCCTGGCTCATACAAATTGCTGAGCTGCCACCCCTGACTTGAAGAAAAGGAGGTTGCCTTCTTTAGTGGGGTCCTGTAGGACTAGATGCAGAAATCAGAAACTATGACATGACTCCTTGGAATGTACCTTTTTAAAATAAATTTATTCATTTATTTATTTATTTTGGCCATGTTGGGTCTTCGTTGCTGTGTGCAGGCTTTCTCTAGTTGCTGCAAGCGGGGGCTACTCCTTATTGTGGTGCGTGGGCTTCTCATTGCAGTGGCTTCTCTTGTGGAGCACAGGCTCTAGGCACGCGGGCTTCAGTAGTTGTGGCACGAAGGCTCAGTAGTTGTGGCTCACGGGCTCTAGAGTGCAGGCTCAGTAGTTGTGGCGCACGGGCTTAGTTGCTCTGCGGCATGTGGGATCTTCCCCGAAAAGGACTCTAACTGGCGTCCCCTGCAATGGCAGGTGGATTCTTAACCACTGTGCCACCAGGGACGTCCTGGAATGTATCTTAAAGGGAAAAAAAATATCTTACAAGTATTCAAAGATATTTGAATGTTCTTTGCAGCAGGGTGTATAACATCTTATCAATAGAAACTTATCAACCTAAATATCTATCAATAAGGGATGGAATATGATACATCCATATTCTACTGGATATTTGTTGCTTTTAGAGTATCTAGCATCTGATCTTCCTTCCTTTTAAGAGAAAATTCTAAAACAAGAAAGAAGTACCTCTGCTTTCCACTACAGAAGCAGGAAGAAGGCAGATATGCCTACTCCCTGCTCCCTGGAAGGCAAGGTACAAGCATGTGAGCTGAGTGGCCAGTGTGATGCTCCTGCCTAAGGTTTTGCCCACAAAGATACAAGGACGGTTAGTGCTTTTCAAGATTGCCACGTTGGCAGTGGAGCCTGGATTCCAGCAGCATAGAGGTAAGCGTCTGCTGGAGCAGAGCTGCCTCAATGAGCTAGACCACTCCCCTTGGAGCTGTTATGTGTGAGAGAAATAAACTTCTATATTCATTAAGTCACTCTTAGTTGAACTTCCTTTGTTATGGTATCTTAGCTTATCCTAATTATGGCAATTTTAGAACATGGCCACAAATTCTCTGATACTCCTCCCATTGAGAAGCAGAGAGTATGTCCCCTCCTTTTGAATCTGAGCAGGCTTGTGACCACTTCAATCACTGGACCTTGGTGGAAGTGACTTCCAGGGCTAGGTCATGAAAGGCCATGCAGCTTCCTCCCTACTTGCTGGGACACCAGCTCCTGGAGCACTGAGCCATCTTGTAAGAAGTCAGACTACCCAGAGGCTGCCACACTGTGAGGAAGCCCAAGCCATGTAGAGAGACCTCATATAGGCACTCTGATCAAGAGTCCCCACTCAGCCCATAGTCCAACTCATGCCATCCCAATCTCCAACATGTGCATGAAGAAGCCTCCAGATGATTCCACCCACACCCCACCCCAGCCTTTCATTTCACTCCTAGTTTGAGTTTTCCCAGCCGAGGTCCCAGACATTGTGGCATCACCCCTGCTGTTCCCTATTGGAATTCCTGACCCACAGAATTTATGAATACATTAAAATGGTGATTCTTTTATTCCACCAAGTCTTATGGGTTGTTACACAACAAGAACTAATGGAACTCTAAACTGACATATCATAGATTCTATGGGCTATCCAATACGCTTCAAAAATTTCCTTTTCTGCTAATTAAGTTAACCACGGTTTGTTTCTGTTGTTGCCATCTACAGTCTCAGTTGGTAGATACACAATGAAACACTATGCAACCCTTAAGCTGAGGTAGCTCTGTATTAACTGTCACAGAAAGAAGTTCGTAATGTAGTTTTAAGAGAAAATGGCAGATTCAAAAATAGTAGGTACAGAATGGTTACAGTTTTGTAAAATAAAATTGGGTTTTTTTCCATAAATTTATTTATTTTATTTATTTATTTTTGGCTGCATTGGGTCTTCGCTACTGCGTGAGGGCTTTCTCTAGTTGCAGTGAGCGGGGTTACTCTTTGTTGTGGTGCGCGTGCTTCTCATTGTGGTGGCTTCTCTTGTTGCGGAGCAAGGGCTCTAGGCGTGTGGGCTTCAGTAGTTGCGGTGCACGGGCTTAGCTGCTCTGCGGCATGTGGGATCTTCCCATTCCAGGGATCAAACCCGTGTCCCCTGCATTGGCAGGTGGATTCTTAACCACTGCACCACCAGGGAAGTCCCAAAATTGTTATTTTTGCATAGAATAAATTCTAAGATGCTATGTACCAAAATTATACAGTATTGTCTTTAGGTATAGGAATTATAGGTTTTTTTCTTATGCTTACCTGTATTTTCTATTTATAATGAAGCTCATTACAGTTACATGTGTAATTTTTTAACTAAGAATATTTAAAAAATAATAAAGCCAGGGTTATAGATGCATAAATTTAAGAATGCCTGGAGTACTTCTCCACCCCTGGGGATTTTGCACATTGGCCAATGAGAGGCCTTGCAGCACAATCTTTGGGGAGTGGTAGCCCCATTAGGCAATGTAGTAGCCCCTAATAATTTCTCCCCTTCCTATAAACATATGCTGTTCCTCACATCAAGAAGTATGGTTGGGGCTTCCCTGGTGGCGCAGTGGTTGAGAGTCCGCCTGCCGATGCAGGGGACGCGGGTTCGTGCCCCTGTCCGGGAGGATCCCACATGCCGCGGAGCGGCTGGGCCCGTGAGCCATGGCCGCTGGGCCTGCGCGTCCAGAGCCTGTGCTCCGCAACGGGAGAGGCCACAACAGTGAGAGGCCCGCATAATGCAAAAAAAAAAAAAAAAAAAAAAAAGAAGTATGGTTTATTTCCCCTTTCCTTGAATCTGGGCTGTCCCTGTGACAGCTTTGCCAGTGGAATGCAGTATAAACTGTTCGAGGACTTCTGATCTCAAGTCTTAGGAGATTTGGCAGCTTCTGTTTCCTTGCTCTTACACACTTATTCTTGGGATGTTCCCTCTCAGAACCTAGCCCAAGCCATGTGCAGAGGTCACAGGAAGCAGAACCAAGATGTTCCCATTGGCAGAATTAGGTGAGCTCCTAGCCAACAGCCAGCACCAACTGCCAGCCATGGGAATAAGTCATTTGGGATTCCAGCCCAGTTGAGCCCCGAAGACTGCAGGTCCAACAGACATCATGTGGGACAGAAGAACCCCCCCAGCTGAGCCCTGTTAACCCACAGACTCATGAGAGATATTAACATGGTGGTTGCTTTAAACCAATGAGTTTGGGGGCCTCCAAGATGGCTCCACTGATCCCCACCTCTTGATATTTACACCTTGTATAGTCACTTTGCACACTGTACCAGGGCTCGTCTGTGTGACCAATAGAATAGACCAGAAGTGATGTACACGGTAGGTTACTTCCAAGGTTAGATGATAAAAGACCTTGTGGCTCCTGTCTTGGCCACTCTCTCAGGTCACTCTTCATGTTCTGAGCAGCCCCTGGGAGAGAGGTCCACATAGGATGACCAACTTGTCCCCAGGTTGCCCAGGACTGAAGTTATAGACTGAAATTCTCACATCCTGAGAACGCCCTTAATCCTGGGCAAACCAGGATGATTGGTCACCCTATGCCTATGTGGTGAGGAAGTGAGGCTTCTGGACAATAGGGAGCAAGAAACCAAGGCCTCCTACCAACAGCCACATGAGGGAGGCATCTCAGGAGCAAATCTACCAGCCCCAGTCAAGCCTTGGGCCACCTGCAGCCCCAGCCAACAGCTCAACTGCAACCTCATGAAAGACCCTGATCCAGAGCCACCCAGGTAAGGTGACCCCCAGAGACTGTGAGACAATAAATACTGATTATTTTAAGCTGCTCAATGTGGGGTAGTTTTTTAAACAGCAATAGGTAACTTATGCAGGTGGTCTGATACCCCCTAATAGATAACAGGAACAGGGGTGGTTAACAGATATTGATCTCCCCCTGTTTTAAACAGCTGTGATGGTCTTTCTCTTTGGGAATTTCTTTTCCTTTCCTGAAAATCAACCTGAGGGAATTCTGCTTCTAGAGTTCCTGAAGAACAGTGGCTGGCAGGGCCCCTGGTTGCTGCTGCTTGAGCTCATTCCAACTCTTGATTGTTTTCCAAGCTTTAACAATGAATCTCTTGGGCTCACAAAGTCCTCCTGCCTCTCCATTTCTGAATGCTCTCTGAGGCTGTCCTGATTTCCCTGAAGGCCTGAGGTGCTTACCTGGGCTGCTTAAATCACCTTCTCTGCTAGAAAGTATCCCTTGATCTCTGGCAACATGGATATCTGTGTGCAGAGAGCAATGCACAGGGTGCATGTCCTGTCAGACATGCAAATATTCTGTGGGGGCCTGAGGGGTCTTAACCTAAAATCTCTTCTAACCAGGCACCAAGGTATCTGAGATTTCACCTTTCAAATGTGATTAATTCATTTGGGAGGCACAAATTATCCACTAGCACCTTCTTCAGAATGAGTTTATTGAAGACATTCTGCCCTGCCCAGGATAGCATAGGAGTACAGTAGTTGGAACTCAATCCAGGGAAGCACAAAAGGCAGGTGGGATCTCAAAAGCTGACCTTGGTCCACCTCCTAATACATTAGACTGACTCTATGTACAGTTAGGCTGCAGGGCTGCACGTGTGCAGGGCACCCAGCATGCTCAGTGGCAGGCTACTGTGCGCACCCAAAGAACCCGAGACACACTGCAGAGTGAATGACGGTGTAAGTACCATTCACTGACCTGTTAGATCCCTGGGGCTGCCATAGCAAAGTGCCACAAGCTGGGTGGCTGAAAACAACAGAAAGGTATTCTCTCATAGTCCTGGAGGCTAGATGTCCAAATTAAGGTGTCAGCAGGGCTGGTTCCTTCTGAGAGCTGTGAGGGTAAATCTGTGCCAATCTTCTACCTTAGCTTCTGGTGGTTTGCTGGCAGGCGTTGGCATTGCTTGGCTTGTTGATGCATCACCCCGATCTCTGCCTTCAAGTTCAGATGGCACTCTCCCTTTGTGTCTGTCTCTGTGTCCAAATTTCTCACCCTAATGACCTCATCTTAACTTCATCATCTGCAAAAACCCTATTTCCAAGTAAGGTCATATCCATAGGCACCAGGTACTAGGGCTTCAACATCTTCTGGAGGGATACACTTCAACCCATAACACTGAGCAGTTAGTAAAAAGTTAATATCCATGGAATGCCAGGCACTTGCCATGATAGTCATTTTATCTACATTATTTCTAATCCTCCCAAAAAGTTTCCAATTTTATACATCAGAAACTGAGGAGCAGAAAGATTACAGGGCTTGTCATAACTCACACAGCTGGAAAGAAAGTATAGGCTCTGGAATCAGATAGCCTGGGTTCACCACTTAGCTGGGAGGTCTTGGGTAAATTACTTAATCCTGTGCCTCAGTTTCCTCATTTGTAAAATGAGGATAACAACAATCATACCTCCATCCATATAGAGTTGTTGTAAGGATTTTAAAAGATGCACAGAGCCTAGTGCATAGTAATTACTGAACTCATGGTAGCTGTTATTTTAGTTATAGAGTCAAGTGAAATAAGATAGAAGGTGAAAAACAAAAACCATATGATATCACTCATATGTGGAATCTAAACAAACAAACAAAACAAAACAAAAACAGACTCACAGACTCAGAGAACAAATTAGTGGTTACCAGCAGGGAAGATGTTTGGGGGGGTGGGTGATAGGTGAGGGAGGGTCAATCATATGGTGATGGATGGTAACCAGACTTTGGGTGATGATTGCTTTGTAGTGAACACAGATGTCTTATCATGAGAAAAGTAGTGGAGTCAATATTTAAATCCACATCTCCTTAGCTCGTTACCTTTATTTATTCCTCTGACTCAGCATAGCTGGGTGTCAGGTACTTCTGCATGCATGGTCTCACTGAATCCTCACAATACACGAGGAGGTGAACACTTGTGGTTTTAACATTATAGATGAGGGAACTGAGACGCAGAGAGGGGAGGTGACTGGACCACGGTCACCCAGCAAATAGAACATTCTCATCTAGCTCTGCTGCTTCTAATATTTCTTCCAGTATGTTATCTGTCATCCCAACGTATAGACATAATAGAGTAGAACATTTTCCTCTACAAAGGTTTGCTGATAACCTCTGGATGCAAGGTAATCAGCCAAGATTATGAGTTCAGTCAGTGGCCTCCCTCAAGTCTACAGCAGGTAAAGGGTTCTGTTTCCATAAAGGTCAGCTCCTTCCAGGTTCAGAAAGCCCAGCGCAGAAGATCTGCTGTTAATTCTGAATTCTTCAGAAGGAAGAACTCTTACACACACACACACACACACACACACACACACACACAAATGCTTATATGAGGCCTCACCCCGGGACATAGAAACAAACCACTGAAAGAGGATGGAATATATAAGATTTTTTAGTGAGAAACCTTGAAAAGTGAGAACCAGCTGCCAAGCCCAATCCAAAATTCCCTGGCAAACCAGCCCTAGGGTAGAGAGGATTCCAATAGACAAAACCAAAAACACACGCAAAAACTCTGGAGATGAATTCCCTCGGATTTCTTCGGCAGGACAGAAAGAGAACAAAAGTAGCTAAGTCCTCTGGCCGAGCCGTATCCTGGTCTTCCCTCCAGCCCCTCTGCCCCAGCCACCCTTCCAAACACAGTTCAGCCCTACAAATATCCAAGGAGAGCTAACACCCACAGGCCTCATCTGGCCCATAGTTTTTACGTATTGTAGTGGTAAACATTTTAAAAGTGAGAAGTTTGGGGACTTCCCTGGTGGTCCAGTGGGCAAGACTCCATGATCCCAATGCAGGAGACCTGGGTTCAATCCCTGGTGGGGGAACTAGATCCCACATGCATGCCGCAACTTAAAGAGTTTGCATAACGCAACTAAGTCTGCATGCAGCAACTAAGAAGCCCATACGCCACAACTAAAAGATCCTGCATGCTGCAACTAAAGATCCTGTATGCCTCAAATAAAGATTCTGCATGCTGCAATGAAGATCCCACATGCTGCAACAGAGACCCAGCACAGCCTAAAATATATATATATATATATATATATATATATATATATATATATATATTTTAAGTGAGAAGTTTTCTCTAAGAATCTGGATTTTTTTTTTAACTTCTTTTGGAAAATCAAAGGTTCTGGCCAAGTGGCTTCATATCCCTGAATGGTAACTATGACAAAGTTGAGTAGTGGCTACCTCCAAGTTGATTATTTTTATACCCAGACCATTTGACTCACTTATCATCCCTGCCTGACCCCTGTGGGAATCTTTTTCACTCAGGCCAGGTGAGACTTCCCCTCTGCCTATCAAGTGAAACAGATCTAATCTCACCCTGGCATTCAAACATCCTTCACAGCACAGCTTACTGAGACTTACCTCTGTGACTACACCTCATTCCGAATCTATCTCCTCCTTCATGCCCAAACAGGTCCCTTACCTTCTCACATTCACACATTTGCTGGTGCTTTTTTATTTCCTCTAAGATGCCTTCCATCCCAACTGGACCTGGGAACTCTCCCACACCCTCAAAAGTCCATGTGAGGGCCTTTGCAGAATCTCTCACACAGATATAAGCTTTTTTTCATCTGAGGCTCCAAAGTACCATGTTATTTTGAAGTATGGGCATACCTCATTTATTGTGCTTTACAAGTATTGTGATTTTTACACATCAAAGGTTTGTGGCAACCATGCATTGTCAGATGATGGTTAGCACTTTTTAATAGTAAAGACATAAAGCCATTGCACACTTAATAGATTACAGTATAGTGTAAACATAAATTTTATATGCACTGGAAAACCAAAAAAATTCATGTGACTCACTCGATTGCAGTATTTGCTTTACTGCAGTGGTCTGGACTGAACCCACAATATCTCCCAGGTCTGCCTGTACTTGCTCTGGACTTTCACAACTTCACACATTTGCATATTATAAGTTCTCCTCCTGTGATTCACTTCTGTCCTGGCCAATAGTCCGGCTGAGCCCAGCCTGCCAGTCATCTTCACCAAGGTGTTAACCTGTGAATGAGGAAGCTGTCTTAACCCTCCTGACCAGCCCAGTCACCAGATAAATACCATGGAGTGGCCTCAGTTAATGCCATGTGAAGCAGAAGAACTGCCTGGGTGAGATTTGCAGAAATTCCTGACTTTTGTGACAATTGTGTGATATGATAATAGTGAAACGGGAGGGAAGGAAGGGGGCAGGACACAGCCTTTGAAAGAAGGACGCAGCCCGAGGACATGACATACACTGATTAGAACCAAGTGGGTCCAAGATGGTGGACAAGTCGACTTCCACTAGACCTTGAGTTTCAGTATATGTTCACTGTAACACATCAGCAAGCTAAATGACACACCCACAGGCGCCATGACAGTTCCAAGACCGACCATAAGGATCAAAAAGTGGGTGGTGGCCCAATTCCTGGAAATCCCCGCCCCTTCCTGAAATAGCTGGAATACTCCTCCCAGTCTTTAGCCTATGAAATTACCCACCCCTATAAAAACTGACAACCCCATACCCTGGTGCCTTTCTCACTTCTGAGATGGCCCACACTCTGTGGAGTGTTTCTCTCTAAATAAATCCACTTCTTACCTATTACTTTGTCTCTCACTGAATTACTTCTGTGAAGAGACATCAAGAACCTGAGCTTCACTGAGTCCTGAAACCCGGTGTGTGATCTCAGTTGGAAGACTGTGGGTTTTGGCTGGGTTCGTGTCCCGGCACGTGGGTTCAAGTTCCAATCTGAGGCGCACGGTTTCAATAAGGTGGTTGTTTTAAGCCACTAGGTTGTAGGCTGCTTTGTCACACAGCAACAGATAACTGAAATGGTTCAGAAAATAAAGTCTTTAATTTTGTTAATTATTTTCAAGTCTTTTTACAAAATTAAAAATATACACACACACAACTTAGAGAAGGGGAAGGGAACTAATACTTACTGAGCTCCTGTTTTGATTTCTGCCTGGCAATTTTATATGCATTACCTTATCTAACACTCAAGAGAATCTAGCTTGTGTTACTATCTACATTTCTAAAAAAGAAGAAATCAAAGCCCAGAGAAGTTAACTTGCAGATGATCACACAGCTTGTGAGTGGGGAGAGTAGGGGCGATTGAATGGCCAGTCTATATATGCAGCTAAAAAATCCACGTTTTTTTCACCATCTCACATCCCTACGCCACCTCTCTTGTCTCAGACTGTGATCTACATTCCACTTAATGTGACATAATATGTGCTTCTTCATGTTGCAAAGCCTTCAAAACCTTCCTTTTATTTTTTAAAATTTTATTTATTTATTTATTTTTGGCTGCGTTGGGTCTTCGTTGCTGCACGCGGGCTTTCTCTAGTTGCGGCGAGCTGGGGCTACGCTACATTGTGGTGCATGAGCTTCTCATTGCAGTGGCTTCTCTAGTTGCAGAGCACGGGCTCTAGGCAAGAGGGCTTCAGTAGTTGTGGCACGTGGGCTCTAGAGCGCAGGCTCAGTAGTTGTGGCGCACGGGCTTAGTTGCTCCGCAGCATGTGAGATCTTCCCGGACCAGGGCTTGAACCCATGTCCCCTGCACTGGCAGGTGGATTCTTAACCACTGTGCCACCAGGGAAACAGCCCAAAGCCTTCCTTTTAAATGACAGCATATTAATCCAACCGTAGTTTACATACCATTCCCCTATTGTTGAGTATTTACATTCCTTCCAAATCTTTTTGCCATTAAAAGGAATTCTGATAGTTGCATAGTATTGATACAGAGTAGGAATTTTAAAGGGAGGGGTGGGCCATTCTTTGGTATTACTAGGAATCTCATTTACAAGACTCCACCTCCAGCCCCCTCCACAGTCCTCTCCACCCTGACTGCCTTAATGAACCTTGTCACCAGCAGTCACCTAAGGAGAGTGTCACAGGCAGAGCAGAGAAGGGGGCAGGAAAAGCAATTCCCTCGGAATTCACACCCATTCAAGCCAGATGAGTTAATCACCTTTTAACAATTTAATGCAGACCTCATAGATCTTAAATAGTTTTGACAGCTGGAAAATTAAGGTTGTGTCAGGATTCTTGCTGGTTTTGAAAAGATTATAAATCCCCTTATTTCAAAAGGGCCAGGTGAAAGGTTTTTAAATCCTGTTAAGAATTGTAGCTGGTACCCTGAGAGCAATGAGTAACCATTGAATGGTTTTAAACAGGGGAGTGATAACCTGATCTGATTTTTTGATCCAGAAAAAAAACACCCCGGTTTGGAGGGCAGGGTTTAGTGATTAAGGGGATGGAGCGTGAGGAACAAGGAGTACTCTAGCATGACCCTAGGGCTCTGCCCAGGGCAGCTGGGTGGGTAGGATGAGAAGCAGAAAAGGAAGGGAATGATAAGTAGTTCTTTCTTGGACCAGTGAGCTAGGCATGCCTGAGGGCAGGGCCTGGGGCAGGCTGTGATGGAGGCAGGCAATCAGGCTGACTTCAGATGCTTATGCCCCAGGGCTCTGGCTGGCTGGCTACTTAGTCACAGGGACTGAAGACCAGAAGGAGGGACCCATAGGCCAGGCCAGCTCATGGAATCAGAGGGCTCTAGGAAGGCACAGCTGGCCCAGCAGAAGAACTGAGGACACTGGGGAAGGCCCTGAGTCCATGAGGCCTTAGTAACCCAGAGACTGTTAATCCCCTCCTTTCTACCAAGGGACCAGGACTACCCCATCTTCAGGGACCGTTTGTGCTAGAGGTCATCAAGTCCCTGGAGCTTTTCAGTTTGAAGATTCTGACTGATTCTATACCTAAGGGAAAGCATCAGCTCAGATGTAGGCCCAGGAAGAAAATCCCCTGGGTGCCTGCCCTCCCAAAGATCTATAGCCAGCCAGCGACAAATACCAAGGTGACTAGCACAGGCTGGGATCAGTGCTTTAAGAGAGATGCAAACCTGGGAAAGGCAGAGTTTAATTCCATCTGGATGCCTGGGAAAGTGAAGAAGTGATGGCGGCCCTAAAAAACAGGTTGACTTCCACAAGGAGACAGGAGAATGAAGAACATTCTAAGAGGCAGTGGTCAATGAAAAAGTCCAAAGAGGGGAAATACAGGATGTGCGGGAGACAGAGAAGCTTTGCAGTGGCATGATTCTTTCCAGATGCAAGGAGGCACAGCTGTTCATACAGCTCAGACTCACAAGACTGTGAGGGTCTGGGACAACAATCCAAACTTGGCCCCCAAATCATCTTTATCGTCAGTGGCTAAAATCAAAATTTCCTGTGACATCATCTGGGAAAAATGCTAGGCAGCTCATTCTGAGCTTGCCCTGTCCCCACCTCCAAAAGCAACTTTCCAGAGCATTTGGATGTGTATTTTTTGCACTAGCTTCATCTCTCCCTGCCTTACATTCCTACCTGTAGTTTTCCTTTTGCCTTCTTTCTATTTAAGTCTTTAGATGAGGAAATAAGGTATGCAAAAATAAACCTATAAAACACTAAATCATATCTTTCAAAACCATTCCAATGTCCACCAAATCTCAAAAGGGCCATGAGTCTCATGGGTGGATCCAGACAGAGCAAGGGTCCAGGAGAGGACCCTGAATGAAGTGCAGGAAGGAGCAGGCTTGGGAAGGGGACTCTGGGGACAGTGCTTTGAGTAAACTGGAACTGAACACAGGAAGTCCTCGGGAACCTCGGAAGGTTATCAAAGTCGACATGCACCTGGAGTCAGCTTCCACCGAGGCTGGTCAGGCAAGACCAAATGCCAGGTCGTTTTCATCCAAATGTCACACTCAAGGGTAAAGGGAGGAGATTTTCAGGCTGCACATTTTCCACACCCAGGAAACGAGGTTCCCTTTTGTGTAGGCCATCCTGGGGAATGTGAGGACCCAGGGACCTGGGAATTGAGTTGGAATATGGTGATAAGCATTCTTGGAGCCATTGCAGATTTGCTGCAGTTTGGCGGAGCAGGACAGGGTAAGCTGGTATCGGAGCTTCTTTTTCATGGATGTGGGGCTAGGGGAGACAGAAGGGCACAGCATCACTAAGAACCTTTAATTAACTTTGCCATTTTACTAGAACTTACAAGCAGAGGTATTCTTCATTGAGCTGCATTTGGCAGCAGCTTTAATACATAACCTTTGATTGTATCTTATTGATTTATATTATTTTACAATTGGTTACATGCCATGCTTTTTGTTCCTCCAGGGCCAAGACCCCCAGAGGCCCATAAGGAGGAGGTTTGCCAACAACAAGGGTGAAAGCTCCCAGCAGCCTCACAAAAAGTTTCCAGTTTCTACCCTCTGGCACTTCTCAGGCTGGGCAACCCACTGCATGGAGATGTCTGCCTGAGGATGGGCCTGGGGGTGGACGGGGGTAGGGTGCAGACCCCAGAATCATACCATCTTGGAGGAACTCCACACAGGAGGTTGGTCCAACTCATCAAAATACTTTCTTCCTCTGTGTAAACATTTGACTAGGGGCTAATCAATGATTCCTTGAGGCTATGCCAGGCACCTCCCTCAAACCCCAGACTGGGGAGTAGGCCAGCAAGCCAAATTCTATTGGGCTGAGAGGGAGGGTTCCTCCTCAGCTCAGAAGACTGAGCGGATGTCAGGTAGCACTGAGGTCCTCAGGGGAGGCCACAGGAGCTCTAGGCAGATGGGTACTTTGCAGTGGTTATTTGGGTCCAGCCATTTTGAGGTCACAGGTAATTTTGAGATTTGAGAGAAGAGGCCAATATACCAAGTGATTTCATATTTAGTAATTACAATTATGCAGCATGAAACTTTAATTTTTTTAATTGTCTTTTTTAAAATTTTATTTATTTTATTATACAGCAGGTTCTTATTAGTTATCCATTTTATACACATCAGTGTATACATGTCAAACCCAATCGACCAATTCATCACACCACCACCACCACCACCCCGCCACTTTCCCTCCTTGGTGTCCATACGTTTGTTCTCTACATCTGTGTCTCAATTAATGCCCTGCAAACCGGTTCATCTGTACCATTTTTCTAGGTTCCACATATATGCATTAATATATGATATTTGTTTTTCTCTTTCTGACTTACTTCACTCTGTATGACAGTCTCTAGATCCAACCACGTCTCTACAGATGACCCAATTTCATTCCTTTTTATGGCTGAGTAATATTCCATTGTATATATGTACCACTTCTTCTTTATCCATTCGTCTGTCAATGGGCATTTAGGTGGTTTCCATGACCTGGTTATTGTAAATAGTGCTACAACGAACATTGGGGTGCATGTGTCTTTTTGAATTATGGTTTTCTCTGGGTATATGCCCAGTAGTGGGATTGCTGGATCATATGGTAATTCTATTTTTAGTTTTTTAAGGAATCTCCATACTGTTCTTCACAGTGACTGTATCAATTTACATTCCCACCAACAGTGCAAGAGGGTTCCCTTTTCTCCACACCCTCTCCAGCATTTGTTGTTTGTAGATTTTCTGATGATGCCCATTCTAACTGGTGTGAGGTGATAGCTCATTGTAGTTTTGATTTGTATTTCTCTAATAATTAGTGATGTTGAGCAGCTTTTCATGTGCTTCTTGGCCATCTGTATGTCTTCTTTGGAGAAATGTCTATTTAGGTCTTCTGCCCATTTATTGATTGGGTTGTTTGTTTTTTTAATATTGAGCTGCATGAGCTGTTTATATATTTTGGAGATTAATCCTTTGTCCGTTGATTCATTTGCAAATATTTTCTCCCATTCTGAGGGTTGTCTTTTTGTCGTTTGTAGTTTCTTTGCTTTGCAAAAGATTTTGTTTCATTAGGTCCCATTTTTTAATTTGTGTTTTTATTTCCATTACTCCAGGAGGTGGATCAAAAAACATCTTGCTGTGATTTATGTCAAAGTGTGTTCTTCCTATGTTTTCCTCTAAGAGTTTTATAGTGTCTGGTCTTACATTTAGATCTCTAATCCATTTGGAGTTTATTTTTGTGTATGGTGTTAGGGAGTGTTCTAATTTAATTCTTTTACATGTAGCTGCCCAGTTTTCCCAGCACCACTTATTGAAGAGACTGTCTTTTCTCCATTTTATATCCTTGCCTCCTTTGTCATAGATTACTTGACCATAGGTGCGTGGGTTTACCTCTGGGCTTTCTATCCTGTTCCATTGATCTATATTTCTGTTTCTGTGCCAGTACTATATTGTCTTGATTACTGTAGCTTTGTAATATAGTCTGAAGTCAGGGAGTCTGATTCCCCCAGCTCCGTTTTTTTCCTTCAAGGCTGCTTTGGCTATTCGGGGTCTTTTATGTCTCCATACAAATTTTAGGAATTTTTTCCTCTAGTTCTGAAAAAAAATTCCACTAGTAATTTGATAGGGATTGCATTGAATCTGTAGATTGCTTTGGGTAGTATAGTCATTTTCACAATATTGATTCTTCCAATCCAAGAACATGGTATATCTCTCCATCTGTTTGTGTCATCTTTGATTTCTTTCATCAGTGTCTTATAGTTTTCTGAGTACAGGTCTTTTACCTCCTTAGGTAGGTTTATTCCTAAGTATTTTATTCTTTTTGTTGCAATGGTAAATGGGATTGTTTCCTTAATTTCTCTTTCTGATCTTTCATTGTTAGTGTATAGGAATGCAAGAGATTTCTGTGCATTAATTTTGTAACCTGCAACTTTACCAAATTGATTGATTAGCTCTAGTAGTTTTCTGGTGGCATCTTTAGGATTCTCTATGTATAGTATCATGTCATCTGCACGCAGTGACAGTTTTACTTCTTCTTTTCCAATTTGTGTTCATTTTATTTCTTTTTCTTCTCTGATTGCCTTGGCTGGACTTCCAAAATTATGTTGAATAATAGTGGTGAGAGTGGACATCCTTGTCTTGTTCCTGATCTTAGAGGAAATGCTTTCAGTTTTTCACCATTGAGAATGATGTCTGCTGTGCCTTTGTCCTATATGGCCTTTATTATGTTGAGGTAGGTTCCCTCTATGCCCACTTTCAGGAGAGTTGTTATCATAAATGGGTGTTGTATTTTGTCAAAAGCTTTTTCTGCATCTATTGAGATGATCATATGGTTTTTATTCTTCAATTTGTTAATATGGTGTATCACATTGATTGTTTTATGTATATTGAAGAATCCTTGCATCCCTGGGATAAATTGCACTTGATATGGTGTATGATCCTTTTAATGTGTTGTTGGATTCTGTTTGCTAGTATTTTGTTGAGGATTTTTGCATCAATATTCTTCAGTGATATTGGTCTGTAATTTTCTTTTTTCGTAGTATCTTTATCTGGTTTTAGTATCAGGGTGATGGTGGTCTCATAGAATGAGTTTGGGAGTGTTCCTTCCTCTGCAATTTTTTGGAAGAGTTTGAGAAGAATAGGTGTTAGCTCTTCTCTAAATGTTTGATAGAATTAACCTGTGAAGCCATCTGGTCCTGGACTTTTGTTTGTTAGAAGATTTTAAATCACAGTTTTAATTTCATGACTTGTGATTGGTCTGTTCACATTTTCTATTTCTTCCTGGTTCAGTCTTGGAAGGTTATACCTTTCTAAGAATTTGTCCATTTCTTCCAGGTTGTCCATTTTATTGTCATAGAGTTGCTTGTAGTAGTCTCTTAGGGTGCTTTGTATTACTGTGGTGTCCATTGTAACTTCTCCTTTTTCATTTCTAATTTTATTGATTTGAGTCCCCTCCCTCTTTTTCTTGATGAGTCTGGGTAAAGGTTTATCAATTTTGTTTATCTTCTCAAAGAACCAGTTTTTAGTTTTATTGATCTTTGCTATTGTTTTCTTTGTTTCTATTTCATTTATTTCTCTTTTTTTAAGTTTTAGAATAAATTTATTTATTTTATTTTTGGCTGTGTTGTGTCTTCATTACTGTATGTGGGCTTTTATCTAGTTGTGGCGAGCAGGGGTTATCTTTCTTTCAGTGCGCAGGCTTCGCATTGCGGTGGCTTCTCTTGTTGTGTAGCATGGGCTCTAGGCACGCAGGCTTCAGTTGTTGTGGCATGTAGGCCAGTAGTTGTGACTTGCAGGCCCTAGAGCGCAGGATCAGTAGTTGTGGCACACGGGCTTAGCTGCTCTGCAACATGTGGGATCTTCACAGACCAGGGCTTGAACCCGTGTCCCCTGCATTAGCAGGCAGATTCTTAACCAGTGTGCCACCAGGGAAGCCCCTATTTCATGTACTTCTGCTCTGATCTTTATGATTTCTTTCCTTCTACTAATTTTGGGTTTTGTTTGTTCTTCTTTCTCTAGTTCCTTTAGGTGTAAGATTAGATTGCTTTTCTGAGATGTTTCTTATTCCTTGAGCTAGGCTTGTACTGCTATAAACTTCCTTCTTAGAACTGCTTTTGCTGCATCCCATAGGTTTTGGATTGTCCTGTTTTCATTGTAATTTGTCTCTAGGTATTTTTTTATTTCTTCTTTGATTTCTTTAGTGACCTCTTGGTTATTTAGTAACGTATTGTTTAGCCTCCATGTGTTTGTGTTTTTTATGTTTTTTTTCCCCATAATTGATTTCTAATCTCATAATGTTGTGGTTGGAAAAGATACTTGCTATGATTCCAATTTTCTTAAATTTACTGAGATTTGATTTGTGACCCAAGATATGATCAATACTGGAGAATATTCCATGTGCACTTGAGAAGAAAGTGTAATATGCTGTTTTTGGATGGAATGTCCGTTAAATATCAATTAAATCTATCTGGTCTATTGTGTCATTTAAAGCTTCTGTTTTCTTATTAATTTTCTGTTTGGATGATCTGTCCATTGGTGTAAGTGAGGTGTTAAAGTCCCCCACTATTATTGTGTTACTGTCAATTTCCTCTTTTATAGCTGTTAGCAGTTGCCTTATGTATTGAGGTGCTCTCATGTTGGGTGCATATATATTTATAATTGTTATATCTTCTTCTCAGATTGATCCTTTGATCATTATGTAGTGTCCTTCCTTGTCTCTGTAACATTATTTATTTTAAAGTCTATTTTATCTGATATGAGTATTGCTACTCCAGCTTCCTTTTGATTTCCATTTGCATAGAATACATTTTTCCATCCCCTCACTTTCAGTCTGTATGTGTCCCTAGGTCTGAAGTGGGTCTCTTGTAGACAGCATACATATGGGTCTTGTTTTTGTATCCATTCAGCAAGCCTGTGTCTTTTGGTTGGAGCATTTAATCCATTCACATTTAAGGTAATTATCAATATGTATGCTCCTATTCCATTTTCTTAATTGTTATGGGTTTGTTTTTGTAGGTCCTTTTCTTGTGTTCCCACTTAGAGAAGTTCCTTTAGAATTTGTTGTAGAGCTGGTTTGCTGGTGCTGAATTCTCTTAGCTTTTGCTTGTCTGTAAAGCTTTTGATTTCCCCATCGAATCTGAATGAGATCCTTGCCAGGTAGAGTAATCTTGGTTGTAGATTTTTCCCTTTCATCACTTTAAGTATATCATTCCACTGCCTTCTGGCTTGTAGAGTTTCTGCTGAGAAATCAGCTTTTAACCTTATGGGAGCTCCCTTGTATGTTATTTGTCGTTTTTCCCTTGTTGCTTTCAGTAATTTTTCTTTGTCTTTAATTTTTGTCAATTTGATTACTATGTGTGTTGGCATGTTTCTCCTTGGGTTTATCCTACCCTGGACTCTCTGCGCTTCCTGGACTTGGGTGGCTATTTCCTTTTCCATGTTAAGGAAATTTTCAACTATAATCTCTTCAAATATTTTCTCGGTCCTTCCTCTCTCTCTTCTCCTTCTGGGACCCCTATAATGAGAATGTTGTTGCGTTTAATGTTGTCCCAGAGGTCTCCTAGGCTGTTTTCATTTCTTTTCTTTCTTTTTTCTTTACTCTGTTCCCGGGCAGTGGATTTCACCATTCTGTCTTCCGTGTCACTTATCTGTTCTTCTGCCTCAGTTATTCTGCTCTTGGTTTGTTCTAGTGTATTTTTCATTTCAGTTATTGTATTGTTCATCTCTGTTTGTTTGTTCTTTAATTCTTCTAAGTGTTTGTTCTTTAATTCTTTTAGGTCTTTGTTAAACATTTCTTGCATCTTCTCAATCTTTGCCCCCATTCTTTTTCCGAGGTCCTGGATCATCTTCACTATCATTATTCTGAATTCTTTTTCTGCAAGGTTGCCTATCTCCACTTCATTTAGTTTTTTGTGGGGGTTTATCTCATTCATTCATCTGGTACAAAGTTTTCTGCCTTTTCATTTTGTCTTTCTTTCTGTGAATGTGGGTTTCCTTCCACAGGCTGCAGAATTGTAGTTCTTCTTGCTTCTGCTGTCTGCCTTCTGGTGGATGAGGCTATCTAAGAGGCTTCTGCAAGCTTCCTGATGGGAGGGACTGGTGGTGGGTAGACTCGGTGTTGCTCTGGTGGGCAGAGCTCAGTAAAACTTTAATCTGCTTGTTTGCTGATGGGTGGGGCTGGTTTCTCTCCCTGTTTGTTGTTTGGCCTGAGGTGACCCAGCACTGGAGACTACCTGGCTCTTTGGTGGGGCTAATGGTGGACTCTGGGAGAACTCACATCAAGGAGCACTTCCCAGAACCTCTGCTGCCAGTGTCCTTGTCCTCATGGTGAGCCACAGCCACCCCCCACCTCTGCAGGAGACCCTCCAACACCAGCAGGTAGGTCTGGTTCAGTCTTCCATGGGGTCCTGCTCCTTCCCCTGGGTCCCAATGTGCACACTACTCTGTGTGTGCCCTCCAAGAGTAGAGTCTCTGTTTCTCCCAGTGCTGTTGAAGTCCTGCAATCAGATCCTGCTAGCCTTCAAAGTCTTTTCCTCTAGGAATTCCTCCTCCCATTGCCGGACCCCCAGGTTGGGAAGCCTGACATGGGGCTCAGAACCTTCACTCCAGTGGGTGGACTTCTGTGGTGTAAGTGTTCTCCAGTTTGTGCATCACCCAACCAGCCATTATGGGATTTGATTTTATTGTGATTGCGCCCCTCCTACCATCTCATTATGGCTTCTCCTTTGTCTTTGGATGTGGGGTATCTTTTCTGGTGAGTTCCAGTGTCTTCCTGTCAGTGATTGTTCAGCAGTTAGTTGTGATTCCATTGTTCTCGCAAGAGGGAGTGAGCGCTCGTCCCTCTACTCTGCCATCCTCTTAAATTGTTTCTTTAATTGTTTTTTTAATTGTCAGCAAATGTTTAGTGATTGTTTACTATGGGGCTGACACTCACTCAGCAGGAAATGAAGACCCAAAAATGAGCCGCAGGGTCAGAGAGGACAGATAAAGGAACAGTCACCAAAAACCCCTATGCAACTATAAATCATGTTACATGCCTTAGTAATAACATGAATACTATTAATAATAATAACTAACATTAACTGGGATGACTATTTGTCAGACACTGAGCTGGGTGGGCTTCAATTCCATCCTCTCATTGAGTCCTCACAGCTCCACAAGGCAGGTGTGTTTATCATCCTTACTTTACAGGTGAAAAAACCTGAGATGAAGAGAAGCTAAGTGACTCACAAGGAAGAGGCAGAGTTGAGATTTGAGTCCAGGTCTGACTCTAGAAAACAGGGGCTTGATCATGAAGTAAAGAGCAAGTTGCTTGAGAGAATGTAAAGGACTTGCCTTCAGTATGGGAAGCTCTCTCTAGGCTCCCTACACCCTCACCCTTTTCCTGCTTTTTTAGTCCAAGGAGGATGACAATACTATTGACCTACTGACTTGGTAACCAAGACTGGGCTGGCTCTGATTCAGAAGCAGAAAATGTCAGACAATTTCACATCTATTTGTTGGGTCATGAAATAGGATTAGGACTGGAGTTAAGGTCAGGGATAGGATAATGGTACCTTGCCAACATAATTATATCCTTGCACTCTATGATCAAAACGATTGAGTCAGAAGGTTTTGCATTGTGCCAGAGTCATCTGACTGCCTCCCAAAGAGGCCACCCAGGGTAGTTTTACCTTGATCAATTTACCACAGAGCTGAAACTGTTTCACAGCCAAGTCAGTGTTCTGAGGTTTGTCTGCCTAGAGAAGACTGACTCCCAGCAATCCAACTCATAGGAGGCTGAAGTATATAACCAGATGCCCATATATTCATTAACAGTTGGCGTTAGTCCTCCAGTAACTGGCTGTCTCCTCCCTCAACCAGAGCACCCTTTTCCCAATATAAGCAATCCCTGGGAGCCAAATCAGTCATCAGCAGGCTGGTTGGTGAGTTAAGGGAGGCAGATGTAATCTAAGTCAGGGTGGGGTTTGGAGAGTCATCTCCACCTCACAGCAGGGTATGGTGTGAGTTCCAATTTCATATTGCTCTTTCCTGGTCAGTGGTAGGTAATAAGTGCCAAATTCTAGCCTCTTGGCTTTACCCTACTTCTTTTTCCTTCCTCTTTCTATATGCCAGCCTCATTCTTTCTCTTTGTTTCATGCATTCTCCATAGAATACAATTGATTAGATTGCTGATTATTCAACTGTCATCACATTCCAGCCCTTCCCCCCTAAGATTACATCAAGGACATCACCTTAATGGGTGGGTTGGTTGTTCCCAAGCTCTTCATTCATTTACAGAATTTTTTTGTTTATTCTCAGATATATTTGGTTGAACCATATGGAACTGCTATTTTGGTAGGTTAAAAAACAGATAGCTGCAACTTCCTGTGGTTCAACAAACAGCAGACCTGATCCACTAGGGGTGGGCTTAATGAGTCCAACTCCCTTTTGCAAGTCTTGGTGGTAGGTTTATATATGGGGGGGGGGGTTCAGGGTCATGCATGGCAGCCCTTTACCTCTTTCTGGAAACAGGCTCTTCTGGGTAGCCACTGGTGTCTGGGACCTCATTCCTCTTGTTAACCATTTATCCTCCAACTAGAACCTTAATGTCAGGGACGAGCTAACGAGGGACTTGAGGTTGAGGAGGAAGGTCAAATTTTTGGCTATACATGGCTGACTATGTATTCTAAAGCCAACAAGGAACGATGTTAAGGAACACTTAGATAGTCCATGGTTTGTGCAATCCCCTGTTAATGTGGAAAACTGGAGACTAGTGGAGACATTTTACAAACTTCGGTCAAATGCTTCTGTGACGTAGGCTGTACGCCCAACACCATTCTTACCTTCAAGTGTTTTTGTTACCGAACACAAGGCCATGTGTCCAATGCATAGTGAGGTGAAACAATACCAAAACATCAGAGTCTGGAGCAGAGAAAAGTTTATTGCGGGGCCATGCAAGGAGAGGGGTGGCTCATGCCTTAAAAACCCCAAACTCCCCAAAAGCTTTCAGCAAAGCCCTTTTATAGGAAAGGTAAGAGAGAGGCATGGTTAGTTGCTGCAAACTTCTTGGTGTCAGATCCTTTGTTCTTGAGGTCAGGTCACCATGTTCCTGTAAACCTCCACCAAAACAAGTGCTATCCTCTGTTCTACCTAGAAAGGGCAAGGTTCCAAGGCTCAACTTTCGTCCTCCAAGGTCCAGGCCCTGGCTAAGGGGAGGGGGTCCCTGCATAGGCCGGTTACCCTGCCCAGGAGCATTTGTCCGGCACCCAGTCTGGGTCCTCCCTCCAGTGCCCAGGCCGGGCTGAAGAGGCAGATCTCAGCTGGTGGCGCCCTCAGGGCCGGGTCCCCAGACCCTGCCCAGCCGTCATCACTGCGGGGGCAAGGCGCACAGGACCCCACCGGCCCTCAGGCTCCTCAAGCTGCCCAAACGGGGGCCATGTCCTGCAGAAGACAGCCGCTGCCATTAGGTCATGGAAGTGGGGATGAGGGAGAGGTTCTCGGCTGCTTCAAGGCCTGGGCCTGGCCAATGGGTGCCTGTGGCGAGGGCTCTGGAGCCCTGCAGGACACAGCCCTGTCCCCGGGCCCCCCAGATCACCTGCTGGCCCCAAGGCCGGAGGGCCTGGAGGGTCCCAGGGAGAAAGCCGTGATCCCCCTCTCACCGCACTCTCTGCTGCAAGGACCACTGCAAGGCTGACTGTTGGTGGAGTGGACCTCTAACCCAGGCTCTAAGGGCTGCGCACCCGCCCGGCCCCTATTACATTTGCAATGTGCTATAATTGTATGTATATGTGTGTGCTTCCGGCTACCAGTTTACCATACAGTAAGCTCTGTGAGGGAAGGGCCTATATCTGACTTATACTTAACTCCTAACATCAGGCCTGGCATACAGTAGCTGCTCATTAAATAAATGCTTTACATAAATGAATGAGTTAACGAGTGGATGAATAGTTAAACAACAAATCATGCAAATACCAGGAAAGCATCAAACACACATACCAAACAAAAGGTCTCTGGGCCTTTAAAGGTCAGGAACCAGGCTGCCTGTAGAAGTCAGTAGAGGTTTCACCAGAGGAAGTGACCTGAAAGTACCTTCTCCCCAGTTGGAAAAGGTCGTCAGTGCAACAGGCCAGGCAGTAGCTCACAGATCTGAGAGAGGAAGCCACAAATGAAAAGTTACTCCCCACTTCCTGGCAAGTCTTTGGCCAGCATCAGCTGCATTCCTTTGAGCTGAGCGTGTGTGGAATTTCCAGCCTAGGTAGCAGAATGGAACTTGGAATGAATAGCTCAGCAAAAAAGAACCCAGGGATAATGGGGCTGGGCCCAGCTGCCCTCTGCCAGCTCTTGAGCTCATGGAATATTGGAGCTCAGCGGGCCTTGTTGAGGGAGATAAATGATGTCCTTTGGATTATACCACTTCAGAGGACTCAGAGAGAAATTTCCACATTCAGACAGCATTAGGATCCTTAGAAGATGTGCTGAAATACCTGGTAATGTTCCGAGGGCTCGCCACTATTCAACTTTCCATCTACCGAGTACAAATGAAGGTCTGTTTTGCTTTAAAGATGAGGAAGGTCCAAACATTGAGAGAGCAGGATGCTTCTTCATGATGAGGACGGGGTGAAGATGAGGATTCAGGGCTCTGTGTAACCCATCTGGAGGAGGGTAGCAAGGGAGATTTCAGAGGAAAACCTGGTAGGAATATATGCTGTCAGTTTCAGGTCAGGGGATTCAAAGTGGAGGAGACTAGCTTCATGGAGGAGAGTATTAACTACAGATAATGACCCAACCACAAAGACCCTGGTCTCTCTACTGGCCTGACCTGAGCTTTTTACATATGATCAAGTTTGGGGAGCATGCCATCAATCACACTGAAAGATGTCGTAGGGAATTTCACTGCATTAACCCTCAACTGCTGTACCCCCTCTGCTTTTTCCCATCATTAATTCTTTCAAGACACGGATACATTGATGGGGACCTAAGAAAGGGAGGACTGAATTTCAGTGATTCATATCTAGATGTTTTCTTCTAGATGATAATGGAGTTGAAGGCAGGAATGACAAATTACTCTGCCTGGAACAAAGCGCGTTGCCTTAAATATAGCTAAAGAGGTCCTTCACAGACGAGGAAAGAAAGAACAAAAGGAAGGAAGGGAAGGAGGAAGGAGGAAAGCAAGGGAGGGAGAGAAAGGAAGAAAAAGAAATTTGATCAGAGATGTTAAGGGAGGTGGGGGAGGGGCAATACTGAACTTGGCCTGCATCACAAGAAGATACCTGGTGTCACAGAAGGAAGCTACCTGGAGACCCATCCCAGGTGGTTGAGGGCAGTTTGTTTGCGGAATTATACGGAAGCTTGCTGTTGGCCAAGGCCAGGCCCTTGATTTGCTTCTTTGACATATTCTAGGCTTAGTACGTTAATAGTAGTGTAGGTGGAGGGGGCATAGGGGAGACAAACTTTAACGGAAAAACTGTAAAGGAAAAGACCAAGAAGTAGCTCCATTTACTGGCTGTGCTCTATCTACCCCACAAGGCTACTAACATAAGTCTGAGTCATTTCCTCAGTGGTTGTGACAGTTCTGTCTTTAGAAGGAGGAAGTGGAAAGTTTAGTACTTTACATTAGAGGCCCTTTTTCATATGCAAGGATTCATTTCATTCTCAGGGCCCAGAAGGTACTTAAATGGGACAACCACATATAGCATGGGCACATTTGGTCCCCATTACTATGGTATGCCATTCCCCTCCTCTTATCAGGGATAAAAAAAAAGATAGATTACAGTCATCATCTTGTCAGGGCAGGGGATACTATTTAAATGTAAAATCATTTATCGCATCCAATGTCTATTAAGCACTGCAACTAAGAGGTACTCTTTCCCCAAGTATCTTGCAAGAGCTAACATCTCCATTTTACAGATCAGGAGCTTGAGGGTCAGATTTATTTAGCTTGACCTTGGTAGATATATCAATATCTAGTAGAGGGTGGAGTATAGGTAAAACCAATCTCCTTTTAACTACCTACTGGCTTCCTAAGATCTTTTAGTAAATGAGAACTAAACTTCAAGGCTACTGCTCCTCACTTTCATAACAATCATCCCCTACGATGAAAATGAATAGCTGCCAGACCAGAGAGGGTGAAAGTACAGAGGCCAGCAGAGCGGATGGTACCATCTTTAACATAGCTAGCTTAACACAGGGCCTTTCCGTCTCGCTAAAGTTCAAACGACTACAAAGCCCCAGCTGGCCCCGGACGAGCAGACACACGTGTATCCTACGCATGCGCCCAGACGGGACCTACCCGCCCCTTCGACCGGACCTCTTTAGCCAAGTCACCAACCAGCCCTCTAAATGCCCGCCCCCAAGGCTAAACCTTCGACCAATCGGGAGGCAAGAGTTTTCAGGCACGTCACTTATTTAGCATATACCCTCTCCCCGCCCCCAAGCCATGGCCCCGCCCCGTCCGAGACAGGGATTGTCGCTAAAGCACTTCGTTCTGGCATCTGATTGGCTCCTTTGCCAGCCCCGCCTCCGTCTCCTCCCGCCGCCCTCCCCTCCACGCTCCCACACTGGCGGGCGGAGCTAAGTACGCAGGCGCGGGTGCTGCCTCTCTCTTCTGGTGGCCCGCCCGCCCCCCTCCCTCTCCCTCCCCTCCCCAACCCCCTTCCCCTCCTCTCTGGGCGTGCGTGCGCGCGTCCTCCTCCTTCACGCGCCGCCGCTAGCCTAGCACTCTCGCTGGAACCTCTGGCCCGCACGTTCCCTTTGCCCTCCGGCTGCGGAGCGGGCGGGATCCTGCACCGCTGTCGCTGCAGCCCGGGCGGGGCGGCGGCAGCGGCAGCGGCACGCGAGCCCCGAGGAGGGCCGTACCACCGTTCGCCAGCACGCGGGGGGAGCCGCTCGCCCCGCCGCAAACGCCTCGGCGACCCCGCGGGGCTGAGGCGTCGCCGCGCCCGGGAGCTTGAGCGCCGAGCCGGCCTCGACCCCGAGCTCGAAGCCCCGCGGGCAGCGCCCGCCGCCGGCCCCACCCATCCGGGCCGAGGAGGCCGCGACCATGGCTGAGATGGAGGAGCGGAGCCTGGACAACTTCTTCGCCAAGAGAGACAAGAAGAAGAAGAAGGAACGGAGCAACCGGGCGGCGAGCGCCGCGGGTTCGGCGGGCGTCGCCGGCGGGAGCAGCGGAGCCGCGGGCGCGGCGGGCGGTGGGGCGGGCGCGGGGACCCGGCCGGGCGACGGCGGGACCGCGGGCGCGGGGGCCACGGGCCCCGGGGCCGCCACCAAGGTTGTGACAAAGGTGAGGGGCCAGGGAGACTGGGAGTCGGGGCCCGGGCCGCACGCTTGCGCCCATGTGCCCGCCCCCGCCCGCCTGCCTGCTTGCCTGCCCGGGGAAACGGCCGGGAGGGGCGGCCCGGGCCCGGCTGGCGGGCTGATGGGCGCGGAGGCTGCCACGTGACGCGGGCTTCCCACGGCGGGCCGCCTCGCGCTCCCCGCTGGACCCCCGACACCCCGCTCCCGACCCGCGTCGCTTGGCTCGGGCGAGGACGCAGGCTGGCGGCGGCACCCTCCCGGGGAATCGGCCCGGGTCGGAAGTGCATCTACCGAATGACGTCTACTCTGAGTAATTTAGCGTTCTGATTTCAGACCAGTAGTCTGAGCTGAATTTTCTAACAATCACATTTGTGGCAGCTCTAACTGGCACGACTTGGTCTCGAAGCCCGTAAAAGAAAAGTCTCATGGCAGGATTGAGCTAGACGTTTCGTTGTGGGCTTCCTGTTGATTTCATCTGGCGTTTCCTGGTTGCTTTTAAAGTAACAGGTCTCATGAAGGAACGCGGTGGAAGTAAAGTTTACTCACGTTTGTCCTCCAGCCTAGTTGGCCTTGGGATTGAGCAAGGGCTTTGGCCAGAAAACGAGTCCACACTTTAGGTTCCAGCCGCTTGATCCCTTTTTCATAGTCTGATAGTTGTCTTAGTTGTGTTTTTACAAATAGCTTTAATTGACTAAGTGGTACCTGTTTTACAGGATGAAGATGAGTGGAAAGAATTTGAGCAAAAAGAGGTTGATTACAGCGGCCTAAGAGTTCAAGCAATGCAAATAAGGTATGGTCTGGTTACAGATGTGCTTAGATAACCCAAAGGATAGATACTGTATGTTTGGGGTTTTTTAGCCCCAAAACAGCATCACAGTACTCTTGTGTTTTAGATATGCTTATTAGGACTCTAATGGATTGTGCCTATTGCTCTGATGGCAGCCCTTCTATATGCTGATCAAATTAGCTGCCAGCTCTAAAATCCTGTGAGAGCTTGCCTGCTTCAAATCTTGGTTAGGCCTTTTTGAGACAGCTAAAATGGATTTTGTGGTTTCAAAATTTTTACTTTTAATATTGGTGGGTCGAACTTAGTTTTTCTTTTTCCAAAAATAACGGGTGGTTTTCAGATCCTCTGTGACAGACAAGTTATATATGTATTCGTAATTGAAGCATAGTTAGAGGGAAATAACAGATTTTACAAACAAGCTATATATGTATTCGTAATTGAAGCATAGTTAGAGGGAAATAAAGATTTTACGTATTCACACAGTGAAACCAACTTGTGTAATTAGCACTGAGGTCAAGAAACTGAACATTACTGGTAGAGAAGAAAGCCCCCTCGTAGTCACTGTTTTCACCCCTCAAATAGCCACTAACCTAACACTAGATTAATTTTCCTAGAAATTTGTGGAAATGGAATCATAGTCTAAGTACATTTTTAAAGTTCAAGAAAACAGTAATTTCTGAAAATTGGATTGGTTGGCTTAGAGGATTTGAAATTAACGTATTTTGTCAAGTCCAGTCTATGGTAGTCACATGAACTTCAGATTCATGTAAATAAATGTCATGTTTTTAAGGGTCTCGTGAAGTAGAAAATCCATTGGTTTAGATTAAAAAACTCTTTATTCTGAGTTTCAAGAAATAAGTGATCCCTGGGAATTCCCTGGCAGTCCAGTGGTTAGGACTCCGCAGTCTCATTACCAGAGGCCTGGGGTCCATCCCTGGTCAGGGAGCTAAAGTCCCGCACGCCACACAGCACAGCCAAAAAAAGAAGTGAACCAGATGCACTGCCTCCCAGTTTGAAGTCTGTGATTTATATATGCCCGTGACTGCCTGGCACAGTGGAGGAAATACTTTTCCTTAACAAAATACTGTCTTTTGACCTCTCTAGATGGTAACATTTATGGTGTTAAATAACTTATTAAAAAACCAGGGCTAACTTTTATGACATTTGTTGGATACTTACCGCAACTAGGTATTCATGTCCTAGGTTCTTTCACGTCGCTGTGTGAGCTTAAGCAAAGTGAAACCTGATTGACAGTGGGAAACTTTTAGGAAATGCAGCTTCCCCATGCAGCTTCCCCACACGTGAAATACCTTCCGTGTTGGTGTGAAGTAGAGGTGATTAGACTGGAGGTTTATTCCCAGCCACTTCTTGGCTTTCTTTGTGTGTTAGATGTTTTTTGTTTTTGTTTTTTCTTTCTTTTTTTGGTTGTGTTGGGTCTTTGTTGCTGCACATGGGCTTTCTCTAGTTGCCGCAAGGGCTACTCTTCATTGCGTTGCGCGGGCTTCTCATTGCCGTGGCTTCTCTTGTTGCAGAGCATGGGCTCTAGGCACATGGGCTTCAGTAGTTGCAGCACACAGGCTCAGTAGTTGTGGCACACGGGCCCTAGAGTGCACGGGCTTCAGTAGTTGCGGTGCACGGGCTTGGTTGCTCCGCGGCATGTGGGATCTTCCCGGACCAGGGATCAAACCCATGTCCCCTGCATTGGCAGGAGGATTCTTAACCACTGCGCCCCCAGGGAAGTCCCAATGTTAGATGTTTTTGAAGAGACATAGTTTAGAAAATATCCGTTTTCTTTCTCCTAGGGCTTGACGTTTAAAATGGGGAGGTAGGGATGTGCAATTATTAACAGCCATTTGTGATAGTGGAACTGCCTGTGTGTTTGGTTCCTGTGTTCTGTTGTAGAATAAGGCTCTTGCTCTGCCTTTCCTGACTGCAGGCCCTAGACTGCATGTTCTCCAAGACTCAGACTTACTGAGCAATAGCAGCCCTTTCTGAGGGAAAGGTTTCAAGTTCATTGAATGCTAGAAGTGCATGAGGATATTTAAACTGCACCTATTTTTGTCATTGAGTATATATCCCATATCCATTCAGGGTTATTTTTTCTTCATTTTTGGCTACTCCCGAGGTGGTGAAACATTTCTAAAATCATTTATATCCTTCACCTTTGCCAGGGGCATAAGTAAATCTCAGCTACTATGAGCATTAAGGTCTGCTTGACCTGAAGTAGACCAGCTTTTTTTTTTTTTTTTGCTGTACGCGGGCCTCTCACTGTTGTGGCCTCTCACTGTTGTGGCCTCTCCCGTTGCGGAGCACAGGCTCCGGACGCGCAGGCTCAGCGGCCATGGCTCACGGGCCCAGCCGCTCCGCGGCATGTGGGATCCTCCCAGACCGGGGCACGAACCCGTGTCCCCTGCACCGGCAGGCGGACTCTCAACCACTGCGCCACCAGGGAAGCCCTAGACCAGCTTTTTTGTACTGCATTTTTCATTATTTAGCATCTAGTCATTGCCCCTAAGTGGCCATCCAGAGATCTTTCTCTTACCTGCTAACATTGAGAAACATACCTTCTTCAGGAAGCTGTTTTTGTGGATTCTCAGTCACTGTGGAGTCTGGGGTCTATCTCCATTGCCTTCATAAATCAACAGAGGGGAACCTAATGGCTTCCAGGGAAGGCTTGAGAGTGAGAAGCCATCAGAGGGTTAATAATAATGACAAAAACTTTCACTTTATACAGCTGACCCTTGAACAACATGGGTTTGAACTGCATGGGTCCACTTATATGCAGATATTTTTCAATAGTAAATGCTGTATTACACGACCTGCAGTTGGTTGAATCTACCCATACGGAGGAACCGCAGATGAGGCATGTTAACACCCCTGTTGTTCAAGGGTCAACCATGTACTGAATATCTTTATAAACTTTGTATTAAATGTTCTTGACATTGAAACTCAGTAGGAGTGGGAGTCTACAAGGAAAGACGCATTGGTTCAATAGAATGGGAAGTAGGTTACTCACACAAATAGGATATAGTTGATAATGTAGCAAAAACATGGACTTTAGGGAAAGACAAACCTGGGCTTGCATTTTAGCCCTGCTGCTTATGTGTGACCTTGGGCGAGTTACTTTACTTGTGAATGTTATCTGCAAAATTGAGATGACTACTCAGGATTTTTGTGAGGATTTTGAACAGGATGTTCATAATATATCCACTTGGTTAATGTTAATCAACCTCTATTTAGTGGGTAAATTAGAATGTCTTACTCTTGAGAATTTCTCTGCTATTTAACCATGAGGCACCTGCTTTATGATACCAATATTTGAGGAGAAGGGGTAGTGGAGGCACATAATATTATCATGACTAAAGTCCTACTCTGGTGAGTCAGTTCACTATGGACTTAATAGAAGAACATGACATGTTCGGGTTGGCATTAGTATAACCATACAAAGAGAAATCCTTCTCAGAGTTGCTGGAGATCTTGAATGATTGTCTTTTATGACTTGGTCTTACCTTTTGGGCAGAAGCCCTTGAAAGGGGAGAGAAATGAGATCTCTCCTCTAGAATTGGAGGGGGGTGGTTATGCCTTTAGTTTGTTACCTTTTCTATCCATGAGAGAGACAGCCTTGCTATTTCAATATGAAACAAGGGAAAATGAAACTTTGAAGTTGACTTAAAAATGTCTTGAAATTCTCCATCTATAGTCTTAATTTTTTTTTCTTCCAACTTATTGTGTTGAAAAATTACAAACCTCAGAAAAGTTGCAAGAATAGTAGAATAAGTACCCTTATGCTCTTGCCGGAGATCTACAAATCATTTTTGCCCACGCTTACTTTCTCTTTAGTTAGCTGCATACAGTCTTAAAAGTTCTTGGCACTAGTCCTCGTAGTAAGTTAGCATGCTGGACGTTTGTTGAAGATGAGTGTGCAATTGAAAGGGGGTAGGTTTTCAGCAGCAGCAAGCATACTGTATTAATGTCCTAGCTCACATTTACCCATTAGCTCAAGATTTAAGTACCAAGAGTATTATGAGGTCATGTGTCAAGTTTTGTGTCTAAGTTAATAAATCTTATTCAAGATCACATCATTGTTTACAGACAAGTTCTGAGAGGGAAGCCATTGAGATGGTGATAAAAGAAGGGGCCTACTGCTTGAGCTTAGATTATTGGTTGATAGTAGGACCTATAGGCCTTTCCCATCTTTAAAATGGATTTGAGGAAGAAAGATTTCATTTACTACTTATTACTAAATGGTGAGCATTTGTCATGTTTCAGTAAAAAATTGAGTCCTTGGAGCCCAATGGTTTTCTAAGAATCTTAAGAAATCTAGACTTTTAAACCCATTAGGTAGAGCTGGTTAAGTTGTCCTTTGAAGAGAAGGAATTATTCCAGCATCCAAGCTGGATTCGTTGTAGCAAATAGTTGTGGGACTGCTGAGTCCTGGATATTGGGCATCGACTGCTGGGTCTCGGAGTTGTAAACAAAAATAACTCATGCTCTACTGAACACTAGCAGGTCATGTCAGTGATGTGTAGGGGCCGTGGAGTCCAGGAGAGACGCTTAGGTCTACCGTGAACGGGTCAAGAAAGAGTCCTTGGATGAAATACAGTGACATTTTAAGCTGCCAGCCATGGCACATCAGGCCATTTCTATCCCCCCAGTTTACTGTTGTAACAGTGGTTGGATAATAGGGTTAAATCAGTGGAGCTGCCCAGCATTCTGGCTAAAGTGCAGTCAAGTCTGGATTTTGTTTTAGCTGCTTTTGGGGAAGGGGGAGTTAGGATACATAAATTCTCCTGTAATGTCCCTTGAGATAAGGAGGTAAGAATGTTCTGTTCTTTATAAATACACTACTGTAGAATGTATGATCCTGATCAATCTTACTAAAAAAAAGTGAATTTCTCAAATCTCAAAATAGGGAAAATTTTTGTTGCATATTTTAGAGCTATAAAGAGAGTGAAATGAAGTAATAGGCAACCTGAAAGAATATGGGCTCTGGAGTCCCACTGACTTGGCTCTGCTACATTGTAGCCCTGGTGAAAGTACTTAAGTATCTGAGTATCAGTCTCCTCATATGTACAATGGGTCTTCTCCCCGCCTTAGTGTTCTTTTGATTTTTAACTTTGTAAAGCGGGTACAACACTGCCTGGCATAGTAGATGCTCAGTAAATATTCCTTTTTGTAGCATTATCATTCCCCCTACCCCAAAATAGTGCCTACAGACTAATGCATATTTAAGACAGTATACTTTGGATTGTGATAATGAATTTACAGTAACATTGTAGTTTTTATTTTTATTTTATTTACTTATTTATTTTTTAAGCATTGTAGTTTTTAAAACATCAAATTTAGCTGATGAGATGTTGTATATTATATTTGGGTCAAACGCCAAATTTTAGCCTAGTTGTCTTCAGTGGAAATAATTCTTTGCAACATGTTTTTTGTTCTTTGGCATCTGGAGGTTTGACATTTTCTGGAATATGTAAATATGAAAGAGTAGTAGGCTATTATTTCTATCCTGCCATTGTTACTACAGCACTTTGACAAGGCTCTTAGCATCTCTGGGTCTTATTTCCCCTCTGTTGGATGAAGTGTCTTGACTAGACAATTTCCAATGTTTAGTTTAGCTGATATTTCAGAATCTTACGAAACAAAATACTAAGTTGTCTTGTGCCTATTATCAATATACAATCCCTCTAATTAAAACAGATCACTCTTATTTTCTAGTGATAGTTTGTCATCTAGAGGTATTTTAGATTTGTGATTTTTTTAAATTCATTTCTTCACTTGTCTCTGAGGGTGAAAAGGTGATGAACACTAGACAGTAAAGGAATCTTCTTTTCTTTGAGACTCAGCATTCTATCAGACCAAATTGGAGTTTTTCTTCAAAATTTATTTTTTTGCAGATTAGGAAAACAATGTTTTTGTTCTTTAGAACATTTGAAGAGTATAACAGCATAAAGAAATATGCAAGAATTATTCATAATCCCTTCTGCTTAGGGATAATCAGTGTTAAAATTTTTTTGGTTTTCAGTTTATTGCAAGCTGATAATTCTGGAGTGTAAATATTAAAATAATTTCAGGGAAAAGCTATTTTAATGCAGTGCATTGTTGAAATTAACCATTTCTAAATGTAATTGACCAAATGAAAGCTATCACAGTTTGGGGATATAAGAGTGTAAAAGTGCCATGAAGTCACTTAAATCTTTGTGGGGATCTTATCACCCTGTCTGGCATGGATTGGGTTGCTGTGACATTGCTAACTACGTAGTCAGTTATAGCTAGGTGAGTAACACCTGTGCTTTTACTAATGGACCAAGCAAATTACATTTTAGTGTAATTACATAGTTGTGGCTTCAGAGGTGGGTAACTTTTTTAAAAAAACTTCTTTTGGGACAATTTTGATATTTGGATACCACTGTTAGACTCCTGGATAAATTATGACTTTCATACTCTTACCTGATCATTCTACTTAAAAGCTTTAGGAAGCAAGGTCATACTGCTTAGTGTCCATTTTAAAAGAACATGTTTTCATGTTGCTTTTTTTTTTTTTAATGAAAACTATGTTTTTTCTTATTGTAAAGGTGGTATATGTGGTGCTTATATGAAAAAAATGCTGGAGAGGGTGTGGAGAAAAGGGAACCCTCTTGCACTGTTGGTGGGAATTAATACAGCCACTATGGAGAACAGTATGGAGGTTCCTTAAAAAACTAAAAATAGAACTACTGTATGACCCAGCAATCCCACTACTGGGCATATACCCTGAGAAAACCATAATTCAAAAAGAGTCATGCACCCCAATGTTCATTGCAGCCCTATTTACAGTAGCCAGGACATGGAAGCAACCTAAGTGTGCATCAACAGGTGAATGGATAAAGAAGATGTGGCACACATATACAATGGAATATTACTCAGCCATAAAAAGAAACGAAATTGAGTTATTTGTAGTGAGGTGGATGGACCTAGAGACTGTCAAACAGAGTGAAGTAAGTCAGAAAGAGAAAAATAAGTACTGTATGCTAACACATATATCTGGAATCTAAAAAAAAAAAAGTTCTGAAGACCCTAGGGGCAGGACAAGAATAAAGACACAGACGTAGAGAATGGACTTGAGAACACGGGGATGGGGAAGGGTAAGCTGGGACGAAGTGAGAGAGTGGCATGGACATATATACACTACCAAATGTAAAATAGATAGCTAGTGGGAAGCAGCCGTATAGCACAGGGAGATCAGCTCGGTGCTTTGAGACCACCTAGAGGGGTGGGATAGGGAGGGTGGGAGGGAGACGCAAGAGGGAGGGGATATGGGAACATATGTATATGTATAGCTGATTCACTTTGTTATAAAGCAGAAACTAACACACCATTGTAAAGCAATTATACTCCAATAAAGATGTTTTAAAAATAATTAATAAATAAATAAAAAGCATGTAATACCAAATGCTTACGGCACTTACCATGTGCCGGGCACTGTTCTCAGTGCTTTATGTCTGTTAATCAATCTTCATAATGGGGCTGTTATCCCCTTTTTACACGAGGAGACTGAGGCATACAGAAGTTAGATGCCGTACTTAGTCTTCCTGGCTAGTAAATGGCAGAGCCTGGATGTATTGAACCAGGCAGTTTGGCTTTAAAATCTGCTTATAACTGCTTGCTCCATGAAGAGAATAAAGTCATGCATTCTAGCACCCACTTTTTAACATTTACCCAAGAAATCATTCTAGTTGTCTTTCTACCTATATTAGGTGCATAGATTTTTAGTATTGATACATTGTTGGTTTATGTGACATTATTACTTCCATGTTAGTGTAGGCCTAACATCATTTTAAATGGCTCCATGGGATTCTATTATGTATTAGCAAAAAGGAAGACTGAAGGCTGGCTTAGCCATACTCCCCATGCTTTTTTCTCTCAAACTATAGTCTTTAGTAAAATCATGCTCTAAATGCAGATTGAAATAAGTTTGTTCCCTTGTCCGCTTTCTGTTGCCACCCTAGGCCTCTAAATTCTGGAATCATCTCTGGTTGGTGGGCAATATGTGATGGTACTATTATATGAGTGTCTTTAAAGAAGACCATTAGCTATTCAAGAAATTTGTTATATAGCCAGGACTTATTTTAATAGACATGGAAAGAAAGCACCCTTAGATGTCATTTTGCAGAAACCAGGATATGCCCTGATGTTCCCAAGGTCACAGTCAGGGTGGGAGTCATATATACATTGTTATGGCCATTGTCATGGATCAGGTATCAAAAGGAGAAAATGTCTGAAAGAGTGGAAGGCCAGGGACAGAGCTTTAGGCAGCAGCATGTAGCTTTTTGTTTTTTTTTCTTTTTGTTGCGTTGGGTCTTCACAGCTGTGCACGGGTTTTCTCTTTGTTGCGGTGCACAGGCATCTCATTGAATTGGCTTCTTGTTGAGGGGAATGGGCTCTAGGCACACGGGCTTCAGTAGTTGCAGCATGCAGGTTCAGTAGTTGCAGCACGTGAGCCCTAGAGCATGGGGGCTTCAGTAGTTGAGGCACATGGGCTCAGTAGTTGCAGTGCGTGGGCTTCAGTAGTTACGGCACACGGGCTTAGTTCCTCCGCGGCATGTGGGATCTTCCTGGACCAGGGATCGAACCCGTGTCCCCTGCATTGGCAGGCGGATTCTTAACCACTGCTCCACCAGGGAAGTCCTGCAGCCTGTTTTTTTAATAGAGGAAAGGACAGATTGATGACAGAGATTGATAAGCTGAAGACCTAGGAAACACCACCACTGTCATGGAAAGTAATCCAGGGAGAAGGTTGGTGGTCTGTGCCAGGTGCATCATCTTCAAGGGCAAAGAGTTGCAAAAAGGAAGTTTGATTTGGCAGTTATCTTTGTGCTGTCAAGCCAGCGGTATAGAGAGGCAAGATACATGTACTTGATAATTTAGCACATTCAGGCTTACATAAAATAGTAATAAGTAATCCAACACAAGGAGAAATAATCAAAGATACCTTGCAGAGATCACAGACTTCTGACTCAAGTCAATTCAAGAATAAAGAAATAGGGACTTGCCTGGCAGCCCAGTGGTTAAGAATTTGCCTTCCAATGCAGGAGCTGTGGGTTCAGTCCCTGGTCGTGGAGCTAAGATACCACATGCCTTGTGGCCAAAAAACCAAGAAAACATAAAACAGAAGCAATATTGTAACAAATTCAGTAAAGACATTAAAAATGGTCCACATCAAATCTTAAAAAATTAAAAATGGGAATTAAATAGAACAGTTCAGTCAGTCTTAGAATGGTATGTTACCACTGAGGATATATTTTGCATTTATAATCACTAGTGAGCCAAAGACTGAGTTCTTGTATTCTCTTCTTTAAATGGGTGACACGTCTCTGATGTTAGGGACCAGTTCTATGTATTTCCTATGTCTAGACAGTAGAGACTGACACTAATAAAGTATGAAGCACTGATGTAAATACTGAATGCTAACTTGTTTTCCTCTGTTGGAATGTGAATTAATTTTAAGAGTATTTTTTTACATGTACTAAAGGATTAGCAAATGAAATTATACAACTTTTAAAACCCATTCATTTGATCACTAAAAATATGCTTACCGTAAGTGCCTGTTTGTACACTTTGGTCTTAGAAAAAAATCAAGTAATTGTACTTTTAATCTTTCAAGTTGCCCTTTTCTCTACATTTCAGGCTAGATTGACCTCTCTTCCCTCCCTTACTAGGGACTGCTATAAATAATCAACACAGGTTGTTAAAAGCCTGACATGTCAGTATAAATATTTCTAGATGTTCTTGAGTGTATGGAGTTTGCAAAAAGGGAAACGGAGACTGTCAGACAGAGAGGTTTTCTGAACCTTTTTCCAGCAGTGAATCCTTTTACATGAAGTCCTAATGCATAAAATAGATAAATTCCCTAATTCTTCCTCTCTTTTTTTTAAAACAAGTGAGGCGTTTGGGCTTGAAGAGGTTAAGTACCTTCTCCAGAATCACAGATCGTTATTGATAGAATTAAGGATGTGTTCCTGTAATTGAATTCACTTGTTTATTTTCCAATAGTGAAAAGGAAGAAGATGAAAATGAAAAAAGAGAAGATCCAGGTGATAACTGGGAAGAAGGCGGAGGAGGTGGTGGTGGTGTAGAAAAATCTTCAGGTCCCTGGAATAAAACAGCTCCGGTGCAAGCACCTCCTACTCCAGTAGTTGGTAATCTTCATATTTCATTTTCATGAAGATGTCTCTTTGTGTATAATTTTATATGCAGTCAGCTTTCAACATAATGCGCGCTTGCACTGGGTGAGTAGGGTCTTTCCATTCCTAGGAGAGAGATTTGTGCCTGATCTAAAGACTTTCACATCCTCAATAAAGAAATTTGGAAGTTAAGGCTGTAGGCTGCTTACATCTTACTGCAGTCCTATAGCTTGCCAGATTTACATGTTTAAGCATTTTTTTTTCAATGTTTGACGGCTGACTAAGGAATATTGGGTACCCGTGTCTTTTTTTTTCCATTCCCCATTTTACTCTGTCTGAAGAATGAATTCTCAGAAGGGTGGATTTTATGACTCCCGAGAGGATGAAAAGTGCTTCTTGGCTCGGGGGAGAGTGGGAATGGTAAAGAAATCTTAGATCTTACAGTGGTTTGTGGCCCATCAGAGGGCCAGGGTATGTAAACATATGTACAGTGTATCTGTGGTATTAACATTTTTTGCTTGGGGCATGGGGATGGTACTATTTAGGAGAAAGTTGTCTAAAAGTCTCTTTTAGGAAAGCAATAAAGAAAAAATTTTGAGAAATAATGCTCTAATGTATACCCATTTTATACAGAATAATATAAAGAATAACAAATCACCCCAAATGTTACTGTCCAAAGATCACAGATTACTACCATGCATAGTTTTTGCATGTTTCTTTCTAGCTGCATTACACTTGAGCTAATAAATCATGTAGAGATGTTCATTTGAAAGGAAGCTTTTGATAACTAGAAAACATGTGTAAAACACTGAATTCATGTTTAGGATCTGGGGGCGAATGGTATGTAAGAAAAGCTGGAAGGCTGTGTCCCCAAAATCTTGGTCATGGTACAAGACTTTGGGCTGCTTAATTTTTTCTCCTGTTTTATTAGAAAATAAAAAATTCATTGATGATGTAAAAGTGGTCATACTTTGAAAGGTAGTCCCTGATGAGGCCTGTCTCCCAGGACCAGCAGATTCCTTTCCCACTTCCAATAAGTTGATTTAATAGAACTCATTTACATAGATAATTAAAATTGTACATGGAAGAGAAATTGGAAGACTACTTTTACCCTAGAAAAATAGGCTTTTGCTTTTGGACATTTCCTTAGATAACTTTTCTTCTGTTGTTCAGAGACCCTTAATGTAAGTATTGTTTTTTTCCATAACTTTTAAAATTATCAGGAATTCAGGAGTAGCTTATTAAACCACCAAGCACTTGAATAGTTTCTCTAAACTGTTTTGAAATGTTAGTTACAGAACCCCCAGAACCGACAATGACTAGTGGTGTGTATAGGCCTCCTGGGGCCAGGTTGACCACAACAAGGAAAGCACCCCAAGGACCACCAGAAATCTACAGTGATACACAGTTCCCATCCCTGCAGTCCACTGCCAAGCATGTAGAAAGCCGGAAGTAAGTATTCTCAATATTGTGGTTTGGAGCCCTATCCTTTGGCCAGGGAGTGGGGTATTTGGGATTTGAAAACCCAAGCTGCAGCTGAGAGGCAACTGAGAATTAAGGTGGGATTTGTATGCCCAGGACTGGGGGGAGAAGGGGGGAAGGACCGGGATGGGGGGGGCGAGAGGAAAGAGCACCAAAGACAGACTTCGTCTGCAAGTGTCCCTTAGCCCTAGTCTATGTCGTTCTGTAGCCATGACAAGTCTCATCCAGTGAGAATTCTTAATAAATATTAAGTACATTATTGCTGCTTCTATGTTCCTTGTAATATAGAAACTAGAAAAGTCAGCAATATTTCATTATATTCCCAGTTAATGTGAGTCGATGAAAGATGTTGGCATTTATAAATCTAATATTACAAATAATCTTATTTCAGCAGGTACTTAAAATGAATGCTACCTGGAGTTAAATGACCACATATGGCACATCCACATCTTATTTAGGGACATGAATTTTTTACAGAGTAAAATGGGAAGAAATGTAAATGACCTCAGATGGAAATTTTTCGGGGTGGCTTTTAAATTAAATCCCAGTGCTTTTGCCTCTTTGAGAGCACAGCTGGCTTGAACTTAGACCTGTACGTGGCTTGTTCCTCTGTTCCGTCCTCCACGGGAGGCAGGGATTCACCACACTCCCCTTTATCTGACCCACTCCCATAAAGTAGATGTGTGGAGAGTCCTTTGAATAACGAGTAGAACTTTACTTGAATGAGGAAATTGTTGTTCTTACTTTATGCATAAAGAAAGAGATGTGTATTGTCTGTTATTTGCTAAGAGTAACCGTGAGTCTTAGAAGGAATCACCATGTCATTAGACAGCTTTTTAACTTTCCAGTTGTCTTGAAGTTGGTCCCCAAATAGGTTTTCAGTTAATAGTATTCAGTAGATTTGCTACCACAGAAAATAGGACCCTGGAGCTTCAGTACAGTATTCTATACTTCCTGTTCAAGTGAAGCCTGAAAAATGGTTTTGGTAAAAAGGATTTACATACCAGTTTCCCCCTCCTGTCCCATCCTCAAGATTTCTCTAAGGGGTGGCTTTTTTTTTAAATTCAAGGAAGGATATTTTCAAAACAACCTAGTGAAGAAGAAATATTTACTGATTACATTTCTTTTCCCTTAGGGATAAAGAAATGGAGAAGAGCTTTGAAGTAGTAAGACACAAAACTAGAGGTAGGGATGAGGTTTCAAAAAACCAGGCCCTTAAACTTCAGCTAGACAACCAGTATGCTGTGCTTGAGAATCAGAAAAGCAGCCACACACAGTACAATTAAGGAATGGTGTTTGCTAACCCTTCTAAGGTAACTAGACCACAGCTAACCACCACGGACAGCCATCATCATCTGATCTCTGCTGGATCTACAACTGATGCAGACTACTCAGTATACGGGACCGGCCCTATTGCACTATGGAAGTTTAAAGTATCACAACTGCTCTTTATGTGTATTGGATTTAGGGGGATTTTCATTGTTAAATAAATGTGTGAACTAGATTCAGCAGTGTTCTTTCAGAGTTACTCTGCAAATACAAAAAAATCAAAAACTGCAGCCAGTGGTCATTTCAAAATCTTTTTATGTTCAGATACTGAGCCTTCGTAAGGGTTGACTACCTCAGATTTGCTGCACTCATTGTGGACTTCATGTGGATCACAACTTCTGGATAAGAAGGTTACAGCTTTTAAGTGTCGATGTGAAACTTGAAACCAGCTCTACTGGATTCCTATCAGAAATCCTGCAGAAAGTCAGCCATCTGGGTTCTGATCTGCTGTAAAAGATGAAGATTTAAGTGACCTTAATTAACCTGTCCTGTGCCCCATTCATAAGGAACACTCTGTAGTGGGTATTAGACTTCCTGGAACATGCCGCTCTCAAAAGAACTGATGTGTTCAGATTGTCTGTGTAGGGCTGTGATTTATAATTTAAACTTTGAGTTGTATTCTGAGGTAACCACAAATTAAATTCAACCAAACTCGGGTCACCAAGTGGGAAAAGGGGTGTGTGGGGGGGGAATAATCTTATTTTTTTTAGTAATTTTTTATTTGGGTAGTGCTTTTTCTGTGTTCCATATTAAGGCTTTTTTTTTTTTTTTCTTTGACTTGGAATAGTTCTTTGACAGAGCATATTGCTTGACTAAGTAACCTGAAATATGCATTGGAATTGTGAAACGTCTCATGCATTTGCCAATCCCTAGAGCAGGACCAGATGGCCTTTGATATAAAGGGCAGTAGATGCAGGGGCTCTACTTCAGGTGCTGTTAAAGCTTCCTCTCATCAGGTCTAAGTTGTATAGTAAACTGGTGGAAAGAGTATATTTTCTGCTCAGGCCAAGGGAATCACAGATGTGTCCTTATAAATTCAAAGCAGTGAGAGCAGAACCTCAACCTAAAACCCACTGAAGTTTCATGGATCTTGCATGATCTCTGACAAGAATTCCAGATGCACTTGTACCCAAACGTTTAGGGTATTAGACGCAGTGATTGTCCCAGCCTAGCTCTGTCATCAACCTCTGGGTGTGTCTTTTTACGTTGTTCATTTGGAGAGTCAGGGGCGAAAGACAGGTGATGTAGCACTTCCGTTTTTAATGATGACAGCTTAAACTATCCAGTAATTTTGAGTCCTGGGAGAGGCCATCAGGACGCTACCCAGGATTACTGAAAAGTCCTTCCATCTAATGAGATAGTCTGGTAATTTCCTCGTTTTGTATCTTCGGTTCAATAGAAATATTTCAAAGTGGCATGTGACCACTTGATGCAGAGTCTGGGTTTCTCTATAATAAAATCCCTTTGCCAAATGTAGGAGTTGCAGACGTGCTACTGGCAAGAGTGAAGCAAATGGGTGAGTAAAACTATCCTGATGTGGGAGCATTTTCCTGTAGGAGTTCAGTCTTAATAAGTGTCAGTGCAGGAATCGCACTCCTAGGAGTGTCACAGAGTCATCTGCTGTCAGATGCGAACCATGTCTGGGCAGTAATGGCATTGTTTGAAGTGGCAGGCAGGATGCCTACGTTCTGGTGTACTTGGGTGAGTAGCTGAGCCAGCCAAGGAGAGGTTGGATGAGTGAGAAAGGACTCTTGGTTCATCTGAAGACTTCATTTGAGAACCAAAAATCTTTTTAACAAATAACCTCTTGGACCCTGAGCCACATATTTCCCCTAAAAAGTATGTATTTTTTTCCAGCAAAATTTCGTTGGGGTTTATGTTATTGAGGAATGAACTGAGATGAATATGTGGAACTGTTACTTAATGGCATAGAAATCTGAAGACCTGCAGGAGATTTAAAAATTCCAACCCTTGTTATAACTTTTTAAAAGATTGTGAAATTATCAAGATGCACATGAATCAAGTTTTAATATGCTGTATGATGGGTGGATGAGGCTGTCCATTGTACCATTTCTTTCTTTGAATTCTCAGGCATGGTTTGGCAGTGGAAAAACTCTGTTAACATTAACAAATTCAATAAAAAGTAAATATGTAGATTTTGGAGTCTGGTGGTTTTTACTCTTAACTGGTAACTGATTATCTTTGAAAATGGAGAATTGATGACATTCCTCCTTTGCTCTAGGAGGCTGATAATGTCATCTCGAGTGACCTTTCCATTTGAGAAATGTTTGTAGAGTACTCTTAATGTTAAAACCAGACCTGGAATGAAATTGGCTGTGAACCTGTGATGAATATTCTTTTCCAGAGATAAACATTGAAATGTACTCTTGTCTTCATTGCTATATTAAATTGTGTTATCTTAGACCATGGTAGGGAAATCTACAGTCTCTACTGTGTAAACTAAAGATTTCAGGGCTTGTCCTGTGAGGAACTTACGAATTTCTCAAATGAGAGCCATTTTTAATTTCAGGATTTAGTCTGGATTATAGTCCCTAAATTTCTAAGCTAGAGGAAGTATATTTTCAGTCATTTTTTGGAGTGTAAATTTTTTTGAAATATCAAAAATCAAATACAGGTGTTTTTTTTTTAACTGAACTGTTCATTTTGGAATGTAAGTATATGTATTTTTTTCATACCTACAGCTCATTTATTTTGTAACTGGAAGTATGTACCTGTTAATGTTCCTCATCTATTTCACATATCCCCCCACACACCCCTCCCCTCTGGCATGTGTTTTTCTCAGTATCTATGACTGTTTCTGTTACGTTTGGTTTTATTTTATAAATTCCACATATAAGTAAAATCACTATTTGTCTGAACTATTTCACTAAGCATAATACCCTCCAGGTCCATCCATGTTGCTAATGGCAAATTTTCATTCTCTTTTATGGCTGTTATTTCATTGTATCTATGTAACACATTTTCTTCATTAGGTTGCTTCCATATCTTGGCTGTTGTAAATAATGCTGCATTGAACATAGGGACGTACATGTCTTTTCAAAATAATGATTTTACTTTCCTTGGACAAATACCCAGGAGTGGTATTGCTGGGTCGTATGGTAGATCTATTTTTAATTTTTTTTTTTTTTTTTCAGTACATGGGCCTCTCACTGTTGTGGCCTCTCCCGTTGCAGAGCACAGGCTCCGGACGCGCAGGCTCTGCGGCCATGGCTCATGGGCCCAGCCGCTTCGCAGCACGTGGGATCTTCCCAGACCGGCTTACGAACCCATGTCCCCTGCATCGACAGGCGGACTCAACCACTGCGCCACCAGGGAAGCCCTATTTTTAATTTTTTGAGGAGCCTCCTGACTGTTTTCCATAGTGGCTGCACCAATTTACATTCCCACAAATAGTGCATGAGGGTTCCCCTTTCTCCACATGCTTGAGAACTCTTGTTATTTGTTGTCTTTTTGATAATAGCCATTCTGACAGGTGTGAGGTGATACTGTGGTTTTGGTTTGCATTTCCGTGGTGTTAGTGATATTTAGCATCTATCTGTATGACTTTTGTGGGAAAATGTCTTCTCAGGTCCTTCAGGTCCCCTCTGTCCATTTCTAAATTTTTTTTTTTTTTTTTTTTTTTTTGGCTATGCCACGTGGCATGCAGGATCTTAGTTCCCTGACCAAGGATCGAACCCATGCCCCCTGCAGTGGAAGCGTGGAGTCTTAACCACTGGACTACCAGTGAGGTCCCTGTATGAGTTCTTTTTATATTTGGATGTTAACCACTTATACATCCTTTGCAAATATCTTCCATTCAGTAGGTGGCCTTTTTATTTTGTTGGTAGTTTCTTTCACTGTGCAAAAGCACAAAAGCTTTTTAGGTTTATGTAGTCCCATTTGTTTATATTTCTTTTTTGTTTCTTTTACCTGAGAAGACATCAGATATATATATATATATATATATATATATAATATATATATATATATATATATAATATACATATATATGTATAATATATACACACACACACACACACACACACACAACTGAGACCAACGGTAAAGAGCATCCTGCCTATGTTTTTTCTTCTAGAAACTTTATGGTTTCAGGTCTTACATTTAAGTCTTTAATCCATTTTGAGTTTATTTTTGTATATGGTGTGAGAAAGTAGTCCAGTTTATTTTGCATGTAGCTGTCCAGTTTCCCAAATCATTTATTGAAGATTCTGTCTTTTCTGTTGTATATCCTTTATCATAGGTTAATTGATTATAAAAGTGTGGGTTTGTTTCTGGGCTCTCTATTCTGTTCCATTGATCTGTGTGTGTTTTTATGCCAGTACCATTCTGTTTTGATTACTATACCTTTGTAGTATACTTTGAAATCAGGGAACATGTTACCTCTAGCTTCATTCTTAAGATTTTTTTGGCTTTTTGGGGTCTTTGGTGTTTCCATACAAACTTTAGAATTATTCTAGTTCTGTGAAAAATAGCATTGGTATTTTGATAGGGATTGCACTGAATCTGTAGATTGCCTTGGGGAGTGTGGTCATTTTAACAATATTCTTCAATCTGTGAGCACAGTACACCTTTACATTTGTTAGTGTCATCAATTTCTTTCATCAGTGAATACAGGTCTTTTACCTTCTTAGATTTATTCCTGGTATTCTTTTTGATGCAACTGTAAATGGAATTTCTCTTTCTGATAGTTGTTAGTGTATAGAAATGCAACAGATTTCTGTATATTGATTTTGTATCCTGTAACTTTACTGAATTCATTGATAAGTTCTAATAATTTTTTGGTGGCATCTTTAGGATTTTCTGCATATAGTATCATGTCATCTGCAGACAGTGACAGCATTACTTCATCCTTTGAAATTTGAATTCCTCTTATTTCTTTTCTTGTCTGATTGCTGTGGCTAGGACTTACAATACTATGTTGAATAAAAGTGGTGAGAGTGGATATCCTTGTTTTGTTCCTGATCTTAGAGGAAATGCTTTCAGCTTTTTCTTTTTTTTTTCTTTTTTTTTTTTTTTTTTGCAGTACACGGTCCTCTCATTGCTGTGGCCTCTCCCGTTGCGGAGCACAGGCTCCAGACGTGCAGGCTCAGCAGCCATGGCTCATGGGCTCAGCCGCTCCACAGCATGCGGGATCCTCCCGGACCGGGGCACGAACCCGTGTCCCCTGCATCGGCAAGCAGACTCTGAACCACTGCACCACCAGGGAAGCCCGCTTTCAGCTTTTTACCATATGATGTTACCTGTAGGCTGGTCACACATGGCTTTTATTATACTGAGGTATGTTCCCTTCTGTACCCACTTTGTCGATAATTTTTTTTAATATATTTTTGTATTTATTTTGGCGGCTCCAGGTCTTAGTTGTGGCATGCGTGCAGGATCTAGTTCCCTGACCAAGGATCAAACCCGGGCCCCCTGCATTGGGAGCACAGAGTCTTACCCATTGGACCACCAGGGAAGTCCCTTTGTTGAGAATTTTTATCATAAATGGATTTTGAATTTTGTCAAAAGCTTTTCTACATCTATTGAGATGATCATGATTTTTATTCTTCAGTTTGTTAATATGGTGTATCACATTGATCGATTTGGGGATATTGAATCATCCTTGCATCCCTGGGTTAAATCCCACTTTATCATGGTGTATGATCCTTTTAATGTATTGTTGAATTTGATTTGCTAATGTTTTCTTGAGGATTTTTCCTGGCCTTGTAGAATGAATTTGGAAGTGTTTCTTCCTCTGCAATTTTTTGAAGTTTGAGAAGGGTAGATGTTAACTCTAAATGTTTGGTAGAATCAGCTGTAAAGCTGTCTGGTATTGGACTTTTGTTGGAAGTTTTTGGGTTTTTTTGTTTGTTTTGTTTTTTTGTCTGTTTTTATTACTGATTTAATTTCCATTACTGTTAGTCTGTTCATGTTTTATCCTTCCTGAATCAGTCTTGGGCGATTGTACATTCCTAGGAATGTATCCATTTCTTCTAAGTTCTCCAGTTTATTGGCATATAAATGTTCATAGTATTCTCATGATCTTATATTTCTGTGGCATTGGTTGTAACTTCTCTGTTTTCATTGCTGATTTTTACTTATTTGGGCCTTCTCTCTTTTCCTTGATGTATCTGGCTAAAAGTTTATCAATTTTGTTTATCTTTTCAAAGAATCAGCTGTTTCATTGATTTTTTTCTATTGTATTTTTAGTCTCTGATTCATTTATTTCTGCTCTGATCTTTATTATTTCTTTCCTTCTACTTAACTTGGGTTTTGTTTCTTCTTTTTCTACTTCCTTTAGGTGTAAGGTTGTTTGAGATTTTTCTTGTTTTCTGAGGTTTGTATTACTATAAACTTACCTCTTAGAATGGCTTTTGCTGTGTCGCATGGATTTTGGATCATTGTGTTTTCATTTGTCACCAGGTTTCTTTTTATTTCCTCTTTGATTTTTTCAGTGACCTATTGGTTATTCAGTAGCATATTGTTTAGCCTCCATGTGTTTGTACTTTGTGCAGTTGTTTTTTTTTTCTTGTAATTAATTTCTAGTCTCATGGCATTATGGTTGGAAAAGATGCATCTGTTAAGTTCATCTGATCTAATGTGTCATTTAAGGCCAGTGTTTGTTGATTTTCTGTCTGGATGATCTGTCCATTGATGTAAGGAGAGGGGGGTGTTATTTAAAGTCCCCTACTATTGTGTTACTGTCAATTTCTCCCTTTATGTCTGTTAAAATTTGCCATATATATTGAGGTGCTTCTATGTTAGGTGCATGTATATTTACAATTGTTATATATTTACAATTGTTATATCTTCTTGGATTTACAGTTGTTATATTTACAATTATCATACCTTCATGGATTGATCCCTTGATCATTATGTAATGTCTTTCTTTGACTCTTGTTACAGTCTTTGTTTTAAAGTCTCTTTCGTCTGATATAAGTGTTTCTGCCCTGGCTTTCTATTCATTTCCATTTATATGGAATACCTTTTCCCATCCCCTCACTTTCAGTCTCTGTGTGTCTTTAGATCTAAAGTGAATCTCTTATAGGCAACACAAAAATTTGGGTCTTGTTTTCTGGTTGTTTTTGTAGTTCTTTTTGGTTCCTTTTTTTTGTCCTCTTCCCTTGTGATTTGATAACTCTCTTTCGTGTTATATTTGGCTTCCTCTCTTGTGTGTGTATCTATTATAGATTTTTGGTTTGTGGTTGACATGAGGTTTATACATAACAATCTATATATATATGTGATTACTTTAAGTTGATGATCTCAAGTTGTTTTTTTTTTTTAATTATTTATTTATTTATGGCTGTGTTGGGTCTTCGTTTCTCTGTGAGAGCTTTCTCTAGTTGTGGCAAGCGGGAGCCACTCTTCACTGCGGTGCGTGGGCCTCTCACTATCACGGTCTCTCTTGTTGAGGAGCACAGGCTCCAGACGCGCATGCTCAGTAATTGTGGCTCACGGGCCCAGCTGCTGCGCAGCACATGGGATCCTCCCAGATCAGGGCTCGAACCCGTGTCCCCTGCATCGGCAGGCAGACCCCCAACCACTGCGCCACCAGGGAAGCCCCGATGATCTCAAGTTTGAACACATTTTAACAACCCTGCATTTTTACTCCCCAATGTTTAATGTTTTTGACACCATATTTTACATTTTTTTTGTTTTATGTATCCTTTAACTACTCGTGGATATAGGTGATTTTACTACTTTTTCATATAACATTCCTAGTAGCTTCATAAGTGGTTGATCTACTACCTTGACTATATTTGCCTTTACCAATGAGATTTTTCTTTAGTAATTTTCACATTTCTAGTTGTGGTCTTTTCTTTTCCACTTAGAGAAGTCCCTTTAACATTTCTTGTAGAACCAGTTTAGTGGTGCTGAACTCTTATCTTCTAATATGTTCTTTGCCTCTTTATTCTCCTGGGACCTCTATCATGCGAATGTTAATACACTTGATGTTGTCCCAGAGGTCTCTTAAACTGTCTTCACTTTTTTTTTTTTCTCTTTTCTGTTCAGCTTGGGTGATTTCCACCACTCTGACTTCCAGTTTGCTGGTCTGTTCCTCTATCATCTCATCTACTGTTGATTCCATCTAGTGTATTTTTTTTTTCAGTTACTGTACTCTTCAAATCTTTTTGAGTCTTCTTTATATTTTCTAACTCTTTGTTAAACTTCTTACTGTGTTCATCCATTCTTCTGAGTTCATTGAGCACCTTTATTATTATTATTACCTTGAGCTCTTTACTGGGTAGATTGTTTATCTCCACTTCATTTAACTCTTCCTCTGGGGTTTTATCTTTTTCCTTGTTTGGAACATATTCCTCTATTTCCTATTTTTGCCTAATTTGCTGTTTTTATTTCTATGTATTAGGTAGGTCTGTTATGTTTCCTGATCTAGGAGAAGTGGCCTTATGTAGGAGATGTCCTGTGTGTCCCAGCAGCACACTGCCCTCTGGTCACCAGACCTATATTCTCTAGGGGTGCCCTCTCTGTGAACTTCTGGGCTTTTTTGTTGTGGTGGAGCAGACTGCCGTGGGCATGCTTGTAGTCATGACTGGTCCCTGGTCCAGTTGGTCACAAGGACCTGCTTAGTGCACAGGCCACCAGCCACTGGTGGGCAGGGCTGATTCATGGGCAGCTGGCTTCAGGAGGTGGTGGTGGGGGTGTTTCTAGGGCTGGTGCCAGCTTGCTGGTGAGAAAGCTGAGTCCTGGGGTGGTTGCTTGCAGGCCCAAGTGTCCCAGAGCTGGTGTTAGACTGCCGGTGGATGGGGCCAGGGCCCAGGGCTAGTGCTGGCCCACTGGTATGTGAGGCCAGACCCCAGGCTGCTGGCTGAGGGGCCCAAGGTGTCTCGGAGCTGGTGTCCAACACTGGTGAGTGAGACCAGGTTCAGGGCTAGTGCTGGTCTCACTAAACCCCCACTAAAGGGTGGAGCTGGGTCCTGGGGTCTCTGGCTGTAGGGGCCCAGGGTTCTGGAGCTGGTATCAGCCCACTGGTGGTCAGGGTTAGGTCCTGACATGGCTGGCTTACGGGCTTTGGGGGCACCACTAGTGGGTGGGGCCAGCTCCTGGGTTCTATGTTATGAGGGGCCAGGTCAGGGACCCTGGGGGCCTCAGGCAGGCCCACAGCTGCTGTTGGCCTCCTGATGGGTAAAGCTGTGTCCCCATGCACATAGCTGCTTGGCTTGGGGGGGGGGGTGCCCAGGACTGGTGCCAATAAACTGGTTGGTGGGGTGGGGTCCCGGTGCTAATAATCTAGAAGGAGGATTCCAAAATAGCACTTGCCAGCACCAGTGCCCTTGTGATAGAATAAGCTCCCCAGAATGGCTGCTGCCAGCCATTAATGTTAACGATTTACTATTTGGTCATTCTTTCTACTTGATTGAGATTATTCTCAATAGCCCTATTTAAAATAGAACACACACAAAAACACACTTCCTATCACTCTTCCCTCCTCTGAGTTCCTCCATAGATTTTTTTGGGGGGCGGTACGCGGGCCTCTCACTGCTGTGGCCTCTCCCGTCGCGGAGCACAGGCTCCAGATGAGCAGGCCCAGCGGCCATGGCTCACGGGCCTAGCCGCTCCGCGGCATGTGGAATCTTCCCGAACTGGGGCACGAACCCGTGTCCCCTGCATTGGCAGGCGGACTCTCAACCACTGCGCCACCAGGGAAGCCCTTCCATAGATTTTTTAACCAACTTTTTTTTCTGAGATAAAAGTCACCATTTTAAATTGTACAATTAAGTAGTTTTCAATATATTCTCAAAGTTATGCAACTATCACTACTTTTAATTCTGGAATGTTTTCATCATCCCCAAAAGAAACCCCATACTCATGAGCAGTCCTTTCCTACTTCCTTTCAAATCCCCAACGCTAGATACCAACTATTATTTTTTCTCTATAGATTTCTCTATTCTGGACATTTCATATAAACTGGGCTATATAATATGTGGTCTTTTTTGACTGGCTTCTTTCATTTGGCATGTTTGTTGTTTTTGTTTATTTATCTTTGGCTGTGTCGGGTCTTCATTGCAGCACACGTGTGTCTCTCTAGTTGTGGCACATGGGCTTCTCTCCAGTTGTGGCACGCGGGTTTTTTTTCTCTCTCTATTTGTGGCATGCGGGCTCCAGGGTGCATGTGCTCTGTAGTTGTGGTGTGCAGGCTCCAGAGTGCATGGGCTCTGTAGTTTGCAGCAGGTGGGCTCTCTCGTTGAGGCATGTGAGCTCAGTAGTTGTGGCTCAAGGGCTTTGTTGTCCCACAGCATGTGGGATCTTAGTTCCCCATCCAGGGATCGAACCCATATCCCCTGCATTGGAAGGCAGATTCTTTACCATTGGACCACCAGGGTAGTCCCAGTACTTCATTCCTTTTGATTGCCAGACTTGTGTGGATATACCATATTCCATTTACCCGTTCATCATTTGATGAACATTTGGGTCATTTCCACTTTGTCCTTGTTATGAATAATGCTGCTATGAACTTACAAGTTTTTATGACAACATGTTTTTCAATTCTCTTGGGTATATATCTAGGAATGAAATTGCTGGGTCACAGGGTAACTTTTTTTGAGTAACTACCAAACTCTTTTCCAAAATGGCTGTGCAGTGTCTGAGGATTTTGATTTCCTCATAGCCTCATAATTACTTGTTACCTGACTTTTAATTCTAGTCATCCTAGTTGGCATGAAGTGATATCTCATGGTTTTGATTGCATTTCTGTAATGATTAATGATGTTGAATATCTGCTCATGTGCTTATTGTCCATTGGTATGTCTTTGGAAAAATTCATCTATGCAAATCCTTTGCTAATTTTTAAATTGACTTTTTGGCTTTTTATTATTGAGTTATAAGAGTTCTATATATATATTCTGGATACTACTCCCTCATCAGATACATGATTTGCAAACATTTTCTCCCATCCTCACTTTCTTAATAGTGTCTTTTGAAGCACGAAAGTTTTTAATTTTGATGGAGTCCAATTTATCTTTTTTTTTAATTGCTTATGCTTTGGGTGTATCCAAGAAATTACCTAACCAATATCACAAAGATACTTGTTCTAAGAGTTTTGCGATTTAGCTCTGTCATTTAGAACTTTGATCCATTTTGAGTTACTTTTTGAATATGGTGTGAGGTAGGAGTCTAACTTCATTCTTTTACACGTGGATATTCAGTTGTCCAGCACCATTTGTTAAAAAGACTCCTCCATCATTAAGACTCGTCCACTATTTTGCACATTAAACATCTTGTTTATCTCCCTCCACTAGAATGTGAAATTGGAGTAGAAACATATGGGAAGTGATGTCAAGTTCGGAGTGTGGCATAGGATTTGGGGAGAGAGGTCAGGTAGACATGAAAGGATTGTGATAAGAATCTGTATTACAGGGACTTCCCTGGTGGCACAGTGGTTAAGAATCTGCCTGCAAATGCAGGGGACACAGGTTCAAGCCCTGGTCTGGGAAGATCCCACATGCCATGGAGCAGCTGAGCCCGAGGGCCACAACTACTGAGTCTGCGCTCTAGAGCCCGTGAGCCACAACTAGTGAGCCCGCGTGCCACAACTACTGAAGCCCGCATGCCTAGAGCCCGTGCTCTGCAACAAGAGAAGCCACCGCAATGAGAAGCCCACACACCATAACAAAGAATAGTCCCCACTCGCCGCAACTAGAGAAAGCCCGCACACAGCAATGAAGACCCAATGCAGCCAAAAAAAAAAAAAAAATGTTTTTAATGAAAAATTTTAAAAATTAAAAAAAAAAGAATCAGTATTACACAGTGGAGACAGAATTTAATGGGATAATCAGAGCTAGGAAGGAGAATCAAGGAAGTAGAGAATCATATACACAAATGCTCTAATAACCAGTGCTTGAAACTGCAGGCGTATAATAGTTTTAATTTATCACCCAGCTACTTTGACAAAGCATAACAGGGCCTGCAGAATGCAGGCAAGTTATGAATTGCTTCTTTTGTTTGTTTTTTGGCCATGCTGTGTAGCTTGCGGGGTCTTAGTTCCCCAACCAGGGATTGAACCCAGCCCTGGCAGTGAAAGCGCCAAGTCCTAACCACTGGACAACCAGGGAATTCCGAAGAATTGTTTCTAGAGCTTGATATAAAGGTAAAGAATATTATGAAGAATAAATTAATCAAAGAACATAAATAACTGATCTAAATAAGTGTTTTTATTATCTAAAAATCAATGAGAAGGGATTATATCCACATCAAGGATTTAGAATATATATATATATATATATATATATATATATATATATATATATAAAATCATTAAGGTATTTTAAGCCTTTTGAAATTATAACCCAAGTGAGAACTAGCATTTTAGACAATAACTGGATACAGTAACAGAAAATGCGTTGAACTTAAGTTGTCAACTCTTATTTCACCTGTGAATATCCTCCCCACTGAACACCCTCCTGCAACTGCACTCCATAGGGATCCAGTCAGAGCAGGCAGCAAGAAACTTGTGTATAAGGATAAGATCCTTTGTCTCAAATATGATGGAAGATGGTGTGTAAGTATGAAGGAAGCAGCATCCATAGTCTGTCTTAATTGGTAATAGGCCTGAGCAGACAGCTTTAATATCAGGTGAAAACATCTAAGGAGGCGGCCACTTTCTCCTTAAAAAGGGTAGCAGATTCAACTGAGGGGATGAGTTTTAAAATTTATTGCAAATATTTAGGGACTTCCCTTGTAGCACAGTGGTTGAGAACCCATCTACCAACACAGGGGACACAGGTTCGATCCCTGGTCAGGGAGGATCCTGCATGCCATGGATCAACTAGGCCCGTGCACCACAACTACTGAGCCTGGGCTCTAGAGCCCACCAGCCACAACTACTGAAGCCCGTGCACCTGGAGCCCATTCTCCATAACAGCAGAGGCCACGACAGTGAGAGGTTCACATATCGCGGGCCCCCAGCAGCAATGAGGACCCAGCGCAGCCAATAATAAATAAATAAAAATAAATAAATTTATTAATAAAAATTATTGCAAATATTTAGTATGATGTTCTACATATTTGGAGTGCCATTTTAGGAAACATGGTCTTCTGGTTTTGTTTTTCTTTAAACCTGAGCAGTTTTGACCGAAGCTCTTGGGTTTTAAATCTTAAACCAGGGTATTTAACTTTCCTTACTTTGTTATGACAAAGTAGCAATAATTTTCTATACCATCTCTTAACTCCTGTTGTATAACTTAACCTTTTTTTCCCCGGAAAACTCAAACTTTGATTTTTTAATCTTTTTTGTGTAAGGAGGCAAAACGTACAAAATAAACTATTGATAATTTTGAATGTGAGCGTATGGAAACTCAGAACATTACCTCAGGACAGAGACTGTGTCCTGGATTTTCAACTCCAAAGTTCAGTCAGTGTATCATCCCTAAAAAGACTGCAGCTGAAGTTTTTATCCTGTAGCGATTTTCTTCTTAAGAAGTGAAGCAGCTCTATGGGTTACATCCCTGGTTCTCAAACTGCTTCATTTTGGAATACCCAGGAGATCTTTTTAAAAATACTGATGTCTGTAGGAGGAGGAGGAGGAGGAGTTCAATCAAAACAATGAATGAGAGGGCAGACAGCAGAAGCAAGAGGAACTACAATCCTGCAGCCTGTGGAACAAAGACTACATTCACAGAAAGATAGACAAGATGAAAAGGCAGAGGGCTATGTACCAGATGAAGGAACAAGATAAAACCCCTGAAAAACGACTAAAGTGCAGATAGGAAACCTTCCAGAAAAAGAATTCAGAATAATGACAGTGAAGATGATCCAGGACCTCGGAAAATGAATGGAGGCAAAGATCGAGAAGATACAAGAAATGTTTAACAAAGACCTAGAAGAATTAAAGAACAAACAGATGAACAATACAATAACTGAAATGAAAAATACACTAGAAGGAATCAATAGCAGAATAACTGAGGCAGAAGAACGGATAAGTAACCTGGAAGACAGAATAGTGGAATTCACTGCTGTGGAACAGAATAAAGAAAGAAGAATGAAAAGAAATGAAGACAGCCTAAGAGACCTCTGGGACAACATTAAATGCAACAACATTCGCATTATAGGGGTCCCAGAAGGAAAAGAGAGAGGAAGGACTAGAGAAAATATCTGAAGAGATTATAGTCAAAAACGTCCCTAACATGGGAAAGGAAATAGCCACCCAAGTCCAGGAAGCGCAGAGAGTCCCATACAGGATAAAGCCAAAGAGAAACACACCAAGACACATAGTAATCAAATTGGCATAAATTAAAGACAAAGAAAAATGATTGAAAGCAGCAAGGGAAAAAAGACAAATAAAATACAAGGGAACTCCCATATGGTTAACAGCTGATTTCTCAGCAGAAACTCTACAAGCCAGAAGGGAATGGCATGATATACTTAAAGTGATGAAAGGGAAGAACCCACAACCAGGATTACTCTACCCGGCAAGGATCTCATTCAGATTCGATGGAGAAATCAAAAGCTTTACAGACAAGCAAAAGCTAAGAGAATTCAGCACCACCAAACCAGCTCTACAACAAATGCTAAAGGAACTTCTCTAAGTGGGAAACACTAGTGAAGAAAAGGACTTACAAATACAAACCCAAAACAATTAAGAAAATGGTAACAGGAACATACATATCGATAATTACCTTAAATGTGAATGGATTAAATGCTCCAACGAAAAGACACAGGCTTGCTGAATGGATACAAAAACAAGACCCATGTATATGCTGTCTACAACAGACCCAGAAAAAGCTTTTGACAAAATACAACACCCATTTATGATAACAACTCTCCAGAAAGTGGGCATAGAGGGAACCTACCTCAACATAATAAAGGCCATATACGACAAACCCACAGCAAACATCATTCTCAATGGTGAAAAACTGAAAGCATTTCCTCTAAGATCAGGAGCAAGACAAGGATGTCCACTCTCACCACTATTATTCAACATAATTTCGGAATGCCTAGCCACGGCAATCAAAGAAAAAGAAATAAAAGAAATGCAAATTGGAAAGCAAGAAGTAAAACAGTCACTGTTTACAGATGACACGATACTATACATAGAGAATCCTAAAAATACCACCAGAAAACTAGTAGAGCTAATCAGTGAATTTGGTAAAGTTGCAGGATACAAAATTAATGCACAGAAATCTCTTGCATTCCTGTACACTAATGATGAAAAATCTGAATGAGAAATTAAGGAAACACTCCCATTTACCATTGCAGCAAAAAGAATAAGATACCTAGGAATAAACCTACCTAGGGAGAAAAAAGACCTGTATGCAGAAAAGTATAAGACACTGATGAAGGAAATTAAAGATGATACCAACAGATGGAGAGATATACCATGTTCTTGGATTGGAAGAATCAATATTGTGAAAATGACTATACTACCCAAAGCAATCTACAGATTCAATGCAATGCCTGTCAAATTACCAATGGCATTTTTTACGGAACTAGAACAAAAAATCTTAAAATTTATATGGAGACAAAAATGACCCCGAATAGCCAAAACAGTCTTGAGGTAAAAAAACGGAGCTGGAGGAATCAGACTCCCTGACTTCAGACTATACGACAAAGCTACAGTAACCAAGACAATATGGTACTGGCACAAAAACAGAAACATAGATCAATGGAACAAGAAAGAAAGCCCAGAGATAAACCCACACACCCATGGTCAACTAATCTATGACAAAGGAGTCAAGGATATACAATGGAGAAAAGGCAGTCTCTTCAATCAGTGGTTCTGGGAAAACTGGACAGCTGCATGTAAAAGAATGAAATTAGAACACTCCCTAACACCATACAGAAAAATAAACTCAAAATGGATTCAAGACCTAAATGTAAGACCAGACACTGTAAAACTCTTAGAGGAAAACATAGGAAGAATACTCTTTGATATAAATCACAGCAAGATGTTTTTTGATCCACCTCCTAGAGTAATGGAAATAAAAATAAACAAATGGGACCTAATGAAACTTAAAAGCTCTTGCACAGCAAAGGAAACCATAAACAAGACCAAAAGACAACCCTCAGATTGGGAGAAAATATTTACAAACGAATCAATGGACAAAGGATTAATCTCCAAAATATATAAACAGCTCATGCAGCTCAATATTAAAGAAACAAACAACCCAATCCAAAAATGGGCAAAAGACCTAAATAGAGATTTCCCCAAAGAAGAAATACAGATGGCCAAGAAGCACATGAAAAGCTGCTCAACATCACTAATTATTAGAGAAATGCAAATCAAAACTGCAGTGAGGTATCACCTCACAGTTAGAATGGGCATCGTCAGAAAATCTACAAACAACAAATGCTGGAGAGGGTGTGGAGAAAAGGGAACCCTCTTGCACTGTTGGTGGGAATGTAAATTGGTACAGCCACTATGGAGTACAGTATGGAGGTTCCCTAAAAAACTAAAAATAGAATTAGCATATGATCCAGCAATCCCACTACTGGGTATATACCCAGACAAAACCAAAATTCAAAAAGCCACATGCACCCCAATGTTCATCGCAGCACTATTTACAATAGCCAGGTCATGGAAGCAACCTAAATGCCCACTGACAGACGAATGGATAAAGAAGAAGTGGTACATATATACAATGGAATATTACTCAGCCATATGGAACAAAATTGGGTCACATGTTGAGACGTGGATGGATCTAGAGACTGTCATACAGAGTGAAGTAAGTCAGAAAGAGAAAAACAAATATCGTATATTAACACATGTATGTGGAACCTAGAAAAATGGTACAGATGAACCGTTTGCAGGGCAGAAGTTGAGACAGATGTATAGAACAAATGTATGGACACCAAGGGGGGAATGCTGTGGCAGGGTGGGGATGTTTATGTGATGAATTAGGTGATTGGGATTGACATGTATACACTGATGTGTATAAAATTGATGACTAATTAGAACCTGTTGTATAAAAAAACAAATAAATTTAAAATTTTTTTTAAAAAACCCCCCAAAATACTGATGTCTGACTCCCACTCCCAGGCATTCTGATTTAATTGGTTTGGGGTGTGACCTGCACACAGGGATTTTTTTTCTCTTCAGTTAATTCTAATGTGTGGCAAATTATGGGAACCACTGGGTTATATCAGTGAGAGACCAATGATCTGTCTGTGACTGAGTGGGGAAACAGTCACAGAGCTCATTAGACTATGTAGGAAATCCTTTCTACTGTATTCTTAGCCCAGAAAAGATTATCATATTTCTAAATGCATTATTGGAGACTGTGAAATGGGGGGGAGGGAAATGGATACTGAAACGGGGAGGGGGAAGACCTGTAAGCTGAAATACTAAGTTTTTTTGATTTTTCCATACACTTTTTTATAGTTCAGTAATTATCAGCATAAAGACTATGTTAAATATTTCCCAGAAAACTGCCTCACCATCAATATAATTACCATAGCTACTTTGTTTTCCCTCTCATACAGTAATTTATTTGACTTGTGTCTTGACAATAAGTCTGACCATTCCAGAAGTTACGCACTGTATATGTTAATCTGCCTTACACTGGCTACTTTTAATTTGTCCTTCCATTATGTTGCCCAGTGACACCACCTCTGGGTCTTAAGGGTTTCTTTGGAATTCTGAGTTCTCCCTGGTGACTATGAAATGAACATGATTAAATTTACCAGAGACAGGCTTTAGCAACTGCACTATCCTACGGCTCACCTACTCAGCCCTGGAACTTCAGATGCTTTACTGCCCACACTCCTGGCCGGTGGTGTACTTCAGTCCCCTTCTAGGGGTTGTTGGGTTGCACTGAAGCATCCTTTTGAATGGCATGTGGGCACAGAGAGGAATCTTCTTAGGCTTGTCTTTGGCTTTAGATGGCTGGAACTAATGCAGTTGTCTTCCTGGGTTTCTCTGATTTTAGAGTTCAGATGTATGCCTTTAATTAGGACCTGAATTAAACTTGCATGTCAGGGACTCCCAACCTCAGTAACACCACGTTAGTGTAACGGGGATGAAAGCAAGTTGCAGCTTCTGTTATGTCCTCTGACACTCCCTTCTTCCTTCTCTTTTTTTAACCTTAGCTCTAGTCTGGCAAGAGTGTTAAATAGCAAATCATTTGTTAGAATTTTGTTTTTAGAGAATTATTTTTTTAAATTAATTTATTTATTTAGGCTGCACCAGGTCTTAGTTGCAGCACGTGGAATCTTCTTTGTGGCATGCGGGATCTTTAGTTGTGGCATGTGGACTTCTTAATTGTGGCATGCATGTGGGATCTACTTCCCTGACCAGGGATCGAACCCGGTCCCCCTGCATTGGGAGCATGGAGTCTTACCCACTGGACCACCAGGGAAGTCCCCATTTGTTAGAATTTTTAAAAATTACTCATATAGTATTTAACCTTGGGCCAGGCACTCTTCAAAACAGTTAACAAATGTTACTCATTTAATTCCTGGCAGTCCCTTAAAGATGGGAAAATAGGTTCTGAAAAGTTAGGTAAACTTGCCTGAATCACAGGGCGGGTGATGAAGGAGCCAGGATTCCACCCCCGGTGTTTTGGCCCTGGCGTGTTCTTAACCATGAGGCTTTGCTTCCACTCCACTTGCTAGATTTAAGGCTAGGGAAGGAAAGTGGGTAACTAATGTTTCTTCGAATTTGGCTTGAAAATGCCTTTTGCCATATTCCCATCCCAAGGTCGGCATGGATGTCCTAGAGGCTGGCTTCCTTACAGTCTCCCTCTCAAAGCAGCAGAAGGTAGAGTTCCTGATACTGAGGTGAGGTGTACTACCTTAAAATTTTTTTCTGGGTGTGGGATTTTATTTTTTAGGATGTTTTATGATTCAAATACATTAGTACAGAGAACAGTATAATAGATGTCCTCAAACCCATGGCCCAACTTCAACAATTATCAATCTGTGGGCCACTCTTATTTCACCTGCAAACACCCTCCCCATTTCCCGGATTAATTTAAAGCTAATCCCAGACTGATTTCATCCATAAATGTTTCACCTAGGGATAAAGATCCCTAACCATAAGACCATTATCACACCTAAGCAACTAACATTTTCTTTCTTTTTTAAAAATTAATTAATTTTATTTTATTTATTTTTGGCTGCATTGGGTTTTCTTTGCTGCACGTGGGTTTTCTCTAGATGTGGCGAGCGGGGTCTACTCTTCATGGCGGTGCGTGGGCTTCCTATTGCAGTGGCTTCTCTTGCTGAGGAGCATGGGCTCTAGGCACACGGGCTTCAGTAGTTGTGGCTCGTGGGCTCTAGAGCGCAGGCTCAGTAGTTGTGGCGCACGGGCTTGACAACTAACATTTTCTTAATATCAAATATCCTATTGGTGTTAAAATTACTCTGATTTCTCCTGGTGCTTTACAGTTGGTTTGTTTGAAACAATCCAGACAAGGATGACCCATTGCATTTAGTCTTTAAGGCTCCTATAATTTTCCCACTGTATTCTTACCACAATTCTGGTCATTTGGCTTGTAAAACTGTCCACATTCTGAACTTAGCAGGTTACTTTCCTATGTCTTCTATAAATGAGTAGTGTGCCCGTTATTAATTTATAGCCTTATTTTGTGCTTCAAGAACTCTGGACCCTGTACACATCTGTGCTTTGCCAACAGAGGGCGCCAGAGGAACACTGCAGAGTTAGCAAGAGGACTGCGTCTTTTTTCAGGTCCTCTGGGAGGATTGGCATGTTTAGCCTGGGATGTTCACCTCAGCAGCCCTCGCGGTTCAGCCACCCTCCAGAAGTTACTCCAGCCCATATTCCCCAGCAAGTTTCTCTGCCACTGGCAGGTTGGCTGTTGCAGTGGCAGCCATGCTCTCCCTTCACAGGTTTGAACCTCAACCTTGGGAGGGACCCTTGCCTTTAAGTTTCTAAGTTCCTTTCTTGTTCACTCTTCCTCAGCTCTAGGGCTAGTGGCTGCTTTCTGTAGTTGCTACTGCTGTACCTCTAAGCACACTCTTTTACCCTTCTTAATCGTTAACCACTTTTACTAGTTAATAATTCTTTGTATTTTTCCTGTCTAAATTACTGGCTTAATTTGTTTCCTGACTGAATGCTGGCTGATGAAATGGTATCAGGAGTGGTCTCAGGAGACAAGCCTTCAAAGATTGGATTTGGGGATTGGTTTGGTGGTACCTTTGGACTCAAAAAAAAAAAAAATGATGAGCTCCTTGCCAGTGGGAAATGGGATACTCATAATCCACGACATGCATTACAGTTCAGCTACCACCTCTGCTTGTGATGAAGTGTCTGCTGAAGCAAGTGCTTTGGGAGCCCCTGGGACTTGGGCTGCACTTGAGTTTTATGGCAGTAATGACGCCTGCAAGGGCTAGTGTGGGGCTGGTTCTCCATGCACTGGAGTGCTTACAAGAAGAAATGACAAGCTCCGGTCCTGAAACTCTCAGCTCAAGTTACAGTCCAAGGACCAGAGAGCATCCATGGCAGCCCTAAGAGAATCATTTCACGGAGCCAGGGAGCTGATGTTGCTGAAATTCAAACAAAACTTAATTGTGCAGGTTGTAGAATTATGACATCAGTTGAATTCACAACCTCATTAAGTTGCTTATGTGAAATTTAGGATACTGACTGGGAGAGATGGGGGAACTTGGAATGGCAAATTCTGGTTGGAATCGGACTAAACTGAGAGTGTTAAAAAGTCAAGTCTCTCTGAGCCTTCCTTGTCAGTGGACATAGTTTGCCCTCCTGTGTTAGCTGAGGAGGCGAACGTTTTCTTGAAAGTCCCGAGATTCTTCACTTGGGTCAGAGTGCCTTGCAAAGATATGCTCATTCTCAAGAACTTCTTTGATGCCAGTACTTGTGTCTGACGGGCTCTAGAGTGCAGGCTCAGTAGTTGTGGCACATGGACTTAGTTGCTCCGTGACATGTGGAATCTTCCCGGACCAGGGATCAAACCCGTGTCCCCTGCATTGGCAGGCGGATTCTTAACCACTGAGCCACAAGGGGAGTCCCTTCTGCCCATTTTTTTTTAAATTTATTTATTTGGGGCTGTGTTGGGTCTTCATTTCTGTGCAAGGGCTTTCTCTAGTTGTGGCAAGTGGGGGCCACTCTTCATCGCAGTGCGCGGGCCTCTCACTATCGCGGCCTCTCTTGTTGCGGAGCACAGGCTCCAGACACGCAGGCTTAGTAGTTGTGGCTCACGGGCTCAGTTGCTTCGCGGCATGTGGGATCCTCCCATACCAGGGCTCGAACCCGTGTCCCCTGCATTAGCAGGCAGATTCTCAACCACTGCGCCACCAGGGAAGCCCCTGCCCATTTTTTAATCAGATTGTTTTTTTGCTGTTGAGTTGCATGAATTCTTGTATAATTTGGAGGTTAACCTTTATCAGTTATATGGTTTACAAATATTTTCTCCCATTCAGTAGGTTGCCTTTTCATTTTGTGGATGGTTTTCTTTGCTGTGCAGAAGTATTTAGTCCCACTTGTTTATTTTTGCTTTTGGTGTCAAATCTAAAGTATCATCACCAAGACCTATGTCAAGGAGATCACTGCTATGTTTTCTTCCAGAAGTTTTATGGTTTTAGGTCTTACATTCAGGACTTTAATCCATTTTGAGTTTATTTTTGTGTATGGAATAAGATAGCGGTCCAGTTTCATCGTTTTACATGTGGTTGCTCAGTTTTCCCATCACCATTTATTGAAGAGATTATCTTTCCCCCATTGTATATCCTTAACACCTTTTTTGTCAGTTAATTGACTATGTATGTGTGAGCTTATTCTGTTCCATTGATCTATGTGTCTGTTTTTAATGTCCACACCATACTATTTTTTGTATAAATTTATTTATTTTATTTATTTATTTTTGGCTGTGTTGGGTCTTCGTTGTTGCATGTGGGCTTTCTCTAGTTGCGGCAAGCGGGGGCTACTCTTCATTGCATTGTGCGGGCTTCTCATTGCAGTGGCTTCTCTTGTTGTGGAGCACAGGCTCTAGGCACGTGGGCTTCAGTAGTTGTGGTGTGCAGGCTCAGTAGTTGTGGCCAACGGGCTCAGCTGCCCACCGCATGTGGGATCTTCCCAGACCAGGGCTTGAACCCGTGTCCCCTGCATTGACAGGCAGATTCTTAACCACTGAGCCACCAGGGAAGCCCCACACCATATTATTTTGATTATTATATCTTTGTAATATAGTTTGAAATCAGGAACCATGATGCTTCCAGCTGTGTTATTCTTTCTCAAGTTGCTTTGGCTATTCAGGTCTTTTGTGATTCCATACAAATTTTAGGACTACTATATATATATATAAAATATATATTATATATATAATATATATTATTTTTTAATCATCAAATTATATATATAATTATATATATATAATTGAAGTATAGTTGATTTACAATGTTGTGTTAGTTTAAATGTAGAGCACAGTAATTCAGTCATATAGCTATATATATAGATATATGACAATATATTCTTTTTCAGATTATTTTCCCTTATAAGTTATTACAACATATTGAGTATATTTCTCTGTGCTATATAGTAGGTCCTTGTTGGTCATCTATTTTATATATAGTAGTGTGTATATGTTAATCCCAACTTCCTAATTTATCCCTCTGCCACCCCTTTTCCCTTTGGTAACCATAAGTTTGTTTTCTTTGTTTGTGGGTCTATTTCTGTTTTGTAAATAAGTTCATTTGTATCTTTTTAAAAAAAGATTCCACATATAAGCAATATCATATGATATTTGTCTTTGTCTGGCTTACTTCACTTAGTATGACAGTCTCTAGGTCCATCCACATTGCTGCAAATGGCATTATTTCACTCCTTTTTCTGGCTGAGTAATATTCCATTATATATATATATATCATGCACACACACACACACACACATCTTCACGCATTCATCTGTTCATGGATACTTGTGTGGTTTCCATATCTTGGCTATTGTAAATAGTGTTGCTATGATAATTGGGGTGCATGTATGTTTTTGAATTAGAGTTTTTGTGTTTTCTGGATATATGCCTAGGAGTGGGATTGCTGGATCATATGGTAACTCTAGTTTTAATTATTTAAGGAGCCACCATACTGTTTCTCATAGTGGTTGCATCAATTTACATTCCCACCAACAGTGTAGGAGGGTTCCTATTTCTCCGCACCCTTTCCAGCATTTATTATTTGTAGACTTCTTTTTCTTGGGTGGGGGGGGTCACGTTGCACAGCATGTGAAATCTTAGTTCCCTGACCAGGGATCAAACCCGCACCCCCTGCATTGGAAGCATGGAGTCTTAACCACCGGACCGCCAGGGAATTCTATTTGTAGGTTTTTTGATGATAGGCATTCTGACAGATGTGAGGTGATAGCTCACTGTGGTTTTGATGTGCATTTCTCCAATAATTAGTGATGTTGAGCATGTTTTCATGTGCTTCTTGGCCATCTGTGTGTCTTCTTTGGAGAAATGTCTATTTAGGTCTTCTGCCTTTTTTGATTGAGTTGTTTGGTTTATTTTTTATATTAAGTTGTATGAGCTATTTATATATTTTGGAAATTAACCCCTTGGCATTATATCATTTGCAAATATTTTCTCCCATTCTGTAAGTTGTCTTTTCATTTTGTTTATGGTTTCTTTTGCTGTGCAAAAGCTTATAAGTTTGATTAGGTCCCATTTGTTTATTTTTGCTTTTATTTCTTTTGCCTTGGGAGATTGAGCTAAGAATATATTTCTATGATTTATATAGGAGGATGTTTTGCCTATGTTCTCTTCTAGGAGTTTTATGGTGTCAAGTCTTTTTTTGTTTGTTTGTTTTGTTTTTTTTGTTTTTCTTTTTTTGCGGTACACAGGCCTTTCACTGTTGTGACGCCTCCTGTTGCGGAGCACAGTTTCCGGACATGCAGGCTCAGCGGCCACAGCTCACAGGCCCAGCAGCTCCGCGGCACATGGGATCCTCCCAGACCGGGGCACGAACCTGTGTCCCCTGCATTGGCAGGTGGACTCTCAACCACTGCGCCACCAGGGAAGCTCCCACGTCTTTTTTTTAAATAATAATTTTATTTATTTATTTTTGGCTGCATTGGGTCTTTGTTGCTGCACGCGGGCTTTCTCTAGTTTCGGCAAGTGGGGGCTACTCTTCGTTGTGGTGCACAGGTTTCTCATTGTGGTGTCTTCTCTTGTTGCAGAGCACGGGCTGTGGGCACGTGGGCTTTAGTAGTTGTGGCATACAGGCTCAGTAGTTGTGGCTGGAAGGCTCTAGAGCGCAGGCTCAGTAGTTGTGGCACATGGGCTCAGTTGCTCCGAGACATGTGGGACCTTCCCGGACCACAGCTTGAACCCATGTCCCCTGCATTGGCAGGCAGATTCTTAACCACTGCACCACCAGGGAAGTCTAGTGTCATGTCTTATATTTAGGTCTTTAAACTCTCTTGAGTTTATTTTTGTATATGGTATGAAGGAGTGTTCTTTTTTTAAAAAAAATAAATTTATTTATTTATTTTTGGCTGCATTGGGTCTTCGTTGCTGCACACGGGCTTTCTGTAGTTGCAGCGAGCGGGGGCTACTCTTCATTGTGGTGCATGAGCTTTTCATTGCAGTGGCTTCTCTTTGTTGTGGAGCATGGGCTCTAGGCACACAGGCTTCAGTAGTTGTAGCACGTGGGCTCAGTAATTGTGGCTGGCGGGCTCTAGAGCACAAGCTCAGTAGTTGTGGCACATGGGCTTAATTGCTCCACGGCATATGGGATCTTCCTGGACCAGGGATTGAACCTGTGTCCCAAATAATTTTAGGATTATTTGTTCTAGTTTTGTGAAAAATGTCATGGGTAATTTGATAGGGATTGAATTAAATCTGTAGATTGCTTTGGGTAGTAGGACCATTATAACAATACTATTTTTTCCAATCCAAGAGCATGGGATCTCTTTCCATTTCTTTGAATCATCTTCAATTTCCTTTATCAATGTTTTATGGTTCTCAGTGTATAGGTCTAGGATTGTTTTCTTAATTTCACTTTCTGATAGTTCATTATTAGTGTACAGAAATGCAATTTATTTTTGCATATTGATTTTGTGTCCTGCATCGTTACTGAATTCATTATTTAATTCTAACGGGTTTTTGGTGGAGTCTTTAGGGTTTTCTTGCTATAATACCATGTCATCTGCAAACAGTTAACAGTTTCACTTCTTCCTTTTCAATTTAGATGCCTTTTATTTCTTTTTCTTGCCTCATTGCTCTGGCTAAGACTTCCAATACTATGATGAATGAAAGTGGCAAGAGTGGGCATCTTTGTCTTGTTCCTGATCTTAGAGGAAAAGCTTTCAGCTATTCACTGTTGAGTATGATGTTGGCTGTTGGCTGGTCATGCATGGCTTTTATTATGTTGGGGTACATTCTCTCTATAACCACTTTTCTGAGAGTTTTTTAAATGGATTTTGAATTTTGTGAAAAGCATTTTCTGCATCTATTGAGATGATCATAGGATTTTTATTCTTCATTTTGTTAATATGGTGTATTACATTGACTGACTTGTGGATGTCAAACCACCCCTATCCCTTGCATCCCTGGAATAAATCCCACTTAATCATGGTTTCTGATCCTTTTAATGTATTGTTGAATTCAGTTTGCTAATATTCTGTTGAGGATTTTTGCATCTGTGTTCATTGTTGGCCTGTAATTTTCTTTCCTTCTAGTGTCTTTGGTTTTGGTATCAGGGTAATTCTGGCCTGATAAAATTGGTTTGGAAGTGTTCCCTCCTCTTTTGTTTTTTTGAAAGGGTTTGAGAAGGATTGGTATTGTTTAAATGTTTGCTAGAATTTACCAGTAGAATCATCTGGTCCTGGACTTTTGTTTGTTGAGAAGTTTTGGATTACTGATTCAATCTCCTTACTAGTAATCAGTGTAATCAAATTTTTTATTTCCTCATGACTTAGTCTTTGTAGTCTGTATGTTTCTAGAAATTTATCCATTTTGTATAGGTTGTCCAATTTGTTGGTGTATAATTATTCATAGTAGACATTGTCATGTCTCTGCTTTCATTTCTGACTTTGAGTCTTCTTTTGAGTTTAGCTAAGGTTTGTTTCTTTAGTTTATATTTGATAGTTCATTTTCAAAAACAGCTCTTAGTTTCATTGATCTTTTCTTTTTTTGTTGTTTTTTTTGCGGTACGCGGGCCTCTCACTGTTGTGGCCTCTCCCGTTGCGGAGCACAGGCTCTGGATGCGCAGGCTCAGTGGCCATGGCTCACGGGCCCAGCTGCTCCGCGGCATGTGGGATCTTCCCGGACCGGGGCACGAACCCGTGTCCCCTGCATCGGCAGGCAGACTCTCAACCACTGCACCACCAGGGAAGCCCCTGTTTTGTTTTTTTATCCATTCAGCTACTCTGTGTCTTTTGTTTGGAGAATTTACTCCATTTACATTTATAATAATTATTGATAGGTGCATAGTTATTGCCATTTTGTTAATTGTTTTCTGGCTGTTTTGTAGTTCCTCTGTTTCCTTGTTCATCTCTTGTTCTCTTACTTTTTTTTTTTTTGCGGTATGCGGGCCTCTCACTGCCGTGGCCTCTCCTGCTGCGGAGCACAGGCTCCGGACACGCAGGCTCAGCGGCCATGGCTCATGGGCCCAGCCGCTCCGCGGCATGTGGGATCTTCCCGGACCGGGGCACGAACCCGTGTCCCCTGCATCGGCAGGCGGACTCTCACCCACTGCGCCACCAGGGAGGCCCTCTCTTGCTCTCTGAGTCGAGGGTTTTCTGTGGTGGTGTGCTGTGACTCCTTTGCTTTGTCGTTTATGTATCTACTGTTGGTTGTGCTTTGTGGTTACCATGAGCTTACATAAAACAACTTATAGTTTTATTTATAACAGTTTATTTTAAATTGATAACAACTTAAGTTTGATCTCATTCTAAAGCTCTACATTTTCACTCCCCACACCACGTTTTATATTGATGTCACAATTTACATCTTTTAACCTTGTGTATCCATTAACAAATTATTATTGCTATTATTATTAATATTATTAATAATATTGTTATTATTGTTAACAAATTGTAGTTATTTTTACTACTCTTGTCTTAACCTTCCTAGTACCTTTATAAGTGATTAACTCACCAATTTTACAACATTAGATTATTCTGAATTTTACTATATATTTATCTCTAACAGTGCGATTTATACTTCCATGTTTCTCATTACTAATTAGTGCCCCCACCCCTCTTTCAGCTTAAAGAAGTTCCTTTAACATTTCTTGTAAGTCTGGTCTAGTATTGATGGGCTTCTCTAGCTTTTCCTTGTCTGGAAAACCCTCTATCTCTCCTCCAATTCTGAAGGACAAGTTTGTCAGCATAGTATTTTTTTCTTTCAGCACTTTAAATATATCATGCCACTCCCTCCTGGCCTGCAAAATTTCTGTTGAAAAATCTGCTAATAATCTTCATGGGGGTTCCTTTGTACATAACAAGTTGTTTTGACTCTTCCTGCTTTTAAGATTCTTTTGTTGTCTTTAACTTTTGACACCCTAATTGTAATGTGTCTCTTTGGGTTCATCTTATTTGGAACTCTATGGGGTTCCTCAATCTGTATATCTTTTTTCTTCTCCACTTTAGGAAAGTTTTCAGCCATTATTTATTCATAAATATTTTCTGCCTCTCTCTCTCTCTCTCTCCTCCTTCTGGGACTCCTATAATGTGAATGTTGGTCCACTTGATGTTGTTCCATAAGTCCCTTAAGCTATCTTTACTCTTTTTCATCTTTTTCTTTTTTCCCATTTTGCTGCTTGATGCAATGAGTTCCACTGTCCTGTCTTCACATGCATTGATCTTTTCTTCCACTTCATCTAGTCTGATGTTGAACCCCTCTATTGTATTTTTTTTTAAGTTTAGTTATTGTATTCCTCAGCTCTAAGACTGCAGTTTGATATTTACATTTTCTCTCTCTTTGTTGAAATTCTCACTTTGTTCATTCATTGTTCTCATGAGCTTGGGGAGCATCTTTATGATTGTTATTTTGAACTCTATCAGCTAAATCACTTATCTCTGTTTCATTATAGTCCTTTTCTGAGGTTTTAGTTTATTCTTTTTCTTGGAACATATTCCCTTGTTTCTTCATTTTTCTTGCCTCTCTATATTTGTTTCTGTACATTAGATAAAACAACCACCTCTCCTAGTCTTGAAGGAGTGGGCTTGTGTTGGAGATGAAACTGATCATTCAACCCTGCTCTAGCTCTTGGTTGTCCTTCAAACCTTTGTGATTGTCCAAGCAACCTAATTTATTCTTAGTGGCTCCCAGTAGTTGAGGGTGTGCCAAGACCTGTCAGTGTCCTAAAGGATCTCAGTCAGCATCTAAGATTCAGGCTGATTGGAAGCCAGACTCTTAGGAAGCAGGTTTTAAAGTATGCAAATATGCCTTTTTCAGGGGAAGACTGGGAAAAGAACATTTCTGTTTGCTTCTCTGCACTGAGCCCTGAGGTGATAACCAGTTATGAACTGTTTGCTACCATCCCATTGAACCTGTGAACACAAGTCCCCCTGACCACTAGAGCTGGGCTATCAAGGGATGTGTCCTCTGGGTGGTAGCCACAAAAGTTGGGACACCAGACATGTACACAAGCAACTTTCTCAGAGATACCAGTGACCTGGGGCAGGGCAGAGGGGGAGCATGAAGATGGTGTCCACCTTCTGAGGTCTCTAGAGAAGACTGTAGCCAGCCCTTGTGTGTGTGTATAATTAGAAGCCTGCCCCTCAGGCCAAAGCTAAGAAGACATGCTAATCTACCTCTTTCACAGAAAGACTGGGTGTGTTTTAGTCTGCTGTCCTTGTGATGTGCCCTGAGGTTGGTAGCTGGTTAAAAACAGTTTTTCTATTTGTTACAGTTTGGGACCTGTGAACATAAGCCCTGCTGGCCACCAGAACAAGGTGATGAAGTGGTGTCCCCTGAGCAGCAGCCACAAAAGCCTGGGTGCCAGGGGTGTGCATGAGCTCCTTTCCAGGAGATACAGGTGACCTGGAGTGAGGCAGAGGGAGAGGTTGCAGATGGCTCCCACCAGCCTCTATAGACTTTAGGAAGTATTTCAGGAGGCCTCTTGACGTGAGTTTAAATAGAAGCCTGCCCCCCAGGCTGTAGCGATGAAGGTAAGTACTAGGCCTCTTTCACAGAAAGAATTGGTGTTTCGGTCTTTTGCCTCCCTGCTCTGCCCTGGAAGTGGTAGCTGTTTAAGAACTCTGTCCATTTGTTACAGTCCTGTGGGACCTGCTGGCCTAAGCCCCAGTGGCTGCCACAGCCAGGTGATCAGATGGTGTCCTGTGGGTGGTAGCTGCAAAAGTCAGGGCGCCAGGCAAGGGCACGAGCTCCTTTCCTGGAGGTACTGGCGACCTGGAGCAAGGCAGAAGGAGACTGCACGGAAGGCAGGCGTGGTGGCCTCTTGTCTCTTGCAGAGTGTTTCAGTGGTCCCCTCTTTGTGTGTTAAATGTCTGGTCCTCAGGCCAAAGCTTTTGTTTGTTTGTTTTATTGAGGTATAGTTGATGTACGATATTGTATACGTTTCAGGTGTAAAACAGTGATTCACAATGTTTAGAAGTTCTATTCCATTTATAACATAAACGCCGAAGCTGTACAGTAACCAGCTGGGCCCCTTTTACAGAAAGACGGGCCCTTTCAGTCTGCCTCTGCGCTATGTTCTCAGATTGCTGTAGCCTTGTGGGCCTTGTGGACACAAGCTACATTGGCTGTCAAAGCTATATGTTTTGGAGGCTTGTCTCTCAGGTACAGTTCTTAAAATCTGGGGTGTCAGATGCGGGGTTCAAAACCTTTGCTCCTCAGGGAGAAGCTCAGGGCTGCCAGTTCCCTTGATTGTGGGTTGCTGTGCTGGGGGTGGGGTTTATGGTGAGACTGTCTCAGCTTCCTCCTACCTGCTTTGATGTGGTTTTCTCATTTGCCTGATGGGTAGGAGCCACTTAGCTAGTTTTGTGGTTTCTTTTAGAGGAAATTGTTCTGTATGCAGCTGTGGATGCAGTGTATCTGTTAGGTGAACCAATGACTGAAACCACCCACCCTGGCCAGGCACCATAGTAAACACTTGCATGAGTTAGTTATCTTACAGCAGGAGGTCCTGGTGAGGAACATGGAACTAACAAGCTACCACCAACTGGAAGAATTCAGGAAAGGTCAAAAATAGATGCCAGTTCATAAGTACTACTAACCTCCCAGAATCCTTCTCCCTGGAATGCATCTTGGCTGAGCTATGCACGCACAACCAGGAAAGAACCTGAGTTAGAATGACTGGCCAGAGACAACCCGGAAACTAACCCCATTGCCATAGAACTGGAGACAGCCAGCCACGCGGCAGAGCAGTCCTCCTGGGCTCCCTTACCTGCCGCTCTCTGCCCAGGTGCCCCTTCCCAATAAAGTCCCTTGCTTGTCAACACGTGTGCCTCCTCGGACCATTCATGTCTGAGTGTGAGACAAGAGCCCACTCTCGGGCCCTGGAAGAAAAGTGAAAGTGAGTTTATCTGGAGGGATACACACTCCACAGGCAGAATGCAGATGACTTCAGAAGTGAGAGTGGGCATGGGGTTTTGGGGTTTATGGGCTAATTTCATAGGCTAATGAGTGGGAGGAATATTCTTGTTATTTCAGTGAAGGGTGGGTATTTCCCAGGTGTTCAGCCACTGCCCACTTTTCTGGTCCACGTAAGGAGGAGTGATTTTTAGTATTACAACAGGGGTCCCCAACGCCCGGGCCACGCAGCAGGAGGTGAGCAGCGGGTGAGCCGGCAAAGCTTCAACTGCCGCTCCCCATAGCTCACATTACCGCCTGAACCATCCCCCACCCCCCCACCCCCCGTCCGTGGAAAAATTGTCTTCCTCGAAACTGGTCCCTGGTGGCAAAAAGGTTGGGGATCACTGTATTACAAGGTATAGGTATAATGTAGGTATAATGTAGGTATAATGAGCTAAAGGTCAATGACCAGGCCATTCTTGAAGGCTCCTTGGTTTCAGCCAGTTCCAGCTCCTTTTCATTTCATCCCAACAGCTGCGCCCCTCTTTCATTTTCTAGCTGTTCTGTCCTCCCCTTTCCCTCCTGTCTTTTAACAGGTTTGGACTAGAGCAGTGGTTTGTGTCTTTTTTGGGTGGGAAGTCACGGATGTGAACTCTAAAACTCTGAGCTCTACCCTACGGAAGTGTGCTTATGCCATTCCTGAGCATTATGGCGCAGCTTGTGAACCTCTGCACGGTAATATTGTATTAGTCTGCTGGGGCTGCCAAATGAGAATACCAGAGTGGGTGGCTTGAACAACAAACTTCTCACAATTCTGGAGGCTAGAAGTCTAAGGCGGAGGTGCTGCCATGGGTGGCTTCTGGTAAGGCATCTCCTCCTAACTTGCAGACAGCTACCTCTGTGTCCCCACATGGTCTGGTCTTTCCTCTCTTTCCTCTGTGCCATGAACTCCTGGTCTCTCCTCATAAGGCCACCAGTCCTACCAAAGTAGGGCCCCACTCATAGGACCTCACTTAGCCTTAATTACCCCCTTAATGGCCCAATTTCCAAGTACAGTTATATATGGGGTTAAGCTTCAATTTACGAAATTTTCTTTTGGGGGTCGAGGAAGACACGGTTCAGCCCATAATATAAATACTGAGTATAACTGAGTGCTGTGTCTGCACTGAGGGCCCTGCTTCTGTAAGCTGCCTCAGAGAGCACGTGCTCTAAGTGGTTTGCTCCTGAAGCCCACGCACTACCTTACAGCTAAGGTGTCTTATTTGTTGAATTAATGGTGATGAGGTCAGACTAATGAACAAGAAAAATTCATGGAGGAATATAAGATGTTAATTTAAGTGGCACAGATTAAAATACTGTAGTAATTCTAAGGAGAAAATAAGAATAATCAAGGAAAGATTTTTGGGGTTTTTTTTTCCTTTTTAAATGAGATACCTACCTATGCTTGGAATTAATTGCATGTTAAGAACTTGCTGGCATTAGGACATTTACAGTGTAAGAGTCAAAGCCTGAGTTGAAATGATTTATGCAGGGTGTAGACCGATCTGGAGCCTTAAAATTGTAAACTGTGTGTTGAAGGCCTGAACTGAAAAAATAGTTCATAATCTTGCTAGAAAAGAAAATGGTACATTAGTTAATTTTTCCTGGGATAGAGAAATAGGAGAATAACATTTGTTTTGTCAACAGTGTGCTCATCAAGAAGATTTGTAGAGTAACTATTTCAAAGAATTTTTAAGTAGTGAAATTCAGGGAGAAACTTACTGCAAACTGCCAATGAAAGGACCCAGCCTACACAAAATGGCTCTAATAAAACGAGGCCCATGTGTTTTTTTGCTTGGGGGAGAGACAGGAGTACAGTTTATGTAACAGTGCTCCCTGTTTGGCGGTGTAGGAATTCGTATTGTGAAGGGCGGGATAACCCCTACTCCATTTAGAGGAAAACCTGATGGAAACTTCAGGGGTTTGATGCCCAGGTTGAGGACTTTAATCTATCACCACTTGAATTTGGCTTTAAAAGAATTATTAGGAATTGAACAGTTTACATCAAAATTACAGTCAAACAAAATGAGGTAGCTTTATAATTAGAGAACTGTGGTCATGCATGTAGTACCTGGTGTTTAGGTTTAGATTAATAGAGGCTACTGCAATTTTGTAGTTCCTTTTTTTTCAACCCACTAGAACAATATTCTATATAAACAACATCAGAAACATGACTAGATTCACTTTTTAATGTGTTTGTTTTACAAATCTTTTATTGCTTCAACAAGAGAATGGATACCAGAATGCTTTTCTTTTTAAAAACTTATTTGAACTACTTTGAGTCACTACTTTTATTCTTTATTGTCCTTATTTTCCAAGTTTTGGCGCCCAAACTTGGCAAACATCATGGAGATTTGTATAAACATGCATCTACATATATACACACACATTTAAGTTTAAAGCCTCAGTTCCTCGTTAAACCTTGTGCTCAGGCTCCTGTTAAAAAGTAAAATGGTGAGACGCTAAAAATCATGGAAAACATGAATAAATCCCAATTGATAATTTCCTTGTTATGAATTAAAACAGACATTTTAAGGCAAAATCTATCACCTTGCTAAAACTTCCACTAAGCTACAGACTCAGATATTTACAAGAAAATAAATAAACAAAAAGCCCTTTACACATGTCAATATGATTTAATGACAAGCTAGCTGAAGAGTTACACTTTGTTATTTTAGGTAACTTTCCATTCAGGAACAGTTAATATTTCAATGATTAAAATTTCAGGTGTTAAAAACTAACTTCAAGCAGGGTCATTGTTACACTGAAGCTGAATTCTTCAAGTTCTTGTCTTTAAATTACTATACAAATCCATCACAGTTACATTCAAGTTATTAATTAAAAACACATTTAATGTTTGGTAACTGAGTAAATACAATTACTGTACTCTAGGTCGTTTGATTTTATTTTTCTCTCTAGGAGCTTTCCTCTTTTGTGAGAATCCAGGCTCAGGTTCCTTATTATTCTGAAGAAATGAAACAGCTTCTGGTAGACAGTAATTTTCTACTTGAGGAGGGGATTCCTATAAAAGGGGGTAAAAAAAACCAACATTGTTCATTTTTTTCAGATTTCAAACTGTTAATTAGGTAATAGATTCCTTTACTCTGCTGTATGAACAAAAAACTCAAACATTTGTCTTTCAAGGTAGCTATTTAGCACTTGTCACCTTTAGTGAACAGATCCTGTGTAACAAAATTTCACCTTTTATCAGAAAAATGAGTTTATAGCTCAGGCAGAGTGGGGCTAGCTCAGATCTTAATGGTTTCATCTGTAAAATATGGATTAAATACAGAATATGGAAAATATGGTAAAATACAGTTAATAGCTATCATTTAACTGTGAGATGTTATGTTTAGTGTAAATTTTTGAAAATCTTTGAATGGAATGGGATGAACTCCCCTTTTCATTTCTTATGGCTTTTAGTCTGAGGAGAAGCCCCTGTTTGTGTCATGTTGACTGGCTAAAACTCTAACAGAAAACTCTGAAGAACCAGAGGACAGAATGGCAACCACAGCACTAGAAAATAAGGTAGGAAATTCCAGAAAGTTTGGGAGGAGCTCCAAACTCTGTGTTATAAACGCTGACCAAATCCTTGCTTGACCCCTAAATCATGTATGTGCAGAGACTCAAGGTAAGGCTCAAAGAACCCAACTAAGGTTTGAGCTGCCACTCACTGCGGAAGGTCAGCCAAACAAACTGCCTGCTAAACAAATAAAATGGTCCTCTTCAGAAGAACATGACAGGATCTAGTCTCTACAACTGATCTGTAATTTCTAGGATACATCCAAAATTACTATACATGTGAAGAAGCAGAACATGAACTATTCTCAAGAAAAAACAATCACCCCCCAAAATGGAAATACTTAGGTATCAACTTAGGAAAAAAATATACATATACTGAAAATTACAAAATGCCCATGAAAGAAATTAGACAACCTAAATAATTAGAGATTAGTCCTCAGTGACTAAAAGACTTCACATAGTAAAGATGTCAAACACTCAAACTGATCTGTAGGTTTAATGTAATTCCTATCAAAATCGTAGCAAGGTATTTTTATAGACAAACGGGCTTATTTAAAAATTTACATATAAAGATACAGGCAAAAAAAAAAAAAGTACAGGCCCTAGAATAGCAACAACAATTTTGAAAAAGAGGAATAAAGAGGAAGGAATCACTACCTAATATTAGGACTTATTATGTATACAGTAATTAAGAGTCTTGCAGAGGGAAAGACACATAGATTGATGGAACAGAACAGAGGATGCAGAAATAGACCCACACAAAATGCACATCTGAATACTGACCAAAGTGCAAATGCAACTAAATGGAGTATAGTTCTTTCAACAAATGGTGCTGGAGCAACTGGACATTCTGAGGCAGAAAACCCCTCAACCAACCTCCTAACAACTTTGACCTAAACCTTACACCTCTACGTATTATCAGACATAAAAGTAAAAACTACAAAACCTTTTTTAAAACTTCTGTTTTGCAAAAATTCCTAAGAAGATAAAGGTAGGGGATCCCTGGTGGTCCAGTGGTTAGGACTCAGTGCTTCCACTACTGGGGGCACCAGTTCAATCCCTGGTTGGGGAACGAAGATCCTGCTAGCTGTGTGGCTAAGCCAAAAAAAAGAAAAAAGAGGATAAAGGTAAACGGATGAATACATAAGCCACAGACTGGGAGAAAATATGTGCAAATACATATCCAACAAGAGACGTATCTATTACAAACAACTCTCAAGCGTAAAAGAAACAATTCAATTACAAAGTGGACAAAAGACATGAAGAGACATTTCAAGGAAGAGGATATGAACATGGCAAATAAGCACACAAAAAGATGTTCACTTTGATTAGCCACTAGGAAAATGCGAGTTAAAACCACAAGAGAGATCATACACCAAATGAAATGGCTAAATAAAAAATGACAACTAAATGCAGATGAGGATACAAAGAAACTGGATCACTCATACATTGATGGTGAGAATGTAAAATATGTCCACTTTGTAAACACACTCTTGAGCATTTATCCCAGTGCAATGAAATCTTATATTCACATATAAAGCTGTACATAAACGGAAACAACCCAGATGTCCTTCAATAGGTTAATGATTAACTGTGGTACATCTGTACTACTCAGCAATAAAAGGTAATAAAAGTATTCAGTGTTGCATAAGAATGCAACAATCTGGATGAAACTAAAAGGAATTTTACTGAGTGAAAAAAGCCAATTGCCAAAGTTTACACACTATTATTAATTCCATTTATTTAAGATTAAAAAAATGAAGGATTCTTGTAGTGATAGAACTGTTCTGTATCTTGACTGTGGCGACAGATACATGAACTTACACATGATAAACTGCAGAAATCTAAATACACAAATATACATGAATAGAAGTAAAACTGGGGAAATCTGAATAAGCTTGGATTGTATAAAGCCAATATCCTGGTTGTAATACTGTACTATAGTTTTTGCAAGATGCTACCCACTAGTGTAACCTGGAGAAAGTGTACATGGAATCTCTCTGTATTATTTCTTACTACTGCAATAATCTACAATTATTTCCAAATAAAAAGTTTAATTAAAAAAAAAGTAACAGGGGCTTCCCTGGTGGCGCAGTGGTTGAGAGTCCGCCTGCTGATGCAGGGGACGTGGGTTCGTGCCCCGGTCTGGGAAGATCCCACATGCCGCGGAGCGGCTGGGCCTGTCCACAGCAGTGAGAGGCCCGCATACCGCAAAAAAAAAAAAAAAAAAAAAAAAAAAGTAACCGAACATCTTGCTCATGACCCAGATGTTGGAAATAGTAGACAATTCCAACATAGCTATTATAACTGTTCTTAATGATATAAAGGAAAATATGCTTGAAATGAGTGAACAGAGGAAATCTCAGCACAAAAACAGAAACCACAGAAAAGAACCAGAGATTTTAGATATAAACAAGTAATACTTTTTAAAAAACTGTGTTGGGTCTTCACTGCTGCGCGTGGGCTTTCTCTAGTTGTGGCAAGTGGGAGCTACTCTTCGTTTCGGTGCGCGGGCTTCTCATTGCAGTGGCTTTCTTGTTGTGGAGCACGGGCTCCAGGCACGCAGGCTTCAGGAGTTGCAGCATGTGGGCTCAGTAGTTGCGGCATGTGGGCCCTAGAGCACACAGGCTTCAGTAGTTGTGGCGTGCAGGCTCTAGAGCACAGGCTCAGTAGTTGTGGTGCACAGACTCAGTTGCTCTGTGGCATGTGGGATCTTCCCAGACCAGGAATTGAACCTGCGTCCCCTGCTTTCGCAGGCAGATTCTTAACCACAGCGCCACCAGGGAAGTCCAAAAATATAAGACTTAAGTCAAAGTCTCACTGGATAGGATTAAGAGCAGATGAAAATAACAGGAAAAAATCAGTGAAGTTGGAGATAGATACACAGGAATTGGGCAATCAGAAGAACACAGAGAAAAATAATTGCAAATAAGTGAATACAGGCTTAGGGGCCTGTGGGACAATATAAAAAGAGTAACATGAGTAACTGAATTCCCAGACAGAAAAGAATGAAGCAGAAAAAATAGCAGAATGAAGAAATAATGCCCCAAATTTCCCAAACTTGGTGAGAGACATAAGTTTAAAGAAGCTTTGTGGATACCAATCAGGATTCATACAAAGAAAGCATACCTGGAAATATAAATGGTTGAAAATCAAAGTTGAAGAGAAAATCCTGAGAACAGCCAGGAGAAAAATGACACATTGAATAGAGGGGAACAATTCAAATTACCATTAACTTCTTATCAGAAACAATGGAGGCCTTAGGACTTCCTCAGTGGTCCAGTGGTAAAGAGTCCACTTTCTAATTGAGGGGACGCAGGTTCGATCCCTGGTCAGGGAACTAAGATCCCAGATGCCCTGGAGCAACTAAGCCCGTGCGCCTCAACGAGAGAGCCCGCATTCCACACAACTACAGAGCCCAGGCACTCTGGAGCCCCCATGACACAACTAGAGAGAGAAAAAAACCCACACACCACAACGAGAAGCCTGTCTGCCACAATGAAGAGCCCATGCCACAAAGATCCTGCATGCCTCAACAAAGATCCCAAGTGCCACAACTAAGACCCAATGCAGCCAAAAAATATTATTTATTTTTAAAAATAAATATTTTTTAGAAAAGTAAAAAGAAAAAGAAACAATGGAGGCCAGGAGAAATGAAGTCTTTATTAAAGTACCAGAAGAAGAGAAAAACCCCAAATTCTATATCCTGCCAAAAATCTTCAAGAATAAAGGTAAAATAGACATTTTCAAAAAAAAGAAGAAAAAGAAAACTAGCATTGGTCCTCATCATATTTGTACTACAAACTACAGAAAGTGCTTCAGGCTGAAGGAAAAGGATACCAGATGGAAACTTAGGTCTTCAGAAAAACATATCACTCAAAATGGTGTATGTTAGAGTAACTATAAAATGCTTTTTTCCTTTTTGATTCCCTTAAACTACATTGGATTGTTTCAAGCAAACCTTACTTAACGTATGACACTGTACTGTGGGGCTACGACAGATGGATGGGCCGGACGTTAAGTGCTTTACTGGTTGCAAATGTCTGTTGCGGCCACTCCACTCTGCAGTTGTACTGCAAACGCAGCCACAGAGAATATGCAAATGCATGGGCGTGGCTAGAGGTGTCGACAAAGCTTTATTAATAAACCAGGCAGTGGGCTGGATTCGACCGGTGGGCTACACTTTAACGGCCCTTGGTTTGAGGGCAGGGGAAGCGAAGGAATCTATATGGTCCAAGATTTCTGCATTTTATGCACAGTGGCACAATATTAACTCTAGGAAGACTACGAAAAATTAAGGAAGTATATGGTAATCTGTAAAGCAAAACACTCCCGCCCCTCCAAAAAAAAGCAGCGAAGTCTTTGCAATGGAGGGTCTTCCCTGGTGGCGCAGTGGTTGAGAATCTGCCTGCCAAGGCAGGGGACGTGGGTATGAGCCCTGGGTAGGGAAGATCCCAGGTACCGTGGAGCAACTAAGCCCGTGCGCCACAGCTACTGAGCCTGTGTCCTCTAGAGCCTGTGAGCGACAACTACTGAGCCCGCGTGCTGCAACTACTGAAGCCTGTGTACCTAGAGCCCATGCTCCGCAGCAAGAGAAGCCACAGCAATGAGAAGCCCACTCACTGCAACGAAGAGCAACTCCTGCTCTCCACAACTAGAGAAAGCCCACGTGCAGCAACGAAGACCCAACACAGCCAAAAATAAATAAATTTAAAAGAAAAAAAAAAAGAGAGACAATGGAGGGGGCTTCCCTGGTGGTCCAGTGGTTAAGACTCCACACTCCCAATGCAGGGGGCCTGGGTTTGATCCCTGGTCAGGGAACTAGATCCCATGTGCAGCAACTAAAGATCCTGCAAGCCGCAACAAAGATCCCGCACATGGCAACGAAGATCCCCCATGCCACAACACAGCCAAATATTGTTTTTTTAAAAGACAATGGATGAAATGAAATTCTAAAAAATATTAAATACCAAAAAAAGCAAGAAAAGAAGAACTGAGGAACAAAGAACTGAAGAGACAAACCAAAAACAAATGGCAAAAAAAAAAAAAAAAAAATACAGTATCAGTAATTACATCATGGACTAAACATTCCAGAGAATAAAAAGCAAGGCCCAACTATATCCTGTTTAGAAAAAAGCCATTTTAAATATAAAGACATAAATAATTTAAAAATTAAAAAAAGAGAAATTAAATACCTCGGGAAAAATTTAACCAAGGAGGTAAAGCATCTGTAAACTGAAAACTGTAAGACACTGATGAAAGAAACTGAAAAAGATACAAATAAATGAAAAGATAATCTGTGCTCATGGACTGGAAGAATATTGTTAAAATATCCTTACTACCCAAAGCAATCTACAGATTCAATGCAATCCCTATCAAAATTCCAATGGCATTTTTCAGAGAAACAGAACAAACAAACCTAAAATTTGTATGGAACCACAAAATATCTCAAATAGCCAAAGCAATGTTAAGAACAACAAACTTGGAAGCATCATGCTCCCTGATTTCAAACTATATTACAAAGCTATAGTAATCAAAATAATATGGTATTGGCACAAAAACAGATCAATGGAACAGGCTAGAGAGCCCAGAAGTAAACATATGCATACATGATCAATTAATTTACGACAAAGGTGCCAAGAATATACAACAGGGAAAAGACAGTCTTTTCGATAAATAGTGTTGGGAAAATGGAACCCCCACATGCAGAAGAATGAAACTCGACCACTATCTTACATCATACACAAAAATAAACCCAAAATGGATTAAAGACTTGAACATAAGACCTGAAATCATAAAACTTCTAGAAAAAAACATAGGCAGCAAGCTCCTTGACACTGGTTTTGGTGATGATTTTTTGGATTTGACACCAAAAGCAAAGGTAACAAAAGCAAAAATTAACTAGTGAAACTCTATCAAACCAAAAAACTTCTGCACAGTGAGGGAAACCATCAACAAAATGAAAAGGCAACTTATCAAATGGGAGAAAATATTTGCAAATTATATACCTGATAAGGAGTTAATATCCAAAATATAGAGAACTTATACAACAGCAAAAAAAAAAAAAAAAAAATCTGATTAAAAAATGGGCAGATGATCTGAAGAGACATTTTTCCAAAGAAGACATACAGATGGCCAACAGGTACATGAAACGGTGCTCAACACCACTAATCAACAGAGAAATGCAAATCAAAACCACAATGAGATACCACCTCACAGCGGTTAGGATAACTAACGTAAAAAAGACAAGAGATAACACATGTTGGCAAGGATGCAGAGAAAATGGAACCTTTGTGCACCATTGGTGGGAATGTAAATGGTGCAGCCTCTCTGGAAAACAGTATGGAGGTTCCACAAAAAATTAAATACAGAACTACTATATGGTCCAACAATTCCACTTCTGATATTTATCCAAAGGAAACAAAAACACTAACTCGAAGATATCTAATAGCCAAGATATGAGTGTACAGCAGTGAATGAATGGATAAAGAAAACCATTATGTATACACACACACACACACACACACAAAATAGAATATTATTCAGCCATTAAAGAGGAAATCCTGCCAATTGCGGCAACATGGATGGACCTTGAGGGCATTATGCTAAGCAAAAAAAGTCAGACAGAGAAATATAAATACTGTATGATCTCTTGTAAGTGGAATCTAAAAAAAACAAAACCCTCAAAACTCAATAGATACGGATAACAGACTGGTAGTTGCTTGACAGAGGCAGGGGCGTGAGGGGTGGGCAAAATGGATAAAGGTGGTCAAGAGGTACAAATTTGTTATAAAATAAATAAGCTGTGGGGATATAATACACAGCATAATGGTTATAGTTAATAGTACTGTATGGTATATTTGAAAGTTGTTGAGACTCAATTTTGGAAGTTCTCATCACAAGATTAAAAAAATTGTAATTATGTGTGGTGATGGATGTTAACTAGACTTACTGCGTAGATCATTTCGTAAAATATACATATACTGAATCATTCATTATTTTGGACACCTGAAACTAATGTTATATGCCAATTGTATCTCAATTCAAAAAAAAAATGGTGGCCAGACTCATCATTTAGGCAGATCAGAAGACTCCCCTTTGGATAAAAATGAAAAAATTCAAGAAGCACATAAAGTTATGAATCTAGGAGAGGTGTCCAATAACTAGTTCACCCACACCATCTCACCCAGCTCAAAATGGACAAGACCCAACTGTGCTCAGTACTTCTAATCAGCTTCTTACCCCCTGTTTTTTTTTAAAGTGATATTTAAAAATATTAATTATTTATTTTTATGTTTGGCTGTGTTGGGTCTTCATTGCTGTGTGCAGGCTTTCTCTAGTTGTGGTGAGCGGGGGCTACTCTTCGTTGCGGTGTGCAGGCTTCTCATTGCAGTGGCTTCTCTTGTTGCGGAGCACGGGCTCTAGGCTCGCAGGCTTCAGTAGTTGTGGCACATGGGCTTAGTTGTTCTGCAGCATGTGGGATCTTCCCGGACCAGGGCTCGAACCCATGTCCCCTGCACTGGCAGGCGGGTTCTTGACCACTGCACCACCAGGGAAGTCCCTACCCCCTACTCTTAATCATGGACAGAAAACCAAGAATTACTAGATATCTGATAAATTCCTCTAACATGGAAGATAAGAACCCAGATAAAGGAAAAAACACAGCTTGGTGGAAGTAGAAACTATGCAGAGATAAGAAAACTTAAAAAAAATACATCAATAAATCCTCTGAGAGCTTACAGAAGGTATTAATCGATGAAACAAGAAAACATTAAAACAATAAAATATAAATTCAAAAAGTGAAAACAGGGACTTCCCTGGTGGTGCAGTGGTTAAGAATCCGCCTGCCAATGCAGGGGACACGGGTTCGAGCCCTGGTCCCGGAAGATCCCACATGCCACGGATCAACTAAGCCCATGTGCCACAAGTACTGAGCCTGTGCTCTACAGCCCACGAGCCACAACTACTGAGCCGGCGTGCCACAACTACTGAAGCCTGTGCGCCTAGAGCCCGTGCTCCACAACAAGAGAAGCCACCGCAGTGAGAAGCCTGCGCACTGCTGCGAAGAGTAGCCCCCACTTGCCACAACTAGAGGAAGCCTGCGTGCAGCAACAAAGACACAATGCAGCCAAAAATAAATAAATAAAATAAATAAATTTATTTAAAAAAATGAAAACAGGTCTAAAACATGATAGCAAAATGAAGTTGATAGAATATTGAACTGCAAGAATCTCTCAAAAAGATAAAAATAAATGAAAAGTAATAAAATCTAATATACAAATAGCAGAAGTACAGAAGGAGAGAACAGAAAGTGGAAAACAAAACCCTCATCATTGAAATCATTCAAGATTTCCCAGAATTCAAAGATAGAAGTTACCAGACCAGAAAGGGCCCAAGTGCCCAGCATAATATAAACAGATCCTCATGAGAGTATATCATTTTGAAATTTCATAAAACTGGGGCAAAAAAAGAACTTCCTAACTAGATTACAGCTACATATAAAGGATTAAGCATCAGATGGCTTTAGACTGCTCAATGGCAATACTAGAAGCAAAGAGACAAAGAACCAAAAGTCTAAGAGAAAGCAGTTTCCAACCTAGAATTTGATGCCCAGCCAAACTATCAGTTTAGTAGGAATGAGAATAGAGAAAAGAATTTCCACACATAGAATGTCTCAATTTACCTTCCATGTGTTCCCTCTCAAGAAGTTACGAGAAGAGACCTCCATCACAATGAGACGGCAGATCAAGATGACATGCGATTCAGAAACAGGAGATTCAACAGAAAAGAGACAAGTGGTGGTGAACGGAGCTTCTGGGACGATGGCCGTGTACAGAAGTAGGCAGAGGGTGACAACCAGACTGCAGCAGTGTGACTGAAAACCAAGATCTCTGCAGCCACCACACCTAGTTTCTAAGCTGAAGTCAGAACACTGGGGTGAGCCTATCTCAGAGTCCTATCTGTGCTTGGCTTATCTTGGCCATGAACCTGACGAAGCTGCTGCTCTCCCCTCCTTAGCCTGCTGCTTCACGCTATAGAAGTGTTCTGTTTTGACCTACTCCTGAGAGCTAGAGATAGGCAACAATAAGCTCAGATGCAGAAATACAGAGCAGCTCACTCCCCCAAGGTGTTTCTCCAGACATCTAGTATTTGACACACATTACAACCCTGAGAAAGGCAGGGACATGAACAACCGGGAAGGAGCAACAGGGAGCTCCTATGGGACTAGCAAACTTCTATTTCTTATCCTGGGCACCTGAATGACATTTGCTATTCTTTAACCAGGACATATTTTCTATACACTCTTTTTTATGTAAAAAGAAAAAATACCCCCAAATTATAGCACATGTGCAAGTTTAACACAGCACAAGTTTAAGCAATTAATCTATGTTGGGTCCCATCTTAGATGGCAGCTGTATCCCTGAAATGATCAGGAATTTCTGGAGGGAAGAGGTATGGGAGGTTCTCTACATTCCCCCAGTCCCTGCCCTTTTCCCAGTGGGTAATATTTTAAAACCTCATGTCTCAACAAATAGAGATTTGTAAAAAGTTATTTAGACGTTCAAGGAGAGCTAGTACTGGTTTACTAAGTCCTAATCAATACACCCCACTGCTTTATGACAGAGGCTTTGCATGCATGTTTCAGGCACTCCTATTAAAAGCTGGCCAACTCCCAAACGCAAGCAGCAACCACCACAAAGCAGGTTAGTTTTGGCTTCCCCCTACTTCTACACTAATCTGTTTGAAATCCTTTGTTGTAAGACATTTAAAATCATGTGTCATATCTTGCTGATTCCTGATGGCATTTTAGGCACTCTGGTGTCAGGAAGATTTTTCTTTGCCCATTCAAATCACCCAACAAAGGCCAATTCTGAACAGGAGTATAGTGAGCCCTCCATGTAGTAAGTGCTTCATTTCCCTTACTGTCTAACACAGGTATTTACAGTGTATCAAAACAAAAGGTCAAGAAAATTTAAAAAGGACCCTTGGGTAAATGTTTCTCCTTGGACTCGTGGAATCAATTTCTGCTTTCTTTATATTCCAACATTTTAGAGGGTGCTTTTAGAGGTATCCAGATTTTTATACCTGTTTCATATTTAACTTCTAGGCTAAATGTTTACATAGGTTTTCATTATTTTAAAAAATAGACTGAAACTGAAAGGGGTTGAATGGGGGAGACTAACAAGAGACTAACATTCTATGAATAACAAGCCGAGGGGACTCTATGCATATAAGCACACTTCTAGTGGCGAGGAGGTCAAGGACAGGATCTTACAAACCTGCATAAGAAAATCAGCAATGTATTCCGTTTTCAAGCAGTACACATTCTGGGCAGCAGCTTCTGCTATATTAACTCCCAAGTCATCTGGTTTTAGTTTATGAAAGTCAGAAAAGAGATGTGTAGCTTCTTTAAATAAAGATACAGAATGACCAGGTAGCACCTAAGGAAAAAAACAAAAAGCATCACAATCTATCAGTGTTTCAAAGCAGTTCAACTGTATAATCTACACATAAAGGATTACCATCTCACAAAGCACAGAAAATCAAGAATTGATCACAGCAACCTTGTCGATACAAACCTTTGCTCCTCCTGACTGAAGAAGGCGTTTGAATCCTGCTTCTCGGGACTGATCAACATGTAAAATAACCTTCCACCCACTAAACGCCCCCTACAAATAAAAAAATAATCAGTGTTGAAATTATTTGGAAAAATAAATGACAAAATAATACAAAAAATACATTATTTTCTCTGTCAATGAATAATCTTAAAACATTTACTTCTGACGAACACACTGATAACTATCTTGGTCAGAATACTCTGAAACAGATAGCCACGGTGTCTGGCACACAGTAGGCCATCAATAAATACTTGAAGAATGAAGGAAAATGATTTAATGATTAGGTAACATTAAAACAAAGCAATGTGACATTTGTTTAGTCTTTTCTACTATTTTTTTCTTACAACTAATCAAAGGTAGAGCCTAAAGCACAGCTTCTTAGATGAGATGAAGCCTCCAGTTAATATCTGTCTTGAAAATGTTTACAAATTTGAAACATAAAATATTTAAGTACAGCATTAACAATTAACAGAAGCCAGTGGCATTACTTTAAAAGAAAGGGAATCAAGGCTAACAGGGACTTGAAGACAGCAGAGAACTCAGAATATAACACAAATGACGATATAACTCAGGTTCTTAACCTTTTTGTGAGCCATGGACCCACTTGGAAGTCTAGTAAAACCTATGGATCTGTTCTCTAAATAACTTTTAAAAAAATAACAGCTTTATTGAGATGTAATTTCCATACCATATGAATGTTTTTTAAATGTCCAAAATAAAATACAAACTATTACAAAAGAAACCATTTTATTGAAAAGTATCAAAATATTTCAAAATTTGTGACATAATAATAGACGTGCTTCTATATTAAACCCATCATAGGGTTGAAAATACGGTTTAGTCAAACATGCACTAAGGGACTTCCCTGGTGGTCCAGTGGTAAAGAATCTGTCTTCCAATGAAGGGGATGCAGGTTCGATCCCTGGTCAGGTCCCAGGGAACCCACATGCCGCGGGGCAACTAAGCCTGTGTGCCACAACTACTGAGCTCGCATGCCTCGACAAGAGAGCCTGCGTGCTGCAAACTACAGAGCCCACATGCTCTGGAACTCACGCGCCACAACTAGAGAGCCCATGCACCCTGCGTGCCACAACTAGAGAGAAGCCCGCGTGCCAACGAAGAGCCCATGTGCTGCAATGAAAGATCCCGCGTGCCTCAACGAAGATCTCATGGGCCACAACTGAGATCCAACACAGCCCCCCAAAAAAGCATTTAAATACAACTAACCTACTGAACATCATAGCTTACCAGCCCAGCCTACCTCAAATATGCTCATAACACTTACATTAGACTGTGGTTGGGCAAAATCATCTAATACAGAGACAATTTTATAATAAAGTGGTTGAATATCTCATGTAATTTATTGAATACTATACTGAAAGTGAAAAACAGAATGGTTTTAAGTGTATCGGTTGTTTACCCCCATGATCACGTGGCTCACTGTGAGCTGTGGCTGCTGCTGCTGCCCAGTATCACCAGAGAATATTGTACTGCATAATGCTAGCCTGAGAAAAGACCCACATTCAAAATTCACACTATGGTTTTTACTGAATGTGTATCACTTTTGCACCATCATACAGTCAAACCATCACAAGTTGGGGAGGTCCGTACGTACTATTTTAAAGCTGTGACAAACATGAACAGTATTTCAGGTTGCAATCATAATGCAACCACAGATATCTGATTCCTGTGGGGCAAGAGCACAGTACTGTTCATAGTGTTGCAGTTTGTTGCCTAGACTGACAACGAAGGAAATGTTAACTTTCAATTAGAGGTTAGGAAAAGTAAGGATGTATTTCTTCCCCCATCCAAAGTGGAAGCCTTCCTGGATCCCAATGTTCACTGCAGCACTATTTACAATAGCCAGGACATGGAAGCAACCTAAGTGTCCACCAACAGAGGAATGCATAAAGAAGATGTGGTACATAGATATGATGGAATATTACTCAGCCATATAAAGGAACAAAACTGGGTCATTTGTAGAGATGTGGATGGACCTAGAGGCTGTCACAGAGTGAAGTAAGTCAGAAAGAGAAAAACAAATACCGTATATTAACGCATATATGTGGAATCTAGAGAAATGGTATAGATGAACTTATTTGCAAAGCAGAAAGAGAGATACAGATGTGGAGAATAAACGTATGGATACCAAGGGGGGAAGGGAGGGGGTGGGACGGATTGGGAGATTGGGATTGACATATATACACTACTATGTATAAAACAGATAACTAATGAGAACAGAATGTATAGCACAGGGAACTCTTAGTGCTCTGTGGTGACCTAAATGGGAAGGAAATCCAAGGAAGAGGGGATATATGTATACATGTGGCTGATTCACTTTGCTGTACAGCAGAAGCTAACACAACATTGTAAAGTAAGTATACTCCAATAAAAGACAAAACAAAACAAAACAAAAACAAAGTGTATATAGCCTTCCTGAATTTGATCTATAAAACTCCTTTGGGGGCTTCCCTGGTGGCGCAGTGGGTGAGAGTCCACCTGCCGATGCAGGGGACACGGGTTCGTGCCCTGGTCCGGGAAGATCCCACATGCCGCGGAGCAGCTAGGCCCGTGAGCCATGGCCGCTGAGCCTGTGCATCCAGAGCCTGTGCTCCGCCACGGGAGAGGCCACAACAGTGAGAGGCCCGCGTACCGCAAAAAACAAAAAAACTCCTTTGGGAGAGTCTGTGGACCCCAAGTTGAGAAGCCCTGAAGCTGGATGCTAGAAAGACTCTTTGGGAGAAATACAGTATGGGTCACATTTTACACATATAAATGATTTTTTAGAGAGCTATCAACATTATATATATCTTACTGTTGATCACAATTAGAAGAATTAGGAATCAACACTAAGCTCAATTTAGAATGCCCAAATTAAGTATATCAATCAAGGGATAAAAGACAAGTAGAATTTTCTTATTTTGTCAAGCACATTCTCTGAAAAAAAAAATCTGGACTAGTCATGACATCGAATGCCGTTTATACTACCTACATAGTTATATAAGTTAATACCTCAATAATGCCTGATTCTTGTCTTTGCTGGATTTTCTTCCTCCATCTCATTGCTGCAAGTGCTAGTTTTCGTTGCTGTACACTGATTCCAGTCAAAACATCAAGTATGGAACTACTTCCCCATTCATAGTCTTCTTCCTAGAGAATTAGTCCAACAAACTTTTGAGTTCATACAATATGTCCTCAAAGAATCCACAATCTAATAAGAGTTACAAGCTATACATTCCATTCCTCTAAATACAGAGGATACTAAGTAAGCATCAGTTTATGAGCATGGCGGAAATGTAGATTAATTTGGCTTCATATGAAAGTCAAGTAGATCTGGCTTTTAATTAGAAATCAGAAGAATATTGCATACATTTCTAAGAAACAGATAACTATGTCTTAGCAATTGGTAATAGATTATTGGGCTTCACCTACTGTAAGATGAACTTCACAGAAGGACATGGTCTCAGAGGAGGTATGTATTAACAGCTTGATTACCTGTCTACACAGGCGAGATCCCTGAATGATCTTGATTGAAAACTTCAAAAAGTACATGATAGGTATTACTGCAATGGTCAGTTAGGAACCAAAATAGTTCAAATAATTAGCTTAATATTTTATGTGCTGGAATCAGTTATTAAGACCTTTACTTTTAAAGAAAAACAACCCTTCACGTGAATTTGCATACACACCAGCATGAAGCGCCCAGCAGTCCTGCAAGCTTCAAGGTAGGAGCGATGGAGCACCCACTTCCCAGCTGCCACAGAAGCTAAATACTTCTCGTTGCGAAGTGGATGTCCCACAACAATGTGTGTACAGTTGGGATCAAAGCACTGCTTCTCAATCACTAATCCACCTTGATTAGAAAAAAATAGGTACTTTATTGATTCTTAACTTTTCCTGAGGGAAAATGTACCTCAACTATGCAGAGGAATTATTTATAAACAAAATGCACCAATAAACAAAACCTCTAACATACTTTACATGTATTTTTAAATAAAATAATGTTTATTATGAAAATTTTAAATCCAACAGTAGATAAAACGGTAAAATGAACCCCCATACACTGGCTACCTAGGTTCTAAAATTATCAAAATTTCACCATCCTTACTTCAAACTACCCCATTTTTGCTTAACCATTTTAAAGCAAATACCAGATATCATTTTAATTTATCCCTATGTATTCAGTATGCATCTCTAAAATACATGGAAATTTTCTCATACATCTACAATGCCATTATCAGATCTAATATAATTAACAAAAATTCTTTGCTCTCTCAATGCTAAATCCTCATTCAAAGGGGGAAACTACAGACTAAAAGCAGAAGAAAAAATTTTTCTTCTGCTTTTAGTGGAAATAAGGTCAGCAGACCAACACAGAAGCTTGGGAGGAAAACACTAGGTAAATAGAGATGAAGAAGGTGGGAGCTGAACCCTTTTCTCAGATATGTATTATGAAGTCTGGCTTTGAGGACAGAAGAAGGCATAAGTAAATGTAAGCTTATGTAAAGCATGGCTTTTTTGATTACACTTCAGAGGTTAGGCAGAGTATCAAGAACTTCCTAAGATTTCAACAAAAAATGGAACTCTACTCATGCTTTACAGATGACTCTAATAATAATAGCAACAAGACCTTTTGAGCACTTACTATATACATGCCAGGGACTGTTGGAAGTTGAAAGTATTAACTCATTTAATCCTCACAACTCTATGAACGTACTATTGTTATGCGCAATTTACACATGAGGACACAGGTACAGAGTAAGTCACCCAGAATCACAGTGACAAAAGAGCAATAGGTAAAAATTCCATTATTAATATCAATATCTAACTCTACATAACAAATTTATTCTGTGACTGACAGAAAAGTTCTCCACATCCGTAAAAGGATAGCACTAAATGACATTTAATCTTTTCTTGATGATTCAGGGCCACTATTAAAAACAACCATTATTTCTTAATGTTTTCTCTAGGTCAAGCTGTCATATTAAGTTCTTTCCAGTAATGTTCCTAACTCTATAGGGCTGCCTTGTTCAATACAGTAGCCACTCGCCACATGCGGCTACGGAACACCTGAAGCACAGCCGGTCCAAGTTGAGATGTGCTGTACGTGTAAAATATATCCCAGATTCCAGACATAGTAAGAAAAACAGGTGAATTATCTCACTGATGTTTTATACCAATTACACATTGAATATAATATTTTGCATATACTAGGTTAACTATATATTTTAAATTAATTTCACCTCTTTCTTTCTACTCTTTAAAATGTAGCTCCGAGAAAGTTTACTTTCCTAGTATGCTGCCTTCAGAATGGTGTCAGATGGAGAGCCTGACAACTAGTGGAATAAGAATGTCACATGAGGAGGAGCTCCTGTCTGGACGTCACTGTACCTTCAACTTCATAAAAATGTAGTTTTAATCATATTTTAAGTCTATAATTCCATGGATTTTGTCCAAGGTTTCAACAATGAACAAATGCTCAAAGCAGCACAAGATTCTTAAACCTTAATGGTTGGTTTCAATTTAAATCTTTAAATCCTATGACCCAGTGACTTTAGATTTAGATTAGAGCTTTATAAAATCAACGTTCTACTGGTGACTCAGTGTATGGCCTGAGGCAAGTTACCCATCTTTTTAATCTCAATTTCCACAGCTTACAAATGATATCAATAATTAGCTACATTTGACTTCCAAATAAGGTTACTATATGGGACATTTTTGACCTAAGTAAAATACTTGTACCTAGTTTTTCAATCAGATGACAATAATCAATACGTTCTTGAGGATTCAGAGATGACAACTGAAATATGTACTGTTTTTTTAAGTCTTCGTGAGTCTCCTCTATCGTTATAATCTGGAATGGAAGAGTTTATTTTAGAAAAAATTAACATTAAAAAAGTTATCAGGCCTATGGTTCTTTTATAGTGACATTTTACTTAGTCTTTTGAGTTATCAAATATAGAAATAATAATAGAGTGCAAAGAAATGCAGTTTTCAACATTCGACGAACCCTCGATATTGATATCAATAAATTCTGAATGCAGCATAAGAGCAATATCCAAAGCCTTATCACCAAACTAAGGATAAACGAACCTTTTCTCTAGGGTGTGGAGCCACAGGTGGGTTGGCTAGGGGGAAGGCAATACTGGGGGCTTGAGGCGTAGGGATCAGGTGGCTGTCTTTTATTGGAGTTTCCAGTTCTTCAGAGATCGGGTGTTTCGGGGCTTCAGTCACACATATGTTCTCAGGATCACAGACAGCTGAGGGCAATAAAATGCTGCAGTGTGATGTTATCCAAATACGACTAAGAACAAAGTCTGGGAAATATTCTCATCTGTCTTAGCCAAGATGAAATTAAACACAAATTCTGGAATGTAAAAAGCACATGCAAAAAAAGTAACCTATTTCTAGAGCTTATAATTAAATGCAATTAGTTAGCTTTAAAAGGGCAAATGGCTTATCTGTGGGTTTCCTAACCCTTTCTTTAAGTACCACGCTCTCACCAGTAAAATGTAAACAAAATTTTAAAAATGAGAACAATTCTGCACCTGAAGAAAATCAGAAGCAGAGATAAATCTATATATCTAGTATAGAGAAATAATCATGTGAAAAAGAAAGGGGGGGGAAATGACCAATGATGAGAGATGGGAAGTATTTTGCTTTCAAGGTAAAAGTCCAAGGAAGAAAAAAATAGGGAATTCAGAAAGAAACACATACAACTCCAAATGTAGGTATGTGCTGGGTGGAATTCAGAAGAAGACTTAAATGAAAATAAGATGACTGGAAGAAAAACCAAGCATTAACTACCCAACGCAAAAAGGACTGGAAAAATGTACGGGGAAAAAAATGCCTAACCCTAAATTTCCAAATTTAAGAATCAAAATATATTTTTCAATTTACTGATAAATTACCTCAATTTATAATTATTTTTCTGACTTCTTAAAGCTTAAACCCAAATCTAAGGTTTGGGTTTAAACTTAAAACATCTAGTGAGTTTTTCATTTGCATGTACAATTCAGAGAACCACAGTAACCACAGGTGCTTATCTGTTTATTGTCAAGAGGTCAACATGTACCTAATACAAACAACTAAATAGATTTCTTTCTCGTTACCCTGTTCAGCAAGTTCTGAATCATGTAAAGGCTCCTGTAAAGGAGAATCCTCCAATTTTTTAACATCAGCCGGAAGCTCAGAGTATTGTGTGGGACAACTAGGCCACTGCAAGTTGCTGGCAAGTCTTGCTCTCTCTTCCCTGGCTGTAGGGTCATCCCAAATGATCTGTTCATTTTGGGAGGGCTCTGTGTTGACATCAGGTACTGTTTGACGAGACTGCCTAAGGAATAAAAGTCACAATTTTAGTAATGGATAGCCATAACAAAATCCACACTCATAAATTCTGTAAGTCTTGTAAATTGGTGGTTCACCTTTATATGTCCACCATCTAGCACATAGTAAGCACTTGAAAATACTTATTGAATAAGTGAACTTTGGGAAATTTTTTATTTTTAAAATGTTTCTTCCAGAAACTTATCTGTTTTACCTAGAAAATGAAATACATATTTTGACTGAATGTCCATATATTTAAAACTTCAAAGGGGGAGTTTACTGTCAAGGAATTTAAAAAAAATTCTAAATGATTATTGCTTTTAAAAAGGGATTTCTCTTAATTATATAGGCTTAGGGTAACGTGGTAATGTTTAGAAACCTGGTTACTTTGCTGACCAGTCAATAGTTGTATTTTTATCACTGGAAGTAGTAAGAACTATAATTACACAGGAAGTGTACTATCTACAGGCTGCCTTAAAAGCAGGTCCTTTTGGCTACTGGTAACCGAACCTCCCAGAGTCTAAGGTAGAACAGCCTTACAGTGAACTAGGGTGAAACATGTTTTTATGGTATAACTGTAACAATTCCACTGGAAAGTAAATAGAATTCCAATATCTTCCTTCAATGTGTATACTGAATATTTCAATTCCATATATATATGGAATCTTAGTAAAAATAATTTGCCAAAGCTGATGGTACTCCCAAAGTGTTCATTTGCCTCAAATACAAGGAAGATGGCCTTTTATTCTCAGAGCATATTTATTTACTCTGACTTTGACACAAGATTTAGGCTCTCTAAAATGATAAAACATGATCTAGTCTATTAAACAAAAAACCATTTTTGCTCAGTACTCAGATAAAAGAAATAGCCTCGTGAAATATACAGTTAATGTAGATAAATGCACAGTTCAATTAATTCAAGATATAAGTACTATAATTCATCAGTTAGAGATTTTCCTATCAAGGAAAAGATGAAGTTATTCTACTGAACTTCAGTCACACCACACTAAGACCTGTAATCACCTTCCCTAGAAGATAGATTTATAAAGAGAATACAAAACACATGTAGTTCCAATAAGAAGTAACTGCTTAAATATATATATACACACATATATATGCACTTACTGTTTAATACCAATATTATTTAATTCTAATACTAAGAACTGAGGGGACTATCCATTGAATCCATTTCAAACAAGGCAAACTGGATCTTAAAATCATTTCTTTCTCAGGGGAGGTAATAAAATGTATTAATCATGCCTCGCTGGAAGCAGTTGCTTCGTATGGAATAAACCTCTGCTTCCTGTCCCCAAGTAAGAATTCTAGAACTGCCTGGAACAAGAGAAGGAAGAAGGAAAAGTCAGGAAGGAAGGGAGGAAGGAAAAGCTATCCTGCCTCAGCGACAGGTACGGACCTCAGTGCCTCTAGGACTCTGCTTCGTCCGCTGCGGGCAGAGCGAGCGCTGTCAGGCGTTGAAGAGGCACTGTTACAACGACTTCTCGAAAGGGAAGTCCTCTGCCCTTGGGGTTTCACCAGTGAAGTTGCAGACATTATCTCCTGCAGCTGCTTTTGAAAGTTCTCTCTCATCTCCAAGGTCTGTGTCAGAGCTTGAAACAAACAGAAATACACCAATCAAGGTAAGTTTCTCCTTTCTATCATGCCCTATTCACATTAACTATTTTGTCTAGATTTGGTTGAACATAAATTTATTAACCTGACATTTATCAGATACTTACTATAGGCTATAGTAATGTACTAAGACTATGAATCCCGCAGAACATAAAGGCAACCATTACTACGAGGACTGTAGAGGAAATAATCAGGAAGCCCTTTGCAGACACTGTGCTAAGACCCACAGTCGTCATCCTTTTGTAGAGCTCCCTGCCTGCTTCTGACCCTCTCATGTTCTGTACTACACCAAGGTACATTACAGTCATTTATGATTTTCCCCTATGGTCCTCAAAAACACAGACCACACCATACTTATCTTTGGTTTCCTTGTAGACTAAACATTGAAGTAGGTACTAAATAAAGATTTTTGGAATGAACAGAGTGGGACTAACTAAAAAGGTAAATCATAGACAGGGAAAGCTATGGTAGGGTGAGAAAAATAGAAAATATTAATCCATTAAAAAGAGGACACCTATAGATATAAGGTTATTCAATGATGCACTCTTTATAACAGCAAGAAATTAGAAATAAACTACATTCCCATCAACAAGGAACTGGCTAAATAAAGTGGGCCATTCATACTGTGAATACTATACAGTTGCCAAAAAAAGGGAAAATGACTGAAAAAGATCCTATGTACTAATAAAGACACTCCACAGGTAGAACTGTTAAATAAAAAGATCAGGATCAAAGTATAAAACAGAATATACAATAGTCAGTATTTACATATTTTTTTTAAAAGTGGGGAAGGAGAAAACTTATATATTTATTTTTGGCTGTCTTGGGCCTTTGTTGCCGCGCACGGGCTTTCTCTAGTTGTGGCGAGCAGGGGCTACTCTTCGTTGCGGTGCACGGGCTTCTTATTGTGGTGGCTTCTCTTGTTGCGGAGCACGGGCTCTAGGCGCGCAGGCTTCAGTAGTTGTGGCACACAGGCTTAGCTGCTCTGCGGCATGTGGGATCTTCCCAGACCAGGGCTCAAACCCATGTCCCCTGCATTAGCAAGTGGATTCTTAACCACTGCACCACCAGGGAAGTCCCAGAAAACACGTTTGATTGTATGCATAAAATAGCTCTAGAAGGCTCCATAAGAAAATAACATCAGAAGGGTGGGAGGAACTTTTCACACCTCCTTCTGTACCTTTAAAACCATGTGAATTTATGTTAAAATATATTGTGCACATAATAAAACTTTTTGAAAGTCACTGAAAGGAACTGAACCAAAGGACAAATGTTTAAAAAATTACCAACTCCACCTACCTTTAATAGAATAGGGCTGTGTCACACTAACTCTGTAAAATACCTAGTTCAACACATTTCACAGGTTTCACACTTAAATCACTTAAAGCTTTGTTAACTATTACTTAATGATTGGCATGGAACCTCAATTCAATCCTCAAATATATGCTTTACTTGTATTTAGCAACACAGAAAAAAACTTTTATTTGTCCATCTGATGCAAAGGAATCATTCCATATTAAAGATACATATTTATAAATTTTTTTGTTTGTAATTTAAAATATTTTACCTCCTTTAGAGTCATTCCTTCCATTTCCATTTGATGTTGCTGGTTCTTTATTACTGGTGGTCATACTGTCTATATCATTTTCTTCTACGGGCAAATGATCTGGCTATTGAAGGAGAAAAATTACCACTTCTCAAACCAAGCCCAGTATAAGGTTTCACAGCAATATATGATTGTACATTCAGCTTAAAGAGGGGGTAAATGTATCATCCACATCATCTACCTCATCATCCTTCGTTGTCAAATCAGCTGAGAGTAGTAGTCGGTTATTACAAAGTCTGCCATCTTGCACTGCACTGATATCCAAGCTCATTTTGGGATTATAAGTATGTGGATAAAGAGATTCAGGAAGATGTTTATACTCCTGGGCACACTGCAATACAATGGTGTGCTTTAAAACAGGACTGAAAAAAAAATCTTAGCAAATAAGTGATGTCAAGTAGAATAAAGACAGCTAATACATTATGTTCTAAGATGGCAAGAGTCCACAAAATTAAAGTTTTGAAAAGTACTTTACACTTAAAAATTCTATCAAATGACAAATTGTCCTCACTTTTTAAATGTCATGTCCACTAAAGTATAAAATCTAATTCTATTTCTATGCTTTTGCCAAGGTATCTATCACATTGCAGGCAATACCCAGAAAGGAAAGGAAAGGGAAGAAGAGGAAAGAAAAGAAGCTGTATTGGCATGCTAAATTAATTCTCCTCAAATTATAAAATTTTCTTTCATACCATTTTTTTTTTTTTTTTTTTTTTTTTTTTTTTACGGTACGCGGGCCTCTCACTGCTGTGGCCTCTCCCTTTGCGGAGCACAGGCTCTGGACGTGCAGGCTCAGCAGCCATGGCTCACGGGCCTAGCCGCTCTGCGGCATGTGGGATCTCCCCGGACCAGGACACGAACCCGTGTCCCCTGCATCGGCAGGCGGACTCTCAACCACTGTGCCACCAGGGAAGCCCTCATACCATTTTTAACTAGCAAAAAGAATCAGAATCTGAAAGAGTACCCATTAAAGACTCGTTAAGCATTTAAGGATTAAAGATCTTAATTTTTTGATGCCAAAGATATGAAATGTGTAATTAACTAAGGTTATCGAACTTGTTTACATAGAAAGAAATGGGTTTGTGCCTTGAAATACTGTTTACATGCATTTTCATTTAACAGGGAGGGGAGGGAAAAAAGTATGGCTTACTTCTAAAAGCCAGTGCTCTGAAACAATATGTATTCCTCTTTCTTTTACAGATTTATACTCCCGATTAGTGTCATTTGGTCTCCCTTGATAAATGAAATGAGTCACTGTCTCATCAAAACTCCACCTGGAACAAGCAAACACACAAAAAAATGAATACCTGAGAGAAATAACTACATTCGTTTAAGATGATCATTACTGTCTATAAACAGAATACTCTGACCTTCTCAAAACTTTCAAGAACCAGAGTAAGCAAAAAACATTAAATGACAGGCTCCACTTTCACTGTCAAATTTTATACATATATCTCTAGGTATATAAATGCAGAGATATATTTAGAAGGATATTCTTGAAAATATTACTTTCCTTTGTATAATTTTCTAAATTTTCAATTTTCTTTTATAATATCATTTTATAAAGGTGATATAACAATAAAAGTATTTCCAAGTTAATGAAATAGCAAAGCATCCAATCTGTCCTCCAGTTGTTGGCAGCCACTATTCACTGTACATTTTGCTCTGTGCCCCATAACACACTGTGTACTTTACACAGCATTATTTCATCCATTCCTCACAACAATGCTAAAACAATGTATTTATTTTACTCATTTAACGGATAAGAAAACTGAAGGGCATGGTTAAAGTAACCTGTTCAAGGATATTCAGTGAATAAGAGGTAGAGCCAGTTTTGACTTCAAAACTCACACTCTTAGCTATTACATTATGCTCCTGATTTCCTTCCATTTAATATTTTCTTGATTATTTTAGGAAAATAATCTAAAAAGAGTAAAATATGTCATCCTTCAAAAGATCAAGTAAAAACCAAGGAGGAAATAAAAATTGTAATTCCAAATGTAATCACCAAAATAAAGGGAGGTTTCTCTTCATGGATACCTAACATACTTCCCATTTCCTAAATAAGAAATATCTCTGAACTTTTTTTTTTTTATTGGTCATGTCGCTCGGCTTGCGGGATCTCAGTTCCCCGACCAGGGACTGAATCCTGGCCACGGCAGTGAAAGCCCAGAATCCTAACCACTAGACCACCAGGGAACTCCTATTTCTGATCTTTTTAAATAGCCAAGTTAAACAAATTAAGAAGGAATATTCCCTCCTAAATTATATTATAAACATTCTATTTCTCACTGCCCATGTGTCCTTAAAAATAATAGTGAAAAACCCCTTGCTAATTGAATTGCCAGTCTTTCTAATAATCGTTTCTATTTCTGCTGTGAGGTAAAACAGTAAAATGTAAATAAATTATCAAGATAATTTTTTTTAAAAAAGGAATATCTTTTGCCTGAATCATCTTGGTTTACTACTATCCGACTCCACTGTGATAATACAAAAACTGTGCCTTTTAGTCCTTCAAGAACAGACCATCAATGGCTGTAGACAGTAAATGTAGATAGATCAGGAGTTGGCAAATTTTTTCTTTCTTTCTTTCTTTCCTTTTTTCTTGGCTGCACTGTACAGCATGCAGGATCCTAGTTCCCTGACCAGGGATGGAACCTGTACCCCCAGGAGTGGAAGCACAGTCTTAACCACTAGACCACCAGGGAATTCCCAGGACTGGCATTTTAAATCTTATAGAAACACAAGTCCTATGTGTTCCTTTTAAATCTTACATCAACTCCACATCCAAACGGAATACTGAAGGAAGCATTCAATTTTGACAAATATGTATACTCTCATAGGGCTATTGTGAGAATGAAATGAGATAATACTTGCCTCATACTAAGCACTCAGCAACTAGTAATAGGTAATATAAATATAATATATAATATTAGATAATTACATAATTATTATAGAATAATATATCTATAAAATAGACAATACAAATAATAGTTATAATAAGTAAGAAAGCTTTACCCTTCGACAACAGATGAATTAAACACTAAGGTGCTTATAACTACCACAGACCCATTTTATTTTTACATTCTCCTGATCTAATTTCTTTATCAAAAAGAAAGATAACTGAAATGACTTACCAAAGGGAAAGATAATCATATTCCTCAAACTGTTTGTTACTTGTAAAACCACCCATTATGCTATCTATGAATGGCTGAAAACAAGTGATCAAGAAAGCAAGCACCACAGACAATGAAGGAATACAATCAATTCAGGATTGGCCGGAATAGGCAAGGGTCTCTCATTGCCTGGTACTGATGCCATTTATGCTAGAGACCTGGCTCTAGTTTGGCTGTCAGTTTGAGAGTGGATCTGATAAACTATGTCTCCAAAGTAGTAAAAATGATAGAAATTCAAACATCCTCAAAAAGACACTTTTAATTCAGGAGTGTTGCAGTACTTAGTACTACGTACAGGAAGGCTCTAATTTGAAAATCATTAAGAAACATGCTTAATGTCAGACCTAAATGTATTACTAGACTATAAACTCCTTGAAGACAAGGATTTTTTTCTAGATTATACTCATTCATGGATCCCAAGTTTTTAGAAGAGTGGCACAAAATAAGTTCTCATATATATGTTAAACATGCCCTAAAAACAAACTTGTAAGAGTGAATTAATATGGCAGAGAATATTTTAAAAGGATGTGCTAAATTAAAAGTCAATTAGAGAGATTTTGTAGATAATATGACCAACTAAAAGTCAAAATAATGTTTTTTGTAGATGCTCACAACAGTTTTAGGTTTCCCTATAAATTTAGGCCATATCACCACCAAACAGAAAGATGAGCCAACTACCTGTAGTCTGCACCTAGAGAGGCTGCAATCCCATTTAGTTCACTCTGCTTCTTACTGAGTTTTTTACTAACACATACCACTACCTTGTGAAGTGGCTTTGGAGCTTCTTCCTGCCCATGGAAAATAAAAGAAACAGATCAACCATTATTGTTTTAAGTGTTTTTTATCTAAAACTTCCTTATAATGAGAGATTTAATTCTACCTTTTCTGACTGGGCATCTTTCAGTTGAGGGCTGGCAGAAAGAGCGACAGTATTTCGAGAGCTATTTGCCAGAGCAAGTTTCAAGTTTCTGACGATGACTTCCGAGAGTGGTGTACTCAGTTTCCTCTTCTGCTGGCTGGGACCTCCTGGAGTTTCCAAGGCTGCAAGTGCCTCCTGTATGTATGGAGGGGGAGAGGGAGAAAGGAAGAGAGGAAAAGGAGAAGAAAAGGAGAGAGAAAGGAAGAAGAGGGGAGAGAAGGGAAGAGAGAGAGGTAAACAGAATAAGGAAAGAGGGAGAAAAAAGAGGTAAAGAGAGAAAGGGAATAATCCTCAATATTAATTGGATTATAGTTTTAACCTCCTCCAGTTTTCCTCTAAACAACAATAAAAAGACTGAACTAGTATCTATTATGAAGAAAAAAAATTTCATACTGTCCAGCAAATTAGTTCAAAGAGACTGACAAGCTTACATTTTCAGCAGCACTTACCACATTTGTCTGATCTTAGAGTTGAAGTTGGTTAAAATTAATGATACCAAAAAACAAAATAAACGAACAAGTAAACAAACAAAACACACAGACGGAAACAAGTAAGGATGGATATGAACAAGACATGAACTATAAAGAAGGTTAAAAAGTTAGATTGAGCTGAGAATTGTGAAAAATCTTCAAAGGTACAAAATGTATTCCTGTTCCCAAGCCACCCACAATTCCCTCGTGAGCAGAGGCCACTGCTGTCCAGGGCTCGTGCTCATTCTCTTTCCCATCTACATAGTATTCCATGTATACAGCAGAAGGTATTTAACCAGTGCTCAACTGATGAATATTTAGATTAACCATCTTTTGCCAGTATAACGATGTAGTGAATAACCTTGCACACACACATTTTGCACCCACAAGAGTAAAGGGAACCATTTAAGCAAAATGTGCGCACCAACACTGACATTCTCATGAGCAAAGCATTAGTGTTTCCCAACATGCTTGACAGCACAGTGGGTAATCAGACTTTTCTTTTTTGAGAATCTGATAGGTTAAAAAATATATCTGCATGCTTTAATTTTCCATCCTCTTATACTGAATGAGATTAAACATCTTCATGCATATACAATATTTCTATTCAATTTTTTGTGACATATCTCTTCCTATCCTTTGCTTATTTTCCCATTGGGTTATTAGTCTTTTTAAAATATCCACTTGCCTAAATATATCTGTATATATTTTTATGCACATATATACCCACTATGATATGCACATATTTGTTCCCAATTTGTCATTTGTCAAATTTTTGCCATGGAGAATTTTTTTTAAAACAAATACTTTTATTGCATATTTATAAAATCTGCATAGTTGAATGTAGATAATTTTTTAGTGCTGTCAAATTCATATGAATCTTTTATTTCTTTTGGTATTATGTTATAGTTAGAAAGACCTTCCTCACAACGGAATTATTTAAAAACAAACTCACTCTCTCATGGCCTGTTCTAGTATTTTTATGCCTTCCTTTCTTGTACTTAAGTATCGGATCCTCTGAAATTCATTCTGATGTAAGGTTTGAGGTTTTATCCTAACTGTTTTCTCAGATGGCTACCCAGCTGTCTGATTTGAACGTCCCCTTAATCACATAATGCATTCTTCTATCTATGGGGTGTAATCTTCTGCACTGATTTGATTATTCACGTAACAATAACACACTGCTTCAATTACTGAAGCTCTATAAGATGTTTTAATAATTAGTAGGGCTAGTGCCTTCCCTTAATTATTCTTTTCAGAATTTTTATACTATTTCTGCTTACATTTTTAATAGGATCTATATTATCTTTTTAGATCTTTAGGATGTTTAATCTTTTTTTTGAGAACATGGTAAGGCTTTCTATTTGCAAAAGTTTTTTTTGTTGTTGTTTTTTAATTTCTCTGCAACATTTAAAAGAATTCTTCATATACAAAAGAAATCGGAGCACCCACACCATGTCTACCCGCCTTCTGCACCTATGCCATGAGCACTGCTTTCCTTCTGGTACTTTCCCCCACTTAAACATTAGATCCCAACCCCTCTCACTAATTCTCCCCTCTCATCTGCACCATCAACTGGATCTCTACTGATCCATCACATTGGCATACAGTTATTTCTTCCATTTTAAAAAAACAACCTTCTTTTGATCATACTTTGCCCTACAGCTGGCACCCCATTTCTTCATTCCCCTTTACAGTAAGACTCCTCAAACGCATAGTTCATAGTCAATGTCCCGAACTCTTCCCACATTCCTGTAGGAACCCACTTGCTTCCACCTCCACAATGTCACAATAACCCTTATTGTTAAGATCACCAGTGTCCACAATGCCAAATCCCGTGGTCAACTTTCTCTTCTCACCTTTGTTGATCTTTCAGCAGCATCTGACATAGTGAACTACTCCTTCCTCAATACTTTCTTACTTGGTCTCTAAGACAATCTCTAGGCTTTCTCTTCCCTCACTGGTGGCTCCTCTCAGTCTCCTTTGCTGCTTCCTTCTCTAAATGTGAGCCCCTATGGGTGTTCCTTAGACCTTTTCTCTTTTCTTCTTCTGCTCTCTTGGCATCTCTTCTCATATGGCTTTAAATATTACCTACAAACTCGGATCTCCAAATTTCTTTCTCTAGCCCAGACCACTCACCATTCCTCAAACTTCAGGCTTTATGTGTAACTGCCTATTTGACAAAAGTACTTGGATGTCTAACAGGCATCTCAAACTTTATGTGTCCAAAACACGAGCTCTTGATCTTTAGGCTCTAATCCCAAAGCATTCTATTCAACTCAGTTGAGCTCCATTTTTCTAATCTCAGACCAAAATTCAGAGAAGCCAAATTCTAAACATTTAAAATCTTATCATGTATTAGGGAAAATTGATTGAGAATGATCAATATCTAGACATATCCTTGTAAAACTATTAGGCTTTAAAAATAAAAGAAAAATCCACATGGCTTTCAGGTAAAAAAGAAATAATTTACAAAGACAACATAATTAGATTGGCATTACAATTTTCAAAAACAACATACATAAAAGCAAGGTAGGGAGGGCTTCTTTGGTGGTGCAGTGGTTGAGAGTCCGCCTGCTGATGCTGACGACACAGGTTCGTGCCCCGGTCCGGGAAGATCCCACATGCCGCGGAGCGGCTGGGCCCGTGAGCCATGGTCGCTGAGCCTGCGCGTCCAGAGCCTGTGCTCCACAACGGGAGAGGTCACAACAGTGAAAGGCCCGCATACCGCAAAAAAAAAAAAAAAAAAAAAACCAAGGTAGCAGTGGACCAGCATTTTCCGGAAACTCAAGGGGAAAAAAAACAAAAGCAAACCAAGAATAGTACATCTGAACAATTTGTTGAAGAATCAAGGCCTTAGTAAAAGTTTTAAAGGTGGAGAACTTCATTCCTACCAAAAGAGGACTGGGAAGCTTCACAAAGGACAGACAGTGGGCATTTCATATATTTAAATGCAGAGTTAAGATTAAAACAAGGGTGAGGTCCATGGGTTGAAGAATATATAAACATTTTATTTTCTGACAAAGTAGACAAATATGACTAAAAACAGTGGAAGAGAGAAAAGGTGGAAACAGAATAAGATCATTGACTGCAATAGAAGCAGTAAGCAGGGGATCTAGACATAATTTAAAACTGACATACAAAAGGTTAAGAAGAAGGGGGAATAAGAACACTATAAGAAACCATGAGAATAAAATAAACAAACTCTTTCCTAAATACCAAAAGGAAAAAAAAAAAACGCAAAGAGGACACAATAAGTGAAGAAACATATAATAAAAATATATAAAACATAATCACGAAGCAATTACAATATAATATATGACAGAAATGAGACCAAATACAATATAAGTCATATTAAATGTGAATGGGCTTAACCTGCCTAAGTGAAAGATTTTCAAAATAGCTCAAAAAGCAAACCCAACTCTATGCTGTATACAGGAGACCCACTTAAAACACAGCAATCCAAAAAGGCTAAAAATGAAGGAATGCACAGATTTATAAGGGAAATGAAAACAGTAAGAGAGAAGCGATTGAAATCCTGATACCAAAGTACACTTCAAGCCAAAAGCATTAAATGAGACAAAGGACACATTCCTACTTATAAACAGTTATGACTATCTATGCACTAAGTAATACAGCAATTATCTATTCAAAACAAAAACCACATCAGATGCAAGGAGAAATAACACACCAATATTAGGAAACTTGAAAATACCACTTAGTATAAGAAGAGTTAAATGAACAAAAAGTAGGAAAGGATATAAAAGATCTAAACAATATAATCAATATGTCAGACTTCTATCTATAGAGAGAAAACCCTGATAAAGAATATATCTTCTTATCAAAGAATGTTCTCAAAAGTCAAAGAATGTTCTCAAAAACTGCTCATATATCAGAGTACAAAGAAAAGATCAGTAAGTTCTGTGAAGTAGAAATATTACAAACAAAGTTTGATCACAAGGCAATAAAACTAGACATTAAAAATGAAACAAACAAAATCCTTCCATCTGGAAATTAATGAAAACTCTACATATCTGAGTAAAAGGTTATGTGAGTATTCCTTATACTATTTTTATTTTGCAACTTCTTGTAAGTTAGGAATTATTTCCAAGTATAATATTAAAAAAAAACGTATAATACTTCTTTGGCAAGGATGGGGAAACTGGGTGCTCAATACACTATTGGTGGGAGTATAAACTGGTACAACCATTTGGACAGCCTGTCAGTCTCTACTGAAGGTGAAAGACGACCCAGCAATTTCACTTCTAGGTATATACCCAAAAGCAAAGCATGTATACATATTCCAAGAGACATGCACAAGAATGTTCACAGTAGCGCTATTTGTAAGAGCAAAAAACTAGTAACCACCTAAATGCCCATCAACAGTAGACTGAATATGTAAATTGTGATATATCCATATACTGGATTATTACACAGTAATAAAATCAATGAATTATAGTTAGAGGTAGCAACATGGACAAATCTTCTAAATGAAGGTTGAACAAGAATAGACAGACTCATAATACATGTTATGATTCCACCTATTTAAAAGTGAAAAACAAGCGTAACAAAGCTAGTGTTAGGGGCTTCCCTGGTGGCGCAGTGGTTGGGAGTCCGCCTGCCGATGCAGGGCACACGGGTTCGTGCCCCGGTCCGGGAGGATCCCACATGCTGTGGAGCGGCTGGGCCCGTGAGCCATGGCCGCTGGGCCTGCACATCCGGAGCCTGTGCTCCGCAACGGGAGAGGCCACGTCAGTGAGAGGCCCGCATACCGGAAAAAAAAAAAAAAAGCTAGTGTTAGAAGTCAGGAGTATTACCTCTGGGGAGGAAGGAGGAAGAAGTGATGGGAAGCGGGGACTTGAGGAAGATTCTATAGCGTTGGCAATGATCTCTCTCTGAATGTGTACTGTGTCTTCCCAACTGTTAACACTAATGTTTCATTTACCAGCACATTCGTTGTACTTTTCTGGACGTGTGTCAATTAAAAATTAAGTTAAATAAGGGGTGCTTTTTATTGTGAGGGCTAATGTATGTTCAATTTTGTGACCCACATGGAATCATGGGCCCTTCTGTTTTCAGAGAAAAAATTCAAAATACCATTTTACATCAATTTGAAGAACCACTGATTATAAGATGAAGAACTATTTTATATATCACAAAAGACAGAGAGAGAGAGAGACACTGCTAAATACACTATGACTAAACAATGAAACCTTTAAATGTCTTTTGTACCTTCACTGAGACTATTTCTATTTCAGAACCATCAGCTTTTCACTGCAAGGTAGAAGAATGGTCTCAATGACTAGAAATATTTCTGCTAACTTCTTGTCTCCTAATATTATTTCATTTACTATTCAAAGAGTCTATGACCTTTGAGACCTTGGAAATCATCTAGATATGCTCCATGATTTTACAGACGGGGATAATGAAACCCAAGAAGGTTGACTCGCCTTAAAAGGCTGCAAAAGGAAAAGCAGAGGCCTGACTCTAGATCTTGCAGTTCCCAAACCAGTGGTTTTCCTCTACTTCTTAAGGCACAAGGAACAGTGTTAATCACAGCACAAAATGTCACTTCAGAAGAAATTTGATCAAAGATTTAGTTTGGAGCAAACTGTCCTGGGTATCAATTTATATTTATTTTCTAAAGATGAACAATCTGTAAACTTTAAGTCTGCTCCAAAACATACTAGTAAAGATTATTAAACTCTATGAGTAAAACCTCAATAGATAAATCGTACAATAATTTTGCAAAGTCATGGATTAAAAAAACATGGTTTAAATAGCCACTTGAAAGGCCAAAAACTACTAAAGGAATAGTGAAGAAATTATCTTTGGGGAATGAAAGGAAACCATTTGAGAAGCTTGAATTAGCCCTTGATTTGTGAATGAATTTTTCAGAAAGGGAGCCATACTCCAGTGCTCAGAAGATCAAAGAAAGATGCACACTTAACTCATCTTTTTAAGGGAAATGATTGAAAAGTAAAGTGGTAACAGACATTTTCAGAAAGAGCAGCGGGTGTACTCCTAGAATCAAAACATAAGTAGCAATGTGTTTATGTTATTTTACAGTTTACGAAATTATTTCATCACACAATTTCACTTAATCCTTATGATAAACCTGTAAGTTTTCAGAGTGAGTGATACTATGCTCTTTGTACAAAAGGAACTAATGCTCAGATATGTTAAATGATCTGAGTCATACCGTTCATGACAGATATAGGACTTGAATCCAGATGTCCTGATTTCACACCATATATATCTCTAGCTGTTACCTCAACCCTGGATATATGTAGAGACTCAATACTATGCATCTATTTGCCAACATTTCTGGAAGTTACCACTACAAACTTCAGAGGTGATGGAGAACTTGGTGCTTTACTTTATAAGCTATAAAACTGTTATCTCCAGGACCATTTTCTATAAGCCTTACCTTCACATCAAAGGAAGGCTTGAAGAGTTTGTCTTTGGACAGAAACTTTGATGGCGTATCCAGGCGTAATGAGGGCTCCTTCTGAAGTGGTTGTCCTGCTGCAGGGGAGACTGAAGCCTGTCCGGAGAGCTGTGAGATCACCGCATGGAAAGCTTTACTCTGAAACCGGTTCATATCTAAAGGTGTAACGGCCGTTTTTCTGTGAGTTTCCAGGTCTGTGACAGGATGCTCTGGAGTATCTGGATTTAGATTCACCCCGTTTGTTGTTTCAGTTTCCAAACTTTGTTCTAGAGATTTAAAATGAAAAGAAACAAATGTGAGCCAGTAATGTCTTTTTGTGTCTAAAGAGGCACACAAGAAGTGACGTTTTTACATCTTATTGTGAGTTTTCATGTGAATTCTCAAGTATACTTCAAACCACAAAGTTATATACCTACTTTCAAAGAAACAAACCAGACAATCTATTAAAATATGTGTTGAGTTAGGCAAGTACATCAACTGAAACAAATAATTAATGAAATTAGATTTCCTGTTTCATCTTGTTGTAACTTGAAATATTCTCAATAAACCTCGTAATTTGCCCAAAAATATAAATAATGTCATCTTAGTCAATGGCAGAGTAAAAAAGAAAATCCCAATTACATGCACTCAGAGTTAACAACTACGGTCAAGTTTTTGGAAAGTGCTTAATGAAGTTTTAATATTACTTTGCCTGCATTGTAAAATTTCCAGGTTGTCTAGAAAAAAGTAGTAAGTAATAGCTTTGAGAAGCTTCCCTGAAGTTTGCCCAGGGATGCCATCATCTTACAAGAGAGGCTACTGTGTCCTCCGACCCTGCCTCCTACCTTTTTTCAACATTTAACGAATACACTTATTAGACGGCTGCTCCGTGCCAGGCCCGATCTAGACAATGAAAATATATAATGCACAAGACACATGTACTCCTTGCCTTTTCAGGGCTTTTGGTTGAGCGGGGAAACATGAAAGTAACCTAGAACGGTAACACTGGGACGAGAGCTACAAAAGGCCAGGGTGTTATGGCAAGACAAAGGCCATACTTGGTGAGTCAAGGAAGGCTTTCCAGGGAAAGTGATACCCAAGTCGAGAACTGAAAGATAAGGAGGAATAGGCAAGAATGAAGCAGGTAAGAGATAACATGCAAAAGCCCAAAGATGAGGAATAGAGAGTACTTTACTCACAAGATGTGTCAGTATGAGCCACTGAAGGAACAGTAAATGGGATCTAAGCTCATTAGACTTCAAACACTGAGACCCTAGAATGTTCCTATATTGTTCTGTACCCTCTAACTTTCAGATAGTGCCTACACTTGATAGTACAGATACAAATTAAACATTTGTGCTATGAACGCATATTTATTTTGCCCACACCCCCAATAATGAGTGCCCAAGAGTGGCTCACGTGAAAGGGAGAAATTTTAACGACCTGTCCTAAAAATAAGTTTTAGCACATTCATATCCCAGAAACCATCAAATTGTAAAAATATATATATAAAAGGACAAAATAAAAGTATTAACCTTCTTTAGGTGAATTTTTGATCAGAAAATGGCTTTCATTTGCTCTCTTTCCCAATCTAGCAGTCTCCAACAGCCAAGCTATAGTGACCGCTGGTAAATTCCACTTCTTGGCAGCTTCATATTTAGAACCACCTGGTTCTTTCAATACAAGATGTGTACTGGCAAACATGCCTTTCTTTGCGTTGGATTTGCGAACGAAGAATTCTTGAACGCTGAAAGTTACATTTAAAGAAAACTAAATGTCATATGCACAATTAGCCAGCAAAGTAAGAATGAAGTTTCTAATACAATGGTTTTGTTAGAGTTCTGAATATAAGAAAATACTCACAGATTAAAAGTTGGCTCTATTTCTTAAATTAAGCTAATCCCCTTACAAGTGCTTACTCTAGAATGAAAATGTATTACTACAATTAAACTTTTTATAAAAACATAAGCAAATTAAACTACACTTACAAGAAATAACCAGAAAAACCATCTATTTAATTAGTCATCACCCATCCACCTTGTCTTTCCTCCCAAAAGGAGGCAGCATGGAACAACTACGGGAGCAAAGGAAGAGTATTAATAACACATTATATCTTTTAGCCCACTACAACTTCTCCAACTATTTTCATATATCTCATTCGATCCTCTCAATATTTGTGAAATACCAATATTTTACAAATTATTGTAAAAATACGACCTGGGAAAAGATGCAGAGAAATTAAACGCCTTCCTCATGATCACAGAATATTAAAGAGAATATGGGGGCAAAAACAGAATATGAGATATAAACAGAATTGTCTTTTCTTTCAGGACTTCTGGGTTTTAGGTCTAGATCCCCACTTTTAAGATTTTTTTAATATTCCACATTTTTCCTAGTACTTTCATGGATTCATTTTTCACATTTAACCCACTGATCAATTAATTTGGTACTTATTTTGGGATGAGATGTTGCTCCAACTTTACTGAATCATATTTATTAAATAAACCATCTCTTCCTCAATAAGTGGAAATATCACTTTTATCATATACCAAATTCCTGTTTGTGTTTAGGTCTATTTCTAGACTTTCTGCCTGTTCACTGAACTTTCTGCTACTTACAGACACACTATTTTATCTAGTGAGGTTTACAATATATATTTAAATAACTATTCTATTTCAGAATTTTTATGACTTTCCTGCTTGCTAATATTTTCTTTGAATTTAAGAATTAGTTTGCTTATTGCCCTCTCTAAAAAATTTCTTTATAACGTTTAGTCTTCCTGTCCAAGAGCAGATACATCTTTCATACTGTTTAAGTCTTATTTATTTCCCTCAATAGCATTTTACAAGTTTCTGTAGCTCTTCCAAGTTTCCCTTTAAAATTCTTTTAAAAATCAAAGTATAGTTGACATACAATATTATATTAGTTTCAGGTGTACTACGTAGTGACTCGACGTTTAAATGCATTACAAATGATCAACACCAAAAGTCTAGTAGCCATCTGTCAACATACAAAGGTAGTACAGTATTACTTTTTTCCTTATGCTGAATATTACATCCCCGTGACTTTTTAATTTTATAACTGGAATTTTGTACTTTTTTTTTTTTTTTTTTTTTTTTGCGGTACGCGGGCCTCTCACTGTTGTGGCCTCTCCCGTTGTGGAGCACAGGCTCTGGACGCGCAGGCTCAGCGGCCATGGCTCACGGGCCTAGCCGCTCCGCGGCATGTGGGATCTTCCCAGACTGGGGCACGAACCTGTGTCCCCTGCATCAGCAGGCGGACTCTCAACCACTGCGCCACCAGGGAAGCCCGGAATTTTGTACCTCTTAATCCCCTTCACCTATTTTGCCCAACCTTCCATTCCTTTCCCCTCTGGTGACTACTAATTTGTTCTCTGTATCTATGAGCCTATTTTGGTTTTATTTTGTTTGTTCATTTGTTTTGTTTTTTTAGATTCCACACCATGTTGCTAGGTGTTTTATCTCTTATTACAGATTTAGTAAGAGACCTTTGTTTTCATTAGCTCTTCTAACTGGTTGTACATATGATGGTCAGTGACTTCTGTATATTAATATTCTACATAACCACTTTGCTGAATTTTTCTGTGAGCACCACTTCAGCCTGTTGCCATATTTTGTTATTGTTATTTGCTACAATTTCAGTTTTTTCCAAAAGCTTACTGTTTGGTATAATCCAAGTACACAACACAGCAAAAAAGGAAATATACAATTTAATGAATTATCATAAGATGAAAACCCTTATATCCACCACCCACGTCAGAAGACAGAATCTTACCAGTCACTCCAGAACCTCTCCAATGTGCCTCTTCTCAGTTACTAACCCCCTTCCCTCCCTTGCTAACAGTAGCCACTATTTGGATATTTATGATTATCACTTCCTTACTTTTCTTTTGTTTTATCACATAGTGCATCCTTAAACACTACATTTAATTTTTTATGTCTTTTAGCTTGCAGGTTCCCTCTTCTTTCCTTGCCCCCTTGTTGAAGACAGTATAATGTAGAGTTATCTCAGAGTCTGGATCTTGCTGATTGTATTGCTGTGCTGTAATAGAACGTTATTCTCCTGTATTTCCTATAATTCAGTAGTTGAATCTAGGTTTTATTAGATTGAGGTTTCATTATTTTGCTAAGACTACTTCAAGGTGGTGATGTATTCTTCACAAGGAAGCATATAATGTCTGGTTTTCTCTTTAGTATGTGATTAACTGTTGGTTTTCAATGCCTAGATTCTTTCATTTATTAGGAGTCACAATCTTATCATTCCTTTTTCACTTATTTGTTGGAATTCTTCTATAAAGGGAAATTGTCTTATCCATTATTATGGTACTCTGGTACAGACTGTATAGGAAAGGCAGGATAAATATTTGATCCTTTCTCTTTATTTACCAGCTTTCAAAATAATGAGTTGGTTTCCTAGCATCCTTCAAACATGACCAATTAGCTTAGTTTGTTTGGTGCCATTATGAAGTTATGATTTAAACATTATTTGATGTGTCTGGATCCACTGCCATTATTATTTCTAGTGACACTTAACTTTTCCTGTCTTTGGCCAGTGGAGTTCCTTTTGACACAACCCTTCCTACTAGTCTTCAATAATATATCAATACTTGCTCTCTGTTCTGACAAAATGTTTCAGACTCACTGGTATCTTCTCTGCCCCAGACCTAGAACTGATCGTTTCTTTAAGCTTCAGTTTCTTTTAGTGGGAAGTGGTATTTTAAGGTCACAATGTGGGCACTGGTGTTGCTTGTTACTATCAGGTTGATCATGATTTCTAGGCTTAAAAGTGGTTTTGAATTCCTCTTTGAACCAAGAGTTACTAAAAAGTTCTAAAATGTCCAGTTGATAAAGTCTTTTCATTTTCTATTTCTACTACTCATTTCTAATTTGGGGGTTTTTTTTTTTTTTGCACTGTGATTACAGAATATGGTCTCCACTCTTTCTACTTCAGGGAACTTACTGAGGTTTTCTTTGTGGCCAATTTCTATACAAGCAACGTTTATGAGTGTTCCAAAGGTGCTTGAAATGGTATGGTCACTGTTTTAGGGTGGATAGCTAACTATGCTGTTTAAATCTGTATCCTTTCTTGTTTTCCATTTGACCTGTCATGAGGTAAAAGGTGGGAATTAAAGTCTCCTACAGTTAATGTTTCTGCTGATTCCTCATTGAATTTCCTGCTGTTTTTGTTCTATGAATGGCAGTCACGCTCTATTTGGTATATACATATTTTTCACCTTCAGTGTGAATAGCACTCTTTATTTACAGTGCTCTTCTTTTTCCTGTTTAATGCCTTTTGATTTGAATCCAAACTTGTCTGACGTTAAAACTGCAACACTCTCTTTTCTTTTGATGTATCTTTGCCCATCTTATTTTTTTCCCCGAATGTTCCGGATCATTTCGGTTTAGATGTGTCTCTTGTTTAAAAGCATTTTAAGTGCTGCTTAATGATATAATCTAAAAGAACTTTTCCTTTAATGTAAAGTTTACTTCATTTATATTTATTTATATAATGAGTTTTCTACTTCCTTTTTAAATAGCCACCATTAAAGTTCACTTACAGGTTGGGCTAATTTGGATTTTGGAACTTTAAAATGAACTTTAAATTTTTTTTTAAATTAAAATGAATTTTAAAGTTCATTTTCTTTCTCCCAGAGTAGTCATTATTCCTGCTTAATATCTGCACTGCAGAAAAACAATGCATGTTCACTGAAAAAGAACAAATCATCCGTATGGCACACGGAAGGAAATAAATAATGCTTAGATAAGCAACACTCAATAACTACCCATGTATCAGCTTTAAATATTCCCTTTCCTGGTAGGTAAGCATTAATACCTGGAGTCTTAACATTTGCCAGGCAGCCTTCTAACAGCATTCTCCCTCTCCCACTTTGAGCCATCACATAGATATTCAACACACTCCTCATAAATATTATAAAGACACCCAGTGAAATCCTAATTTGAATGCTCTTCTATAAGTCAAAACAAATAAAAAGTACACCAAGACAGCAGGTACACTAAAAATACTACATACCTTGCTCCAAGGCGATTTGCTAAGAATGTCAACGAATCTTTTTCAGCTCCTGCACACTGGCTGAATGAAAGAACACAATCCTCTAAAGGAGTCATTCCTGCCATTACTGGGACTGGTGTGAAGAGAGGATTTGACTTTGGATCAATTAAAGTCTGATAGTCTATACAAGTTACCTTTTAAAAACAAGAGAAACAATAACATCAACCTGAAATAAGCGACTAGTGGTTAACACTGGTTCAGTTACAGTAACAGTAATTTTAGTTTAGATGAAAAGCAATTTTACTTTCATATAAATGTGTATATATGCGCATTCTCAACCATTTAAAATTATAACATTAAAGAAATACATACACATCAATCCATTATATAGGATGTTAAAATCAGTCAGATTTATCATCGAATTTATTGAATTTTGCTTAAAATTTAATTTCTTCCAATGTATTACCATTTTTTCTTTGAAAGTTGAAAAATAAATCAATGATGAAATTATTAGTGATAAGCCAGCAAGATGGAATAATACAAAAGTGTATGTCATGTTTTGGTAGTAAGAAAATTAGGAAAATTGAAATAGTATGAGATGACCTGGAGCAACTTCCTAAGAAGGAACACTGCTGGTATGGCCCCTCTATTCTACCAGGATTAGGACCACAAAGCTTGCATAGTTTATTATTTACAATTTCCTTTGCTAAAAGCAAAATCCAGACAGTGCTCAAACCCAAATACCAATTTACTGAAACGGAACTGCCTAAGAAATAAACGTGTACTCTTAGTTTCAGACATCCTTCAATACTACATTTCAACTGATACAGTGTTTTCTTACCAGCCACGTATTTGTAACAACTTCTCCCACAGTTGCCTGTACTTCACACCCCAGCAGAGGAACCACAGCATAATCAGCAACAACTCTGCTCTGAAGTGACACAATTTTTCCAGCATTTTCTCTTATGATAGTTGCAATACTAAATTCATTTTCATTACTAAAACCTAAAACAAGAAAACTCTTTTGGCTAAATAAACCTTCTTCAGTAATTGTAGAAGCATCAGGGAGGCAATGACTGACGGAAGACTGGTTTTCTTCTTGCAGAGAAATATGAGTAGAATCAATAAGGGGCTCCACATGAGCAGAATCATTAAAGGGCCCAACTTCAGACTTCGCAACTTCAACTGGAACAGAAAAAGAAATGTTTTCTAACAGGTAGTTTATTTTATAAAGTTTATTTCCTAGTAAGGATATTAAGGTAACATGGAACCTGAGAACTGTGATCACACGTATAAAACTAAGGCTTTATAAGCACACAATGAAGAAAGAATACGAACCATCCCATTCTCTGGGTTCCCAGGAGTATCAGTATTACTAGGACAACAGCAATCATGTTACTATTCTAAGTATTGCTAGTGTACTAGAAAACTCTTAATTAGTTGAAAATCATGAAGCTCCAATAACTCCATGGGCCTGTTTGAGTTCCGAAACTGGTTCAGATAATTCACAAGAGAATTAAGAAAATACCATTAAGCAAAAAATGGAAGCAACAGGCCTAAGTGGTCAAGCGCATCACATGGAAATAACTGAATAAATACAATAATAAGAGAATTATGGTTACTTCCCTTTCAAAAATTTCTAAAAAGTTTCATAATGAAATTGGAGCTATTTAGCTTCTATATAGATTCTTAAGAAAACAACTGATCAAGGACCCAACAGTCTCAACAATTTCACTTCAGGATAAAGTTGGCTGATAAATGGGTAGTAGAAGAAAAAACCATAGCTATTTTAAAATATACATGTCAATAATGAAAATGCAGCTGCTGCCAGTGTCCTAGTCCTCACGGTGAGACACAGCTACCCCCTGCCTCTGCAGGAGACCTTCCAACACTAGCAGGGTGTTATACACTGGAAAAGTCCTGGTTTAAAAATAAAGGGATTAGGAGAGGGCGGACAGCAGAAGCAAGAATAACTGCAGTCCTGCAGCCTGTGGAACTAAAACCACATTCACAGAAAGACAGACAAGATGAAAAGGCAGAGGGCGATGTACCAGATGAAGGAACAAGATAAAACCCCACAAAAAAAAACTAAATGAAGTGGAGATAGGCAACCTTCCAGAAAAAGAATTCAGAATAATGATAGTGAAGATGACCCAGGACCTCGGAAAAAGGATGGAAGCAAAGATTAAGGAAATGCAAGAAATGTTTAACAAAGACCTAGGAGAATTAAAGAACAAACAAACAGAGATGAACAATACAATAACTGAAATGAAAAATATACTAGAAGGAATCAATAGCAGAATGACTGAGACAGAAGAACGGATAACTGACCTGGAAGACAGAATGGTGGAATTCACTGCTGTGGAACAGAATAAAGAAAAAAGAATGAAAAGAAATGAAGACAGACTAAGAGACCTCTGGGACAACATTAAACGCAACATTCACATTATAGGGGTCCCAGAAGGAGAAGAGAGAGAAAAAGGACCAGAGAAGATATTTGAAGAGATTATAGTCAAAAACTTCCCTAACATGGGAAAGGAAACAGCCACCCAAGTCCAGGAAGCACAGACTCCCATACAGGATAAAGCCAAAGAGAAACACGCCGAGACACACAGTAATCAAACTGGCAAAAATTAAACACAAAGAAAAATTATTGAAAGCAACAAGGGAAAAGTGACAAATAATATACAAGGGAACTCCCATAAGGTTAAAAGCTGATTTCTCAACAGAAACTCTAAAAGCCAGAAGGGAGTGGCATGACATATTTAAAGTGATGAAAGCGAAGAAGCTAAAACCAAGATTACTCTACCCTGCAAGGATCTCATTCAGATTCCATGGAGGAATCAAAAGCTTTACAGACAAGCAAAAGCAAAGAGAATTCAGCGCCACCAAACCAGCTCTACAGCAAATGCTAAAGGAACTTCTCTAAGTGGGAAACACAAGAGAAGAAAAGGACCTACGAAAACAAACCCAAAACAACAAAGAAAATGGTAACAGGAACATACATATCGATAATTACCTTAAACATGAATGGATTAAATGCTCCAACCAAAAGACACAGGCTCGCTGAATGGATACAAAAACAAGATCCATATATATGCTGTCTACAAAGGGCCCACTTCAGACCTAGGGACACATAGAGATTGGAAGTGAAGGGATGGAAAATGATATTCCATGCAAATGGAAATCAAAAGAAAGCTGGAGTAGCAATACTCATATCCAATAAAATAGACTTTAAAACAAAAAATGTTACAAGAGACAAGGAAGGACACTACATAATGACCAAGGAATCAATCCAAGAAGAAGATATAACAATTATAAACATATATGCACCCAACATAGGACCACCTCAATATGTAAGGCAACTGCTAACAGCTATAAAAGAGGAAATCGACAGTAACACAATAATAGTGGGGGGACTTCCCTGGTGGTCCAGTGGTTAAGAATCCGCCTGCCAATGCAGAGAACACGTGTTTGAGCCCTGGTCCAGGAAGATCCCACATGCTGCGGAGCAACTAAGCCCGTGCGCCACAACTACTGAGCCTGCTCTCTAGAGCCCGTGAGCCACAACTACTGAGCCCAAGTGCCACAAGTACTGAACCCTGCGCGACTAGAGCCCATGCTCTGCAACAAGAGAAGCCACCGCAATGAGAAGCCCGCGCACCGCAACAAAGAGTAGTCCGCTCCCCGCAACTAGAGAAAGCCCGCGCACTGCAACGAAGACCCAACGCAGCCAAAAATAAATAAATTAATAAAAATAACAACAGTGGGGCACTTTAACACCTCACTTACACCAAGGACAGATCATCCAAACAGAATATTAATAAGGAAACACAAGCTTTAAATGACACAATACACCAGATAGATTTAATTGATATTTATAAGACACTCCATCCATAAACAGCAGATTACACTTTCTTCTCAAGTGCACACGGAAGATTCTCCATGACAGATCACACCTTGGGTCACAAGTCAAGCCCCAGTAAACTTAAGAAAACTGAAATCATATCAAGCATCTTTTCCAACCACAACATTATGAGATTAGAAATCAATTACAGGGAAAAAAAACCGTAAAAACCACAGACACATGGAGGCTAAACAATACGTTACTAAATGACCAAGACATCACTGAAGAAATCAAAGAGGACATCAAAAAATACCTAGAGACAAATGACAATGAAAACACGTCAATCCAAAACCTATGGGATGCAGAAAAAGCAGTTCTAAGATGGAAGTTTATAGCGATAGAATTGTACCTCAAGAAAAAACAAACATCTCAAATAAACAATCTATCCTTACACCTAAAAGAACTAGAGAAAGAAGAACAAGCAAAACCCAAGGTTAGCAACAGGAGAGAAATCATAAAGATCAGAGCAGAAATAAATGAAATAGAAACAAAGAAAAAAATAGCAAAGATCAGTAAAACTGAAAGTTGGTTCTTTGAGAAGATAAACATAACTGATAAACCATTAGCCAGACTCATCAAGAAAAAGTGGGAGAGGACTCAAATGAATAAAATTAGAAATGAAAAAGGAGAAGTTACAACAGACACTGCAGAAATACAAAGCACGCTAGGAGACTACTACAAGCAACTCTATGCCAATAAAATGGACAACCTGGAAGAAATGGACAAATTCTTAGAAAAGCACAACCTTCCGAGACTGAACCAGGAAGAAACAGAAAATATAAACAGACCAAGCACTGAAATTGAAACTGATTAAAAATCTTCCAACAAACAAAAGTTCAGGACCAGATGGCTTCACAGGTGAATTCTATCAAACATTTAGAGAAGAGCAAACACCCATCCTTCTCAAACTCTTCCAAAAAATGGCAGAGGAAGGAACACTTCCAAACTCATTCTATGAAGCCACTGTCACCCTGATATCAAAACAAAGATACTACAAAAATTACAGACCAATATCACTGATGAGTATAGATGAAAATTCCTCAACAAAATAGTAGCAAACAATCCAACAACACATTAAAAGGATCATACACCATGATCAACTGGGATTTATCCCAGGGGTGCAAGGATTCTTCAATATATGCAAATCAATCAATGTGATACACCACATTAACAAATTGAAGAACAAAAACCATATGATCATCTCCATAGATGCAGAAAAAGCTTTTGACAAAATTCAACACCCATTTACGATAAAAACTCTCCAGAAAGTGGGCACAGAGGGAACGTACCTCAACATAATAAAGGCCATATACGACAAACCCGCAGCAAACATCATTCTCAATGGTGAAAAACTGAAAGCATTTCCTCTAAGATCAGGAACAAGACACGGATGTCCACTCTCACCACTATTATTCAACATAGTTTTGGAATGCCTAGCCACGGCAATCAGAGAAGAAAAAGAAATAAAAGGAATCCAAACTGGAAAAGAAGAAGTAAAGCTGTCACTGTTTACAGATGACATGATACTATACACAGAGAATCCTGAAGATGCCACCAGAAAACTACTAGAGCTAATCAATGAATTTGGTAAACTTGCAGGATACAAAATTAATGTACAGAAATCTCTTGCATTCCTATACACTAATGATGAAAAATGTGAAAGAGAAAATAAGGAAACACTCCCATTTACCACTGCAACAAAAAGAATAAAGTACCTAGGGAGACAAAAGACCTGTATGCAGAAAAGTATAAGACACTCATGAAAGAAATTACAGATGAAACAAACAGATGGAGAGATATACCACGTTCTTGGATTGGAAGAATCAATATTGTGAAAATGACTTGACTACCCAAAGCAATCTACAGATTCAATGCAATCCCTATCAAATTACCAATGGCATTTTTTACAGAACTGGAACAAAAAATCTTAAGATTTGTATGGAGACACAAAATACCCCGAATAGCCAAAGTGGTCTTGAGGGAAAAAAAATGGAGCTGGATGAATCAGGCTCCCTGACTTCAGACTACATGACAAAGCTATGGTAATTAAGACAATATGGTACTGGCACAAAAACAGAAACATAGATCAATGGAACAGGATAGAAAGCGCACATGTAAACCCACGCACCTGTGGTCTACTTATCTATGACAAAGGAGGCAAGGATATACAATGGAGAAAAGACAGTCTCTTCAATAAGTGGTGCTGGGAGAACTGGACAGCTACATATAAAATAATGAAATTAGAGCACTCCCTAACACCATACACAAAAATAAACTCAAAATGGATTAAAGACCTAAATGTAAGGCCAGACACTATAAAACTCTTAGAGGAAAACATAGGAAGAACACTCTTTGACATAAATCACAGCAAGGCCTTTTTTGATCCACCTCCAAGAGTAATGGAAATAAAAACAAAAATAAACATATGGGACCTAATGAAACTTAAGTTTTTGCACAGCAAAGGAAACTACAAACAAGATGAAAAGACAACCCTCAGAATGGGAGAAAATATTTGCAAATGAATCAATGGACAAAGGATTAATCTCCAAAATATATAAACAGCTCATGCAGCTCAATATTTAAAAAAAAAAACAATCCAAAAATGGACAGAAGACCTAAATAGACATTTCTCCAAAGAAGACATACAGATGGCCAAGAAGCACATGAAAAGCTGCTCAACATTACTAATTATTAGAGAAATGCAAATCAAAACTACAATGAGGTATCACACCTCACACCAGTTAGAATGGGCATCATCAGAAAATCTTCAAACAACAAATGCTGGAGAGGGTGTGGAGAAAAGGGAACCCTCTTGCACTGTTGGTGGGAACGTAAACTGATGCAGTCACTATGGAGAACAGTATGGAGGTTCCTTAAAAAACTAAAAATAGCATTACCATATGGCCCAGCAATCCCACTACTGGGCATACACCCATAGAAAACCATAATTCAAAAAGACACACGCACCCCAGTGTTCACTGCAGCACTATTTACAATAGCCAGGACATGGAAGCAACCTAAATGCCCATCGACAGATGAATGGATAAAGAAGATGTGGCACATATACACAATGGAATATTACTCAGCCATAAGAAGGAATGAAACTGGGTCATTTGTAGAGATGTGGATGGATCTAGAGACTGTCATACGGAGTGAAGTAAGTCAGAAAGAGAAAAACAAATATATTAACACATATATGTGGAATCTAGAAAAATGGTACAGAGGAACTGGTTTGCAGGGCAGAAAATGAGACATAGTTGCAGTGAAGAAACGTATGGGCACCAAGGGGGGAAAGTGGTGGGGGGGGCGGTGGTGGAGGTGGGGTGGTGTGATGAATTGGGAGATTGGGATTGACATGTATACACTAATATGTATAAAATGGACAACTAATAAGAACCTGCTGTATAATAAAATAAATAAAATTAAATTTAAAAAATAAAAGTAAAGAGATTAGGAGCAGTTGCTCTACTGACTTGCTGTATAAACAAAAAAAGAAAATGCAGTCCCTAACATGCAATAAATATCGTGTAATCAGGACTAGAAGTTTAAGAGGTAAAAACTTAGCATGTTTTTGAAAACTCTAGAGGTGCTGTGATGAAGGGTAATGCCTTACAGCAGAGATAGGCAAACTACAGCCCAGGGGCCAAAGTGGGCCCATGGCCTGTGTATTATGGTTTTTACATGTTTAAAGGGTTGCAAAAATAGAACAGTACAAAATAGAATGTGTGACAGAGACAGAATGTGGCTGGCAAAGCCCAAAATATTTACTGTCTGGCCTTTTACAAAAACAGTTTGCCAAGCCCTGCTTCATGGGATTCCAACAAGCCTGGAAGGTATTCAAGGATTCTTAACATTTATTTATATAGGTACTATGCCTAAGTGCTTTACATGCATGTAATTAATGGACATGATACTATTAGGCTCATTCTATTGCTGTATCTATACCCTTTCTTCAAGAAGAATACCAGGCTTAAAGAGGTTATGTAACTTACCTAAAGTCATACAGTTATTAGGTGGCAGAAATGAGATATAAACCGAAGTCTGTCTGACTCCAGGGTCCATAACATTATGTTATAGTGCCATCTTCTTATTTCTATCTTCATCTCCAATAGACATGACCATTTTCACTTTTAGACTAATTACTGTTTATATATACTTTAATTCCTACTTAATACAAGTATTTAAATTGCTCTTCCTGACACTCTGAAGAAGTAGTTTTGTCTAGAGCATTACTGATCAGTAGGTCAGGAGACTATGACCCTCAGTTTCATATTATAAGGAATAAGGGATAATAGTATATTTATAATTTATAGAGATGTATGAGGATGAATAAGCTTAGATGGAAATAAAGGTGACATGATACTATAAAACATTTTGGAAAGTAGTTTTTAAAATAGGTATTTCTAATATAAAATATAAAAACAAAGTATTTTGCCATTAAAATTGTTCACAATCACATCAAGGAGGGAAAAAACAACTTTTTTTGATGTCTATATATAGGTGGTGAGATGGGAAGAAGGAAGAAGCCCAGGGGAATTTTAGACTACTATAAAAACAAACTAGAAATACTAAGTTCTTATAAATGATAAGTAAAACCCTGAAGTTATTAAAGACTCAGAATAAATTAACATGTTCTACAGTAGTTCTTCCCATTTTAGAAATAAAACCCTTTCTCAAATAGATGTCATTCAGTAGCCCAATAAACTACCGAATAATAATAGGCTTTTTGACAAGCCTATTATTGAAAAAACTCTCTCAAATCAAAAGTAATTTTAAGAAGTAATTGTAAAACACTTGATTACATTCTTCTAAATTTGGTGCTTGGGGATTCACTGAGATTTACTGTTACTAAATCCTTTCAAAGTCAGTAGACTACTAGCTGCTTTAGAAAGGAAGGTTTGAGAAACCAACTGCCTGCCTCCAGCAAGTACCCTTGTTGAAGGATAATGCATAAAACTACTTCCAGCCAATCTGTGGCTTCTTAGTACTAGGACATCCTAAAAAATTAGGATGATCTGATATGACACACTACTAAAGCATAAACAAGTGGTCTGACAAAAGTCAATTCTGCAGTACACCATGAAGAGAAGTAGTGTGGATAAAAAAATAAGAGTACTGAAAGTTCCCTTCTAGAAATATGGTAGGCTAGATATTCAAAACCCACTCACTAAACACACCTAGAATACAGGATGAAATATTAAAGATATCCTTATAACTACATAGCTGAGTTCGCAAGAAAGCAAGGGAAATTCTCAAGGGCTAAAAATGAAGTAGTAGCATGAATTCAGATCGTTAAGTGATACTAAAGCTAACGATTACCACCTATTTTGGCAGTGACCCTGAGAATTTAAGGATATCACATAGAGGGACAGGAGTCAAGCCTTTGATCTCACACAAATTAGAGGTGGGGCAGAGTATACCTTACCACTCAGAAACCCTAAAGGGAAATGCCTTCAGTGAAAATGTCGACCAAAACCCAATTCACCACCACCACCACCACCAAGTCCACCCTGCGAAAGGAGATGACGAGTACACTTTATTTTTCTGATGCACAGAAGAACATTTATGAAAACCACTTCCTAAACACGTCATAGACCAAAGACATGATAAAATTAGAAAGTATTTAGACTTGAACAATTACAAAAATGCTACATAAAAGATCTTTTGAAATATAACTTAGTACTTTCAGAGAAATCTACTGACATAAACACTTAGACAAAAAGAATACAAAAAAAACAAATTGTACAACTTAAGAAATCAAGAACAAAGAGAAGGAAAAAAAGAATAAGACAATAAATTAATGAAACAAAAATCAAAGTTGGTTTGTTAAAAAGATTAAAACTGGTGTTTAAATCTCCTAGAAAATATAGTTTACCAAAATTCATTCAGGAAGAAACAGAACAATGAAATAGTTTCATATCCATTAAATAAATCCATACTATAAAACCTTCCTACAAAAAAACACCAGGCCGGGGCTTCCCTGGTGGCTCAGTGGTTGAGAGTCCGCCTGCCGATGCAGGGGACGTGGGTTCGTGCCCCAGTCCAGGAAGATCCCACATGCCGTGGAGCGGCTGGGCCCATGAGCCATGGCCGCTGAGCCTGCGCGTCCGGAGCCTGTGCTCTGCAACGGGAGAGGCCACGACAGTGAGAGGCCCACGTACCGCAAAAAAACAAAAAAAACAAACCAAAATAAACACCAGGCCGTTAGACAGATGAATTTCATCACACATTCAAGTATAAGGGAACTCCAGTCTTACACAAACTGAGATTAAAGGAAAAAAAAAAGTAACTCACCAATCCATTTTATCAATAATAACGAAACCCAACAAAGACAACCGGAAAAGGAAAATTATAGGCCAATATCACACCGAATAGATAAAATCCTAAATAAAATATTAGTAAACAGAACACAGTAAAAAAAAGATGAATATATCATATCCAGAATTTAAACCTGATTTAACAATGTAAAATCTACTAATGCAATTTACCACACCAAGGAGAAAAAAAGTATGATAATTCTAATGAGCAGAGGAAAAGTACATAATACCCAGATCAAAGCCCTAAAGAAGAAAAACTACAAAACTTTTAGAAGAAAACATATAAGAAAAGCATCATTACATTAGATTTGGCAATGATTTCTTAATTATGACAACAAAAACACAGGCAATGAGAAAACAATAGATAAATTGGACATCATCACAATTAAAACTTTTGTCCATCAAAGAACACAGGGTAGAAAGGCCACCCAAAGAATGGGTGAAAATATATGCAAATCATGTATCTGATAAGGGATCAATATTCAAAATACATAAAGAACTCCTACTACTCAGGAACAAAAAAAAATCAACTCAATTGAATAAACATTTCTCCAAAGATGATTTATAGATGGCCAATAAAAACATGAAATGATGCTCAATGTCACTAATCATCAGGGAAATGCAAATCAAAACCACCAGAGAGATACCACTTCATACCCATTAGGATGATGCTTATTAAAAAAAAAACAGAAAATATAATATGTTGGTGAGGATGTGGAGAAACTGGGACCCTTGTGCATTGCTGGTGAGAATGTAAAGTGGTACACCACTGTGGAAAACAGCAAGGTGGTTTCCCAAAAAATTAAACATAGAATTACCATATGACTTATCAATTCCACTTCTGGGACTATATCTAAAAAAATGAAAGCAGGGACTTGAACAGATATCTGTACAGCGACGTTCACAGCACCATTATTTTAAAAAGCCAACCACAGAGAAAACTCAAGTGTCCATCAACAGAAAGGAACAGATAATTCCAACATACAATGAACTATATTCAATTTTAATAAGGAATGAAATTCTGACACATGCTAAAACATGGATGAAACTTGAGGACATTGTGCTAAGTGAAATAAGACACAAAAGGACAGATATTGTATGAGTCCATTTATATGAGCTACCTAGAATGGTCAAATTTAGAGACACAAAATAGAATGGTGGTTGCCAGGGACTGGGTGGAGGGAGGAATACAGAGTTACTGTTTAATGGTTATAAAATTTCAGTTTGGGAAGATAAAAAATTCTGGCATGAATGGTAATGATGGTGACACAATAGTGTGAATATAGTACCACTAAATTGTACACCTAAAAATAGTTTAAATGGTAAATTTTATGTTAGGCATATTTTACCATAATTTTTAAAAACTCAATACCCAAAAAGTTCTATAGAAAAGTTTAAATATGAAATCTAGTATTAAAAATATTTCATTCTTATATACCAGCAAACAGTTCAAAAATGTAATTTTAAGACATAAGAATTAAAATATCAAAAAGAACAAATGAACATAATATAAATAGAAAACAAAAAATTAGGAATAGTTATAACACAGCATGTGTAGGATCTTATGAATGTAGTTATACTTTATTGAACAACATTAAAAAAAGATAAAACTCTATGCTGATATTCTATAGTCATAGAAAGGAAGATCTTTTCATTGTAAAGATGTCAATTCTGCTCCAAATTATAAATTCAGTACAATCCCAACCAAATTCCCATATTAATTTATGCAAACTGAAAAACTAATTTTAAAAATTAGAAGAAAAGGTCCAAAAAAGGGTAAGACACTTTTGTAAAGAAAATTGGAGTCCTTTTATTTCAGATATCAAAACATATTACACAAGGATATTATAATAAGATGGTTTATCAGTGCAGTATCTCAATGGAAGAGAATAAAAAGCTTAGGGCTTCTCTGGTTGCGCAGTGGTTGAGAGTCCGCCTGCCGATGCAGGAGACACAGGTTCGTGCCCCGGTCTGGGAAGATCCCACATGCCGCGGAGCGGCTGGGCCCGTGAGCGATGGCCACTGAGCCTGTGCGTCTGGAGCCTGTGCTCCACAAAGGGAGAGGCCACAACAGTGAGAGGCTCGCGTACTGCAAAAAAAAAAAAGCTTAAACACAGATCCCCACTTAACAGACCCTTAATAAATGACGGGGCAGGAGTGCAAATTAGTAGAGAAAGGATGGCCTATTCAATAAAAAGTGTGAAAACAAGTGATTATCCACATGGATAATCTGAACACTTCTTATCAAATACAAAAATCAACTCCATGTGGACTGAAGACATAACGTGGAAAGGCAAAACTTTAAGACTTCTAAAAAATACACATAAAAATAACTTTATGACCCTCAGATAGGAAAACTTGTATAAAATAGAAAACCATAAACCACAAAATAACAGATTGAAAAATCCAACTACTTTAAAATATTCATCAAATAACACTCAAAAAGATGCTCTACCTTACTAGCAATCAGTTATAAAATTAAAAACACAATGAGATCCCACTTTACATCCATCAAATTAATAAGAATTTCAAGCCTTATGGGAAATTCTAAATGTTGAAAGGATGTGCAATAGGAATCCTTACTATTGTTCTAGTATAAAGTGGTAAACTAGAACAAACACTTCAGAAAGCAATATGCATTATGTAAGAAAGTGGAAGACGTACATATCCCAGGAATCAGCCATGCCCACCCTAGAAAAATTCTTGCTCATGTGCACAGAGACGTGCATAAGAACAATCTCAGCAGTACGGTTTGTACTGCATTGGCAAAACAACAAAGCAAAACCAAAAAAAACACAATAAAAATATCCTTAGGTGGGAAAATAAATTGTGGTATGTTCATATACCAGTGTGGTACATTCATAACCAGTTACTTGGATGAGATGAATATCTCTCATGCTGAGATTAGGATAGCAAAAGAGTACATACCATGTATCACTTATGTAAGTCAAAATACACACAAAACAAAGTAGTGCATATATTACTTACAGATATATACACGTTGTAAACCACAAAGAAAATGGGAAGGGATTCACAGGAGAATTTTGACCAAGTAGAGTATTTTATTTTTTCTAATAGCTAGATTAGTAGTATACGGTTACTCATTAAATTATTCTTTGTATGTTTTTGGATGTATTGAATAGTTCATAATAAATTTTTAACACCTTTATCAAAGTATAATTGCTTTACAATATTGTTTCTGCTGCATAACAAAGTGAATCAGCTATATGCATACGAATATACCCATACCCCCACCTTCTTGCGTCTCCCTCCCACTCTCCCTATCCCAACCCTCTAGGTGGACCTGCTAGGCAGATGTTTACCACTAGCTATCTATTTTACATGTGGTAGTGTAAATAAGTCAATGTTACTCTTTCACTTTATCCCAGCTTACCCTTCCCCCTCCCTGTGTCCTCAAGTCCATTCTCTACGTCTGCATCTTTATTCCTGTCCTGCCCCTAGGTTCATCAGAACCTTTTTTTTAAAATTTAGATTCCATATATGTTACCATACGGTATTTTTCACTTTCTGACTTACTTCACTCTGTAAGACAGAGTCTAGGTGCACCCACCTCACTACAAATAACTTAATTTTGCTTCTTTTTATGGTTGAGTAGTATTCCATTGTATACATTGCCACGTCTTCTTTATCCATTCATCTGTCAATGGATACTGAGGTTGCTTCCATGTCCTGGTTATTGTAAATAGAGCTGCAATGAACATTGTTGTACATGACTCTTTTTGAATTATGGTTTTCTCAGGGTACATGCCCAGTAGTGGGATTGCTGGGGCATAGAGTAGTTCTATTCTTAGTGTTTTAAGGTACCTCCATACTGTTCTCCATAGTGGCTGCACCAATTTACATTCCCACCAACAGTGCAAGAGGGTTCCCTTTTCTCCACACCGTCCCCAGCATTTATTGTTTGTAGATTTTTTTTTTTGCGGTACACGGGCCTCTCACTGCTGTGGCCTCTCCCGTTGTGGAGCACAGGCTCCGGATGCGTAGGCTCAGCAGCCATGGCTCACGGGCCAAGCCGCTCCACAGCATGTGGGATTTTCCCGGACCAGGGCATGAACCCGTGTCCCCTGCATCGGCAGGCGGACTGTCAACCACTGCGCCACCAGGGAAGCCCTGTTTGTAGATTTTTTGATGATGGCCATTCTGACAAGTGTGAGGTGATACCTCATGGTAGCTTTGATTTGCATTTCTCTAATGATTAGTGAGGTTGAGCATCCTTTCGTGTGCTTGTTGGCAATCTGTGTATCTTCTGTGGAGAAAAGTCTATTTAGGTCTTCTGCCCATTTTTGGATTTTTTTTTTTTTGACATTGAACTGCATAAGCTGCTTGTATATTTTGGAGATTAATCCTTTGTCAGTTACTTCATTTGCAAATATTTTCTCCCATTCTGAGGGTTGTCTTTTCATCTTGTTTATGGTTTCCATTGCTGTGCAAAAGGCTTTACCTTTCATTAGGTCCCATTTGTTTACTTGTTTTTATTTCCATTTCTCTAGGAGGTGGGTCAAAAAGGATCTTGCTGTGATTTATGTCATAGAGTGTTCTGCCTATGTTTTCCTCTAAGAGTTTGATAGTGTCTGGCCTTACATTTAGGTCTTTAATCCATTTTGAGTTTATTTTTGTGTATGGTGTTAGGGAGTGTTCTAATTTCATTCTTTTACATGTAGCTGTCCAGTTTTCCCAGCACCACTTATTGAAGAGGCTGTATTTTCTCCATTGTATATTCTTGCCTCCTTTATCAAAGATAAGGTGAACATTAGAGGTGGGGGTTTATCTCTGGGCTTTCTATCCTGTTCCATCGATCTATATTTCTGTTTGTGCCAGCACCATACTGTCTTGATCATTGTAGCTTTGTAGTATAGTCTGAAGTCAGGGAGCCTGATTCCTCCAGCTCTGGTTTTTTCTCAAGATTGCATTGCGTATTTGGGTTCTTTTGTGTTTCCATACAAATTGTGAAATTTTTTGCTCTAGTTCTGTGAAAAATGCCATTGGTAGTTTGGTAGGGATTGCAATGAATCCGTAGATTGCTTTGGGTAGTATAGTCATTTTCACAATATTGATTCTTCCAAAGCAAGAACATGGTGTATCTCTCTGCTTGTATCATCTTTAATTTCTTTCATCAGTGTCTCATAGTTTTCTGCATACAGGTCTTTTAGCTCCTTAGGTAGGTTTATTCCTAGGTATTTTATTCTTTTTGTTGCAATAGTAAATGGGAGTGTTTCCTTAATTTCTTTCAGATTTTTTGTCATTAGTATATAGGAATGCAAGAGACTTCTGTGCATTAATTTTGTATCCTACTACTCTACCAAATTCATTGATTAGCTCTAGTAGTTTTCTGGTAGCATCTTTAGGATTTTCTATGTATAGTATCATGTCGTCTGCAAACAGTGCCAGTTTTACTACTTCTTTTCCGATTTGGATTCCTCTTATTTCTTTTTCTTCTCTGACTGCTGTGGGTAAAACTTCCAAAACTATGTTGAATACTGGTGAGAGTGGGTACCCTTGTCTTGTTCCTGATCTTAGAGAAAATGGTTCCGTTTTTCACCTTTGAGAAGGATACTGACTGTCGGTTTGTCATACATGTCCTTTATTAAGTTGAGGTAGGTTCCCTCTGTGCCCACTTTCTGGAGAGTTTTTATCATAAATTGGTGCTGAATTTTGTCAAAAGCTTTTTCTGCATCTACTGAGATTACCATATGGTTTTTATCCTTTAATTTGTTAATATTGTGTATCACATTGATTGAATTGTGTATATTGAAGAATACTTGCATTCCTGGGATAAACCCCACTTGATCATGGTGTATGATCCCTTTAGTGTGCTGTTGCATTCTGTTTGCTAGTATTTTGTTGAGGATTTTTGCATCTATGTTCATCAGAGATATTGGCCTGTAGTTTTCTTTTTTTGTGACATCATTGTCTGGCTTTGGTATCAAGGTGATGGTGGCCTCGTAGAATGAGTTTGGGAGTATTCTTCCCTCTGCTATATTTTGGAAGCCTTTGAGGAGGATAGGTGTTAACTCTTCTGTAAATGTTTGATAGAATTCGCCTGTGAAGCCATCTGGTCCTGGGCTTTTAGTTGTTGGAAGATTTTTAATCACAGTTTCAATTTCAGTGCTTGTGATTGGTCTGTTTATATTTTCTATTTCTTCCTGGTTCAGTCTTGGAAGGTTTTGCTTTTCTAAGAATTTGCCCATTTCTTCGAGGTTGTCCATTTTTTTGGCATTTAGTCACTTGTAATCTCTCATGATCCTTTGTATTTCTGCAGTGTCAATTGTTACTTCTCCTTTTTCATTTCTGTTGATTTGTCTTCTCCCTGTTTTTCTTGATGAGTCTGGCTAACGGTTTATCAATTTTGTTTATCTTCTCAAAGAACAAGCTTTTAGTTGTATTGATCTTTGCTATAGTTTCCTTCATTTGTACTTCATTGATTTCTATTCTGATCTTTATGATTTCTTTCCTTCTACTAACTTTGGGGTTTTTTCGTTCTTCTTCCTCTAATTCCTTTAGGTGTAAGGTTAGGTTGTTTGAGATGTTTCTTGTTTCTTCAAGTAGGATTGTATTGCTAAACTTCCCTCTTAGAACTGCTTTTGCTGCATCCCAGTAGTTTTCTGTCATCGTGTTTCTATTGTCATTTGTTTCTAGGTATTTTTTGATTTCCTCTTTGATTTTCAGTGATCTCTTGGTTATTTAGTAGTGTATTGTTTAGCCTCCATGTGTTTGTATTTTTTACAGATTTTTTTCCTGTAATTGATATCTAGTATCATAGCGTTGTGGATGGAAAAGATATTTGATATGATTTCAACTTTCTTAAATTTGCCAAGGCTTGACTTGTGACCTATGATATGGTCTATCCTGGAGAATATTCCATGAGCACTTGAGAAGAAAGTGTATTCTGCTGCTTTTTGATGTAATGTCCTATAAATATCAATTAAGTCCATCTTGTTTAATGACATTTAAAGCTTGTGTTTCCTTATTTATTTTCATTTTGGATGATCTCTTCATTGGTGATAGTGAGGTATTAAAGTCCCCTACTATGATTGTTACCATCAATTTCCCCTTTTATGGCTGTTAGCATTTGCCCTATGTATTGAGGTGCTCCTATGTTGGGTGCATAAATACTTACAATTGTTATATCTTCTTGGATTGATCCCTTGATCATTATGTAGTGTCTTCTTGGTCTATTGTAATATTGTTTATTTTAAACTCTATTTTGTCTGATATGAGTATTGCTACTCCAGCTTTCTTTTGATTTCCATTTGCATGGAATATCTTTTTCCATCCCCTCAGTTTCAGTCTGTGTATGTCGCTAGGTCTGAAGTGGGTCTCTTGTAGACAGCATATATGTGGGTCTTGTTTTTGTATCCATTCAGCCAGTCTATGTCTTTTGGTTGGAGCATTTAATCCATTTACATTTAAGGTAATTATCTATATGCATGTTCCTATTCCCATTTTCTTAATTGTTTTGGGTTTGTTATTGTAGGTCTTTTCCTTCTCTTGTGTTTCCTCCCTAGAGAAGTTCCTTTAGCATTTGTTGTCAAGCTGCTTTTGTGATGAATTCTCTTAGTTTTTGCTTGTCTGTAAAGGTTTTAATTTCTCTGTTGAATCTGAATGAGATCCTTGCTGGGTAGAGTAATCTTGGTTGTAGGTCTTTCCTTTTCATCACTTTAAACATGTCCTACCACTCCCTTCTGTCTTGCTGAGTTTCTACTGAAAGATCAGCTGTTAACCTTATGGGGATTCCCTTGTATGTTATTTGTTGCTTTTCCGTTGCTGCTTTTAGTATTTGTTCTTTGCATTTAATTTTTGACAGTTTGATTAATATGTGCCTTGGCGTGTTTCTCCTTGGATTGATCCTGTATGGGACTCTCTGCACTTTCTGGACTTGATTGACTATGTCCTTTTCCATGTTAGGGATGTTTTCAACTATAATCTTTTCAAATATTTTCTCAGTCCCTTTCTTTTTCTCTTCTTCTTCTGGGACCCCTATAATTCTAATGTTGGTGCATTTAATGTTGTCCCAGAGGTCTCTGAGACTCTCCTGTTTTCATTCTTTTTTTTGTTTATTCTGCTCCCTGGCAGTTATTTTCACCATTTTATCTTCCAGCTCACTTATCCGTTCTTCTGCCTCAGTTATTCTGCTATTGATTCCTTGAGTATTTTTAATTTCAGTAGTTGTGTAGTTCATCACTGTTCGTTTGCTCCTTTGTTCTTCTAGATCCTTGATAAATGTTTTTTGTATTTTCTCCATTCTGTTTTTGAGACTTTGAATCATCTTTACTATCATTACTCTGCATTCTTTTTCAGGTAGGTTGCCTATTTCGTCTTCATATATTTGTCTTGTAAGTTTTTACCTTGCTCCATCATCTGCAACATAGTTTTTTGGTTTTTTTGTTTTTTTGATGGGTGGTGCTGTATTCCTGTCTTACTGGTTGTTTGGCCTGAGACGTTCAGCACTGGAGCCTGCAGGCAGTTTGATAGAGCAAGGTCTTGGTGCTGAGATGAGGACTTCCAGGAGGTGTCACTCCAATTAATATTCCCTGGGGTCAGATGTTCTCTGTTAGTCCAGAGGTTTGAACTCAGAGCTCCCACCACAGGAGCTCGGGCCTGACCTCCGGCCTGGGAACCAAGATTCCATAAGACTCATGGGGGAGGGGAGGGGAGGGGAGGGATGGAGCAGTACAATATCAAAGAATAAAAAACAAAATACAATTAGAAAGATACAAAATATATTAGGAAAAAATAAAACTATAATTGAAACAACTGCAACAAGGTAAAATAAAACGACAACAGAAAAAAGAAGCAAAAAGGGTGGGGGGTGGGAACAAGCCAAAAGGAGAGAAGAATAACAAAGTATAAAGAATAAAAAAATAAGAAATGCTGCCCACAACTCTTTACTGGCAATTTTGCTTACCACACTGAGAAGACTAAATCCTCAGATGGTAGTCTACAGTGCAGCATTATATCCATCAAAGAGCAGGATTACCAAGTAAGAGACATTTGTTACAAGGTTAAAATAAAAGTTCAGGGTGTTACAAACTCACACAAACCAAGTAATGCCTGTGTATAAAACAGATCTAAGAGGAACAAGTGAGTTGAAGAGAGAAGAGGGAGTCAGAAGGTCCAGAATCCCTTAGCCTTGCCTGCTTAAAAAAAAGAAGTAACACACATAAAAAAACTTCAAGAAAAACGTTAGTTTAACTAAATTCTAGAGAACCTGGCAGAAATCACATATGTATGTATTCTGCTACCAGAATATTTAATGACTGTAAACACTAATCACTCTTTCTTACCTATGGTTGGGTTAATAGTTGCATATTGAGAGAGCAGATCTTCATCAGTTTCCTCATGCTTTTCATTAGGAGCAAAGTCTTTCTTAGAGAAGCTGCTGTTCTTCCTTTTTAAAAGGGTTGTTTTACTTTCAGGTTGATCTGAAACTGGAATTTCCACTGGCTGGTAGTTAGCATGGATATATGGCTCTTCAGGAAGCATATTACCTTTACTAAAACACTCTAGCAACCATTTTGCTCCCACTACATGAGGCCTACAAAAACAGTACATAGTTATATATTAGTTTAAACTATAAAGACCACAATCCCACTTGCCATGCAGTTTACATAACTGTCAGGACATGCAATTTAAAAAAAATTATTAGAGTAGAAATTGCTTTGAATTAAAAACTGACAAAACCTGTGGGCTGATTTATCCCAAAACTGCTTCAATTCATCATCATAATCTCCCACAATAACATGAGTTACATCTTCATTGAGCTGATTGAAACGAACTCCACCTCCACTGTTAATAAGTCTTCTCAGTTTATCTAGCTTTCTGCCACTAAAACCGCAAAGATAGATCTGCAAAGAAAGAAAACATTTAGTTCAATGTATTTAAAATGGCTTATTTCTCTCAATAGAAACCTATTTATTAAAAGCATATATCTAAATCCATTGCGTGTAAATAAGACAACTCTTGTTTACATTTTAAGATACATTAGGAAGTGAAGTATATTCTGAAGGTTTGAATTTTAAAGTATTCTTAAATTTTATCATTTCACAGTCCCATAGCATTCTTACCCTTTACAGTAGACATTACTTGATAAGTATTCTGAGGCTTTAAATAAAATAGAAGCCAGAATAATTCAATTATCTTCTGAACATTAGTGCATAGCAATTTCTAAAATCAGGTAGCTTCTTAAATTGGTCTTACCACTTTTAAATTTTAAAGTAATTACAGAAATAAACTGGCGTTAAACACTTGAATTCAGAAAAGCTAGGTTTAAATTTTGGTTCAGCTGCCAATGATTAACCACATGACCACCTCAAGATACTCAGACTCCTTAAACCAATTTTCTCACTTATATATTGAGATATCTTTTTCACAGAGTTGATTAAACAAGAAAATTTAAGTCAAAGAGCTAAGCAGAATGCTTAGGATGACATGTAAGCAGTAACTTATTTTTAACTATCAATATGTATATATATACTTCTGGAGGCACGGACAGGGTTATGTATGTATTTAAATGAATTTAATCAATATAACAATCATCCTCAACTCTATTTTACATAACGTGTCTTTAAAAAACTTCTTAATGACCAATCTATTCCTAACTGCATTTATATCCCAAACTAAATAACCTCCATCACTAGAATACACTTTAACAAAAATGAGGAATCATGTTTTTCTATAAGAATAATTAAGTCATATCCAGAATTAGTATAGTCTAGATAAAAGATTAGACAACACACTTCCTGTTCTACTAGTAAACCGTTAAGTTTTAAAAGTATAGAAAGGAAGGTAATTTGCCCAATTTCTTTATCAATAAAATAAGGTTAAATCTTTGCTACTCTAGAATTAATGCTTAGCCTATTGATTCTACAAACAAGAATATATTAAGTATTCAGTTCTAGAAGATATATATGATGATCCCATCAAAGGCACTTATAAGATAGTTACTCAGACACTAAAAAATAAAATAGCTCAAGAGATATTGATCAAAGCAGTGCACCTAATGGTTAGGAATACAGGCTTTGGAGTAGATGTCTGGCTACTTAATGTCTGTGAGATTCTGAACAGGAACTTTAATCCTCTAAGTATCAGTCTCAATATCATCTGTTTTAGAGTTATTTGTGGGAATTAAATGGGATTATATACAAAACGTATCAACAATGTATATGAAATAATTAGCACAGTGTCTAGCATATTATAAACACTTAATAAATGATAGCTATAAATAAAAATCCATTAAGTGGTTCAGAAACTAAATGCTCTCAAAACACAGCAGATGGAAGATTAAGGTAGTTATTAGGAATGTTCAGAGAAGAGTTGAAAAAAATGATATGAACTTTTAATGGATGAGAGATGAAGGTACATCCCAGGCAGAGAGCCCCTAAGCTAAAAGACAGACATGGCCTAATGAGTGCATCTGCTTAGCTAGAGTGGAGGGCTTATGTAAATAAGGAACAAGCCCAACTCTGAAGGGTCTTCAAAGTGAAGCTACAAGTACTAAAGTATATTATCACTTACTGCATTTACTACATGATAAAGACATACCCGACAACCATCTAATAAATCTTCAGGTGCCTGAAATGCACTGACATCCAGATTTTCAAGTGTAGGCTCCACTTTGCTATTAAGAACTGAACTACATATCGATTCATTTATGCAACTTGCACTGCTGTTGGAAATATGGCTGACATCTGAAAGAGCATAACCTACATATTAAAAAGAAAGATGTAATTTATGGAAATAAAATAACTGTGATTACATATTTTCCTACACATGAACTTTTCTTATACAAAAAGAGCCATGAACAATTTCTAAAGTAAGATTCAAATGCTTTTACTGAAGTCTTGATGGCAAAGTATGAAAAGGGAAAATGAAACTAATTAAGGCTCATATCTTATTTAAATGAAAATATATTTAATACATTCTCTTAATAGTGACTTGCTTCCAATAAAAATCTGAAGTTGCTGGCTTTAAGGTCCAGCAAAGTTACATCTGAAAAAAAATTTATAACATTTGTTAAATTGCCAACATAATACCTCCAAAACAGAAATGGTTTTAAATTTTATATGAATATAGATGATCTATAACAATTGTAGCAAACTAATAAATTAATTCTCTTAAGTCTTTATTAATATTCTTAATTTCTTTAATAATCTTGTGCATTACATGAGGGTATGAAAGTACGCATTATAAAAAGAAATATCAGGAGTTCTGGACTAATTTTTTAATACAATTTGGTTATTATACAATTATACCTGGAAGCATAGCAAAAAAAGATGGAATTCCCTACTGTACCTCCCTGATCCTATTAACAAATCAATTCTTACACAGAAAACTGTCTCAAAGCTGATTGTTTACTTTAATCCAAAAAAGACTTACTATTAGTTGTGCTGATCTGGCTAGTAGGAGTTGAAGTAGCAGGCACAGTCTTTGTTTCTGGTCTAGGCTCTGTCTTATATATGGATTCATCCTGACAAAAACCTTTCTCAACACTGTCAAAAAACCACTGCACAGTCACACAGTGTACATTCCATCTCCTGGCACATTCATATTTTTGACCTATTATGTTCATTAAGAAAGAGAAACAGAGAGAGAGAGAAATGCAAACCATTAAAATCTTTGCAGAAATATTTAAATGACAGGTTATAAAAAAAATCTACCTGGGACAAAATTAAAGTTACTAGCAATTACTCTTACTTTTAACAGTATGCTATACAGTGTATTAAAAGGTAATATATTAGGTTATTGCTCAATTGTATTTTCTATGTGTTGTTAAATACACATGCTATGTGAGGGGGGGTTTATCTTTTACAAAACTTCACAGAGACAGAGGCAACTGGGGGTTAACTCAGTATTTTCGAGTACAGCCTCCATCATTTAAATTCTTTAAACCATTTTCTTAATCTGTAACATGGGGATAACTCACAGAATTATGTGGTTTAATAAATTGTATAAAATAACCATGAAAATTATAAATGTCTGCAATATAAAAAACACCAACTTTCAAGAGACTACTCCTATGTCAAAAGGATTCTACTTGAAGTCCAGGATAGAGAGGCAAACAGTTAAATAAGTCATATTAAAAATACGTATCTTTTATTGCCTTAAAAACTTTTTAACACAATGTATTTTGAAACGGTATAGAGAAACTGAGGACAATATATAGTAAACAATAACAAGAAAGGTTTCTTTGAAGTTCTTGAGAGCTGAGAGATGTACTGTCTTCAGATTCAGAAAACCAATAGCAGTTATCAACTTTACTCACAATCATAATATCATAATTGGCCATACCCAAAGTTCTCACTTAACGACAATTATTAATTGATTTTAATTTTTTTCCTTAATTTTAATTATTTAGGGAGCTTAATAAAACACAGTATAGATATAAAAAGATATAATAAAATATTAATAAAACTCTGCTCTTATCAATTTTTATACATTTTAAGAGTACTGGTAAAAAATATTCTCCAGAATAAAGGTTATAGAACACTAAAATTAACTGCAATTTTAAGGAATTCTTCTTCTTGGTAATATATTTTTCTTCTTTTAGTTGTCTCATGTTCTGCAAGGTGCATCTTCAAGTTAAAACTTGCAGTTCATTGAGTAAGGTTGATTCATTCAATTAAAAACTAAGACAAGCCTTTAAAATTTATAATTAGAAAGAAATGTAATTTAGTGACATCTATTAGCTTTCTTGTTATTCATCCAAATCTCTCATCTCTTAAGTAATGGGTAACCGTGTGGGGACTTAAAAAAAAAAAAAAAAAAAAAAAGATCTGAAAATAAATTTAGATAAAACACCACTGGAAATTTTTGTTTTTTAATATTTATTCAATGACCTGATAAAGACTTGGGAAGTCATGTAATTTTTCTAAAGATTATAAACCAAACTATGTTTGCAAGAAAAAAAATCATAGCAGATTTATGACATGTCAGAAGTAAAAGGTATTCTATGATGACCTTAAAATGTTAAATAGAAGAAAATGTTGCATTTGTTCATTTGGGAAACAGTTTTACCTTTTGGTTCTTGCACAATGAGGTGTGTACACTCATTCATTTTCAACTGTCCCATGTATTGACCTCCATGCTTAACTGTGAGTTGCTGAACTGCTTTCCTGTCTAAGCCACGTAAGCCAGTGACACAGATTATGCAACCAAGAAAAATAGGACACTTGAAGTCTTCCATGTTTATATCGGTATATCTAGCTATTTTTCTGGGGAAAACAAACAATAAAAAAGAAAAAACATTAACAAATTAAATATACCAGATAATTTAAATTTTACCAGAAGAATAATGACAAACAACAGAAATATCACTAATGCTTTCCTCATTTTTTAGGATTTTAATCATTATTAAGAAAAGGGAAACTGATAAACACACTTCGAATGATACTAATTGCTCATCTAGCTCAAACCATGCCTCTAATAAAAACTAATGTTTCAGAGTCTCTCAAATAAAACTGTTTTACGGGAAAATATACATTTCATTAACTGTAAATCCATGCTGGTGAAAGTGGTGCATTTTCCAAATTGTAAGTCTAAATTTCTACCTAAAAACCCAAAGCTTCTTTGGTTGCCTACTAGAAAAACAGACTTTTAATTTTTCCATACTATACAAATAATAAGGAATGATTTTGGGCAGAATGCCAACAAAAATATCATTATCATTCTGTTGCCGTGCTAGGCAGATGTGCTGACGAAACAGGCTAGGAATGAGGGTGCCAACGTGGAGACGTGTTTAGGATGTGCTAGATGGTGTTGAAAGGAAGACTGGAAAATGCCTGTTTAATTCAAACAGTGGTACCTGCACTTATTGGTTGTTAATCTAATTCTAATGGAAACTCAATTCTATCCTTTGAAATAGGCTCTAAGCTCCATGAGGGCAGGGATGCTGTCCTGTTCTGCTCTCCACTTATATCTAATGCCTAACTCAAGCCAGGTACATAAAATGGGCTGAGTTAATGTTTACTGAATGATCACATCTCAGTTAATGGCTTATATGTGTTTATATTCAACCTTAAATATGTCTCTTTTGGGAGGGAATACGAATGCCAAAGTGGCTAAAATTTACTCTCCATCTTAACATGTTGGCACAGTATTGAAGGATAAACGCAGCATAAAAGCTACAGTTGCCACACTGATTTTCTCAACTATTTTATAAATGTTTACTTCTGAAAACCATTTTATTATCAAAGCATTTCTTACCTTGTAGCTAATGCTAAAGCCCATAGCCCATTCCACCTATCAACTTATACCTTGATAATAAGAGCTTGTAGATTATCTTTTGTTTTCATTGGAGAGAAGAGTAATGATCCTATTTTTGTCCCCAAATAACAAATCCAAACAGGATACCATAAAACCTCCCCTATGAAAACCCACAATGTGCCAAAATGATTGAATGTATCATTTATTCAAATCTAGAAAATATCTGAATATCTTTCTTACTTCTCTTGTGACTTCTCCCAAAGTGTTTTTACCCAAGAAGGAAGTAAAATAGGTTTCTTCAGGTTTGCAGCAACTAAATACTTTTTGCTACCAACTTCTCCTGCAATAAGGTGAGTTACTGATATGTTAAGGTCTCTGTATATGCGTCCACCCATCATTTGTACATATTTATGAACTTCTTCCTGTAGCCCCCAAAGAAAATATATTATTAATACTGAAACAAACAATATCTCTTCCATTTTTTTATACAATATCCCATAAACATCTTTTGTTGTTGTTAGCTTGAATGCACAAATGTTTCTCACCACTATAAAGTTAAATAATTAATGAAATTACTTTTTGGAAGATAAAGTATACATTTTAGAATAATTACCTTTATATACATTATTTTCCTACATTTATCTTTTGCAACTCCATGAATTTAACTATGTTGGTTCTACAGTAAACACTATATATTTTAATATGCTACATACATATTGATACTTAAAAATATACAAATTATATATAGAATATATAAAAACATATATTATATGTAAATCTCAATCCTTTTTTAAAAGATTAAGCAACTATGGTGGGAAAATGTGACTCAAAAACAAACAGGGAAAATTACACAGGAAAAAAAGTGAGTTTCCTTTTTAAATCAAAACAAAAAACTTCAACTAGCCAGTTTGCAATAAAAGATTCCACTGTATTCAATTTATTAAAAAATAAAAAAAGGTATACACTGTCATCTTGACTTGGTTATCGGTCATAAACACCAAGTCAAGGTCTTTCAAAATATCCCCTACACAGTGAAAAGTTAAGTGTGGAAATACATACATATTGACCATGATATTTCACTCAATACCGCAACACCTACCCTTTTATCATTTTCCAGGCTTGTACAAGATATGGTTACATCAGACATAACCATGTTATAAACTGGATGTTCAGCTCTTGGGACACATCGTTGGTGGTGCATACAAAATATGACTACTTGAGGACCAACAATTCTGCAGCCAAGCTACAAAAACAGAGAAACTTTACTAAGTAGAAAAAGTCCTCCAGTCTTATAAAATTACATTTTGTAATACTGTATTTACCAATTCTTTACAGAAGTTGATGACCACTGCAGAAAAACCACCAAATTGTTACAAGAAAAAAAAATAACCACTATATAATTTCTCAGACACACCACACGTTAACATACACACACAAGCAAATCAAACAATGCAGGCTATCAAAAGAAATAGGCTCCAAAAGCCACACTGACTCAAAATTGCCACTAAAATTTTAATCTCTGAAACAAACACAATCTTAGTGATAGGGGATATGAGTAACAGTCTTATGCCATAATAATTAGGATATATCTACATGTACTTTTCAAATGAAGCAGCCAGCCAATGAAGCAGTTAAAAAGTGTTGAGAGCCCAACTAACCCCCCTCTAAAAAACCTATTCTGCTACAAAAAATGTATAATCCTAGGCAGTTCCTACATTTGTTTTTTAAATACTTTGTTCGCAACTCAATGTCTTTCCAAGGAAGACCCACAAAGACTTCTCCTAAGGTATCACTTTCATTGATAACTGAGAAATGTGACAATCTTGCTCAACATCAGCACATCCAACCCAGACTAAAAAGCCTACAGCTGCCAAAGTCACCAAAGCATGACCGATGTAAATATCTACAGGGTAAATGATTATTACTATCTTTCCAGTCAGTCATAAGAAAACTGGGTTTTCAATGCTATTGCTTCTATCTTACAAGCGGTGTTATTTCCAAAAGGAGGGTAAGACCAACAATGCTTTTGGCAAAGGTGGGCACAGACCTTCCATATACTGTACAGATAGTACTGCAGCTACCTACTCTTCTATGTTTTCTTCTCCTTCAAACAAGAATCACTTCTTTGGATTCTGGATGGAATTACAGCCAGTTTACTTTTATTTCAATGTTTCTCTCTTCTCCAGACACCAAAAAAGTAATGAGTCAGTAGACTCTAGAATCAACAAAAAGAAATAAGATGGCTCAATGGTATATTAGCAATGCTCGGCCCCCAAATGCTTCCTTTTAGCATATAATTTTTCAGACCCTATACAAAGTACAGGTACTAAAATTCAAGAGCACATCGGAAAGACAGTAAGTAACCAAGGATTACGCTGAAGTCTTTTCCTACTCTACTATTTTTCCCTAATATATCTTGCAATCAAACTGAGTTTAAGTACAGTAGTACTTCATCAATAAAACGCTTCATTACTACAGGGTTAAATTATTCTAAGTGAAGTTAAATTCCCTGAAATATAAAAATTACATACTAACCAAAGCCTACTGTAATGATTAACCTTGAAAAATACTATTCTGGTCTTCCAAAACCAAAGGATTCCTCTCAATTCATAATTTGCAAAATACTTCACGATCAGTAAAGAACTTATGTCCACTGAAGCAAAAACAACCCAAAAAACAGACTACCTGAAAGAACACACTAAAAGTTAGCAAACCTTTTTGAGATGATCAAAGACTTTGCCACTAAAAGGGTCACAGATATAAAGTGATCTATCATTCTCCTTCATTTTCAATGCCTCTTCTTCTGTAATAATCTGAAGATATTCTTCTGATTGGAACTCTTTTATTGACTGAAAGAAAAAGTAAGAATGCATATGAAATAATTCACCTGTATTTATGCCCTATGAACTCTATCTTTAAAATCCATCTCAAACCCAGCCTTTCTCCTATTGAAAGGAACCGTCATCTCTCACTAGACCTGTGCAGAAGTCTCCAAGGGGTTCCTTCTCCTTCCTTTCCCCTAAATCTATTCTCTAGCCAGCAGCTGGTAATCTCTTAACAATACAAAAAAGGTCATATCACCCTGCTCAAAACCTCCAGCAGCTTCCCACCACACTCAGAATAAAATCCACGTTTCTTACAATTGCCTACAAGACCGTAGAGTCTGGACCCTGTCTGTCTCCCCGCACTTACCTTCTTCCTCTAAACCCTTTTGCTCACTCTTCCCTAGCCACTCCTGCTTTCTTTTGTAACCTAGAACAAACTAAGCATAACCTCATTTAGAGGTTTTACTCTTTTTCCCGCTGCCTGGAATACTCTTCCCCCCAGGACTTCACCTGACTTACCTCACTTCAACCATATCTGCTCACATGTCACTTCCTCAGAGATGCCTTTCCTTATCACCCTTTTCTAAAATACTCTTTCCCTATCCCTCTAGTGTATTTTATGAAGAAAAAATAACATAGATATTATATATACACACACACACACACACACACACACACACACGTATACACATACTGTTTTTGTCTCTCTCCCTTCTAAGAATGAAAATTTCATGATCTATCTTGTTTGCCAAAATATCCTGGCTCCCAGTAAACACTCGAATATTTTCTGAACAAATTTTGAAGTCCTTACATTAAATACTTAGGGTGATCCTTTTAAAACGATTAAGTCAGATCATGTTACTCTTCCAATTAAAAGTCCCCAGTGGCTCTCCATCTCACTGGAAGAAAAAGCCAAAGTCTTTACCATGGCCCACAAGGCCCTTCATGACCTCCTTACTCTTACTCTCTAAAGCATACCTTAGCATTCTTTCCACATCCCTTGTTCACTACACTATAGCCACACTAAAGCAGGACAGACACCGCAAGCACTTTCCCAGGGCTTGTGTATGATTATTTCCTCTGCCTGAAACCTTCCTCTGCAGATATCCACATGCCTCATTTTCTCACCTCCTTCAAGTATACTCAAATATCATCTTCTCCATAAAGTCTACCCTGATCACACTCCATTTAAAATAAATTGTAACCTTCCCTTCTCCCCCAACAAACAACCTCCAGAACACCTTAACCTGCTTTGTTTTTCTCTTCCCATAGCACTTGGCACCTCTAACATTAGAGTTTACTCATTTATATGTCTGATTAATGTCTATTTCCTCCAGCTAGGATAGAAGGTAAGCTCTGAGAAAGCATGGATCTTTGCCTGCTCTTATCACTGATATATCCCAAGTACTAGAACAGTGCTTCTTAGATGATGGACACTCAATAATTGTTTGCTCAATGAATGAACTTTAAAGAAAAACCTGCTACAACAGTGCTCCTTAAACTTTAAAGTACACCGGATCTTGTTAAAAAGCAGATTCCAACTGCTAAGTCTGAGTTGGGGTCCAACTCTCAGGCCATGGTGATGCTACTGTGGTCTGTGAGTAGCAAGGCCCTACGCTACCTAGATAATATAATACTGTACATAATGAGACATAGTTAACAATTAACAACAACAAAAATGAAGTGTAACCAATATAGGACTGACTCAAATTTTTTCAGCACACAAAGGTCTATGGTTAGCAGACAAAAGAAAACAATTTCCAAGAATAGTAGGTCCATCGCTTTCAATAGAAATGTCATTAAAGATTTCAAGCCCCCCAAAATACATAATGATATACTAATGTCAATTCAAAAATGTGTAACAATGAGATACCTATGAATGTAGACGACAGTAAAACTATTATGAAAATAAAATAACTATGACTAAGACAAAAAGGCCTAATAAATCAAAAACACTAAAAACAAGAAAATGGATTCACAGCATCAAACAAGACATTTTCAAGTAGTCTTACCTCAAGAGCTTTAAAAAAACATTCAGAATTGTCTGAAGACTTTAAAAACTTCACAAAAAACGGTTCTTTGTCATTTTGGGACATTTTTGAACTGTCAAAATAAAGGAACCATTAACAAGAAGAAAAACACGTTACATATTAAGTTAAATGTTTAAAGCACCTATTTTTCTGCGAAGACAAGAATGCCCCAGGAAAAACATTCCGGCCTTGCCCATGAATTCGTCCATTACGATTTGTAAGAAACACTGGAACGTGGGCACAATCAAGGAAAAAGATGACAACACCAATCCTTGCAAATCAGAGAACGAAATTAATGTCGCTAAACTGAATACATCTAGGACCTTTGCTCTGGGGCTAAGTCCCCTAAGCCAACAGTCATTCAACTGCATTAAGCTTAAGGATGCTCAGAACGAATCGGTCCCTGCGGGTATCCGCGGCCCTCGAGGTAGGTTCAGCCCTTAGTAAACGGACTTCAAATATAAACATGAAAGCCAGCCAGCAAAGTCAGGCGCCTAAAAGGCTGGACGCTCTAGCTCCCCAGGTCCCAGGGAAAGGCCCGGCTCTCGGTCCAGCCGCAGTTACTCCCTCTCCGGCGTCTAAGTCCTATCCGCCGGTCCAGGGGCCGGTTACAAGGTCCGGAAACCAGGGCCCCGAAGGCCAGAGGCAGCATCGCGACACCCCAGCGGGGCGGGGGGAGGGAGCTGGGTCCTTACTCCGAGCCGCACTCACCTCCGTGGAGCCTGGGGGTCTCCAGGCGGCGAGTGGGGAGCCGCGCGGCCGGCGGGACGGCGGCTGGGGCTGGGCGCCAGGCCGGCGCACAACCGCCGCCCCCGGCGGCGCCCCCGACCCTAGCAAGCGCAGACCCGGAAGTTGCCTAACCGCCACCCAACTTTCGCGCCAACCTCGCGGACGCGCCCGCCCCTTCCTGCGGAAGTGACGGCACCGCAGTTGCGGGAGGACGGCGGAGACGTAAGGCGGCGGAGGTGGGTGGAGCGCGTGGCGCGCTGGGCCGGGGGCGAGGGGTACCAGGAGCGTTGAGGTCGGAGCCTCGTGATCAGGGCTTGCAAGCGCGGGCCTGTGCTCCGCTGGGAGCTGGCCAAGCGCCCACGGCTAGCGGGTGGGGCCGCAGGCCAGAAGTGCCTTAGAGGAGGCCCTAACACATCCAAAAATATAAGCAGGGAAGAGGTTTCTGTAATAAATCGTTTATACTGAGAAACCATGTATTATCATCCAAAACAACTCTGTGAGGCAAACAGTGGCATCTCCATTTTACAGATGTAAACACTGAGGCTTAGGGAAGGTATATGACGTGTTCAAGGTCACAGTAAGTGGTAGAATTAAGACTGCGTCCCGGTCTTTTTGACTCCATGGACTGGCAGACTGGATTCCTTTTCCTCCAGCATACCCCGAATGTACTCACCAGCTACCACGGCCAAGCGGTCTAAAGGGAAGGAAGATGTCAGGATGACGTGGATTACACACCTGGTGCAAAGGGGTCTTTGCCAACTTCTTCAGGAGCGCCACAGCACCCGCTGCAGTGAGCATCTCGTTTCCTTTCTCTGTAATCCCCCGAGTGTTGGGCAGAGTCTGGGATGGAACCTAATGTTCAGATAGCACAGGTCAGCGGAGAGGAGGCGAAATAGGACTGCGGGATCTCCGCTTGTTGATGGCCAATGACAAACTGATTAGCTAGCGGTTTTCCTCATTTTATTCTTGACTATTGAGATTGAGAAAATCAGGACCTGAGTAATGTGACAGTTTCATGATCTGTACTTCAATCGTTTTTAGTGTCTCAAGATGGCAAAGAGCAGCAGTGTGTGAACACACCTGTGGAAGGTGAGTCAGAATCAGTAACACTGGGGCTCAAAGGTAAAGGCCTGTTGTCAGGGAGGGAGTGAGGAAAGCCTTACAAAGAAACCAAAGTTATTAGAGTTGTTAAACAAAAAAAAAAGAAAGAGAGAGAGATGGCACAGCCGCAGTCCACCGTGAAGGAGCAGGTCTATCGTGGGGCATGTCACAGTGGACAGAGGGCTCATGCTTGCACTGCTTCTGCTCACTCTGCTCGGAAGTCCTCTAGAGCATGGACGTCGCTGGCAGCATCACGTAGATGGGAAGGTGAGGCCCAGGGGCAGTGTGACTTGCCCAGGGCCACACAGCCGGGAGGTGGCTGCACCTGGGTTTGAGCAGAGGCGCCGTGACTGGAGCCCCCCTGCCCTTCCTGACCCACCGCAGTGCTCCCTGTCACATCCTGCCACCCATCTCTGCACCGGGGCGGGAGCCCGTTCCTGACATTTCTGGGGCCCAGTGGATGCTCAGCGGAGGAGGAGGGGGGTCATAGATGCTGCTACTGAAGAGGAGGAGGATGAAAATGAAATCGACCCTTTAGCTTTTCGTGGCTGGCTTGGAATAGCTGGGGAGTTGACCTCCTCTTCAGAATAGGAGACCAGGTGACAAGTTTTCCCCTCTGTGTCTCCACATGGGCAGAGAGGTTCTGTGTCTGTCCCTGAGGTACCTAGTCTTGGGCATTAGCTAGAGCAGTGGTTCTCTAGGTAGTGTGGTGTCTGGACCAGCAGCATCAGCATCGCCTGAGAACTTGTTAGATGTGAGTGTTCTTGAGTCTGACCACAGGTCTGCTGGGGTCCAGGATGGGGCCACTGCTCTGTGTTTTAACAAGCCCTCGGGATGATTCTGATGCATATTAACGTTTGCTTGAATAGCAGTCCCTTAGGAAAAGGTGAAAATGATTATATGGGTTGTGGTCCATGAAGATGTTGGTGACAGCCGGGAATAGTGATGTGTCCTCAGGCAGCTGCCTCTGAAGTTGGGGTCTGGGCATTAACCACCCCCTTCCTTCCCTGTTTCCTTGGCACTTCTGTCACCTAGAGCCAGTCACTCCAGATCCTGCTTGGAGTAGAATTAAAGGGAACTTTATCTGTTTGTAAAATGAAAAAATACAGGAAACAAATACGACAAAATGGTTACTTTTAAAATACGAGTGGTGGGAATATGAGTATTTCTTGTTATGTTTTGCTACGTAAGATTTCTCAAAACTAAAACATAAAGTAAAAGTAGATTTTTTTTCAGTGATAGGGTTTTAGATTTGTTTCCAGTGCTATAAATGAATAAATATGTACAAATAAGGGGATGTATAATTAAAAAATGAGATTAGTAAATGATCTTTCTTGCTGCAGAAATAGTCTTTGCAGCGGCAAAATATTTATTTAAACTGTTGTCTTCAGTACCACCTGGAAGGTAGAACATAGGCCTACTGGGTCTGCTGAAGTGTTGGGAAGAGGAGGTAAAATGGAGTGTTACTGGCACGTGTTGTTTGCTATTGGCTGCATTTAATTAGGCATTATAAGAAAGTGATAAACTCAGGGAAGAACTGGCTTGTTTGCAAGCAAAAAATAAAAGGAATTAAAAAGTCCAAAACTGGCGATTTGCAGGGTTGGAAAAGCTGACTGCATCTAGGCTCTAAAAGTGAGAGACAAACCCAAGAGAGGTTTTCCAGAACAAACGTACATTACAACCCATCCACGTGGAAAAGACCTAGTTAAGAGTGTGGTCCTCCCACCCAAGCTGGGTAGGCACCATTAATTGAGAGAGAAAGGTTTGGGGCCAAGGATGGCAATCAGGCATGAAAATTAGTCCAGGAGAGAACTGTGGGTGTGGCAGCTACTGTAGGGGAGCAGCTCTGCCATGGCTTCCTGGCAAACGTGCACACATCCATGCAGGCTAAGGTTGGGATTGCAGCATATGTGAGGCAAAACACTCTGTGATCCTGCAGGAACATGGGAGGATGGAGGCCACCTCCCACTTGTCTTCCTGCCTCCCCCGGAAGGCGGTCATCAGATAGTTTCTCATCACCTCCCAGATTCTGATGAAGTGTGGGGCTTTCTGCACCACTCCCCTCAGAATAGAGCTACAGAATATAAAACGACTTAGCTACCATCTAGATTTGGCTCCCCAGTGGTGGGGTTTCCCACAACTCAAGTTGCAGTCACCAGCCCCGTCAGTGTCATCCTTTTTGGTGTGTGGGTAAGGACCCAGGGAGTTGGCACCTTTGGCTTCTTCCTTTTTGCTATCTATGGAACAATCAACGTGTCTCATGTATCTTCACCAGCCTCATCAGTCAGGCCTTGCCCTTGACCTTGTCTTGTATGTGTGAAACTGACTGGGAGCAAATAGATCTGAAGGTTGCTAAGGTTCTGAAGGTTCATTGTTTTGTGAAGAAAACCAGAAATCTGGAGTATTCAAACTTTGTACAACCTTCAAGCTTGCATAGTCGGAAGTGGGTGAAAAGTCATACAGCCCCCAGGGAGCACAAGCTCCTCAGTACCCCATCCAGACCTGGCTAGAGAGGATAATATTGATAGAAAAGGAAGACCATCCCAGAGGGAGGGGCCAGGGACCTTGGAGAGCAATGAGCAAAGGACCTGCTTTCAGAGAGCAGAACCTGGGTCTAATCAGGCCGAGGAACCACCCAATGCCTGCCCAGTAGGACTTCAAAGTTAATGCTGATCAGCAACAGCTAGGAGTCTCCCCTCCTTCCCTTTCTGAAAAGGAATTTTATTGTAATTATTCCGTCCCTGCTCCACCACTGTATATCAGGTATGCGATTGGGTGGGGGTGAGGGGTGGGCAACAACTGGTCTTGTTAGTCCACATGTCACTGGACCATCCGGTGGACTCTGGCTGAGACTGTGTAGCAGATCCTTAGTATCCCATACATATCCCCTCAGCCTTACCACTCACAGACATACTGGGAAACTTCCAACTGCCAGCACCTGCATTCCTTTGCATGAAGGCATTCTCTGACACCAGAAGTCTGCTTAGCCACCTGCACAGTATCCTAGAAGGCAAGGTGATTTATGACCCATGGGAAAAAACCCTCAAACAATGACTGACAGGAGTTCGTGTATAAAGACTCTTGTTTGCAAGCCTCTTAATGGAATATTCTACCCTGGCTCCCAGAGTTTCCCCAGTGGAATTAAGCCCCAGTCCCCACAGTGGTAACTGACCTGTCAGTACATCCTTTGGATGCCTTCTTATCCCTGTCTCCCCTCCCCATTCTCTAACCTTTGTTTCTTCACTTACCAAATAAAACATTTAGAAAGGCTTGTCTAAAAGTGTGCTTTCTGGGGAAACTCAAACTGAGACAAAAGACCCAAGGCATGCGGTCCTCTTTGATAGTGTGTGTTGTTGCTGGGACAAAGTTGCCCAGCCAGGGATTCCAGTTCCCATCATATTTGCATCTCAGTGGGATCGTGTGACTGAGTTATAGCCAATAGAATATAGGTAGAAGTGATGTTTAGCACTTCCAGGCCTGGCTCATGGAAACTTCTTGTACTGCCTTACACAATTCCTTATTCTAGATGTCAATACACAAGGCAATCTTGGAAACCACATGTTGAAGATGGCAGAGCATCTCTTAGCCTGGATCTCTGAATGACTGACCAGAGCTATGAAGGTGAACTCCCCATCCCTGCCTCTCCAACAAAACAAGACCACTGCTGCCATCTGGGTTTTCTATTAGCAAGAAGCCAACTTCCATTATGTTAAACCATTGAGATTGGGAGTTTCATCTGTTATGTCAACTAGGACCAACCTAATCAATTCTGAAGTTGCCAGGGTTTAAACAAATGTGCTGCCGCTTCAAAAACTGTTTTTATTACCACAAAGGCCCTTGGAAAGAGGAAAGTGAAACTGCTTCAGAGACAAATGCCAGAGGCCACATGGGGAGAGCTTGGACTTGGAAGCAGGCTGCCTAGTTTGATTGCCGGCTGTGACATGCACTGGCTGTCTGACCTTCGGCAAGTAACTTAACCTCTCTGTGCTTCGCTTTCTTCCTGTATGAAATGGGGATGACAGTAGCCCCTACCTTATGGAGTTGCTATAAATTAATACCTGAAAAGCACTTAGCTCAGTGCCTCGCACACAGTTAATGATAAATTCACAAATTCCTAATTTTCCAAAGGCCATAGTGAAGTCTTTACATTGTTTCCTACAATACAATCTCCTAACCTCCTGCTCTGCTGTTATGAGAGATTGTGCCAAAACAACAGAGATGGCTTTAGGACTATGGATGTCCTTCCTTTGCAATATGACTTTGTTCCGGTACATAGGAATTTTCCAGAGTTTGCTCCACTCGGAGGTCAGAGGGCATCTTGGTCTATTGGATTTAGGCTGTGTTAGCTTTAGGTAGATCATTAACCTTAGGAGCAATGCTCACCTCTTGACCCTATTTGGTTTTTGTCCACAGGCCTACAGAGAAGATTGTTCAACCTACTTTTGAGTCAATCCTTTACATGCATTTATTCATCATAATTATCATATATTTGATCTTTTTCTTTTTTTTGAGTCTTATACCAGGCACTGTTTTCCAACCTAGGGTTAGCGTGCTGAACTAGAAGAATGTGGTCTCTGCCCTCATAGACCCTATTTCCTTTCAAAGTTATGAATAAATGAGGAGTTAGAGCAGTTGTGAGCACAATAACTTGTAAAATTCATTCATTCAGTAACAATATACTAGAATCTTCAAAAATAAAGATTAAAAATTGTAGTTAATGTCCTCATTTGTGCTTCTGTAATGGTGAAGTAACTTATTCAAGAACTGTGCTCTTGTTGAGCACATCTAGATGTGGATAAACCACCAGAAAACCTATTTAAGAACATTAGACATTAGAGGTGCCAAATTTCTGGAAAAGGGAAGGGGTAACCCAGGGAGGTGAGATGACATTCTGGAACCACATTTCCTTGGGGGAATTTGCCACTTCCTGGTACAAGGTAAGAGGTATCTATCTGGCTTTGCCTGAGCAGAGGGCTCCTGCTAGCAGAGCTTTGGCAGTCTCACGGCTGGAAAAACGCAAGTGGAGTCAAGATCCCAATGAGAATGGAGGTGCAGAGAACGAAGCCTGATAAATGACCAGTTCTCCCCTTAAGATATTTGGCACAATTTGAAGTTCCATGGAAAGGGAGGCAAAAAATATAATTCCACACCTTAGAGAGGTCCCAAAGAATATACCAGGTGTATTAGTTTCCTATTGCTGCTGTAACAATCACCACAAATTAAGTGGCTTAAAACAACACAGATTTGTTATATTACAGTTTTGTAGGACTAAAGTCTGAAATGGGTCTCACTGGGCTAAACTCAAGTTGTCAGCAGGGCTGCTCTCCTTTCTGAAGGCTCCATAGGAGAATCCATTTTCTGGCTTTTCCTGCTTTAGAGCTGCTCACATTTCTTGGCTCGTGACTGCAGCCCATTCCATCTTCAAAGCCAGCAACTGCAGGCTTTCTTTGCCTTATTCAGACACTTAACTCTTCTGCTTCTCTCTTCCACATTTAAAGGACCCTTGTGATTACATTGACCCTCACAGATAATTTAGGATAATCTCTTTATTCCCAAATTGCCTGGCTAGCAACTTTAGTTCCATATGCAACGTTAATCCTCCCTTGCCATGTAGCATAACATATTCACAGTTTGTGGGATTAGGACATGGATGTCTTTAGGGGGCCATTTTTCTGCCCACCACACCAGGCTTTCAGTGGGAAGACATAGGAGCCTATCAAAACTGCAGGCTAGTCTTGATTCAGCCAAACCTCGATTGGATGAAAGTGATCAGTCCCCATTTTATCTTCTTAGTAGAATAAAAGGGTGAAAAAGTGGAGAATTTCATTTGAGAATTGGAATCTATGAAGAAGAAATAAAAATGGAAATTCTAGCAGTGAAAAAGGCAATCGTTCCACTAAAGATGCAAGAAAAAGTGTCTTTGCACTTGTGGCAGCCAAGACTGAATGGGGGAATACAGGAATTACAAAACCATGGAAAGAGAATTTTTGCAACTCAGAAATAACCTTCTAAACAGCAAAGAGCCTGTTTTACTCCCCCCAAAAAGTCTGATATGTGAGTTTACATGAAAAAGGCAATAATTTATGTTAATTTCTCATTAAGTAGATGTAACAATACAATAGATGCAAAGAAGAGAGGATTAGTAAACGGAAAGTTAGTTTAATATAAAATATCCAAACTGAAACACAAGAAAAAAAATGGAAATACAGAAAAAGGCATGATACATGTGTGCATTTGAAAAAGATTACTACAGGGACTTCCCTGGTGGTCCAGTGGGTAAGACTCCACGCTCCCAATGCAGGGGGCCCCGGTTCAATCGCTGGTCGGGATACTAGATCCCGCATGCTGCAACTGAGTCTGCATGCCGCAATAAAGATCCCATGTTCCGTGACTAAGACCAGCCAAAATAAATAAATAAATATTTTTAAAAAAGATTACTACACATACAATTATAGTTGTAGAAGTAGAATCAACAGAATAGGCAGGAGGGATATTTAAACAAACAATGGCTGAGAATTTTCCAAAAGTGTTAAAAAAAATAGCCCAAACCTTCACAGCTAGGGTAAAATCACACTTAGGCATATGACGGTCAAACCAAAGAACATGAAGAAGATAAAGGGAATATTTTAAAAGCAGCCAGAGGAAAAAGACAAATTACCTTCAAAGGAACAACGGTTGACCTCAGTTGACTTCTCAACAGAAATTATGGACAAAAGAACACAATACAGTGACATTATTAAAGTTATGGAAGAAAAGAACAAACTCTACAAACTGTTAGTTAAAACATTAAAAATCCTGAGAAAATGCTCTGCCAGAAGATTTGCACATTGAAAACAGGTTAGCCAAATAGAAAATAAATATAAGGTGGCAGATAACACTCTAACATATCAGTAATTACATTAAATGTCAACAAACTATATGCCAATTAAAGTCTAAGATTGTCAGATGGAGTTTTTAAAATATATGCTGCTTGTAAAAGACACACTTTAAATATAAGGACACAGAAACACTGAACACAAAAGGATTAAAAAATATACAATGCATACAATAGCCAAAAGAAAGCTGGTGTAACTACCCCAATATTAGACAAGACTCTAAAGCAAGAAACATTACTAGAGATAAAAAGAGGCACTTCATAACGATTAGAATTATAAAGGGAATAACCTAACAGTAAGGTATCACAATCTCAAATATGTATGTACTCAAAAACATAGTTTTAAAATATATAAAGAAAAGGTCAGCAGCGTTAAAAGAAGAAATAGACAAATCCACAATCATAGTGGGGAACACACTTTTCTCCAGTACTAATAGAAAAATCGGATTAAAAAATTATAGAGCTGAACAACACAATTTTCAATGTGTGTGTGTGTATATATATATATATATATATATATATATATATAACACACATGTATGTATTTGATTTATATATAGCATTATAAATAAAACACTTTACCCAACAGCCATAGAATACTCATTATTTTAAAATGCATACTAAACAACAAAAAGTGACTGTATGCTGGGCCACCAAACAATCTTCAGCACATTTCAAAAGACTGAAATCATTCTGAGTATGTTATCGTACCACAGTGGAACTCAGTTAGACATAAATAACAAAAGATAACCAGGAAATTGAAAACACTGGAAATCAAGCAATACATGTCTAAATAAACTATGAGTCAAACAAGAAATCACAATGAAAATTGGAATATATTTTGAATTAGAATATATATTTGAATATATTTTAGAGAATCATAAAGATATAATAATATATCAAGAAAAAGGAAATTTATAGCCTTCAATGCATATATTAGAGTAGAAGAGAGGCTGAAAAACAATGATCTTAACTTCCTTTTATAAAAACCAGAAAAAGAACAAAGCCCAAAGAAAGTCAAGAAAGCAGAAATCAAGAAGTGAATTTACAATAGAGAAAATCAACAAAGCTGAAAGTTGGCTCCTTATGAAAATTAATAAAATAGATAAAACCTTGGCAATACTAATCAAGAAAAAGGAGAAAACATAAATTACCAATATCAGAAATGTAAAAGAAACTTATAGCAAGGATCCTCCACACATTAAAAATGTATAAGAGCTTCCAGGTTGGTGAATACTTTCACGCGCTGGGAGGACGGTGCATCCCAGTTTCTCAGGGACAGAAGCTCCTGTAACAGGACCCTTCCAGACCTCACCAATGAACCTCTTCATCTGGTTGTACATCTATATCCTTTATAATAAACTGGTAAACATAAAAAATGAATAAAGGTAATATTGTGCACAACTTTACATCAATAAATTTGAAATTTAGATGAAATGCGTAAATTTCTTGAAAAACTTAGCAATACCGAGACTTGGAGAATCAGAAAATCTGAACATTTCTTTAGCTATTAAAGAAATTTAATCTGGAATTGAAAACCTTTCCACTAATAAAACTCTAGACATGGGTGTCTTCACTGAGATATCAAGACTTATTATAAAGCTACAGATACTGAGACAGATATAAGTGTAAGTGTTGATATACAGCTTAGTGGAACAGAGTAGAGAGTCTAGAAACACATAGACAGTTACCTGATTTTTAACAAAGTTTATACTAAAGTGCAGTAAAAAAAAGAATTATCTTTCAAGTAAATGGTGCCGGGTCAACTGGGCGCACATATGGAAGGAGAAATGAATACAGGCTTCTATCCCATACCATTCACAAACATCAGTTCCAAAAAGATCTAGGCCATGTGCCTTAGCCTTGTCTTCTATGACATCATGCTAGCTCACTAAGTTATTCAGTTTATAACTGTCGTTATATAGCACAAATTAGAGGGTCTATACATCATTTGTTAAATTCCAGGAGACCTACTGAGTGAATATTTGGGGCAAAAAAATGTCATGTTAAGAAAAGTCATCCACTTCTTCTTTTTTTTTTTTTTTTTTTTTTGTGGTACACGGGCCTCTCACTGTTGTGGCCTCTCCCATTGTGGAGCACAGGCTCCGGACGCGCAGGCTCAGCGGCCATGGCTCACGGGCCCAGCCACTCCGCGGCATGTGGCATCTTCCCGGACTGGAGCACGAACCCGTGTCCCCTGCCTCGGCAGGCGGACTCTCAACCACTGCACTACCAGGGAAGCCCCCATCCACTTCTTTTAACCTAATTTCTCTTTCACATGAATGGAAAATAAATGTCTCTGTTTTGTTTTTTTTTTTAATCAATTCCAGGTGGATTCTAGATCTAAATGTGAGGGGTAAAACTATAAAGCTTCTAGAAGGAAACATAAGGGAATATTTTCATGAACTTGGGACAGGCAAAGATTTCTTAAACAGTTTACAAAAAGTGCTAAACATAAAGGAAAATGTTGAAATAGGACTCAGAAATATATAAAACTTCTGTGTATTAAAAGACACCGTCAAGAGAGTGAAAGAAAACCCATAAAATGGAAGAAGATATTTGAAATACATATGTCCAACACAGTTCTCATATCTAGAATAAATAAAGAACTCCTACAACACAAAAAATGTGCAAATAATCCAATAAAAAATAGGTATATCACAAAAGAAGATATCTGAATCACCAATAAACATGTGAAAAAGTGTTCAACTTTATTAATCATCAGGGAAATTAATATTAAAACTACAGGGAACTTCATCATGTGCTCCAGGAGAGCTAAAATTAAAAAGTCAGCCCAAACCAAGGGTTGACAAGGATGTGAGGCAACTGGAACTTTCATATGCTGGTGGGAATGGGAGGAGAGTGGGAAGTGTACGACTACTTTAAAAACAGTGTGGCAGTACCTATTAAAGCTGAACATAGGCATAGGCTGTGATTCAGCAATCGTGCCCTCGTGTGTATAATCAACAGCAATGCAGACACATGCTCACCAACAGACACGGACAAAAATTTTCACAGCAGTATTACTTCCTAATAGCCTCAAATTGAGAAACAAAAAACCCCAAATATCCATCAATAGCCATTGATATATTCACTATTGGAATACCACACAGTAATGAGAATGAACAAATTACAGTGTATGAAACAGCATGGTTGACTGTTGCGAATATTACATTTGGACAAAGAAGCAAGACAGAAAGCAGTGCTTACTTTATGATTCCATTTGTGTGAAATACAAAAACAGGTGAAACATCTGTGGTGTTTGAAATCGGAATAATGATGATTACTTTTGATCACTGGTGACTCTAAGGTGGATGAGGGGGCTTCTAGGGAGCTGGTAATAGTCTCTTTATCTGAGTGCTGGTTACATGGGTGTGTTCATGCCGTGTTAATCCATAGGTTGTACACATGATGTGTACACTTTCTATATGTATGTATAAGTTCAATAAAAGGTTCACATTAAAAAGATATAAATCCCTTTTTTCTCTAGATTAAAAAGAGGAAGGGACTGCTATTCTCATTTTCAAAAATTCTAAAGATCAAAGGATTCCTTGAGTGGAAGGAGACACAGAAGTAGCTGAGAGTCCCAACGTGGAATCTCTGGCCTCTAGTGTCTTTGGCATGGGGGGGCAGCAGGTGGCCTTCAGGACTTTGTGTCACCCTCACAGCAGGCCCAGAGTAAGGGTTTACCCCATAGCAGTCTCTGGGACAAACCCCATGCCAAGAACCCCCTGATGAGTGTCTCACCAAGGAGGGGACATGTTCATCCTTTCCCTTGAGATGGTGTTCAGCAGATTGCTGGTCTAGAGGTTGCTTTAATCTCTGACCAGAAATATGCTGGCTATTTCCAGCTCATGAGCATATGGGATGTGGTCTCAGGGACCCCGACAGCCTCTCTGCACAGCACAGACCTTGTGCGACCGAGGTTCCTAAGCCTTTCTCCGTGCCCTCCAGCTGGTCTTACTCCAAAGCCCAGACGGTCACCTCGAAAGCTGATCAGATGTGAGAGGTCCCCTCCTCACTCTATCCTGTCCCTAGTTATCTGGCACATAGAGACAATACATTTCTTGAATTGAAATCTCAACTTAGCTGGCTAGAGGTGGTGTGAGGGGGGAGAGAATGGGGACACTCTCCCATTGGTTGTCCAATGGTGGTGATGTCTGTAAGATATGGAAGGAAGAGGACACATTGTTTACTTTGAGGTATATGTGTGAGTGTGTGTGTGTATGTACAAGAGAAGGGAAGGAGAGCCCAGGTTTGTGTATAATAGTCTCATGCCTTTGACCTTGTGAATTCTGTGATTTACAACCTCTTCCTACTCCCTCAGGACTATCTCTGGCCTCAGTGGAAGGCAGGGTTAATCTCTGACAGAGGGAAGAACTTTTCATAATTTTGGTAGGAGCTGAAACAAACAACAATATTTCCTTAGCAAAGAGTCACGCTTTGCGCACAAGAAGAAGGGGGCAGAGTAAAGGGTTAGGGTGGGCTAAAATAATCAACTGTTTAAACTCCATTATAACACACTCTTACAGTCTTGATTTGTAGTTTGAATTACTATATTGCCAGTCCTAATACTTAATTTGAGAGAAAGTCTACTTAAAATGTATTCAGGGCAAAAGACTTGAACAAGAGGGCATTTAAATAGCTAATAAGCATATAAAGATACTCAACCTCATTAGTCATCAGAAAAACTCAAAATTATGGTGCAAAACCACCCACACGCCCAGCAAAACAGTAAAAATGTGGAACAGCCAAACTCTTGTACTCTTAATGTGGGAGTGGAAATTGGTTCAACCACTTGGGAAAAGTGTTTGGGAGTATCTATGAGTTGAACATATGCCTACTTTATTACCAAGCAGTTACTCTCCCAGGAAAATATCCTGCAGAAATGTATACCTATGTGCAGGAAAAGACATGTACTAGAATGTTCACAGCAGCCCACACTATAAGAGCCCACTAGAAACCGCTATCATCAACAGGCAGGATAAATAGCAAGTCCTGCATATACAATATGGGGTCATATGCAACACCAAGATCTCCTGACGGGCAACTATACACAATAACATAGATGAATCTTACAAATGTAACCAGAAAGAAGTCAGATGCAACATTGTACATATTGTATGATTCCACCTCTGTAAAGTTAAACAATCAGCAGAATTAGTCTATGTTGCCAGAAGTCAAGATAATGGATATCTTTGTGGGGAGATGGTAGGTAACTGGAGGAAAGACCGCCCCCCCCCGGCTCTGTTAACGTTCTGTTTCTTGATGTGGGTGCTGGTTACATGGGTGTGCTCTCTTGGTGATAATTGCTCAAGTTGTATACTTAGGATATGTTAAGTTTTATGTATGTTTATTACACTTCAAGAAAATTCTTGAAAAATCTAAATTCGGAAGACTTCCCCCAGGCAGAGCTCATAGACTTCAGGAGGGTGGGGCTGCCGGCTGCACTGGTGAGTAGAAGCAGCCCTCCCAGGGTTCAGCGCTTCACCTGACCTCAGCCTTCAGCCAGGGTCGCAGGAGACCGTGTCAGGGGGATTGGGGGTGGGGGAGGGACCCGGAGTGGGCAACCGAGACGCTTTTGGAGGAAGAGTCTGAGGATACCTGAAAATTGCGTTCAAAACGTTGTGTATGCGTGTGCACATGCTCTCCTGGGGGAAGGGTCCACAGTGTTCACCTCGTGGACCGCCCCTCAGTCCCGAAGAGTCAGTGTTGGAGACATCGAAGAGTTGCTTGTCTAGATGAAGGTCCAGGGGTCAAGGAACCCGCATTCTAGTAACTACTCTGGGGCCAAGGCGGTCACTCTCATCTTGGGCCTCGGCTTCTCTCTCTAGCGGGCTCCGGGGTTGCTGCGGCTCGTACCTGCGGGGTGCGGACTCGTAGCCCGCGAGCAGAGATCCAGCCTCTCAGCTCCGGGCGCTGGGCAGAGGTGCAGCCGCGGCGAGCCCCTGCGAGCTGTCTGGTCGAGGGGTGGGGGTGTGGCGAGGGCGATGGGTCGGAAGGGCGAACCCTTCGGAGGAGGCGGATCCGCCCCCTCGCGGGCAGGTAAAGTGGGCCGAGGCCCCGGGAGCCGGGTAGGAGTCGCGCGCCGCCGAGGAGAATGAGGCTCGCGGTCTGCGCCGTGCTGTGCGCGGGGGCCCTGGGTGAGTGCGCACTGGGAGCCGGGTGGGGGCCGGCCGTTTAGGATGGGACCGGGTGCCAGCCGAGGGTCAGCCACGGCGGGACACTGCACTGCCTCGTCTAGGCGGCTTCGAAGCAACCCAGCGCCCGGCTGGCCCCAAGGTGCCTTCCACCGCCGGTGGTGCATCAGCGCACCTGACCAACTTTCGCCCTTGCAGAAACCCTGCAGGCTAGGGCAGGAGTTCGCAAACTCTGACCAGCCGACAAAATGCTGCCAGCTGCCTGATATACAGCCGAAAGAGCTAAGAATGGGTTTTACATTTCTACATGTGTGAAAGAAAATAAAAAGAAAAATAGTTTGACACATGAGAATTATGTGAAATTCAAATGTCAGCGTCCCTAAATAAAACTTCATTGCAACATGATCATGCTCATTCAGGTAAGTATTGTCCACGGCTGCTTTCAGGCTTTAAGGGCAGAGTGGACATAGTTGCCACAGAGACTGTATGGCCCACAAAACTAGTAATTGCCTAGCTAGCCCAGTACAGAAAAAGTTCATGACCCCTGGCCTGGAGGCTGTTCGTCCAGTTTACAGTCAAGGAAACAGGGTCAGAGGAGAGAAGGGATTTTTTCCGAGGGCTCAAGGACTATTATTAAGAGGGGGAGGGGCACATCAGGTAAGCTTGTCATGTCAGGTATCTAACCAGAAGGATCTTTCCTGCTCTGAACTGTACAATGCCTCCCATCCCGACTACACACTAGGGAGGTGGCGGAATATAGGGGAGAAACAATCACCTTAGAATGGAATCCACCTGCCACTCAGTGCCATGTGACTGGGTGGTCCCTTGCCCTCCTCTCTGAGCTAATTTCCTCCTCAGTTCTGTAGAAATTACTTTTTCACAGCAAACACACAGTTGCTGTGAAAGTGACATGAAGTCATGCACCTAAGGGCAGAGCTGTAGGCACAGGTGAGTTATCACTGGAAAAAAATCCTGCACGTAAATGTGGGGGGCCCCTTCCCGTGTTGGGGGGCTGTCAGGGCTCTTGGCTGGGTAACTGTAAGGAAGGTAATGGTGCAGTCACTGACCTCATGCAGGTGGAGACCCCTGCCTGGCGGGACAACTGGCTTCTGTCCAGCCCTGATTCTGTCAGGTCTCAGGCTGTCTTAGATCATTTCTGGGGTAGGGTATCTATCATGGGGGGAGGGGTAACCTGGGTTGAGCAGAAGAAGGCAGGAAAGGCAAGGAGTGCTTTCAGGGATGGGGGGTGGCCCTCCTTGGCCCAGTGCTGCCACCTAGGGCCACACGGGGAGCTCTGCTGGGGCTGGGGAAGGCTGGCAATGTCGCTACAGCTGTGGTCCAACTGTGGCTGCAGAAAACCCAGAGTGCAGCCCCCTGGCCTCTCCCGTACTCGTCCTGAACAAGGCTTCTGTTGTTTGTTCTTCCCCCGTCCCCCCTCTTGGCAGCGTCAGGCACTGACCAAAAGTTCACTCTCCCAGTCGGCTCTGTGTTTACTAAACAGAAGCAAGAGCTGCCCCTGCCTGGCCCTCCGCCCACTCCATCCCAACATTCCTTCTCTCTTGGCCACTGGACAAGGCTGGAATCGGGGACGTGCTTTCTTCAAAGCTCAGTGTTCTTTTCCTATAAAAACCCTTCTGGTGGCCGCTGACAGGAGTGTAACCAAACTAGCTTAAACTAAAAGTGTCAGAGGAGCAGGAGTGGTGATTAGTAGGCCTTGCAAGAGCCAAGAACCAGGGGCTCAGCACAGCCTGTACCTCCACCTTGGCTGCCACCTCCTTTCTCTACCTTTTGCTCTTCTGGGGAAGAGATTTCTCCACGCAGTGAGCATGTGGCCACCAGCAGCTTTTCCCTTCTAGGAGCAGACTGAAATATTCATGGTGGGCTCTGATTGCCCCTTCTTTTTTTTTTTTTTTTTTTCTTGCGGTACGCGGGCCTCTCACTGTTGTGGCCTCTCCCATTGCGGAGCACAGGCTCCGGACGCGCAGGCTCGGCGGCCATGGCTCACGGGCCCAGCCGCTCCGCGGCACGTGGGATCCTCCCGGACCGGGACACGAACCCGTGTCCTCTGCATCGGCAGGCGGACTCCCAACCACTGCGCCACCAGGGAAGCCCTGATTGCCCCTTCTTGAAATTGTCACATGGTTGGATGGAGTGTTATTGATGGCTGGCCTAGTTTAGGTTACTTGACTCCATTGACCCTTAGCTTGCTTGCACACACTCTTTCTTTTTAAAATCATTTTTATTGAAGCATAACTTACATTGAATAAAATGCTCTCCTACAAGTATACATACAGTTCAATGAATTTCAACAAATATGCCTAACCCCATAACTACCACCATAATCAAAATATAGAACATTTCCATCACTCCCAAACTGTCCCCTGCCCCTTCCCAGTCATTCCCATTTTTTCCCACTTTAGATAAGTTTTTCCTTTTCTAGGATTTCATATAAATGGAATCATGCACTATGTAGTCTTTTGTGTCCGGCTTGTTTCATTCAGCACAATTGTTTAGAGATTTATCCACACTGTTGTATGTATCAAAGTTCACTCCTTTTTATTGCTGAGTAGTATTCCATGGTATGACTTTATCACAGTTTGTTTTCCATTCATTTGTTAGTGGATGTTTAGGTTGTCTCCAGTTTGGGATATTATGACTAAAGCGGCTATGAATGTTAGTGTACAAGTCTTTGGGTGGACATATATTTTCATTTGTTTTGGGTAAATATCTAGGAGTAGCATTGCTGGGTCATAATGGTAAGTTACGTTTAACTTGTTAAGAAAATGTCAAACTTTTTTGAGTAGTTGTACCATTTTCCATTCCCACCCACAATATGATAATTTCAGTTGCTCCACATCCCGCTAACACTTGGTGTTGTCAATATTTTCACATTTAGCCATTCTGATAGGTGTGTGTAGTACCTCACAACGGTTTTAAATTGCATTTCCCTGATGAGTAATAATGTTGTGGCTTAGCTTTCCATTTTCTTTTTCTTTTTTTTAATTAATTAATTTTTTTGAATTTTTGAATTCTATTTTTTTATACAGCAGGTTCTTATTAGCTATCCATTTTATACATATTAGTGTATAAATGTCAATCCCAATCTCCCAATTCATCACACCACCAATAAAATAATTTATTTTATTTATTTATTTTTGGCTGCTCTGGGTCTTTGTTGCTGCACGCAGGCTTTCTCTAGTTATGGTGAGCAGGGGCTACTCTTTGTTGCCGTGTGCGAGCTTCTCATTGCAGTGGCTTCTCGTGTTTCAGAGCACAGGCTCTAGTCTCACAGGCTCAGTAGTTGTGGTGCATGGACTTAGTTAGTCCGTGGCATGTGGGATCTTCCTGGACCAGGGCTCAAACCTGTATCCCCTGCATTGGCAGGCGGATTCACTGTGCCACCAGGGAAGCCCTCCATTTTCTAAATGATACCTTCTGAAGAGCAGATGTTTTACATTTTGATCAGGTTCCCTTACCTAATTTTTATTTTTTGTTATTATGTTTTGTGTCCTCTCTAAAAATATTGATATAATTGGCTACCCCCAAAGTTGCAATAGTTTCCTCTTTGTTTTATTTTAGAAGTTTTATAGCTTCAGCTTTTATGTTTTGGTCTATGATACATTTTTACTTAATTTTTGTGTATGGTATAAAGTAAGAGTTGAAAGTCACTTTCCTCATATGGATATCCAGTTATTCCAGGACTTGTTTTTGAAAAGAATATCCTTTCTTCACTGAATTACCTTGGCAGCTTTGTTGAAAATCTACTGACCCTATATATATGGGTCAATTTCTAGACTTTCTGTTCTGTTACATTAAGCTTTATATCTCTCCTTGTGCCAATATCACACTGTCTTGGTTACTGTAGCTTTATAATAAGTCTTGAAATCAGGTAGTATAAATCCTCCTACTCTATTGTACTACTTCAGTGTTGGTTTGGCCATTTAGATCTTTTACATATCCAAACACAATTTTGAATCAGTTTATCAAATTCTATAAAAAACAAGTTTAGGCTCGGATTATTATTGAGATAGCATTTAATTTATAAATTATTTTGAGGCTTGGCATCTTAACAATATTGAGTTTTCTAATCCATGAACATTCTATATCTATTTATTTAGGTCTTCTTTCATTTCTCTTGGAAATATTTTGTAGTTTTCATGTACAGCTCTTGTTCATAATTTGTTAAATTTATCTCTAGATATTTCATATATATTATTTTTAGATTTTTTTTCTTATTTTCTTTCATTTTTCTTGGCTGCATCATGTCTTAGCTGTGGAACGCTGGGTCTTCGTTGAGGCATGTGGGATCTTTTGTTGCGGCACGGGCTCTTTGTTGCGGTGCGCAGGCTTCTCTCTACTTGTGGCATGCAGGTTTTTCTCTCTCTAGTTGTGGTGTGTGGGCTCCAGGGCGCGTGGGCTCTGTAGTTGGTGGCAGGTGGGCTCTCTCGTTGAGGCATGTGAGCTCAGTAGTTGTGGCCCAAGGGCTTAGTTGGCTCGCAGCATGTGGGATCTTAGTTCCCCCACCAGGAATGGAACCCGTGCCCCCTGCATTGGAAGGTGGGTTCTTTACCACTGGACCACCAGGGGAGTTCCGATATTTCATATCTTTGAAAGCCATTGTAAGTAGTATTTTTTTTTTTTTTCGGTACGCGGGCCTCTCACTGTTGTGGCCTCTCCCATTGCGGAGCACAGGCTCCGGACGCGCAGGCTCAGCGGCCATGGCTCACGGGCCTAGCCGCTCTGCGGCATGTGGGATCTTCCCGGACCGGGGCACGAACCCGTGTCCCCTGCATCGGCAGGTGGACTCTCAACCACTGCGCCACCAGGGAAGCCCGTAAGTAGTATTTTTAAAGTTTCATTTTACAGTTTTTTCTTTTTAGCATTGTAGAGATTCAACTCATTTTAGCGCTTTGACCTCAGATCCTAAGACCTTTCTAAATCATTTATTCCTTAAAATTTTCCGTGTAGAGAAACGTGTTATCTGTGAGTATAGACAATTTTCTATCTTCTTTTCCAATCTGTATGCCTTTTGTTTCTCTTTTGAGCTTTGTTAAAATGGTTAAGACCTCTAATACAGTGTTAAACAGAAGTGATGAGAATGTCAATCTTTGCCTTGTTTCTGATCCGAAGGGGAAAGCATTCAGTCTTTCACCATTAGGTATAATATTAACTGTGGGGTTTTTTGTAGATGTCCTTTATCAGGTTGAGGACATTCCTTTCTATTCTTACTTTGCTTGGAATTTTGAATTGACAAGTGCCTTTTCTGTTCTATTGAGATAATCGTATGAATTTTTCTGTTTTATTCTGTCATATGGTGAGCTATACTGCTTAGTTTTTGCACATTAATTCAACTTCACATTCCTGGGCAAGGGATAAACGTGTGTGTGTGTGTGTGTGTGTGTGTGTTCATGTACTCAAGAATTTTTTTTTGGCTGAGTTTGATTTGTTAATATTTTGTAAATGATTTTTGTGTCTATGTTCATGGGGTATATTTAGTTGTAGTTTTCTTTACTTATAATGTCTTTGTTTGGATTTGGTATCAGGTTAATGCTGGCCTTAGAAACTTAGTTAGGAGTATCACTTTCTCCTCTACTTTATAAGATAGTTTTTGCCACACTGGTGTTATTTCTGTTAAGTGTTTGATAGAATTCATGAGTGTAACCACTTGGGTCTGGAACTTCCTTTAACATTCATTGTAGCGCAAGTTTGCTGTACCCAAATTCTCCCAACATTTGTTTGTCTGGAAAAGTTTATTCTTGCCTTCAGGTCTGAAAACTATTTTCATTGGTTTTAGCTTTCTAGGTTAGCAAGTTATTTTCCTTTTAGCACTTTAAGGATATTCCATTGTCTATGACTTGTGTGGTTTCTGACAAAAAGTCTGAGATATTTATTGTCTTTGCTGCTCTGTACCTAATTTTGTCTCTTTTCTCTGGTTGCTTTAGAACTGTGAGTTTGTAGTTTTCTGAGTTTTGTAGTTTTACAAACTGTGAGTTTGTAATATTAGGAAAAATTCTGGTCAAATCTTTCTTCACATATTTTTTCTCGCCCCTTCCCCCCTTTTTTATCCTGGACTCCAGTTACACATATGTTAGATCACTTGATACTGTAAGACAAGTCACTGAGGCTCTGTTCATTTGTTTTTCTATCTTTCTTTCTCTCTGCTTCATTTTGGATAGTTTGTAAGAATGTCTTCTAGATCATCTTTTTTCTTCCGCATATCTAATCAGCTGTTAATCTCATCCACTGGAATTTTCATTTCAGATATTCTATTTTTCATCTCTAGCAATTCTTTTTGGCTCCTTACATCTTATATTTGTATCCTCATTATGCTCATGTTTTTCTTTTCTTGGAGGGAGGGTTCACTATTTATTTATGACAAATATTCCACATCCATGATCCTCTCCAGTCAGAAGTTCTTTGAGAGGATGGAATGGGCCTTGGCCAGGCGGAGAATGGAGTCATCTGACTCTCCCATCCTGTGAATGGCCCCACAGATAGCCTAGGTTTTGAACTGGGTGTTGAACCTGCCTGTTACTTTGTTGACCTCAGCCAAGTTCACCTGGACTGATGCGTGGTCTTTGGCGCCAATGATGCAGTTGCTGGCAGAGTATTTCTGCGGCAAATACAGGTCCACGAACTCTCTGGCATCATTTTGCACGTTGAGGGCATGTCTGGTGGCACCACGACAAGCATGGGAGCGGAAAGGAAGCACCGCATCCCCCAGCAGCGCTGATGTTCATGCTTTTCTTTAACTCTCCGAGCATACTTATAACATTTAAAATAGCTGTTTTAAAGCTATTTTCTGTTAATTTCCTCATCTCTTTCATTTCTGGTTCTGATTCTATTGACTGATATTCCTCCTGGTTATGGGTTACATTTTCCTGCACCTTCACTTGTGTATTAATTTTGTTGGTTGCTGGACACTGTGAATTTTGCCTTGCTGAGTATTGTTTTTTTTTTTTTTTTTTTTTTTTTTTGCGGTACACAGGCCTCTCACTGTTGTGGCCCCTCCTGTTGCGGAGCACAGGCTCCGGACACGCAGGCTCAGCGGCCACGGCTCACGGACCCAGCCACTCCACAGCATGTGGGATCTTCCCGGACTGGGGCATGAACCCCTGTCCCCTGCATCGGCAGGCAGACTCTCAACCACTGCGCCACCAGGGAAGCCCAGTATTGTATTTTGGTTTTTGCTTTTTGCTTTGTTTTTAATTTAAGGAGTGTCAACCTTCTTTTCTGGCAGGCACTCATAATGTCTTCAGATCAGCTTAACCTTCTCAAGACTATTTTTCAAGATGTTTAGGCAGTGTCTAGAATACCCTTCTTTCTAGATCTAGTTTAGCTTACTTATGGAATCTTTCATAAATGCACTATTTATTCAATAAGATTTTCTCCACTCTGAATGGTGGGAACTCAAATGATTCCTAACCCCATTTGCATTCTGAGAAATGTTTGGTTTAAGCTCCCCATTAAATTTTCTTTCCCTAGCAGTGTCCTTGCCTGGCCTCCACAATGCTCAAATTGATATTTAGCCAAATCTCCAAGGTGTGACAATTCTGGATCTCAATCTCTCTTCTCTTTCTCCCCTCTTTTTGCATTCTCTGCTCTTTGGTACCCTGTGCTGCACATTCTAATTGCCTCCACCTTACCAAACTATGATCTCTGTCTCCTCAACTTGGGATAACCACCGAGCTGTTTGTTTTCTCTTCTCTGCCCTGGTATCTGGACATTTTGTCCAGAAAGAAAGCTAGTGTGATTACAGGGCTTACTTTATTTGTTTCCCTTCTCTCAGGGATCACAGTCCTGCACTTCCTGTTGTCCAATGTTTTAAAACATTTTTTTCATATGTTTTTCCCCAGGTTTTTTGTTTGTTTGTTTTTTCTCACCTGTTTAAAGTGCTAGGTCAAGTCCCATATCATTTATTTCTCATAGGTGGAAACAGAAGTCCATCCTGGTTTGATTGTTTGTTTGTTTGTTTTGTGTTTTATTTGTTTTGCATTTGTTTAGTTCCCTGTTTTAGTACCATGTTTTTGTCAAGGCTTTAGCTTTTCCCCTAACGATGCAAATATCATTCACCCTATTTTATACTCACACTGAATGAACTAGTGATTACCACTGGGGAGAGGGAAGGGATGAGGGGCAATATAGAGGTAGGAGAGGAAAAAAAAGTTATTATAGGATTATATGAAATTATCTGTGTGAAACTTTTGGAAATTGTAAAGCACAGTAGAATTTAAAGAATCTTTCATTCAATAATAAATAAATAAATAAATAAATAATTTTAAAACATTGGAAGTTCAAAAGCTACAGTTTTAATCATTTGACCATAAGCACAGGTGGCTGAAAATAGACTTTCAAAAAGGCTTTCTCAGTAAGTGCAAACCTTTGAAAAAGAAAAAAAAACTGCAATTGTATACAGTAGCTCTTTGTGTAACTTAACTGCTTACAAAGCTATTTTCATTTATAGAGTTGTATTGTCTCTACAGTTACCAGTCATTTCTAAGAGCAGAAATGTTTTAAGAATCTGTATTGGCAAGCAGAGTAAGCATGCTTTGAAAGGCTCAAAATGCAATATGAGCTATTACTCCACACACTTCTATTCTGCCCAAGGGCATCTGTCCTGACAGCTCCATTCTCTCACTGGCTCTTCTACCCTGGCGGCTACTATTGAAGGCCTGTTCAAAACAGAGCTGAAGCACTCCATTTGTCAATCCCTGTCTTTGGTATGGGATTCTCTCTAAGGAAATTTGACATCTCCTGTCCCATTTATTTTGATATTTCCTACTTGCAGACAGTTAAAAGACAATACAGGCTTTGGAGTCAAACAGACCTGGGTGTTTCAAGTATTAGCTTCATCTCAAGTCATTTGATGTCTCTGACAGTTTTTTTTGTTTGCTTGTTTAAACTCATCTACAAAATGGGAACACGAATATTTAACCGGCAGGACAACTGTGGGCATTCGAGCAGGGTCGTGTGCCTGGCCCTGCCTGACACACAGGGCCTCCTCAAAAATTCATAGCTGTGACTGCTGTTACTTTCATCTGCTAGATTTCATCTAAGATGACATTTTGCTCAAATACCACAGATCTGTAAACAGCATTTTACCTTTGCATTATTGTTAACACTAATTACTACAGCTTGAAGTGCCAGTGAAATGAACAGACACTGGTTTTAATGCCCCAGCAGTTACTACCATGTAAGGTTACGAGTATCTAATGCCAAGACAAAGACTAAATCATTAGGCCCAAATCTTCCTTCCCATAATACTATGTTCTTTTTTGATGTGAAATTCACTAAAATGAAATTAATCATTTAAAATACACACTTCAGTGGTATTTAGTATGTTCACAGGGTTATGCAGCTACCTCCTCTATCTAGTTCCACCATAGTTCCAACACCCCAAGAGAACATCCTGTACCCATCCTCCTCGTCCCCAGCCCCTGGCCACCACCAATTTGCTTTCTGCCTCTATAGATTTACTTATTCTAGATATTTCATATAAATGGAATCATATAATGTGTGGCCTCTTGTGTCTGGCTTCTTTCATTTAACGTATTATTTTTGAGCTTTATCAATGCTGTAGCATGTAGCAGTACTTTACTCTTTTTACGGTAGATTATATTCCATTTTGTGGATGTACTATATTTTGCTTATCAGTTCATTCATTGCTGTACATTTGGGTTGTTTCAACCTTTTTTGACCATTGTGAAAAGTGCTGCTCTGAATATTTGTATATATGTATTTGAGTACCTGTTTTCAATTCTTTTGGGTATATACTTATGAGTGGAATTTCTGGGTCATATGATAATTCTGTTTTTAACTTTTGGGAGATGCTTTGGCTTTTTTCTCCAAGGGAAAAGGCACAACCAGAGAAATGGGACCTGAGAATTTATGTGAGCCAGGCAGCCAGTCCAAATTGTGTCTACCCCTCTCAGCCAACCCTTGACCTTGTCTTTAACCTCTTCTTACAGCAGAGAAAGGTGAATGCTGTGGGTCCCTTACACCCCTGGCCTGTCTCCCGTAGGGCTGTGTCTGGCTGTCCCTGAAAAAACTGTGAGATGGTGCACTGTCTCAAGTCATGAGGCCAATAAGTGCTACAGCTTCCATGACAACATGAATAATGTCCTTTCAGTGGATAGTCCTCATGTCACCTGTGTGAAGAGAACCTCTTACCTTGAGTGCATCAAGGCCATTGTGGTAAGTCACTGCTGCCTAAGAAGAGTGGAAGAAAATCCATACTTTCTCCTTCTTTTTCTGTACTTGTTATAGTTTATTGCTTCAGAACAACTTTCTCCCCCAAGGAACTAGACCATGCTTTAGAGGAGAAAGAAATAAGCTAAAGACTTGAAAGTACAGAGACTATGTGTAGATGAAAATATAGGTGCTCAACATTCATTAATAGTGAAAACAACAATAAAAATAATTAAACAACTGATAGAGAAGGATTCAGTGAAAATGGCCACGGTAAAGCAAAGCCAGAATTGCACTGAAAGAGAAATCTATAAAGACTCGGAAATAAACAAGAGGCTCTAGTATCACTATTATTACTTAATATTGTTTTTGGAATTTCCTAGTAATGCAATGATATAAAATACATATGAGATAGAAACAAACAAAATATCACTACTTTCAGATGCTTGCGTGCCTAGAAAGCACAATGGAATCAAGAGAAATGTTACCATAATTATTAATGAAAAAATTAGCTTGGTAAAAGATAAATATATCACAATTAATGTCATTTTCATATATCAACAGTCACTAGTTGGGGAAAAATAACCCCAAATTGTGATCTCATTTACATTTAAAATGATATACAGAAAAATGTTGCAGGGAAAAAATCATATGAGAGATCCGCAAGATTATTATAAATGTAATACAAAAGTCTGAGACAAATGAACAGTACTTATTAATAAATTAAAACATATGCCATATTCCCAGACAGGAAGACTAAACTTCATATATGTGCTCATTTTCCCAAAGTTAATTCATAAATTTAATATAATTGTTATCAAAATTATATTATAAAATTTAAAAAGTCAGTAAAATAAGTTTTCAATTCTTAAGAAGAAGTATGGGTGAGAATATAAAATAGTATTATGAAAAATAAAATGAGCGGGGGAGTAGCTGAGGGCTGCCTGAAGCTATAACATATTTAATAACAGGTTTACAAAGAACAGGGTCCTCGGACAGATGTAGAAGGTCTGGAAGAGAACAAAATTCAGACATATTCCGAGCTTTCTATATGTCCATCTACCTAATTATCTACATGATATGATGTAGATGCAAACTATGATGAATGTCCAACACTAAGACAGTATGGTCCTAGGCTTAATGGTTACATACACATAGATTTAGATATTGTAGGATAAGGCATACTTTCCAAACAAATGTCTGAGAAAGGGTTCTTTAGTTGGGCAACTGGATAGCCATTTAGAGATAAAATCAAGTGAGATTTTTAATCCATTTACCAAAATAAACTCCCAGCTTGACTCAATTTGACTAATGTAGATAGATATAAAAAGATAAATCACAGAAGTGGACAAATTTGGAAATGTAAACATTTTAAATCTCTGACAAAGGAAAAAAAATTAAAGCCCTAAGCATACAGAAAAATATATTGACATCAGCTATAGCGAAACAGTATAGTGTAAAAGCTATATAAAGATGTCATTTAAATTTATAAGAAATGCTTAAGAATAACAAGCTATAAACAAACTACTCACAGAAATTACAACTAATAGACGATACAAGTAAGGAAGGGAAAATGTTCATCCTTTATAATAATCAAAGGATGCAAATAAAACCACCTTAAGGTAGCAGTTTATATCTCGTAATGTGATAAACTTTCTTAAATGATAGTATTTCTTGCCAGTAGTTTTGCGTGAAATTGGTATGCATTGCTACGGGCATTAGAAATTATAAATTTCTACATCATTCCTGGAGAAAAATTTGGAAATATTCAGTAAGGGTCATAAAGACGTACACAACCTTTATTTATTTATTTTCTCTAGTTCATTCATATTTATATATGACCTTATGCAATTGTGGGACCTGGTTAAGAGATGTCTGTAAGACTATTGTCTTTGAATCTGATACTGGAACTTGAGGAGGAGGTGGTCAGGAGGGGGAAGATGTGTGCAAAGCAGGAAAGAGTGAGAACCATCTAGAACCTCAGTCATGAGCTAGAGCCCATGGGGATGGACTGAAACCTGTGACAATTCTTGTTGCTTCTGACCTTGATGGTGTTCACAAGGCCTAGTGGCCTTCTTGTCTTTTACCTTTATACTAAATCCCTCCTTTTCTTAAATTGGTTTCTGATACATGCAACCAACAGAATACTAACTTGATATATGTATATACATATGTATACATATACTTACATATGAATACATATTGTAAAATATATGTAAGAAAAAATGAGATGGGGCAAAGGGAGGCAAGTATACAGAGATGTAGTATTAAATTTATAAAAAGCTAAATTACTTTAAATGTCAATTAAGAAATGAATAAAAAGCACTATTTACAGTAGCCAAGATACAAAAGCAATCTCAGTGTCCATCAGTGGATGAATGGATAAAGAAGATGTGGTGTATACATACAATGGAATATTACTCACGCATAAAAAAGAATGAAATCTTGCCATTTGTGACAACATGGGTGGACCCAGAGGGTATTATGCTAAGTGAAGTAAGTCAGACAGAGAAAGGACAAATGCTTTCACTTTGATTTCACTTATATGTGGAATCTAAAAGACAAAACAAATGAACAAATATAACAAAACAGAAACAGAGTCATAGATACAGAGAACAGGTGGTTGCCAGAGGGGAGATGGGTAGGAGGAGGAAAGATATAGGTGGGGGAGATTAAGAGGTACAAACTTCCAGTTGAAAAGAAAAAGATTTCCATGAGGAAATGAGGGGTAGGGAATAACCCAACCTCATTTTTGAGAAGAGGCTGTGAAGTTACTACTTCTCTCAGGGAGAAAGGAATTCTTGGCGGAGAGATCCTTGAAGAGGGAATCCAGACTCAAGAGTGAAAACCATGACTTCTTATGGGTGGAAATATTCTACAACTCATTCACTCAATTCAACATTTATTGGACACCTACTGGCAGTCGGTGCTGGGATTTGGCAGGATAAAACCACACAGTAACATCCCCACCTTGGTGGAACTTTCATTTCAAAGGGGAGGACAAACAATAAATGAAGGTTTGTCAGATGGTTGATAAGGGCTCAGGAGAGAAACAGAGGGCTTCCAGCATTTATGAGGTGGTAGTTTTAAGAGCACAGTCAGAGAAAGGCTCACTGAGAAGGCTTTTGAGCCAACACTAAGGAGGTGGAAGAGGTCTGAGCCATACCAAGTATCCATGGAGATACTTGTCAAGTGTCCCTGGCAGAGGGTTAGGTGAGTCTTCCTCAGAGGTGAGGGGCTTCATTCATGTCTAGCCTTTTCTCTTTCAGGCAAACAAAGCAGATGCCGTGACCATTGATGGAGGTTTGGTGTTTGAGGCAGGCCTGGCCCCCTACAACCTGAAGCCCGTCGTGGCAGAATTCTACGGGTCAAAAGATGGTGCGTCTTCCGTGGGGACCTAGGTCTCTGTTCTGACACAGCAGCCACAGCGGGAGGCAGGGACTCTGTTGGCATTACACTTGCAGGGAACAAAGCTGCTGGAGTTCTTTAGACTGTGAGAGGCTGTTACCTCTGCTAACTCATGGGGGCTGAGATCTTGGCTCTCTCTGGGAAGCTGTGAACTTTGAGCATCCTGATGGGAATGCTTCTGGTGCTGCTGAGTGAGAGGGGGCATGCTGTCCAGAGTCCACTGCCCACCCGGTGGGGTCGCCCATCTCTGGAGACACACAGACCTGGACAGCCTCTCCGTGTGCCAAGTCCTCTGCAGGTGCTAGAGAACACAGTTTGAAGAATGGGGTTTGGGGAGTCGAAGGATGGGGTGCCTGCCATACTTGTCCATGAGTGTCACCAGTGTGTGTGTGAGCACGGTCTGTCTCAATTTGAGTCCAACTTGCAGGGCCCTGGCGAAACCCTGGAGATGCCCTCCATACCTTCCTCCCACACCTTCATCTTCATGTCCAGGCTGCAGACAGAGAAGGGAGAAGAGCCCGTGGGGAGAAACAGTAAATCTCAATGACTGGGAGCTGCAGGCCCTGTAATAGCCGGTGCAGAAAAAGAACTCAAGTGTATTGCCTTGAAAAGGGGCAGTTTCCTTTCTTCTGTCAATCAAGGGCCTTTCCCTTTCCTTTTCTGCCTGCTTACCAGGAGATGTTGCAGGTCCTAGGATCCCCCCAAGTTCCACTGCACACACTCTGGAAGATTAGTGGCAATGATGTGGCCTCTTCCTTTGGCCCTGTTTTCTCTGCTCCTTTTCAGATCCACAAACTCACCATTACGTCGTAGTTGTGGTGAAAAAGGGCAGCGATTTCCAGCTGAACCAGCTCCAGGGCAAGAGGTCCTGCCACACAGGCCTGGGATGGTCTGCTGGGTGGAACATCCCCATCGGGATACTTCTTCCCTCTGACTTGGTTGAAAAAGGTAAGCTGGCTGGGACGGGGTGCCCCGAGGCAGGGCTCCTACTCCCGGCACCCACGTGGATTCTATCCGGGCCATACGATCACCATCAGGCGTACAGGTTTCATAAACTCCAAGATGGGGACAACGTGCTTTAAATGTGCGCTGTCTGGGTTTGCTGCACCAGCGAGCCTTGCGAACTGGCAGCTGAGTCCTTCCTTCTCTCAGCAAAGGAACCCCGGTCTCTGAGCTCCTGGCAACCCCACATTCACGGTAATCCCAGCAGTTTGGCTTGACAAGGGCCATCGTGGAGGCTAATGAGAAAGGGGAACTCCCTTCCAACTGACCAGGAAGGCTCGCTGGGGATGATCGCCATACCGCCGGCAGTCAGGCCTCAGTGCTGTGGGTGAGGGCTTGGGATGAAGGCGAGAGGGGATGAGTGGACCAGAGCTATGATTTTTTGTGTACTCCAGTCTCTTGTTCAGTTCCGATGAGCCGTGGTGAGCCTAGGGTGACTTTTCAGCCCCTGAAAGGTGACAGCCAAATTTTCTGTGCTCTGCAAAAGTGTGTCTTTTTGAGCCCTGCCAACTCTGCAGCATTTATGTTTCACCTGTGTTTGGGGCTGCAGAGGTCAGATGGGGTGCTGCAGCCTGGGCCACAGCTCTGGCCATGTGTGCCCTTTCTTGGGGTTCCTGCTTGCCCCGGTGTCAGACGCTGTGGGACGTCTGTCTGGGCGGTTATGATGCGGCTGTTGCTACACCCCCGCACCCATGAGGCAAGTTAATCCACCCCCCTCCCATGAGTTCCTGGAAGAGGGATCCCCGGGAGCCACCACAGACCCTGAATCAGAAGAGGAGAGGGGTGGGTGGGACCACGTCCTGAGATAAGGAAGGGCTGTCAGGGGTTCCTGCATGTTTAGAGTTCTGCGGCCTCCCCCACCACCCCCGAGCCCCCGTGCTGGTCAGCTAACCAGGTGAGTGGTGCCGGGGCTGCAGCTTGGGTCAGTGCAGCTCAGCAGCTTTCGCGCCCTGCAGGGGACAGGCTGGGAAGCTTCTCCTGGGCCGGAGCCCCGGGCCCACGCGTGAGCCGTCCATGCCCTCAGACCCGGGCACTGTCGGCCACCTCTGCACACTGACTTCCTCATGACAGTCCCGGGCAGTGCATGCAGACCCCTGGGCTCTCACATACGGACACACACACACACACACACACACACACGCATGCACGACCAAGGGGCCCCGCCAGCTCATGCCCTGAGGTCCGTGTGTCTCCGTGTTGAGCAGCAGCGACTGAGTTCTTCGCGGGCAGCTGCGTGCCCTGTGCGGATCAGACGGCTTTCCCCACACTGTGCCAACTGTGTGCAGGGAAAGGGACGGACAAGTGCGCCTGCTCCAACCACGAACCGTACTTCGGCTACTCGGGGGCCTTCAAGTGAGTGGGGCCCCCGTGCTCCTCCTCCTCCTCACTCTGATGATGGGGAAACTAAGGCACAGGGAGGGAGTGGACGGGGCCTGCCCCAGACCACCTAGAGTGTCTGTGTGAAACGCAGGGTCTCGAGGGCCTCCCACGGCCCACCCTCGTTCCTGCCTGTCCTGAGGGGCAGTCTTCTGTTGGGGAGCCCCGCTCGTCTCCCCAGATGGAGGGGTCTGGACCAGGGAGGTCTCTGGGATCCATGGACACAGGCTTGGACTCCCAGCTGGGCCAAGGGCTAGGAGCCCTCGCCCACACCAGCTGCTTCTCTCTGCCTGAGCATGTCCGTGTCAGGGACGCGTGCTGCTTCTCCCCGCCTCCTTCTCAGCCCCCTGCCTACAGGCACCTCTCCATACTCCACGCCCTGCAAGAGACATATAGCTACTGCTCAAAACGAGAGCAAAACTGGCCGGGAGTCCAAGGCTGTCTAGAGTTTTTATCCTCTATGTAAAAGGCTTTAAACCTTTTTTTTTTTTTTTTTAATCTGTTGCTTTTGGCTGCCTTCGAAGAGGAAGGTGGTGGGTCCCTCTTTTGCACCCTCCCTCCCCAGAGTTGCCTGGGATGTAGCTTAGGGGGCTCATGCTTGCTTCAGACCTGGGCTTGGCTGTGGGGATTCAAAGGGTCTTCAGACAGGGCCATCACTCCTGTGAGGACAGACTGAAGCCCGGGAAACTGTGGGTGAAGCCCTGTGAGCCAGTGGCCGGGGCAGAGCCTGGGGAGGGGGATACTGGGGGAGGGGCGAGACTGTGCTGTGGACAGTGCCTGACCACAGCTGTCCTGGTCCTCAGGTGTCTTCAGGACGGTGTGGGGGATGTGAGCTTCGTGAGGCACATGACGGTGTTTGGTAAGTGCCGGACGGAGGAAGAATCCTGCGGGCCACCCTCTGGCCAGAGGAACTCATTCCTTCCTGAGCTGCCTTACATCTAGAGATGGACGGTGCTAAGATCTTAATGAAATAGGAGAGTTTCTGTATAAAAAATACTTCCACTATTTGTACTTTGTTTAGCGCTCAGTTTGTTCAGTCTATAAATCTACCAAACAAATCTGAGCATTTAAGCATTACTTACCAACTAATAAAACAAAACAAGTTTTAATAATCAGATTCTCTTAGTCACTGGAATACCAGTTTCAGATCTAATCACTTTCTCCTGAATGCTTCATTATAAAGGGCTCCTAAATGCTTTAATCACCTTAAACAAACACAGATTATTATAATGATTTCAGAAATTATTAGCACATGTATAATTAAATCTGTTGCAAAAGCATTACTACCATGGACAAAGATGTATTTCTATGTTTAAAAAAAAAAAGCTTCCAGAGTTTTGGGCAATTCATCAGAAACAAACAAACAAAATAATATTTCAGACAAGTTCAGTTTACAGATTCTGGGTTTTATAACCAATTAACTTTCTATTAGATACAAAACACACTTGTATCACTTAGGATGTTTAAACAAGAGATGTGTATTCTATGCTAGGTTCATTTTTTAAAATGTGTCTGCCACCTCAAGGAGAATTTTGAGCCCTCACTTTTTCCAGGGGCCTTGGTTCCTCGCAGCCTGGTGTCTTTCCCTGACATGGAGCAGACGTGTAGTGGCTTTGTTCCCTTGCTCAGCTGTTCACAGTTCACTGTCCCCTCATTATCACACACTGACTTGGTTTGCTAGCATTCTGGCAATTCTGTGTATCTTACATCAATAATTTTAATTCGTGGCGTCATCTATGGGTTTTGTCTCCCAGAATCAAGTTGTTCCCGATAGCCGTCATTGTTATTTCCTCTGGCTGCTCAAGTTGGCACAGTTAGGCCAATGGGTAGCATCTTCTAATGCTCACCCTGGAGAACTGAAAACATCCTCACTTTCTGAAAACAACCAATTGTCCGAGACCATCCCAATTTCCCTTTGCTGAAAGTCACATGTCCACTATTATATAAGATCCCTCATTGTCTTTTAAGCAGAAGTTTCCGAGAGACTCCACTGGGCTGTCGGGTAAATGAGTGTCGATGGTGAGCGGCTGCCACCACTGGGCCCTAGAGGGACTGAGGTGGAAACGTTCTTTCTTTCTGAAGATGTTCGATCCTATTGATTCTTTTCATTCTAACATCACCAAACTGTTTAACTTTTTTCTTTTAATATAAAGATTTACAATGTATTTTCTTTGCAACGTGCTCGATTAACACAGAACTATTCCCAGGGACTCTAACTGTACTACTGCTTCCCCTTCAGTGCGAGACTTTATCAACCTAAGATCTTCTATATGAGCTCGCTAGGGCTTCCAACACAAAGTACAGTCACCTCTCGGTATCCATGGGGTGTTGGTTCCAGGACCCCTGCAGATACCAACGTCTGCCGACACTCAACTCCCTTACATAAAACTGTGTAGTATTTGCATATAACCTATGCACATCCTTTAAATCATCTCTAGATTACTTAAATACCTAATACAATGTAAATACTATGTAAATAGTTGCCTGTGTGGCAAGTTCAAGTTTTGCTTTTTAGAACTTCCTGGAATTAAAAAAAAAATCTTTGATCTGCCGATGTGGAACCCACGTCCACTGCAGATATAGTGGACCAACTGTACCGCACACTGGGTGGCTTATGCAACAGAAATTCATCGTCTGAGTTCTAGAGGCTAGAATTCCAAGGTCAAGCTGTTGGCAGGGTTGGTGCCTCCTGAGGGCTGTGAGGGAGAACGTGTTCCATGCCCTTCCCATAGCTTCTGGTGTTTGCTGGCAATCTTTGGTGCTCCTTGGCTTGCAGTTACATCACCCCAATCTCTGTCTCTCTCTTCACATGCATCCTCCCTGTGTCCAAATTTCCCCTTTTAGGAAGGACACCAGTCATACTGGATCTGGGGCCCAGCCCTCCCCACTCCACTATGACCTCATCTTAACGAATCACATCTGCACTGTCTCTGTTTCCAAATAAGGTCACATTCTGAGGTGCTGGGGGTTAGGACTTTAACATATGAATTTTAGGGGGACACAATTTAGAACACCTTCCGATACCTAGACAAGGAGAACCAAAGAGCCTGTTTTCCTCACACGGTTTTCCGGTCCTTATTTGCACCTATACAGTGTCCTGACTGGGCCCCTAGGCCTCCGTCTGTCCCTCAACCTCTCTGCCACCTTTCCCCAGCAGGGTCTGCCCCCAAGGGAGTGTTGCCGCTTTAGTGGGGGGCCTGGATTGTCCTAGCTTGGCGCTGTGTCAGCCACAGACTAACTCAGACTTTGATGAGCTCCCTTAACCCTGTTAGCCTCAGTCTCCTCATCTCTAGAATGGGATAATCTGGATAATCTACCAGCCTCCCCCAGTTGTTATGAGGATTAAAGGAGACAGAGTGTGGAGAGCCTTCAGGTCAGTCAGAAAACGTTTGCTGTCACCATCCTTGTTAGCAGAGCCTCGGGCCCAGCATGCCTCCCAGCCCCGGGTCTCTCTGCAGTGAGAACGTGTCACTTCACCTCCTGAGGGCTCAGCATGCTCACCTGTATAAAATGTATTTGGAAAAGATTCTCTTTTAGTCCTCCTCGGGCTGTTAGAAAATGGTTAAAGAAGACAGTTTAAGTGATCCAGACTTCAACACTTCTTGAAGTGGGCAGTCTCCATTCAGAGAACTGCAGAATAGGGCAGAAGACAGGAAGCTTTGAGAGGATAAAGGACAACGGAGAGAAAAATAGATAATATCTGATTGGCCGGGGCCACTTTGCCAGGGGTGAGAAGGAGGAAGGAAGGCAGTATACAGCCCAGGGTTGGCTTGGCACTGGGGGCCTGGCTGACGGGAGAGGCTGCGTTTCTGGTCAAGCAGAACATTTACAGGCACAGGAAGTGATCTAAGTTTCCGTGGTGACGTGGCATCCCAGGAAGGAGCGGCTCCATCTTGGGCTTAGAAAGTTATTTCAGCAAATCCCCGAACAATCTGGGATACGGGGAGGGGCAGGGACCACACCTCCTGCTCTGCCTGCTGGCGGCTCATGTGGGCTTCCCTCCACAGAGAACCTAGGTGACAAGGCTGACAGGGACGCGTATGAGCTGCTCTGCAGGGACAACACCCGGGCACCTGTGGACGAGTACGAGAGGTGCCACCTGGCCCGCGTCCCTTCCCACGCTGTCGTGGCCCGAAGCGTGGGCGGCAAGGAAGACTTGATCTGGGAGCTTCTCAGCCTGGCCCAGGTAGCCCCGTCCACCACCCTCCCCTCCTGCGTAGGGGTCCCTGCTTGGATTTGGGGCGCTCTCCTTCACTCCCTTCTAGCCACTGTGGAAGTCGTGGGTGTCCAGCACAGCGGGAAGCACGCCACACGTCCTCCGCTTCACTGACAAGCACTCGGTCTGGTTACGTGACGGGCAGCAGTGGCCATAAAACTCCCTCCCTTGGCATCATCGACGCCACGGGCCAAAGACTCCACAGAAGCCCCTTGTTGCCCCATTTTATTCTTCTCAGTTGTAAAGAGGTCCTCAGGCTACACTGCAGGTGCCGTTCCTCCACGAGGTGCTCCCCTCTTATCCCATTGGTGGGGACCCCTAGCGGCAGGTTCCCGGCCGTGAGCATTCTGTGTCCTGCGCTGGCAGCCCTCTCTCCCAGCCCGCCCTCATCCGGTCACCTGTCCCATCTCTGTCAGCACCCTCTGCTCAGCACTGGGTGGTCAGAGATGAACTAGACACAGACCTGCCCTTGGGTCACTCACAGACGACTGTGGAAGATACGGTGAGCACATCATACGCACAGATAATCACCAGAGGGCACAACCTTAGGGACATGGATTAGGTACTTTGAAGGGAATGATTTGCAGGGCGTATCTGGAAAGGTTCCTGGGCCCCGGGGTAAGCTGTGGGCACCCCAAGGAAATGTGGGGTTTGCCAGAGAAGGCAACATGCAGAGCCACTGCAAAAGCAAAAAGCAGACAGACGTCGCAAAGAACGTGTGGGTAGGTGTTACCGTCAGCTACCATCAGGAACGGCTTTGGGCCAGTCAGCGGGAGTTATACACAAAGGGCTCTTCGTTTTTTGGGGGGCCAGAAAGAGGAAGGGACTGCTTGAAGGCCTTCAGTGGCAGGCTTGGGGTGGCAGACGCGCCCAGGACTTCCGATCTCCAGGCTTGATGGTCCTGGCTCACCACCCGCTCCAGGATGAAGCCCACCGGAGCCACTTGGGGCAATCAGATGGCCAGCAGCAAGGCCACCATCACTGGCTGCCCCATGGGAATGCAGCATAGGAGCTGGGCAGCTGCCTGGCCCATGGTGACCATTTCCCTTCATGCAGACCTGGGGGCAGCACCTGGCAGTCCCCCTGAGGCCCACAAAGCAGACAAGCTGGGATTTGCTGGAGAAGATTTGAGAACCTCATGAGCCACAGGGACTTTGGAGGGCCTTGGCGTGGTCTTTACTCTCAGGCACTCATATTTCTCTCGCTTTCTGCTCTCCTTGTCTGGTTTGGGGTTTGTTTTTCCTTTACTTCCTTATGCTAGCCTCCTTCCTTCACTGTTTCTTTTATCCTTTGAACAGGAGAATTTTGGAAAAGACAAGTCAGCAGAATTCCAGCTCTTTGGCTCTCCTCATGGAAAGGACCTGCTGTTTACGGACGCCGCCCTTGGGTTTTTAAGAGTCCCACCTAAGATGGACGCCAAGCTATACCTGGGATACGAGTATTTTTCTGCCATCCAGCATCTAATGAGTGGTGTGTAAGGTCCTGGGGCGGGGGGCACCTGGAGAGCTTGGGCATGGGGAAGGGTGTGGCCATGGAGGTTTTCCTGGTGCCCGCAAGCCTCACCTCACCCAACCTTCACTGGGCTGCAGGGCCCAAGGGAGCTACCACCTGCATTGGGTTCATGCAAGGATTTTCTGCTGAGCTGGGGAAAAGGCCTGAATTAGGGGGTCACGAAAGGCTTTGAAAGACCTTCAGATTACAGGCAACTTGAAGTAATGATGGTCCTGGCTCCCTTGTGTGAACCAGGGTTGCCCCACCCTGCAGTAAGTCTGTTTGACAGGGAAAATAGCCCATCCTAAACTGCAGTGGGAACACAGCCTCTGCCACCATCAGGAGCACAGCTAGAATTTCAGAGGGTTTTAATCCAGTGCCTGCTTTCCTTTGGATCCCCATGGTTTGTTTATTCCTTCCTTCCTCTTTCCTTTCTTTTTTTCTCCCTTCATTTAGTTAACCAGTAGTTATGGAGCATCTACCAAAGCCACTGAGATTGATGTGGGCGTCAGGGCAAGCAGGCCCACCCAGAACAAATGACGCTGGCTTCCAACTGGGGGATGTTCCCTGGATGGGAGAACCCCGTCCTGGAAGAGAAAACCCCAGACGGCCCTGAGCCGGGCTGGTGCTCAGAGAGGCCTCCCCTGGGGTGGTGACGTCTGAGTAGGGGAGGTCAGGAGGCTGCTGGCTGTGCCTTCACTGCTCTTTCTGGGAACCGAGTTCGCCATTTCTCCTGGGAGGTGATAGGCAGGAATGAGCGGTGACATGGGCATGAGACACTGCTGCCAAGTCTGCTGTTGGGCAGCCGCTCGGAAGACAGTGGCGCTAACCGCCCCCCTCCCCTCCCCCATCCGGGGGCTTCCTTTGGATCCCTGGCTCTTCTCCACCAGACCTAGGGACAGAAGACCCCCAGAGGGTGATGTGGTGCGCAGTGGGCCAGCACGAGAAGGCCAAGTGTGACGAGTGGAGTGCCCTGAGCGGTGGCATCTTGAAGTGCACCGCGGAGGAGACCACCGAGGGCTGCATCGCCTCCGTCGCGGTAAGGAGGGTCCCGCCCCTGCAGCTGGGCTCTGACACCCAGACACGCGGCGCTCCTGCGAGGCTGGCGGTGAAGCCCCCTTCCCGGATGTCTTCCCACCAGCTGTGAGGCTGAGATGCACCTGTTACGTGCTGCCTTCCCCCACCCCCCACCCCCAACTCTCCAAAGCCCCAACCCGCTGCTCCCACAGGCCCCTCCTGCTCGGGGCGGGCAGAAACACAGAGCAGCCAGGACCCAGACAAGCTGGGTGACACCCCAGGGTGTGGTCAGGACCCCTGTGGATTGGGAAAGCAAATCAACATTTTCAGTTCTCTGGACAGGTTGTTTTTTTTTTCTGGTGATAAAATTATTACATGCTGGAAGAGAAATGAAAAATAAATGATATCATTTACAACTTCATAACTTAGAAATCAGCACCACGTAATTTCTGAGTTATGATGTTGTATTGGTATCAACTGTCCATCTTCTCTATGAGCAGACAATATTTTTGAGATTAGAAAAAAAATACATTTATAAATAAAATATTGAAAAAATGACAAACTTAGGAGACTACAATTTTTCTTAAGAAAGAAGATCTAGGGCTTCCCTGGTGGCGCAGTGGTTGAGAGTCCGCCTGCCGATGCAGGGGACACAGGTTCGTGCCCTGGTCCGGGTAGATCCCACGTGCCGCGGAGCGGCTGGGCCCGTGAGCCATGGCCGCTGAGCCTGCGCGTCCGGAGCCTGTGCTCCGCAACGGGAGAGGCCACAGCAGTGAGAGGCCCGCGTACCGCAAAAAAAAAAAAAAAAAAAAAAAGATCTAATTTTGGTAAACGTCCCTGGGACCAACTTCTGAGATTAAAGTCTTGCTATTTATCCAGTCTCCTAAATTTGTCAGTTATGAGACTTAAATGAACTTGAGCGCCTGTAACATTGCCTGGCGTATACTAAGCAGAGTCTATAAATGTCAACGGCCGTTCCTATGGTTCCAATTCTCGAGCACAGTTGATGCACCTTCTTAGGTAATGAAGTATTCATTTAAAATATGTTTTCAACGGCTGCATAATAGTCCACCAGATACTTATTCAACCAATTTCTAAATGTCTATATCTGAATGATTTCCAAAACCTTTGCTGTCATAAATAATATGGGATCGACGATTTTTGTTCTATACCCATCAACATTTCTAAGTGTATCCTCAATGTTAATGACAGTGACTGTGTCTGGAGTTACTTACTGTGTGCCATGCATATGTATGAGCTCTTAACTGGTATTAACTCATTTAGTCCTCATCGTGAGCCTATGAGGTAGATTTTTCACCCATTTTGTGGACGAAAAAAACATACCTAGAATAGTATTTAGGGGTGTCTCCTTTGGATTAGTCAGATCCTGGAGGCTGACACATTCCATAGTGGTTATGAGCAGAAGCTAAGGAATTAAACTACCTAAGTCTTAGTGACCATCTATTGGATAAATTACTTAGCTTCTCTCTGCTTCAGTTAACTAAGGTATAAAAGGGGGAGAATTATAGTACCTTCCTTACTGGGTTCTGTGAGGGAGTACATGAGGAAATCATTGTAAAGTGTTTAGAAAAGGGCCTGACACATAGTACGGACTTGATAAGCTTTTGCTTCTATAGTTACTACTCTTTTAAGATAGATTTCTAGAAGAGCAATTAACAGCGGAAGAGCAAAGAGTGTGCCTGTGTCTGTGTTTGTTTCTTGATGACCTTATCTATGAATATAAATATGCATTTTTTGTCTCTGTTGTTGGAAAAGTTCATTGGTTAAAATCATAAGTTAATTATTAATGAATTATTAATTACAGTAGAGTACTAATGGGGTTATAAGAACAGAATTGAACTCTGCCATATGGAAGAAAACGTGTTCCATAGAAACAGATTAGACACATACCCTGAGTCTGATTGTCGAGTGAGTGACAATGGTCACAAAGAAAGTGTAGTGATGGCATGTCCAGTCCTCAGATCGGGGTCTCACGCGAGGGCACAGAGATGACCAGGGAGCATGACCTGGGTTGCGTGCTTGCTTCTGGGTTAACAGGCTAAAGGCATGTCCAGTTTTCTAAACCCTGTGTTTATGTGGCAGAAGCTTTAGGTCATACACCATTTGGTTTATCACAAGGATGTGTGACATGAAGCCAATGAGATGGCAACCTCTGAGGGGGAGACAGGACAACAGCCTCACTGTTGTGCTATTGGTTTATTTCTTAACTTCAGAAAGGAGAGGCTGATGCCCTGAGCTTGGATGGAGGCTTCATCTACACAGCAGGCAAATGTGGTCTGGTGCCTGTCCTGGCAGAGAACTACTGTAAGTGGAGGGGAGGGTCTCTGTGTTTTCTTCCCTCTGGGCTATGGACACAGAAAGGTGAGGAAATAATTTAGTTCAGTGCGGAGATAACAATAGCTGTTATCTGCAGTGCAGGGAGCTAGTGGATAACATCGATCTTCCCCAGAGTCAGAACCAGTGAAGATACAGATGCGGAATTAGGCAGAAAGAAATCAAAATAAAACCTTTATTACTGAAAGAGTGATATTGGAGGGCATGGCATAGAGCCAGCCATGGGGCTTGTCACATTGTCCTTGAGTTCGAGTCACCCACCAATTCAGGAGGACAGGCCTGCTGGCAGACCGCATGCTGAGGGCGGAGGGAAAACACATTCCGTCATAGATGAGAGCGAAACCACCCTCTCCCCATCCTCTTCAACAAAGAAAGAGCCACAGGTGCCTAGATCCTTTTGCCAAATTTTCTAATCCAAAATTAGCTCACCCAAGCTGCACTGGGACATTGAGGGGTGGGGCCACAAGGTCATGGTCTTTGTGGGGATCCATCCACCTTGGAAAAATAAAGCCAGGGGAAAAGAGGATTTCACCACTATTTGTTAAACGCCTCATCTGCTATGCAGTGAGTGAGAAACCATATGTTATCCTTCAAAACAAAACAACTCTATGAAGTAAACAGTGGTGTCTCCACTTTACAGGTATAAAAACTAAGGCTTGGGGAAGTTGAATGATGTGTCCAAGGTAGAATAAAGACTGCAACTAGGTCTTTCTGACCCATGGGCTGGATCCTTCCCCTCCAACACAGCGTGACTACAAGGATCGTCTACACAGCCCAGAGCTCTGAAGGGAAGAATGTCCGTATGCCTTGAATCACACAGCAAATCGAAAGGATCTCTGTCAAGGTCTTCAGTGGCTTCTGTTCCCCACCCACCCCCTTTAATGAGCATCTCATTTTCTTTCTCTGTAATTCCCCGAGTGTTGGGCGTGTTCTGGGACAGAACCTAATGTTCCAGTGGCAAAGGTCAGGAGAGAGGAGGTGAAATAGGACTGCAGGATCTCGGCTTGTTGGTGGCCAATGACAAACTGATTAGCTAGCGTTCCTCATTTTATTCTTGACTATTGAGACTGAGAAAGTTAGGACTTGAGTAATGTGAGAATTTAATGACCTGTACCTCAATTCTTTCTCTTTTTAGTGTCTCAAGATGGCAAAGAGCAGCTTGGGTCTAAGTGTGTGAACACACCTGCGGAAGGTGAGTCAGAATCAGTAACACTGGGGCTCAAAGGTAAAGACCTGGGCTTCCCTGGTGGCACAGTGGTTGAGAGTCCAGCTGCGATGCAGGGGACGCGGGTTCGTGCCCCGGTCCGGGAGGATCCCACATGCCGCAGAGTGGCTGGGCCCGTGAGCCATGGCCGCTGAGCCTGCGTGTCCGGAGCCTGTGCTCCGCAACGGGAGAGGCCACAGCGGTGAGAGGCCCGCGTACCGCAAAAAAAAAAAAAAAAAAAGAAAAAAAGGTAAGGGCCTGTTGTCAGGGAGGGGGTGAGTAAAGCATTACAAATAAACCAAAGTTACTAGAGTTGTTTAAAAAAAAAGTGAGAGAGAGATGGCACAGCCGCAGTCCACCGTGAAGGAGCAGGTCTATCGTGGGGCATGTCACAGTGGACAGAGGGCTCATGCTTGCACTGCTTCTGCTCACTCTGCTCGGAAGTCCTCTAGAGCATGGACGTCGCTGGCAGCATCACGTAGATGGGAAGGTGAGGCCCAGGGGCAGTGTGACTTGCCCAGGGCCACACAGCCGGGAGGTGGCTGCACCTGGGTTTGAGCAGAGGCGCCGTGACTGGAGCCCCCCTGCCCTTCCTGACCCACCGCAGTGCTCCCTGTCACATCCTGCCACCCATCTCTGCACCGGGGCGGGAGCCCGTTCCTGACATTTCTGGGGCCCAGTGGATGCTCAGCGGAGGAGGAGGGGGGTCATAGATGCTGCTACTGAAGAGGAGGAGGATGAAAATGAAATCGACCCTTTAGCTTTTCGTGGCTGGCTTGGAATAGCTGGGGAGTTGACCTCCTCTTCAGAATAGGAGACCAGGTGACAAGTTTTCCCCTCTGTGTCTCCACATGGGCAGAGAGGTTCTGTGTCTGTCCCTGAGGTACCTAGTCTTGGGCATTAGCTAGAGCAGTGGTTCTCTAGGTAGTGTGGTGTCTGGACCAGCAGCATCAGCATCGCCTGAGAACTTGTTAGATGTGAGTGTTCTTGAGTCTGACCACAGGTCTGCTGGGGTCCAGGATGGGGCCACTGCTCTGTGTTTTAACAAGCCCTTGGGATGATTCTGATGCATATTAAGCTTTGAAAACCATTGTGATGGAGGATCTTGAGATGAAAACAAGTGCTCACCTGGGTTTGGAGTGAGAGGCTCGCGTACCGCAAAAAAAAAAAAAAGGAAAAAAAAATATTGGGGAAAGGAAGAGATTAAATTGTCATTATTAGAAAATGGTATTATTATAAACCTAGAAAATCAGAGACTTGACTTTAAAATAGAAGTCATTAACGCTCTTTCTTTTGGACTTCTATCCAACAGAAATATTTAAGCAGGTGCACACCCCATACAAAGATTTATTTAGATAAATGATTTTTCATAGGGAAAAATGGGTCACAACTTAAATGCCCACCAGTAGGGGGATTATAAAACACTGTACTTTTATACAGTGGACATAACTTAGATTCAACTAATAAATAGAATGAGACAGCCATATCTATTTCTACTGAATCAAAAAGGTATATCATTGAGGAAGAATAAAGCACTGGCAGAAAAGAATGCACTGGCAGGATTCTGTTGAAAAAGTATGAAGTGTGTGTGTGTAAATATTAGTGAGTGTATGCCTGTAGACATATCTGGAGAGCAGCAGAGTCACTCTGTTTGGCTGAGTACCTACCAATGACGGTTACTGGGAGGATCTGCTAGAGCAAGATGAGGGCTTCGAGCTGTTCCCCCTCCCCTGGGGGAGTGGCAGGCAGCAGCTCTGCAGTACATTTCGGGAGGGCCCTGAGGTATTGAAATTGCATCTTGGTATCTCTGTTGCAAGGTTATTATGTCGTGGCAGTGGTCAAGAAGTCAGATGCTGACCTCACCTGGACCTCTCTGCGAGGCAAGAAGTCCTGCCACACTGCAGTTGGCACTTCTGCAGGCTGGACCATCCCGATGGGTTTCATATACAACCAAACTGGGTCCTGTAAATTTGGTAAGTGTGCTCTGGGCGGTGGTGCGGCAGCCCCTTCCTTGGGCCTGTGCCTGTGTAGGGGAGAAATTCAGTTCAATGAATGGCATAAGTGGATGGTGTGGACAAGGGCTGGACAGCCATGTGGGTGAGCTTCACATCTCCTTAGCAGGACTCCCCTTTCTCCTCATCCATTGCTTCTGAGGGAGTGGTTTGGCCCAAAGGGCAGGTCTCAGGGAAATACGCTACTCTTTATGTCTTTCAAATCTGGCTCAGGGAAGCAGCCTGGGTTGCAAAGCAAGAGTGGGGCGTAGGGGGGCTTCCCTGGTGGTGCAGTGGTTGAGAGTCCGCCTGCCGATGCAGGGGACACGGGTTCGTGCCCCGGTCCGGGAAGATCCTACATCCCGTGGAGCGGCTGGGCCCGTGAGCCATGGCCACTGAGCCTGCGCGTCCGGAGCCTGTGCTCCGCAACGGGAGAGGCCACAGCAGTGAGAGGCCCGTGTACCACAGGAAAAAAAAAGAGTAGGGCGTAGGGGTGCGCATGTGGTATGTGTGTGTGTTTGTGTGTATGTGCTGTTTTCCCACATAAACTGAATTGGCTGCTTTCTTAATTGAAAACCTTACACCAGTAAGTCTCTGAGTGCTTTAGCTTTCACTTCCGCCCTCACCGCTCATAAATTTCCGTTTATTAGTCATTTCAGCAACGCTCTTGCCAACACCTAAAAGGCTCCTGCTCCCCGGCTATCCCCAGCCATCTGACAAATCTGAGCCCTGCAGGAACCCCGCCTCCCGCTCTCTTGGCCCTCTGCACCTGATCAGCTGGACACAGCTGGAGAATGTCGCAGGGCAGAGCCGTTGATTCCATGCAGAGGCTCCAGCTGCGGACCCCAGCGCCCCTGCCCTGCCCTGGCGCTCACGAGCACCCCCGCCCTTCCTCTGCCCCACACCCACACTTCCCGATAATTATCCTGATGTCCTAGTTGTCCGTACACGTCCATCCCACGCTTACCTACCTATCACCCTTTCTGAGCACGTGATCTCATCCGCACCTGCAAGAGATACTTCAAACCCCCAGGAAGGTTCCCGTCAACCCCCCACCGCCAAAGCTGGGGGCTCCTGCGGGCTGCACCTGCTCCGCCTCCCTCCACAACGCAGCCCGTCCTCCTGCCTGCACTTGGCCGTGGGCCCTACCTCACCCCTCCCCAGAGCTGCACCCTCAGTTACTACGTCTTCCAATATGCCCAACAATTCCTTTCAGCATGTGAACGCACCCAGTGTCTCCCACCTTTAAAAGCCCTCCCTCTCCCCACATTCCCCTCCAGCTCCTGCCTTCTCTTTCTCCCCTTTATGGCCAGACCTCTTAAAATCATGGTCTCAGCCACTCACCCCACTCACGCTGCCCTCACTGCCCTCTGGCTCCTCCGCCTGGTTCCACAGGAAGAACTCTGGTCAAGGCTACCGGGACCTCCATGTTGCTCAACTGGAAGGATGGGCTCCAGTCTGTGCTTCCATGACCTTTGCTGCTTCAGATCACCTTAAACCATCATCTCCTGGCTTTTGTGAAAACACACTGGCTTCTTTTTTCTCCTACCCCTACAAAGTCCCTTTCCCAACCTGGTTAATAAATGTTTGAGTTGCTTAAAGCAACTTTTTTCCCCACTCTAACCTCAACCCCCAGGCCCTCACATCCATGCCTATAGCCTAGATGACTATCTAAACAAACATTATACGTACAAAGCTAGGCACATAGCAAGCACTAGATAAATGTTTGCTGCTGTACTATTATTGTGTCTATATGCTGATAACTGTCAAGTTTTTGTCCCTGGCACAGATCTCTCCTTGATCTCCAAACCTATGTATATTGAACTGCTTGTTTGACATTATCTAGTCCAGTATTTCAAAAAGTACATTAAACTCAACCTGTACAACATGGAATGCATCATCTCTACCGAGCCTGGTCCTGCTCCAGAGCTGCCTAGCTTGGTGGAGGCCCCCCACAGTCCATCCACTGGCCCCAGCTGGAAATGAATCTGCCATCCACCACACACCTGTCCATCACCAGTGATATCCGCTTCTCCTCCTTCCATGTAGCTCCTCCCTCCCCTTTGTGCTACTTCAAGCTGCCCCCATGTCCCCTGGACCCCTGCAGTAGCCTGCTGCCTGCACCCCACATCTGTCCTGGCTCACCCTGCTGCTGCACCCCTGGCCCAACATTGTCTAAAGCCCGTCAGAGGCTCCCCATTTCTCTACGGATAAAAAATGTACACGAAGGTGTAAAATATCACATGTGGTCTGGACCCTGACCCCTCCCACTCACTGGACCACCGGGTGGTCCGGGCCCAGTGGCCTCCATGAAGCTCTCTGTGCTGTTTGCCCCCTCCCCCAGCCCCGCCCTAGGCCTTTGCAGATGCTGCTCCCTGTCTGGAAAACTCGTCCCTTTGCCCTTCACTTGGGTAATTCCTACTCATTCTTCATCTCTCCACTTGAGGCCTCTCCCTGACTCCCAGGTCTGCACCAGGTTCCTTTATCTGTAGCCGTGGAACCATGTTCTTTTTCCCAGAGCACGGTGGGGAAACACGATGATGGGGAAACACGAATTCACTGGCGTGGTTACTTGAGTCGTGACTGTCACCACAGAAACTTGGGGTCCAGGAGGGCGGGGCTTGTGTGGTTTCCTCACCACAGTGCCCTGGGGCTCAGCACCGGGGTGGGCAGCTGGGCCTCTTGGGCCCCTTCCTGGCCTTCGAGTCACGATGGCAGACCTTGTAAAGATGGCCAAGGGCAGTAGAGATCGGAAAGCATACAGGACAGGTCCAACCACCCAGGACTTCCAATTTCGTCCATTCTCTTAGGGTTAAACCTGTGTCCACCCGTCCACACCACTGACCTGTGCTGGGACTTCTGTGATCTCAAAGACTCTTGTCCCAGCTTCAGCCAGGCCCCCTTTACTTTGCTTCAGCTGCAACCTTTTTTTTTTTTTAATTCCATAAGGTTCTTGTTTCTAATCATATGGTACTAAATACCTGAGTGTGTCTTTATGTCACTCAGGCAATTTTAGGAACAAAGTCTGAGGCTTTCTTGCCAACACAGGCAGGAAGAGCTGACCTCTCGTGTCCTCCTGCACAGATGAATTCTTCAGTCAAAGCTGTGCCCCTGGGTCTGATCCAGCGTCCAGTCTCTGTGCCCTGTGCAACGGCAGCGGCACGCCAGCCCACACGTGTGCTCCCAACAGCCACGAGGGGTACTACGGCTCGAGTGGGGCGCTCAGGCAAGTAGCATCTGTCCACCACCTTTCACTTTGGCACCAGCCCAGTGAACTTCCTGCCCTTTCACCTTTCTCATCATCCCACCATCTGGGTGCTGCGTTTAGGAGGAGCCAGAATTAGAGAACAGAACTGCAGATTCCCAGGGGCCCTGAGGACTCAAGCCCGGCCCCTTCCTGGAGCACTTTTGGGTGGACTCAGGGCACCTGGGGAGAGGCAAGACTGAGGGACACACGTCACAACCCTGCTTCTACTTTTGATCTGTTCTTCTGTGTGATTGTGGACAAGTCACAGCATCTCTCAGAGCCCGTTTAATATCAAAGGAAGGACACTGGCTACATGCTTCTTACACCTGGTTGAAGAGTCTATTTAAAAACACATATTCCTGGGCTCCTCCATCCATTCAAGAAATATTTATTGAGCATCTAGTATGTGGCAGGCGCTGTTCTAAGTAGAGAGGTTGGAGCAACAGCAAGACACACAGCCTCTGAGTCTCGTGGGGAGAGTAAGACGATAAACACATAAGCACAATCACTTCCTGGCTGTGATAAGTGCTGGGGGTGGGGGTGGTGACCAAGGGGGGTGATATGGCAGCGACTCAGGGACAATCTTAGAAAAGGTGGTCAGGGAAGGCCTCAGGATCAGAGGGGCCATGTGAACTGAGGGTTAAATGTCGAGAGGGAGTCAGGCCTGAGAAAATCTGGAGAAGAGTAATCCAGGAAGAAGGAACAGCAAGGACAAAGGCTGGGGCTGGACAAATGATGCCATATTTGAGGCCAGAGAAGGCGCCAGAGTAGAGCATTGGGAGGGAGGGGATCAGGTGAGGGAGGAGGCTGGAGCTGCAGGCATTGGCTGTCTCGGTGCCTTGCGGGCCTGGCTAAGGAGGTAGAGGTAATTCTCAGTATGAAGGGCACCCTGTGGAGTTAGGGTGGTGTGGAGAACGCGTGAGCCTCTAGAAAGGAGCCTTCTATGCATCACACTGCCAGACTGCTTCGTCCCTCCCTCTCCAAAGTTTTGTCACTTTCGTAAGCCGTACATAAATTACATATTTTCACAGATCCCATTACAAAAATATATGCTGAACATTAAACCTAGACTAAACTAGTTGAACTTCTCTTTACACTGGGAAGCACGTTGGTATTAGGGTCCATGGTCCCATTTTGGTGTGATTACAGTAGAATCACAGAGACCTGGAATTGTGTCCTCGGAGGTCTATCCAGAACCACGGAAGAGCTCCAAAGCGAAGACGAGCACACGAAGCACAATCTTAGCTCTAGACATCCCATTCTGCCCGCCACCACCTGCCTGCCTGCCTTTGCACTCCTTCTAGCTTCCCGGCTCCACCCTTCCTACCTGAGGTCCGTTGATCCTGTTCACACACACCCTCATGTCCTTTTCCCCCTCCGGATGCAGCATACATTCCACAGCCAACCGTGATGATTATTCCCCTGGGCACGTCCTCAAGTGCCGGTCATCTCTCCTGGCTGAACCTCGACCTGGGTTGGGTGCAACATTCTACTTCGGTGCCAGCGCCTCCAGGCTGACTGGCCTCCTTTTTTTTTTTTTTTTTTTTTTTTTTTTTCCGGTACGCGGGCCTCTCACTGTTGTGGCCTCTCCCGTTGCAGAGCACAGGCTCCGGACGCGCAGGCCCAGCGGCCATGGCTCACGGGCCCAGTCGCTCCGCGGCATGTGGGATCTTCCCGTACCGGGGCACGAACCCGCGTCCCCTGCATCGGCAGGCGGACTCTCAACCACTGCGGCACCAGGGAAGCCCCGGCCTCCCTTTAAAGTAACGCGAACCCAGCTCGGATGAGCCAGAAGCCTCTGGTGCGTTCCCACCTCACACGCTCCTACAAGACCCTTCCATACTCTTTCCTCTCCTCAATCCTGCAACACTTCTTCCTCCATCTGTCACACCTTTGTTTCCACAGCGTCCCACTGCCACGTCTGCTGAGTGCTGGCGTGTATGCTGCCCGCCCTCCTTTTACTGGGGAGGAGCAGGCCATCTCCTCGCCGAGCCCAGCCCGCACCTGCAGCCGCTGGCTCCGGCAGGCGGCCCGCTCAAAGGCGTTGCCCCAGCGCTCCTCCCCCTCTTTTCTCCTGTGTTCTCGCATCTTATTCTCTACGGGATCATTTCCATCAGCATACAAACCTGCTGCTGTTTTCTCACCTTAAACATAAAGAAATAAGTAAAACTTCTCTTGATCTCCCTTTCCTCTGCAGCAGCTTTCCACGTCTCTCCTCTTTACAACAAAATTCCTTGAAGGAGGATACTTTAATGTCCTTGCTCGGTTCACTTTCTCTCCTTTCAATCTCCCCAAAGCCTAGTTTAAGAATCTGTTCACCTCCCCCACCCCAACCAGTGGAGTTGGATTTATTATTGTATTTAAATTATCTACAGAAAACATTCCTCCTCACTGTTGGCACATGAGAAGACTACTCCCACCACACCTCCCCGCTCCCCACCTCCCCAGCCCCCTCCCCTGTATACCACCACCCACCACGCAGCTGAAACTGCACATTTAAATTGCCAGGGACCTCTGTGTTGCTAAATAAATCCAAAGCCCAGATCCCTGACACCACCGATCTCTTCCCCCACTTGCATACATTTTCTTCCCTGGCTTCAGGACCCCACACTTTCTTGGATTCCCTCCTCCCTCTCCTGTTTCTGCATCTCGGCCTCTTTGCTGGCTCTATCTCATTCCCCAACCTGTACAAGCTGGCGTGCCCCAGGGCTCCAGCCCTGGTCTTCTCTCTTCATGCTCAGACCTTGGTGGTTTTATCTAGTCTCGATCTATCTATATGCTGACAATTCCCAAATTTATGTTCCTGTTCAGACATCTTTTCAAAACTCCAGATGAAACTCCAAACGCATATATCCAACTGCCTCCTGGGCATGTCCACTTGGATTTCTAATCACCATGTCAAGTTTAAATGTCCCAAGCTGACCTTCTGGAGTTCACACACTCCCACCCAAACCAGTACCTCCTGAGGTCTTCCATCTCAGTTAAAGGCAACTCCGTTTTTCCTTTAGGAAAAAGTCAAAGCCTTGGTGTGTGAGAACCGTGTCTACTCTCTCCCTCTCAAACCCCATGTCTGCGTCATCATCAAATCACGTTAGCTCTGCCTGCAAAGGGTAACGAGAACTGTCCTCATCGGCCATCTCCAGTGATACCACCTTGATCTAAACCACCATCATCCCTCCCTGGATTATAACCCCCAACAGCTCTCCATGCATCTGTCCTCTCCTCCTCCCCCACTCTCGTTGCTGTGCTGTCTCCACACAGCAACAAGAGTGATTCTGTTTAAACACAAGTCAGAGCATCACATTTCTCTGCTTAAAGCCCCCCAGTAATTTTCCATACTACTCAGAGTAAGTCAGGGTCCTTCTTTGACCTGTGTGGCCCCTTTGTGATCTGGGAAGGCTCCGTGTGACCTCATCTCCTACATCTTTCCCCTTGCTGTCTCTGCTCCATTTGTGATCTTGGCAACACAGCTGCTCCTTGAAGATATCAGGCACACTCCTGCCTCAGGGCCTTTGCACTTGCTCTTACCCCCAACTGGAGTGCTCCTCCTTCTCATAGCACCATGGCTAGTTCCCTCATTTCCTTTAAGATTTCTCAGGGAACTCTTTTCTGGCCACTCTCTGATTTTACACACATACCCTTGCCAATATTTCATATCTGCCTTTCTTGCTTTATGTTTTCTTTAACACTTTTCACTCTAGAATACTATACATTTTATCTGCTGATCTTGGTTCACATCATTTTTCTTTAATAAAGTGAATAAGGACTTTGGTTGCAAGTGAAAACACCCATGTGAACCATTTTAAGGCAAGGGCATATTTTAACAGGTGCTATGGGAGCTTCCTCCTTGTAAGGGCTGAGACCTGAGCCTCAGGAGTAGCCAAGATACTTTAAGGCGAAGGTTGCCAGGTAAAATTCAGGTCATGCAGTTAAATTAGAATTCCAGATAAATGACGAATGAATTTTTAGCACTCTGCTTCTCCTCTCTCTCTCTCTCTCTCTCTCTGCACATCTGCCTCATTTCTCTTTCCCCACAGGGTGGTTTTCTCTGTTTCTCAGTCTACACAGAGGGAATGTCTGTGACCAGCAGCCCCAGCATTGTTACAGGTCTTCAGTTATAAAGAAGCAAACACAGACCATAACGTATTAGTCCCAGGTCCCAGGACATAGGATTGTCAGCCCAGTTCAGGTGAAAGTTTCCCACTCACATAACTCATGCCGTGAAGTTGCACTGTGAAGTTCCAGCTGCCTCAGCTGTGACCAGGTGGATTAAAGTGGATGGGGAGGGGGAGTCAGTACTCAAAAAAGGAGTAAAGCTTGGTAGACCAAACAAGAGCCAAGAATTTAAAAATAAAAGTATACAAAGGGAATTTTGTTTTCTTAGATATAAAAATCATATTATAATACTACTTAATACGGTAATGCTGTGATCCATACAGGCTGGTTTATGTGAAAAATGACAAATAAATCAGTGGAAGAGAAAAAGTTTCCAAGACAGGTACATGGACATACTATATTTAATCTAAAACAAAGATGACATTTCAGATCACTGGGGAAAGGATGAACTTGAGAGATCAAATAAAATGAGTACAGTGAACTGGCTCCTGGATCTGGTGACCCGGGCAGGAGGAGATTCAATACTGAGTCAGTCCCCTAAGATGACTGCCAAGGATCAGAAAGTCATGTGCAGGGGTGCTGATGGCAGGTGCGATGATCCTTTCAGGTGTTTGGATGAGTCCCGGAGAGAGGCCCGTTGCTAAGGGCAGTGCGGGTCAAGGCAGGGCTTGTTGTTTGTTTTTACAAGAAGTGTGGAAGCTGATGAGAAGAGTGAAGAGGGTTACAGAAGAGAAAGAGGATGACTACAGTGGAAAGTGCCTGAGCGTGGGTGAGGCGCAGACCACCCAGGGAGGAGACTTTTGCTGGAGAGAGACCTTCCCTCCTCCTTTGTCCCTGGAGGGCAGGAGAGTGCTGGAGCCTTGGGCTGCCAGATTTGGCAGAAGGATGCTGAAAGGAAGCCCACGTGATGATTTCTGTGTTTCCTCCGGGAAGCCAAAGCACATGTCAGAGTGTGAGTGTTGGGTAGGGGTGTGTGGAGAGACGGAGGTTTACAGGAAGCGGGAGAACGTTTTGGAGTCCACGCTCTATAGAGTTGAGGGGGGGCGTGCACTGTGTCACACTTGAGCACAAATCAGAATCTCCCAGAGAGCTTGTTAAAACACAGATGGCTGGACCCCACCCCCAGAATTCCTGAGCCAGTAGGTCTGGGGTGGGGCCCGAGAACGTGCCTTTCTAACTAGCTCCCACCGGTGCTGATGCTGCTGGTCCAGCCCACACTTGGAGAATCACAGATCTAGAGTAGAGAAGGGACAACAGGAATGCTCAGGTGAAGTTCACGATCGGGAAGCTCTGGTTTACCTCACTGCCGAGGTGCAGACACACCTGAGGCAGACGATCAGGCTCCTTCAGGACTGAGATTGTACTGGCCAGGGTGGAGGGCGTGGTGTTGAAGCAAGGAAATAGAGCAAGATGGAAAACTGAACGGAGCCGCTGAGCCTAGCTAATGATAGAGGGACCCGAAGATTAGGAGAGAGAGAGAACTGGATCAATTCTGACTGACTGAATGTCACAAAACTGATTTTTAATGCGCTCAACATTTCTCACAAAGAATGCACCTTAAACACAGAGAAACATTTTTCAGGGGATGAAGCATGAAAAATATCTCATGATGCACATTAACTTTCGTTAAGGCTGAGTAGACATATGGATGTGATAGGACTCCTTCAGAATCACGTCTTCCACGCTGATTTTAATCTCTGATGTGTGTTTTGATCCAACCAGAGAATTATCCTTGGATATCCCTATTAATAGGAGAACACAAGCATCTCTTGTGGAGAAACCGATCAGTGTTTAAAACAAGGAACCAAACAATAGGTATCTACAATAGAATCTAAATAAGCAGGCTTCTTTTTTCCATGGCATTTCCCCTTGAGTCCCCAGGGACAGCAGGCATCACAGTAGCGTGTGTGGCGTAAGTGGGCCCTGTCAGATGTGCCCAGTGGCCCGGGGTAGGGCTGGGAGCTCCCAGTGGTTCCCTCTTGGAGCCTCTCCCTCCCACTGCTGTGAGTCCTCCTTGCTGACCTGACCCTCTCTGTGCAGGTGTCTGGTTGAGAAGGGAGACGTGGCCTTTGTGAAGGACCCCATGGTCCAGTGGAACACTGACGGTAGGCGCCTACACTGTCCTTTCCTCTCTCGGAAAACTCGGAGTCCTTCCTGGGAAATCACTCCCCAGATGGGCAAGGGGGGGGTAGTTTATTAACTCCATCAGACTCTGGTAACTTTGGTCCTAACCTTTTTTATTTAGGGAATGAGAAAATTCTTCATGTCTGGGCAGACTTGACAGGGCTGGTTATCACATTGGTCTTGAACTCAACTAACAAACACACAGCTGCTGCAGTCCATATGAGCACATCTGGCTGTCTTGATTTTTAGGCGTTCAGGATACAAGTTTTTGTCAGCTATGTGTATTGCAAATATCTTGTCCCTCTCTGAAAAGGCTTACCTTTCACTTTCTTGATGATGTCTTTTGATAAACATTCTTCATTTTAGTATGGTTCAATCCATCAATCTTCTCCTTTCTGCCTAGTGTTTTTCAGGTCTGTTGAAGAAATCTTTGCCTTTAATAGAATCTATGATTTTATGAATGTTTCTCTTCTGCTTTATTGTAAAGGCTTTATTGGGGTTTTTCTGGCCTCTGTGATTCTCCCAGGCACTGGTGGTCGGTCACACCCCCCATTGAGGGTGCCTTGACCAAAGCTGTCAACTGTGGCCCGTCCACCTCCTCTCTCTCCCCAGGAAAGAACCCTGAAGCCTGGGCGAAGGATCTGAAGCAGGAGGACTTCCAGCTGCTGTGCCTTGATGGCACCAGGAAGCCTGTGACTGAGGCTCAGAGCTGCCACCTGGCCATAGTCCCAAGTCATGCTGTGGTCTCAAGGAAAGATAAGGCGGATTTTGTCCGCAGAATGCTCTTCAACCAACAGGTGTGGGAATTCAGTCCTCATCCCCCAAACGAATGCTTAGGTTACTTGCAGAGCTGCACAGGCACATCCCAGCCCAGTCGCATGCTCTTTCTCCCTCGGCAGTGGGCCCTGACTCTGATGAAAGCAGAAGGCTGGCGGCTGCACTCACTTCTTGCTCTGGGGCTGTCTAGGATATCACAGTGGACTGCAAGAGGCCCAGACGCATGGGTATCTCAAGCGTCTCCCTGAGCCTCACTTGACTCTCTAAGCAGAGTCGTGGTACCTCTTGGGCTTGTTCTGTCACAGAAATAAGGGAGTTGGCCCAGTGCCTTCACAGTAGGCTGGGCTACATGTGGAAAAGGCAGAACGGAGGTTACTCTGTGTGACCTAGGGAAGATCCCAGTGTGTTTCCTGGACCTGGGCAGGCTGAGACTGTTTTGGGCTTCGTGAAAGTTGAAGAGCCAACATTCAGACAACTCATGACCTCTACAGGCAGCCAACAAGGGATGACCCTGTGGAGTAGTGGCTGTCTGAATCAGATGATCGTGAGGAAACCCAAAGCCTTGTCTGCCTTTTTCCCTAGCACACCCCATTCCTGGAGGAGCCCCAAATGAGTAATACATATCTTAGCACATGCTGCCCACACATCCCAGTTAAAAGGTGATGACCCAGGGACAGGTGGAAATACAGAGGCTCTTGGTCATGGACTTTTGAAGGGATGGGTCCCACACAGGGTGAGCTGCCAACTGGGCTACAAGGAAAGTGGACGAAGAAAGGGGGGGAGGGGCAGGAAGCAGGGGAGGGGCAGGGTCAGTGCCTGGGGCAGGTCCAGAGAACAGAAGAGGCAAGATAGCAAGGGCTCCGGCCACAGGAAGACATGAAAGGATGACCCAGAGAGTTGAAAACATCCAGCAGTGATTGGTTGGGATAGTGATATAGCTGTGAACTTGGAGCTCTTTCTATTTAGCAGTTGCTTTACATACATCATCTCAGTATTTAGCGTAATTACCTCCATATACAAATGAGTAAACTGAGGTTCACTGAGCTCCATCAAGAATTTTCTTAAAGTCACTCAACAGGAAAAGCTAGGGCCTGGGTTTGAACCCAGCAGCCATGCTTTGTGCCGTTTTACTACGGTACCTCCTAAGCTGTCTCTGCGTCCCAGGTTTCCCAGGGCCTGGCGCTGAGCAGTCCAGCAGACTCGGGGCTTCTGAGGCAGAACACACAGCTCCGAGCTGCCCGGTGCTGCTGGTCACTCACTGTCTGTCTGTCTAACCCAGGAGCTCTTTGGAAGAAACGGGTTTGAATACATGATGTTCCAGCTGTTCAAATCCTCAACCAAGGATCTGCTCTTCAGCGATGATACAGAATGTCTGGCTAACCTTCAGGACAGAACAACTTATCAAAAATACTTAGGACCAGAGTATCTTCGGGCTATTGCTAACATGAGACAGTGCTTACGCTCTGGTGAGTAGAATAAACACCAAGGAACAATAACGTGGGGGTCAGGGTAAACATGTTTGTTTTAAGGACGACAGTGTGCCAAGCCTGGGCCAGTACAAATAGGACACAAAGATTAGGAAGCCTTGCTCCTTGCCCTGCAGGAGGATTCAGGCTCACCAGGGAGGCAGTCAATTAGGCCACAGTATAAGACACTAACTGAAAAGGCCAAATCATTTGAAGGAGCCAGAGAGTGCAACAGAACTGAAGATCATTTGGAAATTGAACTTGTTTACATGTATATTTCCATTTTTTGGCTAATAGAATGAAAATGTCTGTGTGTTGGAGCACTTCAGTGTAGGGAGGAGGTTGGAAATGACACATACATACCACTCATAGTGGACCAATTTTCAAAGATTTTAAATAAAATGTATAATTAATATTAATAGAAACAAGTGTTGTTAGCCTAAGCAGGCCACTTCTACATATATACATATGTAGAAGTGGCACTAAGGAAGTCATTTCTCTCTATTTCTTTGTACTGTAGACATGGCATAGCTGCCTCAAAAAAAATAAGTTGGAGAAATAAAATTAGAGCTGGAATAATCAAATTATTGAGAGTGTGCCTGAATTTTTGTTAAATTATATCATGTGTTAGAGACGTGGAGAATAGGAGGAGAGGAAAATGTAGATGTTTAAGGATAGCACTGACATCAGTTAGAGGAGAGAGAGAGAGAGAGAGATTTTTTTAAGAAAATCTTCATTACCTACCATTTACTTTTAGAAAATAGGAACAACATCGTACTTAATAAGCACAGGCAGTACCTGACGGTCTTTCTCTTATGTTACCTCTCACAGAACTTCTGGATGCCTGCACATTCCATGGAAATTAAAAATTGATCAAAGTGGGCAACCACAGAGATGCTCAGAGCCTGCAAATCCAGTGGGGCCACATTCTCACTTGTCTGCATGGTGGGTCTGTGTTAACATCAGTTAATCTTTATAATTGTGTCCTGTAACTGATGCAAAAAATAAAATGAATAAAAATTATTGTGTCTTTCAGAAAACTTCATGAAATGTTCTCAGATTTTGGCAGAGGCAGGGGTAGAAAATGGTTTGTTTATGCTAGAATTGTGCTTCTGAATTTAGTATGTATTAAATTATATCTTTTTCTAGACCTCTACCAGACTAGCTCAAGTTCCCTCCCTATTTGATGATTTTACCCAAGAGTCAACTCACATAAATAGAATTTAAGCAATAAATCTGTCTGAAGGGAGTCTGAGTGTGCAAAAAAAGCATTAGTGTGTGCAGTATCAAGGACTTACATAATGAAAATAAAGGATAAGAAATGAGTTTCTGCATTGTAAAAATATATTTGAGCACTTAAAATCCATAATGTCAAGCGGAATCAAACTCCTGATCATATTAATTGAAAAATATGAAAATTACCACAAAAATCTCATCCTACTACCCTTTTGCAGTAAATTTCCTAGAAGTGTGATTTACATTCATTTAAGTCAGTTTCTTACCAGAGATTTTGCCTTATCTATTATTACCATGATTCCAGCCTATGGTAGTGCCTCAATAAATGCTGCATGGGAACCCAAATTATATACTGTGAAGTGTCAGTTTGGTGTGTGGACTTCTGCTTCTGCCTGTGAATGAGTAACCAGTACAGGATTTGCTGTCCTTCCATAAACAACTAAAAAACTGGAAAAAATATGTGAAACAAATGTTCTCAAACATTGGACTATAACAGTGCAGGACTATGATCCTTGAAAGAAGGAAAAGAAAAGAGATGTGCAGAGTGATGACCTTACATTTTCCCTTAGAGGAAATTTCCAGATCACAGCAAAGGGAGCAGGAACCCAAGAGAGCCCATCACACTGAGTTGAGGAAACAGAGATAGGAGTTTGGGGAAGCCAGAGTGACCGGAATTTGTATACAGAGAGATCTGTACAGGAGTCTCCTTGAAATGTTTGGCAAAATACTAATCTGCTTGTGTATAGAATGAAACTGAAGTCTGTCAGGCTAGGCAAAGAATGACTGTGAGAGACCCATAAGCTGAACAATGCCCAAGACTCCCACGGGGCAAGGAGTCAATCACGTTCCTACCAACCAGTGTGAAGAGACCTCACTGAACACCTAAGCTTTTCTCTGAAGGCAGCTGGGGCTGAAATAGCTGTAGACTAAGGGCTGCTCCATAAATGCCCTTACTGAGAGTGACACTAGCCTTGGTGAGATCAAGCAGATCTGCAAGTCACCTGACTGCCCTCTAAAATAAACCTCAATACTCACTAAAGGAATACAACAAAATCTAAATATTCAACAGTGTGGCATGCATAATATCCAGCATCAGATACAAAGATTACCAGATGTGCAAAGAAGCACAAAATGTGACCCAGAGTCATCAGAAAAATCAACCAGTAGAAACTCACCTAGAAACCACAGAGATGATGGTATTCAGACAATTAACTTTAAACAATTGTTATAAACAGGCACAAGGATTTAAATGAAAACATGAAGAGAATTCCCTGGTGGTCCAATAGTTAGGACTCGGAGATTTCACTGCCAAGGGCCCGGGTTCCATCCCTGGTTGGGGAACTAAAATCCCACAAGCCACGTGGCCAAAAATACATACATACATACATATATGAACATAACAAAGTAAAAAGTGTAAGGTTTAAAAAAGAACCAGTGAAAATCTAGAGCGGCAAAATTTGTGTTTCAAGGAATTTGTTTGATCTAAATTGTCTATTTTTGCCATAAAATTGCTCAAAATATTTCCTTATTATTATTTTAATATTTATAGGCTGTGTAGTGATATCTCTTCTTCTATTTTTCATACTGGTAATTTGTATTTTCTTCTTTTTTCTTGACCTGTGTAGCTGTAGCTTTATCAATTTTCTTGAACTTTTCAAAGAATGAATTTTTAGTTTTATAAATTTTCATATTATTATTTTTAAAAATTTTATTTATTTAATTTATTTATTTTTGGCTATGTTGGGTCTCTGTTGCTGCACTCGGGCTTCCTCTAGTTGCGGCGAGCAGGGGCTACTCTTCATTGCGGTGTGTGGGCTTCTCAATGAGGTGGCTTCTCTTGTTGCAGAGCATGGGCTCTAGGCTTGGGGCTTCAGTAGTTGTGACTCCCCGGCTCTAGAGTGCAGGCTCAGTAGTTGTGGCACACGGGCTTAGTTGCTCCGTGGCATGTGGGATCTTCCTGGACCAGGGATCGAACCCGTGTCCCCTGCATTGGCAGATGGATTCTTAACCACTGCACCACCAGGGAAGTCCCACTATTATTTTTTAATCTCATTTTCTGTTCTTAGCCTTACTTCCTTTCTACTTATTTTTCATTTATTTTTCTTTTTTTCTTAGATTCTTAAGGTGCATGCTTATATCAATATTTAGACCGTTTTATTTTTCTAATATAGACATTTAAAATGATAAATTTCGGGCCTCCCTGGTGGCGCAGTGGTTGAGAGTCCGCCTGCCGATGCAGGGGATACGGGTTCGTGCCCCGGTCTGGGAGGATCCCATATGCCGCGGAGCGGCTGGGCCCGTGAGCCATGGCCGCTGGGCCTGCGCGTCCGGAGCCTGTGCTCCGCAATGGGAGAGGCCACAACAGTGAGAGGCCCGCATACCGCAAAAAGAAAAAAAAAAAAAAAAAAAAAGATAAATTTCCCTCTAAGCACTGATTTAGCTGAATCCCACAAATTTTGATATGTTTATTTTCATTATCATTGAGGTACTTTTTTTTCTAGTTTTTCAAAGATTTCTTCTTTGATCTGTTGATTATTTAAAAGTTCTTTTTAATTTCCAAATATTTGGCAATTTTCCAGATACGCTTTTGTAATTTATGTGTAATTTAATTCCTTTGTGGTCAGAAGATATATATTCTATATAACGTCAATCCTCCTAAATTTATTGAAGTGTTTTTTTTTTTTTTTTTGGCCAGCATATGACCGATCTTGGTGGATGTTCCATGTATACTTACAAAACTAAGTATTCTTAATTGTTTGGTGTGGTTCTGTGACACGTAGTGTAGTACTATAAGTAGCAGTAGGTCAAGTCGGCTAAAGTTATTGTTCAAATCCTCTGCCGTGACTCATTTTCTATCTGCTTTTTGCATTAATTACTGAGAGAAGAGGATTGAACTTTCCAACTATAAGTATGGATTTGCTCATTTCTCCCTCCAGTTTAAATAGATTTTGCTTTATATATTTGGAGGCTTTGTTACATACACATTTAGGAGGTTAGGCTTTCTTGATGAATTGACTCCTTTACCATTATGAAATGTCCCTAGTTGTCCCTGTAACACTTTTTCTCTTTAAGTCTGTTTCATTGGATATTAATATGACAACTCCACCTTTCTCATGATAGTTTGTGCTTGGTTTATTGTTCTACATTCTTTTACTTTTAATCCATCTGTTTCTTTCTATTAAGGAGGGTTTCTTATAAAGAGCACATAGTTTTTTTTTTTTTTTTTTTTTTTTTTTTTTATTCAGTGTGACATTCTCTTCCCTTTTAAATGATGTGTTTAATTCATTTATATATAATGTAATTGTTGATATTTGTTTTCTATCTGTCTCATCTGTTCCTTGTTCCTTATTTCCTCTTTTCTGCCTTCTGTTGGATTAATTGAATAATTTTTAGTATTTCATTTTATCTTCTCTGTTGGTTTATTAGCTATTCTTTTACTTTTAATATCTTCTCCAAGGTTTGTAATATATATCTTTAGCTTAATACCAGCATCAAATAACATTATATCACTTTGTGTCTAACATAAGATCCTGTAATAGTACAGCTCCACTTTCCTCAGTGATGTGCGGATAAACTTTTAACAACCAGATCTTCAAGGTAAAAAAAGCCTTGATTTGTATCATTTGCCAGTTTCATGGAGTATGTACTCTCGCCATGGATGATTTCAAGCTACCAAAGTGATGTCAATGAATTCAGAGGTGAGTAGAGATACACACAATCAGCCTTTGCAAGCCATCACAAGCTGGCTGTACTACCCCACTGATTTCCCTGTTTTATCTTTTGTGCTCTTACTATCATACATTTTACTTCTACATATGTTAGAAACTCCACAGTATATTTTTATTATTTTTACGTCAAGCTGTCAATTACCTTTTAAGGAAATTTAAAAATGAAAAAAATCTTTAATATTTACCCACATCTCTACTGTTTCTAGCTCTCTCCATACTTTTGTGTAGGTTATAGATTTTAGATATTTTGAGGCTATGTCTTTCTGGTATGCTTTCATTGTCTGTAGAGATGTTATTTTTCTTCTTATTTAATATTTTGTAATAACTTTGTATAGTATTTGACTGCAGTACTTTTGGTTACTGAATTTTAAGTGAAATTTGCTTTCCTGAACTTTTAGACTAAGGCTATTTTCAGGAAAGATTTTCTAACTTTACAGAGCTCCGTCTTCTGTTGTTTTGTGCATTATTCAAAAACACAGTAGCTTGCTTTCTTGGGTTTTTTGGTTTTATTCCCTTGTCCACTTTGGCCTAAACCTTCCTTTTACTTCATCCTTGTTTTCCCTTTCCTACACATATTTGATTCCACATTCAGCAGTCTCTTGCTCCAGACTGCTCCAGGTCCTTTTGTCCTTCTTGGGAAAGGTATTTTCACATCTCGTCCTAGGCTGTCTCCCTACAGGATACCCCTAGGAAGCCACAGGCATACGTATCCTTCAAACTGGGGCTTCTAGGAAGACTCTCTTCTAGAGTTTCACCTGCTACAGGGTCCTCAGGCTCTGCTGCCTGAAGCCTCACACACTGTTGCCTATGATGGGCTTGAGTCTCTGCCACCAGTTTCTGCTACCAGGAGAACCACCCTTGCAGTCTTGAGTGGAATAGACTTGAGGCAGGAGCCTGAAGATCGTGGTCCAACAGGGACTTCTCCCTGTCTGTGGAAAAGCTATCAAGCACTCTACCTCTACTTTCTCCCAATTCTAAGACTTGGAAAAAAGACCAGAGCAGATAATAAATATTTAGAATTTCAACATGTTTTGGGGTACTAATGGACCCCTTTGAGTATTCATAAAATCCTGGGACTCTCACCATCATAAAACACACACACACACACACACACACATACACACACCTCGGTGTATAATTTTTGTGTATTCATAGCTCCAGTCCACTGATTCTTCTGCAACCTCACACCACTTTCCCCTGGGGTGGAGGGGTGGGGATAGAGGCTACTTGATCTATTTTCAGGCAGATACTACCCTGTGGGGCTAATAAGTCTTGTTGCACATATAGACAAGTTGCATATATTTATGTAAAAGGTCTATCTGTGGAACATTTAGGACAACTAAAAGGGTAGGATAATTCAATTGTAGACACCAAGAGTTGACACCAATTGTCTACAAATCTGTATAGATCAAAGGTTTACTTTGAAACAGCTGAGAAACTAGGTGGACTTTGTTATCCTCTTCCCATGCAGAGCAGGGACATCAAACAATGGCATTTGCTGTCAGGGCAGTAGAGGAATCTGTGATCTGTTTCTTTTGCCCCAGGGGCACTAGACTCTGCTCAGCTTAACCAGCCACTCCTCATGGGCCCACCTGATGATCTCAGGACTTGGCTTCTCTTGGTGAAAGAGCATGGGAAGTGAAATCCCTAAATGACTTAGAAGACATTATGAATGACACCTTTCAAGAAAGCATGTCACAGGATGGTGGGGATAGCTCAGGATATTGAGTCCCAAGTCCTGGGTTCTGGCTTTGTCTGCTGGGCACCCTACCAGTTATGTCCTCTGGCTGGGCTTCAGTTTTTCTCTCTATAAAATGAGATCATTGTGCTAAATGGTCTTGCAGGGTGTGTTTTGCTGAAGGGCCCATTAGCAATGGAAGGTGCCATAAAGAAATTATGTGGGGTCACTTCATTAATTCACTGAATGTGTTGTTAGTACTCAGTCTGTGCTGAGTGTTCCATAATAATGATAGCATTGCCATATATTGTTGACTGCTACATGTCAGGCAGGAGTAGCACTTTAATAGCACTGTAAGTAATCTTCGAAATGACCCAAGAAGGTCTCATATTCCTATCATTAAAGAGAAGACGTGCTAGGAATAGGTAAGTAACTAGTCCAGCATCATGTATCTTCTAAGTGGCCTATGATTCAAAACGAGGAGTCTCTGACTCCAATTTCATACCCATTTTATTCTACAGATTGCACATGATAATACCCAGTATCTGTCCTCAAGAATGGACAGGTGAATAAAAAGCGTGCATAGGTAACTAGCATAAGGTGAAAAAAATTGCAGCATCTGCTTGCTATATTCTTTATGATGCATTGTCTAGGATCTAGTGGTGAGCATGCTTGCAGGGCTCCCTGATGTGGTGTGACTCAGGAGCTGGGGTCACAACACTGTGCACATGGGAATTGAAGGGGAAGATATTGGTCATGACATAAATAAAAATAAGAAGGAGAATAATGTGCTGGGTACTGTACCAGGTGATTTACTTTAATTGCTAATTTAGTTCTCATAATAACCCTATGAAGTAGGTATTATTATTCTCATTTTCTAGGTGGGAAACAAAAGGCGGTGAGAGTTAAGTAACTCGCCTAAGTCACTAAACAACTGAAAGTCTTACTGAATAGAAGTAAATGTGTAGAAGCAAATGACCAAATCACACGAGATATAGTGGTGTCCCCAGTCAAGGAGAACCAGGGCCAGGTTCTCCTCTTGTCCCAGTCTTTGCAGTTGTGATCATTTCTCATGTTTACTTAATGCTCCTTCTATCACCACTACATTCCTGCTTAGCACTGGGCAGGTGATTTCCAAATACAAATCTGGAAATTAACTCCACTTCTGGGAGCAGATTCCTCTACCTGAGATCCTTCTTTCATTTTAAAATGAAGACTCCTTGACACCCTGATGTCCTGGCCCACTTTATACCAGGCTCTCAGAATTCCCCAGCCTTCCTTTCCCCTCCATAGTATCCTGCTGTATGGCCTGGGAGAAGTCAATTGCCAGAGGGGTTTTTGAACAGATGTTCCATCCTGGGACTGACCCTGCCTGTTTCACAATTTGCCTGAAATCAACCCTGCCATGGAGCTCTAAACTGTGCCCCAGCCCTGACGTCTAACTCTCTTCCCATCTTTGCCAGACCTGTCCGAGTGCCCTGCCAAGAGCATGCCAGAGAAGACCAACTTTTCCTGCACACCTGCCTTTGATCAGGGACTTTTGTTCCTTTAAACATGACAGTTTCCATAGTCCACTTAGCTCCAGGGTCAGTGGCCTCTGCACCTATTGGCCTAGTGGTCAGATACAGACAGGTTAGGTTGAACATTATACTGATAAGGAGAGAGTTTTATTAGGAGGTTCTTTTGCTTGCAGAATGGACATCTCTGGCTTTTGAAACAAGGACAAACACCAGCTAGTCTCTCCCAGTACATTATAGAAGAATGATTGTGTTGAGGAAAAGGAGCCCAGAGCTTTGTTTAATGGTAAAAAATGTTAACTATCTCTGTTCAGTTTTTCCTCATTCTGCACATGATCCTGCTCTCTGCCTTTCACAGTTTACTGTGTGACTGTGGAGACAGGTAAAAAGCTCCTCTTCCTTTTCCTTTTCTCTACTTTTCTCTTTCTCGTCCCTTTTTTGTTCTTTTCTTCAGTTAAAAAATACTTATTTGTTCTTCTTCATTTCCTCTCCTTGAGGTGGCCAGGGGGAGTGAAGCTTGAGAGACTGGAGCCAAAGAGGCAGCTGGAGGATCAGGAGATTGATAATATACAGGGGAATGGAACAAAGAGCTAAAAATATTGAGAATATCAAGATCCAACTTTTTCACTGGCAGGAAGAAGGGAGTTGCAAATATGGGGAGGGAGAAAACTAAAAGATTTGCTGTGATGTTCAACTTGAATTGGAGGAATCAGTGTGAACTCATGGTTGGAGAGAGAGAGAGAGAGAGGGAGGGAGGGAGGGAGAGATGGATGTAGATGTGTGTTATCATGGAGATCTATATCTATATATCTATATCTGTATCATCTATACATATGCTGAAAGATCCTAGTATCAATTTCTCTCCAAAGCAGTTACCATACCTAGCACCCACACTTTGGTTCCTAAATACTATTCTATACTAAAAGGATAAAGTGTCTTAGAGAAATGAGATTCCTGAAACAGAGATTCCAGAGCTAGTATAGGGAAAGTATAAGATAGGCCTGAATGTCTTATTCTGCCAGAAAGTGAAGTGCCTAAAAAATTATGGAGCTTGTAACAAATACACAGGAGCAAGCATGAAGGGCCACAACAATCTAATCATCAAAATAAATTAGGAGGAGGGTTCTGGGAAGATGGCAGAGTATAAAGCACCAAGAATCAGTCTTCCCACTCAAACAACAATTACACTGGTAGAATCTGTTTGATGTAAGTATTTTTGAACGTTGGCATCCATTGAAGGCTTCCAACTTCCAGGGGACTGTTTAAAGGGTAAATTGCCATTAATTTCAGTCAATTTCAGTTCTTAGCCTAGCAGTGGCTCCCATCTCCCTCCCCATGCCCCGCATCAGGCAGCTGTGTATGTATTCCTGGAGCAGCTTGCACACAGCTTGTGGGATCCAAGGTGGGCAATAAGGATCCTGTTATGAAATATTAGGGATCTGTGTTACGGTCATTGATTGTGGCTTTTGAACATGGAGGTGCAGGTACAGAGGAGGGAAGCCATTGTTATTGCACTTCTCCTCTTTGTTGCAAGACTTTCCTCCTCTGAGTGACTTCCAGAGGGTTTAAAGGGCCAATACCTTTTTTATCACCCCCCGTCACTTTTTTCTTTTTCTCCCTTTTGAAAGTGAGACATTTAAGACTAGGGCATTAAAAAGCAACTGCATATTCAAGAGAAATTAGAAAGTCATTGGGCATACCCAGGGAAAGGAGCAGGATCAAAAATAACTGAAAAGACCTTAAGTTTGTACTTCAGCTGATCCTTGGCACAGAGACAGTCTACAGCAATAGAAAACAAAGCAAAACAAAACAAAACTGCAAACCCTGAGGAAGGAGAATCTGATTTCCAGAGTTACTATATTGTTAGATTCAAATGTCCAGTTTTCAACAACAACAAAACAAGGCATACAAAGAAACAGAAATGCATGGACCATTCAAAAGAGAAAAAAATCAACAGAAACTGTTCCTGAAAAAGACCTGATGATGGGTCTACTAGATGAAGACTTTAAAACAACTGTTTCAAAAATGCTCAGAGAGAGAACTAAAAGGATATGTGCAGAAAGTAAGCAAAGAAAAAAATGATGTATAATCAAAATGGAAATATAAGTAAAGAGAGAGAAAACCTAAAAGAAATTCTGAAGCTAAAAATATAATAACTGAAATAAAAATTCATTAGAGGAATTCAAAGGCATTTTTGAACAGGGAGAAGAATCAGTGAACTGAAAGTCAGGACAATTGAAATTATTGAGTCTGAAGAGCAAAAAGAAAAAATATGGAGCAAAAGTCAACAGAGAATAAGGGACAAGTGTGTCTGCATAATGCAGGATAACATATACATTGTGGGAGTTCCAGAAGGAGAACAGAAAGGAGTAGAGAGAATATTTGAAAAACTAATGGTCAAAAATTTCCCAGGTTTGATGAAAGACATGAATATAAATCCAAGAAGCTCAGTGAACACCAAGTAAGATGAACTCAGGATCCACACCAAGGCATATTATAACCAAACTGTCAAAAGTAGAGACAAAAAAATAATCTTGAATGCAGAAAGAAAGAAGCAACTCTTGACATACAAGGGATCTTCAACAAGGTTATTAACAAATTCCTCTTCAAAAGCTTTGCAGGACCACCACTTCCCTGGTGGTTCAGTGGTTAAGACTCTGCACTCCCAATGCAGGGGGGCCTGTGTTCAATCCCTGGTCAGGGAAGTAGATCCTACATGCTACAATTAAGAGCCCACATGCTACAACAAAGATCCCGCATGGACAATGAAGATCCCGCATACCCCAACTAAGACCCAGCACAGCCAAATAAATAAATAAATATTTATAAACAAAACTTTGGAGGACAGAAGGCAGTGGGCTGATACATTTAAGGTGCTAAAAGAAAAAACATTATCAATCAATAATCCTATGTCTGGCAAAATTGTTCTTCAAAAGTGAGGGAGAAATTAAGACTTTCCCAGATAAACAAAAGCTGGGGACATTTGTTACCACTAGACCTGCCCTGCAAGAAATACTAAAGGTAGTTTTGCAGGTTGAAATCAAATGACATGGGGCTTCCCTGGCGATGCAGTTGTTAAGAATCTGCCTGCCAATGCAGGGGACGTGGGTTCAAGCCCTAGTCCAGGAAGATCCCACGTGCTGTGGAGCAAATAAGGCTGTGCACCACAACTACTGAACCTGCACTCTAGAGCCCACAAGCCACAACTACTGAAGCCCACGTGCCTGGAGCCCGTGCTCCGCAACAAGAGAAGCCACTGCAATGAGAAGCCCGTGCACTGCAAGGAAGAGTAACCCCCACTCGCCGCAACCAAAGAAGGCCTGCGCACAGCAATGAAAACCCAACAGAGCCAAAAATAAAAAAATAATTAATTAAAAAAAGAAAGAAATTAAAGGACACTAGACAATAACTTGAAGCCTTATGCAGAAATAAAGATCACAGTAAAGGAAAATACATGAGTGATTATAAAAGCTAGCATTATTGTAACAAGGGTTTATAATTCCACATTTTGTTTTCTACATATATAAGAAACTAATGCATAAAAATTTATTAGCTTATGTTTTCAGACACAATGTATAAAGATGTAATTTTATGAAATCAACAATTGAAAGGGGTGGGGAATGGAGCTGTAAACAAGCAGTTTTTGTATGTTATTCAAATTAAGATGGTATAAATTCAACTTAGAGTGTTATAACTTTAAGATGTACTCTCCATAGTAATCACATGGAAAATAGGTATAGAATACACACAAAAGGAAATGAGAAGGAAATTAAAATGTTTCACTACCAAAAAAAAATCAACTAAACACTAAGAGAAGACAGTAATGCTGGAAATGAACAGAAAAATGCTGTACGGCATGTAGAAAACAAATAGTACTATGACAGAAGTCCCTCCTTATCAGCAATTACTTTCAATGTAAATGGATTAAACTCTCTAAACAAAAGACAGAAATTAGCAGAATGGAAAAAAACATGATATAATAAAACATTGTCTACAAGAGACTTACTTTTATCCAAAGACACAAATAGATTGAATGTGAAATGATGGAAGAAAATATTCCATCCAAATAGTAACCAAAAGAGAACAGGATTGGCTACAATAATATCAGAAAAAATAGACTTTAAATCAAAAAAGCTTATAACAGACAAAGAAGAACATTATATATTAGTAAAGATTTCAATACAGCAAAAAGATATAATAATTACAAACATTTACAAACCTAACAATAGACCATCAAAATATATAAAGCAAAAATTGTCAGAATTGAAGGGAGAAATAGACAGTTCTACAGTAATAGTTGGAGACGTCAATATCCCACTCTCAATAATGGACAGAATAACCAGATAGAAGATAAGCATGGAAATAGAGGACTTCAACAACTCATTAAATCAACTAGATCAAATAGACATATGCAGAACACTCCACCCAATAACAACAGAATACACATTCTTTTTAAGTGCAAATACACATTCTTTTCAGGATAGATCATATGTTAGGCCACACGTTAAGCCTCAATAGACTTTAAAAGATAGATATAATATAAAGTATCTTGTCTGACTAGAGCAGAATGAAGTTAAAAACCAACAATAAAAGGAAAAATGGAAAATTCACAAATTTGCGGATGTTAAACAGTACACTCTTAAACAACCAATGGATCAAAGAAGAAATCACAAGTGAAACTAGAAAATACTTAGAGATGAATCAAAATGAAGATACAACATACCAAACTTATGGGGCACAGCAAAAGCAGTGCTAAGGGGGAAATTTATAGCTATAAATGCTTAATAAAAAAGAAGAAAGATCTCAAATCAACAGCTTAATGTCACAACTTAAGAAACCAGGAAAAGAATACAAACTAAACTCAAAGCTAGCCAAAGGAAGGAAATAATAAAGACTAAAGATAAATGCAATCAGAGAATAAAATAGAAAACCTAGAGAAAAATCAATGCACCCAAAATTTGGTTCTTCAAAAAGATCAATGAAATTGACAAACTTTTAGCTTGATTGACTAAGAAAAACAGAGAGAAGACTCAAATTACTAAAATAAGAAATGAAAGTGGGGACACTTCTAATGATTCTACAGAAATAAAAGGGATTTTAAGACAGTAATATAAATAGTAGTATACCAACAAATCTAATAACGTAGATGAAATGGACAAATCCCCTGAAACACAAAACTTATCAAGACTTAATCACAAGAAAATAGAAAATCTCAATTCTACCAAACACTGAAAGAAGTAAAACTAATCCTTCTTAAACTTTTCCAAAAAAAAAAAAAAATAGAATAAGAGGGCACAGTTCTTAACTCATTTTATGAGGCCAGAATTACCCTGATACAAAAGCCAGACAAGATCACTACAGGAAAACTATAGACGAATATCACTATGAAGATTGATTTTTAAATCCTCAACAAAATACTAGCAAACTGAATTCAGCAGCATATTGAAAGGATTATAACTGTGACCGAATGGAATTTATTTCTGGGATGCAAGGAGAGTTCTACATATGAAAATCAATCAATGTAATACATCACATTAACAGAATGAAGGAAAAACTCCATGTGACCATCTAAATTGTGGCAGAAAAAGAGTGTGACAAAATTCAAGTCTTTCATTGAAAAAATCACTCAACAAACTAGGAATAGAAGGAAACTACCTCAACATAATAAAATCCATACATGGAAAAACGCACAGCATAAATCATACTCAATGGTGAAAGACTGAAAGCTTTTCCTCTAAGATCAGAAACAAGGCAAGGATACTCACTTTTACCACTTTTGTTCAACACAGTAATGAAAGTTCCACCCAGAGCAATTAGGCAAGAAATAAAAATAAACTCATCCAAAGTGGAAAGGAAAAAGTAAATTTTTCTCTGTTTGCAGATGATCTGATCTTAGATGTACAAAACCCTAATGATTCCACAAAAAAAGAAAAACCTAACAAATTCAGCAAAGTAACAAGACACAAAATCAATCCACAAAAATCAGTTGCTTTTCTATATACTAACAATGAACAACCCTAAAAGGAATTTAAGAAAACAATTCCATTCATGATAGCTTCAAAAACATGCTTAGGGAGTTGAGGAAGATGGCAGAAGAGTAAGACGCAGAGGTCACCTTCCTCTCCACAGACACATCAGAAATACATCTACACGTGGAACAACTCCTACAGAACAACTACTGAATGCTGGCAGAAGACCTCAGACCTCCCAAAAGGCAAGAAACTCCCCACGTCCCTGGGTAGGGCAAAAGAAAAAAAGAAAAAACAGAGACAAAAAAATAGGGACGGGACCCGCACAAGTGGGAGGGAGCTGTGAAGGAGGAAAAGTTTCCACACACTAGGAGCCCCTTCGCGGGCGGAGACTGCGGGTGGCGGAGGGGGGAAGCTTCAGGGCCGCGGAGGACACCGCAGCCACAGGGGTACGGAGGGCAAAGCAGAGAGATTCCCGCACAGAGGATCGGTGCCCTCAGGCACTCACCAGCCCGAGAGGTTTGTCTGCTCGGCCGCCGGGGCGGGCAGGGCTGGGAGCTGAGGCTCAGGCTTCGGTCGGAGCACAGGGAGAGGACTGGGGCTGGCGGCATGAACACAGCCTGAAGGGGGTTAGTGCGCCACGGCTGGCCGGGAGGGAGTCCGGGGAAAAGTCTGGAGCTGCCGAAGAGGCAAGAGACGTTTCCTTCCCTCTTTGTTTCCTGGTGCGCGAAGAGAGGGGATTCAGAGCACTGCTTTAAGGAGCTCCAGAGACGGGCGTGAGCCACGGCTGAAAGCGCGGACCCCAGAGGCGGGCGTGGGACACTGGGGCTGCTGCTGCCGCCACCAAGAAGCCTGTGTGCGAGCGCAGGTCACTCTCCACACCTCCCCTCCCGGGAGCCTGTGCAGCCCGCCACTGCCAGGGTCCCGGGATCCAGGGACAACTTCCCCGGGTGAGTGCACGGCGCGCCTCAAGCTGGTGCAACGTCACGCCGGCCTCTGCCGCCGCACGCTCGCCCCGCACCCCTCCCTCCCCCAGGCCTGAGTGAGCCAGAGCCCCCGAATCAGCAGCTCCTTTAACCCTGTCCTGTCTGAGTGAAGAACAGACGCCCTCAGGGGACCTACACGCAGAGGCGGGGCCGAATCCAAAGCTGAGTCCCGGGAGCTGTGCGAACAAAGAAGAGAAAGGGGAATCTCTCCCAGCAGCCTCAGAAGCAGCGGATTAAAGCTCCGCAATCAACTTGATGTACCCTGCATCTGTGGAAAACCTGAAGAGACAACGAATCATCCCAAATTGAGGAGGTGGACTTTGAGAGCATTATATATTCTTTTTTCCCCTTTTCCTCTTTTTGTGAGTGTGTATGTATATGCTTCTGTGTGAGATTTTGTCTGTATAGCTTTGCTTCCACCATTTGTCCTAGGGTTCTGTCTTTTTTTTTTTTTCTTAAAAATTTTTTTTCTTAATTATTTTTATTTTAATAACATTATTTTATTTTATCTTACTTTATTTTATTTTATTTTATCCTCTTTCTTCCTTCCTTCCTTCCTTCCTTCCTCCCTCCCTTTCTTTCTTTCTTCCTTCCTTCCTACTTTTTCTCACTTTTATTCTGAGCCGTGTGGATAAAAAGCTCTTGGTACTCTAGCCAGGAGTCAGTGCTGTACCTCTGAGGTGGGAGAGCCAACTTCAGGACACTGGTCCACAAAAGACCTCCCAGCTCCATGTAATATCAAATAGCAAAAATCTCCCAGAGATGTGCATCTCAACACCAAGACCCAACTTCACTCAACGACCAGCAAGCTAGAGTGCTGAACACCCTATGCCAAACAACTAGCAAGACAAGAACACAACCCCACCCACTAGCAGAGAGGCTTCCTAAAATCATAATAAGTCCACAGACACCCCAAAACACACCACCAGACATGCACCTGCCCACCAGAAAGACAAGATCCAGCCTCATCCACCAGAACACAGGCACTAGTCCCCTCCACCAGGAAGCCTACACAACCCACTGAACCAAATTTAGCCACTGGGGACAGACAGCAAAAACAACGGGAACTACGAACCTGCAGCCTGCAAAAAGGAGACCGCAAACACAGTAAGTAAACAAAATGAGAAGACAGAGAAACACACAGCAGATGAAGGAGCAAGATAAAAACCCACCAGACCTAACAAATGAAAAGGAAATAGGCAGTCTACCTGAAAAAGAATTCAGAATAATGATAGTAAAGATGATCCAAAATCTTGGAAATAGAATAGAGAAAATGCAAGAAACATTTAACAGGGACCTAGAAGAACTAAAGAGGAAACAAGCAACAATGAACAATACAACAAATGAAATTGAAAATACTCTAGAAGGGATCAACAGCAGAATAACTGAGGCAGAAGAACAGATAAGTGACGTGGAAGATAAAATAGTGGAAATAACTACTGCACAACAGAATAAAGAAAAAAGAATGAAAAGAACTGAGGACAGTCTCAGAGACCTCTGGGACAACAATAAATGCACCGACATTCAAATTATAGGGGTTCCAGAAGAAGAAGAGAAAAAGAAAGGGACTGAGAAAACATTTGAAGAGATTATAGTTGAAAACTTCGCTAATATGGGAAAGGAAATAGTTAATCAAGTCCAGGAAGCACAGAGAGTCCCATACAGGATAAAGCCAAGGAGAAACATGCCAAGACACATATTAATCAAACTATCAAAAATTAAATACAAAGAAAAAATATTAAAAGCAGCAAGGAAAAAACAACAAATAACACACAAGGGACTCCCCAAAAGGTTAACAGCTGAACTTTCAGAAGAAACTCTGCAAGCCAGAAGGGACTGGCAGGATATATTTAAAGTGCTGAAGGAGGAAAAACCTACAACCAAGATTACTCTACCCAGCAAGGATCTCATTCAGATTTGATGGAGAAATTAAAACCTTTACAGACAAGCAAAAGCTGAGAGAGTTCAGCACCACCAAACCAGCTTTACAACAAATGCTAAAGGAACTTCTCTAGGCAAGAAATACAAGAGAAGTAAAAGACCTACAATAACAAACCCAAAACACTTGAGAACATGGGAATAGGAACATACATATCGATAATTACCTTAAATGTAAATGGATTAAATGCTCCCACCAAAAGACACAGACTGGCTAAATGGATACAAAAACAAGTCGCATATATATGCTGTCTACAAGAGACCCACTTCAGACCTAGGGACACATACAGACTGAAAGTGAGGGGATGGAAAAAGATATTCCATGCAAATGGAAATCAAAAGAAAGCTGGAGTAGCAATTCTCGTATCAGACAAAATAGACTTTAAAATAAACACTATTACAAGAGACAAAGAAGGACACTACATAATGATCAAGGGATTGATCCAAGAAGAAGATATAACAATTGTAAATATTTATGCACCCAACTTAGGAGCACCTCAATACATAAGGCAAATACTAACAGCCATAAAAGGGGAAATCGACAGTAACACAATCATAGTAGGGGACTTTAACACCCCACTTTCACCAATGGACAGATCATCCAAAATGAAAATAAATAAGGAAACACAAGCTTTAAATGATACATTAAACAAGATGGACTTAATTGATATTTATAGGACATTGTATCCAAAAACAACAGAATACACATTTTCCTCAAGTGCTCATGGAACATTCCCCAGGATAGGTAATATCTTGGGTCACAAATCAAGCCTTGGCAAATTTAAGAAAATTGAAATCGCATCAAGTATCTTTTCCGACCACAGCTCTATGAGACTAGATATCAATTACAGGAAAAGATCTGTAAAAAATGCAAACACATGGAGGCTAAACAATACACTACTTAATAACGAAGTGATCACTGAAGAAATCAAAGAGGAAATCAAAAAATACCTAGAAACAAATGACGATGGAGACATGACGACCAAAAACCTATGGGATGCAGCAAAAGCAGTTCTAAGAGGGAAGTTTATAGCAATGCAATGCTACCTTAAGAAACAGGAAACATCTCAAATAAACAACCTAAACTTGCACCTAAAGCAATTAGAGAAAGAAGAACAAAAAACCTCCAAAGTTAGCAGAAGGAAAGAAATCATAAAGATCAGATCAGAAGTAAATGAAAAAGAAATGAAAGAAACGATAGCAAAGATCAATAAAACTAAAAGCCAGTTCTTTGAGAAGATAAACAAAATTGATAAACCTTTAGCCAGACTCATCAAGAAAGAAAAAAAGGGAGAAGACTCAAATCAATAGAATTAGAAATGAAAATGGAGAAGTAACAACTGACACTGCAGAAATACAAAAGATCATGAGAAATTACTACAAGCCACTCTATGCCAATAAAATGGACAACCTGGAAGAAATGGACAAATTCTTAGAAATGCACAACCTGCAGAGACTGAACCAGGAAGAAATAGAAAATATGAACAGACCAATCACAAGCACTGAAATTGAAACTGTGATAAAAAATCTACCAACAAACAAAAGCCCAGGACCAGATGGCTTCACAGGTGAATTCTATCAAACATTTAGAGAAGAGCTAACACCTATCCTTCTCAAACTCTTCCAAAATATAGCAGAGGGAGGAACACTCCCAAACTCATTCTATGAGGCCACCACCACCCTGATACCAAAACCAGACAAAGACATCACAAAGAAAGAAAACTACAGGCCAATATCACTGATGAACATAGATGAAAAATCCTCAACAAAATACTGACAAAAAGAATCCAACAGCACATGAAAAGGATCATACACCATGATCAAGTGGGGTTTATTCCAGGAACACAAGGATTCTTCAATATATGCAAATCAATCAATGTGATACACCCTATTAACAAATTGAAGGAGAAAAACCATATGATCATCTCAATAGATGCAGAGAAAGCTTTTGACAAAATTCAACACCCATTTATGATAAAAACCCTGCAGAAAGTAGGCATAGAGGGAACTTTCCTCAACATAATAAAGGCCATATATGACCAACCCACAGCCAACATCATCCTCAGTGGTGAAAAACTGAAACCATTTCCACTAAGATCAGGAACAAGACAAGGTTGCCCACTCTCACCACTATTATTCAACATAGTTTTGGAAGTTTTAGCCACAGCAATCAGAGAAGCAAAAGAAATAAAAGGAATCCAAACTGGAAAAGAAGAAGTAAAGCTGTCACTGTTTGCAGATGACATGATACTATACATAGAGAATCCTAAAGATGTTACCAGAAAACTACTAGAGCTAATCAATGAATTTGGTAAAGTAGCAGGATACAAAATTAATGCACAGAAATCTCTGGCATTCCAATACACTAATGATGAAAAATCTGAAGGTGAAATTAAGAAAACACTCCCATTTACCACTGCAACAACAAAAAGAATAAAATATCTAGGAATAAACCTACCTAAGGAGACAAAAGACCTGTATGCAGAAAATTATAAGACACTGATGAAAGAAATTAAAGATGATACAAATAGATGGAGAGATATACCATGTTCTTGGATTGGAAGAATCAACATTGTGAAAATGACTCTACTACACAAAGCAATCTACAGATTCAGTGCAATCCCTATCAAACTATCACTGGCATTTTTCACAGAACTAGAACAAAAATTTTCCCATTTTTTATGGAAACACAAAAGACCCCAAATAGCCAAAACAATCTTGAGAAAGAAAAACAGAACTGGAAGAATCAGGCTCCCTGACTTCAGACTATACTACAAAGCTACAGTAATCAAGACAGTATGGTACTGGCACAAAAACAGAAATATAGATCAATGGAACAGGATAGAAAGTCCAGAGATAAACCCATGCACATATGGTCACCTTATCTTTGATAAAGGAGGCAAGAATCTACAGTGGAGAAAAGACAGCCTCTTCAATAAGTGGTGCTGGGAAAATTGAACAGGTATATGTAAAAGTATGAGATTAGAACACTCCCTAACACCATACACAAAAATAAGCTCAAAATGGATTAAAGACCTAAATGTAAGGCCAGACACTATCAAACTCTTAGAGGAAAACATAGGCAGAACACTCTATGACATAAATCACAGCAAGATCCTTTTTGACCCACCTCCTAGAGAAATGGAAATAAAAACAAAAATAAACAAATGGGACCTAATGAAACTTCAAAGCTTTTGCACAACAAATGAAACCATAAACAAGACCAAAAGACAACCCTCAGAATGGGAGAAAATATTTGCAAATGAAGCAACTGACAAAGGATTAATCTCCAAAATTTATAAGCAGCTCATGCAGCTCAATAAGAAAAAAACAAAGAACCCAATCCAAAAATAGGCAGAAGACCTAAACAGACATTTCTCCAAAGAAGATATACAGATTGCCAACAAACTCATGAAAGAATGCTCAACATCATTAATCATTAGAGAAATGCAAATAAAAACTACAATGAGATATCATCTCACACCAGTCAGAATGGCCATAAACAAAAAATCTAGAAACAATAAATGCTGGAGAGGATGTGGAGAAAAGGGAACACTCTTGCATTGCTGGAGGGAATGTAAATTGATACAGCCACTATGGAGGTTCCTTTAAAAACTACAAATAGAACTACCGTACAACCCAGCAATCCCACTACTGGGCATATACCCTGACAAAACCATAATTCAAAAAGAGTCATGTACCAAAATGTTCATTGCAGCTCTATTTTCAATAGCCGGGAGATGGAAGCAACCTAAGTGTCCATCATTGGATGAATGGATAAAGAAGATGTGGCACATATATACAATGGAGTATTTCTCAGCCATAAAAAGAAACGAAATTAAGTTATTTGTAGTGAGGTCGATGGACCTAGAGTCTGTCATACAGAGTGAAGTAAGTCAGAAAGAGAAAAACAAATACCATATGCTAACACATATATATGGAATCTAAGAAAGAAAAAAAAAAGGTCATGAAGAACCTAGGGGTAAGATGGGAATAAAGACACAGCCCTACTAGAGCATGGACTTGAGGATATGGGGAGGGGGAAGGGTAAGCTGTGACAAAGTGAGAGTGTGGCATGCACATGTATACACTACTAAACCTAAAATAGATAGCTAGTGGGAAGCAGCCGCATATCACAGGGAAATCAGCTCGGTGCTTTGTGACCACCTACAGGGGTGGGATAGGGAGGGTGGGAGGGAGGGAGACGCAAGGGGGAAGAGATATGGGAACATATGTATATGTATAGCTGATTCACTTTGTTATAAAGCAGAAACTAACACACCATTGTAAAGCAATTATACTCCAATAAAGATGTTTTAAAAAAATGCTAAGGAATTATCTTAACAAAAGAGGTAAAAGTTTTGTACAATGAAAACTACAAAACATTGCTAAAAGAAGTTAAAGGAGACATAAATGTAAAGACGTTCCATGTTTATTGATTAGAAAACTTAACATTGTTATGATGTCAATACTACCCCAAATAATCTACAGATTAAATGCAATTCCTATCAAAACCCAAATGACTTTTTTTTCTCAGAAATAGGAAAAAAATCCTAAAATTCATATGGAATCTCAAGTGATCCTGAATACCCAAAACACTTTTGAATAAGAACAAAGCTGGAGGACTCACATTTCCTGATTTCAAAACATACCAACAAACATAACATTATATGTTACAGATTTCAAAAGAATATGGTGCTGGCATAAAGACAGACACATAGATCAAAGGAGTAGAATAGAAAGCCCAGAAATAATCACTAACATATATCCACAAAGGGGTTCAAGTCATTCAATAGGTGAAAGGATAGTCTTTTTGACAAATTGTGCTAAGAAAACTGGGTATAAACATGCAAAAGAAAGAAGTTGGACGCTCACCTAATACCATATAAAAATTAACTCAAAATTATTTAGAGACCCAGACTTAAGACCTAAAAAGTATAAAACTGTTAGAAGAAAACATAGGGAAGAAGCTTGATGACATTGGATTTGGCAGTGATTTCTTGGATGTGACATCAAGGCACAGGCAACAAAAGCAAAAACAGACAGATTGAAGTTTATGAAAATTAAAACTTTTGTGCGTCAAAAGATACTATGAACAGTAAAAGGTAACCCACAGAATGGGAGAAAACATTTCCATATTAGATATCTGTTAAGGGATTAATACCTAGAATATATAGAAAACTCCTAAAACTCAAAAAGAGAAAAACAAACAACCAATTCAAAAATGGGCAAAGAACTTTAATTTTTTTGAAAAGAAATTATATGAATGGTAAATAGGCACATGAAAAGATGCTCAACATCACTAATCATTAGAGAAATGCAAATTAAATCTACATTAAGATACCACATACTCATTGGAATGGCTACTATGAAAAAAACGAGAAAGTAGTAAGTGTTGGTGAGGATGTGGATTAATTAAAACCCTGTTGGTGGGAATGTACAGCCGTTGTGGAAAACAGTATGGAGATTTCTCAAAAAAAATTATATGTAGAGTTACCATATGATCCAGAAATTCACTTCTTAGTATATACCCAAAAGAATTGAAAGCAGGGTCTCGTAGAGATATTTATACACTCATAGTTTATAGAAGTATTATTTGCAATAGCTAAAATGTGGAAGCAACCCAAGTGCCCATTGCTATATGAATGGATAAGCAAATATGGTATGTACATACAATGGAATATTATTCAGCCTTAAAAAAGAAGGAAATTATTGACATGTGCTACAACATGGACGAAACGAGGATATTATGGTAAGTGAAGTAAGACAATCACAGAAGGCAAGTAGTGTATGATTCCACTTAAATGAAGCACTTAGTGTAGTCAAAATCATAGAGATAGAAAGTAGAGAAGTGGTTGTCAGGGGCTGGGGGTAAGGGAAAATGAGGAATTATTGTTTACTGGGTGTAGAGTTTCAATTTTGCGAGATGAAAAGAGTTCTGGAGATGGATGGTGGTGACAATTTGCACAGCAATATGAATGTACTTAATATCACTGAACTGTACACTATAAAATGGCTAAGAAGATAAATTACATGTTATGTGTTTTTTACCACAATAAAAAATGGAAAAAAAGAATAATAGTAAAGTATTATAACCCACTGAATATAAAAGAAACCCCAAGCCCATGCTGATAAAAACAAATAAAAGGAAATCAATAAATAAATGGAGAAGGAGAAGTACTTGTCTATTTTAGAATGGCAATTGATAAATGCACATGGAATGATATAATCAGAAAAATCACTATTTGGCAACCAATATAGTAATAATGATTCAGGCAGGAATCATCAATGGATGCTAAAACTGGAGGATGAAAGTCTGATGAGGAACAAAATGTTAAGTAGTCTCAAAGTGTCTCTCCACAGACTACTCATTAATTACAAAGGAAATTTTACAGTGTAGAAACCTGTCAGATACCACCTTAACCAAGCAAATAAAGGTAACAGAAGTGATAATGGAACAAATTACTATTGTGTTCCTTCTAATACAATACTCTGAGAACCCAGCCTCACTTCTGTGATGTTGCTGTCAAAAGTGCACACCCTGAATCAAATCATGAAGCAATTTCAGACCGACCGAAATTGAGGGACTTTCTGTAAAATGCTGTTAAATGCAAAATAACATGTTAAATCACACCAGCCAAATCCAGAATGTTGGAAATTCCAAAGGACAAATGATGCAGTTTCTTCAACAAGTAAATAGCATAAAGGGTAAAAGAAAAGAGCACAGGAGATTTAAGATATATAACAAATTCAATGCCTGAATCTTGTTTTAGGTTCTAATTTGAATGAGGTAATAAAATTTTTTGACAACCAGGTAAACTGGCATATTAACTGGGAATTAGATAATAATATGGAATAATTGTTCATTTTTGACAGGTGTGATAAATACATTATGGTTATATATTAAAAATCCCTTAGCTGTTAGAGATGCACACTTTTGTGGGTGAAGTAATGCACTGTCTGTTATTCCAGAAAAAAATGGGGAAGTGGAAGGATGGATGAAATAATATTGGCAAAATGTTGACAATTGATGAAGTTGGGTAAGGTGTACATGGGAGTTTATTACATCATTTTCTCTACTTATGTGTATATTTGAAAATTTCATATATCTATGTAAAAGAAGGAGGAGGAAGAGAAGAGGAATCTGGAAGAAAAGAGGAATCTGAAATAGACCTTAAACCATAGCTAGTGACGAGTTTAATTTGCTTTTTAATGTGAAAGAATTGGAATAAACATAAGAACTAAATTATATACCAACTGTGGTGGATGTATGTCTACAAATATTTAGTGGACTGTATATAATTTTTATTCATACTACTAGTCCAGTATCAAGTTATAGAAAGCACTTAGGTAATTTTATTGATAATGAACACCTGAATTGGGTAGACATGGCAATTATATTTCAGATGTCAGTACTTAGAGTTAGGCAGAAAAGTTTAGAAAAATCAAATGCATTTTGTTCTAATCTTGGAATGCTACAACTTACACAACCAAACAAATGTCTATTTAAGGTCTTTTGCATTTCCTTATAAACTTTAGGATTATATTGTCAATTCCCACTAAAAAATATTAAAAACTTATTAGGAGTTAGATTGGGAGTTCATTGAACCTATATATTATAATTTGAGGAGAACTGACATATTTATAACATTGAGTCACCACTCAATTTTCTGTGTATAGCCTTTCATTAACTTAGAGTTTCTTTAATATTTCTCATCAATATTGTACAGTTTGGTGTGTAAAAATTTTAGACATCTTTTGATAGACTTATTCCTGGACACTTGTGATTCTTATACTACTTTAAATAGCATTTTCATTAAAAAAATTTTTAATCTAGAAATATAATTGATTTTTGTATATTTATCTTGTATCCAGCAACACTGCCTAACATTTATTTTTCTAATACTTAATCTAGTTTTTTAGAATTTTATACATTTTCAATCATATCATTAGTGAAAATAAGAGTTTTATTTTTTCCTTTTCAATCTTTTATATATCTTTTTCATACCTGAGCAGACTGGCAGGTAGGGCTGCAAGTAAAAATGCTGAATAGAAATGATAATAGTAGACCTTCTGATCTTTTCCTTGATCTCAAAGGGAAAACTTTCATTTACCATTTCACCACTGAATATGATGGTTTCACATATACATTTCTTATGTATATTTACATATATATTTCTTTTATGTATATTTCACACACACATGTACATACTCTTTTATCAGATTGAGCAAATTTCCTAGAATAAGTTTGCTAAGAGGGTGATAAAATGAATGGTTGTTGGATTTTACCAAATGCTGTTCCTCTACCCACTGATGGTCATATAACTTTTCTCCTTTGTTCTGTTAATGTGATCAATTACACTGATTTTTTTTTTTTAAGATAACTTGCATTCCTGGAATAAACTCAACTTGGTAATGATTTAGTATCCCTCTTAGATGTTGCTGGATTCAATTTGCTAAAATTTGCTTAGGATTTTTGCATCTATGTTCATAAAAAGAATTTTTTTAATCTTTCTCATGATATCCTTGACAGTTTTTGGTTTTTGCTGTACTTGCCTTAAAAATTTAGTCAAGGAGTGTTCCTTCTTTTTCTATTACCTGGAAGAGTGTGTGTAAGAAGAAGAAGAATTCTTTAATGTTTGGTAGAGTTCATCCGTGAAACTATCTGTTCCTGGCCTATTCTTCATGAAAAGGATATTTTTATGGGCTCCCCTGGGGAAAGAATAGAAACCCAAGAACCATCCATTGTTCAGGGACTTCTGAGAGGTAGGACTAAGAGAGAGACAGAGGTGGGTGGTGTATGACATTACAAATTACCTGGCATTTTCCTAAAACGACTCTGCTCTTTGTTACCAACCATCACGCCACACATCCCTGAGCTGGCAGGTCTGCAGGATAAGGAGTCTACGAGTGTAGTTCTCAGGCTGCCTGATTCCACCTTCCCAATGACCACATGGAGGTCTTTCAGAGGAGAAGCCTTGGTGTTGGGCAGAGAGCAGTGAGGGAGGGGGGAGGAGGGACGGGTTCAAGCAGACAGAGGCCCTTTGTTTGCTCCGCTTCTTTGTACATGAGGCAACATTTAGAAACAAATATTGGTTCAGAGGACCAGTGCCTTCATGCCATCTCCTTGAGGTCAGCTACCCAACCTCCCTGCATGTACACACAAGTCCACCTCTTTCAACAAGAGGGCCAATCCTGTTGAAATTTAAGAGTTTTATTCAGCTTATGGTGGAAGATTTGGCTCATGACTTAGATTCATCTGTAACTGGAAGTCCTCTTCTCTCTCTCTCTCTCCTCCCTCCCTTCCTCCCTTTCTCCCCTCCTCTCTGGACAAATAAAGAGAAGGTCAATATAGAAAAAAAAGGAGACAAGATCAATATAAAAAAAGGAGACAAGATCAATATTAAAAAAAAAAAAAAAGGAGAAAAGATCAGTATCAAGAAGGCAGCTGTGGTCTAGAGAAAGCTGGGACTTAGGAGATTTGAGTTCAGGTCCCAGAGCTCTGTGAATGAGGACCTGTCATTTTACTGTAATGTTCACATCTAAAAAATGGGGGACTGATCTTATCTCCTTAGGCAGTTAGTCAAGATCACAAGGTCTTGCCCCAGAACAGTGCCTGGCATGTGGAACAGCTGAAAACATGATCCTTTCCTTCCATCTGAGCATGAAGAGCCAGTGTATGCCTGAGGTGCTGCAGTTGGGGCACCCACACCTCTCCCAGAGACAAACCCCTCTGCAGCAGAAAATGGGGGCTGTGTGTCTGTGGAGAAATGGCAGTCCTGGAGGCCTCTGGTCTGTTTCTCTCTCAATGTGACCCCAGACAAGCCTCTTGGCCTCTGTGTGTGCCCCTGTTTCATGGGAGAGGCAGTGTCCCTGGTGGATGGGTACATACGCTCTGGAACCAGACAGCCTGATTTTGCACCTGGCTCGCCAGCTGACCTTGGACAAGTTAATAACCGCTCAGGGCCTCAGTGTCCTCATCTCACCTGTAAAATGAGGATTCTAAGGCACCGATCTCAGAGGGCTGTGGTAAGGGCCCAGTGAATCTCTCCGCAAGTATTAGCCATCATTAAGCTATAAAAGAGGGACAATGAGTTTCCTGACTCCAGAGTGTTTCTAGTAAAGAATTAAACACCATAAGGGAGAGCACAGGGACAAGTGTCTTGGGCCACCAAGGACACAGAACACTGACACTTCCACCTCTCACCACCACACACCCCCATACACATTACAGACGTGGGCGCAGCCATACAACCAGGGTCATGCACTCATGTGCACCCACAGCTGGCCTCACCCCTGCCTCCTAGGAGTGGCAGACACAGGCCTCTCTCCTGTCCTCCTGAGCAAGAACCAAGGCTCTTGTGCGTAGTAGGTGCGGATCCTGTTCTCCATGGCTCGTCCGGCCCCTCTTCGGATCCTGTGGGCTCCGTACATCCTCCCCCGCGTGTCCTGGGCTCAGACTCAGAGGGCTCCACTGAGGCAAGGCAGGGGCTTGGCTGGCCCAGAGAGGGCTCAGCCTGGCCAGAGTGCTCTCTCTGAGGGCTCAGGCTAGGCTGTAGGCCTGTCCCCGGAGGAGCTGCCTCAGGAAAGCCTCACTGTGTGAGTGCAGAAGGGGCCCAGCAGGGAGGATCAATGTCCATCTGCCTCGCATGCCCTCCACCAAGCTCCTGTGTGTTTGTGGATTAGCTCAACGTTCGACAGCTCTCCTTCCTGCTTCTGGGCAGACTCTGCAAGCTCACGGCAGGACCTGTAGAAGGCATGAGCTGAGTGCGGGCGTCCTGCTCTGTGGAGCCTCTCCCAGCCAGCCCTCCCCTGACTTTCCCCCTCCATCCCCCTCTCTGTACCTCAAGGTGCCCCATGAGGGCAGGCCACCCCCTAATGCCGCTGCAGTGGGCAGCAGGAATTTGCCCCTTCTGCCAAGATTCTGGGTTTCCCATGGCTTGAGCCGGCGGGTCCACAAGGGCAGCAGCCGCCACTCTTCTTCCCGGTGAGGCAGGGATTTGGAGGGCCGGGCTTGTCTTATGTCCCCCTGTAAACAGAAAGTCCCTGCTAAAGTAGCGCTGTCTGAAATGGGGCGTGTGTAGCCCCTTGTACACGAGACAGTCTATTGGGGCGTGGGGAGTTTATGCTAGCTTCTGATGATATTTACTTCTCATGCGAATGATGAATAAGTTAACACTCACTCTTGTTTCATATGAGGATTGGCAGTGCCTCCCACCTGGTCTGCAAGGCAGGCAGACGCACGTCATGGAGGGCCTTTGAGGTTCCTGAGGGAAGACGGGGAAAGCCTCACAAGGGGTGGGGTGGGGAAGGGGATGCTGGAAGGCTGTGACGCCCTGAACTGTCCTTTAATTTTGGCTTTTGTGGTTCCACATTTTGTAATTTGCATATGCCCAGTAAAAAGGATGTACAGATTAAGTAACGTGATTTAACTCATCAGATCTCACAGAATGCATGAGCGCCTTAGAAAGATTCCTGCAAAGAAACTAGACCCAGAAGATGATTCCAATATCACAAACACAGGTGAACTAAAATAAAATGGCACTACTGAGATATCTTCTAAGTCTGGTGTAAATTTGTGTAAATAAAACCAAAAACAATGATAATCTGATTGGGTTGGATAAGTAACTTAAGAAAGCCCTAAAATTACGTTGACTCTCTGGAATATGGACTTACATCTACTATCAGGAACCTTGCCCCTTCCTTAAGTGTATATTTTTTCTTGAGGTATTTTTCATTGTGTATAAGGCAGAGTATATAGAGAGACATTTAAAAATGAGTGTTTCATCTGTCTCATTGTTTACAAATTTTCTATTCCTTTCAGGATTGAAATATACACAATATTAGTTTTAAAAGTGTATATATATATACACACACAGACACAATGTACAGCCTCACTATTTTTCCAGATAAGGATGGGCAATCAGAATGGTTTGGAGACCACTTTTCTGGAGGGAGCCAGGGATGACCCAGGGCATTGAGATCAGGCCACATCCTCTCCTGGGTCCCTTTCTTTGTGTTCATGTGTCACTTGTCCTGAGTGTCACAGAGTCTTGATCACATTCCAGGGCAGCTTCTTGTGGGAGAGACATTGTCTCTCCTGTGACTCTGTCCCTAGCCCAGGTGTCCAGCAGGCTGCATGAGGGAAGCAAGGTTACCAGTCCAGGATCCTGTGCTCAGGAGGACACATGGGGAGGGACAGCTCCTCCGTGGCGCTTTAAGGGCCCAAGAGGAGCAGGATTTCTGGATACACCTGGGAACAAGTGAAAGAGGTTGAGCCTGTTGTCTTTGACTTGTGGTCAGCCTTATTCTCCTCTCCCAGCCTCTCCCAGGAAGGTCTCTGCCTGTCATTCTCCTGTTCTGGTGTGCGTTTGGGGCAGTCCCTTCCTTCTTCCATCTGTAGAATGAGCACAGCGGTTGGTTCAGGACCAGCCGTGGCACCCTGGGATTCAGAAGCAGAGCCCCCCCCCCCCCGCCCCGCCTCTTTCCGCTGCAGTTCTGCTCCTGGCACAGAGCAAGCGCGCGTTAACAACGGCGTGATTTTTCTTGAATTCCCTTCCAGTCAGCATTTTTGTGTTGGATGCCACCCACGGGTCTGTCCCAGAGGTCAGGAAATGAGGTGATCAGCCTGAGCGAGGAGTGAGGGGGGAGGGCTGAGGGGCGATTGGGCAATCGGGCTGCACAAACAAAGGGGGTCAAAGATTGTGCCTGGCCAGCCCCGCGGGGGATAAAGGGGCTTGGGGCGCAGGGAGGTGCAGGGAGGTGGCCCAGAAACCGGTCCGTCTGTGCTCGGCACTCCGCTTCGCAGACCCGGGAGGATGAGGCTCGCCGTCCGCGCTCTGCTAGCCTGCGCGGTCCTGGGTGAGTGCGGCCGCTGGGAAGGCCCTCAGAGTCGCCGGCCCGGGCGCCCCCCGCATACCGGAGCCCGCCACGCCATCCCTGGGCTCCGCGCTGGAGCTGGAAGCCCGGACCTTTCTTTCGCTTCTCCCCGCCGCACCCTGGCATCTGCTCTATCACTGCCTTGGGGACAGCTCTGCGCTTGCGCGCACCTTCTGGTCTTGCCTGTGCCTCTGCCACCTTTTCACCGCCTCCTCGCTTCCTCCTCGTGTCCGGAAAACCTTGTAGTAGCGGAACACAATAAATTAGAGCGCTTCCGTCACGGTTGATCAAATCCCTTCCCTGCGGTCTCAATCAAGTCCAAACTGCTTGGGGTGGCATTCAAGGCCTCCCCAGATCTGGTCCCACCTCCACGGATGGTCTGACGTCCCGTGGGTGCCCTTGGTGCTGACCACGTCCCACTAATGAAGCAGGGCAGTTGAAGGGTTCGGAGCATGGGATCTAAAGCCAAACTGTTTGGGTCCCCAGCGGTGAGGGGGGTAGTACAGCCTGTCCTGGAAAGGTCCCGTGAGAGTAAACGAGGCCGTGGATCCAGGCACTAGTGGAGTGGACTTTGCTGCACACATCCGTGCTTCGGAGCCTGTCACTGTGAGGCCCCCTTTGTCCTCTAACTTTGGCTGGCCACTCGTGGTGCATTTATAATACCTTTGGAGCCTTCTGTGTTTAGTTACTTGTCTTTCCCGAAAAAGATAACCCTTGAGAATCGACCCACCTTGCTTGCCTTTGCCTACCGCCCGGCCCCCAACCCTAACCTCAGAGAATCTCACAGGGCTGTGGAAGGTAAATGCATGACTGAGGACAAATTCCTGCCTCTGGGATCTCAGGAGGGGCAGTTTGGGGAGGGCCTGGAGGAGTGGTTTTGGGGACAGTCTGCCACTGACTCCTTGTTGTCTCCCTTGATATCCCATGGGCAGAGGTGGGATAAAGGGTGGTTGGGGGACAGGCTTCCTGTGGCCCCTCTTTTTCCATCCAGGAGAACTGTTCCCTCCCCCTCTCTTGCTTTGTGCATTGTGAATATTCATCCACTTCCTTGAGCCAGCCCTGTGCTGTTGATCCACAGAGTGGAGATGACAGAGGGCTTTGGGGACAGTGCCAAATGCTCATATCATGGGGACAACACATCTGCAAACCCATGGATTAATGGCTACAGACATGGCTGGCTTTAGCTTCTCGTAGTGGCAGCCAAAAAGCCTAATGGTAAAATTGAGGGAGGGGTCATTGGAAACAGAGAGAAACATTGAATATGTGGAGTTTCTAGTTATTCTTGGAACAGAGGCTGACAGATGAGCATCACAGGCACATTTATTGCCTCATCAATTATGAACCCCTATGTACTGGCCAAGCACATGGAAAACAACTCAGAATGTTATCTTCTTTTGTTCCCTGGGCAGAGACCAAAGTCTGGAGACCTGATTTCTAGGCCAGTCTCAGCTAGTAACAGGCTGGGTAACCTAGGGTAAAGCATTACTCTCTGAGCCCAGTTCCCTCATCTCTAAAAGATACTAATTACTGGATGGTGTAATTCCTATCCTGCTGGCTTCCCAGAGTTGTAGCATTGAGCCAACACCTTGACGTAGCTAAAAATCCCCTGTGTATCCTGAAGCTTGTATTCCATGGCAGGCCACGGGTCATGAGGTGAATGACGGAGGCTCAGAGAACACAGAGGAGCAGCTTATTGTCTCCAGTTGAGAGCTGAGAGTCAAGTCGGCATCCTTCTGGCCAGCACAGTCTGGTCAGTGGGAAACTAAGAGGCCATTAGGGTGCCTGTCACTCGTCCCCAGACTCAGAATGCAGTGGAAACTGTGTCCCTTGTTGTTCACGGACAGGAGTGGGTGTGGACAGGATGGAGGGGGAGTAGACTTCACGACCCTCCACAGGGTGCTGCCGTCTCTCCCACCGGCACAGGGACCTCTGACCTCTCTACCCTAGGGCCGTGTCTGGCTGTCTCAGAGAAAACCGTGAGGTGGTGCACCGTTTCAAGTCATGAGGCCAGTAAGTGCTCCAGTTTCCGCGAAAGTATGGATAAAGCCTTTGAAACTGGTCCTTTTGTCTCCTGTGTGAAGAAGACCTCTTACATCGATTGCATCAAGGCCATCGTGGTAAGTCGTGGCTGTCTAAAGGAGAGCGGAAGAAAATCCCTACTTTCTCTTTCTCCTGTCGCTTTGGAATCATTCTGTACTCACAGGTAGGAGGCTGCTGTGTGGGGCAGTCAGCCCCTAGTGCGAGTAAAATCACTTTAGAAATGGAAATAGGAGCAGTCACCTTTAATGAGTCTTAAAGGAAAATCTAACATGCTCTGAAAGGGGACTCCTTTGAGCCACTAAATTCTCTGAACTCAGAGAAGAAAACAAGAATACATGCTATCAAAATGACCACGTAACACTATTTTGGAGGTTCCTGATGCATCACAAGAAGTAGATGAATGGTACACACAGGGAAGAGGAATACATAGTCGTGATTGCAGTTGATAGCTGATCCTTTTGACGTCTAGGTTTTCCAAAATACTCTTCACTCCTTTACCATTGTTTCTGCACATTTGAACGTGTGTCAGACCCTGTGCTGGGCAATGGGGCTGCAGTAGTGAACTTAAACACACGTGCTCCTTACTTTTGAGGAGTTTACAGTCTCGTCAGGAGAGAAGAAAAACATGCAAACAAGTAGACATGAAATTTCAAATTGTGTCATGTACCATGGAGGGAAAGAAACAGAACTTTCAGAGGAAACTTGCTTTGGCCTGGGTGTCAGGGACTCCCTGAGAGGGAGCAATGAACCTGAGACCCCAGGGGTGAGCATGGGTAAGCCTGCCAAAAGCTATGGTAGAATATGCCAGGTAGTGAACCATAGCATGTGCAAAGGGCCTGAGGCAGGGGAGAGCTGGGCTTGTTTGAGTTTCTGTAGGGAAGGTAGGGTGACTGGAGCGGAGCAAGCAGGAGGCTGGAAGGAGGACTGAGGTGGGAGAGGTAGACGCAGCCAGATGGAGCACGGTCAACTCAAGGAATCAGTGATTGGGTATAGACAACTGGTTTGGGGTGTGTGTGTGTGTGTGTTTATTGAACCTCAGTTACTATCATGGCTTAATTATAACTCTTGAGTTATGACATAATTTCAGCTTTGGTGTATGCATACCTCTCTTTGTTTTTAAGTATGTTAATAATATAAAATAGGGCTTCCCTGGTGGCGCAGTGGTTGAGAGTCCGCCTGCCGATGCAGGGGACACGGGTTCGTGCCCCGATCCCGGAAGATCCCACATGCCGCGGAGCGGCTGGGCCCGCGAGCCATGGCCGCGGAGCCTGTGTGTCCGGAGCCTGTGCTCCGCAACGGGAGAGGCCACAGCAGTGAGAGGCCCGCGTACAGCAAAAAAAAAAAAAAAAAAAAAAAAAAAAAAAAAAAAAAAAAAAAAATATATATAAAATAATATTATCCACAAACCCACCAGAGGGTCTCAAAACTTCATCATTGCCAGTAGCTTATTTCTAGGGCTACTGTGTGGCAGCATTGGATTCTATGGGAACAACATTACTTGGGGTAGTGTAAGCCACTGGCCCTACTTACAACTACTGTGTGTTTCCCCATCCAGCGCAAACAGAATCCTAAAACTTTCTTGCCTTTTATTTTAATTTAAGACATATAAGTATGGTGGATGATTGTATAATTTTGCTTCTTAAACTATTTTATAAACATGCCATCCCTATGTGTTGTCTTCTCATACTTGTTTTTCCCTCCTCAATATTATGCTAAGTTTTCACACACGTTGTTGACTATAGCTATTGTTCATTCATTTTCAGAGCTCTACAAAAGTCCATTGTGTTAGTATACCACAATTTATGTTTTCTTTTCTGGTCATAAGACATTTGGATTTTTTCCAGTGTTTTGTTATTCTAATCAGTGTTTGTGGAATATTTTTATACAAATCTCCTGGGACACAAGAATTACTAGTTTCTCTTTAATATATGTGTAGGAGCAGACTTTCTGTGCCATGGGATATGTGAGTATTTGACTTTGAAGACAGTGCCAGATGTATTTGGTTTTTAAGCAAATCCAGTGTGGTTATTCCAATTTCCACTCTCACCAGCAGTGTATGAGAGCATAACCCATATCATTCTTGGTGAATTTGATATTTTATTATTATGAAAAAATCACTATCTCTGGCAGTACTTCTTAACTAAACTCTATTTTTATGATATTAGCATACATACTACATCAACTTTCTTTTGGTTAGTATCCTCTTCCTATATCTCTTTCCATTCCTTTATTTTCAACTTTCTGTGTGCTTATCTTTCAGGTGTGTCTTTTGAAAATTGTTTATTGCTGGATTTTGTTTATTAAAGAAATCTGACAATCTTATTTATTTTATGTGGTAAATTTAGACCATTAATAAATTATTTTTAATAAATAAATAAATAAATATATTTATTTATTTATTATTTATTTATTTATTTATTTTCTTTGTTGGCCGCGTTGGGTCTTCGTTGCTGAGCACGGGCTCTCTCTAGTTTTGGCGAGCAGGGGCTACTCTTCGTTGTGGTGTGTGGGCTTCTCACTGAGGTGGCTTCTCTTGTTGCGGAGCACAGGCTCTAGGCACGTGGGCTTCAGTAGTTGTGGCACGTGAGCTCAGTAGTTGTGGCTCGCGGGCTCCAGAGTGCAGGCTCAGTCGTTGTGGCACATGGGCTTAGTTGCTCCGCCACATGTGGGATCTTCCTGGATCAGGGCTCGAACCTGTGTCCCCTGCATTGGCAGGCGGATTCTCAACCAGTGAGCCACCAGGGAAGCCCAAATTATTATTTTTTTTATTGATAAATTTGTACTTATTTCTGCCATTTACTTTTTGACTTCTTTTAGTCCTGCTTTCCCCTGATTTCTCCTTTTCTGATTTTTTTTTTTTTTTTTTTTTTTTTTTTTTGCGGTACGTGGACCTCTCACTGTTGTGGCCTCTCCCTTTGTGGAGCACAGGCTCCGGACGTGCAGGCTCAGCGGCCATGGCTCACGGGCCTAGCTGCTCCACGGCATGTGGGATCTTCCCGGACCGGGGCACAAACCCGTGTCCCCTGCATCGGCAGGTGGACTCTCAACCACTGTGCCACCAGGGAAGCCCCAAGAAAAATCATTTTGATTAAAGATATTTGAAGCAAGAAAAAAAGCAAGAAGAGTATGTTATGAAGTGTCTACATAAAAGATGGTGCTTCTCACTTCAAGAGAAAATAAATTCTAGATCTAGTGGGAAGGTATCTATAATATTGGTTATAGTGAACCAAGTGAACTATTGGTTTAAAGATGAGAATTAGTGGAAGCAAAAACTAAAAATGAAAACAAAAAACCCAGCAAGAAACAGTAAATGGGAGAAATAAACCCACACTACGTGGATTCAAATCCCAGCTCCATGACTTACTAGCTATGTGGCCTGGGGAGGTGACTTAAACTTTCCGGGCCTCTATTTTTTAATGTGTAAAATGGAGCTGAGTTGGACAATGGTGTCTGTGTAGTTGATTAAATGAACAATCAGCCATAATGGAAGTAATAATTAGCGTTTAACACTCAGTTCAGAGTATAAGCTAGAAGTTAAAGCCAGAGAAAGCACCCGTCCCTGAACAAAAGACTCCTGCAGTTATATGGACCCAGGACAGGAAGGAAAAGTACTGAGCACTGAATCAGAGTGGAGAAGGTTGTCTTCAAGCCTCCCCTTCCCCATAGAGAAGTCTCCACAGAGGCATCTGAAGAAGATCTCAGCAGAAGGCCCAAAATAAAGAGGTCACCAAAGGAAAGAACCTGAACTTGAAATGTAAATATGTGTAACAGAACGGCCAGGCAGAGGGACCTGAGTCCTTCACTGCAGCCCCTTCAGAGCCTGTGGTGCGTGGGCTGTGCACCCAGTCTGGTGCTGGGGGCGCAGCTTTCTCCCAAGAGGCCTGCTGGTAAAGCCTCTGTAATTTAGTTCAGTCTTGAAAAATCACGACAGTTTTCTGGGCCAGCAGCTGGACTCCTCACCAGGGAAAAGAGAAAAGTGATCCATTCTTTCTCTTTGCAGAAATTAAGGAATATGGTGGCCAAATCCCCTCACCACGGAGGTAGAGTTAACTGAAGCTTGTGGTGCTGTGCAGTTAGCTATTGGCCAAACCGAGGGTTCTTCTGGCCCCAGATCCAAGGAGCACCACCCAACTATAGATAGACCTTGCTCAGAAGTAAGGGCTTCATCAGACTCTGGTCTGATCTCTTTCAGGATAATGAAGCAGATGCTGTGACGTTGGATGGAGGTTTGGTGTTTGAGGCAGGCCTGAAGCCCTACAACCTGAAGCCTGTAGTGGCAGAGTTCTATGGCCAAAAAGATAGTAAGTTCTCCCCGGGGACCCAGGAAGGTGTTTGTGGCCCTTGTTCTCTCCTGGTAGATGCTGAGTCTTGTCTCATTCAGGCAGGTAATGGAGATTAGCTACTGATGAGCTTTCCCCAGGGGGCAGTGAGTGGGGAATGAGGGACCCTATCAAACACCATAGCCACAACTCAAGGCCTCTGGGAGCTTTGGGCTGGTTGAGGACTGGTGCTCAGGACACTGACCTCCTGGGCAGGCTGTGTGCAATCTGAGCTGAACCACTGGGGTTTAAATGTGGAAAGAGCAGTTCTCCAAGAACCACAGATGCCACACGCAGGGGACAGACCACACAGGAGCATGAACTTGGAGCCCTGACAGCTTTGCATCTCTTCTGAGAGCAACTCCACTGTCCCTGGGCCTGTGTGAGGGACAAAAATACTTAGAGAAAGTCAGGAATGTGGCTTCTGTTGCCACAGTTCCAGTTTCCAGGGGAGCTTGGCTTGGTAGTTGTAGGCAGATACTCCCTGCAAGGCCTGGGTAGGCAAGAGCACTGGGGCATGTGTGCATGTGGCTTCTTGCTCCTGGGTTTTCCTGGAGGGTTGCTACAAATGTCTCCTCTGTGGTGCTTTCTTTCCCCTGTAAGCCTAGGAAAGTTTTTCTGATCCTTCCCTCTTTAGAAGCCAACCCAACATAAATGTTACCTCTGGGTTTCCCTTCCCTACTCAAGAGCCAGTAGTGATGAGCAGTGCTTCCCTGGGGCCCAGTCTGAGAGTCTTTCATCCACGCTCTCCCTTTGCAGACCCGCAAACTCACTATTACGCTGTGGCCGTGGTGAAGGCGGGCACTGGCTTCAATCTGAATGAGCTCAAAGGCAAGAAGACCTGCCACACAGGCCTCGGCAGATCTGCTGGGTGGAACATTCCCATGGGCTTACTGTACTGGGACTTGCCTGAGCCACATGAATCTCTTCAGAGAGGTAAGCAGGCAGGAAGGTGAGTGCCCTCAGCAGGCATCTCTTCCTCAGATGCCCACATGGGCCACACTGGTGTCACTCAGACATGATCAGGTGATGATGTGTGATGACTCTGGGAGTGGAGGTGGGAGGTTAAACAGCTTTAAACTGGCAGGTCTGCTGCACCAGCAGCCATTAGGGGCTGTCACAAGTCCTTTTATCTCTGAGCTCCTGACACCCCACCAGAGGCTGTCCTGAGGAGTGGGGGGAAGGGAACAGAGGGCTTCAGTCAGGAACAAGGATTGCTAGGCCCCATTGTCCACTTCCCTGGGGTGCTTTCCTGTCTGTGGCTGATGCTTTTCCCATTCTGCTGGAGCTTTCCCTGGTGGCCATCTGCTGGCCATGAACTTGGCGTGCACCTCTCCAGGCGGGTCCTCCGTCTCTCAGGCATGGATCCCAGAGGAGACCTCTCTCTGAGCTGTTCCAGTCTGACAAGGCAGGGAGGGGGGCTGACGGTGACCTGGTCTTGGAGGGTGGCTGGCACAAGCCTGGTTCTTGGGTGGGGAGGAGGGAGGAAAGGGGTTAAACTCGCCCCTTTTTGGAAACACTTAATCTTGAAGAGTGAACACTTGTAAAGGCAGCCTGGGTCTGGGGGTGCTGGTTTTGTCTGGGTGTCTCTGGCCCATCATGAGCCTAGGCTGGGAGCTGTAAGTGCCTCTGGCCAGGCTGGCTCACGCCCTGTGCTTCTGTGTCTCCCTGTTGAGCAGCAGCGGCCAGTTTCTTCGCGGCCAGCTGCGTGCCCTGTGCGGATCAGACGGCTTTCCCCAAACTGTGCCAACTGTGTGCGGGGAAAGGGACGGACAAGTGCGCCTGCTCCAACCACGAACCGTACTTCGGCTACTCGGGGGCCTTCAAGTGAGTGAGACCAGCTTCTGCTCCATCCGGGCTCCTAAGTGTCCAATGTCCTTGGCTGGAAATCTCCCCTGGCCCACAGCAGAGCCCAGTCTGCAAAGGGGCAACCAGGGGGCCTAATCGCCTCAGTGACACAGGGACTCAGCGACACAGCTGGGACTCCCCAGGCCAGGCCGGGCCAGTGCATACTCTCTTCATGTGACATTGACAAGGAAGCCCCTCTCCTGGGGCTCCTCTTACGGTTTCCCCAGAGTTCTCTCACTGGACTAGGCGGAGCCTGAAATGACGGGCACGGCCCTAGTGTCCACGCTGCTCTTCAGTGGCGGGCCCTCGGCTCTCCACTGCAGCAGTGTTGGCCGCTCCAGGTGCTGGCCTCTCCCCTGGCTCCTCTCACCGTCCCTGTGCAGGCGGCTCATGTGGCTGATTTTCTTGCTCCCTCTCCTCCCTTGGTTATACTCTAAAGTTTTAGAGCCAGCCAAGGGCACCTTTCCTCCCTCAAGAGACACTATGCCTTTATCTTCCACCAGAAGTTTGAAAACGCTTTTCTCATTGAAACATCTTCAGTGCCTTTTTGATGCTTTGGGGCACATGGTGAGGGTCCTCCAGATCCTGTGAGCTCACGCCCCCATCTCCATGGTACCCTGGATATCAGTGCCCCATGGTGCTCCCTCAGCTGTGGGTCTTTGTAGAGTCCTCCCCCAGGCCCTGCCCTTTCCCCAAGGTTGGACAGTATGGTCAGACCCTCAACCTGGGGAGAAGGGCCAGCCCTACAGGAACCCTCCTAATGTGTCTCCTCCCCACAGGTGTCTGGTGGAAGACGCTGGGGACGTGGCCTTTGTCAAGCACACCACGGTATTGGGTAGGTGATAGGAGAAGAATCTGCAGGTCCCTTCAAGCAGAAGGCCTTCCTTTTCTTCCTGCCTTCTTCTTCATGCTCAGTAGTCAGACATGAGCATAGTGTGTTCCTCCTTTCTCACTGCTGGGGTGTTTACCTGGGCAGAGGCATGTGCCTGTGGGGTCCCCAGCTGGATCCCTGGGCCTCATCCTATCATTCAACTTCCTAGACACTGGGACCCTTCCTCCTGGTCAGTGTTGCAATTGCAGAGGATTGGGAGCAGGTGTGGCTGACCTTGGCCTGTAGTCAGCCTGCTGAGATGAGACCTCTTGTGGGGTGTGGGCAGTCACCCCTGCACTGGACATCAGAAGCTTTATCTGTAAACTGGCTGTGGGATCTTGAGCAAGTCAGTTTTCTTCTGGCTCTCAATGTTTACTCTAGGCTTCTCAGCTCACACAGTTTATGATTCAGTGGGGTTGCAAGGGATCAGAAGTGGCACCACACCTCCTGCTCTGCCTGCTGGCGGCTTATGTGGGCTTCCCTCCCCCAGAGAACCTGCCTAACGAAGGTGACAGGCACGCGTATGAGCTGCTCTGCAAGGACAACACCCGGGCGTCTGTGGACGAGTACGAGAGGTGCCACCTGGCCCGGGTCCCTTCCCACGCTGTCGTGGCCCGAAGCGTGGGTGGCAAGGAAGACTTGATCTGGGAGCTTCTCAACCTGGCCCAGGTAGCCCCGCCCACCACCCTCCCCTCCTGCGTAGGGGTCCCTGCTTGGATTTGGGGCGCTCTCCTTCACTCCCTTCTAGTCACTGTAGAAGGCCTTCTGTGTTCAGGATACAGTGGGGACCATGCCACACACCATCCACTTGTAAGAAAGCACCCAGCAAAGCCTTCTTGGAGTTGCACAGAGCCCAGCCCTGCATGATCATCTGTCGGACCCTTCCATTCTGGACCAGTGACATGAAGCTGCCCCTTCTCGCTCTATTCCATATCTCTCCTGTTGGAAAGGAAATGATCTCTCTTCCAAGGTCCTTCAGCCTGACTGCAAGGGAGCTGCACACACAGCCAGCTTTCCTTCCCTAGAGCAGCAGAATGCCGGAACTGAGCCAACTTTCTCTTATCCAGCCCTCCCATCTGTCCATCTCTCCATCAAGGCAACCATACAGTGTCAGCCTCTGAAGGAGATGTGTTTCTTGCACTCAGTGAGCTGTCATCCAGCCAGGGAGACAGGCACAGAAACACGTTCAGTGAAATTGGGCGTTTGTTATATGGCCCAAGAGGGCTGTGAATGGAGAAGGTGCTGGGTGGGAAAGAACAGGTCCGACTGCCCTCTCTCCTGGCATCTTGAAAATTTCACTTTTTAATTTAGTTTCCTGAGTTTTAAAATTTTCTTTGGTCCCATTTTGCAGCATCCCTTGCTGCTGTAGCCATTCAGATCTGTGTTTTTACCACACACAGGAGCACTTTGGCAAAGGTATCTCTGAAGAATTCCAGCTCTTCAGCTCCCTTCATGGGAAGGACTTGCTGTTTAAGGACTCTGCCAATGGGTTTTTAAAGATTCCTCCTAAGATGGACTCCTGGCTGTACCTGGGATATGAGTATGTCACTGCTCTTCGGAATCTAAGAGAAGATACACGTAAGTGTTTGGGAAGGATCGTGTGGCTCTAGGAGCTTGGAGAACTGGTGAGGGTGGGCACCAGCAATAGAGTCTTTCCAGGTCTTGAACACCTGTCCCAGCAATCCTTTGTCTGTCCTGCCTGTGCAGCCCAGTGTTAGATGAATGCTAAACGGCATCACCAAAGGGCATTAAAGGAAATTCATGCTTAAAATTATTTGTATTGATACCAGAACTGTTTCCCTTGTATAAATCAAGGCTACCCTACCCACTTTGTGAAGCCAGTTAGCCTGGCATGAAGTAAGTCAAATAGAATAAAATTGCTACAAACGTTCACATCTGAAGCCAATGTTGTGGTCAACATGTGCCATGGTGAAGCTGGAGCTTTAGACAGGTCGATCCTGCTTCTGAGTTTCCTTGGGTCACTGGGGATGTGTTTGAACATTCATTCATTCAACAGACATGTATTGACCACCTATCTATAAACTGTGCAACGTGCTGGGCATACAATGGTGAGTCAAAGATACATTAAATTCTGCTGTCATGGAACCTTCAGCCCAGTGGGGAAGACAAATGTTGAAGGAATAGTCACTCCATTGAATGATCAATTAAAAATGAGAGATTTCCTCAGCAGAAGGAAAACAAAAACAAAAACCCAGAACGAAATATCATGGCTCTAGAAGAGTGCAAAACAAAGAAAGACAGGTCCCGGAATTGAGGTAAGGCTTCCTTGAGGAAGTGCCTCTTGAGCTGGGTCTGAAAGTTGGGTAGGTGTCCATTTATTCAGCCAACATTTATTGTGCTGACCACGAGGCAGGCACTAAGGGTGCCCCGGCCAAGCTTATGTTCTCCTGCAGGGAACAGATAATAAAGAACGAATAAATATATAACAACAGCTCAGATGGTTACGGGCTATTTCTAAACAAAGAGGGGGGGAAAAAAAAACCCAGCCTGAAGTGATAGAGCGCCTTGGGGTTGGGAGGAAAGTTGACTTCTCATAAGAAACAATTTTAAGTTAAATCTAAATGATAAGAAGTCAACTAAGAGACTGTTATTACCTTTGATTTCTGAGAGATTAATTCCTTGAATGGGATCTGTTTGTGTATTGCTGAAAAATCCCAGCATTTTCATGAAGACAGTAGCATAACCAGCAGGCAACATCTGGGCCTCTTCTAATCTCTGGTTCTCTTCCTTATGTCCTAGGCCCGATCACCTCAAAGGATGAATGCAAGAAGGTGAAGTGGTGTGCAGTGCACCACCTGGAGAGGGACAAGTGTGATATGTGGAGTGTGAGCAGTAACGGGGAAATAGAGTGTGAATTAGCAGACAACACTGAAGAATGCATCGCCAAGATAATGGTATGTCACTCCTGCCTCTGTAGGGCAGCATCCCTGCCACTGTTACCCACCTGTCCCCAAGGGTGAGTGAGTGTTCCTGGGAATGACACGAAAAGCCAGGTTCCAAGGAACCTTGCCCTCACTGTGGGAGACGAGCCGCACCGGAGCCTCAGGACCTTTGAGCTTCTGGATCTGAAGGGCTCCTTAGGGCTTGTTTCCTCCTAGTGTTAGCACCCGGTGGAGGGCAATCTGAGCCATGTTTACGTAGGGAGCCTGGACCTGAGTGTGGCCTGAAACCCACGGTGTGCCATGGCAAGTGAGACAAGTGTGACAGGGTCGTGTTATTGTGCAAGCAGGTAGAAGTTTAGCCTTGTTGATCACAAGAGCATTCCATATTTGCTTTTAGATAATGTTGAAAAACTGGAGGATATAAAGAAGAAAATACATAAAAACTAATTGTAACCTTATAACTGAGAAAAACTCCTGTTAACTGGGCTCATATCATACATACAATTTACTCCCTTTTCTCACCTAATCTTATCTAGGGAGCTTTTCCCTTGTCACAAGTCATTCTTTGAAAACATGATTTTTAAAAATATATTTAAAAATATATTGTAGTTTATTTTTGAAAGAATATACACTATTCTGTTTACAGTGGTATGTCTGGGGACCAAGTTTATGGGGGACTTTCTCTTTCATTTCTTTTTTTTCTTTTTTTTAATTTAAATTTTTATTTTTCTTTTCCCTTACGGTTTATTATAGGATGTTGAATATATTTGCCTGTGCTATACAGTGGGACCTTGTTGTTTATCTGTTCTATGCATAACAGTTTGCATCTGCTAACCCCAAACTCCCAACCCATTCCTTCCCAAGCCCCCTCCACCTTGGCAACCACAAGTCTGTTCTCTATGTCTGTGAGACTGCTTCTGTTTTGTAGATAAATTCATTTGCATCATATTTTAGATTCCACATATAAGTGACATCATATGGTATCTATCTTTCTTTTTCTGACTCACTTCACTTACTATGATAATCTCTAGGTCAATCCATGTTGCTGCAAATGGCATTATTTCATTCTTTTTTATGGCTGAGTAGTATTCCATTGTATATATGTACCACATCTTCTTTATCCATTCATCTGTCGATGGACATTTAGGTTGTTTCTATGAAAACATGTTGATAGCTTAATGTTGATAGCTATTCCAGAGTGTGGATGTGCTACAATTTGTTGAGCCATTTCCTTGCTGTTGAGCATTAAGTTTTGTCCTATCTTATTGATATTATGAATCACACTTGCATGCTTTTGCCCACTTACACATTTTGCCCAAACAGTTTCCCACATATCTGATTATTCCTTTAGGGTATATTCTTCAAAAGTATATTTCTAAGCCCAAAGGAAAACTTGGCAGTCTTGTTGAATTTAAGCATTTCTGAAATTTGGGGCTTATTAGCTCCATTAGATAATTATATCTAACAGATCATTTGAGTTATTCATTAAAGATCTTGTATTGACCAAGCATCAAAATAGCACCCAGCCAATGTGGCCGAGATTCAGGTCTGGGACCCCCATCAGGAGGCACTCTATGCCACAGACACAGCCCTGAGTCTCTGACTCCGCTCATTTGTCTTACAAATGAGAATTCTTGGTGTCAGAAAGGTGCTGTGAGAGTGTCTCTGGGACAGTGTGCCCTATGAGAGGACAGGGGGACTGAATGTGGGTCTTTCCTTCTGAAGAAACTAAGCAAAGCACCCAGAGTTGATCATCAGTTCATCATGGTTTGGGTGAAAATGGGAGTACATTTTATTTTCTATGTTGGGTGTGCCTGACTGATCCTTTGGGGGTTCAGTACCAGCACCTTCTGTCTCCCTGGGACTTCATGACCTGTTCAAGGAAATAGGCTGCTTCAAGGAAACACGCTGCTTCAAGGAAACAGCTTGGCTGCTTCAAGGAAACAGCTTGGAGGGCATGTGGGACAGAAGATGGTCTCTTTTCACCTGCTGTGATGTGCTGTGTCTTTGCAGAAAGGAGAAGCTGATGCCATGAGCTTGGATGGAGGCTACATCTACATAGCAGGCAAATGTGGTCTGTTACCTGTCATGGCAGAGAACTACAGTAAGTGGAAGGGGCTTCTCTCAGTGTTTCATTTCCCCTGGGCCATGGAGAAAGGAAATGGAAAATCACAGCCTGATTTATGCCACATGGGCCATAAAGCTCTTGGTTACTGAGCACCTCCTACTTCCTAGGCTCTGGGCTCCCTCATCTCTAGTCCCCAACAGTTATCTTGAAGGATGGGATCTTCTATCATACCTCCCACAAGGGAGTTGGAGGGTTTGCACTGGGAAGTTCTAGCTAAAAGTGACCCCTCTGCAGAGGACATCTAGATTCTCAGTTGGGATTCCTGGCAGGTCTTCTTGCTCCCAAAGCTCACACTTCTCCTGTTGCTCTGGTGCAGGGATTCAAGTACAGTTGGCAGAGACCACTGTGGCCACAGGATAGATAGAGTGGGAAACTTGAAATTTACAATTTTGGACTAAATTCCAGAGGCCAGGGAGCTAAAGTGAACTTGCATAATCCAGACAGCTTGGACCTTTTGGGAACTGGTGATATGTAGACAGTTTTCCTGGCTCTTTTAATTCTGAGCTGCACATGGTAAAGACGATTTCCAATCTATAAATGAGTATTTAATGACTTCTTCGTTTTCTCCTCTACAGAAAATGAGGGCGAAGCTTGTAAAACCACACCAGAGGAAGGTGAGTTGAGATTGGTAACCTCATGAGTTTAAGATAAATTCCCATTGCTTTTGGGAAAGGGTAAGGTAAGTTTAAATTCAAATCAAAAGTAGATAAGAGACCAATTTTCGGAATGCAAAGGAATCATGGAAGTAGAGTAACTGACAACGATGATTACTTTTTTACACTTGCTATGACTTGCACATGGGAGTTTTCATTTAATCCTATAAGGTATGTCTTGTTGTCCTCTAAGGATGCATAAGAGGACCAACAGCTCAGAGAGATTACAAGTTTTCTAGACTCTGACATCCAGCAAGCAAATACAGGCCCTCCCCACCACTCCTGACTGCCTCGCATTGCACGAGGCCAGCAAAGTTTTAGATGAGAGTTAGCACCAGCCCAGGAGCTTTGCTGATATGTGCCTGGCAGGGCTGAAGGGAGAGGCTCATACCGGCAGATGTCTAGGGGCATGTGATTGCCCAGCCTCCCAGCCAGGGCGAGGCCCAGGAACCCAGGCCAACCTGGCTCTCACCCAGTGCTCTGGCTGGGGGTGGATCTGGACAGATGTGGCAGGAGCAAGACAGGAAATCTTATCAAAGCGGGCTCTGGGGCCCACACTCAAGTCCCTGCAGGTCATTTCCAGCCATTGGTGAGCAAGTGTGTCCTCATCACTTTTCCCAGTTACAACCTGCAGCCTCTCCCCGTCACACTAGGAACCACGCTCTTCAGCGGAAAATAGAACCATTCCTATTCCATGAACAATAAGATTTGTGTCTTTTCTGTTGGAAACAATTTCCTGAATGAACTAAACTGGAAAACTGAAATCATGAGCTGATATTCTATTACCAGTTTTAAAGATCAGCTTGTATTTGCTGCTAATCATGGCAGCTAACTTGATTTTGACAGTTTCCACTTTGCATATTTATTGTGGTGCAAACCTGTATTCTCCTTATCACAAATTATCTGGCCAGAATATCCCTGTGGTTTATTGCTCATTTACTACTCTTTCCTAACGTACCCTTCAGTATCCATTCCTCTGCTATTCCACAGCGGAGGGTGAGTTGCTGGTTTATGTCAGTAGCTTCATGCATTTGGGGAAGGGTTATATACCAGCCATTGCTCTGATGGTTATGTATTCTTACTATTTTGCTTTTCAGATTAATCTCCACCTCCTGGAATGACTTGTATCCGCCCCCCACCCCACCCCCATCAGTTATTGGGAAGACCCTTTCAAAGAGAGAAGGAATGGTTTGGGATAATTCTACTCCTTAGGGAGATGGCAGGTTTAGACACTCTGGAGGGCCCAAGGGTGTTAATACTCTCTTTTTGGGTGTCTTTCTTGCAGGGTACCTTGCTGTGGCTGTGGTTAAGAAATCAGATAGTGATCTCAACTGGAACAATCTGAAAGGCAGGAAGTCCTGCCACACTGCAGTAGACAGAACCGCTGGTTGGAACATCCCCATGGGTCTGCTCTACAAGAATATTAACCACTGTGAATTTGGTGAGTGAGCTCTGGGAGGGTGCTCTTGTCAGGGCCAGGTGGGAAGAGGTGTACTGGGAAGAGTGTGGTATGGTACAAGATGCTGTGGCCCTGGCTCTATGGTAATACAATATGGTTTAGTGAACTTCAGGGAAATATCTAAAAGGAATGGTAGGGCTGGGAGGTGGATCAGGATGGTTCTTTTCAGTTGCACATAATGGCTTAAGTGAATATGCGTTTACTTTTCTCTCTCATGAGAAAGACCAGAGACAGCAGCCCATGGCTGGTACCGTCATTAGAACCCAGGCTTCCCTCTCTTCCTGTTGCACCATTCTCAGCATGAGGCCTCCATCTTCAAGGTCACTCATGGTTGCCATTATATCCAGATCCAGGCCACCTCAAGGAACAAGGAGAAAGGGCACTTGAAGGATGTGCCGCCTTGTTAAAGGAGCTGTTCAGGAACTCTAGCCCAATTACTTCAGCTAACTTCTCATTGCCCTGAACTTAGACACATAGTCACATTTAGCTGTGAGAGAGGCTGAAAAATGTCGTCGTTTATTTGGGCATGTTTCTGTCCCAAATAAAACTAGATTTTTGCTCAAAAAATTAAAAGTAGAACTACCCCATGATCCAACAATTTCACTTCTGGGTATTTACTGGAAGAAAACAAAAATACTAACTCAAAAAGATATGCACCCACACGTTCACTGCAGCATTATTTACAACAGCCATGACACGGAAAGAACCTAAGTATCCATCATGAATGAATGGATAAAGAAATTGTGGTTTATATATATATACAATAGAATATCATTCAGTCATAAAAAAGAAAGAAATCTTGCCACTTGCAACACCATGGATGGACCCTGAGGGCACTATGTGAAATAAGTCAGGCAGAGAAAGACAAATACCATATGTTTTCATTTATATGTGGGATCTAAACAAAAATAAAACAAAATAACCCGAGCTCATAGACACAGAGAGCAGATAGGCGGTTGCCAGAGGCAGGGGTTGGGGGTGGGCAAATTGGGTGAATGTAGTCAAAAGGTAAGAACTTCGGTTATAAAATAAATAAGTCATGGGGATGTAATGTACATCATGGTGACTATAGTTAATGCTGTATTGCACATTTCAAAGTTGCTAAGAATAGCTCTTAAAAGTTCTCATCACAAGAAAAAAATTTTAATGTGATACACCACATTAACAAATTGAAGAAAAAGATCATATGATCATGTCAATAGATACAGAAAAAGCTTTTGATAAAATTCATCACCCATTTATGAGAAAAACTCTCCAGAAAGTGGGCATAGAGAGAATATACCTCAACATCACAAAGGCTATATGCGGCAGACCCACAGCAAACATCATACGCAACAGTGAAAAGCTGAAAGCATTCCCTCTAAGATCAGGCACGAGACAAGGACTCCCACTGTTGCCACTTTTATGCAACACAGTTTGGAAGTCCTAGCCAAAAGAAAAAAAAATTTTTAACCCTATATGGTGATGGATGTTAACTAGACCTATTGTGGTGATCATTTCACAATATAGTCGCAGTAGCGAAACATGTTGTACTCCTGAAATTAATGTTATACGTCAATTATATCTCAATAAAAAATAAATGGAGAAAAAATTAAAAGAAAAAAAAAACTTGATCTTTGTTACGAAGAAGCAAGGGGGAATGGCCATTGGGTGGACAGCTCCAAGCCCTACCACGGGGCTTTCTAGGCAACGTGGTATGAGGGGGTCCTCGGGTCTCTTTAAGATCTTGGCAGTCACACCAAGTGACTGCTCAGCTCCTAGGCCCCTTCAAAGGGGTGGAAATCAGTTTATTCTCTGTGTCCTCTGAAGATCTTCAGGTATGAGCTTAGTTCCACCTCCTAAACTCTGTGTGTGATTTCACCATGGACATGGTTTCTCATGGGTCTCATGTTCTTTAACTTCCTGAGCACTGCCTCCCGGCCACCTCCAAATCTGTGTAGCTACTTCAAAAGGAGACCTCTAAAGACAGTTATGAACCAGGCAAGTCCTGTGTGTGTGTGTGTGTGTGTGTGTGTGTGTGTGTGTGTGAGGAGGGCGCATGCAGGAGTTCTGTTGCCCACCAGCAAGCACTTCTGCTCTCCTGAGCCTCCTGGCAGTTTTACAGCTATGGGAGAGCAGCTGAACTGTGTGTGAAATTCCCCAGCACTTTCTCAAGCTTGGAGTTCTAAGTTCTGTTAAAGGTTCTTCTAATAAATATCAGAGAAAAGAAACACCAAAAACAAGTGGCACAACTCAGGGAGTGAGACCTTCAATTTTACCCCTTTTAGTCAACTTTCATATCATTTCCATCCCGTCTCTCTCTTGAGGTGAGTGAGACACTATTGGTTGCTGATGGAATCCCCTCCACCTGGCTTGTAATGGCTCCCAGCCTCAATTAAGTTTCCTTTCAAAGCCTATACCCTGGCAGGTCCTGAGTTGATGGCAGGTCACATAACGAGTATGTTCTACCTATCCTGGGCCATCCACACCTGTGATGTGTTAGGTAAAGGCCACGGACATTGACTCAGGAAGAGCTGACTTTCTCTTACCCTTCTGCACAGATAAATTTTTCAGTGAAGGCTGTGCCCCTGGGTCTCCGCGAAATTCCAGTCTCTGTAATCTGTGCATTGGCTCAGAAGGTGTTCCGGGAAGGGAGTGTCTTCCCAACAACCATGAGAGATACTATGGGTATTCAGGGGCTTTCAGGTGAGTATTATAATCCTCATACAAAAATAATAGTAATCCCAGCCCTGATGAGATTCCTTTTTAGGAATGCAGGTGAGATTCTTACATTCCTATCCCATTAGTCCTGCATGTTAGGGTGTCACATTTACAAACATAAGTAGAAACCTGTGAGAAGAGGCATCCAGGTCCCTCCAGGACACGGTCTCCAGACCTGGCTGTCATAGACAGCAAAGACTGGCAGTATGGTACAGGTCAGAAGTTCTCAGCGGGGGGTGATTTGCCGCTCAGGGGACATTTGGCAGTGTCTGGAGATGTTTTTGATTATCACTGGAGTTGGGGGGTGCTACTGGCATCTAACTGGGAGAGGCTGCTAAACATCCTACACGCGTAGGACAGCACCCTACAACAAAGAATTATCTGGCCCCTAATGTCACTAGTGCCAGGTGAGGAAACCCTACCATAATTGAATAAACATTCAATAAGTTCATAAGTTCTCATTCAGAAAAGTTCCCATAGACACACTTTTCTTCCTACCTAAGTGCCACAACCATGAAAATATATCAATACAAAAGTAAAGTACATGACTTCTACACCTCTGGTTACATTTCTAGCTCGTGGAGTCTTTTATCATTTTAAAGAGACACCTGTGCACTTTACGACCTTATTAGTTTTTAACTATCCTGTCTGACTTGGACCTGTGTCACTTAGTAGTTCATGAATCCATCAACTTCACAATTGGTGGTATTGTAACTAAAATTCTCACTAGGGAAGGAAAAACAAAGATTATTCCAATTTTCCAGGTACAACCAGTTTGTGAGTTAGAGTAAGAACAATTCACAGCCCACAAGTTTACAGTTTTACAAGGAGACTGTGAGTGAGGAATCACCTTGAGGGAAAACTGCTCCTCTAATATCTGTGTTGAAGCTAGGAAACGGACGTAGCTCTGTTGGAGAAACTGGACCAGAATTTAGAATTTAGTGTGTAGAAGTGAGATTGTATAACTACAAAGCATATCAGAGGTTTTGTTTTCTTTTTCTTACTTACATTAGTAATATGTAAGATCAGTGATCAAATGGGAATCACAATTGCTGATATCAGATGGCCAGCCCTGGATCTATAAGGTGGCCTTTCTGAATGGCAGATGTGTCTCTGACCTCTTTTCTTCTCTCTCCCTGTCTGGGACTCTGCAGGTGTCTGGTTGAGAAGGGAGACGTGGCCTTTGTGAAGGACCAGACTGTCAAAGAGAACACTGATGGTACGTGCATAACCTTTGTCCCCATAAATCAGGGTCGCTGGTTCACTTGTGTTCAGGATGTCTTTGTGGAAGTGTTATGGATTCTGGCAGGGTCCAGAGCTCTGATTCTCAACCTGTTTGTTTGGTGAAGAGAGAAGTGTTCGCTTGGATAGGCAGAATGGTAAGGACCATGGGCTTCCCAGTGGCCCTGAGTCTCTCCCAGGAACCTTCCTACAGGTGTGGGCACTGTGCCTCCTTTCCCCTAAATACTTCAGTGCACATTTCCTAAGAACCAGGACATTCTCTCACATACCTACATTACAATTAGCAAGATCAGGAAATTTATACTAACATGGATTTAATACTCATCACGTCCACAGTCCCTATTCAAATTCTGTGAGTTATCCCCAAAAGGTCCTTTATAACTATTTCTCATATTTCTAGGTCCAATATACATTTAAATATATTATAGGTCCACTGGGAAAAACATACAGACAGTGGCACCCCTGTAGGAATGAGCACCAAGACCTTGGCTTCTAGAACCATTCTCCAATAGAAGGAACCAAGGCCCCTTGGAAAAATAGCTGATTCTGTGGCTGGGGCTGGAAAAGTATAAGGTGAACCTGGAACATCACGCTGAAGAGCTCAGAGAGATGGGACGTATAAAAGCACATAGGAGCCATTGTGAAAGCCCTCCACTGGCCAAATCTGGGATATTTTGAGCTTTAAAAGAAATAATAATAGTAGTAAGAAATAATAACCCATTGAATAAAATAGGAACGCATAAGTCCATCCTGATTAAACAAATGAGTATAAGGGAAACATCTTCCTTATTGCAGAATGCTAATTACAGATGCAGAAGTAATTATGAAGTTAAAAAACTATCGTTTGACAACCAAGATAGTAATAATTGATTCAAGCAAGGATCATCAATGGGCACTAAAACTAGTGGGTGAATATTAGATGGCCATGACATTAACAAACAAGACAAAAATTTTAAAAACGTCAGTAAGAATGAGTATTCCGCCTGCCCACTCTCTATCACTAACTGCTTACATTCCCCACCTAGAGTCCAGGCAGCTATTACTTCCCTCCCTCCCTCACGTCCCTTTACTCAACCTCAGATTTCTCCAACAGCTCATGTAGAATGAACTAGTGCAGGACCAACTCCTCCAAGACGCCTTCCCCAATGGCACACCTCCATCCCACAACAGAATCCTCTGTCCATATTGCTCTTATTATTGAATTCATCACGTTCTGTAATAAACTATGGACACAGGGAGCTCTTTTTTCCTCTTCTTACATCCTAACGCCAACCATAGTACATGGCACACAGCAGTTGCTAAGTCCTTACTTGAAGGAATAATTGGTTTGGCTAATTTTTCTTTCTTCCCTCCTGTTACTTTTGCTTTGTTCCTTTAAGGGCTGTCCTTTTTCCTGCTACCTGAGTGTCACCCTAGGCTGGTTCTTTGTCATCCCTTGATTCCTCTTTGTACCCTTCCAAGTAGGGCTCCCCTCTCGAGGCCGCAACTCTCTTTGCAAAGACTCCAAAAGCCTTACCTCCTGAGGGGAATTTATAGAGGATGGCCCACCTCCCATCTAAATAACGTCCCAGGATCTCTGTTTGCCCTGTGGTCATTTTTATGTACAAAGTACACTGGCATTGCAACCTCAACCTGTATAAATCCAAACTCCTCATACTTCTCTCAAAACCCAGTCCTCTTCACACAGCCTCTGTCCCCGTGGAGGTCTTTATTATATGCCCTGCCAGTCGAGCCTAGATTAATTTCTCAGTCAATATGTTTTCTGTTTCTTCGGAATATGTATGTCTTCATTAAATTCTATGGTATGTTGTGATATGGAAGAACCAGGATACAAAGGCATAGAGACTGTATGATCTAATTATATAGATATGTGTCTGCACATCATATGAGTCTAGAAAAGAGACTAGAAGTAATGCACCAATGTCGAAGGTGAACGCTGTGGGATTATACTGGGTTTCAAAGTCTTCTTCCTTAAACTATGTAGCATTTTACAAATTAGCTGCAGTAAACAAGCATTATTCGTAGTGGAAAGAAAATTTTTTATCATGCCCTTCTAGATGCCCACTGCTCCTAACCCAGACCAAATCACCTCCCATCTCATTTTTCCTAGTTGTCTTATTTCAGGTTCACACATTAAGATTGATTTCCATTCATAAGTTCTCATAGACCCACTTTTCTTCCTACCTAAGTGCCACACTCCATCCCACACTAGGGCCTTGAGGATCTGAGCATGTATAGCCTGACTGCCCAAGACTCTGTTCCAGTGGGCCTGTTCTCCTCCACCCAATAGGAACACTGGGCACGTACCTGTCCATGAGTCTTGCCGGAGCCCTCCATCCCCTCACAGAGAAGCGTTCCTCTCTCCTCCTCTCAGGCCTACACATGTTACAGGACACACCTGAAACCTTGCCTTCTCCAACTAGCCTTCCTGAGTTAATGTGCTCTCACTGTGCTGGTTCCCTAGCTCACACAGCGTTTAGAGAGTGTTACACAAAATACAAAATGTTATTATCTGTGCCCTGCATTTTTGATTTTGGTATGTGTGCTATTTCCCCCCTCCAATAAGATTGTGTCTTGCAGGAGGCTGAGGACATGGTACTGAATAAATGCTTAAAGTACTAAGTAGAACAGAAAGGGTTTGGAGAGAATAAGCATGGATTTCACTTGGAAGGTGTTGAGTTGATGGGATGGGTAAGAAAAGAAAGGAGAAATGTTAAAAGGTGAGCAAGGGTATGTGCAGGTACTGGTGGGAGGAAAGGCAGGCAATTTGGAGTTTTCTATAAAAACCAAAAGTGTACCTTTGGAGAGTGTAGGAGAAGGGATATTTTTACTCTATATATAAATATAAACTTTTAAAATACTGCATTCATATATTAGTTTTTCAATTAAATGAGAAAATTAAATTAAGAAAAAGACTGCAATCCTGTATCTTAGGAGAGAAGCAAAAACCGGGAAAACTTATTTGAGAATTGCCTTAGGAGGAAGGAGCTTAAACCTTGAGAATGGGTGAGATGTTCGTTTTTCAGAGAGAATACAGAAAAGATGAAGCAAGGGGCTGAGAACAGGATATGGACCTCTATGCACAGAGGCACGCGTGCATTCCACATAGAACTAGTATGAGTGAGCCAGATTTCACTCATAAAAGTAAAATCTTTGGCGCTTCCAAAAGGGCTCTGGGGAAAGTTCTTTGGCTTGCTAGTGCTAGATGGTACAGCACAAACCTGCTTAGAGGGTCACGTTCTTTCTACACTGGAGCAGGAGATCCAAATGCTTTGGAATTTAGTAGAAATGAAGATCATTTTGAACATCATCCATAGAATGTGGTTCACCCTCCCCTGGCTGCGTGGGCAGATAGAAAGGAGTGGTGTCTGGGAATTCCTGGTAACTCTCTTCCTCTCCACATTACTGTAACCCCTGCTGGCCACTGGGTCCAGGCCCCCCACACGCCAGTGGGTTGGTCACATCTCCCCAGTGAGGTGCGCCTTGATCAAAACTGTGGCTGACCCACCTTTTCTGTACCCAGAAAAAAACCCTGAAGCATGGGCAAAAACACTGAAGGAGGAGGATTATGAGCTGCTGTGCACCGACGGATCCAGGAAGCCTGTGAAGGATGCGGAGCTTTGCTACCTGGCCCGAGCCCCGAATCATGCTGTGGTCTCACGGGAAGATAAGGCAGCTTGTGTTCGCAAAATATTAAAGAAACAGCAGGTATGGTGGCACAGACAGGGCCCCCAACCCTTTCTTCTTGGGTGCGTGTGGATTATTTGGGGATTTCCCAGCTGAGTCCCAGCCCGTACCCCAGCATTCTTTTCCTGGAAGTTAGAACTGGGAGGGCATGGATTGTGGAACTGGATCTCCCAGGTCTCGCTCTGCTTATATCTTCTGCTCACTAGAGATCAGACCCCATCTGATGCACGTGTCCCAGGGTCCAAGTACCTGCCCTCCAGCTCGACCCTGACCTTGCTCTGTGGTACCCTCATTTTCCCCACTTCTGCCTTTTTTTTTTCTTTTCTCTCTTTCTTTTTTTTTTTTTTTTTTTTTGCGGTACACTGGCCTCTCACTGTTGTGGCCTCTCCCGTCGCGGAGCGCAGGCTCCGGACGCGCAGGCTCAGCAGCCATGGCTCACGGGCCCAGCCACTCCACAACATGTGGGATCTTCCCAGACTGGGGCACGAACCCGTGTCCCCTGCATCGGCAGGCGGACTCTCAACCACAGCGCCACCAGGGAAGCCCCACTTCTGCCTTTTTTTAAAATGAAGGTGACTGATCCTATTTCCCAGCCCTTCTAGATACAAGTCATGAAATGTGGACTGTGTTCCTCTTGCTTAGGCAGACTAAGAACCATTCCAACAGGTAGAAGAACCCAGGAACCTACCCTGAGGGAACTTGTCCTCTGGGGAAAACAACCAACCCAGGGCTGGCCTTGTGGGGAGAGAGACTGCCTGAGTATTTTAATCCTAAAGACCCCTCCACCCACAAACACCACCCTCCCCTCAGTGACAGCTTCCTGTCTATTGATCCACCATTGGTTTTCTTCTTTTAAAAATTAAGATAGGGCTTCCCTGGTGGCGCAGTGGTTGAGAGTCCGCCTGCCGATGCAGGGGACACGGGTTCGTGCCCCGGTCCGGGAAGATCCCACATGTTGTGGAGTGGCTGGGCCCGTGAGCCATGGCCACTGAGCCTGCACGTCCGGAGCCTGTGCTCCGCAACGGGAGAGGCCACAACGGTGAGAGGCCCACGTACCGCAAAAAAAAAAAAAAAAAAAAAAAAAAAAAAAAAAAATTAAGATAGCATACCTTTGTGAGTCCTCTGAAGGTAAATGGTACTAATAATTAGTATTTCATGAACATTTCCTAAGTGCTAGATGGAATGCTAAACATTCTGTAATCATTATTTCACTTATAATCTTAGAAGACCTGGAGGAGTTGAGCCTCTTATCAAGATAGGATCAAAGATAAAAGTCAAATATGAACTTTTAACAGCTACCTGTACTCCTCCTCACTGGGTTGCTCATATTTAATATTTTCTTTGACAATAATACTTAAAAGGGACATGCTTCTGCCCTCTCATTTCCTGGAAGCCACCCCCAAGACCATGGCCAATGAAGTGAGGAAGAGAGATGAGAGAAGTCAGCAGTGGGTGGGAGGCAGGGACTTCCTCAAGGAGATGGGACCAGGCTGGACCCTACAGAGGACTTTGGGGCCTCACGGAAGCACAGATTTGAGGTCCATAATTGTACGAATGCCAGGTGATGGATGTGGAAGGATCCTGAGGCATCCTCTGAAGCTTCCCTTTCTTCCCAGGGCTGGTTTCCAGCTTCCAGTCTCCTCCATCCCATCCATGTGTTCCCAGCAGCTCTTTGCCACAGGTCCTCATGCACTTTTTGTCCATTTGACAGGATGAATTTGGAAAAAATGGAAATAGCTGCCCGAGCAGTTTTTGCTTGTTCCACTCAGAAAGCAAGGACCTTCTGTTCAGGAGTGACACTAAATGTCTGGCTGAACTTCAGAACACAGCAACGTATGAATCTTACTTAGGACCTGAGTATGTCACAGCTGTGGCTAACCTGAGACAATGCTCAACCTCAAGTGAGTAAGGGGAACAGAACAGCACTGGGGAATCTGCAAAGCGAACATGTGTGGGGTTCTGGGTGCTGGATACAAAAGGAGGAGGGGGCTGCAGTCCCCAGGAGATGACCAACGGACAGGATGAAATGCTGAGGGAACAGTGCAATCCCAGCATGAATGAAAGGCTAACTTGCATGGGCTGATCGTAAGGGGGCACAGGCTGAAGGCACTGAGGTAGTGACCGCCTGGACATGCAGAATTCCATGCTATTACTAAGAAAAGGAGTAGAGTTATGTGCCCATGCCAATCACTCTGCTCTAAACACCTTTTAATACAGTGCTGCCTTGTTCAAGATGGTAGCCTCTAGCTACCTGTGGGTATTTAAATTTGTATTAGTATTAAACAAAATTTTAAATTTAGTTCCTCAGTCACACTAGCCATAATTCAAGTGCTCAATAGATACGTGTGTCTCCACATAGATGAGCAAAGAGAACATTTCCAGCATTGCAGAGAGTTCTTTTACATGGTGTCGCTCCTGAAAGCTTGAACAATGATAAGTTCCAGTAACTCTAAAGTTGCCATACACACCACAGGCATACCTCGGAGATATTGCAGGTTCAGTTTCAGACTATTGCAATAAAGGAATATTGCAATAAAGCAAGACATATGAAGTTTTTGGTTTTCCAGTGCACATAAAAGTTATGTTTATACTACAGTATAAAGTGTGCAATAGCATTATGTCTAAAAAGTGTCTAACAATGTACGTACCTTAATTAAAAAATACTTTATTGCTAAAAAATGCTAACCATCATCTGAGCCTTCAGCAAGTCATAATCTCTTTGCTGGTGGAGCGTCTTACCTCGATGGTGATGGCTGCTGACTGATCAGGGTGGTGGTTGCTGAAGGCTGAGGTGACTCTGGCAATTTCTTAAAAGAAGACGACAATTAAGTTTGCCCCATCAATTGACTCTTCTTTTATGAACGATTTCTCTGTAGCATGCAATGCTGTTTGATAGCATTTTACCCGCAGCAGAATTTCTTTCAAAACTGGAGTTCCATCCTCTCAAGCCCTGCTGTTAGTTTATCAACTAAGTTTATATAATATTCTAAATCCTTTGTTGTCATTTCAACAATCTTCACAGCATCTTCACCAGGAGTAGATTTCATCCCAAGAAACCACTCTCTTTGCTCATCCATGAGAAGCAACTCCTTATTCATTAAAATTTTATCATGAGATTTGCAGCAAGTTAGTCACCTCTTCAGGCTCCTCTTCTAATTCTAGTTCTTATGCTGTTTCCACCACATCTGCAGTTACTTCCTCCACTGAAGTCTTAAACCCCTTATAGTCACCTATGAGGACTGGAATAAACTTCTTTCAAACTCCTGTTCATGATGATATTTTGACCTTTCTCCATGAATCACAAATGTTCTTAATGGCATCTAGAAAGGAATCCTTTGCAGAAGGTTTTCATTTGACTTTGCCCAGACCCATCAGAGGAATCACTATCTATGGCAGCTATAGCCTTATGGAATATATTTCTTTCATAATGAGACTTGAGAGTCAGAATGACTCCTTGATCCATGGGCTGCAGAATGGATGTTCTGTTAGCAGGCATGAAAACAACATTAATCCTGTACATCTCCATCAGAGCTCTTGGGTGACCAGGTACATTGTCAGTGAGCAGTCATATTTTGAAAGGAATCTTTTCTTCTGAGCAGTAGGTCTCAATAGTGGGCTTAAAATATTCAGTAAACCATATTGTAAACAGATGTTCTGTCATCCAGGCTTTGTTGTTCCCTTTGTAGAGCACATGCAGAGGAGACTGAGCATAATTCTTAAGGGACCTAGCATTTTTGAGATGGTAAATGAGCATTGGCTTCAACTTCAAGTCACCAGCTGCATTAGCCCCTAACAAGAGAGTCAGCCTGTCCTTTGAAGCTGTGAAGCCAGGCATTGACTTCTCCTCTCTAGCTATGAAAGTCCTAGATGGCATCTTCTTCCAATAGAAGGCTGTTTTGTCTACATGGAAAATCTGTTGTTTAGTGTAGCCACCTTCATTAACTATCTTAGGTAGGTCTTCTGTGTAACTTGCTGTAGCTTCTACATCAGCACTTGCTGCTTCACTTTGCACTCTTATGTTATGGAGACGGCTTCTTTCCTTAAACCTCATGAACCAACCTCTGCTGGCTTCAGACATTTCTCCTGCAGCTGCCTCACCTCCCTCAGCCTTCACAGAACTGAAGAGAGTTAGGGCCTTGCTCTGGATTAGGCTTTAGCTTAAGGGAATGTTGTGGCTGGTTTGATCCTTTACCTAGGCCACTAAAACTTTCTCCATATCAGGAATAAGGCTGTTTCTTATCATTTCTGTGTCCACTGGAGCAGCACTTTTAACTTCCTTCAAGAACTTTTCCTTTGCGTCCACAACTTGGCTAACTGTTCGGCACAAGATGCCCAGCTTGGCTTTGGACAGGCCTTCCTCACTACGCTTAATCACATCTAGCTTTTGATTTAAAGTGAGAGACGTGCCACTCTTCCTTTCACTTGAGCGCTTAGAGGCCAGTGTAGGGCTATTAACTGGCCTAATTTCAATATTGTTGTGTCGGTGGAGCAGCCAGAACACACACAACATTTATCGATCAAGTTTGCCATGTTAGTGGGCATGCCTTGTGGTGCCCCAAAACAATTAACAATAGTAACACCAAGGATTACTGACCATAGATCACCATAACAAATATATAATAATAATGAAAAGGTCTGAAATATTTCAAGAATTACCAAAATGTGACACAGAGACATGAAGTTGGCAAATGTTATTGGGAAAATGGAGCCTGTAGAGTTGCTTGATGCAGGGTTACCACAAACCTTCAACTTGTAAAAAACACAACATCTGTGAAGCGCAATAAAGCGAAGCACAGTAAAATGAGGTATGCCTGTACTTATCTAGAACACCAGTTTTCTAAGAATTAGAATACAGTAAAACACACCTTTGTACTATAGCTATGTTGGACATCATTTAATGACTTGGAATCATTTGGAAGATGTGGGAGAATACCATGTAGCTAGAGGGAGGTTATTCTTCAACTGCAGAGTGCAGGTCCATAAGCCACAGTCCTTAAGATACTGATTCCCAGGTCCTGGGGATACTGATTCAGCAAGTCTGTGCCAGATTCAGGGTTTCTGCATTTTAACAGCTGCCCACATAAGTCTGGTATAAGGAAGGATCCATGGCCACTGTTCTGAGTACCCGGGTTGTATTTACCTAACCTATATAGTCTGTGAGGGGGCGGAGACTCTGGCCCTGATGTACCCTGCTCCATCCCCAGCTCCCAGGACAGAAACTGGCATGTGCTGGGTGCTTAGTGCATCTCGTTATGTTAGTTCCTCACTTGGATCAGAGAGGACAGTCCTCCCAGGCTCGTTCCAGCCACATGGACTCAGGCGTGTGAGCCCTGCACGTAAGACACAAGATGGGGGATGATGTAGGGCAGGGAAATCCTGTTACCATTCTTGGTGTGAGACACTGCCCGCTGTGGGCACAGGAGCTGTGCAGGCGGGAGGAGGAGGCCACTAGGAGAACGGCCAGGTCCATCCATCAGAAGAGCAGGGCAACGGGTCTGAGCACTTTTGTATCAGGCTTAACTGTTGATTCACTTAACAGAAAATAAATACAGGTAGAGATTAACTGTCCTACCCCTCTGCTCTGTCCCCACAGAACTCCTGGAAGTCTGCAATTTCCACAGAGGTTAAAATGCAAGAGTGGGGCCACCACCTGATGGAGATGGGAGCTCACTGGACCCACAAGCTTCCCCTGGTTTTGCTGGTCTGAGTGGTTTGGTTGCCTTCAGTTTGGTGGTGGCACCTCTGCGGGACAAAATAAAAATAAAAGTTGTTATTGGTTTTATCTTTTAAAAACTTCATTTTTTCCCTAAATGTTTGGTCCGGAAGGACTAAATACATGTGCAACTAGCCCTTCCTTCAGAGCTCAAGATTCATTTGCTCTTTCCCATAGCCACACCTCCTGGGTACAGTCCAAGTGGGAATTCTTTCTAAGAGGGGTCTGCATGGGCATTATAATATAATCAAGTGTATAAGGCTGTGTGTGTGTGTGTGTTGCTGGGGAAGGGGAAGGAAGGAGGATGCAGAGTAAGTACTGAGATGGAGTGTTCAAGGCAGTACAGAAAAAGAATATAGACGATTTACACATTTAAAATATTTCTCATAAATCTCATCAGGTATACGTGAAGCCCTGACTCTTACTGCTTGGAAAAGTGAATCACTGGAAGCTCTTCTTGCTCAGAACCATAGCCTGACCCCGCCTCCCATGGCAGCCGCTGCCCTGTCTCCTCCCATTCTTGGTGGAGCTCCTGAAAGGTGGAGCCCTATTCTTCCCACCCTCACTGGTTAGTAATGGCCGAACACAGAGAAATCACCCTGCAGCTACTCGGGTCAAGGTTACCACCCACCTGCCAGCTGTGAAAACCAACTTGTTCTTCCATCCTTGAGTCTGTTTACTAACTTGATATGGCTGACCACTCACCCTTCCTTGGAACCCTCTCCCAGTTTCTCTGACACAGCAGCTCTTCGCTTTGGTTCCTACCTCTCTGTCCTCTTGTGGTCTTACTGTGGGCTCATCCTACCAGTTCTGAAAAGTAGGGTAATCTTCCCGGGGTTCTTCTCCTGATCCAGTGCTTTTCCAGGCTCCATAAGCAATGCGAATGACTCCCGGGCATCTGCATCTATTGTGCTCACCCCTGCTTCCAGCATCCCACACTCGCACCTCCTCCTGCCTGTGCATCTGTACGGTAGAGTTCGCACAGCAATCGGAAGCCCAACAGACAGAAAAGTGAGGTGATCATCTTACCCCTTCCCTCTCCTGCTTCCCTAATCCAACTACTGTTTCCATATGTTCCATACTGGGTAAAGACATGGTCTGCTACCCACTCACAGGAGTCATAAACTGAGGAGTCACATTTCAATTCACTCTTTCCCCTCATTCCACATCCAATGTCAGCAAGTTCTGCTGATTTGCCTTCTAAACAACTCTTCAACCAAGTTTGCCCCTTTGTTTCCTAAGTCCTCTATTTACACTCTGGGGAACAGCTGCAGGTAGGGGGTTCTGAACACAACAGTCCACGTCTCTCAACTTTCTAGTAGCCAAGGAAACAGACCCTGGGTCCACTTTGCAGACCAGATCTGATGTTCACCTTTTTACATACAGCCCTGCTTTGCTTTGAGTCTAGCAACACTCTGCTTTATGTAATATCCACCTAAACTCCACCCTCACCTCAAATCCTATAATAATTCTTTCTTTTCCTTTGTTTGGTGAGATGTCCCACCATTCCTCTGGCGTGTGGTCTGTCTTATCGCAATGAGCCAACAAATCTAATTTTATCAACAATGCACTGAGTACCTGCCACGATCCAGGCACTGTTCTAGAGACTGTGAACACAGCAAGGCATATTATAGTCTCTGAAAATAATTTCTGTCTATTTTTATTTATTCCTCCCTCTAGACTGCCTTCTTGTCAGTATATCTGTACAGAGAAATGTCTGAAATCATGTTCACCAGATACTATTGGTATAAAAACTAAGGTGATGTGTGTCTTTCTTCTTTGATCGTCATTATTTCATTATTATATTGAGTTTTTAATACAATAAATGTCTCATTTTAATTCTTTTTTTAAAAAATCCTCCATTTTTTCAAAGAAACAGAGTTAAAGAGATACGTCAGAGTAGGGGAATCACATGATTGGTGTCTTTAGTCTGAGATAGGTTCCATTGTGATTTGGAGCTGCTGGGAACAGGAGAGGAAAATGCGTCCAGTGAATGAGACGTTTTAATTAATGGAAGAGAAGAAACCATTGTCTGTGTTGGTTTTGTTGTAACTCTCCATCTGCTGTTAGAATCGGGGCTTTCAGCCACAGCAGCAGTCAGTGTCTGGACGGCCTTCCCTGACAGCCGTCCCCACAGAGCCCCCTGGGAGTCCCTGAGGCGGAGATGTGAGAGGACAGGAAGCCTCCGACGCCATTCTCTCCTGCTCTCCTTACTGAGAACGGCAGCACCACCTTCTAACACGAGGGTGGAAGGTGTGCACATGTCTTCTGTCTTCAGAATACCCAGGAAACAAATTGAAAAACAGTATGACCATGTCTTATCAAACCCCTGCTTCCTCATTCCCCAATTTCACCACCAACACGGCACTTGTTCACTCACGTAGCTCTGACTAAAAATCCCTCGACACTGAGGACATTTCTGGCAGGTGTTCTCCGTGCCTGGCCCTTCCTCCTTCCCTGCATTTTTAGTCCCTAATAGAAGTTATTATAAAGGAACTGTGTGTGTGTGTGTGTGTTCGGTGGTAGATACAGAGCAGGGATCAGGACTATAAGAAAGAAAAGAAATAGAATGTGGTAAGATGACTGTCAGTTCTGACAGTTTTAATTCATAATACTAATTTAAAATATAGTCGTTGGTTTACTAACTTTAACCTCCCATCCTAAACATCCTTCCTTAATCTGGAGTCCCTGTTGCCTACCTTTATCAATGAAATGCCTGGAAAATCAGTTTTACTGTGTTAGAGCATATAGTCAAGCATAAAGGAGCCCGACTGCCTGGAATCAGTGGGTAGCTTACTCAACCCCTGTCTCAGTTTGCCCTCTGTAAAATTGGGATAATGGGTCATTGTGAGGATTAAACAAATTAATAAATTTAAAGTATTTAGAACAATGCCTGGCTCTAGCAACCACTTGTTAATGTGAGCAATTATCCTCATTACCTCGTCTCCCCACGCCCCTCCCCGCTGTTCCCCCGAGCTCACTTTTCACTCACGTCTTCAACCTCTGCTGCAGAGATGCTGCTGGCCACTTCCAGGACACGTTTTACTCCTGTGTCGCTGACCCTCCCTTCTCAGGCTTCTTTGTGGGGTTCCCTCTCCTCCTCACTCCTCATGCTCTCCACAATTTAATGACCGCTTGTTTACATATGACTTCCAAGTGAAAATCTAGCACCTATTGCTGACTTCACCTTTGATTACTGTATCACCTGCTTGATATACGATTTCAGATTTCCCAGAGGCACCGGAAACTCCATATACACAAAAGAGAGGCAGTTTTCATCCTGGCTATGTCCCCAGCTCCAAAGACCCTTCAACTGAGTTCTCTGATTCACGTTAAGCACTTTGATCTTCCCAACAACACACACCAAGTGCTTCAGATGCAGTCTTGATAGCTCTCCTTCTCCTTAACTCAGCTTATCCAATTAATCACTAAATCCTATATATTTTCCTTCTAAATATCTCTCATGTCTGTGCACTCCTTTCCATTTTCCACATTTCCCTGGTTCAGACCCTGTGCATCATTTGCCAAAACACTGCAACAGCCCCAGCTGGTCTCCCTCCCTCCAGTCTTTTCTCTCTCAAACCATAGTTCTCCATTGATCTGCCCGTCATCTATTTCACTCCCAACTGAAACTTCTTATTGCACTCTAGATAAAGTCTAGGTTCCTCAGCATAGCACACAGTCCCTTCATGTCTGGTTTTTGCCAACATTTCCTGCTTCATCTCCTGCCACTTCTGCTGAAATGACACCTGCTTAATGACAGAGACTGCAAACTGGCAGCCCCTAGACCGGCTACTTCTGACCCGATGAGGTGTTTTATTTGGGCTACAAGTTTTCATTACTTGCTGAAATTTAAAAAGTGGAAAATTTCCCTTAAAAACCTTTCTTTCTGGCTTCTCTTGAAAAACTGAAGAACTGGCCACCTTGCTCCCACATACCTGCCTGGCAGAGTGGTGGCTGCCCCCTTAGGGCAGGAGTGACAGTTTTCAACAGGCCCTGCCCATCCCATTGACTTTCCTGGCTGCTTCCCTTAACGTAGGTATCTCGGTTGCAGCCCTGGATTTACAGTGTAGGGACACTGAATTGCTCTTTTCTTCTTGCACAGAGCACCCTTTCTCCTGTTTCGCCTGCAGAGGCTAACTCATCCTTCATAGCTCAGTTCCTGTCGTTTTCCTCCAGGAGCTTGTCTCTGAACCCATGTGGACTAGGCGCCCCTTTCTGCATTCCCATACCGCACCTTACATCGTCAGTCACACCTCCTGCCACGTGATTTTCCGATGAAATGTTTGTGTAATGCTTGAGTTCCTCACAAGACACCTCACCTCACGAAGGGAGGGACTAGAAATCCTCAGCAGAGATTTCTTGAGCCATTCATTTTATTCATCCATCATTTTGTCAACAACCATGAAGAGAGCGGCAACATCTGACTCATATCTTAAAGGACGTGCGTGTCACTCATACCTGTGTCTGGCAGCTCAGTCTTTTGGCGGGAGTGCAGTGTCCAAGAGAACTACAACTACCATCAGGCCCTTCGGGATCCCGGCCTCCGAAGGAGGAAATATAACTTAGGAACTACCACTCCCGTGATGCTCCGCTTCGGACGCCTGCGCAGAGCCGAGGGCCACGTTGCTTTTGCGGTTCCGGGTAGCAAGATCCCAGCCATGGCTTCCGCGGACTCCCGGCGGATGGGGAATGGCGACAGTGTCGGAGGCGCCTTCCAGCTCTACCTGGACTCCTTGCGGCAGGAACTGCGGCAGAGGGACCCGACGCTGCTGTCAGTCGTGGTGGCGCTCGTCGCGGTGCTGCTGACGCTGGGTAAAGAGGCGGCCGGTAGATATGGCGGGTGCAGGGCTGGCGGGGACCCGAGCTTGGACTGGGCTTGTGCAGACCGCGGACGCGGAACGGACATGGCACCGGGGGGGCATCTAGAGAGGGGGACTCACCCCTTATACCAACCTACCCTCCTGCCTGAAGCAGCAGGAGCAGCGCAGCGTTACTAGCCCCTGTTCTGCCTGAGCGCGCGGTTCTCTCCCTTCCATTGCTCTTGCTACGAAGACTCAGATGGTCGTCGCTCCCAGTTTGAGCATCCTATGTTTGCGAGCTGGACGCTGGGGATACAAAGCTAATGAGCAAGATTGCGCTTGAGGAGTACACCGTCGGCGTACGGGGTGCAGATGCAGAAAAATTGACAGTTGTTAGTGGCAGGCAGTCAGCGGAGTCCCTAAAACAATAATGATTATAATGGTGGTAATAACAATGGAGGTAAGCTCCAGGTGAATGAAGTGTTCTGTGTAGACTTAATTTCCCACAGCCCAGCCGTACATGCGTATTGTTGATAATCAAGGCATAATTTTGGTTGTTTTTCTCTATTCCACAGTGTTCTGGAAGTTCATCCGGAGCAGAAGGAGCAGTCAAAGAGCTGTTCTTCTTGTTGGCCTTTGTGACTCCGGGAAAACATTGCTTTTTGTCAGAGTAAATGCTTTGATTTACACCTCTCTTAAACTTGATAGGAAATTTTAGGGCACCCCATTACTCCTGTGAGGTGTACTTTGGAAAAGAAGCTGTGCTGACAAATTGGGGAGTTAATTCTTGAATCACTTGGTAGGACGAAAAGACTCTTGAAAAACTCTTAAACTGGAATTTCTTGACCATTTCTATTCTCCTGTACTTGCCAGATACTGACCTTTAACCCTTATCCCATTTAAGGGTTTTATATACTAACTACTTTCATGTCCTGGCTAAGGATGCCAGAACAGCTGAAGAGAGAGAGGGCGGTAATCTGTATACAGTGTATAATTCTTCTGAGACTTTGTCAGAGAAACTTTTTTAAAGGGTGATTCTTCTTCTGCCTATTGGCTACTTAGGCTTCTTTGCACTAATATTTATTTTGAGTCCATGTAGTATTTTTAAATGTTTGATTTTTGCTACAGAGAGTAGCAGAGGTTTTCTTCTGATTACTCTTCTTTTTGAGGGTATAAATTATTTCCTTTCCACTTTGATGATTGTACATGTTGATAGAAGGTCAGTAAATTTGGCCACTAACCATTTGAAACTATTATTTGAAAATAATAGTTTAAAAATAATAGTTATCCCCCTCCTCTCGTTAAGGAGAGGGGAATGAACTTTGCAATTAATAAGATTTTTCTACAAGCAAAGAAAGAAAAAAAAACTAATATGGTCCTTTTCAGCTATTGCAAGCAACATTCGTTTATTTGACCTTACACCTAGGAGAGTTAGAGCAAAGTTACTTTCTTTAGGTTTGCTATTTGTATGTTTACTCTGATCTCGCCCATATTGTGTTTTGTTTTGTTTTACAGTTGTTAACAGGCCTTTACAGAGACACTCAGACTTCCATCACTGACAGCTCTGCTGTCTACAGAGTCAACAATAACAGGGTAAGAGGTTCCTAGAATGTGGGGAGTCTGACAGTTTTACTTTACTTTGGTGTGTCAGGAAAAGACATTTCTAGGATAAATTAGTCTGAGGGCATAGGTACGTTCATAGCTTATTTTTATGAATAAATATTGTGCATGTGACAAATTCTTCTTTTGACCATCCAAGCAGTGAACTTAATCATGCCCTCCTCTGCTTTGTTGTACCTTATGCACACTGATTATTTATTAGTTTTTGTTTCTGTGTCTTAATTCCAACTTTACCATGAGTTCTTAAGAGTGAGCATTAAGCCTTTTTCTTTAGTACATGTATATGGGACAAAAATTCAAAAGGTTAAAAAGGATATTTGGTGAAAAGTAATTTTGCCTTTCCTATCCCTTCTTACAAGTCTTCTCCTTGGAGCTAGTAACTTACCATTTTCCTGTATAGCCTTCCAGATGGTCTATGCTATACAAACATATCTGTATATCTTTACTTTTTTCTTTTTTAACACTGTGTTCTCCCCCCTCCCATTTGTTTTTGTTTTTAATTTAACAATATAACTGATACAGCTTGGATTTGTTTTCATTTTTTCTTCCTTATTTGCATACATAGTACTACCAGGTTGATTTATGACCTGCATAGTATTCCATTATGTGGCTATACCATACAATTTTTTTTTTCCTTTCTTAAAACCTTTGCTTTTGAGACATGACAGAAAAATCTTACAGGTACACATGGAAAAGTAGTACATGATCACAGTTGAATGTGAAGACAGTATAATCAGAAAGCTTTTACTCCTGTCAACTAATGTTGAGTTTTTATTTAATAAGAGCCCTATTAACAGACATTTAGTTTTTTGGTTGTTACAGTCTTGCTTTTACAAACAGTGTTGCAGTGGATATCTTATGGAGTATACATGAGTATATTTAAAAAACACCAATAAGGAATTGTGAGAAGGACTTTTTATGTACCTGTATGGCCCCAGAATGTAGATAGTGACTGCCAAGCCAATTATAATGCTTAATAAGCATTTAGTGAGTGAGTGGAAGGAAGGTGGGTGGGTGACTGGTTGGAGGCGTTAGATGTATAGATGGATGAATTAGAATGGTGATTTTAGAGACTTTTTCTCCTTCTCCTTGGGTCTTCCCCACCCCTGCCCTGCCCTTTTCTGGTACCTTCAGGATTAAACATTGTAAGCAAAGATAAAGAGACATCCTTTTAAATGTCTTAGAGGTATTTTTTTTCTTTTTTCAATAATGGCACTGTTTCTGACTCAGACCTTTTTAAACTTCCAAGGATTCAGATTTTGAAATTTCAGATTTGGAAGATCTTTAATTCTTGGGGCACTTGTACTAGGTATTTTAAGTGGGGTATTCCAGGGTATGCTTTAGACCTGTACTTTCCAACAGAGTAGCCACTGATCGTGTGTGACTGTTGAGCGCCTGAAATGTGACCAGTCCAAATTGAGGGCTGCTATAAGTATAAAATATACATCAGATCTTGAAGACTTGGGATGAAAAAAAGAATGTAAAATATCAATTTCTTGAATTTTTTTATACGTTAAAAAGCTAATTTAGATATATTGGGTTATGTAATACATATTTTTAAAATTTTACCTATTTCTTTTTACTTTTTTAATATAGCTATCAGAAAACTTAACATTACAAATAAGACTTGCATGTTTCTATTGAATATGTAAAACATCCCTCCCTTCTTTTTTACTTCTTTTCCCACCCTCTTTATGTTTTAGATTTAGTCTCTCAAAATAGTAACGTATTTAGTACCGTACCTTATGGATTGTTTATAGTATGTGTTGTGGTGCTGATTATGAAATGTGATAGGGGTCCCAACCTGAGGTCCCTACACTACCAGTATAAAAATAGAAAAAAGGCTAATATACTTTGTGTATTACCTATAAAAGATTAAACAGACTAAGTGACAGGCCACAATGTATCCAGCTGTAATTATGTCAAATCTGTGCATAATGCTGACTCCCTCCTGCTGAATAGTGGTTGAGGCTGGCTGTGGAGAAGGTAAAACATATGAGAAATGATCCACGGGTCTGATAAATGTACCGGGGCTATACCCGAGAGTCTTAGGATTGAGCGTAGCCACATCTGCATTGAACCCGAGCTCAAGAATGAAGGCCTGGCATGAATGGCATGTAAGTGGGCACTTAATCAGTCTGCTCCGTAGCAGCACAACCCCGCCCTGTTCAGTGATTGTCACCTGGATCAAGAATTGACAAAAATTACTGACAGAGTTGGAACAAATAAATGGTGTGTCTAGTGGACATATATTTTAAAATTAGATTGCAGTAGAAATATAAAAGAATGTTTTGTTTTTATAAAGGTTGGGGATCCCTGCAGTGGTAACATGTTATATGATAAGATGTAGGTTCTTATATTATTTAGTTTGTGAATATTTATTACTGTTTTTCGCATGTTTTTGCTTTTATTCATACTGGTATATTTCCCAGCCTCAGGTGGACTTTCCTGCCTTCCCCTTACAGGGTCAGGTTTCTCACGTACCCTCAGAACATTGATCAAAGTTGTAATTTTACATTTACATGTAATTTTACATTGTGTTGACCTTTCTGATTGTATTATATAAACTCTGTTAGGGCAGGACCATGTTTTTGTCCATTGTTAAATCTCCAGAGCCTTCACTCCATGATTTATAAATAGAAGATGCTCTGTGAACATTTGTTTGATTCATTAATCAGTTACAGTGACCTTTTTTGATTCATTAATTGGGTACCATTCTGATACCTGTGATCTCATATGAAAGATTTATGTTGTAAATGTGAATCCGGACTGAAACATTAATATTATTGCTGGCATCCTTAGGGCACTAGCCTGATCTTGATTGACCTCCCTGGCTATGAGAGCTTGAGACTTCAGTTCTTAGAGCGGTTTAAGGCTTCAGCCAGGTAAGTAGGAAGTGGGAAGGGCTTGTCTGAAATCTGTATATCAAGGCCAGCCATGTTGTTTGCTCTCATGGTATTCTGGAGGCAGCCTGGTATCCTGGAGTGGAAAGAGCATGGACCCTGGGGTCAGCATTTCTGGGTTGCAAGCCCACCTTCACTTGGATTATATGAGATAATATTTGAAAATATTTCTCAGAGTGTTCAGAAAGTGTTTACCCTTATTATGATGTCAGTAAATTTTTCATTTACTCTGAGGACAAATTTAATAATGTGTAGAACTATTAAAATCTGAAAAAAGAATTTTAAAGCTAGGTGACATCTGAGAAGATATTAAAATCCAACATTATGTATTTCTATCCTTAAATCATCTAAAATTTACACCTGAAAAGTACAGAAGAATATTTTCATATTTCTTTTAGTATTGTCCTAGTATTACTGACTCTTATTTCCTAAATTTCTTGTGCTTCAGCTTAAGATGCTTTATTCTTGTGTAGTCTCTAACACTGGTAGGAACTTGAAGAAAATCAAAATACCACATTTCATTTATTTTAAGACACATTTTAATATCTATGAAATTGGAATGCCACTTACAGTTAATGGTGTCATAGTTTAATTGGCAGTATTTTCTTTCGTAGTTGAACCTGAAATAATATGTGTTTTAATTGATGGAATCCGGGTTAATGGAATGAGGTAGTTGTTTCTTTCCTTATTTTTGAAGGTATCTTGTTTTGTATTTTGTTGTTCTTTCTTGGCCCACAAGGTGATGGTGATGAGCAATCTGTCATAGTTGAGACTGTTACTTGATTTAAAAAAAAAAAAAAAAGGGCTTCCCTGGTGGCACAGTGGTTGAGAGTCCGCCTGCCGATGCAGGGGACACGGGTTCGTGCCCCGGTCCGGGAAGATCCCACGTGCTGTGGAGTGGCTAGGCCCGTGAGCCATGGCCACTGAGCCTGCACATCTGGAGCCTGTGCTCCGCAACGGGAGAGGCCACAACAGTGAGAGGCCCGTGTACCACAAAAAAAAAAAAAAAATTTTAGAGAGTTTTAGGTTCACAGCAAAATTGAACAGCAGGTACAGAGATTTCCCATATAACCCTACCCCACACATGTCTAACCTCCCCTGTTATCAGCATCCTTCACCCCAGTGGTTCATTTGTTACAACTGATGTACCTAAATTGACACATCATAATCTCTCAGTCTGTATTTTACATTAAGATTCACTCTTGGTGTTGTACATTCTAGGAATCTGAAGAAATGTACAACGATATGTATTCACCATGATAGTATCTTAGAGAGTAGTTTCACTGCCCTAAAAATTCTCTGCTCTGCCAGTTCATCCTCCTCTCCCCTAACCCCTCACAACCACTCATCTTTTTATTGTCTCTGTAGTTTTGCCTTTTTCACAATTTCATATAGTTGGAAACATAGAGTATGTAGCCTTTTCATGTTGGCTTCTTTCACTTAGTAATATGCATTTAAGTTTCTTCCATGTGTTTTCATTGTTTGATAGCTTATTCCTTTGTAGTGCTGAATAATATGCTATTATCTAGATGTACCACAGTTTATCCATTTACCTGTTGAAGGACATCTCGGTTGCCTCCAAATTTTGGCAGTTCTGAATAAAGCTGGTTTTTGTGTACACATAAGTTTTGGGGTAAATATCAAGGAGCACAATAGCAGAATCATATAGTAAGAGTATGTTTAGTTTTGTGAGAAATTGCCAAACTCTCTTCCAAAGTGGCTGTACCATTTTGCATTCCCACCAGCAATGAATGAGAGTTCCAGTTGCTCTGCATCCTGACCAGCATTTAGTGTTGTCAGTGTTCTGGGTTTTGCCATTCTAATGGGTATGTAGTGGTATCTAATTGTTGTTTTAATTTGCATTTCCCTGATGACATATGATGTGGAGCATCTTTTTATATTTGCTAATTATAAGTTATTTAAACCTTGTTTGATGAGGTGTCTGTAAAGATCTGTGACCCATTTTTTAATTAGATTGTTTGTTTTCTTACTGTTGAGTTTCAAGAGTTCTTTTATATATTTCGGGTAACAGTCCTTATCAGATATATCTTTTGCAGATATCTTCTCCCAGTCTGTGGCTTATTTTCTCATTCTCTTGATGCTGATTTTTGCAGAGCAGAAATTTTTACCTTTACTGAAGTCCAGTTTACCATGGATTGTATTGTATCTAAAAAGTCATTGTCAAACCCAAGATCATCTAGGTTTTCTCCAGTGTTATCTCCTAGGAGTTTTGTAGTTTTGGTTTACGTTGAGGTGTGTGATCCATTTTAAGTTAATTTTTGTGAAAGGTGTGAGTTCTGTATCTAGATTCATTTTTTTGGATGTGGATGTCTAGCTGTTCCAGCACTGTTTGTTGAAAGGACTATCTTTGCTTCATTTGTTGCCTTTGCTCCTCCATCAGGGATCCCTCGACTGTATATATCGGGGTCTCTTTCCGGACTCTGTTCTATTGATCTATTCTCTCACCAATACCATGCTGTCTTTGTTACTATAGTTTCATAGTAAGTTGGTAACATCAGTTCTCCATCTTTGTTCTTCTTCAGTATTGTGTTGACTATTCTGGGTCTTTCGCCTCTCTGTATAAACTTCAGAATCAGTTTGTCAGTATCCACAAATAAGTTGCCAAGATTTTGATTGGGATTGCATTGAATCTATAAAGTTGGGAAGAACTGACATCTTCACTCTGTTTAGTCTTCTTATCCATGAACGTGGAATATCTCTCCATTTTTCTAGTTCTACTTCAATTTTGTTGATCAGAGTTTCATAGTTTTCCTCATATAGATCTCGTATGATTTGTACCTAAGTTTCATATTGTGGGATGCTAATGTAAATGGTATTGTGTTTTTAATATCAAATTCCATTTGTTCATTCCTGATATTTGGGTAAGCAATTCACTTGTGTATCAACCTTGTATCCTCCAACTCTGCTATAATCGCTTATTAGTTCCTGAGCTTTTTGGTTGATTTTTTCAGATCGTCTGCAGTCATTTCATGTGCGAATACAGACATTTTTATTTCTTCCTTCCTAATCTATATACCTTTTATTTCCTTTTGTTGTCCTAATGCATTAGCTTGAAATTACAGTACGATGTTGCAAAAGCAATGGTGAGATGGGACATCCTTGCTGTGTTCCTGGTCTTAGCAGGAAATCTTTGATTTTTTTCACCATTAAGTATGATGTTAGCCATATGATTTTTGTAGATATTCTTTATCAAGTTGAGGAAGTTCCCCTCTATTCTTAGTTTACTAGGAGTTTTTATCATGAATGGTTGTTTGATTTTGTCAAATGCTTTTTTGGGTCTATTAATAACGATTGTGTGATTTTTCTTTTTTAGTTGATACATCAATGAAATGAGTATGTTAATTGATGTTTGAACGTTGAACCAGCCTTTCATACCACTTGGTTGTTGTGATATTGTGATTTATAATGAGAAATGCATATTTGGTCTTCATTCCTGTTTCTGGCGCAGAGCTCATAAAACCCTTAGAATTTCCTAAGTGATGAGAGTGATAAAGGTGTCTTTTGTTATGTTTTTGTGGTGAGTTTTGGAAAGCACCTAAGGATGGGGGCTGGGTGCCAGGAGAACCAACCATACGATTAGAGAGTTGGAACTTTTCATTCCCATCCAGGGAAGGGAGAGGAGAGAGGCTGGAGGTTGAATCAATCACCAGCGGTCAATTGTTCGGTCAATCACGCCTATATAATTATGCCTCCATAAAACCCCAAAAGGATGAGGTTCATAGGGCTTCCAGGTTGGGGAACCAGAATGCTTCCACATGCCATCTTGCAGGACCCAAACTCCACGGGGACAGAAGCTCCTTTGTTCAGGATCTCACCATATGTATCCCTTCATCTGGCTGTTGATTCATATCCTTTAATATCTTTTGCAATAAACTGATAATTTAGTGAGTTAAATGAGTTTCCTGAGTTCTTTGAGCTGCTCTCACAAATTAATTGAATCCAAGAAGGAGGGGTCATGGGAACCTCTGATTTACAGCCAGTCAGTCAGAAGTACAGTTAACAACCTGGACTTCTGTCTGGTGTCTGAGGTCCCCACTACCAAATTAATCAAACCGAAGGAAGGAGTTGTGAGACCTTCGAGTCTGTAGCCTGTTGGTCAGAAGCACAGGTAACAATCTGGGCTTGTAACTGGCATGTGAAGTGGAGGGCAGTCTTGGGGCACTGAGCCCTTAACCTGCGGAATCTGATGCTATCTCCAAGTCGATAGCATCAGAATTGAGTTGAATTGTAGGGCACCCAGGTGGTGTCAGGAGCATTGCTTGGTGGTGGGGGAACCCCCATCCCCCACATTGGAATTGGGTCCAGAACCAATCATGGTGTACAATTCTTTTCATACATTGTTGGACTCGATTTGCCAATATTTTCTTGAGGATTTTTACATCTGTGTTCATGAGATATTTATCTGTAGTTTTCTTGTAATGTCTTGGCTTGTGTTTTAAAGTAATGCTGGCCTCATAGAATGAGTAAGAAAATATTCCCTCTGTTTCTATTTTTTGAAAGAAATTATAGAGAATTTGTATATTTTCTTCCTTAAATTTTTAAAAATTGAATATTTTTGACGTATAACATTGTATAAATGTCCTTAAACATTTGATAGAATTCACCAGTGATCCCACCTTTGCCTAGTGCTCTCTGTTTTGGAAGGTTTTTAATTATTGATTCAATTTCTTTAGTAGATACAGGGCTATTCAGATTGTCCGTTTCTTATGTTAGTTTTGGCAGATTGCATCTTTCAAGGAATTGGACCATTTCATCTAGGTTATTACATTTTTGGGCATAGAGTTATTTATAGTATCCCTTGATTGTCCTTTTAGTGTCCATGAATCTGTAGTGATATCCCCTTTCATTTCTGATATTTGTAATTTGTGTCCTCTCTTTTTCTTAGTTAGACTGGCTAAAAGTTTATAAATTTTATTGATCTTTTCATAGAACCAGTTTTTGGTTTTGTTGATGTTCTCCATTGATTTCCTATTTTCTATTTTGTTGATTTCTGCTCTTTCATTATTTCTTGTGTTTACTTTAGATTTAAATTACTCTGATTTTTCTAGCTTCCTAAGATGGAAGCTTAGATGATTGATTTTAGGTCTTTCTTCTTTTCTAATAAATGCATTCAATGCTATAAACTTCACAGGGTATAGAATTCTAGGTTTTGAGGATTCTTCTCTCAACACCTTAAATATTTCACTTGACTCTCTTCTTGCATGCGTGATGTCTGAGAAGTTGGATATAATTCTTATATTGCTCCTCTATAAGTAAGGTCTTTTTCCTTCTGGCTTATTATGGGATTTTTTCTTTATCTTTGATTTTCTGTAGTTTAAAAATGATATGGCTAGGTATAGTTCTTTTAGCATTAATCCTGCTTGGTGTTTTCTGAGCTTCGTGTGGTTTCGTTGGATCTGTGGTTTGGTGTCTGACATTAATTTGGGGAAATTTTCAGTCATAGTTTAAATATTTCTTCTGTTCTTTTCTCTCTTTCCTCTCCTTCTGGAATTCCCATTACATATATGTTACACCTTTTGTAGTTGTCCCGCAGTTCTCAGATATCCTGTTATGTTTTTTTAAGTCTTTGTTCTCTTTGCTTTTCAGTTTTGGAGGCTTCTATTGAGATATCTCAAGCCAGAGATTCTTTCCTTCAGTCATGTCTAGTCTACTAATAATTCCATCAAAGGCTTTCTCCATTTCTGTTAGGTTATTTTTGATCTGTAGCTTTCTTTTTAGTTATTTCTTAGAACTTCCATCTCTCTCCTTACATTGCCCATCTGTTTTTGCATGTTGTCTACTTTATCTTTTAGAGCCCTTAGTACCACAGTCACAGTTGTTTTAAATTCTTGGTCTGATCATTCCAACATCTCTTCCATATCTGAGTCTAGTTCTGTTGCTTGCCCCTTCTCTTCAAACTCTTTTTTTACTTTTTAGTTTGTCTTGTAATTTTTTCTTGATAGCCAGACACAATATACTGGGTAAGAACTGCCCTTAGTAACGTGGTGAAGTGTGAGGGGAAGGGAAGTGTCCTGTGATTAGGTCTAAGTCTTAGTGAACCTGTGTCTCTGGACTGTGAGCTTCATACTTGATTCTCAACTGATTCCTCACTAGGTTGTATTTTTCTGTATATATGTGTTCTCTCCAATTTGGTGGGCAGTGATTTGCTGTATAACCTCACTTCTCTGATGAATCTAAATGCTGTTGATTTTTCAGTCCCGTTAGCTTTTTACTTGTTAGAATGCAGTGGTGACTTCCAGCTTCTTTCATGCTGGACTGAAAACTGGGAGTTGTGCGATTTTTTTTTTTTTATTCCCCAAACAATTGATACAAATCTAGAACTGGCAAATTTTGCTATAATTGGGTTTTAATTTCTAATTAAAATTTTTTTTCCATTTTCAATTATAAATTTTTTACAATTCACAGTGTAATTACTCTTTGATCCAAGTATTTTGGGTAGCTAAAACGTTCAAAGTATGTAAGATACAAATGAACTCAAATCATAATCACAATAAATGCAAATTTAAAAGACATTTACTACAGTGGACCCTTGAACAGCATGGGTTCGAACTGTGTGGGTCCGCTTATAGGAGGAATTTTTTCATTTAATATGTACTGCACAATCTGTGGTTGGTTGAATCCGGCAATGCCAAACCTCAGATGCAGAGGGCGGACCATGAAGTTATACGCAGATTTTTGACTGGAGGGTCAGGCCTCTAATCCCCACATTGTTCAAGGGTCAACTTATAGTATATTGATCTGAGACTTCTAGTTTTTTAATCCTACCTGTTTTGGTTAATCCAGTTTCCCTAATCTCATTTTCCCCCTCTGCTGGTTTGAAAGTTTGGTATTTTTTCTTTTTTCATTGTTATCTTCTACTCTTTTGTTTTAAACTTTGATTACTTACAAAAGTTTAAAATCAATAATATTAGTTTTCTTTCACTGGAACTTAAAATACCTTACTTTGATCTTCCTCACATCTTCCTTTCATTTTATTTCTCTTTCTTCTTTTTTAACACCCAACAGTTACTAATATTTTTCTCCATCATTCAGTGATCACCTAGAATTACCAGGATGTTTATGGATTTCTTTTTTCTCTATCGCTTCTTGCCTCTTACTCTTTCCTTTTGATTCAGTTTTCTTTCACGTGTATCTTTTGGATATGCTTCCAGAAATGGTGAATAAGAGATAAAAGTTTCTCATCTTTTGTTCATTTGAAACTTTTTTCATTGGCCTTCATTTTTGAATAACTATTTTAGCTGAGTATAAAATCCTGGGTGGCAGTTATTTCTGTTTTCACATTGAAGGCATTACTCCTGACTTCAGGTATCTGTTGTTGTAGATGAGAAAGCAGTACTCAATCTAATTGTCATTTCATATTACAGAATCTATGTTTTTTTAATCCTGTATTCAGGGGTAGATTATCCTTCTGTTTAGGGGTGATTTAGCTTTATCATGGTTGGGATTTAAGTATACTATTTCAGTTGAAAGATTTGTATCTTCAGTTCTGGAAAATTCTCAACAATATCTTTTTAGGTAGTTCTATTTCCAAATTCTCACTTTCACCTCCTGGAACTCTTATTAACATCACCGAACCTTATCATTTCTGCTCTTCTTGTCTCTTCTCTGTCATATCTTCCAAGTCTTTTTACCTTGCGTATAGTTGATATTTTCGTCTTTATTTTGTAGTTTAGTATATCCTTTTCAGCTGTAGTATTCTCTGCTTAACTTTTCCATCGGGTTGCTACTAATTTTGTTCTTTACTTGTAAAAATATATCTTTCAATACCAGCCTTTCTTTTAGTACTATCTTTATTCTTTTATTATGGTGTCTAGTATTCTTTTAAATAATTTAAAATATTTTACTGATTGCTTTATTATTTTTAGTTTTGAGTGCTGATTAATCTGTCTTTGTGGTTCTCCCTCATAATGGTTTATTTACTGTGCTTTGTAATTTTGATCCAGATACCCTGTTCAAGGGGGTTAGATTTTGCTGTTGATGTTGTGGTTGCTGTTTTTTTTTTTTTTTTTTTTTTAATTGCTTTAGGTTATGAAAGCCTCTCTCCAGAAGGGGTTCATATTTCCTTCTGTTGGGGGCCATAGGAGTTCATTGAGTCTGGCCCAATTTTTATATATCTTCCTGCTTGGGGATCTTACACCATGAGATAGTGTAAGTTCATACCCTGCTTCTGTGTGTGGCACAGGAGGCCTGGTGCTTCAATTCTTCTTGGGTTATTTTCCCACACCGCTGTCTGTTAGACTGCTTTTAAGTACTAGGCTTTGCACAGAGTGTTCAGTTCCAGCTTTCCAACTCCCTGTTGGCTGTTGCACATCTCCTGGGCTTTCAAACCCTCGTTCCTAAAGCCTATTATCTGCTGTTTCCCTGGACTGCTTTGCTTTAGCTTTGATATCTCTTTATTTCTGGCACATGTGGATTCTCACTGTTGCTGCCTTAGGTTGGGCCCTACCTGGTCACTCTGCTTCTAGTTTGATTATCCTCTTAGTTGTATCTGTCTTTCATTTAGGCACTAATATTCTTTGTAAGACAGAAAAGCATAAACTCTTTAGGCCAATGTGTCGCACCCCTTTGCCGTCTGACCTGGTTTTCCTTCATTTCCCCACCTACCTGCGTATTAGCTTACCTTGAGTTCTCCAAGGCATGTTGTTCCACCACTTTGTGCCCTGCACATACTACTTTCCAGACAGTCTTTGCCACAGTAGTATTTTGTCTGGCTAAAATTCACTCAACTATTACATCCTCCTTTAAGTCTTCCTGACCTGGTTTCATGTAAATTATCTTCCTCTTTGTTTCTGTTACAGCAGGTACAAGGTCTGTCCTAGTGTTTTATCACATGGTTTTGTATATGACAATTTCCTGGACTTGAGGGGAGGCATCATTTTCTATTGTCTTTTTAGATACAGTCATTGATACATAGTAGCACTAAGTAGTCCTTTGTTAAGTATTTGTATTGTATGATTACTTGTGCAGACACCTGTATGTGAGTTTGTTTTGTTTTATTCATTAGGATTGAATTGGGCAAAATTAAGGATATCATTTTTCAATATAATGCTGCACTGTTGCATGCTCACATGGCAGTTTTTCTTTTTTTTCCCCCTCCAGGGCTATTGTGTTTGTTGTGGATAGTGCAGCCTTCCAGCGAGAGGTGAAAGATGTGGCAGAGTTTCTGTATCAAGTCCTCCTTGACAGTATTGGTCTGAAGAACACACCGTCATTCTTAATCGCTTGCAATAAGCAAGGTACTATCATGTTTTCTGGCAATAATAGTTGAGATTTTTCTGGGATTGTTACTAAGAATTAATACAGTTATCTACAATTGTTATTACTGAGGATGAGAGACAATTGCTAATGAACTATAAATTAAGGATTTTAAATCTTAAAATTTATTTATACTCCAGCATTTTCATTAGTCTCCCTTACCAGGCTGTTCTAAGGAGCGACAAAGGAGTGATTATTATCATTTATTCTTTGATACAGTGTTTTATTTTTAATCGTACAACATTTTAATTTACTAAGTTAAGTTCATCAGTTCGACAGTATGTCATATCAGATACACAGTTGAGGAAGGACAGGATGGAGTCTCTCCTTTTAAACAAGTTTGCCATCTAGCACATTTCATCAAGAAGAGTTTGCAGAAGTGTTTTCCTTTAACCTCATAAGAATGAAAAACATTTTAGTCTCAGCCAGTAAAACTAGGCTTCAGTTTTATTACCTTTAAAATCAGATTAGGAGTGATGTCAGCATCATGAGGTGTGAGACACCTTCTTTGTCTCTCCCCTTCATTCTACAACTAGTAAAACATCCAAAACTCAACAAAGGTTCCTCTGCCCAACACACTAGGATGCTGGAGAGATCCACAAGTGTACTTCTGAAGGTGGGTGGACTGGAACACATAGAGGAGGTAGAACTGGGGGAACAGTGGAAGAATGTCTGCAGTCTTAGCCTCTGGCCACAGTGGCTGAGCCTGAAGCCCCAGAGAACCCTGTAGCAACAGGGAAGACAGCACACATGGCTCCAGCCTCCTGGCTGTAGTAGCTCCTTTGGCCACGGGGAACCCCGCAGCAGCAGCGGTGGTGGGGCCTGTGACCCCAGTCCCCTGGCTCACGGCAGTGCTGCACGCAAACCCGACAAGCCCAGATGTGGCGAAGGTGCCCATGACTCTGTCTCCTTCACTTTTCCCCACATCTCCCTCCAGCAGCAGAGCTCAAGCAGTGACAGTGAGGGTACCAGTGACACATCTGGCAGAGGTAGTAGAGGGTGGAAAGTGCCAATTCTCAAATATAGTCACAGGCAGCTCAGGTAAGAAAAGTCAAAAACCTGTGCTATAGCAAGATAAAAGAAAGGCCTCTATTTTCCAACTTGTTGAACTGTAAGAATCAAGGAGAAAAAAAAGCTTTATCTACATAAGAAAGGTATTTGCTACTTCAAATGCACTGGCAGAGGAACAGTTTGTCAAGTACCATGTAAAACCACAGTACACAGTGTAACAAAAAGAAAACGACAGTTCTCCAGCAGCCAAACTTAAGTCATGGAAGATTGTAATCTAACTGATAGAGAATTCAAAATAGCTGTTATGAAGAAACTAAACAAGCTACAGGAGAACTCAGGAGGGCAGTTCAGTGAGCTCAGGAATAAAATTAATGAACAGAAGAAATACTTTACCAAAGATATTAAAAGTCTAAAAGAGAACCAAACAGAAATTCTGGAGCTGAAGATGTCAATAAATGAGATGAAGAATGCATCAGAAAGCACTGGAAATAGAGCAGACCATATGGAAGAGAGAATTAGTGAGCTTGAAGATAGAGATCTAGAAATGATTCAAGTAGGAGTGGCGAGAGAACTAAGATTTTTTTTTAAATAAAATTTTATGAGAACTATCCAGCTTCATTATCCTTCATAAAGATAATGGTTATCCCAGAGGAAGAAGAGAGGGAGAAGGGAGCAGAGAGTTTATTTAAAGAAATAATAGCTGAGAATTTCACAAACCCAGGGAAGGAACTGGATATACAAGTCCATAAAGCTAAGAGAACATTTAATTATCTCAATGCTAAAAGATGTTCTCCAGGACACATTATGTTAAAATTGTCAGAATTCAATGATAAAGAATTTTAAAGGCATCCGGAGGAAAAAAGACAGTAGCCTACAAAGGAACCCCTATTAAGCTATTAGCAGATTTCTCAGCAGAAACTGTATAGACCAGGAGAGGATGGGATAGCCTACTCAAAATATTATAAGACAAAAACTCTGCCAAGAATCCTTCCAGCAAACTTATCCTTGAGATACAAAGGAGAAATAAAGACTTTCCCAGACAAAAGCTGAGGGAGTTCATTACCAGTAGACCTGCCTTACAAGAAATGTTGGAAGGAGCTCTCCTACCTGAAACGAAGAGACAAAAGTACACAATACTTTGAGTAAGGTGATAAATAGATAGAATCAGAAAATTGCAACTTTACATCAGAATAGGTTGTTAAACAATTATAAAGGTTAAAGGGGAAAAAGCAGTAAAAATAATTATAGCTACTGCAGTTTGGTAATGAACTCACAATATAAAAAGGGATAATTTGAGATGACAAAAATGTAAAAGGGGAAGAGGAAAAGAACAGAACGCATATAATGGCAAATGAAGATAAGATCCTATCAGCAGAAAAAGGACTATTTTATCTATGAGATGTCTTACACAAACCTGATGGTAACCACAAAATGTAAGTCTAGAGCAGAGACATGAAACTAGGAGGAAACTAGTAAACCACCAACTAAGATGTCAGGCAGAAACAATGGAGATATAGAGCAACCAGAAAACAAAAGATAAAATGGCAGTACTAGTCCTCATTTATCAGTAATCACCCTAAATATAAGTGGATTGAATTCACCAATCAAAAGACACAGAGTGGCTGGATGTATTAAAAAACAAACCAACTATGTCCTGCCTCCCAGAGACTCATCTCAGCTCTAAAGACAAACATAGGCTCAAAGTGAAGGGATGGAAAATGATACTCCAAGCAGATGGCAGCCAAAAGAAAGCAGATGTAGCCATCTCAGATCAGATCAAATAGGCTTCAAGCCAAACGAGAACAAGATGGACTTATATAGTGATAAAGGGGGCAATCCATCAAGAAGATGTAACATTTATTAATATATAAGCATCTAACATAGGAGCATTAAAACATGAAAGGAATTATTCACAGACATAAATGAAGAAATTGACAGCAATAATAGTAGGGGAGTTTAACATCCCACTTACATCAGTGAATTGATTATCTAGACAGAACGTTAACAGGGAACCATTGGCCTTAAATGAAGCATTACATCAGGTGGAATATATATACACACACTCACGTACATACATACAGACATATGTACATATATATAAATAAAACATTCCATCCCAAAGCAGCAGAATACACATTCTTCTCAAGCGCACATGGAACATTCTCAAGGATAGACCATATGCTGGGACACAAAACAAGTTTCACTAAATGTAAGACAGAAATCATATCGAGCATCTTTTCCTACCACAAAGATTTGAAACTAGAAATCAACTACAAGAAGAAAGCTGAAAAAATCAAATATGTGGAGACTAAACAACATGCTACTGAACAACTATTAGGTCAATGAGGAGGAAAGGAGGAAATAAAAATACCTGAAGATAAATGAAAATGAGGCATACCAGATCAATAGGATGCATCAAAAGCAGTACAAGTTTATAGCAATACTTGCCTACCTCAAGAAACAAGAAAAATCTCCAACAGTCCTTGCACCTAAAGGCACTAGAAAAAGAACAAACTAAGCCCAAAGTCAGTAGAAGGAAGGAAATACTAAAAGCCAGCAGAAATAAATGAAATAGAGACTGAAGAGATAGTAGAAAAGATCAATGAAACTAAGAGCTTGTTCTTTGAAAAGATAAACAAAGTTGACAAACCTCTAGCTAGACTAAAAAAAAAAGAGAGGAGGCTCATATAAATAAAATCAGAAATGAAAGAGGAGAAATTACAACAGATCTCACAGAAATACAAAGGGTTATAAGAGAATACTGTGAATAACTACACCAACAAATTGGACAGCCTAGAAGAAATGAATACATTCTTAACAATCAACTTTCCAAGACTGAATCTTGAAGAAATAGAAAATCTGAATAGACTGATAACTAGGAAGGAGATTAAAACAGCAATCAAAAGCCTTCCAAAAAAAACAAAAGTCCAGGACCAGACAGCTTCACTAGTAAATTCTACCAAATGTTCAAAGAAGATTTAATACCCATTCTTCTTAAACTCTTCCAAAAAAGTTGAAGATGAGGGAACACTTCCTAACTCATTTTATGAGGTCAACATTACCCTGATATCAAAGCCAGACAAGGATAACACAAAAAAAGAAAATTACAAGCCAGTATCTCTGATAAACATAGATGCAGAAATCTTCAACAAAATATTAGCAAACCAAATAGAACAATACATTAAAAGGATCATACACTGTGATCAAGGGGGATTCAACATCTGCAAGTCAATCAACATGATAAAACATTCTAAAAGTCATGATCATCTCAATAAATGAAGAAAAAGCATTTGACAGAATTCAACATCCACTTAGGATAAAGACAATAAAATGGGTATAGAAAGAATGTACCTCAACATAATAAAGGCTATGCCCACATGTCAAACCCACAGCTGACATCATACTTAACTGTGAAAAACTGAAAGCTATCCCTCTAAGATCAGGAACAAGACAAGGATGCCCATCTCTTGCCACTCTCATTCAACATAGCTAAAGACTCCACCAAAAACCTATTAGAAATAATAAATGAATACAGTAAAGTTGCAGGGTGCAAACTCAATATACAAAAATCTGTTGTGTTTCTGTACACCAACAACAAACAAACAGAGAAATTAAGAAAACAGTCCCATTTAAAATTGCAGCAAAAACAATAAAATACCCAGGAATAAATTTAACCAAGGATGGGAATTCCCTGGCAGTCCAGTGGTTAGGACTCCACACTTTCACTGCTGAGGGTGCAGGTTCAATCCCTGGTCAGGGAACTAAGATCCCACAATACAGTAAAAACTATAAAACATTGTTGAGAGAAATGGAAGACACAAAGAAATGGCAAGATATTTCATGCTCGTAGACTGTAAGAATTAACATTGTTAAAATGTCTATTTTACCTAAAGCAATCTGCAGATTCATTGCAGCAATCCCTGTCAAAATCCTAATGCCATTTTTTGCAGAAATGGAACAAAAATTCCTTACATATTACTACAAAGCTATAGTAGTCAAAACAGCATGGTATTTGGCAGAAAAACAGACATACAGTTCAATGGAACAGAATTGAGAGCCCAGAAATAAACATATAGACGATTAATTTACAACAGAGGCGCAAAGAACATAACATTGGAGACAGAACAGTGTCTTCAGTAAATGGTGTTGGGAAAACTGTACAGCCACGTGCAAAAGAATGAAAGTAGACTATTTTCTTATACCATACACAAAAATCAACTCAAACGTGGATTAAAGGATTGAACAGGAGACCTGAAACCATAAAGCTCCTAGAAGAACACAGGGAGTTCGGACTGTGATGTGGGATTTAGCAATATGTTTTCGGAGCTGCCTCCTCAGGCAAGGCAAACAAAAGCAAAAATAAACAGGTGGTACTATATCAAGCTAAAAAGCAAAGCAGAGCACAACACAGCACAGCAAAGGAAACCAACAAAATGAAAAGACAGCCTACTGACTGGGAGAAGATATTGTCAAATCATATTATCTGATAAGGGGTTAATATCCAAGATATATAAAGAACCCATACAACTCAACAACAACAAAAAACCTGATTTAAAAATGGGCAGATGGGCCTCCCTGGTGGCGCAGTGGTTGAGAGTCCGCCTGCCGATGCAGGGGATACGGGTTCGTGCCCCGGTCTGGGAGGATCCCATATGCCGCGGAGCGGCTGGGCCCGTGAGCCATGGCCGCTGGGCCTGCGCATCCGGAGCCTGTGCTCCGCAACGGGAGAGGCCACAACAGTGAGAGGCCCGCATACCGCAAAAAAAAAAAATAATAAATAAAAAAAAAATAAAAATGGGCAGATAACCTGAATAGATGTTTTTCCAGAAAAGATATACAAATGGTCAGCAGGCACATATGAAGATATTCATCACTAGTGAAGATGAACATCATTAATTATTAGGGAAATGCCAATCAAAGCCACAATTAGACATTACCTCACAACTGTTAGAGTGACTGTTGTCAAAAAGAGAAGAAATAACATGTGTGGGTAATGATGTGGAGAAAATGGAACACTTGTGCACTGTTGATGGGGATGTAAATGCAGCCACTGTGGGAAACAGTATGGATAGTCCTCAAAAAATTAAGAATAGAACTGCCATGGGATCCAGCTATTCCACTTCTGGGTATTTATCCAAAGATAATGGAAACACTAACTCAGAAAGATATTTGCACCCACTACTGTATGGTGATGGATGGAAACTAAATTTTTGGTAGTAAGCAAGGTGTAGTGTATACACAAATTGAATCATAATGTTGTACACATGAAGCATGTTATAAACCAATGTTACCTGAATAATACAATAATCTCTCTTTTCTAGAGAACTAAAAATAAGATAGATTAGTTGATCTTTAGTCCTCTTTCAGACCTAATATTCTCGTTCTATGAAAAGCTCAGTGCGTTTCTCCAAGGTGAGCTGGAAGTAACCCTATCAGTGACCTATTGGGGATCCGTCTTAGGGTCATTACCTGACCTCGTTATTTCTTCTATATTTATTGGGCTTCTGCTGGTGCCAAACCAGTGCTTTTTTATTGCCAAAGTGCACTTGATGCCGTAACATACCATCTTAGTATCAGCTGGAAATGTTCTTCGTTTAGGTTTATATGACAGGGTATTTCTATTGGAGTGAAGGGTCTTGTTAAAATCACAAAGCTGGTAGCTTCTCTTCTTATTACATTGGCTGGACTTATGTATACAGTACATGTGTTGATTTCAAGTGTCTGTAAGATGTAGAAAACTTCTGTGAAAGAGCTTCTCAATTTTAGGGTCACCAGCTTAATTGTAAGCATTATTGTAATATAAATATTAGTGCAAATATAAAGCTTACTTTGATAATGGAACTACTAGTGATAAAAAGCTCTTTAAGCGGGCTTCCCTGGTGGCACAGTGGATAAGAATCTGCCTGCCAATGCAGGGGACACAGGTTTGATCCCTGGTTCGGGAAGATCCCACATGCCGCGGAGCAACAAAGCCCATGTGCCGCAACTACTGAGCCTGCGCTCTAGAGCTTGCAAGCCACAACTACTGAAGCCCACGACCTAGAGCCCGTGCTCTGCAACAAGAGAAGCCACCGCAATGAGAAGCCCACACCCTGCAACAAAGAGTAGCCCCCACTCGCCGCAGCTAGAGAAAGCCCGTGTGCAGCAGCAAAAACCCAACACAGCCAAAAATAAATAAATAAAATAAGAATAAAAATAAATTTAAAAAAAAGATCTTTAAAAAAATGGTGGGGTTGTAGGGAGGGATAAATTGGGAGTTTGGGATTGACATATACTCATTACTATATTTAAAATAGATAACCAGCAAGGACCTACTGTATAGCACAGGGAACTCTGCTCAATATTCTGTAATAACCTAGATGGGAAAAGAATTTGAAAAAGAATAGATATATGTATATGTGTAACTGGATCACTTTGCTGTACACCTGAAACTAACACAACATTGTAAGTCAACTATAATCCAATGTAACATAAAAAATTTTTTTTAATGGTGGGGCAAAGAAACTAGTTTAGATAGGAATTTTCCATATGTGCAAGAAGTCTTGGGAAAAGACCCCTTCTGCTTTAAACAACAGCAATGTCTTTATTTCTTTACAGACATTACAATGGCAAAATCAGCAAAGTTAATTCAGCAGCAGCTTGAAAAAGAAATGTAAGTAAGAATAAGTCCTATTGGTTAACTGTATCTTTTAACACTTAGGAAATATGTATATATTGCTTAAGGTCTTTGGTTTTGTATGGTTATCACAATTAGCCTGAAGATTGGTGTGAAATATACTTGTTAAATAATTGACAACAGAATTAATGGAACTGTAAAAAGTATTAATGGGATGTTTATAGATATTTAAAATTTTCGTGGAAAGAAAATCTCAGGTTTATTGAGACTACAGCTCAATTTGTTTTCCCACTGTTTCTAGACCTAGTTTATAGTAGATATGAAAGGATTTAAAAACTAAATTTGAAAGCCATGGAAATTTTTGTTGACAGAACAAGAAGGGAACACTTCAGAAGAATATAAAAATCTATGATACTATCTTGTAGTGTGTTTTTTCTTTTCAAGCTATGTGGCGATATCATTTAGCTTGATTTTAGTGTTTAAAAATATGTGAATTGGGGCTTCCCTGGTGGCGCAGTGGTTGGGGGTCCGCCTGCCGATGCGGGGGGCGCGGGTTCATGCCCCGGTTCAGGAGAGTCCCGCGTGCCGCGGAGCGGCTGGGCCCGTGAGCCATGGCCGCTGAGCCTGCGCGTCCGGAGCCTGTGCTCCGCAACGGGAGAGGCCACAACAGTGAGAAGCCCGCGTACCGCAAAAAATAAAATAAAATAAAATAATAATATGAACCCTGAAGCCTGATCTTCAAAGTCTAAGAATGCAGCCTGCAAAATAAATAAATAAATAATGTTTTTTAAAAAAAATTTGTGAATTGAGCTATAAGCTTTTGAATTTTAAGGAATCTAGCATATCTCTGTGTTCTGCTGATTTGTAAGAGTTAGCTAACAGGTTGCTTACATAGGAGATACAATCAACATTATAATAGAGCAAGTTATGTTTTCTTATGCTGTTATGTAAGGAGATATGTGTATATATATATATATATATATATTTTTTTTTTTTTTTTTTTTTTTTTTTTTTTTTTTGCGGTATGCAGGCCTCTCACTGTTGTGGCCTCTCCTGTTGCGGAGCACAGGCTCCGGACGCGCAGGCTCAGCAGCCATGGCTCACGGGCCCAGCCGCTCCGCGGCATGTGGGATCTTCCTGGACCGGGGCACAAACCCGTGTCCCCTGCATCAGCAGGCGGACTCTCAACCACTGTGCCACCAGGGAAGCCCTGTAAGGATATTTTTAATAAAAGAATCTGATGAGGAAATATTGTACAAATTCAACTTTTAGTAAATTTTTTTCCCATTATCATTTATATTCTCCTTTGCTCATTTAATAAGCACCTATAATTTGTCTAACTATGCCATGACCTGCTCTAGGATGTGGCTATAAGAAGTGTGATGTTGTTCCTGTACTCAGGAGCTTAGAGTCTAGTAGAATATGGTTTGCTTCAGGTGTTGACAAACTCCCATTCAGGGTCTGCCAACAAAGAGTAGTTTCGCATTTTTATAGGACAAGTAAGAAAAGAAGAAAAGTAGAAAAATATGTGGCAGAGACTAAATATCACCCACAAGCCCAAAATATCTAATTTATGGCTCTTTACAGAAAAATTTTACCAGCCCTGGTCTGTCATTTTCTGTGGCTTGTTGGTTTTTTTTTTTCAATTGAGAATGATATATTCAATCCCATGTGCTTTAAACTTTTTAATATATAATAGAAGAAAAGTTAGCCATTCAATTAGATTTATCAAATACATCATGCCTTCAAATTGAATATCAAAAGAAAATTTTAACCCCTTTATTGAGGTATAATTGATATGTAAAAAGCTGTGCATATTTGATGTATACAACTCAATTTGGGGATAAGCATACACCTGTGAAACCATCATCACCATCCAGGCCATTACTTCCCAGAGTTTCTTCCTACATACTTTATTATTTGTGTGTGTATGTATTTCATGAGAACACTTAACATAAGATCTACCCTATTAGCAAATTTTAAGTGTACAGTGAATACTATGCTATATAGTAGATCTCTAGCACTTACTTATTTGCATAACTGAAACTTTATACCCTTTGACCATCATCTCTCCATTTCCCCCTGCCCCCCACCTTGGTGACCACCATTCTACTCTTTGCTTCCATGTGTTTGACTGTTTTAGATTCCACATATAAGTGTAATTAATCATAATGGTAGTTGTCTTACTCTATGTTATTTCACTTAGCATAATGTTCTCTAGGTCCATCCATGTTGTCGCAAATGGCAGGAATTTCTTCTGCAGGGCTAAATAATATTCCATTATATATATGTTCCACATTTTCTTTATCTGTTCATCCTTCGATGGACATTTAGGTTGCTTCCATATATTGGCTATTGTTAATAATGCTGCAGTGAACATGGAAGGCATATACCTCTCCGAGATCCTGATTTCAGTTCCTTCAGATAACTGTCCAGAAGTGGAATTGCTGATTCATATGGTAGTGGTTCTGTTTGTAATTTTTTGAGGAATCTCAGTGCTGTTTTCTATAATAGCTGTACCAATTTACATACCCACCAACAATGTACCAAGATTCCCTTTTCTCCATATCTTTACCAACACTTATCTTTTTTTTTCTAATGTTAGTAATTCTGTCAGGTGTGAAGTGACATCTCATTGTGGTTTTGATTTGCATTTCCCTGATGAATAGTGATGTTTAGCATCTTTTCATGTACTTGTTGACTATTCATATGTCCTCTATGTCTGTTCAGGTCCTTTGCCCATTTTTTAAATTGGACTATTTGGGTTTTTTGTTACTGGGTTGTATGTTTTTGGACAGATCCAAAAACATATTGCTAAATCCCATATTTTGGATATTAACCCTTATCAGATATATGGTTTGCAAATATTTTCCCCCATTCCATAGGTTATCTTTTCATTTTGTTGATTCTTTCCTTTGCTGTGCACAAGCTTTTTAGTTTGATACAATCACACTTGTTTATGTTTGCTTTGTTGTTTGATTTTGGTCTCATATCTTAAAACTAATTTCCACAACACCAATGTCAGTGAGCATTTTCTTCTTGGATTTTTATGGCTTCAGGTCTTATATTTAAGTCTTTAATCCATTTTGAGTTGATTTTGTGTATCGTATAACATACACAGTTTCATTCTTTTGCACGTAGATATCCAGTTTTCCCAGCACCGTTTATTGAAGAGACTATCCTTTTCCTATAGTATACTCTTGTCATCCTTGTTGAAGATTAGTTGACTGTATATGCATGGGTTTGTGCTGGGCTCTCTATTCTATTCCATTGATCTATATGTCTTTTTATAGTACCATATTGTTTTGATTACTATAGGTTTGCAATATAATTTGAAATCTGGAAATGTGATGCCTCCAGATTTATTGTTCTTACTCAAGATTACTTTGAGTATTATAGTTCTTTTGTGGTTCCATATGAATTCTACCATTGTTTCTTCTCTTTCTGTGAAAAATTCCATTGGAATATTGATTGAGATTCCATTAAATTTATAGATGGAGGTTTTTTTGTTTGCATCGGGTCTAAGTTGCGGCACGTGGGATCTTTGTTGCGGCATGTGGGATCTTTTGTTGCAGCCTGCGGGCTTCTCTCTAGTTGTGGCGCGCAGGCTCCAGAGAGTAGTTTGGGGAGAGTGGGCTCTGTAGTTTGTGGCACGTGGGCTTAGTAGTTGTGGTGTGCGGGCTTAGTTGCCCCGCGGCATGTGGGATCTTAGTTCCCTGACCAGAGATTGAACCCACATCCCCTGCATTGGAAGGCGATTCTTAACCACTGGACCACCAGGGAGGTCCCCTATAGATGGACATTTTAACAATGTAAATTATTCCAATATATGAACAAGGGGTATTTTTCCATTTATTTGTGTCTTCAGTTTCTTTCATCACTGTTTTATAGCTTTCGGTGTACAGATCTCTCACCTACTTTGTTAAATTTATGCGTAAGTATTTTATTGTTTTTGATGCTATTATAAATGGAATTGTTTTGTTAATTTCTTTTCCTGATAGTTCATTAGTACTGCATAGAAACAGAACTTGTTTTTGTGTGTTGATTTTGTATCCTGAAATTTTACTGAGTCTATTAGTTCTGGTTTTTGGGGGGGTCTTTTATGGTTTACTATATTTAAGATCAAGTGATCTGAAATCAGAGATAATTTTACTTCTTCCTTTCTGATTTTGATGCCTTTTGTTTCTTTTTTTGCCTAATTGCTCTGTCTAGGACTTCCAGTACTATGTTGAATAGAAGTGGCAAGAGTAGGCATCCTTATCTTGTTCCTGATCTTACAGGAAAAGCTTTTAACTTTCACCATTGAGTATGATGTTATCTGTGGGCTTGTCATCTATGGCACTTATTATTTTGAGGTACATACCTTCTGTAACTATTTTGTTGAGTTCTTATCATGAAAGGATGTTGAATTTTGTCATATGCCTTTTCTGAATCTATTGAGATGATCATAAGATTTTTATCCTTCATCCTGTTAATGTGATGTATCCCATTTATTTCGGTTCTCTGATGTTGGGTGCATATATATGTATATATACACAATTATTTTATCCTCTTGATGAATTGGCCCCTTTATTATATGATAACCTTCTTTGTGTCTTGTGACAATTTTTGACTTAGTCTATTTTGTTGATATTTATGTATTCAGCCCTACTCTCTTTTGTTTATCGTTTGTATAGAATATGTTTTTCTGTCCCTTTACTTTGAACCTTAAATCGAGAGTGCATCTCTTGGAGATAGCATGTAGTTCAAGCTTGTTTTTTTATCCATTCATCCACTCTGTTTTGATTGGTAATTTAAACCATTTACATTTAAAGTAATTATTGATAGGTAAGAACTTATTCTGTTTTGTTGATTGTTTTCTGACTGTTTCATAGTTCCTTTGTCTCCTTCTCTCTTCCTTTGTAATTTGATGATTTCTTTTGTATTGTTATGCTTTGACTTTTTTCTCTTTATTTTGTGTGTCTACTACAGGTATTTTCTTTGTGACTGTCATGGCTTATATAAAACATCTTATAATACTGACAGTCTAATTTAAGCTGATAACAACTTTGACTGTATACAAAAATTTGTATACATTAACTTCTCCTTCCCCCACATTTTATGTTACTCATGTCACGATTTACATCTTTTTATATTGTGTATCCATTAATAAATTATTGTAGTCATAGTTATTTTTATTACTTTTGTCGTTAGCTTTTATGCTAGAGTTAAAAATGATTTATGTATCCCAATTACAATACTAGAGTATTCTAAATTTTAGTATATTCTTACTGTTACAGTGAGTTTTATACTTTCATATGTTTTCATGTTCTTGATTAGTTTTACTTCACCTTGAAGAACTCCCTTTAGCATTTCTTAAAAGGCAGGACTAGTAGTGATGAACTGCAGCTTTTGTGTGTTTGGGAAAGCTTTTGTCTCTCCTTCATATCTAGGACAGTTTTGCTGGGTATAGTATTCTTGGATAGCAATTTTTTTCTTTCAGCATTTTGAATATATCATCCCACTCTCCACTGGCCTGCAAGGTTTCTGCTACGAGATCCACTTTTAGTCTTATGGATTTTCCCTTGTTTGTGACAGTTGGCCTTTCTCTTAATGCTTTCAACATTCTGTCTTTGACTTTTGTCAGTTTGATTATAATGTGTCTCATTAAAGCTCTCTTTATGTTTAATCCATTTGGGGTTTTAGGGGCTTAGTGGATCTGGATGTTCATTTCCCTCCCCAGATTTGGGAGTTTTCTATCATTATTTTTTTAAATAAGCTTTCTGATTCTTTGTCTTTATCTGCTCTTTCTGAGACTTCCATAATGTATATATCGGTTCCTTTTATGATGCCCATAAGACTTTCTTCACTCTTTTTCGCTTTTTCTTTTTGTTTTTCTCACAGAGTAATTTCAAGTTACCTGTGCTCAAGCTCTCCGATTCTTTGTTCTGCTTGATTGAGTCTGCTGTTGAATTTTTCACATCCAGTCATTGTGTTCTTCAGCTCCAGAATTTTTGTTTTTCGTGGTTTCTATATCTTTGTTGACTTTCTGATTTTGTTCACTTACTCTTTCCCTCATTTTGTTGAGTTTTCTGTGTTATTTTGTAGCTTATGGGACTTTCAGATGATTATTTTGAATTCTTTGCCAGGCACTTTGTAGATCTCCATTTCTTTAGGGTCAGTTATTGGTGCTTTATCTTCTTTCTTTGGTGGTGTCATGTTTCCCTGATTTTTCATGATCCTTGTGTCCTTATTTTGGTGTCTGCACATTTGAAAAAGTAATCACTCCTTCTAGTCTTTATAGACTAACTTTGTCAGAGAAAGCACTTCTCTAGTCAGTCCAGCCAGAGATTCTGGGTGGGCTTGCTGCTGGAGTCCCTAGGCAGGTTGGCCTTGCTTCTGGGTTTGTGGGTGGGTGGGCCTACTGCCTGGGTCCATGGAAGCTGGCCTGGAAACTGAATCTGTCATGGCTGTCCAGGTACCTGTGTCTACTGGGGCTGGCCAGGAGCTAGGTTCCATGACACAGTAGGTGCTCACTTCACTCTCCTTCCCCCGTGTGAATCATATCTCTCCATGCTGCATTGTTCAGGCTTGCAGGAGCAGTAACGTGGGTAATGTGGAACTGTCCTTTCTACCCTCTTCAATGCATCTTTTCTTATTTCTGTGTTATACCCAGCTGCTGTAATCTCTAACCTGGATTTCTTACCTCTCATGAAGGTATTCTTCTGTGTGGATGGTTATTCAAATTGACGTTTCTGTGAGAGGATTTGAGCTGAAAACTCCCATTCCGCCATCTTGCTGGTGTCACTTTCAGTGGTTTCTGTCCTTTCTGAAATTGCATGTTCATCACCTCTTCTCCTATTCTTGATGTTCACTCTTTTGAGACTGCATATTGCTTGTCATTAAGCTAAAAAAATTGGAATTAGCTGATTTGTTTTTCTGACATTTCTGTTGCAATTGTTGAGAATTATCTTTTGGACAAAAACAGTCATAATATTTGTATATCCATTTTTTTAAACAGCATAGTCCAAGTCTTCCCACGTTTAAAACACGTTTTCCTTAGTCCATTTGTTTTTCACTCTAAAGGGCCGTAGAAAAACAATACAGAAAGAAATGCTGTATTATACAGCAGTGAAATAAAATGTTAAAAAGTTATAAAAGGGGGCTTCCCTGGTGGCGCAGTGGTTAAGAATCCGCCTGCCAGTGCAGGGAACACGGGTTCGAGCCCTGCTCCAGGAAGATCCCACATGCCGCAGAGCAACTAAGCCCCTCTGCCACAACTACTGAGCCTGCACTCTAGAGCCCGTGAGCCACAACTACTGAGCCCGCGCGCCTAGAGCCCATGCTCCGTGACAAAAGAAGCCACTGCAATGAGAAGCCTGTGCACCACAACAAAGGGCAGTCCCCACTCACCGCAACTAAAGAAAGCCCACGTGCAATGAACCCCACACAGCCATTAAAAAAAAAAAGTTATAAAGGTTAATATCAGTTAAATTAGGAGTCTAAATTTAGTTTAATCCTGTGTTTATGAGAATTAGGCCTTATCAGCTTTGAAGCATTTCATAGTCTTCTGAATTACAAGATTTACTATGTTTACATGGCCTTATGGCAAGAGCTGAATATGTCTTTTTTTCCTTTTGAGTTTTTTTTTAATTGTAAAATATATTACATGTAAAAGAGTATACGTGATACATATATTGAGGTTAAAGAATAGTAAGGTGAAGAATACCCATGGACCCACCACCTTGCTTAGAAGGCCCTATGTGCTCCTCCCCAAATGCTTTTCCCTGTATTATTTGTTTTTAAAATACGTTTTCCATCTATGTGTGTCTTTCTAAGCAGGTATTTAGTTTTCCTGTGGATTCTTCTCTAGTTTTCATGAAATCTTACAGCACCAAGAAATGCTTTATTTTGTAAGAAAGCACATTGTCAGCTTGTATTCCTCTGCTTCTGGACAGCAGAAAGGGGGAGAGAAGTAGACAAATGAGCTTTGTTTTTGCAATTCTTATTAGGGTCAGCAGGTGGCAGTTAAGTGACTTAAATTGGGAAAGTGTTAGTGGTTAAAGAGATTGGAGAATAGTAATTGTACCCAAACTGGATACGAGAGTCTGTAGTTTGTGGATTTCTAAGCTCTGTATCCAGATAGACTCAAGGTAAATATAAATACCCTATCTACCCACACTTCACTTTCAGAAACTTTTCAGAAAGGTTTTATAATACTTATAGCGGGTAATTGAAAACTATATCTTCACATGGCATCATGCAGGAAATCCTAGTAGAAGGGGGCACTGAACTGGAAGAAGGTTGGTGTGACCTTGGTTCATTAGAAACCTCCTGTCATCTGGCCATGTTAGGTTGGATCCGTATCCTGTCTGTCCAGGAGAGTGACCTATAAATGCAAATATTCAACAATCCTAATAGCATACTTGACAGTTGTATGATGAAGTATTTCCATGAGTGCTGGAATATTTAGGAATTAATATGACTTCCTAAAGGCCTTTGATTGTTATAGAAAAGTTCAGCTCTTTTTGCTTCCTGACCCGTTTTCCTTTTGTCTCGCAGCAGTACCCTACGAGTCACCCGTCCTGCTGCCCCCAGCATACTGGACGGTTCTAGTGCTGCCACTGCTCAGCTGGGAAAGAAAGGCAAAGAGTTTGAGTTCTCACAGTTGCCCCTCAGAGTGGAGTTCCTGGAGTGCAGTGCCAAGGGCGGCAGAGGGGACGCGGGCGCTGCTGACATCCAGGGCTTGGAGAAGTGGCTGGCGAAAATCGCCTGAGGGCCAGATCCAAACACAAGACGCGAATGTGCGTGTGTGTGACTGACAGTTGTGGGAAAGGATGAGGTAGCCTGGAGTTGGTAAAGAAGGGGTACAAATATAGTTAGGGACGTTTCCTTGTTCTGGAAACAAATTATTGTTGAAAGCAGTGTGGAAGTGTCTAAGTTCAGTTCTCCCTTATTGCTTTCAAGCTGGTTAGTTTTATTTGATTCGTGTCTTCCCTTTTCAAAGTGTATGTAAGGTCCCTTTAGCATATGCTTGATGTAAGGTCAAGGTCTAACAAGCCAACCTCACGTAGAGAGGATATTATCATGAGAATATAACATCATCTAAAATGTTTTCTTGTCCTCTGCTTCTGTGCTTCGGTCTCCTTTTCCTGGAAACAAACCTGTCTGTGTATGGAACTGGGTGATTTCCAATTGCCTTTGACATTCATGGGCAGTACATCATGTAGTCCTCTGAATTTTCAGATTTGTACGTGCAATTACAATATGGTCTCTGACATGTGAAGGAAGGTTGAAAACAGCAGGGCTGTGTTGACAGTGGTCTGTTCTTCATCAGCTCAGTGACTTGTCCACACTCCAGCCTCATAGCACTTAGGTTTCAAGAACATGTTGTGAACCCTAGGACTCGTCCCCAGGTGATAGAACTGTAAGTGCTAAATCCCCAAATGCCACTAAAATGTACGCTAGAAATGTACGTTCTAGTGGTTTCCCTCAACTGGGGAATATATGGAGCTTTAGAAGCTATTCTGTTTTTCTGGATGCATGAATGCTCCTGGGCTATCTTCACGTGCTGTTTGATGAGCTCCTATTTTTACTGTCAGCTTGAATGCTGTGGAACAAATTCAAAATGAAAAAAGTTCTCTGTAGATTTTTAAAGTGCATATTCACTGATGGTTTAAAAAAATGGCGTTTTCAAAGTGAGGTTGTTTGCTGTCTTCTTAAATGTATGGCTTTTTTAATGGCTTTTATAAATGATTAATACATTTCTTGGTAAGCAAAACAGCCTGTCTAGCTTAAAGCATTTAAATAGAGTGGTAGAGTAGGTACAAATGGGAGCACGTTTTAGGATTCAGGGCCAACTCCAAGTTTCCAGGGCCCAGTGATTGCAGTGTACATCAGAACAAACTCTTCAGTCCCTACCTCACACACTCAGGGACAAGCCAACTAAAGCCTCAAAAGGAGACGGGGGTGGCTGTGGATAAGTGAGACACTAATCGCAGAGCAGTGCGGGACGTGCAGTCAACCGCGGAGGCGCAGGGCGCTCCAGGAGCGTGCAGTGGGGCGCCTAACCCCGTCTTGCGGGATGGGGAGAGGCAAAGGGGAGAAGCCTGGAGCCGAGGCCGTCCCAGTGGGTGTGGCCCCCACGTACACACACTACGGCCCCGGCCTCTGCCTGCTGACTCCCCTTCCTGTGTGTCACTCTGACTCCGAGTGAGGGGACTCCAGCGCCCCTCCTCCGCTGCCCGCACACCCTGCATCACACACCTTGCTGCTGGAGTATGAAATAAACCCAAGCTCACGCGGAGAAGACACTAAGAGTACGACCGGGCTTCCCTGGTGGCGCAGTGGTTGGGAGTCCGCCTGCCGATGCAGGGGACACGGGTTCGTGCCCCGGTCCGGGAGGATCCCACATGCCGCGGAGCGGCTGGGCCCGTGAGCCATGGCCGCTGAGCCTGTGCGTCTGGAGCCTGTGCTCCGCAACGGGAGAGGCCACAACAGTGAGAGGCCCGTGTACCGCAAAAAAAAAAAAAAAAAAAGACCGTGGCAGGGTTCTTACTGGGAAGCCCGACTGCTGCTAATGTTATTACTGTCTTCTGGACTCTTTCTTGCCCTTTCCTTATTAGCCGAGTAGTAACTTAAGGAAGTGGGTGAAGATTTAAGGAAGATCAGTGAACCGGAAGCTCAAAAGGAATGTGATGAATGTGACATGTTCACATAATCGTTGGTGATGCTCACCTGAATAAACATCAATGGCTTGATGCTTCCGTTAAGAGGCATGTGTGTTCTCTCAGCTTCTTTGTTGTTTTTTTCTGGTAATAAACTGTTTTGCTTTATCGGAGGAAGCAATACACAGAACAGGTGACTTGAAGTAGGGGAGCCAGGTTGAATTTTATTCAAGACCTAAAGATGGTCTTTTGAAAAAGGAAAGTTATGTCTCAAACAGTGATTCTCAGATGTTAGTGTGCGTCAGAATTAACTGATGCGTGTTAAAGAGCCCACCCGAGGACACTGCTGCTGAGCATTAATTCAGCAGCAGATCGGGTGTGGTCTCAGGAATCTGCATGCGTAACGTGACCTCTACCAAGCACCTGGGGCTCCTGGCAGCACCCTCACAGGCGGTATGGCCCCCTGTAGTATCATGCGTGCCTTTAGTGTGTTTCGTTTCTAAGTCCTTTGGGCCACAAGCCCTGTGTAGTTTTGCTCACAGGGTGAAGGAAGCAGGCAGGTCGCATAGTCCCATCCTGCTTCCTAACCCTGTGCCACAGTCACCCCACTCTTGTGGGTCCGGGCCAGGGTGAGGTCATGGTGACTAGTCCTTGGGAGCTTGGAAGGGTTTTCAATGGGAGGTCAAATTATTTTCTTGTGGCACTGAACCCGTTCAGCCAAAGTAGGCCCATTTCTTCATGGGATGGGAGGCAGGTATGGCCAGAGTGGAAAGAGGGCTGTGAGGTCACAGGGACCAGCAGACTAGGCGTGACTGTGTGTCACAGGTGAGACAGCTGTGGCCTGGAACACCTTGGGAACGTGGCAGCGTCTGAGCCACTGCATGTTGGGGCCGCTGCCACCTGATGTGAATGGCCCTGTGCCCTGCGAGTGGGGAGGGGCAGGCGTGGTGTGGTGCCGGTGTGGAGACGACTGTGACCAGCAAGCCCTGGGCACTCACTGTCCTGGTACATACCAGCCGCTTCCGGAATGGGGTCTCCGTGGGTACTGAGCACACCCGCAGACCGAGGCCGCCTGTTTCTTCCAGCTCTTTCAACACTTTCCGAGCATTTTGGGGCCTTGGTAGCCCCTCTGCTGCCGGGTGCCTGACGGTTTGCTGGGATCTTAGCTCCTGACCAACAACAGATGCTGTTGCTGGGGAATCCCTGAGGTCTGCTCATATCTCCCCACGCCCTGTGTCTCAGCGCCCCTGGGATTCCGGTGGCCCTGCTGTGTGTGAGGCACTTGGCTGTGTTCTGTCGGTTTGAGATCATTTCAGCCAGAATGTTATGCTTTTCTTTTCTTTTTTAAGGTTTGAATTTAGAATGGAATTATCAAAGCTTCAACTGGTTATGCCCATTCTCACCTAAAGGTGCATTAGCAGCAGTTTAGATGCTAACCTCTTCTATTTCAGCCCTTCAGTTACTTGAAGGTGGTTGGTTACCTCACCTGACTTCTGCACAGGCAGGTAGTCCCACTTCCTTTTTCAGCTACGAAGCCCTAAACTGTTGACTACTCACAAGAACCGTGTATGGCGTTTATTCATTCCGAAAACGCCAGGCACCGTACCCAGCTCCGGGAATACTAAGTATGGCACAATTCCTGCTTTTATGGGCATATGGTCACTTTCTGAGGCGAAGAAACGTGCCCTTTCCATGCGGCCCCCGCTCTCCCCTCATTAGCATGGGCTCCATCTTGGCTGCACTGAACCGCCCACCCCCCACCCCCCACTGCACGGGCCCCAAGGTCAACTGCCTCAGGGCTGCCCTCACCTTCGCCCTTTCTCCTGTTGCGCCACCCTTGCAGCCCCAGCATGACCTTTGTCTCAGTGTCTCCTGCGATCCCAGCGTCCGCCCTGTGGTCCTGTCGTGGGTGAGGCACTTGGTGTTCTTGTGACTTAAGAGCTTTTTGTTTCAACTAAAATATGCTTTTAAAAAAAATTTGCAGTTAGCACAGGATTATCAAAGCTCCTGTCTGCACCCTTGGTCACTCACTGGACAGCAAAACACAGCTACAGTGATATAGGAAAAGCCACCTTGAGCGACGTCCCTTGACGGCAAGCAGGGCACTCCGGGTAGGAGGACATTCACCTCAACCCTGATCTTCACATTCACGTCTGGGGAAGCCCAGCAGTGCTTCCCTCTCCCGCGGGGGGAGGGGGCTGCTGGACGTCCGTGTGAGCACCACGCTCAGGGGGATGGCCCACTGCCCTTCCCGTCTGCAGTCACGTGGCCCTGAGCACCACACTCTTGGGGAATGACTGCTTGTCTGGAACAGCTTTACTCTGCTTTGATCTGGTCCGTACGAGCACGTGCACTCGGCTCTCATGCCTGTGCCCCCTGACAGGCCCGGTACCTCCTCTACCTTGCAGTTTACACCTGGCAGCCAGGAAGGTTAGGCTCAGTGGGCAGGGACACCTATTTCCTGTTCCTCCTAATCAGAGATGGCTTCCTTGATGTGGCAGATTGGAGGGTGTTCCAGAAACTTTAGTACCTTTAAAGGGGAAAGATAATTAGTGAAGTTGAACTTGAGGAAGAATAAGACCTGGTGAACTTGGCTTTCCCTATAGCCCCAGGATCCCCAGCATTCTCAGACCAGGGCAATTCTGGGCCTAATCTTGGCCTTCGCGTCCTCTTTGGATTGGTCCTACCACTCTCCTGGCCTTCAGGGCATTTTTTAGTCTTGAGGTGACTGAGACCTGAAGGGCCATCTCAGGGAGTTTCTCTGGTGTGGGGTGATGCTGGAGGGTAGGAGGCAGCTTAGTGTCATCTGAAAGGTGATTATGGTTCACCTTGAATTCTTGCCTTTAAATACTTTCTAGAAATCACCGGAAGGGAGATCCAGCCCCTGTACCCACCCTTCCTAGCCCTCAGCCGTGGCGAGTGGAAAGCAGGGATGACGGGAGGTGTCACACAGCCCTGAGTCTCCGTTCTGCCTGGAGTTTCCATCAGCCTTCAGGCAGAATGGAGATTACGGAAGTGAGTGTGCATTTAATCTTATTAGTGCGTCCTGCCTTTTCCCCCTTCTGAATTGGTGGAAAGCCCAGGTGAACAGAAGGGAGAAGCAAAGGGCTTTGGATGGTGAACACACCACCGAGACATGAGAGGAGGGTCTTCGTGGAGAATGCACTTGAAGAAATCTGTGTTTCCACATCACGCCCCGTCCCCCCCACCCATATATGACTGCACCACCTCGAAGCATTAGACAAGAGCCTTTGTGTTGAGAATTAGGACACTTTATTGTTTGATCAACATGCTGAGTCTTCCACATTTTACACAGTTTTATGTAAAGTCAATGTGGCCATTTAAATCCGCTGAGCCAGTGAGAGATGGAAATGCCACCCTCTGTGCCAATCACTTTTATGGGGACGGGCGAGGGGGAAGGTGACACACATGTGATACAGGCTGGCCGTCGATGAATGGAGGCTTTGCACTGGAAGGAAGGTCTGAACCCCACTGCAAGGATAAGCCACGCCCTGCCCGGAGTGTCAGCCACACAGGGAGGCGGGGGGTCTGGTGTCCAGGGAGTTCACACACTGAGCGCTCAAGGCTTTGGAACACTGAAACAGTCCATTTCAAACAAAAAGTCCAAAAGGTGCCCTGGTCTGACAATCAGAGTGGACTTGGGGACTGGCCCTTCTCTGCAATGGAGGAGCCTGAAATGTACGTGGGTTCTTTCCTGCCTCACTCAGCTACGCTGGACAGGCTTACATCCGAACCAGAGTAGAGATGGCCTGAGGAGCACGCGTGCCCAGCAGCCCTGTGTGCCAGTGCACCGTCACATTTGTTACACACAGGTCAGCAGTGGATGAAGAGCGGAAACACCTTGGTTCTGACCGCTTCTGGCTTACTGGGTGACCGTGAGCAAGTGACCCTTCTCAGTCTTGGTTTTCCTGCCTTGCCACAGCAAGGGTTCTGAGCTCTCCGCCTCGATCAGCTGTAGCCAGGGGACAATGCCTCACATTCTTGGGGGAGAGGTAGTTAGGAAACTAGTGCGCACGGGTTAATGCACAGACACTTCAGCTCAGCTGCCCTTTGTGTGGCTCAGACATACCTCCCAGCCCTCAGCTACCTGTTCTCACATCCTGACCTCCTCACCCGCCTTCCGCCACGTGAAGGAATGAGGCTGCTCTGCCTGCAGGACACCGAAGCCAGCGGTGCCATTACTGTCACACCTGGTACTTGAGGGCAGGGGCTCCCAGCACTGACTGGCCACCAGGAAGACAGAGACATTGCACTCAAGATGTGTTCTGCACCCTTAGCTACCACCATACAACCCTTGTTTCTGTTGCCTGAGACACTTGAACGGATCTGACCATTGCTCCTCGAACCTGGGACATTCCAGACCGATTGAGGATGCTGACAGGAAGAGAGTGGTGACAGTGACGGCAGGGAGGCCTCTGACGGAGTCAGCACTTGCTCACCTTGGACCACACAGCCGCAGTTCTAGCGCTCAAGATGCCGGCGCCACACTTTCCCTCTGGCACATGTGTACATTCATAAATACGCTTCCTGCTTTTCCCACCGTACGCTCAATTTTTCAGACGCCCACAAAACAGGAGCTTTACCGACAGCTTTTCTTTGAGATTCCTCAAAGTAAAAAAGGGGGCTACAGAAGATGACCCAGTTCTACTCCCAGCCCAGGGCTGCTCTGTGGGGAGAGAGACTGAACCACTGGCTAAACTGAGATCATTTCCTAAAAGGATTCCTCCCCTTTGCCTGGATTCGGCAACGATAGGATACTCTCACTGTGTATGCTGAGGAAGTTCATGATATTTTCTTCAAGGGAACCTGATCATTTCATTATTGAACCTTAACTCTGAGACAAGATCCTGGCTACAAGCAAGAGGACAGTGATGGCACCTGCCCAAAACGGGAGCCAACGAGCCAACACCCTTCTGTGCTGGAGGTCTGGCTGCCCTGACAGACCCAGGAGTGAGGGGTGGGGATGAGGCCCGAGGAGGGTGCCCGTGGAACGGTGTGGCACCACCAAGATGGGAGAATGAGCCCGGGCTCAGGAGAGAGGATGTTGTGGACGCACTGGAAAAGGAGGGCTCACCTACGCCACATCAAGCCACATTGTATCTACTGCGTCTCTTACTATTCTTCTAGGCTGTGATGGAAAAATAAGTGGTGCCTTCGATATGTGTGCACATGAGAAGGGGACTGAGTTTCTACCTTTTTGTACAAGAATGTTTTAAGAAAAAGTACTCTTAGTACCAAGAACATAAAAACCCACCATCCATTCATTCACTGAGACCCAAAGAGATCCCTGCAAAGGGGGCTGTCCCAGGGGCCACAAGCAATGGTCCTCACTGCCAGCCAAGCTGGGTGCTATCACCTGGACTCCTATGGATTCTCACGAGGTAAGTAAGCACTCTTCCAACAAGCACCACTTGGGGGTGTGCCATGGTGGGGCTACGGGCCCACGTGGGCATGCACACCTGTGCATACAAGTACAGACAGAAACAGTGCACATATTCCCAGGGGCTAGTTCTGCCTGTAGTTAACACATCTATGCAGTATTTTATTGATGGCAAGACAATCACAAGTTTTGGGACAATATTAAGTATTTCTTATTTCAACACGTTGCAGTACTTTTTTGAATTTCCAAAACTGTTATCACAATGCAAGTTCCAACTTGAGAGGAGGAAGAACAAGAATATACATTGAGCACATGAATCTCTGTGAGAATGTGTGTGTGGAAGGTGTATACACAAGTCTATCTCTATATATAATTATGTACACACATATAAAAACTCAACACTTGACACTGGAATTACGTTCGTACATTGGTCTATGCCTTCTGGAAGAGGAGCTCAGTGGGAATCCTGCTTCCTCTTTTCTTCACCCGAAGATACACTCCTCTCTAAAGATCAGCTCTGACACGCAGTCCCCTTAGCTGAGTGTGTGACAGACCCACTGGACAACTTATCAGTGAGTCCTGCCAGGTCCTGCTGCACTTACGGGCTGCCAGTTTGGATTAGTTTCTGAGAAGTTCCGAATTCATTGCAATAACTTGTCATAGCCCTGCTTTATGGAGGAATTTACCCCCTACCACACCCCAGATGGTCACTTAGCTCATCTATGACAAGCCCAATAGCGGCCTGGAGGAAGAGTCAATGCCGGCTTGGAGGGCAGGGCTTACCGATTTTGGCCACAGTGGCTGCCCACTGCCTGGCTTTGTGCCAGCTCAGGGGTGGTGAGTCTGGGTCTATTTGGAATGCTGGCCAAGCAGGCTACATCACTTAGTGAAAGAGAGAGTTCTCTTCAGAGATTTTACAGATAGGTCCTCAGGTCTAAGTCCTCTCAGAAATGAGTCCAACATGGCAAGGGCGTCTCTCTCTGGGAAGCCTTCTGGGGACCCCACTTCAGCCCTACCCTCAGGCAAGCAGAGAGCTGCTACAGTATCTGCAAAGGTCTGTGCACAAAGATTTCCACTGCACTGTGCCAGAGTAGCAGAAACACGTCAAGAAGTCAGCTTTTGCAGAACAGCATCAACAGTATTAGCAACCAAGGATGGGCAAACATGCATCTTCCAGGTGGCCGGTCTGCAGACCCTGCCTTCCCCAACCACAGACGGGCCAATACTGTGTGATACAGGCTCCAGCTTTCCTGGCATCCAAGGAGGAGGGCTTCAGGGGGCACACGCTGAGATTCCGTTTGCCCTTCCCTTCCCTGCCACCCAGCGGTGTGTGCTGACCTCTGGACAGGTTGGCTAAAACATTTTCTGAACTACGCATGGTGCCCCCGGTCTATGAACCAGCCCACAGTTGCCAACAGCACCCCGTCCTTCCTTCCTTCCCATGACCTCTTGTCCTGCCAGTCACAGGCGGACCACAGAGAGCGGACGGTTGCCTGTGGCGAGTGCCCTCTCAAGGCTTTTCAGGGAGGGGAGAGAGGCAGAGATAATCCCAGTGGGCCTGCGGCTGGGCCCCCTGCAGTTCACGAGGCCTTAATTTCAGCTCGGGGCCGTGGCTGATGCCCCACTCTGGCCATGGAAGAAGGACAGAGTCAGAGCTGCCTCTTGAGAGGCTGTTTCATTCAATCAGTGTTTGATTTAACCAGGTAGGGCCTGTTGGGTGGATGCTGGTTGGTCTGGGCCAGACAGCCCGGGGATTGGAACCTAATTAAATGGCCCAGTTAACTGTTTAAATGTATTGGTCTGGGGGTGGGAGGAGAGCAGAGGTGATGAACCGCTCAAAGAGGACAGGAAGGAGGAGGTGTGTGGAGAAGGTCCTCTGTAAGTTTACAAATATACAAAAACGAAAAAGCACATCTTTCAAATAAAAATGACTACATTTTTATCTGGCAAAAAGTTGTATACACATGGTTTAAATTTTTTTTTAATTTTAACAGTTTTTGGCAATCTTAATAAAGTACAATATATTACAACCAAACCAAAAAATAGTTGTTTAAGTAACAGCTGTTAAGAGTGACGTGATCCCTGATGCCCAGCCTCCCTCCCCGACCCCCCCACCCCGACTCCTAGAGACAGAGAGAAAAGAAAAATCCTCCCATCTGGATAAGCTCATCTCCCACCCCCCTTAGGAAGCTAACCAATAGGAAGCAACACAACAAGCGAGTAGTGTCAGAGGAAGCCTGCGGTCAGGCTGCATTAGCAGGAGCAGCCACCCTCGCTGGCCGGAGGCTCCTGGGGTTTGTCCAGCTTGATGTCGATCACTGCAGGGGGCGGGGCTAAGGAAGACGACGCTCTCGGAGGAGCTCCCGCCCCCGCTCCTGCCCCGGTGCCCCCTAAGGGGCCCTGCGCAGCCCCTCTGTCCCTCAGCAAACACCCAGGAACTTGCTCCTTTCTTTTCTGGGTGGGAAGGAGGCAGGGTCACCAGCTCCCACCCTTCCACCTCCTCCCCGACCCGTCCACATGCCCTCACCAGTATCCACCAGAAGTAAAACTTGTCCTGGGCTGTGGGACCATCATCTAAACACAGGCCCGACAGACCCTTTCTTAGAAGGCTTCCCGGTGACCAGCCTCGGCCTCGGCCGTGTTACCTATCAGCCCCACCCCAAAGTGCCCAGGAGGTGGAGCCTGCCGGCCGGGCACGGAACCCACCTCGCAAAGTGCAGGGCTTCACAGGCCTTGCCCAGGTGGGCACAGCAACCCCGACCCCTCAAGCTCCCGTCAGAACGGGTCGCTTAGACCCTGAGGCTGCTGCTGTGAGAACCCACATCCCTGGGGAGGGTGTCAACATAGCCCCTCTCCAGCCCCTTTCACTGGCGCCGTGGGGACTGTGGGCTGGAGAAGCACCGATCGGAACCGCCAGAGGAGCGGGTGGAGAGTGCACAGCCAGGCCGCTCCCTCTGCCCTCACCAGGCTGAAGTCCCAGTCAAGCCAGGCCTGGTCACAGCACTGCACAGAATCGCCCTTCCTGTGGGGCTGGGCGTGGGTAGGGGTTGGAGCAGCCCTGCTCTGGGACCCGCTGCCTGTGTCCTAGGGAGGTTTTGTGGTCCCTGGGTGAGGATGCTGGGAGAGGTTCTTCAGAAGCTACGTGCTATAAAGAGCCGTGCTTCCCCTAAAGGCCACTTACCACTTGCCCTCCTCACCACGTTTTGGCCACCTGGCCATGGCATATTCTGAGTATGACTTTGTCCATGACTTTTCCTGATTTTCCCTAAACCCCAATTTTCTTATGTACATTTTTATCCTGTTTTGTGTGTACGTAGCATATATATACATAAACACACATTTTTTACAACATGGCAGACTATAAATAAACTAGTAAATAGACAATGAACAACTGCCTTCCTTCCCACTGGGCAAATCAGACCACCTCTCTGAGCCTCCGTTTCAGCTTTTGGGTGTGGCCTGAGTTCTGGGGTGGACGGTGTGGGTGGTGTGCAGACCCTTCCCCCAGAGCAGTGGGGAGGCCCGGGCTGTGCAGGGCAGGCAGGAGAGGAGACACCTGGTGCGGCAGTCATCTCGCGTACAGGTCTGAATGCACAGAAATGGAGATTCTACGTGTCCCCATGAAATACAAGTCTGTGTTCACTGGAAAGCAGGGCACTTACCATTTCTCACTCCCCGCACGGTCACTCCACACACATCCCTCTGGCATTCCCACACTGTTTTGGAAGCTTCGGTGGTTCGAGCTGGATGTGGTCTTAAGGACCTTGGAGTTCAGCCTCATCCCTGTACAGAGCAGGCCCCACCGAACAGCTGTCTGCCAGGAAGGCTGGCCTGGAGACCTGGCAAGGGTCTGTCCACTGTTGTAACATACCACACGGATAAATCAATGACTAAATGGCTTCTGCAGCACATCTTTCACTCACTTGTCAAAGGAAAAGGATACTGCCTTCTTTGCTTTTCTCCTGGACGTTCTCCATTCCAGGCAGCGCCGAGGCCACGCGTCGGAAGAGCTGGGGAGAGGGGGAGACGCAGCGTGAGCCGCCGTCCCTGCCCTCCTGCTGCCGGTGTCTCCACCCCCGACCCTGCTCACCCTGACCTCGGGCCCTGCTCCCTGTCTGTCCCACTGACTGCACCCTGGACAGCAGGGGCTGCACCTAACTTCTCCCACCTGTGCCCCCGGCACCTCTCAGGGCGTTGGGCCCCGGCAGGCCTCTCACCCACGCAGGCTGGCCACAGGGTCACGAGGGGCTGAGTGTGGGTCATGGTGATGGCAGGGACCTACCCCAGTGCAGAAAACGATCTAGGTCCTGGGAGACAAGCTTCTGCCCATGTAGGGACCGGGTGTGGGGAAGGGACTTTCGACCTGCCCTTGAGACAACGACCCTCTCCTCAGGGAGCCCTGCGAGTCCACGGGCATCAGGGCAGCTGGGAGTCAGGGCCACACAGTCACAGCAGAGAGAGATTTTTTTCGGAGGGAATAAGGACACAGGGGTGTGAATGTGACATTGTGGGTTTGCTTGGGTGTGGGTGAGTGCGATGTGCGTATTGTGTGTAGAGGCGTATGGGTGGTGTGGTGTGGATGTGTGTCATCTGTAGGGCGGGGAATGAGTGTGTATGGTGTGTACATGTACACATGTGGGGTTTCTGTGCGTGTAAGTCTGTAAGGTGTGCATGAGGACTGTGTGCATGTGGTTGTGTGTGTGTGTGTGTGTGCGCGCGCATGTGTGGAACCTAGCGGGTGACAGCAAGTACAAGGCACCAGAAGATCCCGAATTCTCTCCCATCTCTCTACAAACACCAACTGCAGGAACCAGGTGAGCTCTGGGCTTAACACTTCTCCACTGCCTGAGCTCTCTGAAGACAGGGTGAGTCTTATTCAAGGTCTCACCCCAGAGCCCAGCCACATGGGAGCACCCAGGCTGGGTGACAGGACCAAAGGCGGTAAGGGTCCGGGCGGGGAAGCCGCTGGTGGGCTCTGCATGGTATGGACCCTGTGGGCGGGCTGCAGAGGGGCTCCGAGCGTGGCTGGCAGAAGTGGGAGTTAGATGGAAGCTCTTGGGGTCACATGGGGGCTTCTGAGAGCAGACATGCTCACGTTCAGAGTCCAGGAGGCTGCATTGCATGGAGATGCCTCTCCACCACCCAGGCTTAGAACTGACCATATACAACTCCGGCTCAGACCATCGCCTGGCTTCCAGAGCAATCTGGAAAGGGGGGCACCGGCATCTCCCTGACCATGGGGGCGGAGGCTGCCTGCCCTCGGGGCTGCTGCCCTCTGCTCCCCTGCCCCCCAAGCCTTTCCACCAGGGCCGCGCAGAGCAGCAGCCAGTGTCTCCTGCAGGCCTCCAGGGACAGGGAGCTCCCTCCTCCAGGTGACACCACGGCCACCCTGGCCTTACTCCAAAGGAGGCTGGGAAGGGGTGGGAGGGAAGGGAGCCATGTTGATGACCCTCCAGCTGGGGGAGGGGGTGCGGCACTGAGTCCTGGGAGCCCGGGGCCGCCCATTCCGGCCCTTCCTGCTCCTCCGCCACCTCCCACTGGCAAGGCACGGCCCAGGCGGGGTAAAGCCACACTGCGTGAGGCCGGCTGCTGCACTGGCAGCTTGTCTAGTGCCCCTGGACACTGCTGGGGCCGGCAGGGCAGAAGTGACCCCCAGCCAGGCCCCGACACCCCTCCAGCGGCACCTGTGCCCATGCCGGTCCCCTGGCCCAGGCCACCCCCGCTCTTCATCACCTCTCCGAGTCCCCGTTTCCCTGCAGACAGGGGTTCCTCACCTTTTCTGAACCAAAGATTCCTTTGGCAGGCTGGCGAAGCCTATGCGCTCCTTTTAAGTGTGTGCAATGAATTACATATAAGTTTTATGTAAACGAAACCATTTAGTATCAAAACAAACTTCTAAAATCTTTAAAGATACAGACTTGTGACTTGTGACTAGAAGCACCTGTGCTTCCTCGGGAACCTGTTAAAGAGCAGAAGCCGGCAGGGGGTCTGACAGCCCCTGAGACACTGAGGTGGGAGAAAGTTCAAGAGACCTGCGACACCGCCATAAGGTGATAAGAAAGCGGCTGTGACCTCTGTCGTGATAAAGCCACAGGCGCTGCCAACATACGGAATTGTGCTGCCTACCTCACAGCTGCAGGAAACGCTGGAGACCTGTCAGAGGTTAGCGCAGAGACACTTGTTTCCCACCTAAGTCCACTGACCTGCTGAATTCCATCCGTGGACTCCTTGGGAGTCTGTGGGCCCAGGAGAAGCCCCCTGCTCCTAGGCTCAGCCCTAACCCCACCCCCTCTATGGCTCCTCTGAGGCTTCTGACTCCCAGACCTCCCCGCCACCGTGAGCTCCGACCGCACCGTGGGTGGGCTCTTTTCTCCAAGCCTGCCTGGACCGCTACAGCCCAGAGCGCTTGCCAAGCACAAGGCAGGAACCCCAAAATGCTGATTGCATAGGCTCTCCTGCACGTCCACCCCACGTGAGGTAAGAAGCAGGGGAACGCTGCTTCTCCTGGCCTCCTCGAAGTTGCTGGCTGATCTCATAGCCCCGAGAGCCTGAGGGCGAGCAGTAGAGCTCTGAAGGCTCCTCGCTCCCCATCTGGCGGGTGGACGCCCCCCCCCAGTCACTAGCCCTTGGCCGAAGGCGGCGGAGCCCACCTGCTTCACGTTGTAGCCGGTCTTCGCACTGGTTTCGATGAACATGACGCTCAGTTCTTTGGCGCGCTGCTCCCCCTCCTCGATGGTTATCTGCCTGGAGGGGAGGCGAGAGGGGACCAGCTCAGTAGGGAAGTAGCCCCTGGTGGGGGCGGAGGGAGCAGCCTCAGATGATGGGGGCCCCTCAGTCAGCCCTGAGGTCAGGGCTGGACCCCAGGGCTCCCTCAGGGCGCAGCAGGACACCAGCCCCTCCCTACTCCTTGGCAGCTCCGTCCAGGTTGGGAGCAGGCCCTGAGGCAGGTGGCTGCTGTCCTTTTCCCAGGGTCACCACGGCCAGAGCCAACATTCGTAAAGCACTGCCAGCCACAGACCGCCTCTCTGGGTGGTACCATCAGCCCCGTTTTCCAAATGAGAACACTGAGGTTAAAAGTAATGCCCCCAAGGTCACCTACTGCAAAGGAGCTGGGCTTTGAACTCCGTTTTCTTCACTTCAAGGACAAGATTCAAAGAAAGCAGCCTCTAATTCAGATTATTCCCTGAACGGTCAGAGTACATCCCAGGAAGCCCTCAGTCCATGACTCATTGCTCCATCTGCGCCATGAGATGAGTGGACCAGCGCAGGGAAGGGCGCTGGGCCAGCCCTGTGCCTGGAGGACGGTGCGGAGCAGCCTCTCCACGGAGAGCGTCCCACCCAGACACAGCGGAGGCCCAGGCCCTTCACAGCCACACCCACATCAGCCAGGCCTTTCACAGGGGCAGGGCCGGTGGGAGCCCGAGTGCTGCTGTGTCTGTGTCTGCCCTGAGGCCGGGCCCAGACCATGCGCTGCTGGGCCAGCCAGGTGCATATGGCTCCACTCAGGCCACGCGTGGAGGCCTGCCCTGCCCCTGCCAGCCTGGAAGGTGGGGCTTCAGACATGACACACCTGTGGGTAGGCGTCTACCAGGTGCTTTCAAAGCCTCCGGTGCCCCAAGGGGGTCCTTCCCAGATGCAAGGGGACAGGCCAGACAGGATGCTGGGCAGGGGGCAGCTCACAGGGGCTGCTCACGCACAAATCCCAGCACTCTCCATCCAGGAGGAGCTGCAGAGGCATGGAGGGGGCCCGGTCTGCAGCCCCCTGTGCCTACCTCTTGTCGGCCAGGTCCGTCTTGTTGCCCACCAGCATGATGATGACGTCACTGCCCCTCTCTGTTCTGACATCATCGATCCACTTAGAGGTCTGTTGGAAGGAGTTGAGATCTGGAGGCGGAAAGTGCAGATAAAACAGGGCGTGAGCGGCAGCCCTGGCAGGAGAGGGGGGAGGGCGGGAAGGGAGTGAGACCAGGAGCAGGAGGGAGGGGGGTGTGCACCCTCAGACACCTGGGCGGCGCGGGAGCACAGTCCAGTGGGCCTGGTCCTCCCGAGGACGCCCACACGTGTCTGTGGAGCTGTGCCCAGGGTGCCCGAAGGCCCCTCATATGCTGAGCCAGCCACCCTCTGGGGAGAGCAGTCACGGCATCCGGAAGGCCGCTGGGTCATGACTTCCTACTAGTGGTCCTAGGGCCCACCTGAGAGTTGGACCTGACTTTGGAGGCTCACAGCAGAGTGAGAAATGGGTGCAGTAGACTTGGCTGAGCTTGGAAACAGTGTGACAGCGTGTGTGTGGGACCGCAGCAGCTCCCAGGGCAGGAGGGCCCTGCAGAGCAGCCTCCCACTGACAGGAGCTCAGAGGGGTTTCTGAAGAGCACCCTCAGGCCCTGAAAGTAAGGGGAGGGGGGAAGGCGGCCCCAGGAGCAGATAAAAGCCAGGAGAGGCGTTTCAGGGCAGCCCCCTCCTCAGTCAGAAGCTGTGACAGGCCGCACAGAAGAGCAGTCACAGGGCGACGCTCACCACTCAGCGGCCCGCAGGCCCAAGGGGAGCGGAGGCTCCCTTTCCTGGAAACCTGGGCTTCTCGAAGCCGGACCTTCCTTCTGCTCAGCATCAGGCTGCAGGAGCCCAGGCCTCCTCAGGGCCCAGCTCCCACCTGCTCTCAGGTGTGCAGGGAGCCTGCGGTCAGAGCCAGAGGCAGCCGGCTGGGCATCCTCCCACGACACCCATGACTGCAGCCCAAGCACTTGCCAGGTGTGTGCCCTGACACCTGCCTGGGCAGTGGGGCTCTGCACCAGGCCCCACCTCTCACCCCAGCCCCACGAGCCCCTCTCAGGGCTGTGCATCGCTCTTGAGAACAGCTGATTTGGCCAGAAGAGCCACAGTGTGTGAGAAGTGCAGGCCACCCAAGGCCCTCTTGGACCCGCCGGGCCTCCCCTCCCAGGGAACCCGGTAAGGAACTGGGATGCTGCTGACAAGACCACGGCTGCCAGGTCAAGGTTGGCCTAGGGACCAGCGTCTTCTCCCATCTTCACACACACACACACACACACACACACACTCTCTCTCTCTCTCTCACTCTCTCTCTCTCTCTCTCTCTCTGCAGCCTGGCTGGGGCCGCACCTGGCCCCGGAGCCCCTGCGAGCTGCCCCCCGCCCAGCACCCAGGCCCCACACTCACTTGTGATGTCGTACACCACCACGGCCACCGTGGAGTCCCGGATGTAGCTGGGGATCAGGCTGCGGAACCTCTCCTGGCCAGCTGTGTCCCAGAGCTGCAGTCGCACCTGTCACAGGGAGGAAGGAGGCTCAGGGGGCAGTGAGGTCCTTGTGGTGGGAGTGGGGGCTGAGGGAGGGCCCGGCTCTGGGACACTGGCCAGGCACAGGCTCTCAGCGGTGCCCAGCACGGGCCCCAGGGGATAGGTCCCAAGGAGCCCTGCCCGTCCTCCCGGGTCTCAAGTCAGGCACTCACCGTGCGATCCTCCAAGTACATGGTTTTTGACAAGAAGTCGATCCCAATGGTTGCCTGTTAGAGAAAAGCACAGAACGGTCAAACCCAAAAGGTCTCAGGCACAGGGGCAAAAGCTGAGTCACCAGGCGGGGACACAGCCAGCAAAAGGGGTCACCCACGCCGAGCCTTAGGTGGGCTCTGCTCTGCCGCCCCACCCCCAGCTCAACAGTGGACCCTCTTGCCCCTCTCAGAGGGAGTGAGTTTGAGCTAAACAAGGATGGGGATAGGTGTTTAGGGAGTGATACTCTTTGGGGAGGAAGAGAAAGGTGCTTTGGAAAGGAGAGGAGAGAGCAGGTGAGGCGGCTTCCCCAGCAGCAGGGCCACCGGCACGCGTATCTCCTGCCCCGCTCGGGTTGGGGGGGGCCTGGAGGAGCAGGAACAAGCCTGCTGGGCCCCGCCTGCCTCCTTCCCTCCCAGCCTCCACTCGAGGCTCCCAAAGCTTTTCTCCTCAGCCCTGGAACTCGAGCGCCTGGCGGGGGATCACCACTGCCCAGGAGGTGGAGCGGGGGCAGGGCGGCTTGCCGCGGGGGTGGGCAGAGAGCAGCTGGCTTTCCCCAGGGGCATCACAGCCACCCACAGCAGCATCTCATTGCGAAACCCACCGGCTCTTCTCTACCCAGACCGACACACTGGAAGCCAACTGTCTAGGTCACGCCTGTGCCTCCTCTGTCCTGGCACTAGGAGACGCAGTTGGGCCAGATGGCCGGGACCCACCATTTACTTGCTGTGTGGCTTGGGGCAGGCCTCCAACCTCTCTGGGCCGAACCTGCACCCAGTGTTTGTGACGGGAGCAAGATGCTGTCAGCGTGAAACAGTCACTGCTATGTAATTAATAATAATGGAGACTCCGACACAGCCTAAATGTCAGGGCACTGGTTAAGGACACGGTGGTTCATCCAGATGATGAGAAACCTTGGCAGCCATTAAAAATCACGTCCTTAAAAAATATTTAAGGATTTCGGGAAACGGTCATCAGGTGAAAGAAGGCAGGTTACAAAACATCATGTATAGTTTGATCCCAACTTGATTAACTGAAGTAGAGATACAAGTATTTTTCATATTTTCTTAGACGTTGACGTGAAGGGACTACGCTCAGGCCTTAATGGTGCTGGTGTCTGAGTACTGACACTGTGGGTGCTTTTTTTTTTGGCTTCTTTCATTATACCTTTCTCTATTTTCTACAATGAACATATAATAGTTCTAGAAGCATAAATAAAGCATTTTGAAAGAAAAATAGGGTTGAGAAATAAGCTTCATTGAAAGGAAAATTGTGCAGTGACTTCATTTTTTTTTTATGCTTTATAACAAATTTAATCAGTTATACATATACATATGTTTCCATATCCCCTCCCTTTTGCGTCTCCCACCCACCCTCCCTATCCCACCCCTCCAGGCGGTCACAAAGCACCGAGCTGATCTCCCTGTGCTATGCGGCTGCTTCCCACTAGCTATCTACCTTACGTTTGGTAGTGTATATATGTCCATGCCACTCTTTCACTTTGTCACAGCTTACCCTTCCCCCTCCCCATATCCTCAAGTCCATTCTCTAGTAGGTCTGTGTCTTTATTCCTGTCTTACCCCTATGTTCTTCATGACATTTTTTTTCTTAAATTCCATATATATGTGTTAGCATACAGTATTTGTCTTTCTCTTTCTGACTTACTTCACTCTGTATGACAGACTCTAGGTCTATCCACCTCATTACAAATAGCTCAATTTCATTTCTTTTTATGGCTGAGTAATATTCCATTGTATATATGTGCCACATCTTCTTTATCCATTCATCCGATGATGGACACTTAGGTTGTTTCCATCTCCGGGCTATTGTAAATAGGGCTGCTATGAACATTTTGGTACATGACTCTTTTTGAATTGTGGTTTTCTCAGGGTATATGCCCAGTAGTGGGATTGCTGGGTCATATGGTAGTTCTATTTGTAGTTTTTTAAGGAACCTCCATACCGTTCTCCATAGTGGCTGTGCCAATTCACATTCCCACCAACAGTGCAAGAGTGTTCCCTTTTTTCCACACCCTCTCCAGCATTTATTGTTTCTAGATTTTTTGATGATGGCCATTCTGACTGGTGTGAGATGATATCTCATTGTAGTTTTTATTTGCATTTCTCTAATGAGTAAAGATGTTGAGCATCCTTTCATGTGTTTGTTGGCAGTCTGTATATCTTCTGTGGAGAAATGTCTATTTAGGTCTTCTGCCCATTTTTGGATTGGGTTGTTTGTTTTTTTGTTATTGAGCTGCATGAGCTGCTTATAAATTTTGGAGATTAATCCTGTGTCAGTTGCTTCATTTGCAAATATTTTCTCCCATTCTGAGGGTTGTCTTTTGGTCTTGTTTATGGTTTCCTTTGCTGTGCAAAAGCTTTGAAGTTTCATTAGGTCCCATTTGTTTATTTTTGTCTTTATTTCCATTTCTCTAGGAGGTGGGTCAAAAAGGATCTTGCTGTGATTTATGTCATAGAGTGTTCTGCCTATGTTTTCCTCTAAGAGTTTGATAGTGTCTGGCCTTACATTTAGGTCTTTAATCCATTTTGAGCTTATTTTTGTGTATGGTGTTAGGGAGTGATCTAATCTCATACTTTTACATGTCCCTATCCAGTTTTCCCAGCACCATTTATTGAAGAGACTGTCCTTTCTCCACTGTACATTCCTGCCTCCTTTATCAAAGATAAGGTGACCATATGTCCGTGGGTTTATCTCTGGGCTTTCTATCCTGTTCCATTGATCTATCTTTCTGTTGTTTTTTTTTTTTTTTTTTTTTTTTTTTTTGCGGTATGCAGGCCTTTCACTGTTGTGGCCTCCCCCGTTGTGGAGCACAGGCTCCGGACGCGCAGGCCCAGCGGCCATGGCTCACGGGCCCAGCCGCTCCGCGGCATATGGGATCCTCCCAGACCGGGGCACGAACCCATATCCCCTGCATCGGCAGGTGGACTCTCAACCACTGCGCCACCAGGGAGGCCCTATCTTTCTGTTTTTGTGCCAGTACCATACTGTCTTGATTACTGTAGCTTTGTAGTATAGTCTGAAGTCAGGGAGCCTGATTCCTCCAGCTCCATTTTTCGTTCTCAAGATTGCTTTGGCTATTCGGGGTCTTTTGTGTTTCCATACAAATTGTGAAATTTTTTGTTCTAGTTCTGTGAAAAATGCCAGTGGTAGTTTGATAGGGATTGCATTGAATCTGTAGATTGCTTTGGGTAGTAGAGTCATTTTCACAATGTTGATTCTTCCAATCCAAGAACATGGTACATCTCTCCATCTATTTGTATCATCTTTAATTTCTTTCATCAGTGTCTTATAATTTTCTGCATACAGGTCTTTTGTCTCCTTAGGTAGGTTTATTCCTAGATATTTTATTCTTTTTGTTGCAGTGGTAAATAGGAGTGTTTCCTTGATTTCACTTTCAGATTTTTCATCATTAGTATATAGGAATGCCAGAGATTTCTGTGCATTAATTTTGTATCCTGCAACTTTACCAAATTCATTGATTAGCTCTAGTAGTTTTCTGGTAGCATCTTTAGGATTCTCTATGTATAGTATCATGTCATCTGCAAACAGTGACAGCTTTACTTCTTCTTTTCCGATTTGGATTCCTTTTATTTCCTTTTCTTCTCTGATTGCTGTGGCTAAAACTTCCAAAACTAGGTTGAATAAGAGTGGTGAGAGTGGGCAACCTTGTCTTGTTCCTGATCTTAGTGGAAATGGTTTCAGTTTTTCACCATTGAGGACGATGCTGGCTGTGGGTTTGTCATATATGGCCTTTATTATGTTGAGGAAAGTTCCCTCTATGCCTACTTTCTGCAGGGTTTTTATCATAAATGGGTGTTGAATTTTGTCGAAAGCTTTCTCTGCATCGATTGAGATGATCATATGGTTTTTCTCCTTCAATTTGTTAATATGGTGTATCACGTTGACTGATTTGCGTATATTGAAGAATCCTTGCATTCCTGGAATAAACCCCACTTGATCATGGTGTATGATCCTTTTAATGTGCTGTTGGATTCTGTTTGCTAGTATTTTGTTGAGGATTTTTGCATCTATGTTCATCAGTGATATTGGCCTGTAGTTTTCTTTCTTTGTGACGTCCTTGTCTGGTTTTGGTATCAAGGTGATGATGGTCTCGTAGAATGAGTTTGGGAGTGTTCCTCCCTCTGCTATATTTTGGAAGAGTTTCAGAAGGATAGGTGTTAGCTCCTCTCTAAATGCTTGATAGAATTCGCCTGTGAAGCCATCTGGTCCTGGGCTTTTGTTTGTTGGAAGATTTTTTATCACAGTTTCAATTTCAGTGCTTGTGATTGGTCTGTTCATATTTTCTATTTCTTCCTGGTTCAGTCTCAGCAGGTTGTGCATTTCTAAGAATTTGTCCATTTCTTCCAGGTTGTCCATTTTATTGGCATAGAGTTGCTTATAGTAATCTCTCATGATCTTTTGTATTTCTGCAGTGTCAGTTGTTACTTCTCCTTTTTCATTTCTAATTCTATTGATTTGAGTCTTCTCCCTTTTTTTCTTGATGAGTCTGGCTAATGGTTTATCAATTTTGTTTATCTTCTCAAAGAACCAGCTTTTAGTTTTATTGATCTTTGCTATCGTTTCCTTCATTTCTTTTTCATTTATTTCTGATCTGATTTTTATGATTTCTTTCCTTCTGCTAACTTTGGGATGTTTTTGTTCTTCTTTCTCTAATTGCTTTAGGTGCCAGGTTAGGTTGTTTATTCGAGATGTTTCCTGTTTCTTAAGGTGGGATTGTATTGCTATAAACTTCCCTCTTAGAACTGCTTTTGCTGCATCCCATAGGTTTTGGGTCGTCGTGTCTCCATTGTCATTTGTTTCTAGGTATTTTTTAATTTCCTCTTTGATTTCTTCCGTGATCACTTCATTATTAAGTAGTGTATTGTTTAGCCTCCATGTGTTTGTATTTTTTACAGCTCTTTTCCTGTAACTGATATCTAGTCTCATAGCACTGTGGTCGGAAAAAATACTTGATACAATTTCAATTTTCTTAAATTTACCAAGGCTTGATTTGTGACCCAAGATATGATCTATCCTGGAGAATGTTCCATGAGCACTTGAGAAAAATGTGTATTCTGTTGTTTTTGGATGGAATGTCCTATAAATATCAATTAAGTCCTTCTTGTTTAATGTATCATTTAAAGCTTGTGTTTCCTTATTTATTTTCATTTTGGATGATCTGTCCATTGGTGAAAGTGGGGTGTTAAAGTCCCCTACTATGATTGTGTTACTGTCGATTTCTCCTTTTATGGCTGTTAGTATTTGCCTTATGTATTGAGGTGCTCCTATGTTGGGTGCATAAATATTTACAATTGTTATATCTTCTTCTTGGATCAATCCCTTGATCATTAGGTAGTGTCCTTCTTTGTCTCTTCTAGTAGTCTTTACTTTAAAGTCTATTTTGTCTGATATGAGAATTGCTACTCCAGCTTTCTTTTGGTTTCCATTTGCATGGAATATCTTTTTCCATCCCCTTACTTTCAGTCTGTATGTGTCTCTAGGTCTGAAGTGGGTCTCTTGTAGACAGCATATATATGGGTCTTGTTTTTTATCCATTCAGTCAATCTGTGTCTTTTGGTGGGAGCATTTAGTCCATTTACATTTAAGGTAATTATCGATATGTATGTTCCTATTCCCATTTTCTTAATTGTTTTGGGTTCGTTATTGTAGGTCTTTTCCTTCTGTTGTGTTTCTTGCCTAGAGAAGTTCCCTTAGCATTTGTTGTAAAGCTGGTTTGGTGGTGCTGAACTCTCTCAGCTTTTGCTTGTCTGTAAACGTTTTAATTTCTCCATCAAATCTGAATGAGATCCTTGCTGGGTAGAGTAATCTTGGTTGAAGGTTTTTCTCCTTCATCACTTTAATTATGTCCTGCCACTCCCTTCTGGCTTGTAGAGTTTCTGCTGAGAGATCAGCTGTTATCCTGATGGGGATTCCCTTGTGTGTTATTTGTTGTTTTTGCCTTGCTGCTTTTAATATGATTTCTTTGTGTTTAATTTTTGACAGTTTGATTAATATGTGTCTTGGCGTATTTCTCCTTGGATTTATTCTGTATGGGACTCTCTGTGCCTCCTGGACTTGATTAACTATTTCCTTTCCCATATTGGGGAAGTTTTCAACTATAATCTCTTCAAATATTTTCTCAGTCCCTTTCTTTTTCTCTTCTTCTTCTGGAACCCCTATAATTCAAATGTTGGTGCGTTTAATGTTGTCCCAGAGGTCTCTGAGACTGTCCTCTGTTCTTTTCATTCTTTTTTCTTTATTTTGCTCTGCAGCAGTTATTTCCACTATTTTATCTTCCACCTCACTTATCCGTTCTTCTGCCTCAGTTATTCTGCTATTGATCCCATCTAGAGTATTTTTTATTTCATGTATTGTGTTTTTAATCGATGCTTGATTCATCTTTAGTTCTTCTAGGTCCTTGTTAACTGTTTCTTGCATTTTGTCTATTCTATTTCCAAGATTTTGGATCTGGGAAATAGAATCTTGGATCATCTTTACCATCATTATTCTGAATTCTTTTTCAGGTAGACTGCCTATTACCTCTTCATTTGTTAGATCTGGTGGGTTTTTATCTTGCTCCTTCTCCTGCTGTGTGTTTTTCTGTCTTCTCATTTTGCTTATGTTACTGTGTTTGGGGTCTCCTTTTTGCAGGCTGCCGGTTCGTAGTTCCCGTTGTTTTTGGTGTCTGTCCCCAGTGGCTAAGGTTGGTTTAGTGGGTTGTGTAGGCTTCCTGGTGGAGGGGACTAGTGCCTGTGTTCTGGTGGATGAGGCTGGATCTTGTCTTTCTGGTGGGCAGGTCCACGTCTGGTGGTGTGTTTTGGGGTGTCTGCGGACTTTTTATGATTTTAGGCCACCTCTCTGCTAATGGGTGGCGTTGTGTTCCTGTCTTGCTAGTTGTTTGGCATAGGGTGTCCAGCACTGTAGCTTGCTGGTCGTTGAGTGAAGCTGGGTGCTGGTGTTGAGATGGAGATCTCTGGAAGATTTTCGCCGTTTGATATTATGTGGAGCTGGGAGGTCTCTTGTGGACCAGTGTCCTGAAGTTGGCTCTCCCACCTCAGAGGCACAGCACTGACTCCGGGCTCCTCAATTTGGGATGATGTGTTGTCTATTCATGTATTCCACAGATGCAGGGTACATCAAGTTGATTGTGGAGATTTAATCCGCTGCTTCTGAGGCTGCTGGGAGAGGTTTCCCTTTCTCTTCTTTGTTCTCACAGCTCCTGGGTCTCAGCTTTGGATTTGGCCCCGCCTCTGCGTGTAGGTCGCCGGAGGGCGTCTGTTCTTCGCTCAGACAGGACAGGGTTAAAGGAGCCCCCGCTTCGGGGACTCTTGCTCACTCAGGCCGGGCGGGTGGGAGGGGCATGGAGTGCGGGGCGAGCCTGCAGCGGCAGAGGTCGGCGTGACGTTGCACCAGCCCGAGGCGCGCCGTGCGTTCTCCCAGGGAAGCCGCCCCTGGATCCCGGGACCCCGGCAGTGGCGGGCTGCACAGGCTCCCGGAAGGGCGGTGTGGGCAGTGACCTGCGCTCGCACACAGGCTTCTTGGCGGCGGCAGCAGCAGCCCCAGCGTCCCACGCCTGTCACTGGGCTCCGCGCTTTCAGTCGCGACTCGCGCCCGTCTGTGGAGCCCCTTTAAGCAGCGCTCTTAATCCCCTCTCCTAGCGCACCAGGAAACCAAGAGGGAAGAAAAAGTCTCTTGCCTCTTCGGCAGCTCCAGAGTTTTCCCGGACTCCCTCCCGGCTAGCTGTGGCACATTAGCCCCCTTCAGGCTGAGTTCTCGCCGCCAGCCCCAGTCCTCTCCCTGCGCTCTGACCGAAGCCCGAGCCTCAGCTTCCAGTGCTGCGCGCCCTGGCGGGCGAGCAGACAAGCCTCTCGGGCTGGTGAGTGCCGCTCGGCACCGATCCTCTGTGTGGGGATCTCTCCGCTTTGCCCTACCCAGGTATGTGGGGAGTTTCTTGCCTTTGGGGAGGTCTGGGGTCTTATGCCAGCGTTCAGTAGGTGTTCTGTAGGAGTTGTTCCACGTGTAGCTGTATTTCTGGTGTATCCGTGGGGAGGAAGGTCTGTGCAGTGACTTCTGACTACAAAAACCACAACCAAGGGCTTCCCTGGTGGCGCAGTGGTTGAGAGTCCGCCTGCCGAGGCAGGGGATACGGGTTCGTGCCCCGGTCCGGGAAGATCCCACATGCCGCAGAGCGGCTGGGCCTGTGAGCCATGGCCGCTGAGCCTGCGCGTCCGGAGCCTGTGCTCCGCAACGGGAGAGGCCACAACAGTGAGAGGCCCACGGGCCTCTCACTGTTGAAAAAAGAAAAAAAAAAAAACAAAAAAAAACAAAAAAAACCCACAACCAAGGAAGCCCAAGGAAATAGAAGAACCCATGTCTGCAGGCCCCCCAGCTGACTGCAAGCAGGTGCATGTATACTCCCACCCTCACCCATTCCACAAAGGAGTTAAGGTGGCTGCGTCCTCCTGGAAGCTTGCTTTAGTGCAAAGATAGGGAGTGTCAAGGAATCATACAATTCTACAACATGCGTGCTAAGCAAACACCTTAGACACGACTCGATCCCCTGCTCTGGAGACCTGGGAAGTTAAAGCTCACGCCCAGCGTGACTTTGCCAATCAGAGGCAGTGCTGGGAGGATCTGCGTAAAGTCTTGGCGTCACTTGGGCTCTTTCAACCCCAGCTTTGCACACCTTTCCTGCGTGGTGTAGCCACTGGGGAGTAAGTGTGGAATTGACGAGCGGCTTGTGGACTGAGCCTTGTTCCTTAACAGTCACACTACCTCCACTTATTGGTATCTGTTAGAGCAATGATCCTTGTCTGCTGTCATGGAGAAATGTACAGAGCAGGCGGACATCTCTCAACTTCAGTGCTCAGTGGGCTCCCCAGGGACTGCCAAGCTCCTTCTGTAAAGTGACTCTTGAGCTAAAAAACCAGGTGTATGACCTCAGGATTGGTAGCAGGGACTGCTAGCTGTCCCCCAACATGGAGTCTCCCTTTCTATAGTATTAGGACTCCAAACGTTTAGATGAACTCATGGCTGCCCCCAATAAAGACCGTATTTCCCAGCTTCCTTTGTAGCTGGGTGGCTAAGTTCCCTGGTCAGTGGGATGTGAAGGTGACATTTGCATCTTCTGGGATGGGTCGTTCATGGGGAGAGGCGATGTACCCACAGCTGCCCCTTTCCCTTTCCCACTGTTTGGAATAAAGACAGGTGATAATAAGTCATATTGGCCCATCCAGATAAAGGTGACAGAGTAGTGGCGACCGATGAACCAGACAGAGGAAGCCTGAGCTCCTGCCTATTGGGCCCCCTCAGCAGCCTGAGACTCATGCCCAGACTGCTGTGTGACAGAGAACTGGACTTCTATTTTGCTTAAGCCACTGTTATTTGCAGTTTCTTTTAATACAGCCTAGCTCTATCCTAACTAATAGAGCAAAGAACCACGGAGAAACATACCCCTCGAGGATAGGCAGCATGGATGGTGACAGTGATGTTCCTGATGCTAATGTAACAACGACAGCCCCATTTCGCCTCACGTGTGCTTCCATGGAGGACAGAGAAGTCACCAGATGACATGACAAGGATTGTGCCTTGTGGATCAAGCTCTGGTGAAGCTCAACCCAGTGGCCTCCATAATCATAAACACCATTTGCTGCACACTCACATACTTTATTACCCCTCACAAGAGCAGATCAGTGGTAATGATGAAAGTAAGGCTGAAAGGACCAACTTCCTATCTCTCCAGCTCTCTCCCACCTCTATTCCCACTTTCATGCTTCTTCTACATCAGAGAAACACCTGGCTCCTTAAGTGCCCAGTCTCTCAGACCTGTTCCGGCCAAACTTCCCACCCAGTCAGGCCGTTGAGCCACAAAAGACCTTCCCACAGCTGCACACACTGGTGCCAAAACACAGGCACTGTCCTTGGATGTGGCTGAGGCATCAGCTCTGCTCAAAAACATCTCCCTAAGTTTCGCTTCCAATAATGGCTAAGTAGTTTGTATCAAACTAACCCACCCACAGATAACTATTATAAACTCTGCACAAATGCAACAAATAACAATTGGCAATCACTGAAAAGTGACCAAAAGCAGGCAGAAAATGGAGGGGTTATCATCTCTAAAGGAAGGTAAGAAAACGAAGTGAGATCCTATGCTTAACCAGTTTTTCCTCTGAGGTAGCTTCCTAGTCCCACCAAGTTAGAAGGACTTGGTAAACTCCTCAGGCATTTCATGAGAACCCCAGAAGGTTCAGCTTTGGGAAAAAAGGACATCATCTCAGGACTAAGGGTTATATCAGAGGACTAAGGAAAAAACCAAAAGAGACCTATCTTAACAAACTTTAAATATGGTAAGTAGGTTCCATGTCCTGGCTATTGTAAATAGAGCTGCAATGAACATTTTGGTACATGACTCTTTTTGAATTATGGTTTTCTCAGGGTATATGCCCAGTAGTGGGATTGCTGGGTCATATGGTAGTTCTATTTTTAGTTTTTTAAGGAACCTCCGTACTGTCTTCCACAGTGGCTGTATCAATTTACATTCCTACCAAAAGTGCAGGAGGGTTCCTTTTTCACCACACCCTCTCCAGCATTTATTGTTTCTAGATTTTTTGATAACAGCCATTCTGACCTGTGTGAGGTGATACTTCACTGTAGTTCTGATTTGCATTTCTCTAATAATTAGTGATGTTGAGCATCTTTTCATGTGCCTCTTGGTCATCTGTATGTCTTCCTTGGTGAAATGTCTATTTAGGTCTTCCGCCCAGAAGATGTGACACATATATACAATGGAATATTACTCAGCCATAGAAAGAAACGAAATTGAGTTATCTGTAGTGAGGTGGATGGACTTAGAGTCTGTCATACAGAGAGGTAAGTCAGAAAGAGAAAAACAAATACCGTATTCTAATGCATTATATGGAATCTAAAAAAAAAAAACCCAAAACAAATGGTACTGATGAACCTAGTTGCAGGGCAGGAAGAAAGACGTAGACATAGAGAATGGACTTGAGGACACGGGGTGGGAGGGGGAAGCTGGGGTGAAGTGAGAGTAGCATCGACATATATACACTACCAAATGTAAAGATGGTTAGTGGGCAGTAGCAGCATAGAACAGGGAGATCACCTCAGTGCTTTGTGATGACCTAGAGGGGTGGGATAGGGAGGGCGGGAGGGAGGCTCAAGAGGGAGGGAATATGGGGACATATGTACGCATATGGCTGATTCACTTCGGTGTAAAACAGAAACTAACACAGTATTGTGAAGCAATTATACTCCAATAAAGATCTACTAAAACAAAAAAACAAAACAAAACAAAAAACCATGGTAATTAAACTCTTCCAAAAAAAAAAAAAAAGGATTCGTTGCCCATAATTTAATTCCCCATTGAAATAAAACTCAACACCCTTCGGAGGAAGGTAATAGAATCTACGAATCTCTACAACTTATTATTCACAATGTCCACTACACAATAAAAAACGATTAGGCATGAAGGCAGGAAATTTAAGCCATAATTAATGGAAAAAAACTCAATAGAAACAGACACCCAGATGACTCAGATGTTGGATTAGTAGACGAGAACTTTAAAAGAATTGTTATAACTGTGTTAAAAATATAAAGGAAAAAGATGAATATGATGGGTGAATTTCAAGAGATATATGGAGACTAAAACAAAACCCAGACATCTTAACACAAAAAAACACAATACCTGAAATAAAAATGCCTTGGATTTGAATAACAGCAGCTAGGACACTTAACTTGAAGACAGTCCAAAAGAAATTGTTCAAACTTAAGCACAGATTTTTAAAAGATAGAATAAAAACGAACAGAACTTCAAGAACTTCTAGGGCAATGTAAAGACCTGATATACATGTAGTTGGGGTTTCAGAAAGAGTAAAAACAAACAAACAAACAAAACCTAATGGTCAGATATTTTCTCAATTTGATTAGAAACATCAACCTGCAGCTTCAAGGAGCTCAGTGAACCTAAAACAGGATACAAAGGAAACCACACCCACACAAGTCATAGTCAAATTGCTGAAAACTAAAGATAAAGAGAAAACCTTAACAGCAACTAGGAAACAGGAAGACACAATAGGTACAAGGAAACAATGTCAGGAAAGATGGTTGATTTCCCTTCAGAAACAATTGAGAACAGAAGACAATGGAGCAACATCTTTAAAATTCTAAAAGAAACAAACCACCATCATCCCCATCATGTCAGCCTAGAATTCTAAAGCCAGTGAAAATTTCCTTCAACACTGAATGCAAAACAAAAACATTTTCAGATAAGGGAAAACTGTGATCATTTGTCACCAGTGAGCCCTCATTACAGGAAACACTTTAGGCTGAAGGGAAATTTTACAGATGGAAGTTTGGATCTTTAAAGAAGGAATATAGGAGCACCAGAAATGGTAAGTCTGTGATATATAAAAACATGTGACTTGTCCTTGACCACCTCCTGTTTCCACCCACATCAGTAACAATTCCTAACATCCTCCTGTTTTGTCCTTGCGTCATCCTCCGCAAGACTCACTCTCGGAAGATGGCCTCAAATCTACTTTACAACATCAAGTACAAACCACTTCAATTCCTTGCTTTTACCCTCTAATATAACAACAGCGATACCTCCGGTAACAGTGACTAAACATCTGAGCACTTCTCACGTGCCAGGTCAGACCTTTATATGCATTACGTAACTTAATCCTGAGAACCTGTGCCATGAGTTATGCTCTGTAGTATTTATACGTTTCTGCTAAGAAGACTGAGTAAAGTTGATCCCTGAGCAACGTGTGGGTTAGGGGTGCCGACCATCCACACAGCGGAAAACCCGTGTATAACTTAGAGTGGGTCCTCTGCATACGCACTTCGGTTCCTCCATTCAACCAACTGCAGATGGTGTAGTACCGTAGTATTTACTACTGAAAACAATTGCATATAAGTGAACCAGCCCAGTTTAGACCCACGTTGTTCAAGGGTCAACTGTATAAGAGATGCTAAATTACTTGCTCAGAGTCAACAGCTGGAAATGGCAGAGTCAGGATACAAAGATATTTGCAAAGTTGTCTATGTGTGTCCAGCCATATCTCCATCCCTCCAGGCTCTGAGCATTTGTTCCTTCTGTCAAAGCAAGCCTCTCCTTGGCGTTCTCTTGGCCCTGAGCCTCTCAGCCATCAAGGTTCTTTTCTCTTTTCTCAACCCCTCGTTCTCTACTCACTCTTTCCTTTCATCCAAGAAACATTCTTAAAATTCTTGCATCCTTAAGAAAAAACCCTTCCCTGTCACTAAGTGGCTCTCCAGCTCTCTGCCAATCTCTCACCTCCATTCCCTTGGTATGCTTCTTGGAAAAGGGCCCAAACCAGCTGTCCCCACTTCCTCTCTTCTCACCCACTGCTCAGTGGTCTGACTCCTGCCCCTCTGCCCACCGAGGCTGCTCTGGCTGTGGTCGCCATGGCCATTCATCTCCAAATTGTAAGGACACTCTATAGGCCAGACTCTACTAGTACTTGACCCTGTGGACCAATCTCTTCCTTGACTCTCTTCCTTCCTTTGCTTTCATGACGTGACTTGTTTCTGGCTCTCCCTGCCTCTCTAACTGCTGTCCCTTATTGGCCTCTTACAGGATCCTCTTCCTTTCTCTGTCCCTAAAATGTTGGTGTTCCCTACTGTTTTGTGTCAGGGGACCTCATTTACTGTCACAGCTTCAAAAAGGATGTGCTGGGCTTCCCTGGTGGTGCAGTGGTTGAGAATCTGCCTGCTAATGCAGGGGACACGGGTTCGAACCCTGGTCTGGGAGGATCCCACATGCTGCGGAGCAACTAGGCCCGTGAGCCACAACTACTGAGCCTGCACGTCTGGAGCCTGTGCTCCCCAACAAGAGAGGCCGCGACAGTGAGAGGCCCACGCACCACGATGAAGAGTGGCCCCTGCTTGCCACAACTAGAGAAAGCCCTCGCACAGAAATGAAGACCCAACACAGAAAAAATAAATTAATTAATTAATAAACTCCTACGCCCAGCGTCTTAAAAAAAAAAAAAAGAAAACCACAGCTTAAAAAAAAAAAGAAAAAAAAAAAAGGATGTGCTGCTGGCTTCCCAACCTACATTCCAGGCCTCACCTCTGTCCTGAGCCCCAGATCCAGGTATCTGACCGCTTACTGGACATGTCCATCCACGTGTCCTCTAGACCTCTCACTAAACATATGTGTCCCACCCGGAGCCCATCATCCCCCTCCAGACTTACTTCTTCTACTTTCCCCATCTTGATGAATGGCACCTCCACCTCCATAGGTGCCCAAGCCTCCAGAAGCCCTCCTGAGTTCCTCCTCTTCCCTCGCTCTCTCGTCCACCCCCTCACAGCAGAGGAATCACTGAGCTGATCCTTTGCCTCCTGAGTGTTTTCGCCTGTCTGCTTCTCTCCATTCCCCACCAGCACTGCCCCAGTTCAGTCCTCCAGCTTCTTGTACCTGAATAGCCTCAACAGCTTCCTGACGACTGGTCTCTCTGCCCTGAGGTTCTCCTGACTGGTCTCTCTGCCCTGAGTTTCTCCCTGGATAAATGATCTCTCACCAGCACCAGTGTTATCTTTCTAAAACATATATCTGACCATATCACTCCCTATTCCCCCCAGGAAACAATCCAAACACTTCAGCTTGGCCTGCAAAGGGTCTGCCCCTCGCTTCCTTTGACCTCATTCCCCTCTTTCCCAGCTTGCACTTTATACTTTAGTAATAATACTGTGGTCAGGACTCTACACACACAAGTCACTTTGTGTTTCTGTGCCTTTTCTAACGCTCTTCCACATGGTTAAAACCTAATCAGAGATCAAGATTCAGCTCCTCTGCTGAATCCAGTCATCTTCTGAGCCCTCAGGTTGGCCTCAGGGCCCCTCATTTAACAGTTTCTCTTCTAAACTGGAAAGATCTCATACTAGTCAGTCTCTCCCACTGGCCAGTGATTTGGTAATTCTCGACACGTAGTGCATGGACCAGTTGCTTCAGAATCACATCAGAAGCTTGTTAAATATGCAGATTGCTGAGCCCAGCCCAGACAGAGAAAATCACAATTTCTGGGATGTCAGTCTGAGAATCAGAATTCCAGACAAGCCCCCAGAGAACTCATTTGTGCAGTAAAGTTTGCAAATAACTGCGTAGATTCTGAGCTCCTGCTGTAGTTGGTCTGAGGAGACTGTGGTATCCAGGAGGAGGGGCAGATTCCTTGCCTGGGGTGAGAGACAGGGAGATGCCCATGCCTGCAGAAGGGGCTAATCACGGATGAAAAAACCAAGGCTCACTCAGAACTGAGGTCATACAGGTGGGGGTGGCAGAGGCAGGATTAGAACCCAGGTCTCCCTGACTGCAAAGCCCCTGCTCCTGACTGTTGTGCTGTATTCCCTCTGCTTCCTGAAGTCCCTTCATTTCTGAAGCTGTCACTGAGTGTGTGTGTGGGGGTCACATCCTGTCTGGCTCCCTCCTGTTAGATTCTATGGTCATTAGCCATAACAGCTTGGCAGAGTCCACATAAGAGGAAGTTCATTTGCATTTTAACAACAACCACAAAAGTCAGCTCTCTAAGGGCAGAACAGAAACAAGAACTTTTAAGATGGCCTTGGTTACCAGAAATCTTCTAGCTCCTTGGCGTCATTTATTTTTCCAGACACAAGGCATAAGCAGTTGGCCCTACACTACTGCCAGCTGGAGCCCATTGCTCCTAGACAGTCCAGATCTGCAGGAAGAGGTGGTGGTGGTCACAGTCTTTCCTGGGCAGCTGCTTTCTGGCATATGGTGTAATTAAGTAGTACTCATTCACTTATTCACTCTTGAGTGTTTCCTGTGTGTTAGACCAAAATAAGCCCTGGTCCCAGCCTGTAAGGAGTTTTTCCCTCCCGTGGAATGCTCCCCCATATGGCTAACACCTATTCACAGTTCACAATTCAGCCTTGAACTTCCAAACTTGTGGAGGAGCTAAGATTAGCACACAGAACTATGGTTCCTGACAGATGGGTAGGACTATTGTAGTTAGAGCGTCTCTAAGAGGAGGGGGACCTTGTTTCTGATTGATTTCTTGAGGAAAGGCAGGGCAACTATGCCAGTCCTTGAGTGAATACTAACTTTCCAGCAGGTGAAGACGGGGAAATAGTAGAGGATGGGAAGTACGGGGAGTAAATCCCAGATGGAGGGAACGGGGGTGTTCCGATTTTGGTAATCAGAACCAACCCTCTTACAGATTACAATTATAAATTCTGAGCAGAATGTAAAAAACGACTATCTGAAGGCACTAGAAAGTGACAAAAGCAGGTAGAATCTAGAGGGGAGTCAACACTTAAAAGAAGAGAATGGCCCTGGGCAAGGCTCCTGTTTTTATGACTGTTTATTCACCTAAAGGCAGCCCCTGCTGGAGCTGAGGGGTGGCTACAACTTGGCAAGAAACCCATAGTCTTACTGGTTAAAAATGAGAAGGCAGATCATAAAACTATCACAGCAGCTGGAAAATGTGGAAAATCCTGGAGACGAGAAATCCCAAATTCTGCATGTAAATGCTACCCAAATCTCTGGTCTAAAGAGACCACAAGCAGCCTAAGACTGAAAACCAAACAAACCAAGCTGAACAGAACTTTAAGTTGCTGCCTACCATGGGGGAGAGAATTGAGAATTTGTGTTCAACAAGTACTATTCCAAAGGAACAAGCAGAATCCATAGTCTTAATCACAATGTGTAGTATACAACTCAAAATTACTATACATATGAAGTAAAAGCCATATTTAAGAGAAAGAAGAATAAATGGAGACCAACCCCGAGGTAACCCAAATGTTGAAAGTAGCAAGCATTTTTAGGCAGCTAATACAATTATGCTCAAACATATAAAGAAAACATGCTCACAATGAAGACACAGATGTTAATCTGTGCTTCTCAGCAGAGAAACTATAAAGAAGCAAATATAAATTTAGAACTAAAAATACAATATCTGACATTTTTAAATGCTTAACAGAGGACAGCAAATGACAGATGAAACAGTGAACTTGAAAACGGATCAACAGAAATTATCTGAAAGGATAATATGGGGACACCAGACAAAAGGAACAACTAGCTACCCAGGTAGGCTACAACCTCCATTCCCTCTCAAAGGTTAGCACAGGTCATACAGTGTGTGAGTGTATTGATGGGAATGTGTGTATGAGTGTATGTGAGTAGACACATGATGAATGGAGATACACAAGTGTGCATGCAACTGTGTATCTGCGTGTGGAAAGTAGTAGGTGTAAGAGGCTTGTGTGGGTATGAGTGTGTGGTGGGGAGGGAGTCATTTCTGCTTTGAAGGTAAAGCCCGGATCGAGGTATGCACACAGCCTTGGTGAGGCCAGGAGGCTAAGAGGCTGGGGTGACCAGCAGCCTCCATGGGGGAGGGGGACAGATTTCTGCCAGCAAACCTAGTCTCCCTGTCAGTGCCTCCTAGGGCAGTGCATGGCCAGGTCTAGAGGATCTGGCATGCAGCTAGCAGAGCGCCCCCCCCCCCAAATGGACCTGGGTGGGGTCATGTGCCCAGAGGGCCCTGGTCTGTCTTCAGGGACCTCTGCCAGTGCCTTGGCAGGTTCTGAATGCTGTATAATGGGCTTGGAAAAACACTGTGTTGGGAGTATCCTGGAAAAATGACAGCCACTCTGGCCCTCAGCTTCTTATCTCTAAAACGGGGATAATCACAGCTTCCTTCAAGGACTCTTGGATCAAATGAGTTAGACTGTGTGAAGGTACTCTGCAAACAAAATGAGGACTGACCAACGGACTGAGGGATTTCCGAAAGATGCTGTAGAAACTTGGTCCTGGGAACCTTTGTGCTTGTAATCTGTATTCACATCCCAATAAATGAGTGTTCCCAGGGCTTCAGGAAAGGCTGGCCCTCAAGGAGGTGGGTTCCAAAGGAACCATGGAGTCTTGGCCACAGCATTCATTCTCTGTATTCCGTTTCCTCTTATGAGGTGTGCAGTAAATTATTCTTGCTGGAAACTTTCCCACAAGGATGTAAAGAGGGTATCAAGACAACATGAGCAGCAGGCTTGACTCTGAGACTCTCCTACCAGTACGTGACCCCCCGATCCTCCCCTTCCCTCCTCGGCTTGCTGGGTGAGCCTCCTGTACTGCTCGCTGCCCCTCTGAGGAGGCTGGACGGCATCCTGCTGTGGTTAGACCCCCCCAAACCCGGCAATGCTTATTTATTCTTTTAATATTGCTGTACTTGCCAACTGTACTGCTTATGAAAAATGGCAGGCACTTCGTTTTATACAAAACAGGCGGAGCCTTAACAAGGACAGGTTTCATAGCCGCGTCCACATTTATCTTCTTCTGAAGGTGGTGTTAACCAGCGTTAACAGGGGCTCAGACACACAGGGCAGAATGATGGTGCGTTACACGCGTCCCTCTACACAAAAGCTCCCACTGGCCCAGCATATGCCCGAGGAAAGAGATGTTTCCTGAGGCACTTGTTGAAATCGTTTTCGCTACGTGCATTTATTATGAAATGTAATTTTGCATCCACATTCTGACAAGACACAGTAATAAAGTGTGCTGTGGAAATTTGCATGGTAATTTGCATGAATTGACTCAAGATTCTCTTCTCTGGAAGAGAATCATGAACAGGAATGTATGTGTGTCTTCTTTTCGCCTTGGCCAGGCCTTGGCCGGTGGCTGGGGAAGCATCCCCAAGTGGCAGAAAGCAGCTGGGCGTGACAAGCCCTTGACAATGAAGTTGCTGTTTGTGCTCGGTACCACCAACCATCAGATGAGAATCAGGGTAAAGACATGCAAATGAGCAGGCAAAATGAAGCTGGCACAACTTATGGATCCAGACCAGCAAGTGGATGCCTCTGGAAGACACGCCGGCACGGTCTGGCCTTGCCAGCAGCTCAACCAGGTGCTGCGGAGGAGGGGCGGCTGGCCGGGGGGCCACAGCGCAGGTACCTGGATTCTTTCAGACGCCTCAGTCTCAAAGTCTACACAGTCCCTGCGGCCACCTTCCTCCCAATGGGGAGTGGCTTATGCCAGTCACCACCCAATACAAATACTTATCAATTGCTTTTTTATTTCCTGACTGTGCTCTGAAACATCAACCAAACCATATGGACCTTACAACTTTAAACAAGGGGTGAAATGTCATCAAAATCAGTCAATCCTTCCAGAAGCCACACAGATGCCCAGGGATGTGTGGCCTGAAGCTCCCTGAGAGGTCTCCCACAGGCTCACAATTGGATGCAATGCATCAGCCCTCCCCTCATCTCTTAGGGAGAAAGATGTTCTGGGGGATGGACTTTTGAGGGCATCTAAGAGCTATCTACGAGTAACCTATGAAGTGAATTAAGAAGGATTACTAAAACCTGGGTCAGAGTTGCGTGATGGGGCCACTTCACTTACGAACGCTAGCAGGTGCTATTGGACTCACCCAATACCAACTGGCAACCTCCTACTCCCTTGCCATCCTGGAAACTGTAAAAGTGAAATGCTGCTTTCCCAGCCTCTCTAGAGGATAATGGTGATCATGTGACTGAGCTCTCGCCAATACGACATAAGCTGCAGTCTGCTGGAGGGGAAGGGGATTCTAGGGAAGCTCTTGCTATCTTTTTCTGCCTTGAATGCAGAGGTGACCTATGGAGCCAGGCTGCATGAAGATAACCCACAGTACAAGAAGGCAGAATAGAATGACAGCAGGGGTCTGGGACCTGCCTGATGGCATCACTGGGCAGCTGGGCCGCCTCAAGTCCTACTGTGACTTCTCCTACCTGAAAAACCAAAGCCCTTCCTTGTTTAAGCCAGGTTAGTCAGGTTTCTCTACTAGAGGCTGACTTCATACCTAATTTTCAATATGCTTGACAGAAGAGAGGGAGAGAAGCGCAGGGGAGAGGAGGGAGGGAAAGAAAAGATGTTACAGCAAGTCTGCCCTCAGACCAGTCCCAGGTACATGTCCAAAAGGAGCACCTGGGTGACTGGTGGTGCCCCAGTGGGTGTCTGAGGGCAAGGTCATCTTGCCAAGCTGCCTGGCATTCAGGGGCATTTCACTATATAAGAGTGTCACCTCACATTTTGACCACAGAACCTAATGTTTGCGAAAGGTGGAGCTCTACTGTGTTAATATGATAAAATCATCATGTTGCTAGAGCTAACCAAAGATGGAGTCCAGTGTTCTGCCAGAAGTCTGGGGCCCTGGCAGCATCTGGCAGAGTGCCAGAGCTCTGCACATGCAAGCATGGTTGGGAGGCCCACAGGTTCCCATGAAAACACTATGTTAGTAAGTTATTGTTAGCTTCACTTCATCATTACCAGCTTCGTTTGTTGTGGAGTTGTTGGTTTGCTTCGCTCTCTATATAGAGCATGGTAATGCACATTTGTATCAACAGTATTTCTGGCCTATAATTTTCCATCATCTAGGCTTTAAGACCTCCATCAGCTATGGTTTAAATACAAATTAACCACATCCCTACTGCTAAAGTTTGAGGCCACTGGTCTAGGTGGTGCAGGGGTTAAATGCCATCCAAATAATTTCCAGGTTAAAAAATGCAATACTAAGAAACTGGGATGCTGGCCCAGAATCTCTCAGCTAAGTGACAGAGGTGGGATTTGAACCCAGGCCTCTGCATGTAGCATTGTTTTGGAGGAGAAAAAAAGAGCTGATATAAGAGGATGTGCTGACTCTTTCTCCTCTGTGTGACCCCACTCTGACCACCTCGACAGGGGTGGAAGATCCTGCCCGTCTCTCCAGGTGCCAGGTGGTTACCTGGACACCACCTGGGGATACGTGGCATCTTGGATTCTATGGGGAGAGGCCCCTCCTCCTGGCCCTCCACCTGCTCTCTACAGTCCGACCCAGAAAACTCAGTAGCTCTTGGGGCTTCAGGAATCCAGATCCTTCCAGCGTCTCCTGGGCCCACCCACGTAACAGCCATTTTCAAACATCTTCACTTGGCTGTTCCACTATCACTTCCCACTCGACTTTTCATTTTGCTTTGTGTCGATGGCACCGATATTCTTCTGGGGTGTCTGGACAGAAACCCAGGGCCCACTCCTCGCCCTCTTCTGCACCCCACAGGCCTACTCTGTCCACCCGCCCCTCCCACTGTCCTGTGTGTCTAGGCCCAGGCTTGGCCCGGGCCCCTCGCTCACATCCCACGCAGCCCTGCATGACGGCTCAGTGACGTTCCTCCCTCCCCTGCCCCGCCCTTCCACTCACAGCGCTGCATCCAAGTCTGCGGGCCCTGCTGCAACTGCCGTCCCTGCCCTGGCCGGGCCCACAGGCCTGTCTCCTGCAAACTCTGGGGTCTTTGATCCCATCGGTGCCCACTGCAGGAACCACAACAGCTCTCCATTCCCCGCCCCGTAAGCCCGAGCCCCGCTGAGTTCCGAGGGCCTCCACAGCCTCATCAACTAGGCCCGCTTACCCGCTGGGACAGCGGGCACAGACCCTGGAACCCACAGTACTTTTAGAGGCGCAGAAAAATGTTTTGTTTTGTTTTGTTTAACTTTTTAAATTTTAATTTCTTTTAAAATCAAAAGAAAAAATGAATAATGATATATAATAATGAATCCAGCCTGTATTGTCTTCATAACAATACAGTTATAAAATATAATTTACATACATTATATATATTTGTGCATATATATATATATATATTGCTTTTTAATGAAGGAAGGAGCAAAGTGCCCTGGAAGGCAGAAGTGCCTAAGGCCGTGAAAGTCAAAAGGCAGCTCGGCCAGTAGCCCCTCCACAGGCCCACTAGGACCTTCCGCTCCAAAAAGGCACAGCCCGCCCCGGCACCGCCCGCCACGCATGCGCAGCACTGGATCATTGCACCTGGGGCTCCCACCAAGGCTTCTCCTTCAGCGTAGTAATCCTCCCTCCCACGTGGTGGCATCAGATCCTCCCTGCCCTTTCCCACTCAGCTCCCACCCTCTCCTCCAGGAAGCCTTCCACACCCACTAGAACAGCCACCGATCCCTGCCTTGTCTGAAGCTCCACGCCCCCAAGGACCAGAGCTTCACGCGTTAATGTAGGCTGGGAGAATGGGAGGGTGCGCAGGGAGGAGCCTGGACGACGACAGCAGTGTTGGTTACGACGTGAGCCTCAGCCCCACGTCAGCGCTCCAGCCGCAGACCATGCTCCCCCCCACCGGGGTGGGGCGGCCACGTGAGGCCCACCCCCTCACCTCTACCCACCCACCGGCCAGGATCTGTCCTTGCAGAGCTGCAGCCTGGCCACCCCACAACCGGACCTTGCCCTCAGAGCTGGGTGCCCAGCACAGTATGATGTGCACACACACCCTGGCAGATGGGACGAAGGCTGCGCCGTGCACCCCGTAGGCCAAGGGCCCAGCTGCCTTGCCCGGTGCCCTTGCAGCATGCCATGTGGCTCCTCTGAATCTCCTGCCTCTTGCTGACCAAGTGCTCCATGCTGTGGCCACAAAAGGCATCTCCCCTGGACCCGGCGTGCCGACCCATCCACTCTTGTCTGACCGGCTGCACCTCCTCTTCAAGGTGGCGCTCCGGGCACCTCCCCACCTATCAGAGGGAACCCTGTCTCCAGGTCTCTCTTGGCTGCTGTGGGCGCTATGTGGGCCCACTCATCTCCTCACAGTGACCCCCTGACAGAAAGGTGCTCAGTGCCATCAGCAACCTACCCCCAAGTCCCCATCCCTTTCCTCTTCCCTGGCCCCGGCAGCACAGGGGACCAGGAAGCAGCGCCCACGCGTGTGAGGCTGGGCACCCAAGGAGAACATTCTGGCCTGACCCATCCCCAGGTCCTTCTTCCTCAGTGGCCCACTTCAGGCCCACCAGTGAAGGCGATGTGGAGACACTTTAGGTGTGGGGCTTGGCTGCCCAAGCCTGGCAGCCTCCAGACCACCTTCCTGAGTCTGGTTGGACGAGCATTAGCAGAACTCGCTGCCCCGGAAAGAGAGACTTCAAAGCGTCCAGCCCCACGCGGACGACCCCTCACACACCATGGTCATCACAAACGCCCCCTCCCTGAGCACCTGGGATGTGCTGCTGTGGGACCCAGCAGGAGCTCGGCTCCCCTGAAAGGCCACCCATGCTGCAGGGTGAATTGTCGGGGTGGGGCAGGCGCTGGTTTGGGGGCTGCTGAGCAGCCAGATGGGCAGCTCCATAGCATCAATGACCAGGCCCCAGTAAACCTATTTACTTTATTAAATCAACTTACAAATGTTACATAAAGAAACATCTGAACATTCTGAAAAGCCCTGTAAGAACAAAAAGACTTGCTGCCAGATAGGCTCCTGGGGAAATGGCTTCCCCAGGTCAGATGCTAGGCCAGTAGCACGTGAAGCACCAGAGGGGCCTGGAGCCTGGAGGGGTCCCCAGTGGGATCCGACCGGGAGGTGCTGGGACACTGTGTAGTGGGCCAAAGAGTGTCCTCTTCCCAAATTCTGTCCGCCTGGAATCTCAGAATGTGACCTTATTTGGAAAGAGGGTCTTTGTGGATGTGATTAGTCAAGGGTTTCAAGATGAAAATCATCCACGATTTAGCGTGGGCCCTAAATCCAAGGACTGGAAGTGGCAGGAGGGATTCTGTCCCAGGCCTTTGGAGAGAGCGTGGCTCTGCTGACTCCAGACTTCTAACCTCCGGAATTGTGAGAGAATAAACTTCTGTTGTTTTCAGCCACTTGGTCTGTGGCAATTTGCTATAGCATCCCAGGAAACTAATACACACCTAGCGGGGAGAGAGGAAAGCCCCCAGATCACTGCGGGGCTAACGGCAACTCAGGCAGTCCCTCGGCCTGTGAGGGCACAGTGGACACAGCCATGCTGTCCCCTTCCCGGAGGCACCGTGGGACCCAGGGAGTGCTCCAGTGCAGTCCTCCAGAGACACTCCCAGGAGCAGCTAGGTAAGCCCCAGCGGGCCAGGACCCACTAGGCTGCTTTCCTAACTTGTGCTGTGGTGGGAGGTCCAGGGACAGGCTGGGGGCTCCAGCCTTGATTATCAGTTCATCTCAGTCACCTCTGAGATTTAAAAATGCTAATGCCTGACCCAGCCTGTGCATCTCCAGTCATCCCCCCCCAAGTAGGTAATGCTAATGCGCAGCCAAGATGGGGGACCCATGAGAAACCCCAGGAAGAGGGCTGCTCCCAGATTCTCCCCTCTCACCCACAGCCACCACCTGGGGGCCTGAAACCTCCCATTCTGGTTCTACTGCAGGTTTCAAACAGGTGGACCAAGGGCCAGGCCCACAGGGGGGTTTCACTGGCCACTGGGAGAGGAAAGGGGGTCTGGCCCACAGAGAGGGCCACGTCTCATCACGGCGCAGGTACCAGGGGTTTCTTCTTAGTACATTTTGAAAGACATTTTTTAGTTGGGATTTTATACAAGAGAATTGTTGCAGACGTGAATCTCACCAGGCTGTAAGTCTTGACTTTTTGCTTCTTTAAGTGAGTGGATTTAGATGGGGTGACAGGTGGGTGGTGAGAGGCTGGGGAATGCACATGTCAAGACTAGAACAAGGTACACATGTGTGCAGGGGAAATGCCAGGCAGGAGGCGGCAGGAGACCCGCTCTCCCAAGGCCGCAGGTCAACAAGGCGGCATCTCCCCTGGGCCTGCCAGGCGGACAGGACCCCGGAGAGGTCTGGCGGGGAACCGCGCTTTGCGTGCCCAGGTCCTCATGCCAGCTCCTTGGGGCCTCGGGCATGTTCAGCCCCAGACAGAGGGAGGACTCGCTGCCACCCAGGATGAGGTTGAACCCCCTCTACCCTCCACGCCCGGCTCAGGGCAGGGCCAGGTTCTGTGGCCAGGTCATTTTCTCCTACTTCTCTGCAAACAGAGTAAGCACTTGACAAACATCCCTTGTCAGAATAAGTGAATAGGGGAGGGGGGCGGGAGAGAGAGCCAGAGACACACATAAGGATGGGAGGGGTGGAGCGGTGGATCCGTCCTGGGGACTTTCTGGGCACCTCAGCTAATCAAGGCGGGGGCGGGGGCAGGGGCGCTCTGCTGGGCTGTACTGGTTGGGTCACAGGGTATTTGTGGGCAGTGCTGGGGAGTGGTCAGTGTGGAGGGGGCACAACTGGGAACATCCCCCGGGGCCCTCGGGCATCTTGTCTACTTCCCAAGTGCCTCTGCCACCATGTTAAGAAAAAGTAACATTCCCCCCTCTCCATCTCCAGAGAATTCATGAAAATGGGCCTGTGTGCGCACACAACTGAAGCCCCAGCCTCCCAGCCTAACTACCATCTTAGAGGGTATTGGGAGAGAAATTCCACCTGCAGCCAAAAAAAGTCAGAAAAGCCTGCAGTGGGGAGGGACTTGGGCTTTCTTCACTTTTTGCCAGGACACTGGACATCGACACTGGGCCACTGTGGCCGCTCAGTCAGATGGACTCTAAAAACCAAGGCAGACAGGGCCTCTTGAAGCCACTGTGGTGGATTCTGACACCAGCTGACACCAGCTGTGGGCAAGCCCTGTTCTGGACCCACGAATGCAGAGGTGGATCCAAGGGGTCCTGGCCTCAGCCAAGCTGAGAGCCCATCCAGCAGCCAGAGCAGTAGGAGTTCCTGTAGGGCTGGGAGGCCAAAGGAGCCCTGAGGCCAGTGTGCTAGGGAAGATGGAGCCGTGGAGGGTTGCAGAGCATGAGGAGGGTCCTGACCACAGACAAATGCATGCTCTGGGCCTTGATGAGTCAGAGGAATGTTTCGCAGCAGAGGAGAGAAGAGGGAAGGGCATTCCAGCAGAGGTGACACCATGCGCCAAGGCATGGAAGTGGGACAGCGTCACTGAGTGGGGAGCAGCAAGCAGGGAGGCCCGCTGGACCATGGGATATGGGACAAGCAGTGGGCCATAGGAGGTGACACTGGAGACTCAAACGACATGGGGAGGAGTTGAGGCTTTGATCCACACCAGTGAAGACCACTGCAAAGGCTCTGAGGCCATCTCTACGGCCCACCACTGCCGAGAACAGCAGGCAGCCAAGAGCATCACTTATTATCAATGGGACATCAACAAGAAGTATTATAAGTAACTTAATATTTGAAAAATCAAATAATCAAAACAGTATCTGTGAGATCATTCATTGACACACGCACACATGCACATGAACACACACACAAATATGCAAATACCAAGTCAGACTTAAGAACTGAAGTTAGAACTGTGATTCGGATGCAAAGCGATGCAGTCGGACTCCCCTTACAGTGAGGAGAGGGCTCTGCAAGCCTCCCGTGGTACAGAGCCTGGCCTGTACCAAGCAAGACAAAGTGTGGCTGAGATAATCATCCCGGAGCAGATGTCCAAGGCTGTGTACATCACTCGGGGCCCCATGTCCTTACCCTTCCGTCCATTCTTACCAAGTCCACTAGTTACCTGGTATTTCAGATAACAGCAGAGGGAAAGTAGGGATTTCGAGGGAGGCAGAGAAAGGGGCTGTGTACAAGGCAGAGATGCTGACTGGTCCAGAGCGAGACAGACAGACTAAAAAGGAGACACAGAACTGTAACCCGCAGTGGGCTGTGCTCTGCATGCTCTGTAGGTCCCGGGAGGTGGGAGACCACTTAGCACAGCAGTCCCCAGTGTGTTCTATAAATATTTATCCTTTGAGGACTCGATGACAAAAGGATTCCATGACCAAATACATCTGGGAGATCCTGCACACTACATCTCTCTTTCAGCAAATCAAAACCACACTGATGTAGTAAAAGGCCCTGAGAAGTCCTGCAGTAGAAAAGTAGATTTACTTGCCTTCCCCAGTGTTCCCTAAGACCCGAACCCTTCTCCCTGCCTTTTTTCCCTCAAATAACACCTACTAACATTCCTTGGGACTACCATCTCACAGAACCCACTGGCTTAGAAAATTGAATTATTATTTGTGTCTGTCTTAAGGAAGAAATCAATATATTTTTTCTTAAAAATAGTTGAAATGATTAAGTTTGGTGCCTTGTGATAACAGCTTTAGTTGCAGGGGAAATTCACTTCATTTGCTCATCAGTGGTGACAGGAAAGTGAAATGGTACTGACCTTCAAGAGCTCAGCCTTAGGCTACGTGGAGCCTCTGGTTGATTCCAGACCACCCTTGAGAGCCAGGAGCACACAGGTCACTCTATCCAGCCTCCTGCCCATGTAGAGCAGTGCAGGCCCATCACACCAGCCTCTCCAGGGAAGGAAGTGCCCCAGCAACCGTGGGGGGGGGCGTGTGTGTGTGTGTGTGTGTGTGTGTGTGTGTACGCACTCACGAAGGTCCAGCACACAGCCACGCTGGAGGAGCAAGTTCTCCTACTGATCTTTCACATCCCTCATTTTGCTTCTTGCCCATCCTCCTCCACGTGATGATGCCCCCAAGAAACCAAACACTGTCATGGTTTGGACCTGCCATGGGGGGCAACAGAACACAGACTGAAAGGCGTCCTTTCTCTACTGGAAACATTTCCCTTATTGAGGTTTGGATCTTCAGAAGGGCCCAGGGTCTTTACCGGGCTGGGACCAGTGTGCAGATGGGAAGCTCCTCCAAGGCAAGATGGATGCCCGAGGTCCCAGCAATGCCCCACTCTCATCCTAGCATCAGCAACCCTGGGAGGGAGGCTGGCATGGTGTCCAGGTGGCTGTCAAGGCTGCAAACACCGCGGGCCTTGGTGGGGGGCAGGGACCCAGGAACTCACCTGGTACGTGTTGTCGAAGCTGTCATACATGAACCGCGTGATCAGAGAAGTCTTCCCGACTGTAAAACAACAAGAAGAGAGGGGTTTAGCCGTGATCCGAGCTAGGCTCCTCTGAACACATTTCACGTGACAAAAACAGATAATGAAACAAAAAGGCCCAGAGGAAAAGATGAGATGCAGAAACAGAAGTGGGCGGTGGGACCCCCAGAGAGGGACCTTGAGGAGAGGCGGCCGAGTGTACACTGGGTAGGCTGCAGGGGCGTTCCCGCCAGGCTCCAAGGAGGAGGCCTCCCCTGCCCTGTGAACTCTTACCACCCAAATCCAGGTCTTCCTTGACCCATAAGAGCCCAACTGATGCAAGAGCCATACATGAAGAATCAGAGCAAGTGTGTGCATTACAAGATGCTCCTGTCACACGGGCCCACGCTCACCTGGAAATACTGCCTTGCCCTTGGTCACAGGCTAGGATGGAGACATGCTCCTTTATTTCAGCCTGGGCACTGATGAGGAAGGTGGCTTTCCAAGGAACCAGGGGGCAGGGGAAGTAAATGATTCCCCAGTGTCTCTCTTGGGCAGGACTATTTTTCATAACGTGTGCCTGACTGTCCAGCTCCTCGCAGGATGTTTAGCATCCCCGGACCTTGCTGGGTAAATGCCTTCAGGATCCCCCGTCACTGTGACAAGCCTGAACTCCCCTGCACATTTGCAAATGCCCTCTAAGGGGCAGTAACATCTCCGGTGGAGACCCACTGGTATGGCTAACCTGGGAATCCCATAAATGCTGCTCATTTCCCAAATTGCAGGATTTGGCTTCTGACCGAACCCTGTGCAGGTCCCCTGAGGCCTGGCTGTGGCGGAAATGCCTGCTGCAGCATTTGTGAGCATCTGGGTAGGTAGGACGGGCGAGAGGAATATTTGTTAGGTCAGACCCAGCAGGGAGTGCTACTCCGTCCCCCCGAGTCTCTGCCATGGCCCTGGGAGGCTCAGAGGGGGACCGGACCAGCTGAGCTTGGCTCAGAGCCCTTTGTGCTCCGGGCTGCTGAAGACAGATAACTCTGGCAGGGAACGCAAGAGAGCCAGCACCCAAGAGCTCTCATTCCGCCTCTCCCCGATTCTCGGACGGGATGTCCACGGGCTGGGCCTGGAAGGGTGGCTGCTCACTGCCTGGACGGAGCAGGGAAACCCAGTGGGGTTCCTCTGGGGAAGGTCCTTTTCCAGCTCGGAAGCCTCAGTAGTGCACCAGGTGAGCGCGGTCCTCTCCCAACAGCCAGCACTTGTAAGGGAAGCGCAATTGTCTTCCACGGGAGAAGACACACGGCTCGGTTCCAGGCCCTCCCAGACCTCTCCCTTCGTGTCTCTTCATTGGGCTGTTCCTGATTTGTATCTTACAGAGTAAAACTGTAATTGTTAAGTAGAGTGCTTTCCTGAGTTCTGTGAGTTATTCGGGTGAATTATGGAACCTGAGGAGGTTCGTGGGCACCCCCAGATTTGCAGCCAGCTGGTCAGAAGTGTGGGTGCTCCTGGGGACCCCACTCACAGCTTGTGTCTGAGGTGGGTGGCAACCTAGTTGGGGACTGCGCCCTTAAACCTGGGCAGTCTGACACCAGCTCGCAGTGGGTAGCGCCAGGACTGAACTGCAATACACCTGCTGGTGTCAGAATAGCCTCGCTTCTCTTCTCAGTATCTCTGGGGTGAGCGGTAATAACACCCAGGATCTCTTGTAAGTTTACCTGGAAACAACTGCCCTTTGAGCGTCTAATAAAAACTAAATCTGTCACGTACTCTCCAGTTGCTTTAAATCTCCACTTAAACTCACACGAAGGTGAGAACTGGGGGCTTCCCACACCTGGAGGATCGGCTCTGAGGCTCTGAGGCCACAGAAAGGCCTGGCTGGGAACGGCTTAGGGGACTGACCACAGAGTGAAAAGCGGAGCAACCCGAGCCAGCAGGAGGAGAATGAAATCAGGGAGCGCACGGCGTCCTCCTTTTCCAAGAGACAATGGAAAGTTCCTTCCTCCTCGGGAAGAGAGGTGCTGCAGGGCCCGCTGGAAGCTCCCCTCTGTGGTGACACACAGCACCTCACACCTTGGCGAAAGGGACACGTCCTCTTCTCCAGCGGGCTCGGGAGAGACAGCGGAATCCCCCAAAGCCACTAAAGGAACAGGGGGTCCACGGAGGAGCTGAGACATCAGAAAGCCCTGCAAGCCTTCTCTGCAAAGTTCCCCTTCCTGAGGCGCCAGCCACTGCCAGTGGCTTCACAGTGGCTTGCAGGGCGACTGCTAGGTGGGAGGAGAAAATGCCAAAGAAACAAGTAGTGTCCTGGGACTGTGCAGGAGGAACTGTTAGGTGTGGGGTCCTGGCCAGTGCCAATGTTTTCTGAGCTTTCTCACAGTCACCGTAACAGGCAACACCTGAACCCTGTATTTACGGAGCGCGTCAGACACACCCCAAGGCTGTGCCAGGCACAGATTTACACAACAGCAGTACACAGAGGAGACGGGACACCCGCCCACCTGAAGCTTGCAGGACTTCTGTGTTTGCAGCAACGCTGTACTAAGCCCTTAAGACCACCCTGGTTGGTCCCCAACCCTGAAGCTGGTACTCATGCACCCCCATTTTATACAAGGGGAAACCAGCTGACAGCTCCTTGCCTAGGGCCAGAGCCGAGCAGGGCCAGGATAAGGTGGTCGGGCCAGGGACTGAGCTCCTAGCCCTGACGCTCCTCAGCGTCTCTGGGTCATGCTGGGTTTCAGGATTCTGCTGGCTCACTATTGCCACCACTGTAGATGTCACGGAGCTCCGGGAATAGCCTTGCCAAGTCAAGGCACCTTTTCCTTGGGATGGGCTGGAGGCAGGGCCTCTTCCTACTCAGGCAGTGCTTGACCCAACCTGCAAGGCCAGAAACTGGGAATTCAGGCACGGGTTGGGCAAACGGAGGGCTCAGCAAAGCAAGGATGGATGGGTTAGGACACCTGGGGCCCCGCACCCCAACTGAGGCCTGGACTGAATGACAGCCTCGTTATCAAAAGGGGATGATTTCTTCCCACTCTTCTAGGTGCTTTTTCTCATTTCTCAGAGCAGAAGCCCTCCTCTTCCCTGCCCCAGAGCCTCCCCAAGACCACCCATGTTCTTTCCATGGCTGCCAGGACAACACGGCTCAGACCCTGTCTGGACTTGTCAGCTTGGCCTCCCTGCTTAGACGCCCCTAACTGCTCGTGCTCCCCGCGGCCTCAGTGTGCACCCTTCACTGCAGGCAAGTGTGCATCAACACCATGGCTGGCGAGTCCTGCCCCGGCCCCAACTTGAACCAGGCCTCCACCCTGACCCATGGCCCGGGGGCTCCAGGGTGGGGCTCATCAGCCTGCAGGGGACCAACCAGCCCTCAGAGTGGAGCCCAGGCAACACTGTGCAGCGCCAACAGCAGGAAAGGTGCCCCCATGCTTTGTCCCTAGGGCCCTGAGGCAGACGTTTACGAAGGAGCCCCTCGCCCACTGCCGCCCTGGCATCACGGAAGGGAGCCGGCTGGGTAACGGGGCCGCCCCATGCGCTTCCTGACCCCACACCCCACCCTCAACAACTGCTCTGGGTGGAAGGTGCCGGAACCTGGCTATGAAGAGCCTGCCTACCTGGCCACTCTCGTCTCACCGCAAAGAGCAGCGCGACAGCTGGAGCCGTCAACTGACTGGGCACCACCACTGGGCCACCCAAGGGGAGGCCCAAGAGGGCAGCGCATTCAAGCAGCACAGACAGGGCTGGGCGGGGGGAGGGGTGGGAGACCCTCCCCCTGAGGCCCCCTGCCCTCCTGAGGCCCCCTGCAGCCTGTGGGAGGGCCGTCCTCCCCACACAGCCCTCTTCTCAAGGTCATACTGTCCCACTGCCCTTCAAACAACTGCCCTCGGACACCATAGCAGCAACGTGGAGCTCTTTCCCAGGGCAGAGATTCAGCTCTACTGGAAGGATTTTATTAAAAATCAGCAGGCAGGGCTTCCCTGGTGGCGCAGTGGTTGAGAGTCCGCCTGCCGATGCAGGGGACGCGGGTACGTGCCCTGGTCCGGGAGGATCCCACATGCCCTGGAGCAGCTGGACCCGTGAGCCATGGCCGCTGAGCCTGCGCGTCCGGAGCCTGTGATCCGCAACGGGAGAGGCCACAACAGTGAGAGGCCCGCGTACCGCAAAAAAAAAACAAAAAGCAGGCAATCATTATTGAGCTTTTTTCTCTCTGCTCATGGCTCAGCAATATTCTTATAATCTTCTGGTGGTTTAATCCCACATGATTAAGCAGGGAGATGTATTTTCCCTCTTTCACCCAAATGAGGGTGAGAAAATTCATTCCTGAGCACTTATTAGGAGCCTCTAGAAAGAAGGAATGGAAACGCTAACTCTTACTGGGATTCTGCTCAGCGCCCGACAGGAAATTCTTAGGTTTCCTCATTAATCCTCATCATGATCCAGTGAGGTGGTTCTTATCCCCAAGGTCACATGGCTGGGAAGCAGTGGAGCTGCCGTATAAAACCAGATATGACGCCAAAGACCTCACCTCATGAATGACACTGCGCTGGTTTATGGGAAGGTCTGACCAGCAGCAAAGCAGGAGATCACAAAAGGCGGGGGCCCAGGGGGCTGGGCATCAGGAAGGCTGCAAGGGCAGCTGCTGAACTGTGGGAAGGGGGGGTCAGAGGAGACCGGGTACTTCGGGCAGAGGGAACAGCGGGAGCAAATGCATACAGGCAGGAAGATAAAAAGCTTCTGCAAAGAGATGGGAGGCAACAAGGTCAAGGTCATTTCCCCTGTTCTTTGTCTCAGGGAAAATGGGGCCAGACCAGGTGTGTAAGGAGAGGGGTAAACGACAAACACTGTTCAAGGAAGCTACCTGTGGCCACTGAGTTGATTTAAACCAAAATCCATCTCTGGGGCCAGTTGTAGAGGAAGGGGAGGGACGGACAGAGAGAGGCAAGCCCAGTGGGCCAGGGGCTAGACGGCCAGGCCATGTGGCCACATCAAGGAGCACGATTCTCTCCCAGGGGTGGCAGGAGCTCCTGAAGGGTCTTAAGCAGAGAGGTGGTGGGAAAGGTGTGGCAGCTCATAATGGCCACGATGGCTCACAAAATATGCCCCATACCATGTGCTCTTCTTACAATGTACCACGGACACTCTATCCAGAGGTAAATCTGTGGGCCTGTGACCGTGGCAGAAATGGCACCGTGTGTGACTCGAAGGCGAGGTTAGAAAAGGCAGCACAGCTTCGGTCTGGAGGGCTCCAGCTCCCTCACACTCTGGAAGCTAGCCCTTCAACCCAGCCGCCATGCTGTGAGGAAGCCCAAGGCAGCCTACACGTGGGAGAACCACATGGAGACACCCACGTGCGAGAAACAGAGGCCTCCAGCCAGCAGCCAACAGCCAGAAGACTTGTGGGTGGGCGAGCCTTCAGATGACTCGAGCCCCAGCCTTGGAGCCATCAAAGTGGAACACAGGCACCCTTTCCCTGCTAGGACCTGCCCAAATTATAGATTCCTGAGCAAAGCAAATATTTTCATCCTCTTGAGCCACTAAGTTTGGGGTGGTTTGTTATAGAGTACTAGGTAACCAGAGCAACAGTTCTGTGCTTTAGGAAGAAAACTTACACTTCTAAGGGGGGAAGGGCCTACAGGGGCCAGATTGGGGGCAGGAATCCAGCGAGGGATGGCGGATCTCAGTTAAAGCAAGGGCAGTGGCGCTGGGGAGAAGTGGAGAGCAGAGGAGGGTGACAGGACCTGGTAACCGGTCAGACTCAGAGGAGAGCCCAGGACGCCTCCCTGACACCTGGCTTTGTGACTAGCACACGATGGGGCCGTTCCATAAGCCCAAGCGAACTGGACAAGGAGCAAACACCAAGTCATCATTCTGGGCTCAGGTCACCCATAAAAGCTTTCTTTAAAGTTGTCAGACCAAAGCATAAATACCAGCACAACATTCAGAAGAACGTCATCACATGATGACGGGTAACAATCATTCAACCTCAGGAGCTGAGGATCTGAGCGTATTCTCCATGATGGACGGCACCACGGAGCAGCCCTTTCCTTACCCACATCTAAGCTTCGGGCCCAGAGGTCTTGCAAACCCGTGGGCTGTCCCGATGAGCTCGGTTCCGCACACGCTGGAAGCTCCACCAGTGCAGGGCGGCCCTTCACAGCCAGCAGCACCCACCTGGACCTCACCCATGGCGGCCGCTCACTCCACCAGCCTCCCATGGGCCCCAGTCCCCATCTCAGTGGCAGGTCCCAGGTAAATAGATTTTTGTGCATTCGAGTGGCTTCTAGGTAGCTGCAGAGGACGTGAGGCCTCTCTACTCATTCACCAAACACCCAGTGGGGGCTTACTCTGTGCTGGGCCCAGGCTAGGCCCAGAGTTCATGGTGAGAAGCAGATGTCCTTCTGCCTTACAGCAGCCCTCACCCAGTGGCAGAGCCAGATTCAGGTGCAAACACCTCAGAGGCAAGGCGACTTGACAGGGGGTACCGAGAGGCCGACCAAAAGGCAAGGCCACTCTCTGCTGGGGAACTGCAGAAGCATCCTGCAGGCGGTGGCATTTGGGCTGGGTCTTGATTGGTGAAGACGAGGCATCAGGGGGACAGCATTCCCAGGAGAGGGACCTGAGGGGTCTGGTGATGTGAGGCTGAGGTGTCCTCTGCACACAGCTGTCCCTTACCCACATCTCACCATGGCTGCCATGTGAAGCCAGACTCCCAGGGCTTTGGGGTCAGTGCCTATGAGAGTTCCCAGGCGTGGCTGGTGCCCGGGCCACAGGCTGACAGCTGAGTGGGCTGTGAGCCCCCAGACTCCCACTCCGACACTGTCTCGCTCCAGGAAGGACCCTCTCCGCCCTGTCACCTCCACTGCGGGTGAGGGTGGAGGCGGAAAGACTGCCGTGAGGGCCAGAAACGGGGCAACATGTGAGGCAGAGAGCAAGAAGTTCGCTGGAGACTTGGCAGAGGGTGTGCCAAGACCTGGCAGCGTGTGCCCCACCCTTGGGGTCCCCCCACACCGAGCCACACCCGAACCTTGCCCCACAATCTGTGCCCAGCTGCTCACTCAGGTTTGCTGCCCACACCAGCACAGGGGCGCTGCTGAATGGTCAGTGGGGTCCCCCCGGTCCTCCTTGGGGTCACAGAGCTGGGCCCAGGATGGCAGGCAGGAAAGATGTGGCAGACCTCACTGCCATCTCTAGGCTGCCCTGGCGGGCTGCCCACCTCTTAGACACTTGTGTTTTTAGGAAAGCAGCCCCCATGCCAGGGAAACGGTCTCTGCATTCTTGGCCCATAGCCCCATCAGCCTGCCCAGGTCAGAGAAGGTCCGAAGCTGTCACAAGGTGGCCCCTGGGGCTGAAAGGCAAATCTGCTTCCACAGGGCTCAGACCAGCAACCGGTTCCTACGATGGGCCCAGCTAACTCGGGTGTCCCATCAGCTCAGTTTCCAGAACACAGATGGGAAATGCTGGGGAGTGCTGGGAAGGGCCTGCCACGGAGGGGCCCAGCCCTCATCCTGATGCTGGGAAGGAGGCCAGTCCCTTCCTGGTCCAGTATCCCTGCTCTGCAGGGGCCTGGGGAGATGGCTCCACCAGTCCCATGCACCTCCCTGCCTACAAAGCCCCCCATTCCTGGCCTGGCCATGAGGTGCACAGCCCCCAGGCCCTGTGGAGACACCAGCTTCATCTGGCTGATCCTTGTTTCCTTTTGTTCTATTTTCACAGACCAGAAAACCCAGCCCTGCCCTCCCCTCCTGCAAGGTGGAGAAGCGTGGGGGGCTGGGCGCCGGGCTCCGGCTGCACACCCCACCCTGCCACTTCATGCTCAGAAGAGCTGCTGCAGAATAGGGCTCTGTCAGCTCCTACCTGAGCCCTGAGGGGCCAGCTGGCTCACCCACCATAGGCTAAATGAGGAAACACGTGAAAATCCCATTTCAAACCATCCCCCCAAAGACTCAGGCGGTAATTAAGAAATATGCAAAGCTATTAATTGGACACTTTAATTAAGTGTGTTAATTCCCTCTGCCAGAGGATGCTCAGTCACCTGGGCCTCACCGGGGGACCCAGGGAAGACGGAACAGAGGGAGGAAGGGGGAGAAGCGGAAGGAGGGGCCGCAGGACAGTGGTCGGGGCTGGTCCGGCCCAGGCCCTTCCTCCTGCTCCAGCTGGGAGCCTGGTCCATCCCCGATGCTCTCGCCTCCCCACTGCCCTCCAACTGTCCGCATCTGCTCTGAGCCCAGTGATACCAGGAAAGCCTGCCCTGGGTCAGTGGCTGTGGGGTGTCATCCACTCCCTGCCCCCACCAACATATATCTCACCTCTGCCACTCACTGAGCTAAGAGGTCAGGCTAGATGGTCTTTAAGGGCTGCTTCCAGTTTGAGGCGAGTGACAATGCTTACCAAGCCTGAAATGCAGCTGGATAAAAGGACCAAGGGAGGGGCTCATTTCCAGCTGTGGGCGGAGTCCCTCTGACCCTCGGGTCCCGCTAACCTTCAAACATTTCATCCCATTCCCACTCCCACCCCCACCAGCCTGGAGCCCTGAGAGCCCAAGAAGGGTCTGTGCTCCGCTGTCTGCTCTGGTGGGAGGGCGGAGGGGCACAGAGGCCAGGGAGGGTGCACCAGTCTGCGCGCTGGCATGACTGCTGTGCACAGGAGTGCTTGCACTCATCTGATAGCCTGGGTTAACCCTCTCCTTTTTTCCCCCACAAAAGGATCACTGGTGACTGTATTATTTAAAATAATATCAGGATACAGTAGCTACCTATGAATAACAACAGTGGATAGCTGCCCAATTCCTCTGAATGCCCCTACTGTGTTGGGGAGGTCTAAAGCCACCCTCCCCAATGCAAGAGCCTCCCTTGCAGCTCTGTTGTAGGCATCCTACGTAGACTTCTCCCATCAGATGCTCACGTGAGACTCACCAGAAATGACTGACATGAATCTAGTGAGGTGTGGGATGTCCCTGGATTCTGATGTGGGTTTCAACATCAGCCTTTGACAGTACCCAGCAGAGGGACTGTGTCTCCCCCTGGACCAGTCCTGGTGTGACTCAGGCTGCTGCTCCAAGCCTGGTTCTCTGACTCTGACCCTCCCAGAGACTCTGTGCTCCCCAGTCATTGCTCTGATACACTGTCTGCTTGAATCAGCTGGAGAGTGAGAGTAGACTTCTCTTATTTGCAACTAAGAATTTTGAGAGGGATATAAGGGAAAGGATAAATAAGCTAAAAAGAGAAGGCTGGAGCAAAAAGTTTGTTCACAGACATACATTTTAAAATATATTACCCGATCATTAAAGTCAGACTAAGAAACTGCCTGAGCTCTCTGGAGGTCAGAGCAAAAAAAAAAAAAAGCTAACGTGATCATCTGTACAATTCTCAGTATTCATAAGACAAGACCAAACTAGTTGTTAATGATGAGCTTGTAATAAGAGCTGGATAGCAGAAAGTTCTTGCAAAGAGTCCAGAGTGCAGAAATCATGCAGCAAATTTACGTTTATATAATTAATTGTATGAACATCACAGATGAAAATCAAGAATACTAACTAGGGCTTCCCTGATGGCGCAGTGGTTGAGAGTCCGCCTGCCGATGCAGGGGACACGGGTTCGTGCCCCGGTCCGGGAAGATCCCACATGCCGCGGAGCGGCTGGGCCCGTGAGCCATGGCCGCTGAGCCTGCGCGTCCGGAGCCTGTGCTCCGCAACGGGAGAGGCCACAACAGTGAGAGGCCCGCGTACCGCAAAAAAAAAAAAAAAAAAAAAAAAAAGAATACTAACTAGACCAGACAGCACTCCTGTCCAAGCCAATGTTCTCACTCATGGGCCCAGACCAGTGTCCCCTACAAATAAATGATTAAATGAAAAAACAAAGACCCAAGATGTTAGCTTCCGGTCAGCAGATTTATCTTCTCACTGGAAACAATCAAAAGACAGACAAAATATATGAAACAATGATTTTCAAGACAGTACATAAAGGCAGTAAAGGACAGCAAACCCTGAGAGACATGAAGCAAATCAAGTGAGCCCCCCAACTGCCCCCAAATTGTTGCCTTGAGAAAACTTCAGGACATGGCACAGGGAATGGGGAGATAGAGCTGAGAGTCTGGAGAAAACAAGGCAGCTGAAGTTCACAAGAGAGGAAGGAGGTGCACAGAGAGAGAGAGAACACCAGAGGTCTGCGAAGTGGCTCCCTTAAGTCTTCAGCTGAGGACTGACCAGAAAAGGTGTGTAAAGAAACTGCTCAAGACTTGGGAAAGAACCACCCAAATGGATTAAAAAGGAAACAGCACCTGGCATCTACATAGGCCTGGCACAGTGCCTGTTCCTACCAGTCAGAGTGAAAAGCTTCCTCATTCATGGGACACTGGGGAGAGAACTCTGAAGGGCTGTGCCTCAAGAGTGGGAAATAATTAGCCCCAGACTGAGCACCACTCCAGTCCCAGCTAACAAATCCTAAGAATTTATAGGAATACAAAAACCATCCAATACACAACGTGACAAAATTCACAATGTCTAGCACCCAATAAAAGATTACCAGGCACGAAAAGAAGCAATAAAATAAATACTTAATAAGGAGAAAAAAATCAGTCGAAACTGACACATGTTAGACAAATGTTAGAATTAGCAAACAAAAATATTAAAAAAACATTATGACTGCATTTCATATGTTCAAAAAGTTAAACAGAGATGTGGAAGATATTTAAAAAGACACAAATCATCCTTATAGAAGTAAAAACTACAATGTGGGAAACGAAAAATACACTAGATGGGTTAACAACAGATTAATCCCAGATTAAATGCAGAAGAAAAGATCAATGAACCTGAAGACAGAGTAATATCTAAAATAAAACACAAAGTAAAAAGAATAGAAATAAATTACTGGAACACTAGTGAGCCACAGGATGACATCAAGTAGACTAACATACATGTATTTGGAGTCCTTGAAGGATTTGAAGAAAGTTTTACTGAAAATATTACAAATTTGAGAGAAAATGTAAACCACAGATCCAAAAAGTTCAACAAACCCCAAGCAAAGGAAACATAAAAGACACCACACAGAGGCACATCATAATCAAATTGCACCAAATCAGTGATAAAGAGAAAATCATAAAAGTACCCAGGGAAAAATGACACACTATATACAGGGAAACAAAGATAAAGAAGACAGCAACTTCTCCTCAGAAACAATGCAAGCAAGAAGACAGTGGAGCAATACCTGTAAGGTCCTGAAAGAAAAACTTATCAACCTAGAATTCTGTAACTTTCAGATACATACTATATAACATCTTTCAAAAATAAGGATGAAATAAAAACTTTTTCAAATATTCAAAAGCTGACAGAATTCATCAGCAGCAGATCTGTACAGGTAGTACTCCAGGAAAAAGTGAAATGACACCAGATGGAAATGTGGGTCCACCTAAAGCAATAGTGAACACAGGGAATGGTCACTACATGGTAAAATGTGTAAGATTTCTTTTGTATCATTGAAATCTCTTTAAAAGATAACTGACTGTTTAAACAGAAATAACAAGAATATATTGGATCACAGGCCTAAGAAAACATAGAATAAACATCTTTGTTACCTTGTCAGAAACCATGTAAACCAGAAGAAAATGAAGTGACATCTCTGAAATACTGAAAGAAAAATATTGTCAACATAGAATTTTATACCCAGCAAAAATATTTCAAAAATGGAGTTGATATAAAGAAGTCAGATGCCAAGACAATTTCTTGCTAGCAGATCTAGAACACAAGAAAGGAAGTTCTTTGGGCAGAAGGAGCAAGACACCTACACACTCACGCTTATATCACACATGGTCAGCACACAGAACTGACAGGCCTGGATTTTAATCTTGGTTCTGCCACTTATTTGCTGGGTGATCTTGCGTTAGTTACTATACTCTCTGAGGCTCAGCATCCTCATTTGTACAATGGAGGCAGAAGTGCCCACCTCACAGAAGCGCTATGAATCCCACAAGAGCAGTAAAATGTTAACATTCTGGGTGGAAGGCATGTGAGAAGTCTTCATACTAGTCTTACAACTTTCTATAAGCCTAAACTTATGTCAAGATAAAAAGTTAAAGGAGAAAACGAAATATGATGATTTTTAAAATTATGCACACACATACATATGTGCATTATATCTCTGTCTCAGATTCTGCACACATTCAGGAAATGGCTTGTTCTGATTAAACACTGTGGTCAACGTGAAATTTTCCTAAGGAAATAGAATATAACTGTACTTGGCATCAACAGTCTTCACCAAGAACAGGGACCTAGCTGGGCACTGGGGAACTGCTGTGAGCCCTTCTAACCACAGGCCAGGAGATGGAGTAAGCCTGGACAGGACAGCTCGGTGGGCAGAACCCTGGCATAACCACCATGTGCTCATGCTCACTTAGATGCATGCAAACACACACACTCTCTCTCTCTCTCTCTCTCTCTCAACCCAGCAGGCACCAGAAGCCCTGGTGTGTGGGGAAACTCTCTAGTACCCCTGGTGTCTTAGCTACGAAACTGAGAACCTCATCAAGGATGACGTCTTCAGGATTTCTTGAAAACCACCAGAGCCTGAGCACACAGCTCATGTGGGCTGCAGAGTTCCTCCCCACCATGGCCCGCTCACCCACTGTCTGGACCCTCTCTACCTCACTGAGTCATCTTGAACACTCTTCTCAGCTTCAAAGAGGTGCTGGGTCTCCCCTCCAGGTCTCAACAGCAGTGGCAGCACCTGCTAGCTTTGAGTGCTTAGCCACTCTCCACCCCCAGCTAGAACAGGAGACCCGCCTGCAGTGCACACACTCTGGCTTGGCTTCCCTGGACAACCAGACCTGGATGGGCAGGATGCACTGCATTCCAATTGGCTTGAGGCTCAGCCCAACTCTAGTCCGACCCTACGCTGGCCAATCATGTCACATGTCTGAGTAGCTGCATGGGTGCCGTGAAGAATTCATCCATAGTGGAGATATGTATGTTTGAGAGAAGGAAGAAACACATTCTAAATTCCCACCACCAGCTGATCTTTTGACAAGGCTGGTGTTAATGCAATTTGGTAGTTTATTAAACTGAGAGGAACTCTTGGTTCATCCACAGCATGGAGGTTGGCAAATTAATATACGTACATGCTCACATTTATACTTCTCTTCCTAAGGCAAATTGCTGGTGGCATCGCTATTAAAAGCCTCATTCACTGGGAGAGGACAGTGGGGCAGTGACAATGCGTAGACAGAGCGCTGAGAGCCATGGCTCGTGTTTCCCAGATTATCAGCTGAGGGCCAGTCAGAGGGGCCTTGTGACAGTGGACCCACAGCCCCCATCCAAGGGGGCCCAGCTGTTGCCTGGCCATGAGATCAAGCTCGCCCAGTCAGGTGGAAGGTGGCCTCAAGGTCACAGGCTGCTGGAGGCATGGCATCCTTCAGAGGAACCCTGGGCTGGCGCGGACCAAGGGTGCTGACTCCAAGGCCTCCCCGAGCATAGGGAGCTGCTCCCGGCACTTGTGGGGGCCCAGCGCCCCCTCCTGTCCCTGCATACCCTCACACAGCCTGCTCACTCTGTGCACCTTGCTGCTTTGCCAAAGAGGAAATGGCACAATCCCAGCCCCTGCACGTCCAGAGCCAGCTGGTGAGGGAAGAGTGGATGTGGAGACCTCCCCATTCAGTCAACAGAAAGAAGACCCCTACTGCCCTCAGGATGGGCTCAAGGGCACCTGCTCAAGATTCACCTGGAGAGTAGGGATGGCCTTCCAGGTGAAGTTTAGAGATGAGGACCACTGTTTCGGGGGTGGAAGATGCACTCTAGATCTCCAGACCCCTGGGTCTGAGGGTGAGCACAGGACCACCCAGCAGGCAAGGAGGATTCTTTGTCTCCAGCCCTTGTGGACCAGAGATGACTGCTGGCCAGGCACTGGGTTGGCCGGAGGGCCAGGCTGGGGAACAAGGAACTGGGCGTATATCCAGGTCTGCCCCTGGACTTGGATGCCTGGGTATCAAGAAGATGTATCCAGGCTCACTTGTCCCATCCCACAAGCTCCAGGTCCTTAAGGAGCCCTTCTCCAAAGCAGCACCACAGAGGGTGTGAGCCATCGAGGACTCTGGAACTAATTTTGTCCAAGCCTCTCACTAAGCTAGGAGATGTGAGGTCAGAGAAGAGGGGTCGCTGGCCCAGGATCACATGGCCCCAGGTTCATGGCCAGATAGTAACTCCTGGTGCACAGCCAAGAGCTCCACTTCAGAGGTTTGCCTGAACCCATCAGGCTTACAGAATTATGCCCAGGACAGGAAGATCATGCCTCCTGAAGCCACAGTGGAAACACACAACACGGGAGGAGCAGCAGAGATTAAAACTCACTAAGGCCCTGAGGCCTGGCTTCTAGAAGGATCACAGATCAGACTGGCCTCAGAATACCAAGTTATGGCAAGAAGTCACCTAGAGATCATCAGATCCAGTCCTTCATGTAACAGAGGAAAAATTGGAGGCCCAGGAAGCAGGAGGGTTTGCTCAAAGCTGCACGAAGGGAGAGCAGAAGCGGAGCAGGAACCAGGACCCGACTCCCGGGGCCTCCCCGGAGCAGGACCTCCCTCCTCCCATGGCCCCAGCCAGCTGCTAAACCAGGAGCAGGTCATAGTCTCTCATGGAAGCTCCAACTCCTTGTCTGCAAAAGTAGGACATCTCTGAGGTGTGTCTTCCCTGGAAAAATCTTCACCCCATCTGTACTGGTTATTTGTTGCTGTGTAACAAATACCACAAAGTTAGTGGATCAAAACAACATACATTTATTATATCACATTCCCCTGGGGCAGGAGTCTGGGCACGGTTTTCCTGGGACCTCTGTTCACAGTCTCACAAGGCTACAATCATGGCATCGGCTGGGCTACATTTCTTTCTGGAGCTCGGGGTCCTTTTTCAAGCTCCTGTCTGTGGTGGCTGACCAAATTCAGTTCCTCGTGGCTGGAGGACTCAGTCTCCATCTTCTTGGGGGCTACCGGCCAGAGGCTGCTTTTCCCCTAGAGGCCACCCACAGTCCCTCACCACATGACCCCTCACTGCCCTCTCACCACATGGCAGCTCACGCCTTCAAGGCCAGCAGAGGAGTCTTTTAGAGAAACAATCATGGGAGTGACAGCCCATCATCTTGGTCATACCATATTGGCTCGAAGCAAGTGTTGGGTTCCATCTGCATTCAAGGGGAAGGGACTAGGCAAGGGGGTGACTCATTCAGGGTCACCTTAGGTTGTATCTGTTAAACCATCTCACATTCCTAAAAGATGACCCCTCCACTCTTCCCTCAGCCCCCGCCTCCTCTCCTGCGGCGGTGTTAGTGGCTGGTCACCTGCAGCAGAACCTCGCAGGTCTCTCTGTTTAGGACTGAAGCCCCCAGTTGCCCTGCACAGAGGCTGTGGTGGGCAGGGGCTGTGACTACCTCACCATACATTTCCCACAGCACTTCCAGCCCCCCGAGGTGAGGTGGACAGATGAGTGGACATTGCTGTCCAGACCAGAACTCTGGCTTAGATGACCCCTTGGCTGCATGATGGAGAAAGGGGAGGAGCTGGCTCTTCTGGCCCAACACCTGGGGTTCTGCCCTCTTCTGATGTAGGTGGGAGAGAACCAGGGTGGGTGGGCTGGCAAGGCGCCTTTCCAGGCCTGCATTTCACATTCTGACGTGGGCAGCAGCCGGCAGTGCTTTGGCCGGACGTTGGGGAGTGATGGATGAGAATCAGGGGAGAATTTCCAGATCCTGGTGCTACAGTAGGATCTGCTAATATCCCTAAAATAAGTGGCTAATCTGAGAGTGGCTTTTTTTTCCCCTAAAAATAAACCCTTCTCAGAGGTGCTCTCTACACAGAGAGGAGCAGAACCAAATAACCTCCTGGCCCCAAGGCTTGACCCTACTTGCAGCAGCCCAGTCTGGGAACGGCAGGGTCCCAGTGGGGCAGCGCCAGCTGGCCTTGGGGAGGGAGAGACGAGGCTCAGTCTGCTCACGGAAGCCCGGTGTCGCAGCACTGGGGCCGTGGAGCTGAAGAGCGCCCTCCCTAACCCCCCGGGGCCGAGGCGAGAGCCCTTCTCACCACTCCTGCTCTGCCTGGCCGAGGGTCGTCGGCCTCCTCACAGCAGCAGCCCCCACCCCTCAGCTCATCCTCCACATGAAAACAGAATTGGTCCCGTCACTCCTGTGTCCCCCCAGGAATCAATGCCTCTACAGGACCCTTTAATTCTATTTGGTCGGGGCCCCGGGACGGACAGCACCATTGCCTAGAGCCTCATGCCACCCGGGCTTTCCCAAGGCCGCCGCACGTGGCGGCCAGCAGGCCCGTGAAGGTGCGCTCCGGCACCTGTGTCTGGTGGGGGGGCCTCCCCTCGGTGCCTCCGTGGCCCTCTCTTCCCTGCACTTCCCAACTCCCCCCCTCCTTCACTGGATGGGGAAATACACAAGAAATGTGCGTTTGAATGCTTCACTTTATCTTCTTCAGTCTGTGTGATGTTTACTCCCCGCTCGTCAACAGGGTCAGAACAGAACATTTTCTCTACCTCTCTCGGCATCCGCACGCCGCCCCCAGAGGGACCTGACGCCCATGTGGAAGTCACACTCGCAGCTCTGCAGTCTCGAACCAGGGATGTGTCTCTTGGTCCTGCTTCTGCCCCGGGATAGGGGCAACGGGGGTACCCAGCGGGGTTTCGAACAGGTCAAAGCTGGGCTGAGCTGCTTGCCGCCAGCTTCCAGGCCGTTTTCTCTAGGCCAGCAACTCTGGGCAGGGGTGACACCTCTGCTGAGCACCAACCGAGGCCACAGGTCTCCTTACCCACTCTGACCTCACAGACCATTAACGTGGCCCTGCCCACAGGGGCCACTGAAACGTGCTGTGACCACTGACGGTGCATAATTAGGATATTCTCCCCCTACTAGCTACACCGGCAAAGGAATACCCAGGTGGGGCTCAGTAACCTCCATGGGCGGAAGACATGAGGGGCAGGGAGCAGAGGTAACCAGGGCCTTGGAGGGTGGCGTTTCAGGCCTTGAGGACAGACCATCAGACCGTGAGCGGGCCCGCGGGTGGGGGCCGGGTTCAGGAAGGCAGCCCCCTGTCTCCACGCCAGCTCCCTGGCTCCCACCCTTTGCCTTTTGCACAGCCAGCTTAAGACTAGGTTTCTGCCTCCAAGGCGGGGTGGGGGGGAAGCTCTTCCCCACACAGTCCTCCCTCAAGTCCTCAGGGACGCCTGAGCTGGTTGGGAAGCTGGAAGCTGGCAGAGAAGAGCAAGGGAATCTACGGAAGAAAGCAAAGGAAGGGAGTCAGGTGTCCGCTGGAAGAGAAGCCCAGCAAGGCAGGCAGTGGCAGGAGGCTGCACAGAGGCAGGAGCTCGCACACCCAGCGGCCCTCTCCTCTCCAGGTGTTCACCCGCCCTGAGCAGCTGGCAGACGGGAAGAGTCTGGAAGGGCTCAGCAGTCCCGGAGCACCCAGGGCACTGTGGAGGCTGGAAGGGCAGAGGAGCTTAAGGCAGCCAGTTTGGGTACATCTGGGGACAGTGTGGTCTTGCAGAGAAGGACAAAAGTCCCTCCTCTACAACCCTTCATTGTTCCTGAGTCCTCGGTCAACAGAGAAAGAATCAAGAAAATATACATCCCCAGCCGAGGTGGGCTGGAAGGGCTGGAAGGAAGCTCGAGCTGATACCTGTCACAAGGCCTCCTCTAAATTCCATCCTCTGAATGTTCATGTTTCCAGCCGGCCTGGTTCAGGCCACCTGGATCTCCTGCCTGCCAGTGGGCCACAGCCTTGTCTTCTAACCCATAAGCATGTCCCTCCTTGGTGGAAGCCCCCCACTGGGTCCCGGCTGCCTGCAGGGAAGACCCAGGCTCCTGCGTGTGGCCTGACCCTGCTTCCCCAGGTGCAACTCCTCCCACCACGTTCCCCCAACCACGCCAGAGCCCAGCCACGTGAAGGATACCCAATTCCCTGGGAGGCCCATGCCCATCACAGCCCTCAGCCTTGGCACAGGTGGGCACTCTGCTCATGACGCCTCCCTCACCTGCCAGTGAATTCCTGCTCACTGTGCACCACCCCCTCCGGGAAGCCTCCCCTGATTCCCCAGCAGACCACACCCACAGCCTTGCTTGTGTAGTTAATACTCACTTCAACACTGGCTGAGGCTTATGATCCACCTACCTCGGTCCAAGAACTGTCCCGCTCACAACACCGCAGACCCTCCAGCCTGCAGTCCCTGGGCCGTGTCCTCAGGGAGGGACAGTGGCAGTGAACTGGAGGTGCTCTGCTTGTGAGCAGCTGTGGGGCCACAGGGGGTCAGGGTGAGTCTGTCCCCCTCCCTGCCAGGCCAGGCAGCAGGGAAAACACCGGCCAGTGAGTCAGCGACCCGGGGGTCCTTCCCAGCTCAGCAGTAGCAGCTTCTGGGTCCTGCACCTGTGTAAACACCTTCGCCTCTCAGAGCCTCACTTCCCTCATCTACAAAATGGATAAGCAGCTCTACCTGTCAGATCACAAGAACGCTGCCCTGCAGCTCACTACACAAAAGCGGTCCATCAGTGATTCTCCAAACCTTGCACCCCTACTTCTCTTCCCCTCATACATCTACGAGCGGGGGTGGGGGCCGTCACTATTTCACCAACAAAATTATCTCTTCCTGGAGCATTTAGCATGTGCCCCATATTGATGTATTAGACACATCTTGAAAGTCCAACACGGTCATAAAGACCCTACTGACTTGGAGGGGAATGAGCACCGGGGGTCCTCAGTTTTGAGGACTCTCTCTGCCTGGGTGTTACATCCCAACACCCAGACAGAGAGGGCCAGGCCGGGCTGGAAGCCCAGGGCTCAAGAGGATGCCGTTGGTGGTGGAGCTGGAGTAGGAGCTGGGACTGGTCTGCTGGGGACACCGCATGTCCCTCTTGGCTCTGGCCCCTTCCCAGCCCTCCCCGCTTACCACCCACCCACCGGGCTACGGAAGGAAGTGTCCCGGAGTAGGAGTACCTGGGGGCTGTCACCCATCCTGCTGTCCTCTGTATGGGATAAAATGCCTGTCGTCAGGAAGGGCAATACAGCTCCATCCCTGTTGCCTGGCAACCTGAGCCAAACACAGCATCCGAAGGGATGAACCAGAGCACCCTGAGGGCACAGGAGGTAAGGCTGGGCCCAGGGAGGAGGGCCTAGAATGCTGGCCAAGAGAAGAGGTGGCAGACTGGAGAGGACCCTGCACTGGAGCCCAGGGCAGTTCCAGGGGCAACAGTTGGCAGAGGCCCTGATCCCAGGCATTCATCCCTGCAGCCCCTCTGGCCCGTGCCGTGCCCAGGCTGGGAGTGTTACTGGCTTGGCGTCATACTCTAAGCTGGTGCCGAATTACAGAACCACTTAGAGCTCCGCTGGCCCTAGTGATCACCAAGTCCACTAGCCTCCAGGGGCATATCGAGAACGTGAAAGATGGGCTGGGGCTAATCCAACCCCATGGCCAGCTGGTGGCAGACCCTAGACAGAATCAGGGTCTCCAGGGCCCTGCTATCCCCAGGCCTGGAGGGAGAATGATGCCAGAGGAAGGGCTACCCCCAGAGCAGGCAGGAACCAGCTTCTCAGTGTGACCGGTTCTTCCCTTCTGAGTAATGAGCTCTCAGCTAGAACCTGGGGAGGGTCCTTCCTCCACGGCAGTGGGCTGCAGGCCGACTTAGAGGACTTTAGTGCCCCCATCCCTGTCAGCTCCCTTCAAACCGTCCCAGATAAGCAGCTCACCCTGTATGAGAACGGAGTGCCTGCTATGCAACCCAGCTCCATCAGCCTCCCACGAGGAGACCCTGCTTCCTTCCGGGAGCCCACTGCCCTCCTCCCGGCTCAGGCACGCAGCGCCCCTCACCAGCCTGGGGGAGTCAAAGGCCTCCTCCCGCCCACCCCCACGCTGTGCTGGCTGGCTCCTCCTCAGCAGAGAGCGTGGCACGTAATTCCCTAGGTGGCGTTTACGGGGGACCTCGTTTCCATACGGCCTCAGTGTTCCTGTCTCCGCCCCCAGTCCTGGGCCTGGGCCTGCCTTTGAGGCACGAGGCCCAACAGTCCATGGTTTCTCATGGCGACCTGGGTTCGGATTCCAATCCTGCCACATGAGCAGAGAGCCCTTGGACGTGACCAGCTCTCTCTGAGCCTCCGCCTCCCGGCCTGCAAAACAGGGTGAACCCCACGTCTATCACAGGGTGCTAGGAAGATCGCAACGCCTGTGTGGCGCCTCGGGCATGGCGGGTTTTCCCAAACACCCACTGGGTTAACTGGGGGAGGATACAGGAACCCAGGAAGGTCAGCTCCATTTTGTCACGAAGGACGACTGGCTGGGTGTGGACCCCTCCCCATCCACCCTCCTCTCCAAGCCCCTAGAATGACAGATCCTTCCCCAGCGGCCATGTGACCAGGCCACTCCCCAGCTGAGGATCCTCCACCAGTTCTCCACTGCCCTCGGGATAAAGTCCCAGCTCCTGGCCAAGCCAGCCTCTGTGACCTGCCCTCACCTCATCTCCAGCCACAGGGGGAAATGGGTGAGCCAGTCACCCCAATACTGGAAACCCCTTTCTCGAGGGAAACCCCACTAAAGCAACAAGCCCGTCCCCCGACTGCCCAGGCCCTGGAAGAAAGCTGTGGTCTCCAGCACAGAGCGCACCCAAATGAAGTCTTCCTCCCTCGCGGGTGCTGCTGGGGCTCCAGGCTGCCACTCTTTTAATGCATTTTATAGAGGTAACCTTTACTGTAAAGGCTCCATTCTGCCCTCAGGGGTGAGGTATCATCTGCTTTCTCCTGAACCCTGGTCTGTCCATTGGGTATGTCACCCCCCGGGGAACAGGTGGCACCTGGCCAAGTCACTCAGGCTCCCACCAGCCTTGTTACCAAGAGACCAGGATAGATATGCTTTGCTACTAAAAATAAATCATTTTACGAAAATGATAACATATTCACGGTAGTGACAATTTACTTTTTAAAAAAGATCCCACTTAGTTCAGGGCCAAAGTTACCGAAATAAAAAAGGGAATTGGAAATTTCAAGTTCAGTGAAGAAGCTCTTAGGAGTCCTCAGGCGTTAGGAATCTGCATCCTTTCCTGCCCTGTTCCAGGAAGCAGAGACTGGCTTCCTCATCACCGCGGTCCCCTCAGGGCCTAAGTGCCCAGCCCTGCCTACAGCCCCGTTTCCCGGCAGCCTGTCTTTTGGGCTCTCACAAAAGCTGCCCATCTCAGGGTGCGTCAGGCACTTCTCCCGGGCAACCTCCCCCATCTTCTCTGTGGTGAGAAATGGAAAAGGATGACAGACAGATACACAGACAGACAGTGGAGGAAATGCCCAGTACAGCAGTCCACCCCCGATGATTATGAATTTTGCTGTTCCACCTAACCTTTCCTCACCCTCCCCAACGGGTCTGTCCATCAGTTTCTCTAAATGATTTACACTGAGACCAGAAAGCCCTGCACATTCAAAGGCTCATTCATTCCGCAACAGTGGAAGAACGGTTGGGGAGGACAGGGACACTCTGCAGCCTGGATGGGACACAGATGGTACCACCCTCAGGCCTGCCCTGGGCGAGCTTGCAATGTCAAGGCAACACCTATAAGGATAAACATTCATGGGCTGATTTTAGGGATGTAATAAGTAACAAAAGGACAATGAGGTTATATCGTTATATTTTAATGGTATTCATTATAATTTGGAGGCTGCAAATAACAATGATAATCCGACCATGCAAACGACGGTAACCGCTGTCACACGTGCACCACCAGACGTGTCCTCGGTCTCTGTTCTGTCTTCTGGCTAGTTCTCGAGCATCCATCATCAGCACTGAGGATGCCACTTTCCTCTCACACCAAGGACAGGCTAGTTCTCATCTTGGTGTCTATCCGTCTGACCTTCACACCCAGTTCTTTAAACAAATAAAGCAAAGGTTCTGGGCCTGCACCTGACATCCAAGGTTCCCTCTCTCATTCCAGCCACGGAGGCAGGGAGAAAAATTGGGAAGAGAGAAAGCAGGACCAAGAAGCTGAGGCACAGAGCCACTGCGTGATTCACTTCAGATCTCGAAGTGAGCTCTGCCGGGTCTGGATGTGTCCCTTCCGCCCCACCTCTGGTGGCCTTGCTGCTTCTCAAAGTTCTGCAGAGATGGTGGGGATGGGGGTGCCCTGAGAAATTCAGCTTCTGTGAGATGAATGGTGAGGTGGGCGTGACCAAGGCTAAACGAGCCGATCCTCTATGAAAGACCCGGTAAGTGTTGCAGATAAAAATCCTCTGGCTTGAGAAAGCGGCAGGTGTCAGGATAAAGAATCCTATTCCAAAGCGGCCTTGACTCCTGTCGCTTTCAATCTACTGATGGGCCATCAGCAAATCCCACACAGCAAAGATCTCTCATCATTTTCAAATGAGATATTTAATGAGCACAAGCCTCCTGCAGGCGGAGAGGGGGCAAGGATGACTAAGATGACTAGTCACCTTAAGGTGCTGAAATTTGCCCTTAAGCGGCTTAAAATTCAGTTAGGGCTTTTGTACCTAAAAGAAGTTAATAAGCATTTTAAAATCCTGAGGAACCAAGATAACAGAGGTCTTGGGGCAGCATGGGATTGTTTCTAAAAATGTTCAGAAAAAAACAAAGCTCCACCATGGTGAGTGCCCAGCTAGGCTGGGCACAGCACGGCCAGCAGGTCTGGGAGGAGTCAGCTTCTGGGATGGGCTTCAGGCACAACCACCAGGCCAGCGGTGGGCTCCCTGTGGGGCTGCAGCCGTGTGGGTGGGGGGACGGCAGGGGTCAGGCAGGGCCCTCCGGGCAGTGAGGATGGGGATGAAAGTGGAGGGGCAGCCCCTTCCCTCTCAGCAGTGGCAGCCAGACGCCTGCGGGTCACCCGTGTCCTCCTGCTCCCCACCCCACGCACTTCCTCAATGCAGGAGGGAGAGGAGCAGGCAAAACTCCCTGGAGAGGGTGGGCCCCTTGCAAGACCCACTCCCTGCACTCGGCCCAAAGAAGGAGTACCAGCATGCTGCCTATAGACGCGTCTCCCCCTCTGAAGCCTTTAGAAGGCGCCTCTGACACCTGCCCCCAAAGGTGGGTAGGACGCCCTGCTATGTGCTTCTACAGCAGCTGTTCCTCCCTCGTCACGGCCCTCGCAGACCTTTACTGTAATTATATCCGCAGATGTCTGTGCTCCCCAGTGGACTATAAGTTCCACGGGGCAGGGACACACTCAAAGATCTGACTGAATGAATAAATGGATGCTGGGAGGAGGAAGGGAGAGAGGCGGATGGGGGAGGGAGAGAGGGATGGTTGAACCAATGAGTAAACAGCCGAAGCTGCCTGCAGCGTCACTATGCTGCGTGAGTCCAGGGATGCCACTCACATCGTGCTCGGCACGGATGGCACCTCCAGCAACCCAACTGCCAGGGGAGGACAGGAAGGTGGCTGGTCACAGGGAGAAGCTGGCCTACTGGCCTCAGCCTGGGGAAGGAGACCAAACTTGTGTCCGTCAGTCTTCCTGCTCCGGCTGGAGGAGTCTCAGGGAAGGGAGGTGAGCAGAGGCCAGAGTGCAGCAGACACAGCCCACGCCCCCTCCCCACCACACGCACTCGAGAAGCCCCGCGTGAAGCTGGAGCCCCACAGAGCGCCATCAGAACTCAGGAGGAGGGCTGTGTCCCCCAGGTCGAGCTCATGCCTGCCTTCTCTGGATGCCACCAAGTGCCCAAGTCGGGACTGGTGTGCATCACCCCCCTTTCCCCCTCCACTGCCATCAGCACAAGGGCACGGCCAGCAGGCCCAGAGAGCCATCTGAGCCCCAGCAGGATTGCACAGCCTCCCCACTGCAAGGAAACCCTTCATCCTGGGTCCATAGCAACCTCTCCACAATCCCTCCCCCTGCCAGGCTGATACTGGCCAGCCTGTATTCCATGCTCCACAGTCAGGCAATCATTCTGCTGCTAGGAGGGGGTACTCTCTCATGGGCTAGAGGTATTCTCTCCAGAGTGGCTCCTCAAGGCTTCCCACCCAAACCAGGTCCCTGGAATCTCTGAGGGCTCGATGCCCCTGGGATTATCTGGTCCTGGGCACCCTCCTCATCACTGGGCTCCAGGCCGGGCACTCCTCTCTGGGATCCAGCTGTCCTTGCCCACTGGCCTAGAGAGATGCTACCAGTAAGCCAGGCACAGGAGACAGGAGAAGCCCAGCTCCTTCCCCTGGCCCCTTTCCAGGGGACTCAGCTCATATAGGCCAGCCCATGCTGTTCTAGAAGTCCCTGTTGTGCTCAGCTGACCCAAGTCCCCTGAGTACAGAAGTGGAGGTACCTCCAAGGTCACACAGGGAGGGAGACCCAGGGTGGAGGTGATGGCAGAATTCAGTGGGAATTCAGAATTCCTTCCACCACACAGGCTGTAGAGGATGCGGGCACAAAGGACCAACACGTGTAAAAGTACATGCAGCCAAGATGGAAGCCATGGCTGCGGTGGCAATTCCTGTGTCCCACCAGGCTCAGAGATGCACATGTCTCCTGCCTAACTCAGGGACCCCAAAAGCTCTGTAAAACTGAAGGTAAACAACCCACTAATGACACAACACAGTGGGAGGAGGCTTTTCAGGGTCCTAGGGCTCCCTGCCAGAAGGGACCAGTGTGGCTAATAGCCATTGGCACTGATGGCAGTGCCTTTCCCCCTAATGACCATGTTCAAAGGGCCCAGAAAGCATGCTCCCAACCAACTAGCCTGGTATCTCCACAAGGTCACCCAACCCAGCCACAAGCCTGGCCAGAGTATGGCAACCTTAACCCACTATCAGGGAAGCTCCCCAATTCTTGGCTTCCCCAATTCAAGGTCACCTTATTTCCCAACGGCATGTTAGTGACTGGGAACAGGAGATGTGGTTCCAGTCCCAGAAGGGGTAACAGCTCACAACAGGACTCTGGGTCGACACACCCCACCCCTGGGGGTGGAACTCCCATATAAACATGCTGGAGAGGTGGGCGCTCACTCTCTGAGGTCTTCAGGTCTCATTTCTGTGATTTTAGGGGCAAAGGGGGTTTGCAGGGCTCAGTAGGGGCCTCAGCCCATCAGAGATTCCGTGGGAGCCCAAAGTTTTCCCTCAAACACACCAGACATTCTCCTCATCAAACCCCTGGTCCTTTGCTGAAGCACGCTCAGACCTGGAATAAACAAGTGTTTGTCGGGAACCTCCCATGGTCCAGGCCCTTTGAGAGACACTGAGGAAACATGAAGGGGTAAGAGAACTGCCCTTAGGCAACCATCTTACAGAGACAGAAACTAGGCTCAGAGAGGCTTTGAAATCTGCTCAAGGGAACACAGCTAAGAATTCAACTCCCGGGGCTCTAGGCCCGCTAAGACTAGCACTGGGATGTGAAGACCACCCCCACCCCCCAAATCCCTTTAGGCACAAGAAAAAGTTAGTTTTGTGAAACTGGAATCTACTGAGATCGGAAACTCAGAGTCCAGGACACAGGGCTGGCTGCCTGAGTTGATTTTGTTCGGAAACGCCCAGCCTGGCCCCCAAGCCCATGTCAGAACTTGACCACCTTCTGACACCCTTCTCCGAGCTGTACTGCGCAGCAGCAGGCCGGAGACCGCTGTGTGACCTCCACAACCCGCAGGTACACACCTCGCGGCAGCACTGCTCCCGGAGCCCCCCAGGTCCTCCCAAGGCTGTGTGTGTCTTGGCCCCGTGTATACACAGGCACCAAGCCGGGTGAACTGGACTGCCCTGGAGAGCTAGAGCTGCTGGTCCTGCTCCCAGAGACGGCCTTCTCCCGCAGCAGAGCTGCTCAGGGCCCAGCTGGTCTCCCTGCAGCCCCAGGTGAGAGGCCTCTGAAACCACTCCTTCCTACAAGTGTCAGAGGATCCATGCTCCGCAACCTGGTTTTCCACCTCGGGACTAACCTGGATTTCAGAGATGCTTTCCCTGGGGAGGCTGCCGTGCGGTACGTAAGCCATTTGTCTCCCCCCTCTCCCCGGCCCCTGGCCCGCTGCCACGGTGACCTCCCCTCCCCCAAGAAGGGCGGTGAGCTGGGGGGTGGGAAGAATCCGCCGCCAACGCTCTCGGGAGGGGTGCTGGGAAGCCAGGCAGGGCGTGTCGCCTGGTCCTTTCTCTGCCCAGCCCCGGGCTTCACGGCTCTTGGTGTGAGGCGCCCCGTACCATCCCCCAAATCTGCCTCGCACTGGGGAACCCTTGCTGTCATCGCCCAGATCCCTGAGCCCCACAGGGGCGAATGCACACTGGCGAAGGGCAGCGGGTCTAGAACCTTCTGCGCCCAGTCGGACGTAAGCCAGGGGAGGTAGGCGCCCTGTTCCCCCACGACCTGCACCCGCTCTTTTCAGAGGAGACATCTGTGGGTCTCCCCCCGCCCGCGGCCGTCTGCCCCGGGGTCTGGACGTGCCCGTAATTACGGTTCCGCGCAGGGGCCCCAGGGAACCCCTCCGGTGCCGCGGGGTGGGGAGCGGCCAGACGCCAGTCCCGTCTCTTTCTCCAAAGAGGGGCGCCGTCCTTCCCGCGACCCTCGCCGGCGCCCCGCCACCTGCGCGGTCGCCCGCAGCCGGTGCCGCAGTGCGAGCGAGCCAGCGAGCCCGGAGCCTTCACGCCTCGGCCGGCGCCGCTGAGCGAGCCGCCGCCCTCCGGCCTCCCCGCCGCGCCGCACCTGCACCCGCAGCCCGAGCCCCCACCCCAGATCCCACCCTCACCCCCACCTCCGGCCCCAGCGTCTCCTCGGCCCTTACCCTTGGCCCCTCCCCTGCCCGGCCCCGCCCGAGCCGGCCCCGACCTCTCATCCCCAAACCTCCCCTCTACCCAGGCACCGAGGGGCCTTTTCGAGCCGGGGCCGGGGTCCCAGTCGGGTGGATGATTTGGCGGGGGTTCGACTCGACACCAAGCCAAGAGAATAAGCGGGGTACTTACCACTCTGCTCCCCCAAGAACACCAACTTGAATTTTCTCAGTGGGTTCCCAAAATCTCCCCCTGCGGACATGGTGCTGGCAGCCTGGGCTGGGAGAGGAGGAGGAGGAGGAGAAGCGAAGGAGCAGGGAGGGGAGAGGAGGAGGGCGAGGGGAGGCGGCCGGCGGTGCGGGAGCCGGAGGGGGAAGGGCTGGCTGCGCGCGTCCCTGACTCCCCAGCTGCGTCCCGGCCCCGGCCTGCGGCTGCGTGTCCGGCGGCGGAGGAGAAGGAGGAGGAGAAAGAAGAGGAGGAGGAGGAAGGCTGGGGCTGGGCTGCCGCGGGCGGCGCTTGATGCGGTGCGAGGGGCGCGCTCTGGACGCCCGAGGCGCGGCGCGAACACCGAGGCGCGGGCGGAGCGGGGCGCAGGGACTGCGCGCAGGGCGGTGGAACGCTCTCCCTAGCCGCACTGGTCGGCCCCCCTCCCGCCTCGCTTCTCCGCCCGCGCCTGCGCTCTGCGCGCTCCCCAGCCTCTGATGTCATTCGGGGCCTGCGGGGCTGGGGGGCGCCAGTCCACCCACCCGGAGCCCGCACCCGCGGGGGAGAGAATCGCCTCGCCGTGCCTCAGAGAGACCCCCGAATCGGGCCCTGTGTCACTGCCCCTCTACGTCTGTCTTCCCCACTCTACCCCTCCTTTGAATCCAGAAAATGACGTGAAATTATCCGGGGATATTCGTTTCTGGTCTTTAAACCTAGATGCTAGTCCCTTCCTCCACCTCCTGCGACACCCACTCAACCTGGCCATCCTAGAGGGTGGAAAGGAACGGAGTGGGGGGTGAGCCAGGGTGTGGTGGACCGTGTGTGCACAGACAGGCTCTACTGTCATCTTGTGCGTCTCTTGCCCTCCCTACCCTCTCTAGACCCAGATCCCTCCTCTTGGGCACAATCTCTGGGGTCACAGGTGTCCCCACAGACATGCCCAGCGAGAGAGGAAGCACCAGTAAAAGGCGTACCTTCCTCAAACCAACCGCTCCTAAGGATCGTTTTATCCTAAACCTAATGCCCCGTGGGAGTGAAGGACCAATGAGGCCCTGAATGTCAGCACCTCCATCTCCAGAACGGTGCCCTGGATCCCTGGACCCTGGACCCTGGGGCCACCGTGTGGACAACGCCACTCCTTGACCTTGCAATTAGGTGTATCTGGACAATGAGCTCCTGGAGCACAGGAGGGAGACCTCCCATTTGCCTCTGTGTTCATCCGACCTTTTAAGGCACACAGAGTAAGTTGTGAGTGGGTGAGAACAAGGAGCAGGTGCCAGGTGTTAGAAGCACCCCCAACCCAGTCCTAGCATTCTGGCTAATGCTAGCTTTGAGGTTTTACAAAGCTGCCTCTACTGTGCTGCCGCCACGTGGTCTATGCTTTTAGGACTGTTCAATGAACATTTATGTGGGCTTATAACCCAAATGTTTAGGAATAAGTTGCATGTGTGTGTGTGTATTTCATACAGAGAGAAAAGTGAAAAACAACCTTCATCTCTGGAGATTTCCAGGGGACATTTGTTGCCCTCTTCTTGACTTACATGGCTTGCTTGGGATGGCTCCCTGTCTGTCTCCATTCTTTGTTTACTTAGAGTCTCTCTTCCTCTCATTGCTTATTAAAAACCAGAGAGTGAGTTCCATGAAATCAGCAGTTGAGGCTCCACTACTGAATCCCAAGGAGCTAGCTCAGAGCTTAGGAAATAGTTGTTGAATGTTTGAGTGAATGTCTAGAACCCAAATCAGAACAACTGTTCCACTTATTGAAGAGATTGTCTTTTCCCCATGGTATATTTTTGCCTCCTTTGTCATATATTAATTGACCATAAGTGTGTGGCTTTATTTCTGGATTCTATATTCTGTTCCATTGACCTATGTGTCTGATTTTTGTGCCAGTGCCATACTGTTTTGATTACTGTGGCTTTGTAATATAGTCTGAAGCCAGGGAGCATGATTCCTCCAGCTCTGTACTTCTTTCTCAAGATTTTTTTGGCTATTTGGGGTCCTTTGTGTTTCCATACAAAATTTGAAATTATTTATTCTTGTTCTGTGAAAAATGCCATTGGTATTTTGGTAGGGATTGCATTGAATATGTAGATTGACTTGGATAGTATGGTCATTTTAACAATATTAATTCTTCTAATCCAAGAACACGGTATATCTTTCCATCTGTTTCCATCATGTTCAATTTCTTCAATCAGTGTCTTATAGTTTTCTGAGTACAGGTCTTTAACCTCCTTAGGTAGGTTTATTCGTGGGTATTTTATTCTTTTTGATGTGACGGTAAATGGGATTGTTCCCTTAATTTCTCTGTTTGATAGTTTGCGGTTAGCGTATAGAAATGCAATAGATTTCCGTATATTAATTTTGTATCCTGCAACTGTACCAAATTCATTGATGAGCTCTAGTAGTTTTCTGGTGGCATCTTTAGGATTTTCTATGGATAGTATCATTTCATCTGCAAACAGTGACACTTTTACTTCTTCTTTTCCAATTTGGATTCCTTTTATATCTTTTTCTTCTCTGATTGCTGTGGCTAGCACTTCCAAAACTATGCTGAATAAAAAAGGCCAGAGTGGACACTGTTGTCTTGTTCTTTTCAATAAGTGGCACTAGGAATACTGAACAGCTATGTGTAGAAGAATGAAGTTAGAACACTCTCTAACACCATATACAAAAATAGACTCAAAATGGATTAAAGACCTAAATGTAAAACCAGGTACTATAAGACTCTTAGAGAAAAACATAGGCAGAACACTCTTTGACATAAATTGCAGAAATGTTTTTTTTTGGATCCATCTCCTAAAGCAAAGGTAACAAAAGCAAACATAAACAAATGGGACCTAGTTAAGCTTAAAAACTTTTGCGCAGCAAAAGAAACCATTGACGAAATGAAAGGATAACCTACTAAATGGGAGAAGATGTCTGCAAATGATATGACCGATAAGGGGTTAGTATTCAATGTATTTAAAGAGCTCATACAACTCAACATCAAAAAACCAAAACAGCCCAATTAAAAAATGGGCAGAAAAACTGAATAGACATTTTTCCAAAGAGGAAATGCAGATGGCCAACAGGCTCATGAAAAGGTGCTCAGTATTACTAATCATCAGGAAAATGCTAATCAAATCCACAATGAGATATTACCTCACACCTGTCAAAGTGTCTATAATCAAAAAGACCAAAGATAACAAATGTTGACAAGGATGTGGAGAAAAGGGAACCCTTGTACACTGTTGGTGGGAATGTAAAGTGGTGCAGCCACTGTGGAAAACGGTATGGAGGTTCCTCAAAAAACTAAAAATAGAACTGCCAGATGATCCAGCAATTCCACTCCTGGTTATATATCCAAAAAAAATAATTCAAAAAGATATATGCACCCCAATGTTCATAGGAGCATTATTTACAATTGGAAGCAACCTAAGTGTTCATCAACAGATAAAGACAAAGAAGATGTGGTGTGTGTATATATATATATATATAGATAGATAGATAGATAGATAGATAGATGGAATACTACTCAGCCATAAAAAAGAATGGAATTTTGCCATTTGCAGCAACATGGATGAAATTGGAGGGCATTATGCTAAGTGAAATACGTCAGACAGAGAAAGATAAATACTGTATGATATTATATGTGGCAATTAAAAACTATAACAAACTAGTAAATAGAGCAAAAAAGAAGTAGACTCACAGATACAGAGAACAAACTGTGTTTACCAGTGGGGAGAGGGAAGGGGAAGGGGCAATATAGGGGTAGGAGGGGAAAAAAAGGTTATTGTGGGATTATATGAAATCATATGTGGGAAACTTTTGAAAATTGTAAAGCACTGTAGGATTTAAAGAGTCTTTCATTCAATAAAAAATTTTCTAAATAAAAATAAATTTAAAAACTAAAAAATTCATCCTTTTCCCGCTGGGAAAAAAACAAACAAACAACTGTTCCACTCCTCAGAATGGCCTTTGGTTTGGAGCCCCATAGACTGTAGGGCATCACCCTGGGATATCTCCCCTATGATGCCTGGCATCAGGCACAGGGCCACCTTTCAGACTCCCACCCCACTTCTGCTCTGGGGTTTTGCTCTCGCAGGAGGCTGCATCCAGCATGGGGCTGAAGGGTGCCCTAGAAGGAGACAAGCCTCCCAAGCCGCAGCCCTTCCTGCCTCTATGAGTGGTCCCTCCATGGGGACCCAGCGGGGCACCCTTCCTCCCACACACACCTTTTCGTAACATCTGGTCCTGTCTTCCCACACACTCTTGTCACATCCTGAGCAAATCGTCTGTGGCAAGACGAAGTGCGACAGAAATGGTACCATCTTATAGGTAAGCCTGGGCAAGTCCTGTGCCTTCCCTGACCATCTGGTCCATACGTGAGGCAAGGGGCCGTAGGGGAGGGAGGGGTGGGACACGGGCCCCTCTGGGTACCTCTAAGCCTCTGAGTCAGCTTACGTGCTTACCAGCCCCAGCTGACTGTGGGCCAGGATGCCTTGTGGGACTCTGTCCAATTCTTCCAGTTCAAATGACAAAACCCCGACTCCAGCTACTTAGCTACAGCGACGTGGGCTGGCTCAGGTAGCGGGAGCAGACAGTGGCATTGCTCACAGAATGTGGTCATCGGGCTATGGGATCAGAGTTGGCTCCACATCCCTCTCCTTCCCCACCTTTTGTCATTGCTCATCTCTCCTTATTTGGGGTCTTGTCCTTAACCTGCCCTAGAGCAGACAGGCTTTCTCCAGGTGGGGAAAACAAAATGTGAAATGTGGCCACCGTGACACTCAGTTTGGCAATCCCTCTGGAACAAGTTTCTTCCACATGGCATCCTTGTGTTCCATTTTTGAAAATTATGTAAAGCTTCCTATTGAGGCTAACGATGTATATATAAGTTGTAAAGAAAACCTGTCATTAGGAATGCCCATTTACCCTCCACCCAGCTGGAGCAATCAAACATCACAATATTTTGAGGCCTCTGTTGTTTCCCTCCACTGCGCCCCTGCCGCCCCCTCCCCCCCCAACGCAGAAATCCAGACCCCCAGCTGGCTTTTCTTTGAGTTTATCACATTTGGATGTGTCCTTCAACAATACCTCCTTTTGTTTGCACCTTTTGAACTTCATCTAAGGTATCCAATGACGTGTTTTTCTCCTATGACTTACATTTTTCTTACGTCATGTTCCTAAGACCCATCTGTTGCTGCGTATAACAGCAGTCCTTTCATTTTCACTGCGATTTTGTATTCCATTGTTTGCTCCAATTTTAAAATCATTTTCAGTAAAATGTGTCCAGTTTAAAACTGTAAACGACTTTTAGATTCACAATGATAACATCTTACATAGCCATAGTACATTAGTAAAACCAGGAAATTAACACGGGAAAAGGTACCCAGTTTTCCTTCCGCTACGACAAATAACGCTGTTGTGAACATTCTTTATGTGCCTCCTGAGACAGCTGTGAGAAGTTTTTGCAAGCTGTGTATTGAGTAACTAAACTGAGGTATAGAATTGAGTATATGTTTAACCTTATGCCAAACGGTTTCCAACAACAGCCCTCAGCTCATGGAGCTCTACACCGTCACTTACAGTTTTCATTTTCTTCAAGAGCCTTGACTCTTCTCAGCTCTGTGCTATTATATGCACTTTTTAAAAACTTTTTTAAAATCTGAAGTATAGTTGATTTACAGTGTTTCAGGTGCATAGCAAAGTGATTCGTTTATACATATTATTATATGCATTTTTTTAGAAGCAGATACACAAAAACTTTTATTAAGTGGAAGTTAGACTTCATGGTAATTAACCAGTTACAAGTGCATTTAAATGCATGTGTGTGGACACCGTAGAAGTCAGAATGGTCTTCCTGAAAGTCCAGAATTATACGCATTTTTAATTAAACTTTTTATTTTGAAATCCTTATAGATTTACAAGCAGTTGTAAGAAATAAGACGGATCCTGTGCATCATTTATCCAGATTCCCTCAGTGGTAACATCTTGCAAAACTATAGTACCATATCACAACCAAGATATCGACAGGTGCAGAACATTTCCATCCCCACAAGGGTCCCTCATGAGGTCCTTTTATAGGGACACCCTCTTCCTCCTGCCCCACCCCTTTCCTAATCTCTGGCAACCACTAAACTGTTCGTTGTCTCAATAATTTTATCATTTTAAGAATGTTATATAAATGAAATTATACAGTATGTAACATCTTGGGATTGGTGTTTTTCACCTGGCATAATTCTGTGGCGATTCACCCAGGTTTTGTGTATCAATAGTTGGCTCCCTTTTACTGCTGACCAGTATTCCATAGTAGGGATTACCACAGTTTGTTTACCATTCACCCATGGAAGGGCATCTGGGGTATTTCCAGTTTGGGGCCATTACAAATAGAGCTGCTATGAACATTCATGTACAGGTTTGTTTGTTTGTTTGTTTGTTTTCATGTACAGGTTTTTGTGTGAACATAAGTTTTTATTTCTCTGGGATAAATACCAAGGAGTGCAATTGCTGGGTCATATGGTAGCTGCATGTTTAGTTTTTTTTTTTTTTTTAAAGGAATAGCCAAACTTTTTTCCAGTTGGTACCACTTTACATTCCTACCAACATCGTATGAGGGATCCGGTCTCTCCACATCCTCACCAGCATATGGTTTTGTCACTATTTTTTGAGCCATTCTGTGAAGCGTGTAGAGATATCTCACTGTGTTTTTAATCTGCTTTTCTCTAATGGCTAATAATGTTGAACATCTTTTCATGTGCTTATTTCCTATCTGTATATCCTCTGAAATATCTGTTCATGGCTTTTGTTCATTTTTTAAATTGCATTGTTTGCTGTTTTACTGTTGCATTTTGAGAGTTCTCTATATATTCTAGGTATTAGTCCTCTGTCAGATATGTGGTCTGCAAATATTTTCCTCCCAGTCTGCAGCTTGTGTTTTCATCCTCTTAACAGGGTTTTTTGCAGAGTAAAAGTTTTCAATTTTGATGAAGCCCACCTTATTGAAATTTTCTTTTAAGAATTGTGCTTTTGCTGTCATGACTAAGCCCTAAGTCTCAAAGATTTTCTATGTTTTTTCCTAGAAGGTTAAAAATAGGTTTATGTTTTACATTTCAGTTCATGATTCACTTTGAGTTAAATTTGTATGAGCTATGAGACTTAGGTTGGAGGCTTATTTTGGGGTTTTTTGGTCTATGGATGTCCAGCTTGCTTCAGCACCATTGTTCTTCCTCTAGTGAATTATTTTCAGCCGTTTGTCAAAAATCAGTTGGGCCCTGTTACCTTTGGGGAGGGGGTGAACATCCGGACTCCCCACATGGTCTTCGCTGACACTACAGGTGGGAGTCACTGCCCACCTCCCCCCACCCCATACTGCCCAGTGGGGACAACAGGCCCAGCTCCCATCTTGGCCTCCTCTGATGCCCCCGTCCCAGCTGAAGGATTGGGGCCCCTCGATCTAGCTTAGAGATGGTAGAAGTCCATACTCACCGCTTGGACTTTGCTGGGGTAGGTAGGTGGCCGTGGGGGGACCTCACAGTTTTTCTGCAGTGTTTGACTAAAAGTTTTCTGTCTTACTAAGCTGCCCTTTTCCTGCTCCATTGACTAGGGAGAGCAAGCTTTGGTTGGGGCTTTATTTTTGTCTGTGCTCAGTGGTGTTTTTTAGTCACTAGCTTCTTCAGCTCCAAGTCCAGGACATAAGAGGTAAAAGGAAAACCCAGGGAACTCATCACTGTGTCATTCCTGAGGGCCTAAGGTCCAAAGCTGGTCTGCCTTCTTCTCTCCACCTTTTAGAGTTTTCTTATGTTTGTTTTGTACATAATATCTAGAGTATTCAATTGTATTTAGCAGGAGGAATAGGGGAAAGTATGTTTGCTCCACCTTTCTACCTACATATTTTAATGTAAGCTTTTATTGAAATATATCATGCATGCCTAAAAGTCAACAAATCACAAGTGTATAGCTTAATGAATTTTTGCAGAGTGAACATATCTCTCTAACCACCACTCAGATCAAGAATAGGAATATTACATATATATATATATATATATATATATATATATATATATATATATATGTATAACTGAATCACTTTGCTGTACACTTCAAACTAACATAACGTTGTAAATTAAATATACTTCACTATACTTCAATTTTTTAAAAAAAGAAGGGGAATATTGCCAGCATCCCAGAAGTCTCCATCATGCCCCTTCCCAGGCGTTGCTCTGTTCCCACAAAGGAAAGAGCTATTCAGATATTTCAACAAAGACTGGTCTTGCCCATATTTAAACTTTGTATAAGTGGAGTCAAACAATATGTACTCTTTTTTTTTATATTTATTTATTATTTATTTATTTGTTTTGGCTGCGCTGAGTCTTAGTTGCAGCATGCGGGATCTTCATTGCAGCATGTGGGATCTTTAGTTGTAGCATGTGGACTTCTTAGTTGCAGCATGTGGACTCTCAGTTGTGGCATGCATGTGGGATCTAGCTCCCTGAGCAGGGATTTAACCTGGGCCCCCTGCATTGGGAGCGTGGAGTCTTACCCACTGGACCACCAGGGGAGTCCTAAACAATATGTACTCTTGCATCTCTGGCTTCTTTCATTAAATATTGGGTTTGTGAGAGTCACCCATGGTGTTGCATGTAGTAGTAGTTGATCCATTTTTGAGGTTGTATAGTGTTCCACGGTGTGAATATATCAGTTTATTTATCCATCTATTGTAGAGGGACATTTCAGTTGTTTCCAGTGCTTGGTTACTACAAATATTGCTGTTATGAAAATTCTTAGATGTATTTTTTGATGAATATCTGTGCCAGGTATACACGTATATTTCTTCTGGGCATATACCTAAGTGTGGAATTGCTAAATCATAGAGTATGTCTATTTTCAGATTTAGTATATACTTCCAGCTTTCCAAAGTAGTTGTACCAAGCAGCAGTGATATATGAGAGTTCCAGTGTTTCACACCCTTGCTTACACTTAATATTGTCAGTCTTATTTTTTTTTTTAATTTTTAAATTTTTTAATTTTTAAATTTTTTTTGCGGTACGCGGACCTCTCATTGCTGTGGCCTCTCCTGTTGCGGAGCACAGGCTCCGGACACACAGGCTCAGTGGCCATGGCTCACGGGCCCAGCTGCTCCGCGGCATGTGGGATCTCCCCGGACCGGGGCACGAACCCGTGTCCCCTGCATCGGCAGGCAGACTCTCAACCACTGTGCCACCAGGGAAGCCCTGTCAGTCTTTTAATTTTAGACATTCTGGTGGATAGGTAGTGATTTCTCACAGTAGCTTTAATTTGCTTTTCCTTGATGCCTAGGAAGGTGTTATCTTTCTTTAAAGAGGATTTACATTTGTTTATGCCAGGCACTAGGGAATCCTAGCAAACGGTATTCACTTAATCCAGTTTCAGAAACTGAAATGCTTTGGAGCTGGACTGAAGTCTCTGTGAGAGCTGGTCTCCCTGCAGTCCAAACTGATGACTAGGTTGCACTTCTTTGGGTTCTCATCCCAACATGAGTCTCTCTTCTTCAGTGAGTCCTAGATTCCAACTATCTACCCCATTCCTTTGAGCCTGACTAGTACACCTCCCAGACTCTCAGCTGACTTGTCCACAATTAGTAAATGCTTCTGGGCCAGAAGTAGTCCAAATGTTGGGCACACCTTCCTGGATTCCCATTTTCTCCAAAATCTAGGCCCACTACATCTTTGCTACTTTGTTCTCTCTCCAATATCTTCAAGTATATTTTTAAGAACTGCGCCTAGTTTTTCTTGGTGTCCGGATGAATCACCTACTCTTCTATCAGAAGAGACATGGGGTTTTAAAAAATTGCTTCTTGTTCCTTCTTCCTTTTACAGATATTCTCCCTTATACCTTTGAATATATTTGCTGCATTTGCTATACTTATTTTACACAGTTGATCTGTATGCATTGTGTCCAGTTTGTTGTATATCTTTTACAGTGGTTTTAATCCTCAAGTCTCTCCTGGTTTTGGCTTGTGAACTCCCATGTCCCTTGTGGTTATCAGCTGTCCAATCAGGTAATGAGTAAGGGATACAATGAAGGTCTGCTTTTGTCACTCCTGGTGAGTATGAAGTGTGGAGTGGGGATGACCCTATAAGATGGAGAGCCCTGGGTACTCCAGAACTGCTACTCAACCTCCTTCTTGCTTTTGTGTCACAGAGAATTCTCTCTAGTCAGGGACTCCTAGATTCTTTGAAAAAAACAGCAATGATAGAAGGCAAAGTCTTTAGAATGGTCTCATGAGTGGGATCACCTACTGTCCTTGAAGCCATCATCTGCCATCCGTGAGGGTCTGGAGGAGACTGGGGTGGAAGAGCAGATGTCTGGGCTTCATCAGAATCCCAGATGGGCGTGGCTCTGCTATGAGCCTGGCGCCCCGAGCAGCCAAGCTGCTGCTGTCCATTCCTTTTCTCCTGTGACAGAGGCTCCAGCCATCCTCCGGGAAATACAGCAGCAAGGAACGAACAGAACTTAACATCTCTCCACCACCCTTTCTTCCCACCTGTGTACCTGCCACCCCCGCCTCAGACTGCTGCTAACGTTTCACATTAGTCACCCAGCTTAGTCTCCCAGGGGTTAGTCACAGTGTTTATATTAGTTTCTCCATCTCACTTCTGTAATTTCTCTGTCATTGATTTTTGGGGGGAGGCAACCAGAAGACAGGGCTAGTTCACTATCTCGTACGTCCCCTTCTCTTCCTTGAATTCCTTATCATCATAATTAACGTTCTCTTCTTTTTCCTCCTTCTTCCTCTTTCTCCTTTTCTTTTTCAACTTTAGGTTTGATTAGAGTTTCCTTATCTCTACTTTGCAAATTACTCTGCAAGAGAGTCTTTAAAATTTATTTTTATTTCTACGCTATTTCCTTTTGATTTGTTGTGATGTGTGTTTTTCGTAAATCGCCTTTATCCAGTCATTCTAGCTATGAATTACTCATCTGAGTGAGAAACTGAGCTTCTCTCCCATCAAGTTCTTATTGCGGTCCATTGAAGTGAGGCTCCAGGCTGCTTAACCTACATAGTGTGGGGTGGGAGTAGATGTTAAACTATGTGTAAATTGGCAGGTCATGTTCAATACTGGCTGGATGGCCGGAGAGCTGAGCAATGGGTGGATTTTTGAAAGGTTTGCCCACAACAAAAATATCAGGCCCATGTTGGAGGAGGTCTAAAGCAATCCAAATATGGGCAAAATTTCTGCCTCATGGTCTGCGGCTGTCATCTTTGCTGATGACCTTTCAGTAAAGAGGGGATTGGTTATTGTGAGAAAATCAGAAGTTTCAGTTATATGGCTCTATGCTTAGAGTCATAAGATCCACAGTCTCTGTTGTAAGAATTTTCATATGGCTGAGAGGTGATTAGGGTGTGAGCTCACAGACCTCCTTATTGCTCTCATGGAATGCTGTGGTCTTCTCTCTTTTTTGTTGTTGTTCAATTTTTTTTCTTTTTTTTATACAGCAGGTTCTTATTATCTACTTTATATGTATTAATGTACCTATGTCAATCCCAATCTCCCAATTCATCCCACCACCACCCACCACACCCGCTTTCCCCCTTTGGTGTCCATATGTTTGTTCTCTACATCTGTCTCTATTTCTGCCTTGCAAACCGGTTCACCTGTACCATTTTTGTAGATTCCACATATATACATTAATATACGATATTTGTTTTTCTCTTTCTGACTTACTTCACTCTGTATGACAGTCTCTAGGTCCATCCACGTCTCTACAAATGACCCAGTTTCATTCCTTTTTATGGCTGAGTAATATTGCATTGTATATATGTATGTGGTCTTCTCTTGGTGATGGGAAATGGAATGAGATCACAAGAGAATCTTAGAGGGATACCACTCCTTAGTCTATGGAAGGTCTAGATTTTAGAGTTATCAGTGATTGGATAAATTGAAAAACTGTCTGGATGAGTAGATGAATTAATAGAAAGGATAAAAGGATCCATGGGAGATGGAATGGACTAATTTTTGAATGGGTGCCTTTGTGGGTAAATAGCTGAATAGAAGACTGTCTGGAAGAGCGGGTGTAATTATGTATGGATCTATGTACATGTGTGGATATTGGAGTAAATGAATATAGATAAATGGATAGACAGATGAATGGAAGGGTGGTGGGTGGACTGACAGACAAAATAGGGGGTGGATAAATAGCTACATATACATGCATGTAAGTCTGCATCATGTGTGTGAATGGAGGGGTGACGAAGTAGGTAGGTGGATGTTTGATGGATGGATGGGGATAACGGATAGAGTCAGAGCTACATAGGTGGGAATGATGGATAATGAGTGAGTGTGTAAGTGGATGAGGGCAGTGGATAATGGATGGATGACAAAAGGGTGAACTTTGAAATCAAGCCTGTGTTTTCATCTTAACTTTTCATCCTAGCTGTGTGACATAGGGTAAAATCCTTTAATTTCTGTAAGCCTTGGGAAAATTTTAAATATTCAAGAAAAAGTAAGCCATAAGTGAAAAATTTAAGGGGAAGTATTATTGAAAATAAATACTTCCAAGGTTAAAAACGTTCAAGAAATAAATATCAGAGAGGGGTTAAGGTTTTACTTGAAGTTAAATGTCTGTAAATCAAAATGAAGATTTCAGGAGCAGAGAAGCTGTGCTAAGATTTGGAAACATTTAACTATGAAATAATAGTAATACAAAACATTTTACAAATTGTAGTTACAAACTAAAATATAAGTACTATTTATGTAAACATATTAATATCACAATATGTGATGATGTGAGGGATGGGAAGGAAGGCTCTGGATCTGGTGTCCTCATCTTTCATATCAGGGAGTCCAATGATAATGCCTACATTGAAGTATGGAAAGTAAAAATGATTACTCTCATATCAATGTGTTTTTTCCCTCTAAACTCTCTTTTTGTAATTATAGAAGGATATTTTACTTTTACAAAACTCTCTTGAAGTGAATAAATATTTATTTGAAATTTTATCATTGTTTCACATTTCTTTTGATTTCTTTTTCAAGTTTTAACTACAAATGAACTGAAATACAATAACATTACAAATAACATATTAAAAAATCACATATTTATCAAAATATTTCAATATATATGCACTTGATCTTAGCCAAAAAGCTGAGAAGTGATAAAATATTTCTTTATATCTATTTAGCTTTTCTGGAACACATACATGAAACGATGTCTAGAATGATAACCTCCTAATGTAAATACTAATTATTTATGAGTAGTGGCATTTGAATTTCTTTAACCTCTACACAGTGCTTGAATAATTTATAACAAGTATGCATTCTTTGTACAAAACTCATACTGGTTTTACCTCATATGAAAGAGAAAATCAAAAAAAATTAATTCTCTGCTTATTCAGCTCTTTTCATCATTACCTGAAGTAGTTTATTTGTAGGCGTACTCTGTAACCTTCTAGCTCTAGGCTTACTGTTAATTCTTTCTGGAATGCAACCCTTAATCTCAGGACATAGAAATTGCCATACTCGCTTTATTTTGTATGCTTGTTAGAGAAAAGTGTTGTTATTAAGATACTTGTTATAAAAAATTACTGCGAACTGTATGTGGTAGGAAAAGAAATTTGCTCACAACCCTTGAAAAGTAATCCTTGACTGTGTGCCCTCTGACTCTGTTATAACTAATCTGAGAGCATGTAAACTAAGTAGAGTCTCTGGAGAATAAGAAATTTAATGGTTAAGCTTTCTTTTCTAAAAAATATATACATATTCACTTTTAAATAAAACATAGGGTCTCTTTTATGACAGTCATGGAGTCATGGGGAGCCGGGGGCAGGATGCATAGCAAACCCCCTGCCAGCTCAAGGCTAAGAGGAGGCTGATTATGCTTTGTTACCACTAAGTCATATATAGAAAGGAAATGCCTGCCTGCCTCTCAGCCAACTGGGTTGAAAACCAAAATTTTAGAAACTGACAAGAGGAAGTTTTCTTTAAAAATTTAGGGTTCTGCCTGAGACGTGGTGTACTACCTTCCTTTGGCTGCTGTAACAAATGACCACAAATTTGATCAGAATTCGTTCTAACCAACAGAGAATAAGAGAAGTTTATTCTGACAATTCTACAGGCCAGAACTAGGATCACTGGGCTGAAATTAAGACTTCGGTAGGGCAGCGGTCCCTTTGGAGGCTGTAGGGGAGAATCTGTTCCTTGCCTCATCCAGCTTCTGGTGGCTGCCAGCATCCCTTGTCTTGTGGCCTCTGCAGCCCAGTCTCTGCCTCCGTGGTCCATTGCCTTCACCTCTTCTGTGTGTAATCTTCCTCTTCCTCTCTCTTAGAAGGACACTTGTGATTGTATTAGGGTCCACCCAGGTAATCCAGAATAATCTACCCATGTTAAATAATCTACCCATGTTAAAATCCTAAATTACAGCTGCAAAGTCTTTGCCATACAAACTAAGCGGCACAGGCTCCAGGAATTAGGGCAAGGAGGTATGTTTGGAGCCACCATTTAGCCTACCGCAAGTCATAAGGTTGAGAAACAGCTAGCAAAGTTTTACTCTTCACACTATATAAATGAAGGTTTCCATCTGAAAGCTGTGAATGAGTGAATTTACTGTGATCTGAATTGTGAAACCCGGACCTGGGAGGGTTCCATCTCTGCCCCAGACCAAGGCAGAGGCCCGCCTCTCCTCAGTGCTCCCCTGGCACCCAACGGCCTCTCTTCTTGAGGCCTCTCTGCAGGGAGAGGATAAAGCTTCAGTCAGATAAGACACCCACCCTGGTGGTCTGAGTGCTTGCTCTTTGGAACCCTGGGTAAGGACAGGAAGGCGGAAAGGGGTGTATTGATCCAGAAATGGCCACACTAGGGCTTGTTTCCACAGGAGTCACTTCTGACCACATGTGTCTCTTTCCTTTCCCTAACTGCCCTTGGGGTATTCTGGGGCAGCATCAGTCACATCGAAACAATGGGGTCCACCATTTGTGAGCCAGAACTCAAAGGGGATGCTTGCTGTGTGTATGTGTCAGGATATGTAGCCCCTCTCTGGATGTGTGCCCTCTGCTTTGCACCCCAAGAAATCCCCACGCTTGTCGAATTCCTGGCAGCACCGTGCAGGTTGAGAGGGCCTCCTGGTGCTCTCTGTCTGCACCATGATTATAGCTCTGTTCCTTTTTAAAGTGTGAATTATGTGCCCCACGATCGTCCCAGTGCAGCGAGGTGGGAGGAGAGAGGAGGGTGTGTCTCCACAGATTCCCGATCAACACATAAGAATCATGCTCATGGACTTCCTCGGCGGTGCAGTGGTTAAGAATCCGCCTGCCAATGCAGGGGACACTGGTTTGATCCCTGGTCCGGGAAGATCTCACATGCCACGGAGCAACTAAGCCCGTGTGCCACACCACTGAGCCTGTGCTCTAGAGCCCGTGAGCCACAACTACTGAGCCCCTGTGCCTAGAGCCGGTGCTCCGCAACAATGAGAAGCCCGTGCAGTGCAATGAAGAGTAGCCCCTGCTCGTGGCAACTAGAGAAAGCCCGCATGCAGCAACGAAGACCCAAGACAGCCAAAAAAAAAAAAAAAAAAAAAAAATTTATTTTAAAAAATCATGGTCATTTGGGGTTACTCATCCAAAGACATGGAATAAGATTCAGTGGTATTCAGACAGACAGGACAGTGATTTGTAGATTCCTGACTCATTGCCATGAACGTTTTGTTCTGTCCCCCTGCCCTCCATGTGTCCCTGTGGCCTGAGGGGGCCCATCTTTGCAATCTCACACAAAGTCCAGTGAAAGAGTGTGATTTTTAAATTCGAAAATGTGTGTAAGCATGTTAAATGAGTGAAGAAAATTCATGGAGAGAGGACTGGACTTTATAAAAAAACAAGAGCTTTGTTCTTTTTCTTTTTCAATACATAAATTTTTTTAATGTTTACTTATTTTCTTATTAGTTATCCATTTTATACATATTAGTGTATACATGTCAATCCCAATCTCCCAATTCAGCACACCAATCCCCCCACACCCCACCACTCTCCCCCCTTGGTGTCCAGACGTTTGTTCTCTACATCTGTGTCTCAATTTCTGTTCTGCAAACCAGTTCGTCTGTACCATTTTCTAGGTTCCACATATATGCGTTAATATATGATATTTGTTTTTCTCTTTCTGACTTACTTCACTCGGTATGATAGTCTATAGATCCATCCACATCTCTACAAATGACCCAATTTCGTTCCTTTCTATGGCTGAGTAATATTCCATTGTATATATGTACCACATCTTCTTTATCCATTTACCTGTCGATGGACATTTAGGTTGCTTCCATGACCTGGCTATTGTAAATATTGCTGCAATGAACATTGGGGTGCATGGGTCTTTTTGAATTATGGTTTTCGCTGGGTATATGGCCAGTAGTGGGATTGCTGGGTCATATGGTAATTCTATTTTTAGTTCTTTAAGGAACCTTCATACTGTTCTCCATAGTGGCTGTATCAATTTACATTCCCACCAACAGTACAAGAGGGTTCCCTTTTCTTCACACCCTCTCCAGTATTTGTTGTTTGTAGATTTTCTGATGATGCCCATTCTAAATGGTGTAAGGTGATACCTCATTGTAGTTTGGACTTGCATTTCTCTAATAATTAGTGATGTTGAGCAGCTTTTCATGTGCTTCTTGGCCATCTGTATGTCTTCTTTGGAGAAATGTCTATTTAGGTCTTCTGCCCATTTATTGATTGGGTTGTTTGTTTTTTTAATATTGAGCTGCATGAGCTGTTTATATATTTTGGAGATTAATCCTTTGTCCATTGATTCATTTGCAAATATTTGCTCCCATTCTGGGGGTTGTTTTCTCCTTTTGTTTATGATTTCCTTTGTTGTGCAAAAGGCTTTAAGTTTAATTAGGTCCCATTTTTTTTTGTTTTGTTTTCATTACTCTAGAAGGTGGGTCAAAAAAGAAAAGATCTTGCTGTGATCTATGTCAAAGAGTGTTCTTCCTATGTTTTCCTCTAAGAGCTTTATAGTGTCTGGATGTACATTTAGGTCTGTAATCCATTTTGAGTTTATTTTTGTGTATGGTGTTAGGGAGTGTTCTAGTTTCATTCTTTTACATGTAGCTGTCCAGTTTTCCCAGAACAACTTATTGAAGAGACGGTCTTTTCTCCATTGTATATCCTTGCCTCATTTGTCATAGATTAGTTGACCATAGGTGCGTGGGTTTATCTCTGGGTTTTCTATCCTGTTCCATGGATCTATATTTCTGTTTTTGTGCCAGTACCATATTGTCCTGATTACTGTAGCTTTGTAGTATAGTCTGAAGTCAGGGAGTCTGATACCTCCAGCTCCGTTTTTTTCCCTCAAGACTGCTTTGGCTATTCAGGGTCTTTTGTGTCTCAATACAAATTTTAAGATTTTTTGTTCTAGTTCTGTAAAAAATGCCATTGGTTATTTGATAGGGATTGCATTGAATCTGTAGATTGCTTTGGGTAGTATAGTCATTTTCACAACATTGATTCTTCCAATCCAAGAACATGGTATATCTCTCCATCTGTTGGTATCATCTTTAATTTCTTTCATCAGTGTCTTATAGTTTTCTGCATACAGGTCTTTTGTCTCCCTAGGTAGGTTTATTTCTATGTATTTTATTCTTTTTGTTGCAGTGGTAAATGGAAGTGTTTCTTTAATTTCTCTTTCAGATTTTTCATCATTAGTGTATAGGAATGCAAGAGATTTCTGTGCATTAATTTTGTAACCTGCAACTTTACCAAATTCATTGATCAGCTCTAGTAGTTTTCTGCTGGCATCTTTAGGATTCTCTATGTATAGTATCATGCCATCTGCCAACAGTGACAGTTTTACTTCTTCTTTGCAATTTGTATTCCTTTTATTTCTTTTTCTTCCCTGATTGCCATGGCTAGGACTTCCAAAACTATGTTGAATGATGGTGGTGAGAGTGGACATCCTTATCTTGTTCCTGATCTTAGAGGAAATGCTTTCAATTTTTCACCATTGAGAATGATGTTTGCTGTGGGTTTGTCGTATATGGCCTTTATTATGTTGAGGTAGGTTCCCTCTATGCCCACTTTCTGGAGAGTTTTTATCATAAATGGGTGTTGAATTTTGTCAGAAGCTTTTTCTGCATCTATTGAGATGATCGTATGGTTTTTATTCTTCAATTTGTTAATATGGTGAACCACATTGATTGATTTGCATATATTGAAGAATCCTTGCATCCCTGGGATAAATCCCACTTGATCATGATGTATGATTCTTTTAATGTGTTGTTGGATTCTGTTTGCTACTATTTTGTTGAGAATTTTTGCATCTATATTCATCAGTGTTATTGGTCTGTAATTTTCTTTTTTTGTAGTATCTTTGTCTGGTTTTGGTGTCAGGGTGATGGTGGCATCATAGAATGAGTTTGCGAGTTTTCCTTCCTCTGCAATTTTTTGGAAGAGTTTGAGAAGGATGGCTGTTAGCTCTTCTCTAAATGTTTGATAGAATTCACCTGTGAAGCCATCTGTCCTGGACTTTTGTTTGTTGGAAGATTTTTAATCACAGTTTCAATTTCATTACTTGTGATTGGTCTGTTCATATTCTCTATTTCTTCCTGGTTCAGTCTCAGAAGGTTATGACTTTCTAAGAATTTGTCCATTTCTTCCAGGTTGTCCATTTTATTGGCATAGAGTTGCTTGTAGTAGTCTCTTAGGATGCTCTGTATTTCTCCGGTGTCTGTTGTAACTTCTCCTTTTTCATTTCTAATTGTATTGATTTGAATCCTCTCCCTCTTTTTCTTGATGATTCTGTCTAATGGCTTATCAATTTTATCTTCTTAAAGAACGAGCTTTTAGTTTTATTGATCATTGCTATTATTTTCTTTGTTTCTATTTCATTTATTTCTGCTCTGATATTTATGATTTCTTTCCTTCTGCTAACTTTGGGTTTTGTTTGTTCTTCTTTCTCTAGTTCCTTTAGGTGTAATGTTAGATTCTTTATTTGAGGTTTTTCTTATTTCTTGAGGTAGGCTTATATAGCTATAAACTTCCCTCTTAGAACTGCTTTTGCTACATCCCATAGGTTTTGGATTGTTGTGTTTTTATTGTCATTTGTCTATAGGTATTTTTTGATTTCCTCTTTGATTTCTTCAGTGATATGTTGGTTATTTAGTAACGTATTGTTTAGCCTCCATGTGTTTGTGTTTTTTACGTTTTTTTCCCTGTAATTGATATCTAATCTCATAGCATTGTGGTCAGAAAAGATGCTTGATATGATCTCAGTTTTCCTAAATGTACTGAGGCTTGATTTGTGACCCAAGATGTGATCTATCTTGGAGAATATTCCATGCGCAATTGAGAAGAAAGTGTAATCTGCTATTTTTGGATGGAATGTCCTATATATATCAATGAAATCTACCTGGTCTATAGTGTCATTTAAAGCTTGTGTTTCCCTATTAATTTTCTGTTTGGATGATCTGTCCATTGGTGTAAGTGAGGTGTTAAAGTCCCCCACTATTATTATGTTACTGTCGCTTCCTCTTTTAGAGCTGTTAGCAACTGCCTTATGTATTGAGGTGCTCCTATGATGGGTGCATATATGTTTATAATTGTTGTATCTTCTTTTTGGATTGATCCCTTGATCATTACATGGTGTCCTTCCTTGTCTCTTGTAACATTCTTTATTTTAAAGTCTATTTTATCTGATATGAGTATTGCTACTCCAGCTCTCTTTTGATTTCCATTTCCATGGAATATCTTTTTCCATCCCTTCACTTTCAGTCTGTATTTGTCCCTAGGTCTGAAGTGGGTCTCTTGTAGACAGCATATATATGGGTCTTGTTTTTTTATCCATTCAGTGAGCCTGTGTCTTTTGGTTGGAGCATTTAATCCATTCATGTTTAAGGTAATTATTGATATGTATGTTCCTGTTACCATTTTCTTAATTGTTTTGGGTTTGTTTTTGTTGGTCCTTTTCTTCTCTTGTGTCTCCCACTTAGAGAAGTTCCTTTAGCATTTGTTGTAGAGCTGGTTTGGTGGTGCTGAATTCTCTTAGCTTTTGCTTGTCTGTAAAGTTTTTGATTTCTCCATGGAATCTGAATGAGATCCTTGCTGGGTAGAGTAACCTTGGTTGTAGGTTCTTCCCTTTCATCACTTTAAGTATATCATGCCACTACCTCTGGCTTGTAGAGTTTCTGCTGAGAAATCAGCTGTTAACCTTATGGGTGTTCCCTTGTATTTTATTTGTCATTTTTCCCTTGCTGCTTTCAATAATTTTTCTTTGCCTTTAATTTTTTCCAATTTGATTACTATGTGTCTAGGCATGTTTCTCCTTGAGTTTACCCTGTATGGGACTCTCTGCACTTCCTGGACTTGGGTGGCTATTTCCTTTCCCATGTTAGAGATGCTTTCGACTATAATCTCTTCAAATATTTTCTCAGGTTCTTTCTCTCTTCTCCTTATGGGACCCCTATAATGTGAATGTTGTTGCATTTAATGTTGTCCCAGAGGTCTCTTAGGCTGTCTTCATTTCTTTTCATTCTTTTTTCTTTATTCTGTTCTGCAGCAGTGAATTCCACCATTCTGTCTTCCAGGTCACTTATCCGTTCTTCTGCCTCAGTTATTCTGCTATTGTCCTTCTAGTGTAGTTTTCATTTCAGTTATTGTGTTGTTCATCTCTGTTAGTTTGTTCTTTAATTCTTCTAGATCTTTGTTAAACATTTCTTGCATCTTCTCGAATTTTGCCTCCATTCTTTTTCCGAAGTCCTGGATCATCTTCACTATCATTATTCTGAATTCTTTTTCTGGAAGATTGTCTATCTTCATTTCATTTAGTTGTTTTTCTGAGATTTTATCTTGTTCCTTCATCTGGTACATAGCCCTCTGCCTTTTCATCTTGTCTATCTTTCTGTGAATGTGTTTTTTTTTTTCCCCACAGGCTGCAGGACTGTAGTTCTTCTTGCTTCTGCTGTCTGCCCTCTGGTGGATGAGGCTATCTCAAAAACTTTGTTCTTGAAATAGGTAACTTGTGAGTATAAAATTTAACTATGTATTAACAATTAAGTTCCCACTTAAAAAGTAAATATTGTGCTCTGACAAGACAGAACAAATGTATGCAGATATTTTGGGGCAAAAAAGCTATTAATTAGAATATTTTAAGATCCAGATGAATTTTGAACAATAAATATTAAAATTTATTATAATTTATGATGAATGTTAAAACTGATAATCCTATTTTTTTCACATAATGTTTTTTCCCCTAACAGACAGTGCATACTGAGGAAGTGGGGAATAAAAAAGTCATTTTTTTTTTGCCTTATAACAAATTTAATCAGTTATACATATACATATGTTTCCATATCCCCTCCCTTTTGCGTCTCCCTCCCACCCTCCCTATCCCACCCCTCCAGGCGGTCACAAGGCACCGAGCTGATCTCCCTGTGCTATGCGGCTGCTTCCCACTAGCTATCTACCTTACGTTTGGTAGTGTATATATGTCCATGCTGCTCTTTCACTTTGTCACAGCTTACCCTTCCCCTTCCCCATATCCTCAAGTCCATTCTCTAGTAGGTCTGTGTCTTTATTCCTGTCTTACCCCTATGTTCTTCATGACATTTTTTTTTCTTAAATGCCATATATATGTGTTAGCATACAGTATTTGTCTTTCTCTTTCTGACTTACTTCACTCTGTATGACAGACTCTAGGTCTATCCACCTCATTACAAATAGCTCAATTTCATTTCTTTTTATGGCTGAGTAATATTCCATTGTATATACGTGCCACATCTTCTTTATCCATTCATCCGATGATGGACACTTAGGTTGTTTCCATCTCCGGGCTATTGTAAATAGGGCTGCTATGAACATTTTGGTACATGTCTCTTTTTGAATTATGGTTTTCTCAGGGTATATGACCAGTAGTGGGATTGCTGGGTCATATGGTAGTTCTATTTGTAGTTTTTTAAGGAACCTCCATACCGTTCTCCATAGCGGCTGTACCAATTCACATTCCCACCAGCAGTGCAAGAGTGTTCCCTTTTTTCCACACCCTCTCCAGCATTTATTGTTTCTAGATTTTTTGATGATGGCCATTCTGACTGGTGTGAGATGATATCTCATTGTAGTTTTGATTTGCATTTCTCTAATGAGTAAAGATGTTGAGCATCCTTTCATGTGTTTGTTGGCAGTCTGTATATCTTCTGTGGAGAAATGTCTATTTAGGTCTTCTGCCCATTTTTGGATTGGGTTGTTTGTTTTTTTGTTATTGAGCTGCATGAGCTGCTTATAAATTTTGGAGATTAATCCTTTGTCAGTTGCTTCATTTGCAAATATTTTCTCCCATTCTGAGGGTTGTCTTTTGGTCTTGTTTATGGTTTCCTTTGCTGTGCAAAAGCTTTGAAGTTTCATTAGGTCCCATGTGTTTATTTTTGTCTTTATTTCCATTTCTCTAGGAGGTGGGTCAAAAAGGATCTTGCTGTGATTTATGTCATAGAGTGTTCTGCCTATGTGTTCCTCTAAGAGTTTGATAGTGTCTGGCCTTACATTTAGGTCTTTAATCCATTTTGAGCTTATTTTTGTGTATGGTGTTAGGGAGTGATCTAATCTCATACTTTTACATGTCCCTATCCAGTTTTCCCAGAACCACTTATTGAAGAGACTGTCCTTTCTCCACTGTACATTCCTGCCTCCTTTATCAAAGATAAGGTGACCATATGTCTGTGGGTTTAACTCTGGGCTTTCTATCCTGTTCCATTGATCTATCTTTCTGTTTTTGTGCCAGTACCATACTGTCTTGATTACTGTAGCTTTGTAGTATAGTCTGAAGTCAGGGAGCCTGATTCCTCCAGCTCCATTTTTCGTTCTCAAGATTGCTTTGGCTATTCGGGGTCTTTTGTGTTTCCATACAAATTGTGAAATTTTTTGTTCTAGTTCTGTGAAAAATGCCAGTGGTAGTTTGATAGGGATTGCATTGAATCTGTAGATTGCTTTGGGTAGTAGAGTCATTTTCACAATGTTGATTCTTCCAATCCAAGAACATGGTACATCTCTCCATCTATTTGTATCATCTTTAATTTCTTTCATCAGTGTCTTATAATTTTCTGCATACAGGTCTTTTGTCTCCTTAGGTAGGTTTATTCCTAGATATTTTATTCTTTTTGTTGCAATGGTAAATGGGAGTGTTTCCTTGATTTCACTTTCAGATTTTTCATCATTAGTATATAGGAATGCCAGAGATTTCTGTGCATTAATTTTGTATCCTGCAACTTGACCAAATTCATTGATTAACTCTAGTAGTTTTCTGGTAGCATCTTTAGGATTCTCTATGTATAGTATCATGTCATCTGCAAACAGTGACAGCTTTACTTCTTCTTTTCCGATTTGGATTCCTTTTATTTCCTTTTCTTCTCTGATTGCTGTGGCTAAAACTTCCAAAACTAGGTTGAATAAGAGTGGTGAGAGTGGGCAACCTTGTCTTGTTCCTGATCTTAGTGGAAATGGTTTCAGTTTTTCACCATTGAGGACGATGCTGGCTGTGGGTTTGTCATATATGGCCTTTATTATGTTGAGGAAAGTTCCCTCTATGCCTACTTTCTGCAGGGTTTTTATCATAAATGGGTGTTGAATTTTGTCGGAAGCTTTCTCTGCATCGATTGAGATGATCATATGGTTTTTCTCCTTCAATTTGTTAATATGGTGTATCACGTTGATTGATTTGCGTATATTGAAGAATCCTTGCATTCCTGGAATAAACCCCACTTGATCATGGTGTATGATCCTTTTAATGTGCTGTTGGATTCTGTTTGCTAGTATTTTGTTGAGGATTTTTGCATCTATGTTCATCAGTGATATTGGCCTGTAGTTTTCTTTCTTTGTGACATCCTTGTCTGGTTTTGGTATCAAGGTGATGGTGGCCTCGTAGAATGAGTTTGGGAGTGTTCCTCCCTCTGCTATATTTTGGAAGAGTTTCAGAAGGGTCGGCGTTAGCTCTTCTCTAAATGCTTGATAGAATTCGCCTGTGAAGCCATCTGGTCCTGGGCTTTTGTTTGTTGGAAGATTTTTTATCACAGTCTCAATTTCAGTGCTTGTGATTGGTCTGTTCATATTTTCTATTTCTTCCTGATTCAGTCTTGGCAGGTTGTGCATTTCTAAGAATTTGTCCATTTCTTCCAGGTTGTCCATTTTATTGGCATAGAGTTGCTTATAGTAATCTCTCATGATCTTTTGTATTTCTGCAGTGTCAGTTGTTACTTCTCCTTTTTCATTTCTAATTCTATTGATTTGAGTCTTCTCCCTTTTTTTCTTGATGAGTCTGGCTAATGGTTTATCAATTTTGTTTATCTTCTCAAAGAACCAGCTTTTAGTTTTATTGATCTTTGCTATCGTTTCCTTCATTTCTTTTTCATTTATTTCTGATCTGATTTTTATGATTTCTTTCCTTCTGCTAACTTTGGGATGTTTTTGTTCTTCTTTCTCTAATTGCTTTAGGTGCCAGGTTAGGTTGTTTATTCGAGATGTTTCCTGTTTCTTAAGGTGGGATTGTATTGCTATAAACTTCCCTCTTAGAACTGCTTTTGCTGCATCCCATAGGTTTTGGGTCGTCGTGTCTCCATTGTCATTTGTTTCTAGGTATTTTTTAATTTCCTCTTTGATTTCTTCAGTGATCACTTCGTTATTAAGTAGTGTATTGTTTAGCCTCCATGTGTTTGTATTTTTTACAGCTCTTTTCCTGTAATTGATATCTAGTCTCATAGCATTGTGGTCAGAAAAGATACTTGATACAATTTCAATTTTCTTAAATTTACCAAGGCTTGATTTGTGACCCAAGATATATTCTATCCTGGAGAATGTTCCATGAGCACTTGAGAAAAATGTGTATTCTGTTGTTTTTGGATGGAATGTCCTATAAATATCAATTAAGTCCATCTTGTTTAATGTATCATTTAAAGCTTGTGTTTCCTTATTTATTTTCATTTTGGATGATCTGTCCATTGGTGAAAGTGGGGTGTTAAAGTCCCCTACTATGATTGTGTTACTGTCGATTTCTCCTTTTATGGCTGTTAGTATTTGCCTTATGTATTGAGGTGCTCCTATGTTTGGTGCATAAATATTTACAATTGTTATATCTTCTTCTTGGATCAATCCCTTGATCATTAGGTAGTGTCCTTCTTTGTCTCTTCTAGTAGTCTTTACTTTAAAGTCTATTTTGTCTGATATGAGAATTGCTACTCCAGCTTTCTTTTGATTTCCATTTGCATGGAATATCTTTTTCCATCCCCTTACTTTCAGTCTGTATGTGTCTCTAGGTCTGAAGTGGGTCTCTTGTAGACAGCATATATATGGGTCTTGTTTTTGTATCCATTCAGCCAATCTGTGTCTTTTGGTGGGAGCATTTAGTCCATTTACATTTAAGGTAATTATTGATATGTATGTTCCTGTTCCCATTTTCTTAATTGTTTTGGGTTCGTTATTGTAGGTCTTTTACTTCTGTTGTGTTTCTTGCCTAGAGAAGTTCCTTTAGCATTTGTTGTAAAGCTGGTTTGGTGGTGCTGAACTCTCTCAGCTTTTGCTTGTCTGTAAAGGTTTTAATTTCTCCATCAAATCTGAATGAGATCCTTGCTGGGTAGAGTAATCTTGGTTGAAGGTTTTTCTCCTTCATCACTTTAATTATGTCCTGCCACTCCCTTCTGGCTTGTAGAGTTTCTGCTGAGAGATCAGCTGTTATCCTGATGGGGATTCCCTTGTGTGTTATTTGTTGTTTTTGCCTTGCTGCTTTTAATATGATTTCTTTGTGTTTAATTTTTGACAGTTTGATTAATATGTGTCTTGGCGTATTTCTCCTTGGATTTATTCTGTATGGGACTCTCTGTGCCTCCTGGACTTGATTAACTATTTCCTTTCCCATATTGGGGAAGTTTTCAACTATAATCTCTTCAAATATTTTCTCAGTCCCTTTCTTTTTCTCTTCTTCTTCTGGAACCCCTATAATTCGAATGTTGGTGCGTTTAATGTTGTCCCAGAGGTCTCTGAGACTGTCCTCTGTTCTTTTCATTCTTTTTTCTTTATTTTGCTCTGCAGCAGTTATTTCCACTATTTTATCTTCCACGTCACTTATCCGTTCTTCTGCCTCAGTTATTCTGCTATTGATCCCGTCTAGAGTATTTTTTATTTCATGTATTGTGTTTTTAATCGATGCTTGATTCATCTTTAGTTCTTCTAGGTCCTTGTTAACTGTTTCTTGCATTTTGTCTATTCTATTTCCAAGATTTTGGATCTGGGAAATAGAATCTTGGATCATCTTTACCATCATTATTCTGAATTCTTTTTCAGGTAGACTGCCTATTACCTCTTCATTTGTTAGATCTGGTGGGTTTTTATCTTGCTCCTTCTCCTGCTGTGTGTTTTTCTGTCTTCTCATTTTGCTTATGTTACTGTGTTTGGGGTCTCCTTTTTGCAGGCTGCCGGTTCGTAGTTCCCGTTGTTTTTGGTGTCTGTCCCCAGTGGCTAAGGTTGGTTTAGTGGGTTGTGTAGGCTTCCTGGTGGAGGGGACTAGTGCCTGTGTTCTGGTGGATGAGGCTGGATCTTGTCTTTCTGGTGGGCAGGTCCACGTCTGGTGGTGTGTTTTGGGGTGTCTGCAGACTTTTTATGAGTTTAGGCCACCTCTCTGCTAATGGGTGGCGTTGTGTTCCTGTCTTGCTAGTTGTTTGGCTTAGGGTGTCCAGCACTGTAGCTTGCTGGTCGTTGAGTGAAGCTGGGTGCTGGTGTTGAGATGGAGATCTCTGGAAGATTTTCGCCGTTTGATATTATGTGGAGCTGGGAGGTCTCTTGTGGACCAGTGTCCTGAAGTTGGCTCTCCCACCTCAGAGGCACAGCACTGACTCCGGGCTCCTCAATTTGGGATGATGTGTTGTCTATTCATGTATTCCACAGATGCAGGGTACATCAAGTTGATTGTGGAGCTTTAATCCGCTGCTTCTGAGGCTGCTGGGAGAGGTTTCCCTTTCTCTTCTTTGTTCTCACAGCTCCTGGGTCTCAGCTTTGGATTTGGCCCCGCCTCTGCGTGTAGGTCGCCGGAGGGCGTCTGTTCTTCGCTCAGGCAGGACAGGGTTAAAGGAGCAGCCTCTTCGGGGACTCTGGCTCACTCAGGCCGGGAGGGAGGGAGGGGCAGGGAGTGCGGGGCGAGCCTGCAGCGGCAGAGGTCGGCGTGACGTTGCACCAGCCCGAGGCGCGCCGTGCGTTCTCCCAGGGAAGCCGCCCCTGGATCCCGGGACCCCGGCAGTGGCGGGCTGCACAGGCTCCCGGAAGGGCGGTGTGGGCAGTGACCTGCGCTCGCACACAGGCTTCTTGGCGGCGGCAGCAGCAGCCCCAGCGTCCCACGCCCGTCTCTGGGCTCCGCGCTTTCAGTCGCGACTCGCGCCCGTCTGTGGAGCCCCTTCAAGCAGAGCTCTTAATCCCCCCTCCTCGCGCACCAGGAAACCAAGAGGGAAGAAAAAGTCTCTTGCCTCTTCGGCAGCTCTAGAGTTTTCCCGGACTCCCTCCCGGCTAGCTGTGGCACATTAGCCCCCTTCAGGCTGAGTTCTCGCGGCCAGCCCCAGTCCTCTCCCTGCGCTCTGACCGAAGCCCGAGCCTCAGCTTCCAGCGCTGCGCGCCCCGGCGGGCGAGCAGACAAGCCTCTCGGGCTGGTGAGTGCCGCTCGGCACTGATCCTGTGTGTGGGGATCTCTCCGCTTTGCCCTACCCAGGTATGTGGGGGGTTTCTTGCCTTTTGGGAGGTCTGAGGTCTTCTGCCAGCGTTCAGTAGGTGTTCTGTAGGAGTTGTTCCACGTGTAGATGTATTTCTGGTGTATCCGTGGGGAGGAAGGTGATCTCCGCGTCTTACTCTTCCGCCATCTTACCCGGAAGTCTCTCTCATTTCTTTATTCTACTAAGTTAAAACAAATCAGACTTTTGGCTTGAAGCCATCTCTGTCTAAAATAAGTTGCAGGGCAGGTGGTGCCTTATAACATGATAATATTGGCCCTCATTTTAAAAATTCATAAATATAAAGGTAAATTGGTGAAACTTTTACAATTGGAAATGCTTTGTATTTGAGGACCTTCAATACAAAGACCATTTGTTTAAAAAGATATATTATTATTACTGTATAATAAAATCACAAGTGTTGATTTTAATCTAAAATTTACTCAAAACCCTTAATTAAATAAATCCTTGTAAAATCAAATCTTAGGTGTGAGTTTTACTTTAAGGACGATTCTGTGTTTCACCCCTGGGGCAATCGTGCAATTACAATGGTGCCCAAAAGAGATGCATGCATGTCATTTTGACTCTTTATACTGTGAACTATGATACACAGAAGCACATAAAGCATAACTGTATGGCTCAATGAATTATCACAAAACAATGTATCCACCAGGAGTTCAAGAAGTAGAACATTGCTACGATCACAGCAGGCTTCCTCATGCCCTTCCCAGTTACTAAGCCTTCCTTTCTTCCCAAACGTAACCACTTTTCTGACTTACAACATGCAGTTTCATTTGAGTGGTTCTGGAAGCCCAGGGTATGAATTCTACTGGGTTTCAGCTTTTCACTCAACAGAATGTTTGTAAGATCCATCCATGATGCTGTGGTTACTATATTCATTGCTGTGTGTATCGTATATGTATGTGCTTGTGTATGTGTATGGTGCAGTTTCCAGGTGGGGCTATTATGAATGATGTTGTTATGAAACATCTTGCTGGTGTCTCTTGCACACAGGCAGTGTATTTCTGTGGGCATATGCATAGGAGTGGGATTTTGGGGTCAGATGATATGCAATGTGTTCAGCTTCAGTAGAAAATGCCAAAATGCTTTCAAAAATGATTACACCAATTTACACCCCCATCAGCCACGTATGAGCATTCCTATTCTTGCCAACACTTAGTATCATTGGTCTTTTTAACTGTGGCCATTCTGGTGGAGATGTAGTAGAATCACTTTGTAGTTTAATTTTTATCTGCTGAATGACTAATGATATTAAGTACATTTTAATATATTTGTTGGCGTTTGGATATCCTCTTTTGGGAAGTAAGTATACAAGTATTTTGTCCATTTCTCTGTTGAGTGTATGTTTTTCTTGTTTACATGTATAGGAATTTTATGTACAGATTCTGGATACAAGTGTTTTACTTATTATATAAGTTGGAAATCTCTTTTTCTTCTCTGTGGCTTGCTGTGTCACTCTTTTAATGGTGTTTTTGCTGAAAAGAAGTATTTAATTTTCATGTAGTTCAATTTATCAATCTTTTTTTTTTTTTTTTTTTTTTTTTTTTTTTTTGCAGTACACGGGCCTCTCACTGTTGTGGTCTCTCCTGTTGTGGAGCACAGGCTCCAGATGCGGAGGCTCAGCGGCCATGGCTCACGGGCCCAGCTGCTCCGCGGCATGTGGGATCCTCCCGGACCGGGGCACGAACCCGCGTCCCCTGCATCGGCAGGCGGACTCCCAACCACTGTGCCACCAGGGAAGCCCTATCGATCTTTTTAATAGTTAGTGCTACTTATACTCTACATAAGAGATCATTACTGAGGTCTTCCACTTCCATTTCAACTTTGGAAATAGGCAGTTTCTTATGAAGTTACACATACACATGCCCTTTGATCTAGCAATTTTTACTCCTAGGTTTTTCCCCAAGAGAAATGAAAACATAGATCCATAAAAAGATGTGTGCATAAATGTTCATAGCAGTTTTATTCATAGTAGTAAAAAAAATTGTAAACAACCCAAATGCCCAGGTGAATGGATAAATTATGGTATACTCATCCAACGGAATACTAACCAGCAATAAAAATGTATGAACTTGTACGTATTCACAACCACATGAATGAATCTAAGCAAAAGAAGCCTGACACTGAAGACTATGTATTGTGTGATCTCATCTATATGAAATTCTAGAACAAGTAAAGTTATCTGCAGAAATAAAGCATATCAGTGGTGGTTGAATTAGGTGAGAGGATGGGGTAGGGAGGTAAGTGTAGTATTGACTGCAAAGGGGTATCAGAAAGTTTTCTGGAGGTCATGGAAACGTTCTATATCTGGATTCAAAACTCACTGAACAGTAAGTAGGCTTAAAATTAGTGCTTTTTGTTGTATGCAAATTATATGTTAATAAAGTTGATTTTTTTTTAAAGCTTATTTTCTATTGTCTCTGAGGTTTTGGTCTAATCACTAGGAAGCTAGAGTGCTGTTAAGTGAGATGGGAAAGTCAGTGAAAGAAGGTTTGGGGAGAAAGATGGGAGTTCTGCTTGGACTTCATTCTCCAGCAGGCCCCGATCAGCCACCTGCAGTCACCACTGTCTCTCACAGCTTCTAGCAGGCAGTCATCTATCTGGCCATTATTTCTCAAACACAACCCTTTGCTTCTGGACTGGCCCTTTCCAACATTCACCCGGATTTCTGGTGGCTTAGCTTGAAGCTTTAGGGGTGTAGGTATGTGTGAAAATTTAAATACCCACAGGGGCTAAGCACGTGATGTGGGGACCTCAGCAACCCTAAGAATACAGGGACCACCTGAAAGGGTGGTCTCTACTCAGCTCCAGTTCTGTTGCAGGACTTGAGTACTGGCCCAGGGTTTTTCCAAGAACCCCCCCCCCCCGAGATTCAAACTCTCCCAATGATTGCAGCTAATTTAAAAACAAATGCCAAGTGGGTCAATTAGACCCCATGTGTTGGGCCCAGAGACAGCCAGTTCCCAACATCTGTATTTTTTTTGTTGTTTTTTTGCGGTACGCGGGCCTCTCACTGCTGTGGCCTCTCCCGTTGCGGAGCACAGGCTCCGGATGCACAGGCTCAGCGGCCATGGCTCACGGGCCCAGCCGCTCCGCGGCATGTGGAATCTTCCCGGACCGGGGCACGACCCCGTGTCCCCTGCATCGGCAGGCGGACTCTCAACCACTGCGCCACCAGGGAAGCCCCCAACATCTGTTTTTTAACAAGGCACATTCTGGTGCAGGGACCCGCTCCAGCAGGTCTCACGCGAACCCTCACACCCTGGGCAACTCAGCCTGGCCACCAGGAGCCTGTGGGCCCCTGGGAGGCTCCTGCTTCTCGCTGGTCCCGCCGTCGGCTCTGGACCTGCTGGGGCATCTCAGCTCTGACTTTCTCTAGCAGCAGTGCCCCCAGCAGCCACCAAGACAGGAAGGAGGCCTCCTTCCTGAGAACCTACCTTTGCCAGCCCGGCTCCCTTTCCCAAGTACAATGCAGCCCCAGCGGCCTTTTAAACCCAGAAATCTGGTTGCGTCTTGCTTCTTAAAAGCGTGTCGGTGGCTTCCCATTACCCACAGGCAGCATCCAGTTTCTAAAGCAGGTGTAGACGGTGCGTGGCACACCTTCCCTCTAGAGCCTGCTTCGCAGCTACACTCCACCTCCTGCAACTTGTAACTGTGCTACCCAACCCCGACCCCCCTCCAGGCAAACATACCACAAGCTTCTCCCCTGTGAGTCTCCAAGCCTGTAGCTCCCCCTGCCCAGAACACCTTCATTCTAAGGCCCCTGCTCCACACACTTGCTCCCACCCTTCAAGATTCAGCTGGAGTTCACCTCCCCTACTCCTGATCCCTAATCCACTAGGGAGCTGGCCTCTCTCACCTTTGTGATACCACCACATACCCCCCTTCGCCCTGCATTCCGATGCAGGCATCTGTCTGCACTTATCCTCCATGGCACTATTGCAACTGGAATTATTAGCCAATCTCAACCACACAATTTGTGTGCCTTCTTGGTTACGTCTGTCTTCCACCGGGGAATGGCTTCTATTTGTCTTGTTCACCGCCACAAGCCTGGTGCCCGGCACTTGCCTGATGCCCGAGCCTGCGACAGGATGGACAATTGGACACTCCCCGAGATGGACAGGGCCTGAATCGGACATAGCTTTCTCTCTGGTGCCCGCTTCTGTCTCAGGGCCAGACCCCAGGAGGTGCTCCGAGAACCGGAGTTAAGGAGGGATGGGAGGGTACCCGAGCGCCCTGCAGCCACAGAACGGTGGTTCCCAGGCGGCGGCGCTGCGGGGAGGCTGTGACCCCATAAAGCGGGCTGGGGTGACCGCCCTGCCCACGACACGTCGGAGAGCGTGGGGGAACACATGTGTGCCTGCGGGCCTTCTCGGTGCTTCCTGGCACCCTTTTCTCTACCTTCCTCGTTCTTGAATGTGTTTACTGCACTTTCGTACTGAAAATACAGATAAACAGACTAAATGGCGCTTTATCGCGCGGCGGGGGAGGGAAATCTTCTCAAGGACACGCCAGGGGCAGGCGCCGGCGGGCTGAGTCCCCGGGCGGTCCCGGGGTGTCCGGGATGCGGGAGTGGGGTGGGCGAGAGGAGCCCGGCGGGCCCCAGGGCGCCGGGGCGGGGACGCTGGGCTGCGAGAGGCTCGCGAGGCCGGGCGGCGGGGGTCCCCCGGACGCGCGCGGTGGGGACGCAGAGCCGGTCTCCCCCGCGCTCCTCCGCCGGGCGGGCCGTGGTGCCCGGCGTCTCACCTCCGGGCCCGGCGCGGCGGGCGGCGCCCCCTGGTGGCCGCCTGCCCCTCGGCCTGGCTCCCGTGGCCCCCGCGAGGCGCGGCTCTGCAGACCCCAGCGCCTGCCCCGCGCCGCCTTCGGTGGAAATGAGAAAAGGGCCCCGGACCACAGTCCGCTGTGTCTCAGGTTCCTCTTGGGATATGGCAGGATAATTGCATCTCACTGGGCTTGTGGTGACGATTCAAGGTGCAAACGTATGTGAAGCTCTTAGGACAGAGTCTGGGCGCTCAACACACCTGATCTATTGAAACGCTGGGCTGCAGGAGCCCTTCTGGAATCTCGGTGTGAATGCAGAGGAGGCTGGCGTCAAGGAGCCAGACGGGAAGAGCGTGAAACCTGCCTCGGTCTTTCGCAGTGGGGGACCCAAGGGAGAACTCATCCGAACCCGCTGCTTCCTCTTCCGTAAGCTGGTGGTAGTGAGGTGTAATGAGGGCCGAGGTTTAAACCAATGTTGGGCTCCGTCTGGGATCTCTGAGGTCCCGTTTATGGAGCTGGTGTCTGTAGGAGGGGATGCGCGCTGATGGACCACAGAGCAAGGAGAAGGGGGTAGCAACATACTGAAGGCCTGGATGGGTGCCCCTTTAAATTACCTGCCCCGTTCTGTCTTGAGACTCAGACTTTCTGACTCCCAGCTCCAAGTCTGGGGTTCCAACAGGCTCAAGTGGGGAGAGAGAGGAGGTGGGAGGGGAAGAGAGGGGATAGAGCAGCTTCCACCCCACCCTGGGCCTAGGCAGCCTTGGAGCTCTGGCCAAGAGGGAGGACGCAAATGGGTGGTTCCTCCAAGCACAAGACTGGGGGCTCCCTGGGAGCATGCCAGGTGTGCTGGGGGTACCGAGAGGACCGCTCCCCGAGGGACGGCAGGGCCCACCCAGGAGCCCCTTCCCAGTGCAGACAGAGCCTTGGAGGGGACCTGAGCTAGAAGGACCTTCCTGGGATGGGTTGGCTGGGGCTCTGAGGCCCTCCTTCCAGGCCCAAGTGGGAAGAGGTGGGCGCTGACTCAGGAGCCAGGACCAGGGGGCCCCACCACTCCTGGCCGCCCTCAAAACCCTCCAGGAACTGCTAAGCCCAGACACGACTGCCTCTCCAGAGATGACCCCTGCTCTCCTTCATGCACCCTGTGTCCAGTGAGTTCTCAGAACCCCCACAGGTTTTCCTGCTTCCTGATCTCTGCCTGGAATGTCTTTTCCTGCACCCTGGGGTCTCTTGAAATCTAGCCCACCCTGCAAGGATGGATCAAGCCCCTACTCTGATCTCTCAGCCGAATGAGCTCTCAGCACGTGTACCTAATTCTTGCTCCTGATTATGTGACCTTGGAGGTTAGGGATCATGTGTGCGTCATCTTTTGTCCTCATCTACCTCAGGTACTAAGTGAATAAAGGAAGGCACAGGTCACAACTGGGAGGGCCTGGTTTTCTCCACTTGTAGGGGTAGAACTGGTCGTGCTGGCCTTTCAGGGCTGGTGGAGGCTCTGGGTGAGATTCCTGCACAGAGGATTGCCGCACCCCCTCTTCCTCCTCAGGGCCCTTCTCTCTGGCTCCTCAGCCTCCCCGCTCCTTTGGCCATTTGCCCCAGAAAGTCTCTCCCATCTCAGGAGAACCCTTCCCCGACCCCGCATCTGCCTCTGCCAATACTCCATCTGCTTGCTCGGAGCCAACCTTCCTGCCCACCTCCCCGTTCCTCGGCAAACTGCCTACGGGCTCGGCTTTGCCCGGAAATCATCCCCTCCCCTTTGGGGACCCAGTACTGATGCTGACTCCTTTGGAGAACTTCTTTTTGCTGGACCCCTCCCCCAACACCTGATGCACTTGACTTAAGTGTCCCAGTGAGCGCCTACATCCATCCAGGCTCGCCCCAGTGGTGGAGGAGCCTAGCGCTCATCCGTACCTGCTTTCTGTCTCTTCTGAGCTCACAAGAGAATTATCTTTCCCCATCCCTGTGGCAGTTAGGCAGGGACACCGACGAGTTCTGGCCGAGGGGCTGGGAGCGGAGGTGAAGCGTGTTACTTCTGGGCCAAGACGTTTACTTCCCAGTGCGAGACCTTCGAGGACTGCCTGGCCCCGCCTCGTCCGTCACGGCAGTGTATCATGAAATGGAGGCACTGAGCCACCGCTTGGAGGCCACTGCCCTGAGAGCCACCCAGACCCACAGTGCACTAAGACGTAAACTCCCGTTGTGCCACGTGACAGGTAGGTGAGGTTTGTTACCCAGCGCAGCCAAGCCTATCCTGACTGAGTTTCCAGTTAAAGGAGTTTGTTAAATGAATGGATGACTTTGTGAACTGTAAAGATCTGTGCACATTTTAGTTACCGTTATTGTCATCAAGCTGTAGCAGGTGCCTGGGATCAGGGACTTCAGCAAGCTGTGGTGACCCCTGTGTGGCACGGCAATGACACCGCAGGGGTGGGGTGGAGAGCGGACGAGTGGGTGAGCGGGCAGGGTGTATCTTGGGAGAAAAACTTTCTCTCACTTGTAATTTGCCAAGGGCTTGCCCACGACCTGTTTACATATTTAATCTCTGGTTAAAGGTTATAATGAATTCTGTGCTGTTGGCAGGAGATGGACATTTCTCCCAGGTATTTAGTTCTTGTGGTTGTAAAAGATAGTATTTCTCTCTTGGATTCAGAGTTTTTATTTTTATTTTATTTTATTTCTCTTTCTCGCTGTCTCTGTGTCTGTCTCTCTCACACACACGCACACACACACACGCACAGCCCCTGTCAACCTCTCTGGGAATCTGTAATATAATATTTTAATATTAATTTGATAGCGACTGGATTCACCCCCAGATTAACTGTATCTCTTCATCTTTGAACGCAGTTGGAGAAAATCACAACGTGGCTTTGTTTCCTAAGCGAGACTGCTAACCCGTCACCAGGTGGGCGTGTCTCCTTGAAGGTCTGTCTGTGTGCAGCTCTCTCAAGGCCTTTTCTCTTGAAAGGCTTTTCCTCTTTGCCCCTTTTCTCCGTGACTCTCCTTTAACTCCTGGTGCTATAGGGCTGACGCGGCCCTGGTTAATGAACAGTTGTAACATTCTTATTACTTGAAAAGAAGGTGGGTAAGTGAAATATTACCTGTTTCTCTCCACCTCCGTTACCTACCTTGCTTGGCCCTCAGCCGATTCCCTCACCTCCACCCCATGGGCTAGTGAACTTCCGAGGGAACAGACTGACTCAGTAGGGGAGCTGGAGCAGACAGAGAGGTCTGGACAGCCTGGTTTGAGTCCAGATCCGGCCAGTTATTATTTGCATAAACTTGACTACATGGTCACTTCCTTGATTTCAGATTCCTCATCTTCAAATGGAGCCTTAAGACCAGTCTGACCTCCAACATGGGGCTATGGTAAGGGTCACCCCAAAGGGCTGTGGGCCAAAGGATAATTTATGGAGATGTGGCATTTAGTTCTCACTGCATTTTCCCTCTCCTGTGCCAAGAAGGCTCACGGAAGGATGGGATAAAAAGGTTCCTGCATACCCTTCCTTTCCTGGCTTTTTCGTTCAGCCCCTGAGGGGCTGGGAGAGGGAGTGGAGCGGAGGGGTGGCTTCCTAGGACTGGATGGGGGGATGGGGAGCATCATTGGGGGTACACAGGACCCTAGTCTTGGGATCTGGCCTCTTCAGGGTTTCCAGGCTCAGGGAAGAAGCAGGGCTTCTAGGAGGCCTCAGACTGGGAAGGGACCAAAGACCCCCAGTGGCAGGACCCAAGGATGTGCAGATGGCTCTGAGAGCCAGACTCAAGGCTGGTTGAGGTTGAATTTCCAGCCAGTCAGCAGCATGAGGGCCTGAAGTCAGACACAACCAATATGAAGAAATGACAGTGACACATTCTGCACTCTCAAGCTTGTACAGGGAGAGTTCCACTCTTAGGACTGGTAGAACCCAATATAAATGTGGGCTCTTGCATTGTTTTCCATGTCCACTAGCCCCTGATTGGAGCCTTCTCCTCCTCCAGTCACCTTTGAGCTGACCACAGGCCCAGTGTGGGTCCGTGTATCAGTGGTCTAACCATAAGTGGGCATCCTTGAGGCCCTGATGGCCTACCACACAGGGTCTGACAACAAGCCGCATCAGCCTCACACGAGGGGCCAGTTAAAAATGCCACTCCTGGGCCCCCTTCAGCCCCATATAAAGGGCCTCTGGGGCTGGGTGGAGAGGGTTGGGAATCTGCATTTTAACAACACACTCTATGAGAGTCCGACACTCAGGGAAGCTTGTTAAGCTTTGCACCAGAAGTGAAATGAAGGTGACACCATTATAGTCCCAGCTGGCAGGTTTGCTGTGGGCCAGTCATACTGGCTGTGACCAAGTGATCGGTGATGATTACAATATTAGTTCTCTTTTGTTTCATGGACTTAGCTGTCCATGTCCAACCCCACTTCTGCATATAAACTCAAGGGCAGGAATCAGGGCTCCTGAGAGCCCAGCCACCTGCAGAGCTTCACTGAAGGGACAAGAGGCACCTGCTGCTGCTCTGTACCAGGACGATGGGTTAGAGCGGCATCACCTCCCATCCCCATGGCCTTGCGCCCCCAAGGGTTGGGGCAGGGGCAACTCCTCTGGCCAGAAGGTGTAGGTTCTGTCTGCTCTCTAGCCAATATACATGACAGTACAAATTCATGACCAAATTATATCAACAGCAGAATTATATTAATAGCAATATCATAATAGAAAAAAGCCTTGGGAGGGCAACCATCTTCCAGAATCTGAAGGCTGGCATCCATTCTTCATGAGCTCAGCTGAAGGTGGTGCCTTCAGAATTCTGTTAAATGGCAGCGAGGAGGACCAGGGTTAGTTGCAGGGAATCATCTCCCAAGCGGGACCATTTAAGGGCCCACACTGGCCCCTGAGGTTGCATGGAGCCTCCCTTCCAGAGTGAGATCTGTGGAAATAGAGCTGGTGGCTTTGGAATCAGGCTGTCTGCGACAGTGGCTTTCACAAAGACTTCGGTCCCATGGCAGTGTGGCCGTTGACATTCCACCATATGAGGCCTTTCTGGAGGTGGCTTCTGGACGGGTCTTCCGAGAGCAGTGGCACTCAAGACATCTGCATGTAGCCACGACCAACATCCAGCTGCTCCAGAGGACATGGCGAGTCAGCTCCATTTGGTAAGGGCCAAGAGCGGGCTGAGTCCGATGGGGCGTGGACGGTCAAGGTCTTGCTGACAATCTCCGGGTTCTTGCTTGTGCAGCCCCAGCCCTGCCCCGTGAGCCCACTCTGGGAGGAGGCCTTAGTGTAGATGGAGGGCGGGGAAGCTCCGGGAGAACCATGCGCCAGCGCCGCCTTGCACAAGGTCGGTCTCCAATAAATAAAATACTTGAGGATGAAAGGCCTCCCTTGCTGGTTTCTGACTCCGAACCTGCACGCACAGCAGCAGCGCCTCTTGGCCCAAGTCCGGAGAAGGCGGCCACCCCTCTGGAGGCGGTGAGCAGAGGCTGAGAAAATGCGGATGAGCGTGTCCAGGACCAGGAGGGTCGACCTCTCGGGCCTCTACTCTGTGGGCTGCAGATGGCCGAGCAGCCTGGCAGGTTTTGACATTCCCTGGGCTTCACCACCTGTTTTGCGGACATCCCCGATGGCCTCCCTTTACTCCGCGACACACAGGCTAAAGTCCAGACGAGGGAGCCCATGTGAAGCCACCTCATCTGCGCCTGGGGAGGCTTGTGGGGGAGGGGTTCTTCCCACCACTCTGAGATGACGAGTCCTGTCCTCACACTGTGGAGTGGGGCCTGGGCATCACGGCTATCCACAGCCGGCCGCAGGTCTTCACCACAGCGTGGCATTCTTAGTTCGAGATATACCCCCAGGAAGACAGAGATAAACATGCACAGACCCATGTATAGAAGGGCCTAGAGTTAACGTGAACGGCATTAGGATGGCCCACCCTTGGGTGTCAGTCCCAGCTCTGGCACCTGAGCGTGGGTAACTGAGAGGGGACCAGCTGGCCGTACTTCTCAATGGGGCAGCTTCCAAAGTGGCCTCTCGGGGCAGGAAGCGAGGACCTGAGGGGAAGGTAGCCAGCCCCTCCTGGGTTCTGTGCTGGTGCTGAACCCGGACACAGAGGGGGCTGCAGCCAGCCTCCCCCCCCCCCGCAGCCTGGTTCTGGCCAGTAAGAGCTCAGCCCTCCCTTCTTCCTCTGGGCAGATACCCAGAGGCCTCTCCGCCTGGGAAACCACCCACTACGGGGCTGGGGGGTGCAGAGCTGCCTCAGCGAGCAGCCCTACTGCGCAGGATGAGCCTGGGCCTCTGGGGGCCCCTCCCGAGGGGCCAGGGAAGACCCAGCCCTCCAGCTCTGTGCACCCCCCCCGGCCCAGGTGCACAGCGGCCCCAAGGGACCCTGGGGTGCTCTGGGAGGAGGAGCCAGGGAAGGCAAATTGTGGTGGGGTTTTCTTTCTTATTTAAGAAAGGAAAAGGAGATGCCGTGTGAACGTTAGTAAATGTGGGCAGCTGCGGGGCAGGGTCCGCCCTCGCGAGCAGGGCGGCGGCCGAGGTCGCCTGTCAGATGAGGCTGGCGGCCTTCTCCTGCACGTTGTACTCCTGGTTTTTCTTCACCCGCCAGCTGATGTACAGGAGCAGCAGCGTGCCCAGAGCCTTGTAGCCCACCTGCAGGCCCAGGTACCTGTGGGGCAGGAGACAGGCCCCGTGAGGGGTGTGGAGGCTCTGCGGCCAGCATCACAGTGGCCCGGGCCAGGTGTCCTCACCACTCAGGGAAGGATGCGGGCTCACCCAGGTGGGGCCACGCTCCTCATTCCTTTTATCCCCAGGACCACAGGCCTCCCAGGGAGTAGGCGGGGAGTAGATGTGGGACTCCCAGTCCAGTGCTCCTCGTCCCTGCCCTGGCGCCCCCCGGAGGGCCAGAGAAACACTGCAGGCCCAGCCGCCTGGAGGGTCCTGCTGGCCAGCACAGCCGGGAGGGGGCCCCTTCCCGCTGCCCTCTTGGTCGGCCCCTCTCCAGGCCTTCTGTGCCCCTCCCACGCCGTTTCCAGATCCCGTCCTGCCCCCTGAAGCCCGCTCTCCCTGCTGCGCCTATCTGTGTGATGAGGCAGGTGAGGTGCCGAACTCAGTGGTGCTGCAGCTGGGTGCCGCCTGCCCTTGGCCTCTGCCAGGAGCCGTGATGGGCCACCTCTTTCTGAGCGGTGGGAGGCTGGCCTGGCATCATCATCCCACAGCCACGGCCTCTCCCTTTGAAAAACCTCTTTCTGCTGCTGTTCCCGCCCCCCGAGGGCCAGTGGGGACTGCAGAAGGGGGGCCACATCAGAGCAGCCCCTGAGTCTTGGACGGCTCTCTGTGAGCCCTGAAATGCCGGTCACCGGTGGCCCCGCTCCCTGCCCAAGGCAGCTCCCCGCCTGCCCTCTCCCTCAGAGGCCTGAGAGCCTCACAGTTGCCCCCGGAGCAGATGACGGCCTCTGCTTGGGCCTGGGGCCTGGCACGTCGTGCGGGCCCTCACCTGTCTCGGAGAGCGTCGTTGTCGTAGTAGATGCAGGCCCCTCGCCTTCCAGAGCAGTGCGCGCCCCAGCGGATGCAGGAGTAGTCGATGGTGAGGCCGTAGAGAGCTGGAGACGGCAGCCAGGCTGGCATCAGCGGGAAGAGAGTTCAGAGAGCTCAGGTCACGTGGAGCTGCCAGCAGAGGCACCCGGCAGGGTGGGGAGTGAGCCCCCCAGCGCCCCCGCACGGCTCGCGGGCATGAGCACGGCTCCGCCCCACCCCGGGAACCACAGTGACTTTGGAAAGCGGAAGAGCTTTCCGTGAAGCCTGCAGTACTCTTTCACCAGAGGCTTAGAAGAGAAACGGGGCCTGAGTCATCCTTCCAGGGTAGTGAGTCACAGATGTCCCCGTGGACCTGCTCAGACAGATACCGTAGTTCCCACACGCGGGACTGCTAGGCTCCACTGGGTGGCAGGAGGCTCTTGAGGACACCAACTCCTCGGGTCCTCACAGCAGCCCGGAGGTGGGTGGGTGTCCTCATTTTTACGGGGAGGAAGGTGGGCTTGGCTGCCTCACCTCTGCATAGGCAAGTGGGGTGAGGGCTGGACTTTGCACCCTAGTTTTTGGAGGATCAGATCCCACATTCTTCCACTACACGAAGCTGCCCTGCTGGCTTAGACAACACCCCCAGCAGACCCCCAACACCCTGGCTGCTCAGAACCTCCCAGGCCCCCTGAACTTCCCCACAGCTGAGTGGTGAGAACTGGTCCAGCAGGGGCCATGCCCTACGGCTGCTGAATATTCGGATGAGCCCTGCATCCTTAGCTACAGTTCTAGGCAGTCACTGGACTGGGGAAGGGCTTGGCCGGATCCACACCTGGGCCAGGCCCCCCCATTCTCAGAACCACTCTGAACAGCCTCTCAGACTCTATTTTGGGCCCTGTGGGAAGCTGCTTCTGGAGGAAAGAAACAGGCAATCTTCTGCTTGTGGCTCTGCCCAGAGGTGGGAACCTTCAAGAACCAGCCTCTCTATTCAGACCTGCTGGCTCCCAAAATCTCCAGGTGAACAGGGGATGGAAACTGGACACAACGACTGACCTTCCTGAATGCTGTTCCCTGAATAGAAATAAAGTCCAGAAGAATTTTCAACCAAGTCCCAGTGGGTAATTTGAAACTTGCCAAGTCCTTTTTTCTACCCAGGGTGGAATTGCCTTCTCAGGTGATGAATGGGTCCCTCCAGCCTGGGTTTTCTATCGGTGGTGGCCACACTGAGTTATATCTGAGCTCAAATGAAAAAACAAAGGCAGCAGGTGCTTTGAGCCTCAGGAGAGGCGCGGTTTTCACGGTGGCTGGAGGAGGGAGGGCAGGGCTCTCCAGAGCCCGTCCTGGCTGCTGTCGGGCCGGGCGGAATGTAAGGTTTCCTTCCCAGTGGAGGTTTCAGAGCAAGTTATAAAGGATAAGTTATAAATGGAAAGGCACTGTGGTGACGACCATACCTCTGCCACCAGGACAGGATAGATCCCAGTGTCCTGTGTCCTTTGTGGCTGTAATATAGGCCAGAGGAGGAGAGTCTGAAGGGGGGCTTCTGGGGCGAGAGGAGCAAGTGGCCGGAGACCGAGAAATCACCGAAAAAACGGATTCAGCCCTCATCACCCCACACCTCCCCCAGATTTGGTCGGAGAGGGCTCCCTGCTCAGCAGGCCCAGGAGAGACATCACCCACACACCCCAGCGTGGTCATGGAAGCTGCTACGGGGTGAAGTGCAGATCAGACTCCCGGATAATAATGCACCACACGCTCTGCAGGGATTTCAGCGTTTAAGGTCAGAAAGTGCACCCTGATCACAAATGAATTGCCTTCACTGAAGTCACCGTATTCCCCGCTGCGGTGCATGCCCCCGGGTCCTCAGTAAATCTGTCCTTTTATCTGGTCCCTTTACTTAGTGTACCTTCACTGCAAGGGTCTCCATATTAGTGCCCTGTGTTTATCTAGTGCCTGGAGGTGTCCAGAAGGGACAGTCCAGCGTGAGCAGTCTGGGAAAGGACCTGCAGGGCAAGCTGGGTGCTCCCTGATGCCCGCAGGCAGCTCGTCCTCCTGTAGCCAGTCCTGACCGCTGTGCACAGTTCCCTTCCTCCTGGGTTCTGGGCTGCTTGAGAGCAGGCAGCGTTGGTCGGCAGAGGGCCCCACTTTGCTGAATGGAGGTAGGAGGAGTGGATTTTGTCAAATGGAAAGGAAGCCGGGCCTGGGCTCCACGGCCCTTCTGGTTGGGACAGGAGCACGAGGCTTTGTTCCTACAGCGAACTCTTGGAGAGAGATGAAGAAATACCTGCCTTTGATGTTCTATTAGGCATTCTCAGCTGCGTCCACTTTTCCTTTTTCTTACATACTTTCATTTGGTGTTAATGCCATAGATGGAATCTTTCCTAACCTCAAGTGACGGGGAAACTGCCCACATGGGATTTGGCATTTACTGTTGTGTTGATTGTGTACAGCTTCTCTTTACGACAGAGATGAGACGGGGCTTTCCCCATCCCCACCCTGCACCCCACAGCCCTCTGATTCCCTGTCATCTGGGGCCACGAGGAGGGGGGCATGTCCGACACTCACCCAGCAGACGCATCAGCAAGAACTGTACTCCGATGGCAAATGACTTTTCCTCCTGGTTCACCACACTGCAAAGGCACACAGGAAATCAGCAGTGGGGGGACTCAGGGCTGTGCCTTCCCCACCACGGGGGCAGCCATGGCCTCAGGCCGCGTCGGAACCTGTCCTCACGTGGCCTGGTGGGGTTCACCGGGGCCCCGAGCTCCCATTGCTCCCCTCAGTGGTTCTCAAAGCATGATCACTGGACCAGCAGCATCAGTATCCCCTGGGAACTTATTAGCAAGGCAGATTCTCAGGCCTCGCCTCAGAAGAAGAGTCAGACACTCTGGGGATGGGGCCCAGCGCTCTGTGTTGGAAGAAGCCCTCCAGGAGATTCTGTGCACACTCAGGTTTGAGAACCACTGGTCTCTGTGAGCTTCTGGGCTGCCCAGAGCCCCCTTCAAGAAGCAAAGGGCAGAGCGTCTGGGAGCGGAGAGGACACTGAAGGCTGTGTTTATGGCCGCAGGTCTGAATAGCTCCTGTGGTGTTTACAGCAATAGAAGACAGTCCTGATACTAAGTGTAATTAGGGCCCCTGGGCTGTCAGCTCCTGTGTGCAACTAAAAGAATCCCCTAGATACGGGTTCGTGCCCCGGTCTGGGAGGATCCCATATGCCGCGGAGCGGCTGGGCCCGTGAGCCATGGCCGCTGAGCCTGTGCGTCCGGAGCCTGTGCTCCGCAACGGGAGAGGCCACAGCAGTGAGAGGCCCGCGTACAGCAAAAAAAAAAAAAAAAAAAAAAAAGAATCCCCTACTTTGGGCCGGCTTCGTGGGCATGCGACCTGTGTGGCCCCACAGGGCCCCACCCTCTGAAAGGTCCCATGTTTGCTTTAGTGTTCTGCTGTGGCTGGCTTGAAATCCTTAACGACTTTGGAACCAGGAGCCTTGCGTTTCCATTTTGCACTGGGTCCTGCAAAGTATGCAGCCAGTCCTGCTCCCACCCTTCTTCCCTCAGGAGGAGAAAAGTGCTTGGTGAGGAAGGAGGTTCAGAGAGAGAGGAGGGAGGCTGTCTGCAGGAGGTACCGCCAGGCCCTGTCACCCCGGCTGGGCGTGGAGCAGCGGGAGGACACACCCTTCCACGAGGTGGGGAGTCGGGGGCGGGCCAGCCGGGGCGCCAGGGTTGCCTGTGCCCTGAGTGCACACTGAGTGGGAGCTGGCTGGGGGAAAGCCTTCCGGGGCTGAGGGGCCAGCAAGGGAGGGAACTCAGAAGTGATCCCCAGGTCTCTGCACACGTTTTGTTTTACCTCCATAGTTCTGCTAGCAAACTGGAAAGGGACCTTCTTTCAGCTTCTCAGGATACCCACCGGGGTGAAGCAGCAGGGAGGCACCCACTGGGATCCCCCAAGTGGGAAGTGCCTCAAATCTCAATCTCATGGACACTGCCTTTATTGCCCATAGACGCCTTCAGTGGTCCAATCCATAATAGAAGCTTCTGTGTCTTGGTCCTTGTCCCTGGGCAGACTCCTCTGGATTCTCAGCTAAATGGGACTTGGGAACCCCAGTTTGGCTTCTGATAGAGATTTTGAGTTCCTTGTACTCTCTTGCCCCTTCAGCCCCGAATTAACGCTGGCTCTCTGACCTCTCTTTCCTGATACATTTTCAGCAAACCTTCACTCCCAGCCTGTATTTCCATGCGTGGCTGGAGGCCACGACTGATACAAATAAGGTTTGGGTCACCTACAATGCCATCTTTAAGCCTCACCTTCTCCATACTTCACAGCATCCATTCTTTCATCTTTCCCAGTGGGATTTATCTTTAAATCATTTTGGGATACTGGGGCCTCTTCTCCAATTTCACTCCAGCCCCTGACCAGAGATTTTCTAGAAAAGCCCACCCTGTGGTTGAAATGGTGCTTTGCCTCCACTACTTCTCCATCCCTGGGGCTTGACGGTCCTCTGGGAGGTGACCTAACAGGGATGCCCTTGTCCGCTGCTCAGGGACTTCCTTATCCTATTCCCTCTCCTCGTCGTGGCCACCCACACACCTTTCTCAGGATCACTGGGTCCACCATAGTCCATCTGACTTGGGGTGCAAGAAGGGAAGCCCGCTCAGGGGCCTTGGGTGAAAGCACGGGTACTTGGAATGCACGCATGGGGAGCAGTGGAGGAGAGGGTGGTGCTGGGAGGCAATGTGCTCCGAGCATCCCTACACAGTCTTGCGGAGTAGGCTAAGAATGCAAGGTCCTGACTGTTCGCTTCATGGGCCATTTCCCAGGGTTGTGGCTGCAACGAGCATCCTTGAGGCATGAGGTAGAATCTTCTAGACCAGCAGCAGGCTTGGTCTATATAAACAGTGGCTCTCCCAAGCTCACTGTTCCTTAGCTGTGACCTACACCCACTGCAGGTGAAACATACACCTGAGCCCCTCCACGTCACCCAGTAGGACTTGGGGGGCATGGATAAATGATGCAGCATGAGGTCCACACTGCCTGCTGTGCTGTGAGCAGCAAAGTCCTCTGGCTTTGACCCAGGAGTCTCCCGGCCTCTGCCAGCATCCTTGTGGCACAGTGACAGAAACAGGAGCTTGGTAGTTTGCAAGCTAACCTGTAAGTAAGGTAAAATCCCAGACCCTTCCTCACCTCCTAGTCTTCTGGGGAAACTAGGTCATTGCCACCTAGCTAGCTGATAATAGTAACAGCAATAACAATAATCCGGTTCCTAGTGATAACTAACCAATAATGCAGAGCGCCTTGTATTTACAAAGCAATTTACCATATAACCCTGACACCAACCCTTCAAGGTCAATATCGTTAACCCCCTTTCATCCACGAGGGAACTGAGACTTGGTGAGGTGGGCAACACCCAAGGCCTCTCAGCCAGTACGTGGCAGAAGTGGGCCTTTGACCCTGGCCCCGGGCTTCCAGATCCTGTGTTTTTCCCTCTCTGCTTGCCAGATGGATGAGGACACGAGGGGGGCAGGCGGGGGTGAATGATGCCCACTTGGTTGAAACCTTATTCTCTCCTTCGCCGAGGGTGAGGCGAAGGGAGGCCGTCCCCTGTCCACACCCCCGGGGCACCTCCATGCTGCTATCACAGGATACCTGTGCCCCCACCCCACCCCCCGCCTGGCCGGCCTCTCCCTTCCGACCTGGCTCCTAGCACACTGTGCTTTTCTCATTTCCATCCTTTCCGTGGCCCTCATTCTGTCTCTGGAACTTTCCTCATTTTCCTTCCCCGATTTTATGTATCCAACTGAATTCTCCTCCGTCCTCTCAGTTCCTTTAGGACTTGAAGATAAGGGGATCTACAGGCGAGCAGTCAGGCAGCCTGGCTTGGTCACGTGGCTCAGCCGCCAGGCTCTGCCCTCCCTGTGCGGGATGGAGGCACAGGGACCCCGTGAGACATGGAGTGAGGGTGCAGTGAGGGACTCCCGACAGGCCCGGCACACGAGCCCCCGCCACTGGCGCACCAGCATTATCTCCCTGTATCACCCCAAGAACGTCCAAGGACCCGGAGGGGCATGAAAGGCAGGAGAGCTGCGAAGGGGGCAGCTGGGCACGAGGTGAGGGAAGCGTGGGGAAGGAGAGGCGCACTCACCGCAGCACCATCATGTAGAGAGGGTTGTGGGAGGTGCAGGCTATGAGCGCCACAAAGGAGATGAGGAAGATGGCCGGGAGCAGGAAGTGGGCGCAGGGGATGGGGCACGGGCCCGTCTTTGCTGAAGCGGATCCTCCTCTCACGCAGCTGCAGTTCGAGTAGGTCTTGGAAGGAGAGGGAGGGGAACGGGGGAAACCTGCTGTTATTATTTCGACTCCACATACTTTAAACGCCTGCTCCAGCTCTCGCTCCTCTGACCTCCCTGGGGAGCTGGTGATGCTGGATGCAGAGGTTGGACAGGAGACCAGGTGGGGGTTTCAGGTGCCCCATGGATCCTGCCTCTGACCACTATTTGGGCAACAGAAACCACCTTCACCAAAACCAGTTGTCCAGCGTGGGCTGGGCTCTTCCCGCAGTTACACCCGCGTCGGGATATGTAGGATTCCACTGCCAGGCACGGCCCACCCAGTGGGGACCGGGGCCTGGGAGGGCCCTCCTCTGGAGCAGCAGGGGTTTTGTGGGTTGCTGTTTTTGGTGTGTTTACTGCAGGGACGTTAAAAGAAGATAAAAACAGGAGGAGATAGCAGTGGGAACCCAGAGGAATCTACTGTACTTTCTGCCTGAGAGGAATTCCTCCTGTCTGCAAACATCTCTGTCTCAAGTCTGCGAATCCATATGGCTCAGCACTGTTGTACAGCTCTCCTTGGTGGCCACTGCCTGTCAGGTGGCCTTCATCTCTTCTCTCACAGTGTCTGATAGACCAGCCCATGGTCCAATTACTGTGTCAAAGCAGTGATAGGGGCAAGATGAGAACTAATGAGCTGGTATGCTTCCTTCCACCAGGCGTTGGAACTATGTACCCTTTTTACTTTGGCTGCTGGGAAGCTCATAATTACGTTATATACAGTGTTGCCGCCACCTCCCTCAGGCTGGAGTGTTTTAAACATAGATACTTTTCCTTATAATTTGCTATTTTTTCTTGATATTATGCTAATGGATTTTGGTCTTGATGTGCTTGTGCTGTTACTGGAAACCTGTCAAGATTATTTCTGGAAACAGATGAGTCAGAGGTAAGTAAATAAAGATAAGAAAACCACAGAAGCCACCACAGGCTCCTCCGACTAGAAGGCAACTGAGAGAGCATCTTGTCCAAGTTCTTTGTCCTCCGGCTGCCTGAGAACCACGCTCCTCTGTCCGCAGAGCTGGCTGTGGAAGCAGCCTTGTCCTGTCCTCTCAGGGGAGGATGGTAAATGGGTCTAGCCTTGCCTGTGCCCTCCACACAGGCTTAAGGGAATAAGATGCATCCTCTCCTTAGGGCATCCTCAGGGGAACTGCACAGACTTCCCAGTGCTCTTAGGAAAAAGAACATCCAAATCCTAACCCGACCCCTGCCTGCTCCCTGGCCGAGCCGGCTGTGACACTTCTCCTCACTCCACCAGCAGCCCTGGCCTTCTCTCTTTTCTCCTGTGCCGGCTCATTCATGCCCTGGGGCCTTGCAGTTGCGTTCATTCTGTTTCACTCCCAGGTCTTCATAGTGTTTTCTTCTTCTGGTGGTTCAGTTCTAATGTCACCTCCTCAGGGAGGCCCCCAGGCATTCTCTGTCCCATTAAGTCTCTTCATGGCATGGGTTACTTTCTAAAACTCCCTTGTGCATTTTGGTAGAATACAAACTCATGAGGGCAGGGACCTGGGCTGATGGGTTCCCCCTTGAATACTTAGCACCCGTGGCTGTCTCTGGTGTTCACTAAGTATTTGCTGAATAACCGCACAAACGACTGGACTTGGTTTGCTGCTGTCTGATCCTGGGAGGCTGGGAGCCATAGTGCTCTGAGGGCTGGCCAGGACCTCACCAAGTTAGCCTGGTGAGTGTGGGCTACCTGAGTGGGAGGCTGTGGCCGGGAGATACCTGGTCTTGCACAGACATGCCCCAGGCTGAGGGAGCACCCTGAGTTCTAGTCTCAAATCTGCCCCTAAATAGCTATAGACTTCAAGCCAGCTGTGTGGCCATAGGTGAGTGTCGAGAGGGATTGAACCAAATGCCCTCTATCACCACTTCTGGCTCTAAGCTTCCAGGTCCACATCACAGAGGCCCTCTGCCCTTGATTTATCTGGGCCAGTCCATGTAGCTTTGCAACACTGCCAGGACGCAGACAGGCCCATTAGGATCCTTCAGGGTGAGACTGGCAGGCCTCAGCTGAAGGAATGCTCTGGCTTGTTTCTGCTCTGAGCATTGTTAGGCCTCAGGAATGTGAATTTGTTGGACATCGGCCAATCTTTAATTGACTTTAGGCTGTAGACATCTGGTCATGACCCTAGGGAAGAGGAGGTGGAGAGAGGGTGGGTGTGGCCCAGAGGCCAGGATGCTGGGAATGAGTGGGGTGGAGCCCTGCCCATCCCGAGTGGAGGAGCAGGCTGCAGGGGCACACACTCGGCAGTGGCCCGGGGCCCCTCCAGGCCCTTACCGGTTGCTTGGAGACTATAGAGCTGACGTTGATTTCACTGCAACCAGCATGGCAAGGGGAGAGGTACTCAACCCCATCGTCTCCACAGACTGGGTGGAAGACGGAATCTGGGCACGAGCAGTCCCTGCGGCAGGCGGGAGGCTGTGGATGTATAGAACTTGATGTGCTGCCAGCAAAACAGGAAATGGGAATCAAACAAAGCAAGACCAAAGGAAAACCTCTCCATTCCAGCCCAGTGTGAGTTCCCCGCCTGGTTAGTGTGCCTGTGTGTCTCTGTTTGTCTTGGGCCAGCGCCACCCAGGGATCTGAATTATGTCTATTGGAGCCAACAGTGAATGTGGTCGGTGCTCACGGCACCTTTACTTCTTCTGCTAGTAGGAGCCCAAACTACTAGTCGTTAGAAATGCTTGGCTGGCAAATCCCCCACTTCAGAAGGGGTCGAGACAGCCAACCAGTCAGGACTCTGATGAGAGAGATGGCAGATGCTATGGGAGAGTCACAGGCAATAATTTCCCTTCCCTTCTCTTTCATCTGAGTTCGGGCTGAGGCCCCTTGAGGCAATCCAGGGTCTAGATGGCTCCCGTCTCTGGGTCTATGTAGCCATCACCCAGGTCACTCCATTCCCCTGAGCTTCAACCAAGGGATTTCAATGGCTGATCTCACCAATCTTACCATATCTGATATTCCTGATCTTCTTAGGGTAGGGTTGGGATTGGGGCTGATAAACCACAGTTCAGAGCTTTGCTAAAATAATTATACTAATCCTAGTTAATGGGCATCTCTCATGCTCCAGGCATTGTGCCTGAGGGCTTTTCATGCGTGCCATCGCAGTATTAGTGGTACTCCTTTTGTGGATGAGGAACCTGAAGATTAGATAAGTTAAGTAACTTTCCCCAACCAGGAAAGAACAGCGCCAGAACTAGGACCTGGTCTGCTGACAAAGCCCCGTGCTAAACTCCCAGTGGAAGCCTTCTTGGTCTCTCTCAATCCACAGCCAAAAGACCAGTACAAACCAGGGGGTGGGGGGTCCCAACCTGAGTGACTCTCCCTTCCCTCATTCCCACCAGAGACAGGAGAGTTTCTTTCAAAGAGAAAGAGAAAACACCAAGGCTGAAAAGTATGGCATCTCCAAGTATTGCAACCTCACTGGGCAAAATCTTAAAGAAGAGCTGTTGAAAGGTGGCTCCCAGGAAAAAAGTAACGGCTCCTTGCTCAGCACACTCCCTCATGGGCCTCAAAGCCCTTCCTGAACATGAAGCCAGACTTAGAACTTAAAACCATGTTGCTTTATGCAAACCGACAGGTATACTTTACCTGCCCTCTTCCTCACCTGCCCTAATTTTTCAAGTTTGTCATCACCTTCCTTGTTCTTTCCCAGATCTTTGCAGGTCTCCGTCTCTCATCTTTCTCTGGCAGCTCAATAAGACTCTGTAATTTTAGCCAGTACAGAGTGGATGCTAAAGGTAGCTATTTCCTGGTTCCTCAGCTCACAGCACTACAGATTCATCCTGAAACCAAACTAATTAGTTTTTGGTGCTTCTTAAAAAACAGAACCCTAACCCTGATTGCTGGTGACCCACTAGGACCCTCTGATTTCTCCTCATAATTGAGCACACTATTCAAGATCTGATTTTCTCAGTTGCCACATAAGAGATTAGACCAACAAGGGAAGAGGAGAGAGGACAGTTGAAGAAGCAGAAAGGAAGACGTGTGGCAGCCACAGACAGGCTCTGGCCCCAGGCTCATTCCCACTACCTGCGGGGGTTGACCTCTGCCACGACTGGGGTGGAGCAGCCCATGAAGAAAAGAGGGGCACAGAGGATCATGGAGATGGTGATGATGGTGGCAGCCACGCGGGGAATGGTTTGCAGAGAGAAAACAAAACGCTTCATGAGGATTCCTCCAAACAGCATCCCCAAGGCCGCAGCAGGGAGGTTCACAGCACCTACAGACGGAGAGAAGCTGGTCTGGGTGCACAGGCCTCACAGTGTGTGTGGGCCGCACACTGGGCTGGACCACAGAGAAGGGGGCATGGCTTCCTGAAGCGACGTTCAATATGATTAATTGCAATAGTAATAAATGACATTAATTGAGCATTTACTGCAGAGTTATCTTGACGTGGCAGACTGCCCTGCCTGTGCCAAGAATAAAGAAAGAAGTGGGGCCCTTGCAGGCAGAGGGATGTGGTTGAATGTGCACTTGTTAAGCACCTTTCATTACCTGGCCCGTCCTTGAACTATGATCACATGGGGTTAGCAAGGCACTGCCCGCGCCCCCTGCCTGATGTGCTAGTCAGAGGCCAAAGGCTAGAGGCGTGAAGTCACAGCCAAGAGCCACACAGGAGGTCAGGGGTCACGCCCTGACCACCTTGCCACTTCCACATGGTCAAGCTCACCTGTGAATTGGGCCCCATAATTCCCTTGGGTACTTGGTGGAACCACATCAGTGCTTCTCACCCTCAGCTGCAAAAAACACCGATGCTGGATGCTGGACATTCTGCTTTCATTGATCGAGGGTGGGGCCTGGGCGTCCCTATGTCTTAAAGCTCTGCAGGGGAGCCTAAAGTGCAGTGGGGATGGAGAATCACTGGGCCCCACACTCCTTATCCAGGTGAATGTCTTCAAGTCATTGGAGAAGAAGGAAAAAACCCAGAGGCATCTTGCCCAGCCCCCAGTTCAATCCTCTCTCTTTCCTTTGTCGCCCCCGATGATGTCAGGGCCTTTGGGAGGCAGTCAGGCTTTCAGCCCCTCTGACGGGGAGGAAGTCATCCCCCAGCCTCCACCCACTCCTGTCTGGAACGATAGGGGCCTAAGAAATCTGCCAAGAACGGTCTAGAGTGCCAACCTGGAAGAACGTCCTTAAAATTCTTTCTCTCAGGCAAGAACCCTCTGGCTCCTGCCTGTGTCCGGTCTGGGGACTCCCGGCCCTGGGTGGGTGGCGGGAGGGCCCAGCTGCGGCGGCACCCGGGGGACTCACCGATGAGGAAGTTGGCATAGGCCGCGGAGGCGCCGTACTGCTTCTCCAGGAACTTGTTGAGGAAGGTGGAGAGGCCGGCAATGACGGAGGAGAAGGTGCACTGGGCCAGGACCACCAGCATGAATAGCGGGTTCATCAGGAGCCTCAGGAAGATGCGGGGGAACCCTGCCAACAGGCTGCCATCAGGGCCGGGCCTCGGGCAGTGGCCGCAGGGTCCGCGACACCGGCCAGTGCCCTTCCTCCCCCCCGGGCAGAATCCAGGCCCTGAGCTGTTCAGTGGCCTGTTGGGGGCCCACAGCCCCTCGGACTCCACTCAACATGCTCATGGGCTGAATGAAAGGAGGACAGCCCTGGGAGAACTCAGGCGGAGGGTGACTGTACATGACGGCTGCATCCATGGGAAGGGAGGGGAGAGGAGAACGTGGGCCAGGCGGTGTGGGTGGGGCTACCTCTGCTGAGTTTGGGTCTCCTGCTATCTGCACAGCAGCAGTCACCGGGGCCCCTGGCAGAGCCAATTTTAGACCACCTGCTTTTAGTGCCCCTCACCACACCTGACACCACATGGGCTGGGCTACCCCGGACCGCCCCCACCCCCAGCCAGCCCTCCCAGGGCTGCCGGGTCCCTCAGTTACGTTTAATGAAATCCACCAGGGAGCTTCTTGACTTGGCCTCTTCCATCTTCCTGGCCTCGTCCGCTGTGGTGGGAGTCCTCTGAAGGCAGCAAAGGGGGTGAGGGTGAGTGACCCAGGCTCCCTGCAGCCACCTTCCCTGGGCCCTTGATCCTTCTGGTCTTAGTGGCTCAGGGCTAGGCAGTGGTCAGCCCCCCGGGTGTGTGTGGGAGGGCTTCCAAAGCCATCACCACCTGCGTGTCGGTGAGCCCGGTGCTTGGCCACTGACCAGAACGCATCCATGCCAGGGCCTCCCAAGATATTATTTCATATCTAACTGTTGGCTGATGCCAAAAGGCATCTGAGTGGATCTCACCCCTCGTCTGTCTGTCATGGCTACGCTTCTTCCCTGTCCTCGGATTCCAGGGGCTGTGGGCTCCTGGGACGCTCTGGTCTAGAATGACCTCTGCTCTGCTTTCCAGCTCTCTCTTTCAATCTCCTCTATGGAGTCCCTTCTTTCTTCGGGGCCCAAAGTTGGGTCCTGCTCAAGGCTCTGACCTGGCTCTCAGCCTGCACTTTCTGTGCAGACCTCCCCAGTGAACTGCCTTCCGCTTCCGGACTTGTTAGCTGCAGCCTGAGGCCCCCAGCTCTGAACCACCACACAGACGCAAGGCCCCTGAGCTCTGACACCATTAGGATCCCCCAGGGGACTCATCAGCAGGCCTAGGAGCTCCCATTCATTTAGTGCTTTCTCCACGGTGGGCACCACACCCACCGTTCCTCACCACCTCCTCCCAAGATAGGCGCTCTATCTCCAGTATGTTAAAGCAGAGGAGACTTAGGGACGAGGAAACTTGCTCAGGATCCCTCAGCTAGTTGACAAGTAGCAGAGCTGGATTCAGGTTTGCCTCCCCCCAGAACCACCCCGATGTGCTGCCAACCTCTGACATTCTTCCTCGAGCCAAGCGGAGGCCCCTCCAGCCTCGCCCTCCTCCGAGCAGGGCCTGGACCGCACACACCTCATCGCCAGGCGTCCAGCCCTGCCTCTGGCTCTGAACCTCGGCACACAGTTCTGCTCCTCTCAGCTCACGGCTGAGTCCTTCTCGGCACCCCCTCCGAGGACCTCTCCCCCCGCCCCTGCCTCATCTGTCCGCAGCCGTGGCCTCGGTCCTCAGCTGCGTCCCCATCTCCACACTGGCCTCGTCAGATCTCCAGCCTTCATTCCTCCCAACTCTCCAGCCTCAACCTTGACCCAGCTGCCATGCTGTCACCTGAGTGGGCACCAGTCCCTCAGAATTTCATGGGATTAGAACAAGTTGTAGACCCTTCAGTCTAAGGTCAAGGCCCCCACCCAGACGTCTCGCCCCTGTTTTCCATTCTCATCCTTCCCTGATGTCTTTCCCCAACAGATAGGACTGGACGATGCAGGGCAGGGCAGTCGGCTCCAAGTACGCTCCACTCACAGCCCACCCTCACGCCCTGCCGCACTAGGAAGCCCCCTGTTACGCAGTCCTTTAGGATTAGACATGACCGGCCCTATCACATGCAAAAGTCAACGGCTCCAGGTCACATATTCGGCTTTTAATGGCTCTTAATTCTTTATCCCACTTTAGATGAACTCAGTGTTTCCCCAAACTAGTTCCCTGGAGGCCTCTTAATCTCTGAGATGCTAACAGGTAAGGGAACACTGATGAGATACCATCTTTTGGAAATTCACAAGCACTCTCACCTCTCAAAGTCTCTCAGAAGTCCTGTATTATGAAAGTTGTTTAGATTTCAGCCAGAATTTACTTAACCTGCTGCAACTTCTCAGCTCTGTTTACTTTCTACCTCCACCTACTTTTAGGAAACTCTTATAATAGGTAGAATTGTGGGTTCTCAGAAGCTTACCTCCATTCCTCTGGGCATTGCTCGAGGAAAGAAAAAAAAGGGGAAAGAGGTAACAACCAGGCAGGCTGAGGAAATGAGCAGGCCCAGCCACCAGGCTCCTATCCATCGGGGGTCTCCGGGGCTCAAGTTAACTGCAGCTGAAGAGAAAACAAAGGACACAGGTGTTTGTTGGATGAATGCACGATCTCACCTTACTGATCGGGGGAACTTCCTTCCCATGATGGAGAAGAGGTAAGCTGTAAGCTAGCATCTTCGTCCAGACGGCGTTCTCTCTCCAGGCCACTCTGGTCTTCTCAGAGAACGGAGGCCACTGCGAGGATCAGTGAGGTGAACTTTGGCCTGCAAGCGCCATTCCATTGGTCAGTTTTCAAACCCACGCGTGTATTCGTGGTTTCCAAACCTGCACTCTTCATCACTGGATGTTACCGCCTCCCAACTGGATTGATCCCCAAGAAAGGAGGCCTCATCGTCCTTAGAGGCTCAAAAAAACAACCACCAACAGAGTAGGCTACCAGGCCTCTGAAGGAGATGCTTTCTTCTTTGTAGTCTCCCATCCACGTCTAAGGGTCTGCCACTGTGTTTCTCTTTGTAAAGAAACTACATGGGCATGGAGGGAGGGAGAAGACAGCAGAACAGCCCTCAGCCCAACACTGTCCTGGGCACTGTCCCTGGTGGCCTGGGAGCTCAGTTGCTAGTCTCTTTGGGCCACGAAGAGCCAGGACCCAACTCAGGAAGTGCCAGTGAAGGGCAAAGATGGCTTGACCCTGAGCAGACGGCTCCGCTGGCTTTGCCCTTTCATTTGAAGTACAGGTGGATGACCCTGAGCAGACGACCTTGTGGTCAGACAGCCCCAGGGCCAGGAGCCTATGGGCTGTGGCGGCGTGACTGGGTTAAGGCCTGCCCACGTTCTTTGTGAGACAGGCAGGCTCTGATCTGGGTGCTGGGCACTGGGGGGTGGGGGGGTGTTATTCCTAAAGGCCTGGCTTGGACCTGCCTTCCAGCCACACCTGGCCTGTGGGAACTTACATATCACCCACACACGCCCCACACATTGCCCCCCTTGGCTCTGTCTGGATGGTTTCCTCCACTGGGAAGGCCTCTCCCATCACCACCTGTGTAATTCCACCCACATGGGATGCAGACCTCACCTCCCTGGGAGGCCCTCCCTCATCACCTCATGCAGGAGCACTTTTTCTGCCTTGGAACTGTCAAAGCACTTTGTCTGTCCCTCTGTTACAGTGCCAGCCTTCCCTGCCTTGTGGGAGGCTGGGGTGTATAAGGCAACCTCACAATAGCCATATGCCCTTGTAGGGTCCATCCCGGGGTCGGTTCCCTGAACGGTTAACTCAGTACGTGTGCTGCTGTCTATGGATTGCACTTTCTCATCCTAAGACACGCAGTGGCTTCATCCAGATCACTTTTTTTTTTTTTTTATAGTGAAAACTTTTATATTTTAGAATTAGCCAGCTGGACTCAAGTTTAGATGATCCCAATTTTGTTGGCAACATCCAAAGCGTCATAGTCAGGAGCCAGTCGAACATATGCCTTCTTCTCTCCATCAGGCCTGATCAGGGTGTTGACCTTAGCCACGTCAATGTCATAGAGCTTCTTCACAGCCTGTTTAATTTGGTGCTTGTTGGCCTTGACATCCACAATGAACACCAATGTGTTGTTGTCTTCTATTTTCTTCATGGCTGACTCGGTGGTGAGGGGGAACTTGATGATGGCATAATGGTCAAGCTTGTTTCTCCTAGGGGCGCTCTTCCGAGGATATTTGGGCTGCCTCCTGAGCCGCAGTGTTTTGGGCCGTCGGAAGGTGGGTGACGTCCGGATCTTCTTTTTTTTGTGGCTGTGTACGCCTTTCAACACTGCTTTCTTGGCCTTCAAAGCCTTTGCTTTGGCTGCGGCTTTGGGAGGGGCAGGGACTTCCTTCTTCGTCTTCGGCGCCATCTTCGTGAAAAGGGCCAGATCACTTTTTAAAGAGCTCACTCCTGTCAACCTCAATATATATCAGGCATGTTCTAAACACTGCAACATCTCTATTTCACTCTCATTAGCCCTTTTTTACAGATGAGGAAACTGAGGCACAGAAAGGATGGAGATACTTGCCCAAGAGCACTCAGCCAGGAGAGGAGGCGGAACCAGGATTAGACACAGGTTCTCTACTACCTGTGCCCACGTGGTTAAACACGATGTTACACCCCTCTGGAAGGGAGTCATAATCCATGTGTGTATTCTATGTAGTGCTTCTTCTTTTCCCCAAAAGAGCTCTTATCAATATTTTTTTAAGCAATCAAAACCATCTTAGAATCAAAGAATCATAGAGCTCTTTTTAATACCACCACCAAGACAGGCAGCTGTGGTAGCAACACCTGAGGCCCTGCCTTAGGTCTCAAGGTTTCCCGCTGCAGAAAGTGTGCTTTCTTAGGGCAGAAAGTGTGTTTTCTTCAGCAGCGCATCCCCCTTGCCCACCCCCACCCCGGGCCTTGGAAAGAGGAGGCCCACGCTGTCTGCTGACTACAGGAGGGAGGGAGGGAGTGGGTGGCGAGGGGGCCGTGAGCATTTAAAGTTCAAGCTTCATCCTTGTCCTGACTGGCTGGGGGTTGTGGTCCTGGCACACACTCACCTGTGTCCACTCTGCCGTAGTCCACAAAGATCTGCAGCATGACCGAGCCCAGCAGGTACCCGAAAGCCGGTCCGAATACAGAGATGGCAAATAAGATGGCTGGAAAGGGGAGGAGGAAAGGAGACTGAGAGGGTGGCAGCCCTGGGCTCTTTCCCTTGCTGAGGGGTTCCTGAGACATCACCCCATCTGTCCTCTGGCCCTGACAGGTCCACACCTGTGGCATTCACTATAGGCACGGCTGGAGCCACTCAAGATCCTGAGATGTGTGGAACCAAAGCTGTTTCTCCTCCAGCCAGATGCCAGAGAGATCCACCTGCCGGGAGAGAAGTGGCCTCCTCGGCATGTACAGATGCTGGCCCAGGTGCATGTTGGTGGGCAAATCTCCTTGCAGGTGCAGTGTGGCAGTGGCAGCCCTGGGGGAGCTTGTGGGCCACAGAGCCTGTGGGTGTGGTCTGTCTGGTCTGGGCCGTGGGCCCTGAGGATGCTCAGTGTGGCTTGTGCTAAGGGAAGGATTTGGTCAGTCAGATGGTCATGTGCTATCTGCTTTGCATATGCTTCTTTGAGGCCAAACTTCTCCCTAAGTGGATGGCCCAGAGAACAAGTGTGCCCAGCCTGTGCCCAGACGCGACAGACACAGTAGCTACTGCTGGTCGAGGAGCTGCCCGGTGCCTGCCCTGGGACCAAGGTCTCACGTACGTCACCTCAGGTACTCCCACGTCCCCAGTGCACAGGGACTGTGGGCCCCATCCTGCTGGTGAGGAGCTGGGGCCTGGGCTGGGACTCAGACCAGGTGTGTCAGATCCCCAGACCTCTGCACGCATTGGCTGGGCCACGTCAGGACCCGCCCCCATCCCACAGCCCTCTTCAAGCCCGACTCACAGATGTACAGGGGCGAGTTGTTGGGCTCCGAGAAGTCGTCCACGTAGGAGATCCCGAATGGCTGGATGGGCACCGTGCCGATGCCTGCCAGCAGCTGGGCCACCACCATCAGACCCCACATGCTGCTGGTCTCCTTCCGGGAGTCCTGGGTGCTGCTGTGGCACTTGCTGGGGGGCAGGCCCTGCCAGTGTTTCTGACAGAGCTCAGTCTGGAGGTGGCTGCTGTTCCCTGCAATGAGACAGCGGGCGCCGGTCACCCCCACCCTGGAGTCCTGGCCGCATCAGCTGGCCTCCAGACCCGGACTTTCTCCCAGGCCTTCTGGGAGCGGCTCTAGAAACAAACGTGAGAGGAAGGGAGAGGGTGGGCTCCCTGCCCTGAGGCGGTGCAGCCCTTGTCGGGTGTGAGAGCCATCCTCGTCTCCTGGGGATCCATTCCTTCTCCTCTCTGGGTACAGGTGGGGGGCTGGGTATGGAGGAATCAGTACCTTCCTCCCTGGGGAAGAGGGAGCCAAGATCAACACCCAGGCGTGTCGGCCTTCAGTGCCCCTGTGCGCAGCCTCAGGCTCGGGCCCCCAAGGTGTGGTTCACTTCAGCAGGACAGAGGTCATTCTGTCCCACAGAAGATGGTGTCACCCCCAGCCTGGGATGCTCGCCAGGGGTCATGACTCCCAGAGCGCTCACTCCTGGATGACCCCGGCGTTGGGTCACGCTAGAGAGCCCTGTTGTCAAAGGCGTTGAACGTGCTTACCCAACCTGGCAGCTCCCAAGGATCAAGCACCTGGGAAGCTGAAGGGACTTTGAGACTCTCTGGTTTAAACCCTCCTGTTACAGATGGGGGGCGAGGCTGCACCTTCTGTGAGGGCCCCAGAGGCCGCAGTGTGGCCTGTGGGCACCAGTGCCTATGGCTTTGGGGACCTGGCCAGGCTGGACTGCCCCTCCCATGCCACCGTTTCCAATTTGGCCCACACTAAACAAAGAGCACTGTCAGCTCTCCGAGGGCTTGAGGGCTCCTGAGGGCTCCTTTCCATGAGATACCTTCTTTTCCAGCCTTGTAGAAGCCAATGGAAACCGCTCACGTCACGGATCCTGCTCCTTGGGGCTCCGTTTCACTCTCATTTGTGGTCCTCCCAGAGGCGGCAGAGCTCTGAGCTGGGTGGGCCTCAGGGTCCCACAGAGAGGACAGATGAGGGCCGTGGACGGGATCTGTCCATCACAGCGGACTCTGCCCAGCGCTGCTGAGCTCAGGGCTACCCTGGACGGTGGGGCTGGGGAGGGGTCTGCCCTCCTCATCGTCCCCTCACCTCCCGCAGACACACATGCTTGTCCAGCCTGGCCCCAGCATCTCCTGTCCTCTATACTAGTGCCTGTGTAGGACATGTTTAAAAACCACTGGCCTGGGGGCTCCCCCATCGATCAGGGGGGCCCTTGGCAAAGGGGGCCAAGACGCCTGCCTGGTCAAGGTCATCCAGACCTGACACCAGCCGTGTGCAGGGGAGCTATGTGCACCCAGGCCAGCGGCCAGCCCCAGGGGAGCTGTGTGCACCCAGGCCGACGGCCATCAGCCCCAGACGTGTGGGAGCGTTCCTCTGTACCTCCCCCCTCCCACTCCACACCCGCTGTCCCACCTTTCAATTCAGTGTTTGGATAGAGAGTGGTCTAACCACATGGGTAAATAGGAGGCGCCTCTTAGAATTAGAGTGGGGAGGTAGCCTTATTGACATGCAAAGACAGCTGTAACATCTTGTAGAGTCAAAAAATAACTAGTAGGGCTTCCCTGGTGGCGCAGTGGTTGAGAGTCCGCCTGCCGACGCAGGGCACACGGGTTCGTGCCCCGGTCCGGGAAGATCCCACATGCTGCAGAGCGGCTGGGCCCGTGAGCCATGGCCGCTGAGCCTGCGCGTCCGGAGCCTGTGCTCTGCCACGGGAGAGGCCACAACAGTGAGAGGCCCGCGTACCGCAAAAAAAAAAAAAAAAAAAGCATGCGGCCTAATGGAATAGGCAGAGAAAAACTCTGGGAGACCATGGTTCTCTCAGGGTGATGGGATTGTGGTGATCTTTGTGTGTGTGTGCTTGCCTCAGTGTACTTTCTAATTTTTCTATAATGAACACAAGATACTTTTGAAATAAAGCAACAGTGAAAGGTTTTAAATTAAAAATATTTTTTTCATAAAAATATATAGCCAAAATGTAACAATGTCTCTCCCACTTCTTATTTCTTTGTTCCACAGCCATTGCCCTAGGCCTGCAAAGGGCAGGCCCATCACACTAGGGCTGAGTTTCTCTGCCCACCCCACCTTCCCTGACGCCTCTCCTGGCTTGTGTATTGGGCCTTTCTCTGACTTACATGCTTTACTGTAGAGATCCAAGTTCCAGCGCCAGAATTTTTAAGCTTCTATTTACTGCACAGGCAGACACTGCCAAGGCTGTGACGTACATTTTGTCCTACTCACAGGGGTTATTGGCCCACATAAGTGGCTGCTCTGGGGCAGAGCTGGTATTGGAACCCATGTGTGCCTGACTCCAAGTCCTTAATGACATCAAGTCTGAAATGGCAGCTTTGAAAAGACACAACACACAGTTTGCAGGGATGCAGGAGCCAGGCCTGGGGAGATTCCTCTGCCCATCCCTAGTTACATTCAAACACAGGAGCCCTCTGACCTCTGTAAGTGGCTGGGAACTTCCTCCCAGGTAGAGGTATCCTGGAAAGGGGCTGGCTGCTGGGAGCTTTGCTGAAATCCGAGACAAAGAGACGAAACAAACACATGGTATAAAGAGTCAAGAAACTGGCTTTGGTGAAATAAGCCAGACACAGAAAGACACATACTGTATGATCTCACTTATATGTGGAATCTAAAACAGTCAAACACAAAGAAGCAGAGAGTAGAATGGTGATCGCCAGGGGCTTGGGGGAGGGGGAAATGGGGAGGTGATGGTCAAGGGTATAAGGTTTCAGTTATGTCGGATAAGTTCTGGAGATTTACTAGACAGCATAGCGCCTATAGATAACAATACTGCACTGTATACGCAAAATTTACTAAGAGGGGAGAACTTGAGTGTTCTTAACACACACACACACGCAATAATAAAGGGGCAGGAGGAAACTTTGGAACGTGATGGATATGTCTGTGGCTTTGATGGTGGTGACAGTTTCATGGGTATATTCATCCTCAAATTCATTAAGTTTTATACATTACTATGTACAGCTTTTTACATGTCAATCATATCTCAATAAAGGCATTTTTTTAAAGAAAGAAAAATTGGTTTTAGCCCTAGGTAGCTGTGTGATCTTGAGCAGGTTTCTGAACCTCTCTGAGCCTCAGTTTCCCTTTAGGCAGAGACCATAAGGTGGCTGGATAGGGAGAGTCCCTATGGGTCATTAAAGGGCTAGAAGGCTATGGTTCCAGAAAGGGGAGCAGGCATGAAAAGTTGGACCCGCTGGTCAGTCAGCATGGCTGATGGCTGTGCCTGCCCCTTTGTAGGAAGGCTGGTGTGCCTCAGTGATGCTGTAAGGGCCTGATTCTCAGGATCGTCACTTTAGTCTGGAAGCACAAAGCTGTGAAATGTTCCTGCTGAGAAAGAGCCACTCCTCACCACACTCAGGAACCCTCCCACCAACACTGCCCCATGTCCAACACTCAGAGACGGGGCTGTGGTGCTGGCAGACTCATGCCCATCCCCAGGGGGAGGCCCATGTGGCTGTGGGCTGGCAAGGCCCATAGATGTTGGAGCGGCTGGGCTGGGAGCCTGGGACCTGGGTTCTAGTCCTGGATCTGACTCCTCACGTCAGTGACCTTGACTTTGAGAGACCTCAGAGGATTCTGGGGAAGGGACCATGCACTGCAGAGGGTGGGCGGTAGCCGGAGGGCCAGGCTCACAGCTCACTCCGCGCCCTCAGTACGGCAGCCACACGGACACCCCAGCGGGTGAACGTTTACGCGCTGTGGGCTGTGCTAGTCTTTAGAAAAAGACCCCACTACCCTTCTCAAGTCCATATGGGCAGGTTCAGGAATGAGGGTGGAGCCGGCTGCCTGGCCCTGGCCACCCTCTGACCCGTGCTACCAACTGGCCAGGTGCAGCTGTGCGGTCACTCAAACGGTTGGCCGCACACACCCTGCTCACCTCCCTCTGCCAACTTTGACTGAGGGGACACACATCTAAAGGGCTCGTAAATGAAAAAGCTGCTCAAATGGGCAAGTTCTCAAACGGGCATTTCTTTTCAGAAGATTCAGACAAATTTCGAGTAGATTTTGCTGGCGGACATGAGCAAAGTCTGGAGGTCCCTAACACCGTGGGCCACTGCCACTTGCGAATGTGTCTGGTCGAGCTGCCTGCCTCTGTCTAGGAGTGACAGAAGCTCCCTGTCACATGTTGTCTTGTCGGCTCTGGGGTGGCAGGGTCGGGTCTCCCTTAAGTGCAAGGGTGGAGCAAAGATCACCCACAGGCAAACCACCACACTGGGAAAGAGGTGCGAAGAATTGGCCCTGCTCCCAGGGCAGCCACTGAAGGACCACACCCAGGCCCGTCAGCTCCCATGGACAATGCCTGCCTCACAGGGAAAAGCTGGGATGCTAAGACCTGAAAAGACCCCTGGACACACCTTCCAAAGCCTTCTGTCTGCTGTGCTACACACATCATCAAAGAAGCAACCGCAACGTTGCCAAAATATCGGTCAAATCAAAACCACAGTGAGATACCATTTCATACCCTTCAAAAAACAGAAAACAAGTGTTGGATAAGATGTAGAGAAATTAGAACCCTTGTGCATTGCTGGTAAGAATGTAAAATAGTGCAGCCACTGTGGAAAACAGTATGGAAGCTCTTCCCAAAAAGTTAAACATAGAACTACCATATTATCCAGCAGGTACACTCCTGGGTATTTACCCAAAAGAATTCAAAGCCGGGACTTGAACAGATATTTGTACACTGGTGTTCATAGCCAGATTATTCACAATAGCCAAAAGGTGGAAACAACCCAAATGTCCATCAGATGAATGGATAAACATAATGTGATATACACATGCAATGGAATATTATTGCACCTTAAAAAGGAAGGCTTAATACACATGCTACATACAAAATGAATGAACCTTGAACTTGCTAACTGAAACAAGTCAGACACAAAAGTACAACCATTGCACGATTCCATTTATATGAGGAACCTGGAATAGAAAAATTCATAGAGACAGAAAGCAGAATGGTGGTTGCCAGGCAGGGGCTGGGGGAAGGGGGAAGAGGGAGTTCATGTTTAAGGGGCCCAGTTTCCACTGGGAAAGATGAAAAAGCTCTGGAGATGGATGGTGACAATGGCTGTACAACAGTGTGAAAGTACTTAATGCCCAGAACTGGACATGTTTAAATGGCAAATTTTATGTTATATATATTTTACCAAAATAAAAAATACAGCCTGGTATCCACAGCGTACCAGAGAGCACGTGGGGAGGCACCAAACCAAGCGCTGCTGGGGAGAGGGTTTGGGAAGGATGCCCAGAGACAATAGCCTCTGAGCTGAGAAGAATCAGCAAGAGACAGAAGAGCCGTGGTGAGGAGGGGAGAGCTCAGAGGTTCGGGGGGTCAGTATGCAAACACCACCAGGGCGAGGCCCAGCTGCTCCTGGAGGGCTGCTGCGTCCCGCGAAGGGGCCTGGATTACATCCTAAGGAGAACGCAGAGGGTGACGATCAGGAGGGGGGCAGTACAACTAACATCCTGGAGGGATTAACCAGTTTTCAAGGCCCGTGTGTAAAGGGCGGAACTGACCCAGCCAAGAGCTACTTCGGTGGTAAAATAGGTGAGGCTGTGTGTTGCATGAGAGGCAGGCAGGGAGTGCTGGTCCACTCCACGGCTGCGAGCACAGGGATGCTCAGCCCACAGCGGGTGTGTCAGATACACAAGGCCAGTCTGGCTGTAGGGAAGCAGAAGCCTCAGAAACAAGGGGCCAGAGAATAAGTATTTCTTTTTAGAGTTCTAGCTCTTGATGTTGCTGATTCTTATTATTTTACTAAAGTCACATTTACTAGAACATTGTTGCTGGCAAAATTATTTTTCGTGTGCCTTTTAGCGGTCATCAAAGATTGTAAAAATGTTGACTGGCTTATTAAGTCTTTACATGGCATGTTGCACGGTGCCCCAATGCCACAAAAATCCTCATGAAATTTCACCTAATGAAGTGTCCAGGAGGCAAAATTCTCTGGGGATCTTTTAACTGTTATCCTTAACTTGTAGAATGTCAGATTACATGTCAGAAACTAACTGCCTTTATTAAAACTGTGTATTTGGGGACTTTCCTGGTGGCGCAGTGTTTAATGCTGGGGACACGGGTTCGAGCCCTGGTCCGGGAAGATCCCACATGCTGCAGAGCAACTAAGCCCATGTGCCAAAACTGCTGAGCCTGCGCTCTGGAGCCCACGAGCCACAACTACTAAGCCCACGTGCCACAACTACTGAGCCTGTGCTCTAGAGCCTGCAAGCCACAACTACTGAGCCCACGTGCCACAACTACTGAGCCTGTGCTCTAGAGCCCGCAAGCCACAACTACTGAGCCTGCGAGCCACAACTGCTGAAGCCTGCACGCCTAGAGCCCTTGCTCCCCAACAAGAGAAGCCACCGTAGTGAGAAGCCCGTGCGCCACAACGAAGACTAGCTCCCCACTCGCCACAACTAGAGAAAGCCCACGTGCAGCAACGAAGACCCAACGCGGCCAAAAATAAATTAATTAAAATAAATAAAATTTTTTAAATGTGTACTTTAAAAGATAATCAATTGGCCCCAAATTAAATCCAAGTCTACTGAGATCCTCTTGGGCTATTCTACATTCCAAATTGATTCAAGATCTCCCAACAAACTCTCTTTTCCTTATGCCTGCCCTAAATGGGGCCAAATCCACCCCAGACCAGGCTGTGACACAGGCGAAAGGGAAAGATCAGTTCCTCCACCTGGGAAGCAGCAGCTTGCTCTGCGTCCTGGAGGCGGGGTGTGGCGGTGGGGAGGACCCGCTGCTCCCTGACATGTTGTGTTGTGGTGAAGGTGTTTGACAGAGACAAGGTCTGAGCTTTCCAGGAACTGACACCTGGGCCTCCCTGCGGGGATGGCCCTGCCCAGCTCACTCTGGTGAGGACAGAGTCTTCTAGAGTTTAGACCTTTAGGCTCTTCTCTTAAAAAGAAGACAGGGCTTCCCTGGTGGCGCAGTGGTTGAGAGTCCGCTTGCCGATGCAGGGGACACAGGTTCGTGCCCCGGTCCGGGAGGATCCCACATGTCGCGGAGCGGCTGGGCCCGTGAGCCATGGCCGCTGAGCCTGCGCGTCCGGAGCCTGTGCTCCGCAACGGGAGAGGCCACAGCAGTGAGAGGCCCGCATACCGCAAAAAAAAAGACAGTGATGGAGTGAAAAGACCTGTATCAGGACCCATTGGCAGAACTGTGGGGCTCAGCTTTCTGCAGCCCACCCCACCCCTCTCCTCCCTGGAGACGTGAAGAAGACGGAGCACCCTCTCCCCAGTCCTCAGCCGTTCCAGCAACGGCCCCACACCCAGTCCTCTCCTTGGACTTCGAGAAGCTCACCGCCCTCCTCCTCCCACCTGCCCACCAACAGATCCTGTGATATAGTCAGAGAAACGCCTGCTTCTTCCAGCCACCACAGACTCGGAGGCCACCCGCCTCCGCCTTGAGGGGCCTGGGTAAGGGAGGGAGTGGGTATGTTCGAACGGGCTGTCAGTCTGTTTCTCATCTTCCCTGAGGCCCACTTCTGGAAGGCTCAAGTTTATCAGAGCACATTCTTTTTCCCACAAGACACCAGAGGTCTAGCCGTGCCAGTTCTCACAAGGCTAACTAGAAACAATTGGGGACCTCTCCCCTCCTCCAGTAATACCCCCACCGGCCCAGATGCACGCCAGTCAACCCTCTGACTCATCCCACAATTTACATACGCAGAATTTCAGCTCTAATTTCTGAACCCCTCTGTGGGCTTGGGACGTGGGGACGCGGTGGCAGGAAGGGTTACCTCCCTGGACTGGGACCCGCGGGGACGGTGGAGCTGGGCAGACTAGGGCCTGGCCTCCCCACTGTGCAAGGACGCACGTTCCAGGTGTGGCCGGGCTGAGGCCAGCGGGCTGTCAAGGGTCTCATAAGAGGTCTCTGGGGCTTCCCTGGTGGCACAGTGGTTAAAAATCCGCCTGCCGGGGCTTCCCTGGTGGTGCAGTGGTTGAGAGTCCGCCTGCCGATGCAGGGGACACGGGTTCGTGCCCCGGTCCGGGAAGATCCCACATGCTGCGGAGCGGCTGGGTCCGTGAGCCATGGCCGCTGAGCCTGCGCGTCTGGAGCCTGTGCTCCGCAACGGGAGAGACTACAACAGTGAGAGGCCCGCGTACCGGAAAACAAACAAACAAACAAACAAAAACAAAAACAAAAGAAGAGGTCTCTGCACAAAGATCCAGCGCTGGGGCCAAGAGAGGACCCTAGAAGGGTTGAGCAACATAGGAAGGCTGTGGCGGGTGAGTAATCCTTCTCGTCTGGTAGAGGAAAGAGAGAATTGTGCCAGGAAACAAGAGGGCAGCACCTTGAGAGCCACCCATGACCTCCCTGCTCGGAAGAGGGCACCGTTTGCGGGTGAGTAGGGCCAAATGAGGAGGAGGTTAGCAAGACCCAAACCTCAGAAGCAGCCCATAAGAGAACAATAGAGAAAGGCAGCGGTGTTTCCGAAGAGTTTTCTGGAAGCGTGGCCAAAATGCCAAGCCTCGAGCTATCAGCAAACTCCTGGAACCTCGTTCAGAATGTTCCACCCTGAAAGACCTATTTCCTCATCCTCCTAAATTCGGCCACTCAACAGTTCTTCCCGAAACTCTGGCCACGCCCACCGGCAGGCCTGGAACAGGCTGTCCCGAACTTACTCATGATTGAGATCTCAAAGTCATTTATAAAGTGACTTGTTTGCATATCAGAAGTGATTGGGTCCCCATGGAGTTCACAAAGCCTTGTCAGTCCATCATGCCCCTGTGATAACATGTGTTCTCTTCCAACTAGACTAAGCCTCCACTTAGACAATGATTTCTATGGGCACGTGCATTCTGACTTTTATCTTGGGAAACTAGGAGAACCTATTCTTCTGCACTAGCTGGGGGTTGACAGCTGGTGGGGCAGTGCAAGGAATTCATATTTTGAAGTCAGACAGACCGGGTTCAAATCTTGGTTCTGCGGCTCACTGGTCAGGGAACTCTCAGGATCTTAGTCTCTTCATTTCCAAAACAGATACGGATAATCATACCTACCTTGTAACATTCTTATTCAGATGAAAATGAATAACAATGTCATAACCTGCGATATAGTGATCACACAGTAAGATCCACATTCATCCAAATAGGCCAGAAATGGAGAAATTTAAACAGATGAAGGAGATGGCAGAACCCTGGAGACAGGCGTTAGGGCCCAGGTTTCCAAGGACTTGGGGACGGATTCAGAAACTTAGAGACAAGTAAGGTCAGCGCTGGTCACTAGCAACGGACGGATGTAATAGAGGGGTTGAGGGCAAGTGGGTTGCTTGCAAGGACTCACATCCATGCAGGAAAAGAGTGAGCTTAGGTGAGTGGAAGAAGAGGGTTCCCCTGGTCTGCTCTCAAGACTGAGTTTCCGAGACTGAGACTGAGGCTGGACGCCCCTTCCGCACCGCCACCCTGGCACCAGAGGGGCCGTGGGGAAATGCCTACTTGTATTGAGGAGGCCATGTGACCAGCTAGCTGGGCATGAGAGGGCAGGTCCACTGTGCGCTGTGTGACAGGCTGGGCACCACCCTACCCCCTGCCCCGCACATGCGCCCGCCCCTGAGGAACCGCCACCAGGCCTCGGAAAGAGGCATCACCCAGCTCAGCTCATCATCAACACTGTTTCTTAGTGGACAGGAGGGAAGCCAGACACACCCGAGGCAACAGGATGGCCGCTCAGAGCCATTTAATTTTAGTGTTCAAACAGAATGTGTGCTTAATTTGCACCCCCCAGTTGGGAGTGAAGCAGAACTTATTGTTCACAGATTTATTAACAGGCTGATGAGGAGCAATTTGAAGGGGGAAAAAAAAAAAGGGATAAGCTGAGCCAACATGAGTTCATCAAGAGCCAGTCATGCCAAACCAAGCTCATTTCCTTTGTTAATGGGGCTCCCAGACTGGCAGGAAGCCATAACACGGTGTTACTTGAGTGGAGGAAGCCTTTGGACAAAGCCTGTCATGATATCCTGACAGATATCCAGACCAGAGGTGGACACGTGGCTGAGTCCTCGAGGGAGAACTGCTCAAGGCGTGCCCAGTGCAGGCGCAGATGGGCCAGTGTGACCTGGGACACACCACGCAGCACCACTGTCCCGGACCTGGGGACAGCTGAGAACAGCTGACAGATTTGTGAAGGACATGAAAGGTGTGAAGCCACTGGCAATGGCAAATAAGACAGTCCAAAGGCTGAACATTCAAAATGAGATCCCAGGCTACAGGGAGGGGCTCCAGCCAAAGGGACTGAATCTTCTGGAGTCAGCTGCGGCTGCTGTACCAAAGAATCATAGGCTGGGAGGCTTACACACAGAGGAAGTCCAAAATCGGGGTGCCAGCCTGGTGGGGTTCTGGTGAGAGCCAGACTGCTGACTTCCCGCTGCACCCTCACGGGGCTGAAAAAGAGCCAGACAGCTCTCTGACCTCTTCTACGAGGGCACGAATCCCACCACGGGGCTCCACTTCCATGACCTCCCCGCCTCCAAATACCTGACTTCCCTTTGCCGTTTCCCCCTTTAGATCTCTGAGCCTCACATCCCCTGACGGTGGCCAATCCAAGCTCTGAATCCTCAAAAGCCCTTTTGTTCCTGAGAGAAAGAAACTGCTTCTGCTGGTTTCCTGCCTCGTGGTGTGGGTCGCTCGCTGCCCGAATGTGCCTGCTGGTTCCCTAGGCAAGCCTTTGGGCCACAGGAGGTGTCTGGGCACAGTAGCCTCGAGTGTGGTCAGAACAGCAGAAGCTGCTCCCTGTGTCCTCTGGGGGTCCTTGGGGGCCCAAGGCCTCAGGCAGGAGGCATCAATGGTTTCTTCAAACCACAGTGCCCCAGGGGACAGGGGCTGGCACCCTGCTTCTGTGGGGCTATCCCCGAGTCGCTGACAGTTTTCCTGGGGCAACCATAGCCACTGGAATAGTAACCAGCCTTCCTTTTCCACCCTGGCTGCTGACTCTCCCCAGGAGACCCTCCCCGCTGCCTTGGGTGGGCCCAAGACACACAGTCCACCAGGGGTCCCCGGGACGCCACTCTCCCCAGAGCAGCAGGACGCAGCCCCCAGCCTCACCCCTGAGCAAGTGAGGAACAAGCCTCCAGGGGAGGGGGAGGTCTCTCCTGGGGCCAGCGCTGGAGACCCAGAACAAGGGATCGCGCTTCCAGGCCAGCCAGGGTGGGTCGTGACTCTCCCACAAAACACACGTTAAGAGAGCCTGACAGAGGCAAAGGCTCTCAGGTCAGCCGCTGGGGCCGTGCCTTGGAGACTCCTGTTCTCCGCGGCCCCAGCTCCTTCCCCGGCCTCCCCTGACACGCAACACGGCAGCCTGGTGTCCTCTGTCATTTCTCCGCACGCGTTTCTCTTCTTTCCTATACTGTGCGTTGAAAACGTGTTCCACGTCAGGTCTCGTTAGCTTAGCTGTGCTCATCCGTTCAGGGCGGTTTCCCTCTCAGTTGACTTGATAACACCCGTGTGTTTTGTGACTCGGCCCCCACTGCTGCTTCCCCCCCTTTTCAGGTTAACCAGACCCAGCTGGCCGGGCTGTGCACCTCCCGCCCCACCGTCCACCCACCCTCCGCCCCCAGCACGCGTGCTCCCCCCGCCTCCCTAGGCACCTCCACCCGAACAGCGGCCCTGCTGCCGGCCTCGTCCGTCCCCGCCTCCACCTCCACACCCACGCAGACCCCACACCTTCCACCCCCCTCCACTGCCCGCCACCTGCTCACAGAGGAACGCCTCCCTCACACGCACTCACGCTTACCCCGCAGACACTCCCCTCCCCCACGGTTCCGAGCGGGTCCCTCTGGCACCACGGCCGGGTGCTCCCCCCGAACTGCCCTGAGCGGCTCCCCCCTGCGTGGCACTGGGGTTCTGCTCCAGGCCGGCGTGTCCTCCGCCGAGGAAGGGGCGCGGTCACTCAGGAGCCCGAGGCTCCCGTCCCCAGGCCTGCCCACCACCCTCCTGCCCAGGGACGCCTCTGATGAACGAGCGTGCGTGAGGCACTGGCAGCTTCATGAGCGGAGGACTAGAAAGCCACTCTCCCCTTTCTTTTTTCGGCTGCTCCAAAAATACAACAGACTCCCCCCACCCCCGCTCCTCCCACAGGAAGCCCCTCCTGTGTGCATCCATTGTCTGGGTGGGGCTGACTTCCCTCTAGACTTGGCTCAGGACCTCTCACAGGTTACACCTACTCCTACCAGACACTTGTTTCCAAAGACCCTTCTCTTGTCTCCCGGGAGAACTGGTCTCGCGTTGGCCTGTTTCCCACCTATCCAAACCTCTCTGAGCCTTCCAGAAGTGGTCTTAGAGGCTTTGGCTTGGTGGCTAGGCTTTTCTCTAAAGGCGCCAGGCGTATTTCCGGACCCCACTGACATTTAGAAAATCTAAACATTCATAAATGTCTGCATGGCCTTTTTAAAATTAGCCATGAGTTGTTAAAGGTCTCTGTGATTCCCACAATATTCAGCTCCTCTTTCATTTTCTTCCCTGAAATACAGAGTTACTTTTCATTTCCCATGTTCATTTCTGGAGTAGCTTTGCTCCAAGGGGAAAGAGTCAGCAGTCAGCACATGATAATAGGTCTGGGGGTCATTGCTCATGAGGAAGAGATTTCAAATACCACATCAAGGGCAGGCCAAGAGAAATGTGCTGAACAGCTAACACGGGCGAAGCACTTTCCCTATACTATGTAGTTTTCATTTTGCCCTCAGAACACACTGAAAGTGGAGGTATTATTGTTCCCATTTTACAGATGAAGAAACTGAGGTTCAGAAAGATGAACAGTGGCTTGCCTAAGCAGACTTAGCCCCTAAATGGCTGAGCTGGGATTTGAATGTCTGTGCTCTCTCTACCCAGCATACCAGGCGGCTCCAACTTAAGGGTCTGGGACTAGAGCAGCGCAGCAGCCTAAGCTTCAACCAAGAGAAATCCTATGCCTCACGGGTAAAGACGCAGCAAGGACTATACCAAGGGAGGGGCCCTGCTCCGGCTAGGGCAGAGGACAGCTGTAAGGTCAGGACCAGGGAGAAGCTGCCTTCAAATGCCCGCAGGACGCCCAGCGCATTGGCTGTGAGCTGTCAGACTCTCCAGAGCAAGCAGGCGCTTCCTCCTGTGGGACGCTAGTTACCCAGCATATTACATGTATTGTTCCCAGCATCGCTTGTTATAAAAGCCGGCGCTTAATGGTTACTGCGTGTGCCAGCCCCTTGGCTAAATTCAGAGCATGCATCCTTCGGCCCTCGCAGCCCTGCGAGGGAGGGTCCATTGTATACAGGTAGGAACTGAGACTCAGCTGCGGAGGAAGTGGCCCAAGGCCGTGCTGTTAGGGGGTTTCAAAGGCCAGCTTCAGACCCCGGACCGTCCAGATTCATGACATGATTCAGGGTGGCACGTTTAATGAAATTTGTGTGTGCCTGATGGACCTGCATAATTTAAAACTGAAGTTCCCATAGGAATACATTTGAAGTAAGAGTCGTATTTCAAACTTTTCCCACGAAGTGAGATTTTATGAATATTTTTGTTTGCACATATTAGCATAGCACATGCCCCCGCTGTACTGGCACCCACAGCTCCAGCTAGATCCCAAGGATGTGGCTCCTGGGCCAAAGTCCTCCTTATCCCAACCCCCTGGCACTGGGAAGATGCCCTGAAGGTAGCCCAGCCCTGAGCACTTGCAGCTGCTGCTCGGATCCCAGCCAGCGTAAAGGAGACTGTGTCCTATTGCTGCAAATAGAATTTACACAAACAAAAAAACAACGAAGCTCACGCTCCTGGACAGCGATTCCTCCCTGCAGGCTGGCAGGCGAGCTGCGGTCCCTCTCACAGTCCCATTCTTTCCTCTCTCAGTGGAGGTGGGCTGAGAGCACTGAGGCAGAGAGTTTGCCTCAGAGCAGGGAGGATGGTGGTGGAAAGGACCCAAGACGCCCGTCCACCCCTAACAAGGAGCAGAGTGACTGCTTTCAGAGGCCCGCAGGTCTCCAGCCACTCTCTGTGGTGGCTGCTCTGTGTGATGCAAATGCCCTTGGTATTCAGCCCAGGCTGGGGGAGCCAGCCCCCAGGCTAAGCAGGCCATGGTGTGTGGCGCCTAGCAGGATGCCCTCCCCGAAGCCTGGCCCCAGCACCCCAGGTTCCCTTGCTGATTCCATTAGCCCAGTCTTCATGCTGACCAGGAGGGGCAGGGACCATGTGTCTGGAGCAGGCTCGGCACATGGCTCTCTGAGGTGGCCAGCAACTCCTGACTCTCCTTCAGAGCTGGCCTCAGACTCCTTGTCTAGACCGAGGGGGAGAAAGAGCTTAGACCCCTAAGCTTGGGTCTGTCTTCCTCCTGGGCCTATTTGAAGCAAGACTCAGGCTTAAATAGTCCAAATAGATCCAAAGGCCACAGTGAATTTATGGTAATCACCAGTGATCAGTTCACTGGTGATTACCAGGGAGGTGGGGAAAAGATTCCCAACCCAACAAACATTTCATCATTACACATCGCTGTTCCTGTTCCATTCTTTTTCCATTCTAGCTACCCACCTCCCCACTGTAGGTCTCACAGCCTATAAAGCATTCCCGTTTGGCATTCTAAGTGACTCCCCTCTTGGACCCGCTCTGCATATATGACTAAAAACAAGCCTGGTATTTAAGCAAACAGGGATCAGTTATCTATCCCCTCAGTGCATCCCTGGGTGGCCCGTCTATCCTCAGACATCTTCAACTCCAATACAGCAGACCGAGAATAAACGTTTAGGGACTGGGCCTCTCACTTGCTGCTCCTCACAAAACCACTGCCCACATACCATATCCCTTAAAACAAGTGCAAATTGATCCCACGCCAATACATTATCATAAAATTAGCTCCAAAGCAGTGATGTTCCCAGGGTGCCAAGTAAATGCAAATGCAAAGCCACCCTTGGGGCTATTTCCTACCCAGACTACACAAAATTTCCACAGGGGGGAAAAAAATCTCACTGCCAATGACCACACCATCAAATAGTATATTACAGAACATAAAGGAAACACTCCACCATAAACAAGATCAAGCAGACACAGAATGTGGGAGGATTAGCAATCTCAAAATTTGCGCTAATAAAACAATCTAAAAAGGACTATAAAATAAATACATTTAAAATAGTTGAAGGGCTTCCCTGGTGGCGCAGTGGTTGAGAGTCCGCCTGCCAATGCAGGGGACGTGGGTTCGTTCCCCGGTCTGGGAAGATCCCACGTGCCACGGAGCGGCTGGGCCCGTGAGCCATGGCCGCTGAGCCTGCGCGTCCGGAGCCTGTGCTCCGCAATGGGAGAGGCCACAACAGTGAGAGGCCTGAGTAACGCAAAAAGAAAAAAAAAAAAAAGTTGGAGAAACTAAAATGAAAATAGAAATCATAAGGAAATACCAAGAAACCATGAAAATAGGGCAGATAGATTTGAAAAACTGTTTGAAAAGAATGCTAAAGGATGTACTTCAGGAAAAAGGAAGTTAAATCAACAAGGGTGGATGAAATGCAAGAAGCAATGGTGAGCAAAGAAGCCAGTAAACTTGTGGGTAAATATAATTAAGTACTGAACTATTTATAAATAACAACTATATTAATAATGACCACTGGGAGGAGGGTAAAGACAGGCAGAGCTAAAATATAGTCAACAATAACATGGAAGATGGGAGAGGATGGTGGGCATCCAAACATCCCAGGATCCCACCAAAAGCACAGGAGGATTGAGTGGGTATCTCACAAAGTTGGTTGGGGTGCTTCTGGGGCAATGGATACCACTCTGGGTTATGCTGTCCTCTCCCACCAGAAAGTTTCCTCGGCTTTTCTCCCCAGAGCGTATCTGAAAGTCAGAACCTACAGAATCATGTACCCTCATCCCCTTGAAGCAAGAGTGGGAGGCCACTTACCCATGCTGGTCACGGTGTATTGGTAAGGTTCTGAGAGGAAGTGTGGGAGGGTGAGGACAAAGGCACCCGAAGCCAGGAGGAGACCCCCCATGCCGATCAGCCGCGGACGGTGCACCCGGCTGCCAAAGTAGCTGACAAAGATGATGAGGATGGCATTGCTGATCTGCAGAGAGAGTGGAGGAGCCACGTGAGACCAGAGGCTCTGTCCTCAGCCACCCACAGAGTGGACCGGACTGTCACAGCAGAGAGGCAAGAAGCCGCCTGGTGTCACCCAAGGGCCCAAGCAGAGCTGTGGTGCCAGCTTTGCCGGGAGGGCCAAGCATGCAGTTTCAGCTTTCCCCTGTTGTCAGAAACCCTTCCCAGCCTCAGCCTTCTAGACCAGACCAAGAGAAGTATCTAGAGACCATGGGAAGCTCAACCATTAGGACCAAAGCTTTTGGAACCAAATTCAAGAAAGCTTCCTATTCTGGCTGGCTCCTAGGAACAGTACGTGTTCCTTAACTAAACTCCCTAAGGACTCTGACTTCATAGTCAGAATAACCACCAAGCAACCTTCACTATCTCGTTTCATCATGCAACAAGTCTCATTTTTGCAGACGACACAATTGGGGCTCAGAATATTAAGTAACTTGCCATGTCCATGAGGTCTGGAGGTGGCTCCAGCAAGGACTGCCTGAGGTTAAAGCGCCCCGTCTTAGCTACACTGGTCTACTGCCCCTTGGAGAAGTGAGTTTCTGCCCCAGCAGCCCTGCTCCTAATCAGCTCTGGCCCTCCCCGGGCTGGCTTCCACCTCTGTGAATGAGGGATGAGGACTAAAGCGCCCTAAGTCCCTTCCCGGGTGGAAACACCAGTAACTCATGTTCCTGGTGCTCCCTGGAAAGCGTGCTCTCTGAGCCCCACCCAGAGCCAAAGAGGGGACCCGAAGGCCCCAGCTTGGGGAGCAGGGTCTTAAACGGTAAAAGGGGCGCTGGCAGATCTCTGACCTCGACTCCATCCAAAGAGATGGTCCTGTGCCCCAGAAGGTAAGTTCACCTGAACCGGAGGAGCCCTGGATGGCAGCACTCATAGCCCCTGCCCTGTCCACACCACAGTCTCCTTCCGGCTGTTAAAGCAGGTGTCCCTGTCTCAGGAAATAGGGACCAGAGTCTTGGTATGTGGCTCTTGCCAAGATTGCCAATGACCTCCTCATTGCCAAGTCCGCTGGCCAATTCTCAGTTCTCTTCTCACTTGATCTCTCAGCACCCTTTGATTCAGTTGACCGTTTCTGCCTTCCTGACACAGTCCTTTCACTAAGTTTCCATGACACCATGTTCTCCTAGTTTTCTGCCCCCGGCTGCTCCTTCTCGGTCTTCTTGGCTGCTTCCTCTTCGCCTCCCTGATCTCTCAACCCTCAGAGCTCAGTCCCCACACCTCTGCTCTTGTCTTGGGGAGCTCAGCCAGTCCCACGGCTTTCCTTGTTCTGTATGCGCTTCTGATTCCCACAGGCCCGGCACATCCCAGAGCTCACTCCTCCTCTTCCACCCAAAACCTGGCGCCCCCCTCCCCAGTCCTCCTCCTCTCAGTAGACGGCACCTCATCCTATGAGTGGCTCAAGCAAAACGTCTGCGCCTCATCCTCGACTGCCCTTTCACACCAACATCCAACCACCAGCAAATCCCACTGGCCGGGCCTTCAGTGGCCCCTCAGAAGCCAACCACTTCTCACCACCTCCACCACCACCACCTGGTCTCAGCCACCATGGCAGCCTGTCTGAGCTTTGCCTTCTACCCACCGCCACTCTTGCCTCAGAGCCCTCTATTCTCCTCCTGGAGGCCAGAGTGGTCCTGCTGAAATGCCAGACCGTGTTCCCTCTGCCCAAATCCGGTAGGTAACAAAAACAAAGTGGGTCCCAGAGCCTCCGAAGCCCTGAGGAGCCTGTCCCCTTCCCCATCCCTGCTCTGACCTGCTCTCCTCCCGTCCCCCTCCCTTCCTCCACCCCAGCCACCCTGCCTCTTGCTGCTCTCTGAACACAGGCCGCTGTGTTGGCACTGGCTGCTCCCTCAGCTTACATGTCTGCGTGGGGCTCCCTTCTCAACGCGCCCCACTTTAGATCTCTGTTCAGGTTGAGCCTTCTCTGAAAAAGAAGGGGGTGGGGTGGGTGAAACGGGGGAAGGGCCTCAAAAGTACACACTTCCAGTTATAAAATAAGCAGGTCCTGGGATGTCACGTACAGCATGGAGACTATAGTTAATAACCCTGTGCTGTATGTTTGAAAGTTGCTAAGAGAATAGATCTTGCAAGTTCTCATCACAAGAAAACAACGTGAACTACATGAGGCGCTGGTTGTTAGCTAGACACTGTGGTGATTGTTTCGCAATACATACATATCTCGAACCATTATGTCGTACACCTGGACAGCTACTATAAAGTTAAATATCAATGATATCTTAATTTAAAAGGAGTTATTTAAATATAACTTATATTTGTAAAAATTAACAGAAATAAATTATAATATATTTATAATTTAAATATAATTTAAAGAATAAAGAGTTATTTAGAATGTAACCACCATGCCCCTCCACGATTTTATTTTTCTTCATAGCATTTACTCTAATCTGATCCACCATGTTGTATTTATTTCTATAAATAAATGTCATATTTATCAGTAGAATGATATATGAGCAGAGATTTTTGTCTGTCTGTTCATTCCTGTCTCCCCAGCACCTAGAATGGTGTCTGACACATAGCTGGTGTAAATGGTAGGTTTTTTCAAGAAGAGGACACGATTGCCCAGGAGACCCCTCCTGTGTGGCCAAGAGTAAGAATGGTTTATGACACACAGAGAAAGGGGATGTGAAGGTGGGTGAGGAGGCAGCCTAGTCTGATCGGGAAAGACGTGGTTCTAGGACATTCTGAAACCAGCACCTGGAAACAAAGCTTTATTCTTATGCTTCCTAGATTTCATTCCCTTTTTGTTTCCCCATCAGTTTGCATGAAATGATTGTAAATGTCAGACCACATCAGCTAAGCTAACTGAGGCTGACTTGAGAAGGTCTGGGAGACAGACGGGAGAGGGCCCCGAAGGGACCCAGGGAGGGAGAAAGGATTGGGGGGGTGCCCCGCCCCGCCCACCTGGAGCGGCCCTTCCTGTGCTCCCCGCAGGGCCTGCGCTGGCTTCTGGGAGGGAAGCTGGGCCTCTAGAGCTGTTATGGCTGATGCTGGCTTAAGACCTTGGTTCCCAAACTTTCCTTCAGCTGTGGCTTTCCTCTGAAAAAAATTATTTTCCCTAATATTAAAAAAAAAAAAAAAAAAGAATAAGCTGTTCTAGCTGAGGAGAACAGGGCCTCTGCAGCCCGGGCCTCAGCCCCTCGGCCCGGAAGTGGCCCCTAAAACGGCTTTGTGGACTTCGTGTTAGAGCATCTGAAGGTTATCACACAGCCCGTCTGTAACACATCCCTGCCCATGCCTCAGACCAGAGGGGCCCAGGGCAAACTGATGGGGGGCATTAAGGGTGGCTGACTGCGTCTGCTCAGCCCTGGCCGTGGGTGGGCCAGGGAAGCCGCTGCTTCACCGGGCTGGATGCCCAGCGTCTTCCCTGCCAGCCAAGCCCTCCTCCTGCCGCTGGCCTGTTACACCCAGCCCTGGTCTCGCCTTCTCCTCACCCTTTGGACCCCAGCGAGACTGGGTGTAGCGTGAAGGCTCCCGTCCCCTGGAAGCAGGCTGCACACTCCGGGTTTCCAGATGGGCTCACCTTCCCCTCCACCAGGCCTGGTTCTTTTCTCACACCCCTCAGGCTTCTGACAGGCAGCCGCCTTGTGGTCTGTGGTGCCTTCAATCCTGCGCTCAAGCAGCTGCCAAATCCTGCCTTTTCTTCCTTTGCAGCATTGCCGGGGTCCTCTCCTCCCCCAGCCGCTCAGGCCTGGCTGTGACAGCCGCCCAGCCATCTGACTTCGGGATACACTGTCCCTCACCTCAAGTGTCTACCAGGCAGGCACCTCTTCCAGAGGGTTCGTCTTCGCGAGACTGTGCCCCCGGGCCTGGCTCTGCTCAAGAAGCCAGGCCAGTCCCTTACTGCCCACCCCAAAAGCTGGGAGCCTCGAGCTTGAACACGAAGCCCCCTCTGATTTGGCTGCTCTCTGCTCTTCCGGTAAGACCCCTACTTTCTTACTCAGTCTGTTTCTAAACGCTTCGGTCAGAATCAACGGGATTGTAGAAAGCCCTTCGGCTGAGTTCCTCTCCTTCACACAATCACCCATCCACTCCCCCTCAACACACACAGATACACAGACACAGACACACACACACACAGACGCACACAGATACAGAAATACAGACAGACACACGGATACACACAGTCTCAGATCGCAGATACACACACATAGTCATACACACAGACACGCACAAATACTGAGACACACTGAGAAACAGATATACACACAGACACACATTTTCCCACTAAGCACACACACAAGATTGTTAGGTTCAAGAAATTAACTTTCTTATGATATTTGCCTCAAACCATGCCCATAGGCATGTTCTAAAACCTGATTGTTGAAAAGCTCATCTAAGTTTAGAAAAGTGAAAATTTAATGGGTGAATTATTTTCATTTTTTATTAAACTGTAACCTGGGGAAATATTTTGCCCCTTATTGGCCTAATCAGCCTCCTGCCGCAGACACACGGATGCACACACAGTCTCACATGTCCCAGCTAGCTACTCCCTGCCCCTTGAAAAATCCAGTTGTTCCCGGGCCCACATCTTTGTTCCAAGCACGGGAAAAATAAGAATGAAAATTTAACCATCGAAGATCACAGATTCAACTATCATCCGAGCCATAGTGGAAGAGAGGATTAGCCTACACAGCAGCTCTGATATTGACTAGTAGATGTGCCTAGAACACTGTGTTAAGAAGGATCCAGAGTCTGGACTCAGCAGAAAAGAAGACTGCAGTTGATTAGTGATGTCTGCCAGGGTCACGGGATAGGACTGTGATGACACAGATGTCAGAGACTTGTTTTTCTTGTGTCCTTCGCTTGGGAAGACAACATGTGCCAGAAGCATTATCAAGGTCACAGCCAACATGTAGAAGGGCGCCTTCTGTGTGAGTGGTGCCAGGTCCCTGTCCTGTAGGAGAGCACAGCCTACGTGGAGGGTAAGACCCCCGTCACTGGGCATCACCAGGAAGCTCAAGACACAGATGCACAATCAGGTAGACAGAGGCATACGTGTGCACGCGTAAACACACACACACATTAAAACACACGGACACAGACACACATCCAGAAAGCAGTGAAGGCATCCACGTGGGCCTGGGGGTTCAGAGGAGGGGGTTTGAGGCCCATGAGGCCCGCAGGCATGACTGATGGGCCTCAGGGCTGTACGTGTGCAAGTACGTGCACGTCACAGGGTGGAGGAACAGTCCACGGGGAGGAGGAGTGCGTGGCGACCGTCAGACGGACCTGGGCTCCCATCCTGGCTGCACTACACACGTGTGCGGCCACTGGGATGGGGGTAGGCTTTCTGCTGCAAGCTTCCTGTCTGGAAGACGTGACTGTGAAGAGAGCCCTCCTCCAAGGACCGCAGAGGGATCTGGCACAGGCGTGGCGGGGAGGACTCCTGAGGGGTACTGCCGTGTGGGCCGTGGAGGGCGCAGGAGTCAAGGGTAAAGGGGCATTTCCAGCAGGGAGCAGGTTGTGGGATGGGGAGACTGGAAGGTGGGGGTTGGGGGATGTTGGAACGCTTCCCACCTTCCTTTCAGCCCAGCCCAGAAGCTGTCTGGGGAGCCCAGACTCTACTGGGTCGGTTGTTGGCCTGAATTTCGCTATGTCAAGGGAAGATCTAATTGCGTCTGGGCTCCTGGGAGGGGGAGGCCATGGCCTCTGTCCCAGGACAGCGGGCCTTGTGGAAAGCAAAGACAGGAGCCAGGCCCAGGGCCCGTCTCCTCACCTGGAGCCGACGACGCTGCAGCCACGATGCAGGGGCTTGCTGCCTCCCCTGCCCCTTTCTCCCTGGCTTCCAGTGACTCCTAGCTGACCCTGCCCTCTGACCTCTCACCCTCGCCTCTTGGCCCACCCTATCTTCCTCTAACTTTGATGTGCCATCAGTGAGGGACAGTGTAAACTCCACGTGGCTGGGAGGTCATAGACCTCTGACCTTGCCTGGGAGTCAGGGCCATTGAGCAGCTCTGGCTCCTGTTGCCCTCCGAAGACAGGAGCTGCCAGCCTGGGGCTGCTTCCCTAGCTGCATGCCTGGGGCTCGTCTTCCCCTGCACTGGGGACGGGCAGAGGCCACGTAACCTCGTGGGTGGTCACAGAACTCAATCAGAGGCACAGAGTTTGGAGGCAGCGGCCCTGCACACCTGGCACAAGCTGCCAGGTGCCCTGGTGCCCTCAGCGGTCAGCGGGGGTGGGGGGCAGAGTGCCTGCCCGCAGGGCTGCCGTGAGGAGGTCAGGCGCCTCCAGATGCAGGGCAGCCTCGGGAAACGTAGCTGATGGGTCCAGCCCCGCACCACCCCCGCCCCCGCCCCGTTCTGCTGCTCCTCCCGGGCCCCCTCCCGGATGCCGTGCTCAGGGTGGTGCACAAGTCGGGTCTGATGGCCTAGAGCATCCTGCTTACCTCATTCAAGCTGGAAATGAGACCTGAGGAAGAACTGGAGAGGCCAAAGCGCTTCTCGATGGTGGTGAGGCTGCTCTTGAAGTAGGCGCTGTACAGGAGCTGGCAAAGCTGCAGCAGGCCATGGCACAGCACGAACACCTGCGGAGGAGACCTGGACGGTGAGGCCTCTGGACAGTGAGCGCTGACCGCCCACCTGGGCGCTCCATTCTGGGGCACAGAGGCCCAGCAGCCTGGTCCAGCTCCCCTGTTAGCTGGGGACACTTTCTCCAGCAGGTGGTCATCATCCTCGGACCAGTTTCACCCACAGCCTCAGTCAACACATGTGCACCATTCCCATCATTCCTGCCATTCTTGTCACATTATCATCAATGGCAGGAAAACCACAGGGTTGGAGAAGCATCCCTGAGGGAAAGGCCTGACTCATCGGCCATGGCCCAGGGCGTTCAGCACCTGGAATTGTTCTCTGACAGCTCTGCCCTCCCTCCTGTGTCCTGGGAGGGCTGAGGGCCACACTCATGTCACTCCCAGGGGCACAAAAGCCAGGGGTCACACTGCTCCATTCCTCTTGACCTGCCCTCCATCCCCCTCCCTCCATCAACACCCATCCTCCCAGGCCCACCTCTCATACCCCAGTGAGGCTCCAGGATGGGCTTTCACACTAGCCCGTCTGAATGAAAACACTAGCCAAGCTTGTTACCACCTCTTATATGGGGTATTTGTGATTGTGCCGGCTCCTCTCCTGAGTGGATGATGAGGGCCTGGAGAAGGCATCCCACCCTGCCCCATATGCCTTGTCCTGTGGGTATGAGTAAATGTGACAAGTAAATGTGGTTGATGGGGAGGGTGGGGAGGGCTTGTGGTATCTGGAGTCGGCTGCAGGCCGCGCTCTCCTGGGTCCTCGGCTATTGGGCTGAGAGCAGGCTCAGAGCTCAGAGCCCAGAGCCCCACATCCTGAGCCCCCTGGAATTGCCCCTTCTGGAGATTCACTCTTCCGCCAGGGAAGGGTGGGGTGCCATTATGTTTCGTAGTCTGCCAAAGCTCTTCCCTTAATTGAAGGGCTGGCATCTCAGGAGAGCAACTGGGGCTCCACCTTCATTTCCGTTTCCTTGTAAAGCCAAGCCAGCCCCTCCGCAGGGGCCCCGCTCCAGGCTGTGGGATCAGAGCTGACCTCCCCTCTCCTACCTGTCAAGGCAGAGCCTTTGTGAGGCCAGGGTGCAGCCCTGGTTGCCTGCCCGTGCATCCAAATCCAAGGAGGTCATCACGCCACGAAAGCAGACGCCTGTCCGAACTACCGCCCCCCTGACCCCGGAGCCCGTGGGGCCTCCTCACTCCTCATCAGTGGCCGAAGGAAGCCTGCCCTCCACCCCGCCCCTTAGGGAGGCTCCACTCTGCTTCACTTCATATACTAGAATTCTTAATATTCTGTGATAAAGGTACCCTGGAAGATGATCTAGTCTCTCTTATAAATGGGGAAACAGAAGTCCAGAGAGGGAGAGGGAGAATCCTAGCGCCCCAGAGTTGGGGAAACCAAGGGCCTGCGAGGGTGGGAACTGGCCATGGCTGCTCCACTGTGTGAGAGGCAGGCCCAGAACCGGTCCACGGCAGGCATCTCAAGTGCCTGGCACTAAGCCCACAGTGCCTGCCACATCCAGGACAGAGGCAATTTGGTCTTGGATGCCTTGCCAGATCCTCTTCTTCTGACCGTCCCCTGAAGGCTAATGCCCCCCCAACTCTGTCTGTAGTCCCTTTCTCTGCACATGGCACCCTTTCTGCACACATTCATTGGAAACCCCATTTGTGGTGCCCACGTCTCAGACCCTCCTCCAGAACTTCCCCCAGAGCTTTTACACACAAGTCCATCTCACTGTGTGCTGGACGTGTCCACGTGGACATTCTCAGGCCCCTCAGGCTAATCGCCTCCCAAATAGGGCTCAGGGTCCTCCCCCACAAACCTCCCTAGTTTTTCATTCATTCCCCACCACCTTCGCTCAGTTGCCTAAGACAGAAACCAGGAATCCTCCTGGATGCCTGTTCCTCACCCCCTGGCATTTGGTGCCACCACTAAGCCCTGTGATTTCACCTTGGCGTCTCTTGTATTTGACCGGCCCTTCATCTCCAGATTATGCCTTGCCTCAGGCCCTCTCCCCTCTCCCCTAGATTCCTTCAGATTCCTCTCACAGATCTCCTGCCGTCCCCTCAAACCTTCCATCCCACCACTCCAGAAAGAGCTTTATCAAACATCAATGTAAGCAGGTTACTCCCAAATTAATACCTCTCACTGGCTCCCCACTTCCTACAAGATAAAAACCAATGCTCATGGTGTGGTATCCAAGATGCTACAGGTCCCAGACCCTGCCTGCCTCTTTGGCTCCACACCCTGCCGTGGCAGATCATGTTTCACAAAGATGGCTACACCAATATCTCCTGTCCCACATACACCTCTAACAATGGGACAATGACATTCGTTCATCAAGAAGTGGGCTCTGTGTTCCCTCCCTTTCAATATGGGCCAATCTTAGGTATTTGCTTCTAAGGAAGAGAAGGAAGAAGAAGTGATGCTCTGTGACCCCTGGGGCCAAGTCCTGAAAGTTGATAGTGAATCCCCCAGCCCTTTCTCTCTTGGGACCCTTAGACCCCAGACATCACACTATAAGGAAGCCCCATCTTCCCTACTCACGGGGGGTCCACATGGTAGTGTGCCAGCCAACAATTCCAGTTAAAGTTTCAGCCTGCAGCCAGCATCGGCGGCCAGACATGTTACTGAGAGCCTTCAGAGGATTCCAGCCTTCAACGCCAAGTGGAGCAAGAGTGAGCTATCCCCACCAAAGCTTCTGTAGATGGCAGATCCCTGAGCAAACTAAATGTGGCCGTTGTTTTAAGCACTAACCTTAGGACTGCTTTGTGATGCAGCACTACAGCTAGAACACCTTGTCCTTCAAACTTCATCAAGGTCACACTACCCCACAGCACACACTCATCGTCTGCATCTTTGCTCACAATCTGCACAAAATCATCTTCCCCGCCTTTGTCTGGATAACCCTTCGGTGGCCCCCTTGCCCAGCACAGGGCTGAGGTATGTGTCTAGTTCAAGGTAGCTTCCGAAAATCCCGGCACCTGATGCTGACTTCTGCAAAGAGGTATCTTGATGCCTTGGCACATGGCTGGCATTTAGGGCGACATCCAGCAGAGGATGAGGGCCGTCATAACAGCCTGGGGGAGAGACAGTGAGGGCTGAACCAATGTCCAGGGCAGTGGGGAGGTGGGCAGGGGCCAATCAGAGGCTCCTGCAGAGGTTGAGTTGACAAGGCTGTCACTGATCCCAGGTGGAAGAAAAGGAGCAGTGTTTCCAGCCTGAGGGCCAGGAACGGGGCAAGGCTGTGTGTGAGACGGGGGCCCCGAGGAGGAGTGTAGATGGAGAGGGTGGACAGCGAGTTCAGGTTTGGAACATCCGAGGCTCTGAGCGTAAAGCTCAGAAAAGACTGGTCTCCCTCTAACCAAATTAGTAATGAATTAACAGGAGTGACTAATCTCTACTCAGTTCCCTAGCAGTCTCACGAGAGGAAGGTGAAGATAGTGTGGGGAAAATCTGTCTCAGATATTTTCCTGAAAGATAAGCCTTTGCTTTTTCCAGTAAATACAAAAATCCCTTCAGATATAAGGTGGAAGACTCCACCTAGAGCCAGCGGGTGCCTTCCTCATCCCACACACCTCCCCCTCCAAAGAGCCAACCACACCGCCAGCTTTCAGCCACTGCAGTCCTGTCAGGTCGGGGTGACTTACGGGTGCCCCGGCAGAAGATGCCAGGTAAAGAGAAAGAAGTGGATGGGTGGTTCCAGCAGAGATTTCTGGCCTGAGCCGCTCAGAATCACAGCCATCTGGTCCTACCTACTGAGCTTATGTGGACAGGACCCAGGCTGCTGAAACTTACCAAGTACCCACTCCATGGCCAGCATGACATGGAGCAGCAAACACTCGACACCAGGCAGGACACCACGTGTGGATGCAGAACTCCACCCCTCGCGAGAACATGGGGCTTATGAGCATAAGCAGATGGATCGGTGGGAGAAGGAAAGGTGCGCTCGTTGGGTTGCAACCCACCCCCTGCCACCACCATTTAGACAACATGGTGTTGTGGAATTTGATAGTTTGGGTTTGGGAGTCAAACAAGCCGAAGTTCACATCCTGACTGTAAGGAATGGCAAGACCTTCGGCCACGTATCTGACCTCTGACAGCAGTTTCCGCGCTAGTAAATGGAAGCTGTGATAATACCTGTTCCCGCTGCCTTGTGAGGCTTGCACGAGAGAGTCTGTGTTTAAAGGCCTGGCGCCCTGACTGGCCCACAGAGAGCGCTCCACATTCTGGAGGGATATGTAATAAGCCCAGGCTTCCTCCACTCCCTCCTCTTGCCCAAATAATTGAAACTCTCTGTTGCTTTCACGTCTCCTGTGGCATGAAAACTCTAGGATAGAATTTCCCACAATGTCTTAGGCAGGTCACCACTTGCTTGAGATGCTCCAAGTTGAAAGGATTCCCAGGAGAAAAAAGTTTGGAAAACTTTGCATGCTATAATCCTCCCTTGCGAATATTTACAATTCACATTAGCACATTAAAGGCTCTAAGAAAACCTTCGGTAAAGACCGTCTTAGCTTTGTTTTACCCAACTTTCTCCATAGCTTCTTTAGCCATGTAACCCCCTGTATAGATATAAAACAGATTCTAGCATTCTGCAGAATATAGCTTAGGGAAAGATTCCACGTCCCTTTTGAAAGAAGCTTATGGTAGAATCTGGGTCTTGAGATTTCTTCACAAACGGAAAAGAGAATAAAGATATATTACAGGGGCTGTATTATCTTTTTAAAAATAGCACGCCAGCATTTTCTGTCTCCTCACTCTACTTTCTTCCTTTTTCATAGCACTTATTGCTTCCTAAAATTACATCATGCATTTGACTTCTCACTTATGGACATCTACCCCCACCAGAATGCAGACTTCACAGAGGAAAAATGATGTGTTTTTAAGGTGCCACATCCCTGTTGTCTGGAAAAATGCCTGGTACTTAAATGGGGCTCATTCATTGTCAAGTGAATGAATATGTCTTTAAATAGTCTAACTGATGAACCCTCTTCCAGAATATGCACCCATCAGAGTAGCCATTTGGGAAGCTGCAGATCTGTTCCAATGATCTGTCCTCAATCATACATTTCCCCTTCAGCATTGCTTTTGATCAGTCCACAAGCCACAAAGTTTACAAAAGGTACAAAACGTCATTTGTCAGCTCAGCTGCCCCTCTTACTCACTTGGCTCAGCTCGAACTCATTTTTGGATATTTCTAAACTCAAATTAAAAAGTTAAAGATTTGCATTTATGTATGAAGAGACTTTCTGGGGTGGTAGAAATATTTTATATTTTGATTGTGGTGGTATTTACACAGGTGTATGCATTTTTTTTTTCCCCCTGTGGTACACAGGCCTCTCACTGCTGCGGCCTCTCCCGTTGCAGAGCACAGGCTCCGGACGCGCAGGCTCAGCAGCCATGGCTCACGGGCCCAGCCGCTCCGCGGCTTGTGGGATCTTCCCGGACCGGGGCACGAACCCGTGTCCCCTGCATCGGCAGGCGGACTCTCAACCACTGCACCACCAGGGAAGCCCCAGGTGTATGCATTTGTCAAAACTCATCAATCATTTAAAATCTGTGCACTTTATTATTTGTAAACCATACCTTAATAAAGTTGATTTAAGGATCTTTTTAAAAAGATCTGCAACCAGGAAGGTATTCAAAATAACGTTCTGAGCCTTTGCAGGGAATTCCAAAAACAGTTTTTAAAAAATACTATGAGCATGGGCAATGTCATTGGAGTAGATCTGTTTATTTAAGGGGTTCACTTTGAAACCATCAAAACCCATGTAAATATCTATGTGTGTGTGTGCTAACGTAAACATCTAGGTTTACGTGTGTGTGTGTGTGTTAAAACTATACATGTCTTTAGGCACATCTTGTAGAAGAAAGCTCGAAGGGAAAGTTAATGCAGGGGGAACAACATTCTTGTAGGGTGTGGTGGGCAGGAAGCTCTAAAACTTCTAACTGTTCATGTTCACAGCTCTATTCTTTTTCCAATCTTAACAAACATGAAGAGGAAGTTTGACGAGGAAGGAAGCAGGGAGATTGCAGTGGTCATGAAGATCTTTCTTTAACAATAAGGACTCTTTGTACCGCCTTTGCCAGAGAGCTAAGAAAGGTTGAAAAGATGCTGAGAGGACAAGTGAAGGTTCAGAGTGGGGCCCCAGGCCCCAGCCAAACTTCAGAGCTCTAAGTAAGTAAATAAGTAAGTAAGTAATCAGACCATAAGGGTAAACCATTAGGACAAGGAGTGAACCCCTCACAGCACAGGATGAATCGGAAAGGATCAAAGTCCAGCCTGGCCGTGGTTTCCTCTGCTCTACACGTTCATGACCCTCTTTTCCAAACTAGACATAAGAACTATGATCTGAGGCAGCTAATTAGAGTTACAGGGACACTGGGAGAAGTTCTGCAGTGTGGACCCCACAGGGTTATTACCCGTTTAACCACTGACTCTGCTGTCAACCAACTCTGATTTCGTCCACACGCATCCTGATAAAGGCAAAACTCTAGAAAATTCAGCTGATGTCTTAGGTCCACTAGGATGTGATGTCTCTGAGATAGTTTAATACACTTAGGGAGCCCAGGAGTGGGAAGAAAGCCATCCAGGAGCAGGAGATGGGGCTGGACTGGGACATCGGCTGTGACCTCCCAGTTTGGAACAATGCTCTGATCCATAAATGGCAGATGTCAGCAGTTTAATGGAACTACTCTTCGGGAGGAAGGGAGAGGAGCAAGGAAGGAAGGAACGGGAGGGAAGGAGAGAGAGATGAAAGAGAAGAGCTCAGGGAAACCTTAATCTCACCCTGCCCAGCAGTGCAGGGAGGGCTCAGAGGAGCGCCGAGGGCTGCTTGCAGTTCTCCTGAGTGAGCGAGGAGACTCCGAAGTGCCGCTTGCTTTAGCTCCTCCAGCTTCTACGGGTCAAAATCTGGCCCCAGAGTCCATGCGGTTCCTCCTCTCTGGGCTGGAGTGGACTGCAGCCCAGAGGCAGGAACAGCTGGAGGCTCACACGTCTCTTGGGCAGCACCAGAGCTGCCCAGCCATGGTGATCACCCAGCTGGGTTTGAGCCACAGTGGCTTTCAGAAGTTCTTTTTCACGGTCAGCTGGAACCCCTCCTACAATCATAAATCCACTTACATTTATTTTCACTTTTTCATTTTTCTCTTTTATTTTGAATCAATGTATCATATGCGCATGTTTAAAAAAATTAAGTAATAGGGGCTTCCCTGGTGGCGCAGTGGTTGAGAGTCCGCCTGCCGATGCAGGGGACACGGGTTCGTGCCCAGGTCCGGGAAGATCCGCTGGGCCTGCGCGTCCGGAGCCTGTGCTTCGCAACGGGAGAGGCCACACCAGTGAGAGGCCCGCTTACCGCAAAAAAAAAAAAAAAAAAAAAATTAAGTTCTATGGAAGGGCTTAGAACGATCAGGCCAGCCCTGAGCTCACTCGAGCCCACCGCCAGTGCTGCAGTGCAAGGACAGTCAATCACCTCTGTTTTTAGTGTTTCTGTTGATTACATCCACACCTCTCAGAATGATATGCTTGCTCTGCAATTTCTTGCTTTATCGCTTTTGACTGTGTGCCATGGTAGAAGAGCATTTAGCTCCATAGTTCTATCAGTATCTGTATCCTTACTGAATCGCTTCATTCTGTGGCAAGCAAGCTGGGAGCCAGGAGCAGGGCTTCCACCCTGGGGGCGCACCCGCACCAGCTGACGGCCCCTTGGTTCATGGAGAGAAGGCTGCCTGTGCTTTCCCTGGGGTAAAGGGCTGCTCGGTACCAGCCCCTCGGGTTCAGCTTCACGTGTCATCTCTGCCTTCTGCCACGCCTGCCCACTCTGAATGCGTTGCTCCCCTGTGGCTGTGCGGAGTCCCAGGTCCACAGGCTCCCCGCTGCCGGCCCCACCCACACACTTAAGAGCCCGCCCTCCGCCACTCTGTTCCATCCATCAACACTTCCATCTTGCGGAAGCCATTGGACCGTTTCATCCACTCATAATCCCTCTCCCTTTCTTTTTTCTGTTATTGGTCTTTACCATTTTTGAATTCATTGTTGTTATCCTAATGAGAGTGTTGGAGATGAGGGGAGACAAACGTGATGAGCCTGCCATCTTGAATTATGAAGCCAATCTACCTCCTGATGAGGAGTCCAGTACACAAATTAATAATTCTGTCCCCACTTTTTCAATGGGAAAAAAAAAGAAGTATGTACTTGTCAGTGGACTAAGTGGTCAGACCAAAAAGTGTACCCAGGCCCTTCTCCACAAGCTTCCCTCCCCCACCCCCAGGCCACTCATGCATCCTGACACCTCGTGATTTGACTAGAATCTTCCAAAATGGTTGGCGTGTCTCCAACAGAAGGCACATGGCTGGAGAGTGGTGCTTGCTTGGGGTGTCTCCCCATCTCCACTTAAATATTTCTATGTTTTTAGTGTCTCTATTCTCATAGCCCATACTCAGTCCTGGTTGGAAGTTCACCAAATGGGTAAGACCTGGGAGGTGAGGCTCAGGGCTCAAGAGGCCCTAATGCAATGGGGACAGAGAAGGAAACTCAGACACGGTGACTCCCGGCTGTTTCCCAATGATCTCAGAGAGGCAGCACCTGAAAGGGGAGGAGGGTCTGTGGGTTGGCTCCTCTGAGGCCCCTCAGAGCTGGAGGGGAGAGGGGATCCTTCCCCCATCCTGCCAAAAGAAGAAGGAAGCAAAGCAAAGGTGTGTCCTGGAGTAAAGGCCTTCGGCCTACTCACCCCTCCTGTACCTTCAGCAGGGTGTGACTTTGGATCCGAACCATGGCCCAGTGGCCCCAAAGGGGAATGTCTCTTCCAACAAGTGATTCAGGAAATCAAGTATGTTCCTGTGTAGCAAGAATGCTGGAAAGGAGACACAGTTCAGAGATTCAAAATAGCTAGCCTAGGGTCCAAGGTGATGGTAGTCACAGTGGCAGGAACAGAAGGTATCTTTAGTATCATTCGTGTTATTAGGAGCTAGAAAAAGACTTTGATAAGACACAGTCCTGGGGACCCTTGGAAGTATAAAAATCAGAAGAGTCAAAGAAAAACACAGATTTTCCTCACACCTTCCTTGTTCCCTAAGAGGGCAGTGGCCAGGCTGGAGAGCTGGGACTGGGATCCTGCCTGGGAAGAGAGGCCAGCTGAGCCAGGGCCCCGACAGTACCTCTGCTCAGTGTGATTGCTCTTTCCAGGGCCCCCGAGCCAGCCTCTACTGTCCACACCGTGACCTTCCTGTCCGGTGGATCCTCCTCTGAGGTCTGTGGGAGCTGCTCCAGGGAGGACTGGAGCCTCAGTGGAGGCCAGGAGGCCACCAGAAACCACGACAGGCCCAGAGGACCATGGTGCTGAAGTGGCCTATCCCACCGTTCATACTCCTGGGGGACGGGGTGGGGCTGGCCAAGCACCTCTAGGAGCCAGGTCGCCAAGGAATTGGGTTAGACCAGGATATTTCGGCCATTTTTTAGTTTAGTCCACTCAGCTTAGAAAAAAATCTCACCTGAAGGCCTCTAGGTAAGAGAAAATTTAACTGGACAATGGAAGTCCCAATCCGCATAATTCTGTGGTTTTTGTTGTTATTGTGAGCTAGGAAAGGCCTTTGATAAGACCGAGTCCTAAGGGCCCTTGGAAGTATCAAGATGAGCACTATCTGTAAAGAAACACATGGATTTCCATGGCAGTGGCCCTGTTGGAAGCGACACAGCCACGGAAAAGCAAAAGGCAGATGAGCTTCCTAGCTGTTTAATACCCATAATCCTCACACACTTTTGGCTGTGGTTGTTTTGCTCTGTTTTTCCCCGGTAGTGCGTGTCTGAAGCTCAGCCCCAGGGATGAAGAAGGCAGATGGCTGGGTTGACCTGGTGGCATTTGTGAGGGAAGATGAAAGATCAAAGGGCGAGAGACCGCCTGAGGTGACCAGGACCTGCAGTGTGGGCTTTAGAAATCATAGATGAAAAAGAAAATTCTGGAAGAGATGAAACATAAGCGCATGAGACATAAGCGCATGAATTTATCAGATTAGCTAAAAGCATGGTGCTCAAAGTTTCCCAGAAAAATAGAAACTTTGAAACAAAATTATCATTGACATTTATGTAAATATGTGTCCAAATTCTTCTTCAGAAATTTCCAAAGTCACATTTTTTTTTTTAAGTCGGAAAAGCTCTCCCTCACAGAAAACAAGTGCTATTTGTCTTCTCTGGAAGTTGGCACAAGATCAGTTTCTTAGGTGAAGTAAGGAGCCATTAGGGAAACTGCTTTGAATCCATTCATGGCAGGAAAAGGACATTCAAACCGTATTAATATAGAAACTTCACCTATTTTATATTCTTCCTATTCTTTGTGTAACAGGATGGGATGTTAGTATTTTTCCTCACCTCCCTGAAGGGTTTGCAGATTAAGCTCCTCCCTTCCTGCCCTCAAGGAAGGGGAAGTTAGTTTTTCAGAGAGAGAGAAAGGGGGGTGTGGGGACGTGGTATCGGAAGAGCCCAGGACTCTGGGAGCAGATCCCTGGGCAGCAGGCCAGGAAGGAGGGACCCCACTGCCCAAGAAGCCTGGCTCGTGGCCACAGGGAAGCACTGAGGGGCTATTTTCCTCACTCATCTTATTTGTTTAATGAATAACTTCTGTCTTCCTGTTGTTGGTCACCCTGTATCTTCTGCATCTGGCTGCCTATCTGGCACATAACAAATGTTCAATAAATATCTCCTGCGTAAAGTGAATCCACCCGGAGAGGCAGATATGATTCTGTCGGTTTATGGCTGAGGAAGCTGAGGTGCAGGGAAGCTGACGAAGTCCTCATGTCACACAGCTGGTACATTGCAGCAACCGACCGAAGCCATGTCACGCCCTCGTTCTGCTCCAGCCAGCAGCCCAAGTGCACGAGAGTTCGGGCGAAGAAGGCATCACTGACACTGTTTTCACCAAGACTGCCGGTTACCTAACTGCCACATCCAGTGGGCTCTCCAGCGACGGCTTTACCCAAGTCCTGCAGCGCCCGTTGCCCCTCACCACCTGCGATGTCGTTGCCGCCCCCGAGCCCTTGCAGTCTCTCGAAGTGTCTCTCCTCAGAGGTTCTTGCAGGAGCTCCTTCCTGCCGCCCCACCCGAGGTTCTGTCCTCAGCCCCCTTGCCCATCTCTCTGCACACACTCACCCTGGGGGTCCTACTCGTCCACGCCCGAGGTCGTCCTCCGCGGTGTGCGGGAGCCTCCAGTCCACAGCCAGGCTGCGGACCTCCCACCTCAGCCCCCTGCTTCCCACGCAGCTCAACTTTACTCCCACTGATCAGGATCTGAGATGCACGCCCCAAACGACTATCATCGACTATCGTTACCCGGCGCTGCCTCCTCTGGGTTCCAGTCCTCGCCCTGGTGCTTCGACCTCCAAACCAAGGCTCCAGCCCACGCCGCACCTCCACCTCCACTGCCACCTCCCATCGAGACACCACCTGGCCGCTACCACAAGTTCCTACCCTTTCCCCAAGCCCACTCCTTCCTCCTCCCAATCTATTCTTTAACCAGCAGCCAGAGTGATCTTTTAAGAAACTTTATTTAAGTATAACATTCACCAAAAAAAAGGCACAAGTCACAAGGGTACAGCTTGATAAAAATGTCACATGTTGAGGACACGTGAGGGACCAGCACTCAGACAGAGAAACAGAACATTTCCGGCTTCCCAGACGTCCTCTAGTGCCCTCTCGGTCACCACCCCCCACCCGGGGTAGCAACTCTCCTGGCCTCTAGCAGCACAGGTTAGCTTCCCAGTTTTGTATTTTACAGAAATACGATCATATAGTGTGTCAGTGTGATCTTCTGAAGATGGAGACCAGAGCCTGTCATGACACTGAAAAAACCCTCCAGTGGATTCCCACCAGCTCAGATCAAAAGCAAGCAGAACATCGCAGCCTACAGGGCCCTCCCTGTTCCAGCTGCCATCCACCTCCAGCCTCGCAGAGCTTCCCACCACCATGGCCTCTCCTCGGGTACTAAGCTACCTACATTCGGTCTGGGGTAACAGGCAGTTGAAATTTGTAGCTGTTTGGAAAACTCATGGCCCATGTGAGATGATGTGTTGCCTCAGAGCCTTTGGTGGTGGGCCCATTCTCTCTATGGAGGGAGGGGCTCTTCATTCCCACCCCTCCCTTGCTTAGCTTCTACTCACCTATCTATATGATGGCAAAGAATGTCCCTGCTGTTACACATTCTCCATTGTTATTTCATGGCCCTGAGCCCAGGTTACAGTTACGACCACCTTAAGTGTTTGGTGCCCTGTGGCAATCCCGGCGCCCAGAGCATAGCTGTTGCCAGCCGGCGGGGCGGAGGAGGGAAGTGACCACAGAAGCCTTGCTGCTACTTTATGAGGAAGAGGCAGTCCACTCAGCAAACACCTGACGATGAACGAATCAACGGGAAAGAATGAATTTCAGGGAATGACACCACCGGTTACATAGACACCTGTAAGCCACAAGTACGTGGCTGTAAAATTATCAACGTGGATCATGAATTCCTTGAAGAAATAGGCTTTTCTTCTTTTTCTTCCCCTTCTACTGTGCCCATTTATCTCCCAACGAGGTAAATCAATTACTCAGCAAACCCTTGTAAACTCTTTCACTGTCATCGGGGTGACCCCAGAGCCAGCTGCCCCAAACATCTCCATTTGGAGAATGAACCCCCGGACTTATGTTCACCTCTTGGCCCTGCCAGGTTTTTTAGGAGAAAACTGGAGACATACTGAGCAGGGAGGGAGGCGGTGTCTGGGTGTCCCCCCAGGGCTGCCCGGCGGGGAGTCTGAGGGTCCATCGGGAACAGTGGGTGTCCCGCTGGGACAAGAAAGGAGCCCTCGCCCAGGGAAGCGCTGCCGGGCAGCCTGTGCCTCCCCCTCAGAGGCTGCCGAGTTCCTGATAAACCACAGCACGCCCAGCCCCTTCAAAGCCACTGTGGAGGTCTGAGAACCCAGCTTCGAGAATCTGTAACAGAGTCAAAGTCAGCAGACGCCTGAGACGAGGGGTGCACCCGTCGCCCACCAAGAGAGGCCAAGGCACGGGCGTGCGTGGACGCCACGACGCTGGGTCTGCTCGTCGTCCCACTGGCCCTCTCGCTGGCTGCTCTGGTGTCAGAGCGCCTCCTGAGGCTGTGGCATTCCGGAGCCGCACGGACGCAGAAGGTGTGTCCCGCCGCCGCCGCCGCCGCCGCCGCCACCGCCTGCGCTCACAGAGGCGGGGACTCCCCCGCGATAGGCTGTCTCTGGCAGCGACGCTCTCCTGCACGGAAGCATTCCCATACCGCAGCCTGATCACCCCGGCATTCCTCTGCCTGCCGGGGACCCAACATTCATAACCACGGCTGTTCTCACAGGTGCCTGCTGCCTTCCAAGACCGCCCCCATCACTCCAAAAGCCACGGCAGCTCCCTGAAAACTCCGTCCCAAGAGGAGAGGTCCCCGGCAGCCAGGATAAGATGGTCCCTACACAGGACAATCGCCACACTTCGTGGGCATGCCCTCCCTCTGCTTTTCTGGCGGCAGGTGGGAGGGTGGCAGGAGGAAAAGGCTTTGTCCAACCTTCAAACCTCTCTATCCCATCAGATGCCTCAAGAGGATGACGTGTTCTCCCTAAGTGCTGAGCACAAATCCAGAGCCCATCCCCTGCCCTCCTGGGGATCCCTGGAGGGGCGTGGAACCTGGTGGTCCCAGCTCCCCACTGACCGGTGACAGTCAAAATACCAAGGATGTTGACCCAAAGGGCTGCACCTCCTGCAGGTGACTCTGGCAAGGCAACCAGAATATCTGTTGCCACCATGCCCTGTGGGCCTCCACTTCACCCCCCCACAAGCCCCTCTCCCCTCCAACCCCCCAGGTGGTCCCCCAGCATCTTCATTATGATCGTCACCACTGATCTCACCTCTCTCTCCACCCTACTCCCTCTGCCTCTGCTAAGGACATTCCCTATCACCTGTGGTGTCCCCAGCCTCTTTGTTGGGTATTACGGGCTGAATTGGGTCCTCCAAAAAGATATGTCAAAGGCCTAACCCCTGGTACCTGCGAATTATTTGGAAATAGGGCCTTTGCAGGTATAATCAAGTTATGGTGAGGTCATACTGGATTAGGCTGGGCCTTAATCCAAAGACGGGTGTCCTTATAAGAAGAGCAAATTTGGGTACAGAGACACAGGACGCTGGAGGCACAGAGTGGAGTGATGTGGCTAAAAGCCAAGGATTTCTGGCAGTCACTAGAGGCACACCTGCAACTCCCTTGGTCCTCTTCCCTCAGTTCAGTGAAAGAATCCTGTCCCTCTGGCCCAGATGTCCCCAGCTGACCCTACTGGAAACCTGGTTCACCTCTCCCGGGCCCACCACCCTTCCTCCTCCAGCTTCGGAGAGAGTCTGTGCTCACCTGCTCTCCAGCTGACTGAGGAAGCAGGTTGCCTTCTTCTTCAGTTGTTCAAGTCCCTCTAAATTCACCCAGCTAGTTTCTTAAGTCCGCTATGACTCATCATTGTCTTCTGTGGACAAACACCAAGACAGCCGAGGCCTCCTGCGCTGGTCACCCATTCCCTGCCTCACTCTCTCCCACCCTTGATTTGATTGCCTCGGGGCTCCACTCCCCTGCCCTGGGTGCCCCCCTCTCATTCCCGGGCTCTTCTGCCTTCTATCCACACCTGGGGGGGGGGGGGCCTGACTGCTCACATTCCATGAGGATTTTCCCCCAACACAGACCTCTCCTCTGTGGGAGCCAAGCAGCTACAGGAAGCCCGTGTGGAGCGGAGGGGCCTTCCTTCTCTCCACAGGCTGAGACGTCTTCCTTCCTTCCCTCCGAAGCTGTCCTGTAGGGTGCTGTGCCTTCTCGGCTGGCGGCACATTCTCCCAGGTAGCAGAGTCAGTCTGCAGGCATTGCTCCACAGGCCAGAGAATGTCTACCCACCCTTTCTTTAGACCTTGTGAAAGACAGAACTCCAGATCGATTGGCTTTTCCACACGTGCTCTAAACCTGAGCCTGCAACATGTGTACCTGAAAGAGGCCTCCTCGCCTTGCAGGGCTGGGCAGCCCCGTCACACTGAACTTGAACTCAGCCCTCTTCATCCAGGTTACAACTCCTTGTGCGGGCTGCCCTCTGCCTAGAACATGCTCCTGCCCCTTTGCCTCCTTGCTGGCCTCACGGACTCCCCTGTCAAGCGCCGTTTGCACATCGCTTCCCCAGGAAGCCTTCCTGGTCCCTTTTTAGGCTACTTGGCTGCTGTCACGTAGCCCCACAGGGACCTGCGGACCCCTCTCTCCGACGCCATCACACTCGTGATTCCAGAGCAGTGATGCGGGCATCCGCTCCCGAAGACCCTCATGTACTTCAAAACACGCACAAGGCGAGACACCCTGCACTGGAGGCTGTGTCTCCCTATGAAGACTGAAATGGAACCTCCCTCTGGCAAAGGTGCAAGCGCGGTTTACAGTTCCCGTGGCCTGCCAGCTCTGACAGTTCTTACTGGGGGCGGTGTGTGCATGTGTGGCAGGGGCTACATTATTGCTAATTTTGCCCAGAAGGAACATTTGAAGTAATGTGATAAGCAAATATTCATTGAATATCATTATGGGCCAAGCATATTCCAGGGGAGAGGCTAGACTCCTCTGGGGCAGTTTGTTAATAAGATGAGGTATGTGTACACAGTAGTGGCAACTACTCTCAAGGCAATATGGCAGATGCCAAAGGGGCTCAGGACACACGAGGGCGAGGGAGAGGTCCCTGGAGAAAGGGAGGTTGGACTTAGGTCTTTGAGGACGAGGAGAACATCAGAAAGTGGAATGGAAAAAAGGGGCCATCCCAGGCCCAGGAGGCAAAATGAAGAGTAGAAAAACACAAGCGTGATTAGGGGTCAGGAAATGATCTGGTTCGTCTGAGGAAGTTCTGGCTAACTGAGAGGAGAAAACCGAGTCAAGTAAGAGGATTGGTACCTGAGAGGAGCCACAGAATTTTCTCTCTCTCTGGCCATCACCGACGACTTCTGAGCAGGGATAATGCATGTCAAACATTTTTAGAAAGGTTAAGCTGTAACAGAGTAGAGACAGGGAGGCCAGTGAAAGATCTTGGGACAAGGTCGAAGAAGCCTCTAGTCAGGGGGTGGCAGTCAGCAGGGACATCAGCAGGGGAGAAGGTCATGACCTGATGACTAAGGAGAAGTGGGGGATGGTGAGTGGGCATCTGAAGACCAAGGAAAGGGAAGCAAGGAGCTCAAAAGGCAATGCAGAGCAGGGTGAATGGTGGGAGGCAGAGGTGGGCTGTGGGGCAGGGGAAGGCCCAAGTGGACATCCAGGTAGCCATCCCTGGTTTCAGGCTAGCCGGCAGGTGCCTCTAGGGAAAGATGCCCTCACTTCTGACAGCTCTGTAACCCCACACCCCAAGAAGAAAGGAGAAGATCCCCTCAGGACCAAACGGAATCCAAGGACTAATCACTACATTAAAATGGTGACTCAGTAGCTACTATTTGGGGTCTTGAAATAAATCCCCCTAGGGCTTTATGTTGGCACTCCTTGAGCAAGACCGCAGCTGTGGGAAGATGTCTTGTTCTATTATCTCTGTTACCTTTTGTTCCTTCTCCCAGAGGTCAGAGCCTCGTGCCTTGTTAGACTTCACACAGCTGCAAGTCACCGTCTGTAAGATGGACAGGTTGCCTGCAAGGAGCCCCAAGGATATCTCCTAACAGAACTTCACTTGCTAAATTTGCAGAAGAATCAGGAGGACAAAGGGGCTTTTGATGAGGTTTTCTGGGACATGTGAATCCTGACCTGAAAGATAAAGGATCTGGCGCCCGACAGAGGCTATTTGATTTCTAATATGATTTGGTCCAAGTCCAGTCCTTTGTCTAGTCTTGAAATGGGTAGAAGTCTGCCCCTCTGGTCCCCTTCTCCAGGGGTGGGCAGCTTTGTCACTGAAGGCTGCATCAGGATGAGGGTGGTCAGGGCATCTACTTGGTCTTCTGTAGTCACCCCCGGCCAGCACAGTGGCCTGGGACACCTTTGTCCCAAGGAGCCTCTATTCCAGGTCTACTCTCGCCATCACTTCAACTTATTTCTGGACTTTTCTGGGCTGAGGGCTGCTCCTTCCATGGCCTCACCTCCTGGACTTTCCTATGTGCCTCCCAAGGTGTTCCCCTTGCCCTCCGCCATGTCTGCCTTCCTTCCCACTCCACTCTTCAGATCAGCAAGGAGCAGGGAAGAGGGAGAAACAGTTGCGGGGCCTGGAGAGGGGAAGGTAGAAGGAACTGGGTGGGATCCAGCCCTCGGCTGACAGGAAAGGATTTTAGTCAGCACTGCAGAAAATGCCCAAAGCCTTTCTTGGAAAAGTTTCCTCAGGTCCCAGGTTTGGCCTGAGAGAGGAAAGGAAACTGTTACACGGAAAGGTCAAGGCAGGGGGCCAAGTGAGGCATGCTAGCCTCTTTCCCATCACAAAGCCACGTTTAGACGAAAGCAACTGAACATCCTTTCCTGGTACCCACACCCTCCGTTGCTCCCTCCCACCCCCGCTGCCCAGGGCCCCAGGGAGCGAGCAGGGGAGTGGGCCACAGGGGTCCCCGCTGTTGCGGGGGTGGGGGTGGGGGTCGTTTAGGCTGTCAAGGTCCTCTCTGTGCCGTGAAATGGCCAGTCTAAACACAGGAAATGAGGGCAGGAGTGGGAGCAAGGGGAAAGCAAACCAATTCCTCAAATTCCCTGTTTACCTACGGTAAGCAACAAGCTATAAATGTCATTAGTTACGATGCCCCTGAGCTCGGCCTCCGAGAACATTCGCCATTTCCAAGCTACCTGTGGGAAAAAAGAGTGCAAAATGGAACTCCGCCGAGCACAGCACGCCTGTGTGCCCTGAGCTCCCCGGAGAGTCTCTGAATCCCAGCGTGTGGCCGCGGGGCTCCTCAAGGCCAAGAAGGCTCTGTCCACCCCACCCACCTTCCTTTCTCCGCAGGGAGCTCTGGGAGGCCTTCACTGGCCAGTCTAGAATGCTTCCCAAATTTTCTCCCTTCAGTTCCTCTCCACACGAGAGACTCATGTTCCCTGGAAACCATTTCAGTTTAATACGATGACTTCCCATTAATCACTTTAACGAATACCTTGGGGACAAGACTATCACAGCCACCTCAGTGCCCTCTGCCTGTGAATCAGTGCTCTGATATGTGCCTTGCCTTAGAGCCGAGGTTCTCGACCTTCAGGGTGCATCAGAGTCGCCTAGAGGGTTTGTTAAAGCAGCGTGCCCCACCTGCAGCTTTGGATTCAGTAGATCTGGGGGATAGGGCACAAGAATTCACATTTCTAACCAGCTCGCACTTGACGCTGAGGCTGCTGGTACAGGGACCACACTTTGGGAACCACCGCCTCAGACTCAGGTCGGTCCCCCTGAACCCTAACCCAATCCTTACTTCTGGGCGCTTCTTTCCTGGAGACAAGGCACAACGTCTGTGTAAACCCTTTACAAAGGAATGGGGGTAAAACTGAGACACACCCTTGATGTCTCTGCCCTCCCCTTGGCCATCTGCCCATCTGGGTACGGGGTCTGCTCGCACAGTGAGGCTCTGTCCGCGCTGTCGTGTGGGCCGAGAGCACCCCACAATTAGCTCTGACTGGGAGCTTCCATCCACCTCCCAGCTCCTTTGAACCACCTCGCCTGGAGCTCTTGACAGCGAGTGCAAGGGAATGTGATTTCATCTTCCACACCTGGTCTGTTTGGCTGGACTCTCTCCTGGCAGGTTTCAAAACTCCTGAATGAAATCATCAATAACCATCTTCAGATGGGGAAAGATTAGCTGAGCAAATACTCGACGCCTACCAGCCGCAGCCCTGGGAGGAGCAGACGTGAGCTCACCCACCTTTCCAACACTGCGGGCGATTCATGTCTGCAGCCCAGGGGGCTGTGACCTCAGCAGCAGGTCACAGAACAAATACTGGTGGGCAGCATAGGAAGGGTCACTGAGACGCTGGTGATATGCTGGGCATCTGCTCTGTGTAGGGGAGAGAAGCACAGCCCGATCCTGGAATTTTCAAACTGTGGGAAGGACAGGATGGAGTGCCCCGCTGCAAGCCTCCTTGTGGAAGCTCGCCCCACGCACAGCTTCCTCCCATCAGGGACGTCAGCAAATTACCTCTGGCCCCCCACGCCCCTCCTTTCTCAGGGCTATTGCCCAGGGGTGCTCACCTCTCCTTCCTGCAGGACATTCTGTCCCATACTTGTCCTGAATGTCACTGCCCTTTGACCTGGGACAGTGCTTTTGACGTGTCAATTTGGCCATGCTACAGTCCCCAGTTATTCAAACACTAATCTAGGTGTTGGCTATGAAGGGAGTTTGCAGCTGTAATTAAAATATATAAATTTAAGGAACATTATTTTAGATATTCTGATAATCTGGGTGGGCCTGATTCAGTTAATCAGAAGGCCTTAAAAGCAGGGTGGAGAGAGAGAGAGAGAGAGAGAGATTGATTCCCCTGAATAGGAGCTTTGGCCCAATGCCTGTGATCATTCTTTCCTGACTGCCTGCCCTGTGAATTTTGGATTTGCTTATTCAGCCCCACAACTGTATAAGCCAATTCCTTGAAATTAATCTCTTAATGCATATATATATATATATATATATATGTATACACACACACACACACACACACATACATGTGTGTGTGTTTGTATCTTCTATTGGCTCTGGTTTGATTAAACCCTACAGTAGAGAAAAAAATGGCCTCCCCAATGCCTGTGTACTGATATTAGAACCTGTGAATACATTGCCTTACATGGCAAAAAGAACTTGGCTGATATGACTGAACTAAGATTCTTAGCATAGGGAGGTTATCCTGGAGTATCTGGAAGGGTCCAGTGTAATCACAGGGGTCCTTGTAAGAAGGAGGCAGGAGGGTCAGAGTCCGAATAAAAGATGAAAAGGAGAGATTTCAAGATGCTGAACTCCCGACTTTGCAGGAAGGGGCCAAAAGCCGAGGAATGCTGGTGGCCTCTAGAAACTCGGAAAGGCAAGGAAACGGATTCTTCACTAAAACCTTCAGAAGGAGCACAGCCCTACCAACACCTTGATTTTAGGTCTTCTGTCTTCCAGGACTGTAGGAGGGTAAGTCCATGCTGTTTTAAGCCACTAGGCTTATGGTGATTTGTCACGGCAGCAGTAGTACACTGACACAAACCCTGGTTCATATCGACTCTCCCCGTCTTCCCCCGCCTCAGTGCCCTCACTCAGGCCGCTTCTCTTCCCTCGGCAGCACCACACCTTCCCATTTTTGACGTCTCCTGGGGTCTGTTCTCCAACTTTCCACAGAAAGTCTCAACGGTCTTGTCTGTTCAGCCCCCCTCCTGAGAACAGGGCTCCCCCTTTTTTTAGAAAAGTGTACCTATTCAACTGTGAGAAGCCCCCACCTTGCCTCAGGGCACGTGACCCAGCTGAACCAATGAGAGTCCTGCCCCAGTAGTTTTTCAGGTTGGAACTAAATGAAGAGCAGCAGGTAAGCTGGTTGCTGACCATGACTCAGCCACGAAGAGGACAGAGGTTTACAATGGAAGACAGTGACGAGAGGAATGAAGAAGAGAGAGGAGACGGAGCCAGCTGGCGCTCCAGGCCACCTGCCCAGATCCGTCACACAGTCTTCTATTGTGTTTCTTGTCTTTTTCTTGTTGGTTAGCAGGAGACCTTTGTATAGTCTAGATATGAGTCCCTAGTCAGTTTAATTTTTTTTGAATTTTATTTTATCTATTTTTGATACAGCAGGTTCTTATTAGTTATCTATTTTATACATATTAGTGTATATAGGTCAATCCCAATCTCCCAGTTCATCCCACCACACCCCCGCCCCGCCACTTTCCCCCCTTGGTGTCCATACGTTTGTTCTCTACATTTGTGTCTCTATTTCTGCCCTGCAAACTGGTTCATCTGTACCATTTTTCTAGGTTCCACATATCCTAGTCAGTTTTAGACATTGCAGACATCCCACAACCCGTCATTCTGTTTGCCTGAAACACTATTTTCTGTTATTAAAGTAGATAAATCTTCCTTCTTTAGTGGGTATTCTCCTGATATATCTTCTTCTGTCCTTTGATTTTCAACATTTTCTTTTAAAGAGCATGAAACTAGATTCTCTCTCTCTCCCTCTCTTTTAGGCAGTCTGTCTCTAGCTTTGAAATGGTGAGAGTACTCCATTTTCTGACAAACCTAGATTTATGTCCCCTTCATTTTATTGTGCTCCTATTTACCATAATGTTTTCTGTTTGTTTGTTTTTGTTTGCCTTTTATTCTCCTCTTTTCCAGCCCTCTTTTGGTTGATTAGGTTTCTACTTTTTACACTCTTCTGCTTTGGAAGGTATGCATTCAATGTCTTTACACTGAATGATTACCCATACATTTTAACTTAATGTTTGACTTAAGAAAGACTAAAGTTAATTAATTATTCCACTCTCCTCCCAAGCAAGCAAAGGACTTAAGATTTTAACTTCAAATTTCCCTGCCAATTCTTCATATTATTGGTATGTCTTATTCTACTTCCATCTTTTCTGCCCTCCATAAATCATTATTTTTGTCTATTCACAATCAATAATTACTACCATTCTGTATCACCTTTTTCTGTGCTTGATTTCTTTCTTTATGAATTTCATCCTTTCATAGTTTATTTTAGTAGGACTCACAATTAGTAAATTCTCTGCCTTTGTTTGAAAATCTCTATTTGTCCTCTTGAACTATCATTTAGTTATAACATTTGAATTTGGTGGTGATTTTCTTTCAGCATATTGACGAGTATTCCATTATTTTCTAGCATATCTATTTATTTTGGGAAGACTGTTATTGGTCTAATTATTGAGTCTTCTGCGTAATCTATAACGTTGCTCTAGTACCTCTTAAAGTTCTTCTGTCTTTCCTGTTCTGCAGTTCCAGTATGATATGTATAGGTGTACTTTTTTGTAAATTCCTGTCAAAACTTACTGTGCTTTATTACTTTGAGGTACCATATGTCTTACTAATTCTGGAAATTCTCTGTCATTTTTTCAGTATTGACTATTACCTATTCATTCTTTTCTCTTCTTGGGGACTCATTTCAGACTTATATTGGACTTTATTTTTACTGTTTTCATGTCTCTTAACCTGCCTTTTATAGTTTCCACTTCTTTTGTTTTTGTTGTGTTGTTTTACTCATGAAACTATACTTTATTCAGATCTCATTAGCTTTTCTCTTCTTCTGTCCCAGGATCCCATCCAGGACACCATACCACATTTGGTTATCAGGTCTCCTTAGGCTCCTCTTGGCTGTGACAGTTCTCAGACATTCAGACATTCCTTGTTTGGAGGAGTACTGGTCAGGTATTTTGTAGAATGCTCCCCAGTTTGGGTTCGTCCATGATTTTCTCATGGTTAGACGGGGGTTATGTTTTTGGGGGGAGGAAGGCCACAGAGGTAAACCACCCTTCTCACCACATTAGTTAAAGGGTACATATTTTCAAGATGACTTATCACTGATAATGCTAACCTTGGTCACTTGGCCAAGGCAGTGCTTGCCAGGTTTCTCCTCTGTGAAGTGTCACAGTTTCTATTTCTTTATTCCTCTGTGCTGCATTCAGGTGACTTCTTCAACCCTATCTTCCACTTACTAATTATCATTTTGTGCAGATGTCATTAAGTTAAGGACTTCAAATAGGGAAATTATCTAATCTGTTAATTAACCAATCATTGTATCTAATCTGCTATTTAACCATTCGCTGAATTTTTACTTTCTGTATGTATAGAATTCCCATTTGTTTCTCAAATCTGCCTGTTCCTTTTGCACAGCGTTTGTTCTTTCCTGGTGTTTTCTATTTTTTCTTACACTTCTTTAAACATTTCAATGTATTTTTATAGTCTCTTTCAAAATGTTCCATTATCTTAAAATCTTGAGGTGCTAATCTTCCCCACTGAATATATGTACTGCCTGTGGCTTATGGTGGGTCATTTCCTGTATAACTGTTTATCGTAAGCTCCTGTTCCACAGACATTGTCTTCTCTTGGGGATACCAGTTGGTTTGGACTGTAGAAGTATCCCTCCAGAGTGGTTTTGCTCTTGTGTCTACTAGATGGCAAAGAGTTGTCACCAGCCTGGAATGAATTTCTTACCCTAATTTATATGCTTAGAGATTCCCATACCATGTGGATAGTATACATTCTGCTTCCAAGTCCATGTGGCATGGACTTGGTGTTTTGATTTCTCAGCGGAATTATTTTACCCAGAGGCCCTGTTAGAGATATACCTCTTACCTGTAACAGGGTGGTGGGCAAAGTTTTACAGGTTCCTTTCTCAGCAAGGGACCCAGTTTCATGCATGCGTCTTCGTGCCAGCTCCCCATGTCATCTTCGGTGCCTGTATGATTACTAATACCCAATCTGCAACAGGAGTTTCTTGAGGGTTTCTTTACACACAGCTTCCCCTCAACCCCCGCTGGCACAGTCATTGTTTGGGCGTCCAACTCATTCATCCTTTCTTGCCCCTGAAGATTTCACTTTCTTTCTTGCAAGTTCAGCTCCACATTTAAATATTTGATGGTGTTCTATTTTATGCAGCAACTCTAGGTATTTGTAGTAGGGGGGTCCCATGTTTTGTAAACCTGTCATATGGATGAAAACCACAATTCACTATAGTTCTTTATGACCCATCTTTTCCCAACTAACCAGAGCCTTTGGAAGACAGGGACCTTGCCTGATTCATGGTTGTATTCCCCATGCAGAGGCTAAATAGCAGAAGCATGAAGGTAGCATGTTAGAGTTCAGAGTCTGCGGTCCCAGATGTACTGAGCAGAACTCAGTTCTGTTTCTACCTTCTCCTCCCTCACAAAACCCAGTTCTTTCCCCTCTTATTTGACACATCTTATAACTTTGCATCTATTTGTGCATCTGCCCACTGTTTACATCTCTCGTGAGGGCATGGCCCACTCTGTTTTGTTCATCATTGTACCTCCAATGGTTGATGGTAGGTGATCAATAATTACGTGTTGCATGAATAAATGAACAAATGAATGCATCTCAGGCAGCTGTGCTGACACCATTCCCAGCCTCAGAGTTCTGAAACCCCTGCTGTTTATGACATCAGCAGAGTCCTGCCTTGCAAACAGTGGGTCACCAACTGACTCAACGCTCACCAAAATGACTGCGTGAGAGCCAACCCAGGGATGTCACCACATCCTCCCAAGTATAAAACTCCAGGCTCAGGACCAGACCCCAGGCAGCCCTTAGCAGATCCTGTCCCAGACTCTGCCCTCACCACCTCCCCCTGAGGCCCATTCTTCCTACGTGGCACGGAGCTGATCAGGGACACTCACTCCCCTAAGATGTTTGGCCAACCCTTAGGGCTGGATTCCCAAGCTCTGAGCCAGTCCTCGGGAGTGGGGCACCAGAAGAGCAGAGAGGCCTTCCTGGACAGAAACATTCTCAATCTTCCCAGAAAAGAAAATGTTCCCTAGTTGTGCTTCTCTTTAAGAGTTAAAGCATTGTTCTCTGACTTCATTCACCTCCCTCACTGAGGAGCCATAAGACTCCAGTGAAATAATAGATGTAAAAACGCAGTGACAACAGTGATGGGCACAGGAATGGTCCTTACAGACAATCCCGTCCCCTGGCTGCCCTCCTGGCCGCATCTCTGGTGCATCCTCAGGGACCTGGAGATCAGCCTCCTCCCACCTTACGTCTCGCTTCATAGACCACAACGACAGATCTCGTGGCACCAGGCAAAGGTGGGTGTCACCGCAGACTTCAGGGCTTTTAATTGGTAGTGTTTTCTAATTATAAATGCAGGATATGTGTATTGTAGAAATATGGAAAACATAGAACGTCACAAAGAAGAAGAAACGATTTACAGGGTCCCACTCAGAGTGCTATCTCTGTTTAGGTATATACCCTCTTTAAGTCTCGTGACATTTAAAACTCTGGATCATCTCTTCATCCAGTTGTCCACCCTGCTACCTCTACTTAACATTATAGAACGAACCCTTCCCTCAAGTTGAAACTTCTCGCAATAAAACTTTAAAACATGTCTTATAAATATCTCATAGATGGATGTCCCATGATTTATATATTGCCTTGCCAATAACTAGCTATACGAGTCGTTTCCTCATTACAAGTTTCTGAACAGACGAGTTAAATGATAAAACGTTGTTCAGCAGACTGGGTTTCCAGTTGCTCAGGAAAGGTTTCTAAGCCACTTGGTCACTGTCCCCACCCCATGCCGGGTCCCTGGTCTCAACACTTGTGTGCTGTGGGTGAGACAACGTGCCACAAGAGAGGAAGACTGAGGAAGAAGGACCTTCCGGGCCACCAGTGTCAGATGTGGTTCAGGAAAATAAAACAATAAATAGGAATAAGCAACCCTGCTGTGTCTGTCAGTATGGGGACGGAAGTAGCAGAGTCCTGGCTCGGCTGGTTGGGGTTTGTGGTGGGAAATGGAGAGCAGCCACAGAGGACAGGGGCTTAAGACAGAGTGCCCGAATTGCAGCTCTGTCACTGTGTGAGGTGGCAGTTTCCACACGCTGCCTGCCACTTTCCTCCACTACACAACGTGGACAACATGCACCTCGCGGCACAGAGAGTGTTTCTGGAAGGACCTGCCCTTGTTATTTCACTAAATTTGGCACACGTGGGTGCCCCCCAACAAAGCTTTTGCATTCACCACTAAATATCCACACGTCCCCTTATGCTTTATCACACAGATGTGGCCTAATGAAACGTGTCCGTCTTTGTGATGATAGCTCAGAAAATTATAATTGCTGCTAAAAATGTGTTGGTGCTGAGGGTGGGAATTCTAAATACTTGTGACTTTAAGGTCAACCAATACAGGCTCGACTAACGCCTGTCCCCACTCCTTGTTAACTGTACGTGTTTATGTATTAAATTCACATGTGGACTCAGTGGGCCTGCGCTTTCCCGGGACACAGAGGGAGGAGGCTGGAGCGGCAGCGAGCCCAGGAGGGCAGCCTCCTGACAGCAAGGGCAGTTTGGAAATGAAGCGGCAGCCACAGGGCCCTGAGGCTCACTTTCCAAGTCAGTGACAAGGTCCAGGGCTGGAGACAGTCTGCTAGACAAGGCCGGTTCTACCTCGCTTGGGCTCGGCCAGACTGCGTGGGTGGGATGTGGGCGTTACAGCCTGGGGCACAGGCGGGGGTCCACAGGAACGTTCCCACTGGCATTAGGCTGGATGCCCTCGTAAGGGTCTCTGTCAGGCCCCCTGATGATCAAGTCAGGGACTCTGGTCCCGGTGAGCCCCTTGTCTACTTGCTCCAGAGAGATGTCGCCCAGCTGGGGGCCGGGGGGTGGACCCAGTGACCTGTCCAGGGCTCTTGCTGGACTCTCCATGAAAGTTCCAAGTCAGGGAGAAGCAAGAGCTGGGGTGAGAAGAGAGAAAGACGGGGGTAAGAAGGAAGAGTGTGAGAGCCGGGGCGGGAGCAGGCCTGGGGCTCCTGAGAGCATAACAAACCGGGGGGTCCCCATCATGGGAAGGTCTCTGCTGGTTCCAGGAAACCCCGGGCCCACCAGCCTCCCTAAAGCCTGAGGTCCCCTCGTGAGTGATAACCACAGCCAGCGAGGAAACCTTTGTGATCTGGGACAACAAGGGTCGGAGGGCCACACGGGCCCCTCAGCAACACCCACCTTCAGAGCCTGGCCCGGCTTTTAGAGGAGGGTAGCCCAGGACACGTGGTGGCTTTCTGTTTCAACCTAGTTAGAGGGACTTGTGGGAGAGGGGAGACTGCTTTCTACCAGAAACAATGAGGAGAGTGGCCAGGAAGAGGGGGCTCTGCTAGCTTCACTCTGGGGGATACACAATTCTGAACTTCAGTAATTCTATAGGTGAGGGGCACCACGCTTCTATAGCTCAGTTTTATCATTACTCGTATGGATTCTATACAGTAAGACGATAAAAATGCTGCACAAATCACAACGAGCAATGAAGGCAGGGCCAGGCGGGAGGACTTCCACGTACTAACAAGAGGCAGAAGTGGGCCCTGCCGCTTGGTTTCTCCCTGGAAGCCTCCAGCTCCTTCCTGCCATGAGTCCTTGAGGCTTATTTCCATTGCTGGGCACTGTCCCTGGCTCTCCATGGGCACCTCCCCTGCCCCACAGTCAGTGGGTGGAAAGTCCATTCTTGTAAAATGGCAGTGGGGTGACCAACTTATCCCAATCTGCCCAGACGTCTTCAGTTTTAAAACTGAAAGTCCTGTGTCCCAGGAACCTCCTCGGTCCTGGGCAAATCGGGGCAGTGGGTCACACTGAGAAGCAGGGCCCTACAGGCCATTGTTTCTTGGAAACGTGGGTGTCTCTTCGAGAGCTGCGTGCAAACAGCGAAGCCTGGGGAAGAGCCTCCCACTGTAAACATGCAGAAAAGGCTCACGAGTGAGTGAGGCCCAGGCTCCGGCATCCACACTCTGCATTTTAACTGAGGCCTTTTGTGCTCTAGGCCAGCATCTCTCAAGGGTGTTGGATGGAGCACCCTTCAGAACATAAATAGGTATGGTTGATGTTTGGGTGAACAAAATAAAACTTGTCATCAGGACTCTCAGGTTCCTACAGGACTTGGTGCACACTAAGTGACAAAGAAAGGGTTAGTTTGCCCATATTTATACAGGCAGCAGTCAGCCCTGTGGGGGTCAGTGCCAATGCTGACCAGACTGAGTGTCCCACGCGTCACAAGTCCTGGGGTTACTGCGCCGGCTGGTGCCTTCTCCCCAAGCCACAGCCTCCACAGCATCTCCACCCAACAAGGCAACGAGGCTGGGAAGACAGCTCTGGGAGAGGGCTGCTCACTGGATAGGATCATCCCATCCATCCAGTCCACAGTGTAGTCTGAGACTCCTGGCCTTGGGTTCACCCTTCACCCCGATCAAATTTAATCCATCCCAGGGAATCAAGGTCCACGAAGCCAAGAGAGCTGGGATTGATCGCAGACAACCCGGCCAGCCGCACCCTCCTCTTTTGCCAGGTTTCAGAGCAGGTCTCCTGGCAAAGCTCAGACCCAGCTGGCCTTGCTCCTGGTCTCATCTCCATCAGCAACTCAGCATGAGATGGGAATCTGAGAACCTGAAAGGACCTCAGAGATCACTGAGCTCAGGCCCCAAGGTTCACGGACGAAAGAATCCAGAACTGAGAGGCATTCTGGGGCCGTGGGAAGAAAGGGGCTGGGAGTGAGATGACCCTGGTGGGAATTCCTGCTTTGCCATTGATTGGATATGTTGTCTTGGATGTGCCTCGATTTCAAGTATGAAATGGAGATGCTGATACCTCCCTTGCAGGGCTGTCATTACGAATAGAAAAAGCTTAAGAACATAGACTGAAAAATCAAATTCAAGGGAAAAGACAACCATTCAGCTAAGGCCAGAAGAAAAGCTGGAAACACGTAAATATGTAAGATCTCATCCACCTACTAAAAGCAAGCTTTAAATCTGTCCTTAAATCTTCCTAAAAGGCAAAGTAGAAGAGAAACTGAATGGGTTATAAGGTTTGGTAATCATTCCATTGCAGAATGAAAATCAAGTTTTACCTGATATCAAGACTTGCTGTTTAGCTACAGTAATCAAGACATTGTGGTATTGGCAGAGAGATATACACATACATCAATGAAACATGATAGAAAACCCAGAATGGACCCACCCAAGTATGGCCAACTGATCTTCAACAAAGATACAAAGGCAATTCAATAGAGAAAGGAGAGTCTTGTCAACAAATGGTGCAGAAACAGTTGCATAACCACAGGCAAAACAAGGAACCTTGACCTAAACCTCACATCTCTACAAAAATTAACTCAAAATGGATCATAGATTTAAATGTAAAATTATAAAACTTTTAGAAGAAAACAGAGGATTTCTCCTTTAGGAGTTAGGATTTGGTGAAGAGCTTTTAGACATGACACTAAAAGCAGGTATCCAGAAAACTAAAAATTCATAAATTGGACTTTATCACAATCAAAACCTTTTTCTCTGTGAAAGATTCTGTTAAGAGGATGAAAACATAAGCTATAGACTGGGAGAAAATATTTGCAAACCACATGCCCAACAAAGGACGTGTATCTCACATATATAAAGAACTCTCAAAACAACAATTTAAAAATCCAATAAGAAAATGGAGGGACTTCCCTGGTGGCGCAGTGGTTAAGAATCTGCCTGCCAGTGCAGGGGACATGGGTTCGATCCCTCGTCTGGGAAGAACCCACATGCCATGGAGCAACTAAGCCCGTGAGCCACAGTAACTGAGCCCGCATGCCACAACTACTGAAGCACGCACGCCTGGAGCCCATGCTCCGCAACAAAAGAAGCCATCGCAAGGAGAAACCTGCGCACCGCAACGAAGAATAGCCCCAGCTCGCTGCAACTAGAGAAAGCCTTAGTGTAGCAACAAAGACCCAATGCAGCCAAAAATAATAAAGAGAAGAAGGAAGAAAGAGAGAAAGAGAGAAAAAGGAAAAGAAAAATGGACAAAATATATGAACAGATATTTCAGTGAAGAGCATATACACATGGCAAGTGAGCATATGAAAAGATGTTTAACATCACCAGCCATTAGGGAAATGCAAATTAAGACCATGATGAGATCTCACTACACACCAATTTGAATAGCTAAAATACTCTACTTCCAGTTCCCTGAGACCTTGCACAGGTCTCCTCCTCCCCTCCTGGGCCCATTTCTTCATCTGGAGGAGGTTCCTGCTGGTGTTTACATTCTATTGTTGCATAAAAATGGGGTCTTCCGGTTTATTTTCACCAGGGGCAGTGCCTCTCTGTAGGGGTGGAATTCTTAAAAAAAAAAAAAAAAAAAAAGGATAGCTAAAATAAAAAGCAGTAACAATACCAAATGCTGGCCAGGATGTAGAGAAACTGAATTTCTCATACCTTGCTGGTGCAAATGTAAAATGTTATGGCCACTCTGGAAAAGAGTTTGGCAGTTTCTTTTAAAAGTCAACGTGCCATTACCACATGACCTAGCAAATGCACTCCTGGGCATTTACCTCAGAGAAATGAGAGTTTATGTCCACACAAAAACCTATACATGATTGTTCATAGCAGCTTTATTTGTAATAGCCGCAAACAGGAAACAACCCAAAGGTCCTTCAATAGGTGAATGGTTGGACAAATCACGATACATCCATGCCATGGAATAGTACTCAGCAATAAAAAGGAACAAACTATTGATACATGGAACAGCTTGGGTCGATCTCAAGGGCATTATGCTTAATGAAAAAAGCCAGTCTCAAAAGGTCACACATATTGCATGACTCCATTTATATAATGTCCTCAAAATGACAAAATTACAGCGCTAGAGAACATATCAGGGATAGGAGTCGGAAGGAGACCTTTGTGGAGATGGGATAGTTCTGTCTTGAAGCAGTGGGGTGGTGGCTCCCTGAATCTGTACACACGATCGAATGGCCTGGAACTACACTCACACATCATGGCAATGTCCATTTCCTGCTTTTGGTATTACGCTATAATTATGTAAGATGAAATCCTTGGGAGGAACTGGGTAAGCACAGGACCTCTCAGCACTGTTTTTCCTGTGCATCTGTAATTACTTCAAAATAAATCCCTCTGCCACTTGTTCTGTGGCAGCACAGGTCACGAATTCATCACCAGGAGACACGAGGAAAGCTAGGAAGGGCTTTGAGCATAGTTACAGGAGGAAAGGGTCTAAGTGACCTTTGACCCCCACCCCACCCATTCCCATAGTTCTCCCTCCCCACCCCCCAAACCATCGCCCAAAACTGCCTCCCCAACACACACACACACACAAGCAGGGCAAGGTGGGCCTCTCAGGGGACAGACACCCTGGAGATCATAATATATGCTGTCCCCAGTGTCAGAGAAATACACCCTGGGGTGGCAGGAGCATATCTTAATCCACCAGGTTGATGAAGGAATTCTTTGGCCCAGGGGGTTCTCTTCAGAGTGTCTCCCCAAGCATGGATTGCAGGTTGCTGGGATGCAGCACTTTCCTCTGGAAACTGAGAAGTTAAGCCCAAGCTGCCCATGACTGGGGGGGTCAGAGGCCTCAGGACGTTATGGACACAGGCCAGGACAAAGCACCTCTCCCTCATTCGGGGGCCTCCCTCCCAGGTGACAGGTGACAGGTCACCAGAGCCACCCAGGCCAAGCTGTGACATTCGTCTGTCCCTTTCTTCCCACTGTTCCTCCCCAGCCTTCCGTCCCCACTGACCGGATATCCATCATTTCCCTACCTTGGGGCCCTGGGTGTGTTTAAGTTCCCAAAATTTGGGCAGCAATTAGCAATCGACCACTCCTTCTATAAGACAACCTCAGTTTGGCCCCAAAAGTTTCATTTTCAGAAGAAACAGATCTCTTTGAGGCTGCCAGGATAAGTTAGCCAAAATGCTCCCTGCTAACTCCCCCACCCCTGCCCCATAATTGTTGAATGAACCTGTTTTTAATTTAGAGCTTTGGAGTTCTGGATGCCGAACTGCTCCCTCTACCAATGACGGGCGAGCAGGTCCTCTAGTTCTTAAGAATGCTGTAACCCAGAGGCGATTGAGACTGTCTCTAGATCAAATACAATTGTACTGACTCCTGCAGAAGGGAGTACCGAAAACTCAGCCTGAGCCTGAGAGTCGCAGGCTCGAGAGGAGATGAGGAGGAATGAAAGGGTCTGAGCCTGTCAGTGCTTAGGGGGATCTGTGCTGCAGCCATGGCAGTGGCCCCTGGTCACGGCTGGGATGTGTGTGTCACCAGGGCCTGGAGAAAGCCCTGACCGCTCGGAACAAGCACACGTGAGGAATCTCCACGCGCTGACGCTGAGCTGACCAGTGCCGTGCGACAGAGAGGGCCAGGCGCACAGGGGTTGGGGTTCTGACCTGGAGGCTCACGCTCCTGGTTCCTCTACGCTCCACCCTTTCTGGCTATGTGTCCAAGCCCAAAGGACCAGCCTCACTAAGCCTTGTTTTCCTCATCATTAATGGGGACGGTAACAGCATCCAGTTGACAGAGCGGTAATGAGGACTGCATATGGGTAAGGTATTTCCATAGTTCCCAGTAAATTCAGACAGATCTGTTGCTGCTTGCTACTATTGCTATTTTTGGATATTATTATTAACTGTAGTTTTTCTTAACTATTAACTATGTCTCATAGAATGAGGCGTAATTGGTGGAATATTCGATCCTAAATGACGTTTGAATTCACAGTCTTGTTTGTTGAGGCGAGAACTGACCTCACAATGATGCCAATCCCAGAAAGCCCAGTGTGGTTTACAAAGCCATTTCCTCTGCCTCGTTCCACATAATCCTTACGACGGCCTCCTCCACCCTGCCTCCGGGAGGAGGGAATTGTTCATATTACCCAGTTTTTTTTCACATAAGGACTCCGAGGCTCAGGAATGCTTCCCTGTGTTACCTAGTTAGTAAGGGGATGGCGTGGGGCTTGGATCTGAGTCCCCTGGCTTCGTCTCCTTTCCCTAAACCGTATGCTATGTGGCATTTTGCAGGAATGTCATAAAGCCTATTGGTTAGCCTGTCCCAACAACGAGGAACCTAGAAAAATGACGGGTCCTCAGGTTGGGTGTCCTGTGTTCCTCCCATGTCACACAAGTCACGACATGCGCAGTCCATACCCCCCTGGGAGGGTGCGTGGCAGCCACCAAACCTCTCATTGGGAGAAGGAAATCTCTCATCAAATAGCAAAGCCCCCAGAAGCCAGCCCTACCCCCGGGAAGAAACGACTTCAGGGAGTTTAACTAATGGAATTCCCGCCCCCAGATGTGCCTTGAGATATCCAATCTCCTCCCTGGTTTCAGGCGGATAAGTGAAGCTAAGGGGAAGTTGCTCCTAAACTCTGGTCTTAGAATTACTATGGATCCACGGAGGCAATGATTAAAGGAATCTGGTTTTTAGAGTTCAGAAGAACTCCTAACTGGTATGAGCCTTCCGGAGGCCAATTGGCCTGGGCCCAGGCCTCAGGCATGTGTGGCTAAGTCATCAGCACGTGATAAATTATCTTAGTTTTATAGATCTTCAAAGAAACTGCTGCCATAAACCCATTTATTTTAGGGACTCAGGGCGGGTCTAAATGGATCAATCTCGTTTGGGGTTACCCTCGATGTCAGCCATCCCTCCTGCTCCCAGCCCTAAGGGTGGTGAAAACAGAGAGAGTCGCCCCCACCCTGGCTCCCTCCTGGGCCTCTCTCTTTTCAGACCACCCAACCGTTGCCCCTGCCCTTTCCCCCCAATTCCTAATTTATAGACCCCAAGTTTTCCACAATTCTCTGCTGAAACTTCTCTAAACTCCTTTAAATGATGGAACCCAAACCACACACAGTGTTCTCATCAGGGTCTGGCCAAAGGTGAGGAGGTTTGAGGATTATTTTAAACTATCTCAAAATTTCTATGTCTTATTTATGTCCAACCACGGAATCAAGTCAACCTTTATTTAGTGTGGTGTGGGGAAAGAGCAGAAGCAGGAGTGGGGAGCCCAGCTCTACTGCTAACAATATGAGTAAGTACATAGATGGGCTCCACTGTGACCTCCAGATCCTTTTCTGTTGGACACACATAACTGGTCCACAGAGACCCCCATCCTCCATTTGTATGTTCTGGGTTCCCCTTAATTGCGCCACTGGAGGCATTACCTAGCCCCATCCGATTGTGTGATTGCCAGAAACCACCATAATTCCCACCCTGACCCCAAGGAGCCGTGACCTGGGCTTTACAACCTCCCACATCCTCACCACAGGAGGTGCATTTCCTCAGTTGCTTCTGCAGTGCCAGAAGAGGCAAAAAAGCCCGAGTGTGGATTCAACCATTCCAGTCCTCTTGGACCTGTGAGGGGCTGGAAGGCATTCCTGACCTCCTGGGGAGGTAGGCGTCCTCGCCACACTACTGTCTACACCCCTTCACCTACTCCCCGTAACTTGCCAGGCACCTGCCTAGGCTTTACGGAATAGACTGCGAAAGCCGCGGCTTTCCTGGGGCCAGTTCCGGACCAGGAAAGCTGGTCCAAGAGCTGCAGTGTTGGTTGCCAGCCTCGGGGGAATTCTCAGCATTGCAGGCAGCAGCCCGTTCAGGTAGCAGAGCTCACACGCTGCCGCCCTTGGAGCAGACGAAAGCCTAGCGGAGACGAGCCCCTCTGCCAGACACCCAGGATGAGATGGGCTCTCATCTTCACCTCAGAGGGACCCCAGCCTGTCCCCTACAAGGCGCCAGACACGGGCAACTCCAAGCCCACTCCCTTAACGAAGTAACTGCCCACAGGAGCCCAAAAAGGTGCCCCGGGGATGTTCTTTTTCAAAGAACAGAACAATTCCCCCGGCTAGTGCCAGGACTATCTGAATAGAGTTGGCCCAATAAGCAAGTACTTTCATCGCCCTGTTTCCTACCCTGACGAGGGCGTGTGAGCACGCGCGCGAGCACATACTCGCGCAAACACATGCACACACGCACACACGCCCAGCACGCGCTTCCCTGGCCAGGTGCCCCCTCGCCGGCGGCGCGGGGCCCGCGGGGATGCGCCCCGGAGCGTGACACCGACGGATGGACGGCGGGGGAGGGAGCCCGCCCCCCCAGCGTCTCCCGAGCGCCCGCAGCGCCGACGCCGGGACCCCGCCGAAGGTGCGCCCGGCGCGGCTCGGGCCAGGACGTCCCGGGTTCTCCGCTCACCTTAACGTTGCTGAAGATAGAGCGGGGACAGCGGCCGGCTCGGCCCGCAGAGGCGCCGCTGCCCTGGCGCGCGCCGGGCTCGGGTAGGAGCCCCATGGTGGCTGCAGCGCGGGGCCCGGGGCGGGAGGCCGGGCGAGCGGGGCCGGGACGCCTGGGCTGCGGCGGGCGGCCGGCGAGTGGCGGGTGCGGCGTTGGTGGCCGGAGGAGGCACGCGGCGCGGTCGGAGGAGACTGAGCGCGAGGGTGCGCGCCCAGAAGTTTTATAAGTGGCCGCCGCCGCCACCGCCGATGATGAAACGCGCGCTCCCTCCTCCCTCTTTCCCTCGGGTGTCAAAGGCGCTGCGAGCCCCCGCCCCGCCGCCGCCCCCTCAGACAGGTGTGACGCGGTGGCCGGCTGCGCTTGACCTCGTTCCGGCCGGAGTTGTCTCCGCGCCCGCAGCCCTGCAGGGACCCGCGAGGCTCGACCGCCCCGGGAGAAGGTCCCGCCCGCTGGAGGGTGGGGGCGGGAGGGGGCGGGAGGTGGCGGGCCCCGGGAGGGGGAGGTCTGAGGGAGGGGGCGGGAGGCTGCGGAGTGGGGGGGCGCCCGGGGCGCTGACGGGGAGGGGTGAATGCCGCGGGCCCGCAGTCTGCAGGGGCCCCGAGAAGGGATCGGCAGGGCTGCGGGGGCCGGAGGAGACTGGCGGAGGAGCGAGGGGCGCCGGGGGGGCCAGCGGGAGCCAGGGGCGTCGGAGAGGCGCCGACGCTTGTGAAGGGAAGCGGAGCCTCCGCGCCCCTCCCGACGCGCTCAGGGAGGTTTACGGAGTCGGTCTCTGCTTGTTTGCACTCGCCGAAAACCTGGGCTCTCAGTTCCGCTGACGGCTCTGAGACTTGCCGAGGCTCTGTTTGCGTCCAAGGACTGATTTATATTTAAACTGCTCTTTGCGCTGCAGAGGGGCCTGGTAACAAAGGTGGAGAGGTGGGGGCCGCCCCGGGCGGGGCCTGGACTCTCTGGACGGGAGCCAAGGTAAACTGGAGGTGCTGTCCAGTGTCAGCATGGCTGCGCCTGGCCTGGAGTGTTGAGGGGAGGGGGGAGGTCGTGGACAAATGGGATGCACCCACTGATCTCCTTTGCAGGGCTGGAAGAGAACAAACGCTTACTTTTTTCCCCAAGATCTTTGCCACCAGCAGAGGTAGTGCGGAGAAGAGGAAGAAGGTGACACTTTCGCGATAAGGGTAAGAAGGGTCTGCCCAAAGCAGCTGCAGTAAGGGATCCAGGTCTGGGAGTATTTGTCTAACTCCCTAATTCCTGTAGTTCTCTGCAGAACCAACCTCTTCAAGCCCCCACCCTCACATCCCCCCTCCCAGCTATTCCCAGGAAAAGATGCCCCTCAACTCCCAGGAAGATTCGGCTAAGACAGGGGCCACAGGACAGATGGACCATGTAGGTTTCTTACTTCTACCCAAGGCCTGATGCCTTTCTGGGCCTGGTCTGGGCTGTCCGATGTCCAGGGGCTTCTCCTTTCTACCTGTGGCCCAGGACCCTGGACACAGCGACACACAGTGCTGGAGGAAAAGCCATTGGACACTGTACTCACCCACAGATCGAGGGGCATCAGAGAGGCTTTCCAGAGCCCTGCAGCAGCCCCAGATCCAGAGTAGGCATGAAACTCTGGTCACCAGTAAGCCGTCTTAGAGAACTTGCAACACAAGAACGGCCTTCCCCACGGAGCACTCAATGTGCGCTGGGCGCTGGGCTGTAGCAGCCATGATGGACTGCGCCAGGCATTCTGCTGGCACCCCCAGGCACAATGCCACAGAACCCCAGCATTAGCCCAACAGTTATCAGCACTGTCACAATCTGGATTTTACAGATGATGATGAGGTCAACCAAAAAGAGTGACTGGAAGTCATACACCTAGTAAGCGATGAAGCTGGAACCGGAACCCTGCTTTCCTGACTCCAAAGCCCAGACTTGCAGCACTATGCCCTTTGAAAAGCTATCTGTCCCAGCAGCCTCATTTCACAAGTGAAACCAAGCAGAGACCAGAGAAGGCCCAGGCCAAGGTCATGGTCACATTAGGGCCGCCATGACTGGAGCGTCTTCCTCAAACCTTGAGTGAGTCCTTGCCATGGTCCTCTGATAGAATCCTAGGCAGGGTCAGCCTCTCCAGCCCTCACCTTGTCCTGATCCATTAATCTTGCCTCTGCCCACTGTCAGGACTAGCATCATCTTTAAAGAAAAGGTCTATTCAGAAATGCCCACAGATGGTTATCTGCCATCATCTGCCTTTTCTATGGGGGAGTGCAGCTAAATGTAATGGAGACCCAGCTGAAGTTGGGGCCTCAATGGGATTTATTTGTCTTTCATAATAAGAAGCCACTAGTAGGTAGTCCAGGGGTCATGACCTAGGTCCCTTCAAGATTCCTTAGCGTGTGACTCCCGTCCTTATGGCTGGCTCATCGTCACAAGATGGCTGCTCCACCGCCAGCCTCCTCTCCTAATTCCAGGGAGGAAATGGAAGACAGAAAACAGGAAGGGGCCGTGAGCACATCAGGGAAGCAAATCTCTCCTGTGCACGCTCAGCTACCTTTCCTTAAGGCTTGCTGGCCCAAACTGGGTCACATGGTCACCCATTAGAAGGCGGCTAAGAATTGTAGTTAATACTCTAGCTGCTTCCTTTCAGTGTCTACACATAGGGTAACCCATTTCCCTCAAAGAACACCCCCAGGGTCTGTTTCTAAGGCTCTTCCCAGATCCTCTGATTTCAGCAAGTACTTCTCAGCACTAGAAAAACAAAGCACAAGGACAGTTCCTTGTGAACTCTATGAACTCAGGGTGGGGAGTGAGGAGAGAAAGCATCAGTGTGACATAGGAAGAGAGCTGTTGTGCACATCTGCTATGGGAACACAGAAGAGGGGTCCTAGCTCGTCCTGGGGCAGCAGGAAGGCTTCCTGGAGGAGGTGACTTTCAAGCTGAGCCCTAGGGACTGCCAGGATTGGGAGGCTTAAGGTGAAGGAAGGTAAATCTGCTCCATGATTTGAGTCTGGCTGGAGCATGAGACCTGGGGACAGTGGGAAGGTGTGCGGTGAAGAGGTTGGGACACGAGCGGCATGCAGTGAAGTGTAGGTCTTATCCCCAACATAATGGAGAGCCTTTAAAGTCTTCTGAACAGGGGGTGACGTGGGCTCTTTGGCATTTTACATGGGCCTCTCTGGCAGCGGGGTCAGAGTGCAGTGGGGCAGTCTAGAAGGCATCTCAGGAGCTCTGCGGGGATGACGCCCAGGGTCTGACTTGGGCAACCTGCATCAGTGACACCAACTACTAGCAGAGGGGACCAGAGGGGTCAGCAGCAACTGGGGGAATGTGATGAGTCCTCCTCGGTTCCTTTTGAGTTCCGACTGCCTGGAGCACATGCAGGCAAGGCGGCCAGCAGGCAGACTGGTACAGGGACCCAGTGCTCAGGGCGGACGCTGAGCTAGAGATTGTGGCCTGGACATCCGCATGGAGGCAGTGGGTAAGCCTCAAGAAAGGATGAGTCTCCTGGTGAGAATGTGTTGGAGAAATAGGTCCAGGACCAGCCACAGCAACATCCAGGTCGTGCAGGGGATGGAGCCAGCAATGGAGACAGAGGGGAAGAGTCCAGCATGGAGGGAAGTCAACCCGGGAGTGCACGTCCACATGTTGATATAGCCCCAGGGTAGTGTTTCGAGGAGGAGGAGGTCAGGAGCATGCCTAGGACGGTGAGGAGGGAAGATAAGACCCAAGGGTGGCCATCGGGCTGGCTATAGGCTGGCACCGAGGACCTTGGCAAGTGTTTCTGGTGAGTGATGTGAGCAGAAGCCAGACGACGTGGGCTGAGGAGGAGCTGGAAGGGAGAAAGTGCAAACGGAGGCCGGCGGCAGAACTTGCCCCAGGGGTGCAGAGGGAAGAAGAGAGATAAAGGAGCTGAGCAGCTTCTCATCTCAGCCCTGAAACCTCCTACTTCCTCTCCGCTTGAAACTGGAGCAGTTACATGTCCCGCCCCCAGGCGTTTGCTCATGCTGTTCCTCCTGCCCTGCTGCTTGCCTCAGAGCACTTGGATTCTACCCTTCAAGGGCAGCTCCCGTTACTGCCTATTCTGGGCCCCCATAAAAACAGTAGAACCTGTCACATACAGTATCCCCTGTCACCCAGGAAACTAGAGGTCATTATGCCCATTTCACAGATGAATAAGCGGAGGCTCGGGGCTCTTCCCCAACACATACCATGTGTTCCTGCCTTTATTGTCACAGGTTCCAGTGGAGACAATACATGTGTTGCTGAGGGCACAGACCCCAAAGTCAGGCATAGATACCACTACCCTTCACAAGCGGCGTTACCTTAGTTGGCCTGCTTAACCTCTCAGCTTCTCTGTGCCCATCCTGGGCTGTTATAAGTGTGTGAGGTGGTGCCGAGAGTTCCTGGCGCTGGTGTGGGAGCCGCCGGTGCCTGGTGGTTGGTGGGATTGTTGGTGTTCTCTTCCTCCAAGTCAGCTGTGAGCTCCTTGAGACAAAGGTTCTGTGTTCATTCTCTTTGCGTCCCCCATTTGGCCGAGCATATCCCATTGCCTTCAAATGTTTATTTAATGGAATTGAGCTGAAATGAAGTCCAAAGAGACCCAGTGACTGGGAAAGGCCTCATTGCTCCTGAGGCCTCCAAGCCCTCGCTGTCTGTCAACCCCCTACTGCCTGCATTCCGGGCCCCTCCCTTCTGCCCCCTGGAGGCCTCCCTCATCAGCCTTGTAGTCACTGGAGGCTGGCCAGGGACCCCTTGGTGTGTTTATCAGTCCCCAAGCCACACCCAACACTCCTGCAGCCACTAATGGAGGTCTGTTGACAATTTGGACTCAACTACCATCTTGCCTTATCTCTGCCCACCTAGCTCCTTGTGTGCCAAGTTGGTGCCCAACGACCACCCCCCACCAAGGTGGAGGGCACCTCTGCAGCCGAGTGATCCACCACTGTGTCAGTGTCACTGGGGGGGAGGCCCGGTCCCCTGTGAGCCGCCCTGGCCACTCGTTTATAGTTTTATTGGACAGACATGCAGTGTTGACAGTCCTTGCCCCGTGCTGGCACAATGCTGATTCATTTAATCCTCACAACAGCCCAATAAGAGGGATTACTTTTACTAGTGCCATTTTATAGTTGGAGAAACTAAGGCACAGAGAGGTTAGAGTAACTTGCTCGAGGCTGCGCAGCGAGGAGGTGGCAAAGCCGGGATTCCCACCCCGGCCTCGCGGTGTAGAGTCCCAGCTCCTGGGGGCCCCCGCTTGCAGCGTTCGGGCAGGACAAGGGTGGTCCCCCACCGGAGGGACCTCCAGGGGTCTGCAGCCACCGTGGGCCTCACCCATCCCTGCCCCCCCAGAGCCTCCGCTGCCAGCAGCACACCCAGCCCAGACTGCTCTCTCTGAGGGGGGTCTGAGCACGGCCCGGGGCCTCCGGGACCCGTCTCGGTCCAGCTCTGAGGGCCCTCCAGTCCTCGCCCTCCACCTGGCGCCGTCCCTCCTGCAGCACCTGCTGTACGCCATTCTCTCGGCCACTGGGCCCCTCCCGGGGTTGACCTAGCTCCCCACTGCCCATGAGAAAATGCAGCAACAGGAGGAAGGGGCTGGGGTCCCGTTCCTGGGTCCCCAGCTGCGTCGCATGTCACCTGGGGTGCACCAGTGCTCGCTCGGGCTGGGGCACACAGATGGGGTGTTGGCTTTCTTCCAGGAAGGGCTTCTCAAGGCCTGGGTGTCCTGTTCCAGCTCTAGGTCTCACCCACTGCAGGTCGCTCACTGCTATGGCAGGAGATGCAGCAGGCGCAGGGAAAAGAGAGACCACAACAGGGCTGGCCCCGCACCCCTCCCTGTGAGCCAGCCAGGCCCCATCCTCTGTGCTCCATCAACCCGGGTTCAGGTTGTCCCCCAGCGGTGTTATCATAGCCCATCCTCCGGCGTGATCACCAGCCAGCCTCCCGGCAGGGCTCGGACTCCACCTCGACTTCCTGATCCTGCTGGGGTCATACCACACACTGTCTGCGAGCATCTACGGTGTCCTTGGCCCTTTGAGGGCCCGGGGCCCGTGGATCCTGTCCTTTGGATGTTACCAAGTAACCAGAGAACCACTGCTTTGTCTCTTTGCCATGACGCTTGTTTTTGAACTGTTTGTTAATCTTTACATTACAGTCTTTTCAAAAGTAGTTTAACTGTGTTTGAACCCTGCTCCACCCATCATCCCACACCACTGTTAACAGTTCACTCGGGTTTCTGTTTTTCCCGTTTCTTTCCAATAAGCATGTTTTTACTTAGAAAAATCACAGTATAGCATTTAGCTCTTACTTTTTACAATAAGCATTTTTCCACGTGGAGAGGGGCTTGTCACCATCTCTTTGAACGGCTGAGTGGGCAACCAGGAGTTATTGAAGCCCTCCGCTGTTGTTGAATGTTGGGGTGTCTCTAACTTTTGTCTTTTACACACAGGGACTTGATGGATAACTTTTTGCAGAAAGCTCTTTGCCTTTGGACTGCTGGCCAGCAGTGTAATTCAAACACCTCCAGATAGTTTCCTCTGTGATGTTCCAAATCGTTCCTCCTGCTGCAGTTCTACCCCTTAGGTCTTGTCTCCTCACCAGGCACACCCCTCCTGGCCCCTGTAGAGGAAAGCCAGCACCCCAGGAGAATGGCCTGACTTGCTACTGTAAAGTCCACCCAGGCCCTGGGAACCTCCTGGGGTCTTTCTTGTCTCCAGTAGCCCAGACAAAGCCCTGGAACTCAGAGAACCAACTCAGGGCTGATCCACAGATGCCAGGTGGTGTGGCTGCCTTGATCCGACACCCTGTCCCCCATCCCCAGTTCTGGAGAAGGAACTGTAGGCACCTTGTGTGGGCACCTTCCCGGAGAGAGCTGATTCCTCACCTGTATAGTCAAGGCATTGGGCTCCATGGTCCAAAGAGGGACCTCTTGTTCTCCCAGCTCTGTCAGCTTACTGGCTGTATCACGTAAGAAAAGTAGCTCAACCTGTCTGTGCAGCACTCGCCTCTCCGAGCTGCGTGGGGAGTGAGCGGCTCCATGGTGGTCACCGTTGTTACCGCTGTGGTTTTCTCCTAAGCCAGCAGTGCTCCCTCCTAGGCCCTGATGCCTCCTCAGTTGTTCCCTGCTTTCTCCTTCGGAGGCTTCCTTTCTCCAGAAACGTCTCCCCAGAGGCTTCTGCTCAGTGGAGCCCGGGAGACACTTAATCCAGCCCCCTCTGTGGAAGCTGAGCCTGGGGCGGGGGGGCTGTCACCTGTCACCCCAGGCCAGAGGTGGTTGAAGGCATGAGGGGCCCAAGCCTGCCCATCCCTAAGGAAGCTTAACTGGAGCCCCATCCTCCCCTGATGCTGGGGATGGAGTTGGGGGTCCAGGAGGGGAACTGCAGGATTAGGCCTCCTCCCAGGCCCCCTCACCTCTCTCCTCCCCGAGGTGTCCCCTCTGTGTGCACTGGGAGAGGCCAGGCGTCCCAGTCCCAGCCCTGGAATTCCACACCCTCGCCTGGGAGCCCAAGGTCTGGGCTCTGTCGTGGCTGCACTGTGTGCGCGCGTGCACACACACACACACACACACACACACACACACGTGTTTCCTGCTCAGAGGTGCCCCTCCGTTCCTCACCCTGCCCTCTCCTCGAATCGTCACACCTGTCCACAGCAGGGTCGCCCCACAGAAGCCCCAGCGAGGGCACGCGCTGCGCACCGTCTCCATCTCCTGAAGTTCCCGCTTGGCCTGGACGACGTCCCTCCGGGGCACCTGGATCCCGCTCTGCCCCCTGTCTGCCGGGCTCCGGGTCGAGGGCGGGCCTCGCGCCCCCGCTGGTCCCGCCTCGCTTCTGGAAGGAACTCGCTCTTTCGTCAGTCTTGCTGCTTCCCCCGTATCTCCTCCTCCTGTGTTTACCCAGGTCTGTGGCCTCCTCACCGGAAAGGACAGGCCTCCAGCTCCCTGCTTCCTTCCCCCCCACCCTCCACAGCTCCCAGGGGCATTCTGGGACCTGCTTCTGTCTCCTTCGAGGAGAGGGAGTGGGCCCTGCCCGGCTGTGCACACACCCTCCGGCGCTCTTTGGACTGACCCCATATCAGGTGGATTGTGAGCCTTCGGGGCAGGGACCAAGTGCAAACACGTGTGCAGACAGCAGGATGCCACCCGGGGGACAGAGCAGGAGCCCAACTGTCACTCGGGCGGGGGCAGCTCGTGGGGACACGCTTATCACACAGGCCGCACTTCCCAACTGGACAGAGCTCGGCCTTCCCAGCTCCCGGGCCTGACCTGACGGCACCAATGCTTCCTCCGATGGTCACCCGTTCTGCTGCTCTGCGTTCTCAGCGGTACACTTTGGGGCCTCGGAAGCTCCGTGGGGCCCTTCACCTGGGCTGGGGTCCCTAACACACCCTGGGCCCTGTTCCCCGTGCGCTGAGTCACCTGATGAGGTCACTGGGAGTCAGGCCTCCTCCCTGTTCATGGGTCACCAGAAGGGATCGCCTGGGGGTGTGGCCCCATTGCTGGGAATTCGGGAAGAGAATGTTGACTGCTTCCGTGCGAAGCCAGCTGGGGAGGAGGTGGAGGCGGGGGACGCGCCAGGATTCGAACCCAAGGCTGGGGAGCCCACAGCTCCCTCACGCTGGGGTGTGGTGGGGACCCCTGCTCTGAGAACCTCCCTCTGGCCACAGTAGTAGGAATGACGGCCAGAGAAGTGGGCGTCTCCGGCTGGCCCCTCCCCAGATCTGTCCCACTTCTGGTGGAAGTGCCCGACCTTCCTTTGGGGGACCCCCTCCCCGCTCTCAGGTTATGAGGTTAGGTGGGTGGACCCCGCTGGGACAGGGCATGGGGCCTGGCCCTCTACTGGAGCTGTCAGGACAGCACGCTCTCTCCTGGGGCTGCCAGCAGGGGGGCGTGCCTCCCTCAGGAAGGGGTCTGGGGCATTCTGGGAGAATCTGTCCCAGGATGCCACCATTGAAGGAGCAGGAATGTGGTACAGAGGTCACTGAGGCCTGTGACTGTGTCCTTCAGGCCCCGGGTCCCGCTGGACCTCTGCACCTGGACGCTGCGATTCTGTGAGCCGGTTTAAGCTGTGTGGAGCTGGATTTCCTGTTGCTGGCATGTAAAAAGTGCTAATGAATCCAATAAACAAGGTCTGGACAACACCAGGCAAGTCACAGAGCAGCCTCAGAGCTAGGATCTCACTTAACCTGGAAGCTGCCTTGCGAGGCAGGTCTGGTTGTTACTACCCTTCTTTCAAAGAATGAGAACCAAGGCGAGAGGTGAGCGTGGCCTGGTACCTGGGTCTTCTGAACACAGACCTCGTCCTTCTGCTGGGTCTCATGTGTCAAGGAGCCCTAATGCCGTGCTGGAGTCGGGCCCTGGAGGTTGAAGACACAAGGGTGGAAGCCGGACTGCCCAGCGCCTGGTGAGACGGCCGAGCTGCAGAGGCTCCGAAAACATGTGGAGAAACAGCTCCATGGGTGTACACGGTCACTAAAATCATGCTCACGAAGAACCTGCAATAATGAGGAAAACGCTATGTCATGATGTCAAATTAAAAATAGGACAAACATTTATAGATTACACACACACACACACACACACACACACAATACTTGCAATTGTTTTTCAAAAAGCTGGTGCGTAGGATGTTTTTAAGACTAAAAGAAAATACAGCAAAATGTTAATAAAGATGATCTTCCCATGATGGAAATGTGAGTTTTTTAACTCATTTTTTCTACATCTTTCTCATTTCTATGATAAATTTACTTTACAATGAAGCAAATATAAGCTTTATAAAAAAAAGAAAGAAAGAAGGAATCACTTGGTCACACAGCAATTTTCCGTAAGTACCATTTTCAGAATTGAAACCAAACCGATCCCTTGTCTGGAGGGCGTCGGGGAAGCTACTCCTGGTCCAGCCCTGCCTTGACCACTCTCCCCTGGTGCTCAAGTTCCAGTCACTGAACGCGGCCGAAATTCACATGCATCCTGTTCCCTCCTATGAGAGCTTGGCTACTCGGAGGGCTTACGTCACACCGCTGCTAGGCGGGGGCCCCCCTCATGGTGCACTCCAGCCCACAGCAGCCTGCGGGGAGCTCCGGGCATTGTCCCCCTTTCACTGGGGTGGGGGGCGGGTAAACCGAAGTTCATGGAGCCTAAAACTTTGCCCTCAGCCCTAGGGCTGGTGAGGGGCAGACCTGGAACTTGAACTGCAACCCATCCGATTCCAAAGTCCACACCACTGGCCGTGCTGTGACGTGGCCTCTATTCTAAAACCTTCCTGGGTCACTTGTTTATTTGTCCCTTTCACAAATATTTGCTGAGCATCCACTATGCCCATGACACAATTTTTATTCACAAAGGAGACTCGGAGGAAATCTGAAACAACTGCATACCCCAGCAGCTCATAATGCAGCCCAGCCGTCCCAGAGGAGAGCACGTGCAGCCTGGTGGGGTTACAGGATCGTCCTTTGGGCAGCGGCCTGAATACACCACAACTTCTATTATAGCTGTTTTCTGTCTAATAATTTTTCATTTCTATTTTTAAGCATTTATAATATACATGATATACTGATATAGTGACATCCCTATAAAACATATGTGATAAATCTTTGATTGGCACATAATCTTGTTTATATGTTTATATACATGAAACTGTACATTGGATGATCAGGAAAGGCTTGTGGAGAAGGTGGGAGCTGCACTGGGATGGGGTTTATCCAGGCAGAGTGAGAGAAGAGGGCATCAAAGGCAACACGAGAACATCACCAGCCACAGCCCCATGGGGATGTGTCCAGCCTAACTCAGGGAGTGGGATTTCGGCTCGGAGCCTACAGAGCATTGGCTGGCCCTGCCCGCCTCTGGGCCCCTGTGTTTCAGCTTGTGTTCACCCAGTCCAGCAGCTAGGCTCCTACCCTGGCCTGGGACGTGGCCCTGAACTCAAGGTCTTTGGAGCCAGATCCTCTGCCTCCCCCACCCCTAGACCCTCCACGCTTCCTTCCAGACCCAACTGCTCCCACCACCCTGCCCCTTCCAGCCCAACCCACCTTGAACCCTAGGTCTGTGGTCCCCATCCACCACCTCCTCAGCCTCTGCCTCTCTGCTCCCTCCACCTGCATCTCGAGGAACTGGCTGCCCTCAGGGCCCACCTCCCAGTGCCCTCCTGGGCAGAGCTGCTCACCCTCCAACACCCAGGCCCAGGCAGTGGCTGCGGGGCTGGCTGGGGGCTTTCTCCTGGGCCCCAGAGGCCACTTCCAAGCCTCTGCTCTGTGAGCCCTGCCTCTTGCAAGGCTTGGACTTCCAGCCCAGGCCCCCTCAGCCCCTCCTCATTTCTGTCTCCCAACCTTCCCCAGGCCCCTCTCCTCATTTTCCAAGGCCGTGACTCTGACTCAGAGCTTTTCCTCTCGGCCTCCACATCACTGCGCCCGGGCAGCATGGATATCCACATGGACTGACCCCCAGCCACCCCCCTCACCCCACACCCTCAGTCCTTGACCTCCTCCACTTCGGAGGCCTTTCCCTCCCAGCACAGGGGTCACCTGCAGCCACACGCGGGGTGCCTCGCTCCCCTGGGAGCTGCTCCACCCCCGGAACACCCACATTCGACTCCGGCTCATCACTCTGCACCCAGCCTCGCATTTCACAGAGTCGAGTCACACGGTGCTTTAATGCCTTCAATTCTCCCATTTATCTCTCCCCACCTACTTCCACTTCCTTCCAGCCTAGAAGCCAGAGAATTTCCGGCAAGGGCTATCCCTCTTCTTGACCAAGAGTGGCCAACCCTCAGGCTGTGCCCTGGGTCCATCCCCTTCTGCTTTCTTGGGCAGTAATTTGCTCCTTCAGATTTCCTCCCTCCCCACTGCAGATTCAACTCCCTCTCATTTCTGAACCTCCTCCTTCAGCAGGCTTGCTTCTGTTTCCACGTTTCCCCACATTAACAACAGAGGAACCACTCACCCCTTGGCCTCCACTTGCCACTGTCCTGTTTTTTGGTCCTCTTTTACGGTCAAGCTTCCTGAGATTGTCTCTGTTTTCCTCACCTACCACTGATGGCTCAACCCACTGCAAACTGGCCTGGGGATTTCACCATCACAATGGACTGCTCATGACAGGATCACCAGGGACCTTGTTAACTTATTCCCTGACGTCTGGATTCTTCTCCTGGCAGGCTCTCCGCAGCCGTGAACACGTGCTCGTGGAGGCTTTCTTCCGGCTTAGTCTGCACACCGCCCCCTCCTGCTTCCCCTGCCCCGACTCCGGCTGCCCCTCAGGTTCTCTCCCAGCACCCTCATGGTACATAGCCCTCAAACACCCATGGGAGCTTCTGAGAGGCCAAGAATTTGCATTTCTTACAAGTTCCTGGGTGCTGCTGCTGCGGCTGGTCCACAGACCACGCTTTGAGAAGCACCATTTTGGAGGAAAGGGCCTTGACCTGAGCCCCTCGGTGAATAAAACAGGCTCATTGCAAAGTGGGGCCCTGCCACCCAGACTGGGAGAAGGTTCTGGCTCCACTTGGGCTCGGCTTACAACAGTGAGGCCCTTGACCTTGGGTTGGACTGACTCTTCTCTTGGCTCATTTTCCAACTTCTTCTTGGTCATCGTTGCTGTGGCTAGAGAGAAGGAAGTAGGTATTACTGGTCATTACTGGTGCTAAAGGTGGAGGTCGGGGGCAGTGAGGGCCATCCGAGGGGCTCTGCCTGCTCCGGGGTTAGACTCAGACCTTCCTTTCTTACCGCTGCATTTTATCTATGCCACATGCTTTGTGGTTTAAAGGCACACAAAGCTATGCTTCCTCAAAGACCTGGAAAAAGGTATCTAATAATTACATTCAGAATTATTACGCAGTTTCCTCTAAGGCCATGAGCTCCCTCCCCAGCACCCACTTCTGGGTTGAGGGCCAGAGGACCCTCCACGCAGGGCAGATGCCCCCCTGAATAGGAAACAGAGTGAACTTATTCCTGCTGTAGGAGCTCGCTCCCCAGGGGCTGAGCCTCAGACCTGCCTGGCTCCTTCCTCTCTGCCCCAGCAGCCTTCACTGTGAGCCCCTGCCAAGGGTCTGACCTGTTTCCCACAGCTGGCGTGGACTGGCGGGCTGATGGTACCTGCACAGGAAGGAGGGCTGGCATGCTCGTGCTCATGAATGCACGAAGCCACTGAGGCAGGGGTTGAATTTCTTTGCATGAAGCCTAAGAGCGACTCTTTCTTTGGTAAACACTGTAACAACGTGGTACTCACTTCCTTACCGCGACTCAGATCTGACCCAGTCATTCAAAACAGCCACACTTTAATACAGCCCGTGGAGCAGTGCCTGGATCCTTGCCTGGCACTCAAGAGATGCTCGATAAATATTTGTTGAGTGAATGAATGCGTGCACTCCAGTATAACCTGTCCGTTCCAAGAGATCTGACGCGATCCCGGCTGCTCTCAGCTAAACTGAGTTTTTCCTGTTTCTTTTTTTTTTTTTTAACATCTTTATTGGAGTGTAATTACTTTATAATCGTGTGTTAGTTTCTGCTTTATAACAAAGTGAATCAGCTATACATATACATATATGCCCATATCGCCTCCCTCTTGCATCTCCCTCCACCTTCCCTATCCCACCCCTCTAGGTGGTCACAAAGCACCAAGCTAATCTCCCACTAGCCATGCGGCTGCTTCCCACTGGCTATCTATTTTACATTTGGTAGTGTATATATGTCCATGCCACTCTCTCACTTCTTCCCAGCTTACCCTTCCCCTTCCCCATATCCTCAAGTCCATTCTCTACGTCTGCGTCTTTATTCCTGTCCTGCCCCTAGGTTCTTCAGAACCTTTTTTTTTTTTTAGATTCCATATATATGTGTTAGCATACGGTATTTGTTTTTCTCTTTCTGACTTCACTCTGTATTACAGACTCTGGGTCCATCCACCTCACTACAAATAACTCAGTTTCGTTTCTTTTTATGGATGAGTAATATTCCATTGTATATATGTGCCACATCTTCTTTATCCATTCATCTGTCGATGGACACTTAGGTTGCTTCCGTATCCTGCCTATTGTAAATAGAGCTGCAATGAACATTGGGGTACATGACTCTTTTTGAATTATGGTTTTCTCAGGGTATATGCCCAGTAGTGGGATTGCTGGGTCGTATGGTAGTTCTATTTTTAGTTTTTTAAGGAACCTCTATACTGTTCTCCATAGTGGCTGTATCAGTTTACATTCCCACCAACAGTGCAAAAGGGTTCCCTTTTCTCCACACCCTCTCCAGCATTTATTGTTTGTAGATTTTTTGATGAAGGCCATTTTGACTGGTGTGAGGTAATACCTCATTGTAGTTTTGATTTGCATGTCTCTAATGATTAGTGATGTTGAGCATCCTTTCATGTGTTTGTTGGCAATCTGATATCTTCTTTGGAGAAATGTCTATTTGGGTCTTCTGCCCATTTTTGGATTGGGTTATTTCTTTTTTTTTGATATTGAGCTGCATGAGCTGCTTTTAAATTTTGGAGATTAATCCTTTGTCAGTTGCTTCATTTGCAAATATTTCCTCCCATTATGAGGGTTGTCTTTTCGTCTTGTTTATGGTTTCCTTTGCTGTGCAAAAGCTTTTAAATTTCATTAGGTCCCACTTGTTTATTTTTGTTTTTATTTCCATTTCTTTAGGAGGTGAGTCAAAAAGGATCTTACTGTGTTTTGTGTCATAGAGTGTTCTGTCTGTATTTTCCTCTAAGAGTTTCATAGTGTCTGGCCTTACATTTAGGTCTTTAATCCATTTTGAGTTTATTTTTGTGTATGGTGTTAGGGAGTGTTCTAATTTCATTCTTTTACATGTAGCTGTCCAGTTTTCCCAGCACCACTTATTGAAGAGTCTGTTTTCTCCATTGTATATTCTTGCCTCCTTTATCAAAATTAAGGTGACCGTATGTGTGTGGGTTTCTCTGGGCTTTCTATCCTGTTCTATTGACCTATATTTCTGTTTTTTTGTCAGTACCATACTGTCTTGATTACTGTAGCTTTGTAGTATAGTCTGAAGTCCAGGAGCCTGATTCCTCCAGCTCCGTTTTTCTTTCTCAAGATTGCTTTTGTTATTCGGGGTCTTTTGTGTTTCCATTCAAATTGTGAAATTTTTTGTCCTAGTTCTGTGAAAAATGCCATTGGTAGTTTGACAGGGATTACATTGAATCTGTAGATTGCTTTGGGTTGTATAGTCGTTTTCACAATGTTGATTCTTCCAATCCAAGAACATGGTATATCTCTCCATCTGTTGGTATCATCTTTAATTTCTTTTATCAGTGTCTTATAGTTTTCTACATACAGGTCTTTTTTCTCCTTAGGTAGGTTTATTCCTAGGCATTTTATTCTTTTTGTTGCAGTGGTAAATGGGAGTGTTTCCTTAATTTCTCTTTCAGATTGTTCATCACTAGTGTAGAGGAATGTAAGAGATTTCTGTGCATTAATTTTGATCATCTCAATAGATGCAGAAAAAGCTTTCAAAAAAATTCAACACCCATTTATGATAAAAACCCTCCAGGAGGAAGGCATAGAGGGAACTTTCCTCAACATAATAAAGGCCATATATGACAAACCCACAGCCAACATCGTCCTCAATGGTGAAAAACTGAAACCATTTCCTCTAAGATCAGGAACAAGACAAGGTGGTCCACTCTCACCACTATTATTCAACATAGTTTTGGAAGTTTTAGCCACAGCAATCAGAGAAGAAAAAGAAATAAAAGGAATCCAAATCGGAAAAGAAGAAGTAAAGCTGTCACTGTTTGCAGATGACATGATCCATATACATAGAGAATCCTAAAGGTGCTACCAGAAAACTACTAGAGCTAATCAGTGAATTGGTAAGAGTAGCAGGATACAAAATTAATGCACAGAAATCTCTTGCAGTTCCTGTTTCTTTTAATCCTTCCCTTTTTAAAGTTCTCAGATGGGGCATAAAACAAATCCCCTTTCATCCTGCCAGGAAACATGGAGCAGTCATGTGCAACCAATGCACACATGAAAATCCCTAGCCACGGGCTCCCTCTGCACTCAGCCAACCCAGCCCTCCCTCCATGGGCCCCACCCCAGAGGGAGCCCCGGGCCACCTTCTGATGACCCCCCCCGGTGGGATGTAAGGGCTGCTTCCCCTTCTCTGGAGATCTAAAGCTCCAGGAATCTGCAAGGGCAGGTGTCCCCTGAGGATTGCGCTGGTGTCCCTCCCCTTGTAGAGTCCTCGTGACACGATGCCCCTTGTTCCCAGGCCTCAGGAGATCTGGGGCCTCAAAAGAGGACTAAAGAACAAAGAAGAGCCAGGGATGTGAGCCAGGGGTCAATGAAAGGCGAATGAAAGATGTTTTTAAATAATTGATTTTGTCGCCAACGTGTAAAATCAACTTGCTTTTTGGAGCCAAGAGTTGTGAAGATTGCACCCAGCTCTGCTTCTCCTCATGCCCAGTTTCTCTTCTTGATCGGGCTCTCAATGCCAGAACCTCACCAGTGCAGGCATAGCCCTCCCCTATAAGGAAGTCACAGTCTTACTGGGCAGACAAAGCCATCTTCATCAAAATGGCCATGCAATGTGACCAGGTGGCAGAGGTAAAAGAAATCACTCTACAGCGTGTCATGGTATCATAAATGGTTATTGGTGAATTTGGTGTCATATTTTTCTAGTTGTGAACAAATTAGAAAAAATTTCATAACCATTTACAAAAATGCTAAAGTTTGTGTAGTTAAACTCATGTCAAGTACCCCCCCCTGAAAGTGGTCCTTTCTTTGGGCAGTGTTGCCCCAGGCCCCCAGCCGCAGAAGACTCCCCGTGTGCGGCTCCAGCAGATGACTGTTGTCCCCTGAGGCCAGCCAGGCAGGCAGGGCTCATGCTGGATGGGGTTGGGCAGCGCCGCCCAGCTGGGCCATGTGGCCCAAAGTCAGAGCCCCAGGTTTCCCTCTCTGGGCTTGGATGCCTGACTTGTTGGAGCAGAGACTCTGGAGAACAGGGAGCAGGAAGTCCGTTCGTCAGTCAGCCGAGGCCGGGGTCTGCCGCCCTCCCATCCTGGCCCTTTGCCTCCACAGACAAAAGGCAATGCAGCTCCTCTCTCTCCCATTCCTTCTGTCAACATCTGATGCAGTTCGTGACCTGGCATCTTCAGAGAAACCATGACGAGAAGAAATAGAAGTCAACCTGCCAGCGATTTCAGCCCAGACTGATGTCGAGGGAAATGTGGCTACCACCCCTTCGAAGCTGGGGAGCAGGCAGGAACCCAGTCCTTGACCCCTCCCAGGGCTGACTGGGGCATGGACACCTCCCCAGAACCCTGTGCTGTGATGCAGGGCAGAGTGTGTTGCAGACGTCGTCTTTTAGAGCAATCATCCCAAAGTGTTTCACAAGCATATGAGTAAACACATCAGCTTAAAGTGTGATACTTTACAGGAAAAATTAATAAGCTTAGCTAAGTTTTCACATATTGGATATTTTTCAGTAAAGTTGATTCCATTTGCATATCTCCAATCCACAAGTATTATTAAGAAGATGTATTATTGAAGATGAAGAATAGAGAAACCTTATTTACTATTTAACTTACAGATGCATACAGTGGTATCATTAACCTGGATAACATCCAGCTCCGAGCTCACGTGGGAATCAGTCACAGAGATGCTCACGGTGTCTTCCACACCTGAGTGCGATGTTGAGCTGAGGGCTCTTGTCATGCTGCCTTCTTCCTTTCTAAAAATGTGTTCGAGCTACTATAACAAAACACCATAGCCTGGGTGGCTTATAAGCAACAGAAATTTACTTCTCATACTTCTGGAGTCTGGAAGTCCAAGATCAAGCCATCAGCAGATTCTTGGTTCATGGACAGCATCTTCTCGCTGCGTCCTCACAGGTGGAAGGGGCAAGGGAGCTCTCTGGGATCCTTTTTATAAGGGCACTAATCCCATTCTTGAGGGCTCCACCCTCATGACCGCATCGCCTCCTAAAAGTCCTACCTCCAAATACCATCACCCTGGGGGTTAGGTTTCAACATATGAATTTGGGGGACACAAGCATTCAGCCTATAGCAATGCACCAAGAAGAGGAAGAAAAGCAAGAGACATGGTGAAAGCATAAACTCAGAGTACTATGCAGCTGGTGACCACTGCAAAAACTGATGCGCTGGAGTGACCTCTGGGGGGATGAGGGTCTGGGTATCAGTAAGATTGGCTAGAGGCTGTATGCACTTTCTAGAACCCAAGAGAGGGGCATTATGCCAGGAGCGGCCTGGGCCTACCCACACATATTGACAAACCTCAGTTCTTTACTGCCAGTTACAAGCTGCTTGCAGAGCCTCTGACACTGGATGGCATGCACCAGTGGATGTAGGTGCCAAGTGAGGGTCCCCAGATAAAATGCGGGATGCCTAGTTCAATTTGAATTTCCAACAAACAACAATTTTTTTTTAGTATAAGTATGTCCCAAATACTGCATGGGACATGCGTACACTAAAATATTATTTGTTGTTTACTGGAAATTCACATTGAACTTGGTGCCCTTTATTTTTGCTCGCTAAATCTAGCAACTAGCTACACTAGGTGCCTGACGGCCTTTCCGGACCAAGTCAGGGTGCTGATGGCAAGCATCTACCTGGCCAGGCCTCCCCAGACACTCAGGTCAGGGGTGTGATCTGGTCAGGTGACAGCAAAGCCACTCTTGAGTGACCTCCTAGAGAATGAGGCCATTGAATCCATTCCACAAGCAAGGGTCCTCATCCTAGCATTTCATCTCAGCCACAGGTCAGTGGGGTAAAAATAAACAATAGCCAAATTTAACGTGAAGATTGTGGGTGAAACTGAATCTAGATGCTTTATATCAAACGTGTTACTGTTTCTTTTTCTGAGATCACAGATGTCAAAAGTTTAATGGGAGAAGGACTTAAAAGAGAGTTCTCTCTATGAACTTTTTCTGTGAATTGGGAAAAGACTACCATTATCTTATTTGAAATGCAGAACATACCTACTCCAGCCTGAGAAATGTCAAGGATCCACCAGGACACAGCTTGTTAGCAGACTTGCAGCACAGACGGACACCTCGGAAGCGATGGGAGGGGGATCCAGGAGAGCAAGCCTCGGGCAGAGCTGAACCATTTCACAGGGACCAAGAGAGGCGCAGCCGACCTGAAGGCAAGCGGTGTTTTGGGGGAAGCGGTGTTGCCTAAGGATGCACAGTATCTGTGGGGGCACACGGAGGCCTGGGGGCTATGTGTGTTTGTGGCGTGGTCATCGTTGGGGGCACTCTGGAGAATGCAGAGCCCAGATGACTGGCCATCAGAGCCCCAGGCCCTGGGAGGGGGCATGGGAAGCTGAGGGCTGGTAACCCAGAGAGAAATCTGGGTCTGCTCATGGCCTGCCCTGCCACACAGAAGAGACCCTCCTGGGAGTAGGGGGGACCTGTCTGAAGGGTTGGAGACTAAAGCTGAGAAGCCCAAGTTTATTACCCTGGGAGAAGTCTTGGGGGGACCCCAGGGCCTGTCGGGTGAGTGTGGCCTGAGTGGGAGTGGTCAGGGCCTGCCTGCCACCTGACCGGGCAGGAGGGGACAGTGGGGTCCATGACAAAGTGGCCACACAGAGGGAGGCGCCCTGCGTGGCCTGGGGAAACAGAGGTGTAGGGAGCCACGCTGCCTGATTTAGACTGTTAGCACACGGGTCAGGGGTTTAGCTTCTGCCTTTACTTGCTGTTGGCCCATTGGTCAGGTGTCTCCCCCAAGGCCAGGCCTGACAGCTGGGTCTGGTCCCAGCTCCGGCACCATCTCTGTGTTACTTTGGACAAACCATGCCTCCTCTTGGGAGCTGTTTTCTCAGCAGCACAAGGAGACCCGTTCCATGTGCTCTGGGAAGTCACAGCCTCTCCCATCGGGTGGGCCGTGTTGGCCCAGCAGAGCCATTGGCATGGACCAAGCAGGTTCTGAGCCCGCGGCCTCCATGCAGGATGGCCCACCTTGGCACCTGAGCCAGGCACCCACCGCCAGAGCTGCCCCACTTTTCTCGGTGTTTCATCAAGGGAGTCTGAAAGTGAAAACAACAGAAAGAAAAGTGAAACCAGCCTCCCCTCCCTGGGGGAAGGGCAAAGCAGCAGCAGCCCAAGTGGCACAGGCAAAGGTCACTCTGTGTCCCTTGAAATGAAAACCCAGAGAAACCTTTGGGACTTGCTCATTCCTGTCTTCCATCAGCGGTTCCTGTACGGCTCTGGTTCCTGGGACACAGCAGGCCCCGTAGAGGCTCTCACCACAGCCCTGTCAGCCAGGTGACCTGCTGGCTGCACTCCACACCCCCATCCTGCGCTGGGGCCAGCTGAGCCGCTGAAGACAAAGGGTCATCTCCCCACACGCCGGCCACACACAGAGTCACAAACACGCCTGGGCACGCACGGCCGTCTGCACGGGGCCGCACTCACACCTGTGCACATGACCCAACCTCAGCCACCCCTGCAGCTGTCCCCAGACACAAGCCTGCGCGCACCCACTCTGCCATGAGCACGCTCACATGCACGGACACAGGACCCCCTGTACTCTGGCACAGCCACCCTCCCTATGTGTGCTCACACCCAGTGCACACACACACACAGACAGGGGCAGGGCCTCTCTGCCGATGGCCATCAAGCCCCTGGGGCTGCCGTTCCTCTGCTGGATGAAGCAGGGACACCAGCTCTCTCCCTCCACTGCCGTCCTGGAATGGTCTCCACCTCCTTCCTGAGCTCGACCCACGGGGCAGGGCCCCATAAATGCATTTCGTTCTGTTTGCACTGACCCAAAGGGCACTTGAGACCCAGCCCTTCAAAGACCAAGCCACCACCTACCAGCTGCTTTTCCCACACATTTAACATGAAGCGCTGGAGGAACTTTGCATCCTGGCCCCTTGGGCTCTAGGGCAAGTCGATATGGTTCTTTTTATTTCCACGTTAGAGAGACTCTTCCAAGCTGCCAGAAACACAGACACTCCAGTGGGTTGGAGTGATGGCTGTTTTTTGGAGAGGAAGACAGGAAGGACAGAGGGCGATACACAGGCAGGACCTCGGCACTGTCCTGAAGTCAGGACTTGGGTTTGGGTTTAACACTAAGAACACTGAGCATTTGTTGAGCGTCTGCCCCGCCTGGGTGCCGGCACGGCCCCCAGACACCCAACGTGCGTTATCACATGATGCTTACAGCAGTCTTATGGAATAATTCCCATCACTGGCCATTTGAGGAGGATGGTGAGGCTGAGAAGGTCTGTGACTTGCCTGCAGTCCTACAGCTAGTAAGTGCAGGGCTGGGATGCAAGCCCACACTGTCAGGGACCCATCCATGTGCCCAGGAGACCCCCTCACCCTACCGCTCCCAGAAGCTGGCGTCTGTGACTCTTGCCCTGGTGGATCTGCCTTTCTCTCATGATGACTTCCCCACACCTCTGCGTGTCTGTCTGTCTGTCTCTCTGCTTCTCACTCTGTGTGTCCCGATTTAAAAACTCCCTGACACCCTCAGTGTCAGTCGGATTCCAGCCGGTGGGAAACAACCTGAAAGCAAAGCCAGCAAAGCACTGGCCAGACTGGGCCCACACTCCAGCTCCTTCCTTTCCCACAGTGAGCAGCTGCCTTGGGGCAGGGCCCTCAGCTGTGGTCAGGACAGCCGGTCACTCTCGGAGCCCCTGGGGATGGGCCAAAGGTTCCACCGACCACAGATTGTCTGGTGTGGTTTCAAATACTGTGACTGGAAATCTGTCCTGAACATATTTCTTGTTTTCCTGACTTCGTAAGATGCATCTAGTAAGCATAATTGAATATCTACAAAAATCAGTCAGGATTTGATGGTTCCTGGGACATCCCTCTGCATTCCAACTGCATCAGACAGCCGAAGCGGAAGGTACGGAGAGCTGATGTGTGGTGGTAACCAGGAAACTCCCTAAACGTCTTTTTAAATATTCCTGATGGGTTATTTGCCTTCATGTTAACATGGAGGCCACAGCGAGGAGGAAATTCCCTGGCAGTGGGTTCAACGAGCTTAGGTGGTGTCGTAGTATCCGCTGCAAATGCAGGCAGGCCCCCTGGGAGAGGCGGCTTCCTTCCCGCAGGACCTTCCAGCCCAGGCTGCAGAGGGCCACCCGCACGGAGGGGCCTCTGGGCGCGCCTACACGTGAGGGGCCCCCCGGCCAGCTCCTCGGTCATCTGCCTTCCCAGGAGCTCCCCCCGCTGACAGAGAACAGAGGTGGGGCCTCCGGTCCCTCAGCCCCGTAACACCCGCAAACACAGGCTGCTGATCCACCCTTGGAACTGTCAGGAAAAGCCCATTTCAATTTGGTCCTTTGCGCAATTAGATTAGAGGCCACACAGACCTCGACATCAGCGTGTGGCCCAGCTTCTGTTAGAAAACATCCATATTTGCAGAGGAGCTTGAAGGCAGAAGCAAAAGTCCCACACCCTTCACTGGAAATAATTGAGTGGGCTGGAATATTCACACCCAAAGCTACAGTCTGAATTCTGGACCCCGTCCAATGTCAAACAGAATTGCCTGTGGATCTGAAACCCCGCGTGCCAGCAGCTACCTCGGAGGCAAGGCTTTTACGGGACAGCCAGCTCCTTGGGGGCTGTGCCCCATGCTGACCGAGGACTGACCTCTGGAGTCTCCTTCAGCCCAGGTGGCGGCCGGGCGCAAGGCCGTGGGGCTGGGGTTCGGACTTCTCTCCCCACGGGCCTGGGCGCCTGGGGGTGGGCAGCCTGGGGAATGTCGGCCTGGCCTGTAGTCTCCTGTTTTCCTAGGTCAGGAGCCAGTCAGATGAGGAGATGGCCTCAGACCACAGGTTGCAGTGTGACAATTACACGACAGTAGACTAAGGCGCACAGTTACGGCTCGATTTTTTAAAGGTGTGTGTGGGTGGCCTTGTTTTGCCAAGGAAAACCTTGGTTTTTTTCCCCCTTACTCTGCAGAAGAAATAAGATATATTCTACCACGGTTTCACAGGACTCCTAGTCCAGCACCTGACTTGGAAACTCTTCCAAGAGGGTCCACATTCATCACGTTGATTTGTGGGTCTCAGTGCCCTGACCTTTAGCCTGCATTACTGACAGAAGCAGTTTAAAGGGGTGTGTGACCTGAAAGGGGGACAGGGTGGGAGGTTCTGGGGGGGCAAGTGGACCGACCATAGGCCACGACTAAACAAATCTGGTGAAGGAGAGGAGGGTCTGGAGACTAGCTGCCCCAGCGGAAGTGACCCCTGAGAGGAGTGAGGACCATCCTCGGGCAGCCCCCCAGTACCCCACACTCTCACGAGAGGGACCTGCACCACCGCTGCCCAGAGGCAATTCCTCCACACGAGCAGATCTCCCAACCCTGAGAGCCCAGCACCCCAGACAGGGCCTCGGAGCACGTGAGGGACGAGGCAGGTAGGCACGGGGCCCTGGGTGTGCGCCAGCCCTTTCCAGAGGGAACAGACTCCTCTCCTCGGAAAAAGGTGCGCAGAGGCTGCACTTTCCATCCCAGTAAGCGTGACCAGGACCCTCCCAGACACCCGCTCCTCGGGGAACCTGAGCAAGGTGTGTTCCTGAGGGTCTTTGTGCAGAGATGGCCCCCACGGTGCCAAGTGGACTCCTCTTGAGTTACTGGGTATTTCACTGAGAGACACAGATGGACAGCTCCAGGACCGAGGGAGGCAGGGAGTGAACGCAGGGCCCTGGGGGACTGGCGTTGGGGTCAGTATGTGTGTCTGGGGAGGGGTTTCTGAGCAGGAGAGGAGGTGAGGGCTCAGTTCCTGGGCTTCCTAACATTCCGTGGTCTCATCCAGACCTACCCTCTCAGCCTCCTAGGGCTGCTGTAACTAACGACAGTTCTGCAGTCCCGCAGGCTGGGGGGCTTATGCCACAGAACCTTATTGTCTCACAGTTCTGGAGGCTGGAAATCCAAGGTCAAGGTGTCGGCAGGGTTGTTCCCTCTGAGGCTTCTCTCCTTGACTGGTAGATGGCCGTCTTCTCCCTGCATCTTCACGTCGCCTTCCCTCCGTGTGTGTCCATGTCAAAAATTCCTCCTCATATAAGGCACCAGCCATGTAGGATTAGAACGACCTTAAGGACCTCTTTTTCATTTAATTACCTCTTTACAGACCTTACTTCCAAGTGTGGTCACATTGTGTGGGCAGGGCTTCAACATGTGAATTTGGGAGGACGCACTCCAGCCCATAATACCTGCCGAAGCAGCAAGCTTCTTAACCCGGATGGCAGCTGGGCACCCCACCCGTCAGGGCAATCCTACATTGCCCACAAGGTATTTCACATGTGCTTTCTCCTTCAATCCCTATAACCTCCCTGGAGTCAACAGAGAAGGCAACCTTGTCTCATTTCACAGATGAGCAAACAGAGGTCCTGAGAGGTGAAGTCGGTGGCCCTGAGCCCCCTGCCAGGAAGTGAACTTTCTGGGCTGAGTCTGGGCCCCTCAACTTCTCGGCACTGTTCCTTCAAACTCACTGTTCCAGGGACCAGAACATTTTCCTCCAAAGAAGGACGAAAGTATTTTCTCTGAGAAGAGCTTCACACCTGAGTCAAGTTTGCAGGCACCCACTCTGCTCGTCCTATTTAATGTCCCAGAGCTTCACCTCGTAACATTTATTTGCTAAATAAAGTCACTTCTCCCTGCAGTTGGCTCTCATGTGGCCGCCATGGGCCAGGCGCTCTGCAAAGCCCCTCATGTGCGTTATATCAAAGTATAAATCAGGGCTTCCCTGGTGGCGCAGTGGTTGAGAGTCCGCCTGCCACCTGCCGATGCAGGGGACGCAGGTTCGTGCCCCGGTCCGGGAAGATCCCACATGCCTCTGAAAGGCTGGGCCCGTGAGCCATGGCCGCTGAGCCTGCGTGTCTGGAGCCTGTGCTCCCCAACGAGAGAGGCCACAGCAGTGAGAGGCCCGCGTACCACAAAAAAAAAAAAAAAAGTATAAACCATACTTCACAGATGAGAAAATGAAGGCTTAAGGAGGTAAAACTGAACAGCTAGTCAGTGCTGGAGGGGGGCACTGAACCCAGATCAGGGCGATTCACAAGCCCATGTCTTTCTAGGGTAGTGACCTCAGCAAATTCAGTTATTCAGCAAGTGTTCATTAGGGGCCTGCTCTATGCCAGGCACCGTTCAAGGTACTGCTCTAGCTGCTTGGCGTTCATCCGTTTACAAAGGAGACCACTGGCCTTATGGAGTTAGAGTTTTCCAGAGGGAGACAAACAATAAGCATAATAAATAAGTAAATGTGTTATACGTTGGAAAGTGGTAAATGCTGTGGAAGAAAGAAAGGCAGCAGGGTGGGGGTGATCAGGAATGCTGGGCTGGGTAAGGCCAGGTTGCAGTTTTGAACGGAGTGCTCAGGGAAAGCGTCCGAAGCACAGACTGGAGGGAAAGTAGTTGGACCGTGAGGATGCCTGGAAACGAAGGCTCCAGGCAGAGAGAAAAAGCGCAAAGGCCCTGGGCCAGGAGGGTGCCTGGTGCGTTGTAGGGACAGCAAGGAGGCCCTGTGTCCAGGTGGGCAGGGAGGAGGGTGCAGGAGGGGAAATCAGAGCAGAACAGGGCCAGCTGGGCTGGGCTCACAGCCGGTGCCAGGACCTGGGCTTGGCTTTCAGAAGTGGGCCCTCTGCAGGGCTCTGAGCAGAGGCGGGAGGGGCGTAGTCTGGCCACGTTCCAGTGGGATCCCTGCTGCTGTGTTGAGGACAGCCGGCGAGGGAACAGAGGGGAAGCAGAGACACCAGTGAAGAGGCTTCTGAGATAATCCACGCAGTGGCTTGGACAAGGTGGCGCTGATGCGGAAAGTGCCGGATTCTGCCGCTGCTGCTGCTGTTCCTCCCTCTCCCCATCTCCTCCTCCTCCGCCTTCTGTTTGGAAAGTCTGTGGAATGCAGCTGACTGCATTGCAGTCCTGGAGTCTCCACTGAGCAGCTCTGAGGCCAGAGAAAGCTGCTTCAACACTCAGAAAATCAGTTTTCTCCTTTAGAAAATGGGGTAAAATGGATGGATGGATGTGGGGCGCTTAGCAGGTAACAGATGCTCAGTCCCAGCTGGCTCTGTCCAGGACCCTCTAACTCCAGGGCCTGAAACCTGCCTCAGATCGCGGGGCTCTGAGCCCTCATGCCCCTGCCCCAAATGGGAACCCCCCATACGTGGGGCTCACAGATGGATGCAGCCCTTTGAGAGGCCCCAAAGGCAGAGCCCGTAGTCATGGGGGAACCAACTTAGAGAGGCCCAGGGACCCGGGGATGAGCTTCATGTCTTCTGACCCTCAGGGGAGGGAGCTGTGGGCGAGCACTGGATTAGGAGTCCAGTAACCTGCATTTCTTTTCTTTTTTTAAAAATTGAGATAAATTGACACACAACATTACATTAGTTCCAGGTATACAACATAATATTTGTATTATGTTGCAAATGGTCACCACAGTAAGTCTAGTTAATAGCAACCTGCATTTCTGCATCAACTCTGCCAGGTTCTAGCTCAGTGTACTTGAGAGACAACTTCTCTCTGGGCCTCAGTTTCCCCATCTGTCAAATGGGTTGACAAAAATCTCCGTGCTTCTCTCTAGATTTCTGGAGGTTTTCTGGGCCTGAGGGAGCCCAGACAGTTGTGGAGTCGTGGAGTTACTCACTTCCTTATTTTCCTACATGACTTGGCCCTATTTCCTGGCATCCACCTCTCCCCAGCCAATTACTTGGTCTGAGCCATTTCTGCAGGAAGGGCTGGTGAGCCGAGCTGGGATCAGAAAAGTGCTGGGACAAACCTGGGCTACACAGCCTAACGCCCTCCCCTCAAGATAGGCACCGCCTCTAAGGAGCTGTGTGGATGGAGGGTCATGGAGATCCAGCTGGAAGGTCACTTAGAGCCTCCCATCTTACAGCTGGGGAAGCTGAGGCTAACAGAGGGTAAGGGACTTGTCCAGGGTCTCACAGAGGTCACTGGAAACATCTGGTTTTTAGTTTGTTTTTTTAAATAAACAACGAACAGCTTTATTAAGGTGTAAGTGGCATCCATTAAACTCCACATGAAGTGCACAGTTGGATGAGTTCTGACACACATATACCCCCATCAACCCAGCTCCACAATCAAGATGTTTAACATTCCCATCGCCTCCAGAAGTTTCCTCATGACCCTTGGTCCTGTCTCCCTCACCAACACTCCAGGCAACCTCAGGTCTGCCTTCTATCCCTTTGAGTTTTTGCATCTATTTTAAGGGAGCGCTGACAGGGCTGGTGGGCAGGCTGGGTGTGGCCTGGGAGAGAAAGACAGCGGGGCCACCAGGACTGTGGCCTGAGGACTGGAAGGCTGGAGCCACCGTCCTTTGAGGTGAGAGAGGGGGAGCTTCCCAAGCTCAGCTCTGGGCACGAGGCGGGCTGTCCAGTCATCCCCGTGTGGGGAAGGGTCAGGGGTGGTCAGCCACAGGAGCCCTGAGTCCCAGAGTCTGGGCTGGAGACTTGCAGAGGACTGGAAGCCGGGGACTGCCAGATCTCCAAGGAGCGAGTGTAGGCGATGGCCGTGCCCTGGCCTCCCACTAAGTGGTCAGTGAGGGGCAGCTCTCTAGAAAACGTCTGCTTCCCTCCAGGGGTCAGGCCTCCCCGAGCCCTGGAAAGGGGGCCCTCCAAGGGCAGAGTGTCGTTCAGTTTGCCCAGTGCCCGCACAGGGCCTGGTCCCTGGGAAGAGCTTGGAACACGTTTGTGGAACAACTGGGCCAGGAGGGCAAGGAAAACTCTCCTCACCTCTGCAATGTTTGCAGGAACCATTTCTTCGCAGAGCGTGAGTCACAAGAGCAGGATCTGTGACCCTTCACTGGAGGGCGTGTACCCAGACGACGACAACCGCTTCCCGTGGGCCTCACCTCTGGCCGGAGTTTTTGCAGAAAAGGAAAAAGCAAGATGACATTTGACTCACCTTTTGCAAACATTCCCTCAGCTGACCTCCCAATAACCCCATCAGTTAGGTCCCTACTTGACAGATGAGGAAAGTGGGGCTCCAGAAAGAAGATGGGACCAGATCTGAACCCACTGTCTCTGAATCCACTGCCACCTTGGTGACCCTTGGTGGCACGAAAGTTTGAGCAAACCTGCCTTTGGCCGTCCCCAGCGGAGCGCTGCCCCCTTTCCAGGGCTCTGCTCTCTCTGCAAACCTACTGCAAGACATTTTGTCCTGTTTGGACTAGCCACCCTATCTCCCTGCCCAGCTTCACACCTTGGCACTCCATCCTGGCCTTTCAGTGTGAGCCCACGCTCCCCAACCCTGCCCTGTCCTCAAGGACCTTCTCTGGGCCATGCATAACTTCTCCCACCCCAGGTGTGTGCAGGGCCTCATGGCAGTACCTTCTGGAAACCCCAATCCTGCTAGAACATTCAACTTACGCGATAAACACAGTTGGGCAGCTCCCACAGTGTCTGGCCTGGCACACGAGAGGCAGGCACTGTCCTAGCCGTGCTGTGCCTGGAGAGGGGAAGTCCGTGGGTCAACCTCAGGTCATTCACTTTGACCATGAAGCATGCTCTGAAGGAAAAGGTCAGGGCATGGGACAGAGGGACCCGCCATCCCAGGGTCCACAAAGGTGTTCCGGGGAGGGAGGGGAGGTCTGGGGCTGAGGATGAGCAGAAGTCGCCAGGGGAAGGCGGAGGAGAGACTGTTCCAGGCAGAGGAGGGAGGGGCCCGGCTGGGAGGGACAGAGAAGGCCTCTGTGCCTCGAGAGGGGACACCAGGCAGGGTGACTGGGGATGTCCCGATGGGAGGCGGGACCAGAAGCGGTGTGTCTCATCCACCAGAAGACACACACACCTTTCCCTCAGGCAGCTCGGTGGCTGGGGCCCAGGCACTGGCAGCGGGCAGGGGCCTGGGGCCTCACGGCACCCTTGGAGAGGGAGGCTCCCAGGTCAGTTCCTGCTCAGCAGAGGCCAAGCAGCTCCAAGAGCTTTGCCCAGCAGAGAAGGGGGTGCCAGTCCCCACATCCTGTCCATTGCCGGCTCCATGCAGCCCAGGAGGCCTGGACCTCCCATCTGCTGAGTTTTCTGACTGAGGCGGAAAGGCCAAACCCTGGAATGTGCTGACCTCTGCCTCCTGCAACGCCCAGGAGCTAAGGCCCATTCTTCCCAGTGCCAGAGCCCTGCTGAAGCCAAGGGTGGGCACGGCCCAGCACAGGGCAGGGCCAGGCAGGAGGGATATTTCCACTAGGATGGTTCCCAGAAGGGCCTTGGCTCCCCAGGGCCTGCTTCGCCATCCCCAGCATCCTCCCCTAATGAGGAGAGGAAGGCCCCTGAGGCCAGGGTCAGCACAGCACACCGCAGATACCACAGACACCACAGGCTAGTACTGGCTCACTGCTTCCTGGGCAGGGCCCCGCCGGAGCCCTTGAAGCTGGCAGCCCTGGAGCGCCTTTCAGGAAACTTCGCAGTTGGTTTTGGAAACCACTCCCTTCGCATAGGAACGGAGGTATGGCCTGTGTTGGGAGGGAAGTCACCGGAGGCTGGAAGGGGCAAGGGGCTGCAAGGCAGGGCCGGGGTGTGGGGAGAACACCAACCTCCGAGGAAGCCCACCCTCGCCCTCTGCAAGCCTCAGTGGCCTTATCTGTGAAATGGAACCCACAGTTGCTCTGCCAATGCCGGAGAAAGGGTTTGAGGTCACAGGAAGCTGTACGGTGCTTTCCAAGTGTGAGGTGAGGCTCTTATCAGGGTTGGGTCACCCTAGCGGAGGACACTGAGGTAAGGCAGGGACAGCCTCCTTGTGGAGCAGAGAAGCTGCTAAGCTGGGGTTCTCTGCTGCCTGAGGGCACAGTGGGACCCACGGAATGAGGGGACAGGCAAGCTCTGAAAACTCTCAGAGTCCTTGATTCTGAAACACAGAGCCCTGGGAGCCCAGATGAACTGAGCTCCGAACTCTCCCGGCAGGCCAAGACGTGGGCTTGCACTGGGGCTGGTGGTTCTTAAGGGTCACACACAGAGCCTCAGATTCCCGTCTGTGAGATGAGGAGTTGGACCAGAACTCTGACACATTGAAAGTGCCCATCCGTATCCCACAAAGGAAATTCCCTGCAGTGGCTGGAGAAGGAGGGGAGAGGAGGTGCTCCGGGCACCCAGGCCTGGGGCCCCCTGTCTGCCGGGCCAGCCTCCCTCCCTCCCAGAACTGCCCAGGAGCTCAAGACATGGCCAGCGGGTGGGTGTCAGGCCCCTGGTCAGGTCTGCCGTGTTTTGCTGTGTGGCGAGTCCTGGCCTGTGGTCAGCTGTCCCCCATATCCAAGGCAGATTTCCCAGGAGTGAGCCCTGAAAGTGGCTCCCAATTTTGCAGGAGGGAGAACAAACTGATTCCAGGGAAGGACTATTTTTTCTGGAACATTAAAGACAGCTGTTGTTTCTGCAGCCTGCAGGGGTGCCCCCCACCCTGTCATCCCCAGGGTAGCCGGGCCCTAGACCGTTGGGACCTGGGAAAGACCCTCTCCTCCATCCTTCCCTCCAGGCCACCCCCCTCACTTCCAACCAGCAGCCCTTCTGCTGGGATTCTCCGCCTTGGACTCGCTCCCGGGAATTTCTGGAAGCATCAGATGGTACAAACAGATTGTTTTCATTATGATTATTCTGTGTTTAACCTCCTGGCCCTGTGTCACCAAGAACTGAGGGCTCTTTCTTAGAATTGCATGGAGTGAGAGGCCTTTCTTTCCTCTGCTCACCCCCTGAATCAGTCTTATTTCTCTTCCCTCAATTCTGGATCTCTCCTGACTGGATCCAGTCCTCTGCACGCCCACCCCTAATCCTGCAGTCTTTGTCTGATGAAGCCTTGGGGTCTCAGGGCAGCAGACAGGCCCCAGTGACCCTGCCCTCCCGCCCGACCTGCACCATTATCAAATCCTGGCCTCTCTCTGTGGCTGCTTCCCAACGTGAAACCAGCGTCTTTGAACCTTCCTCCAAAAGGCTTAGGGGATCCGCCAACATTTGGTCTGAATGTTTTTAATATGAAGATTTTCCTATTCCTCAAAATTGTAATGAAAACAACACACCCACACAAATGTGTTACACACAAATTTTAGTACATTGAAAACTACCAACACATTAACTTGCGCTGCTGCAGGAATGTGTTCTTTGTGCAGACCCCAGAGCAAAACCCTTATTTAATTAAAGGTGGTCCTAGGAGCAGCAAGCAAGCTGATAAAAACAGATGAACAAAACAAACAAACAAAACAATGACACTTTCCCCCCACCCCTTTTTTTTTTGAGGTACGCGGGCCTCTCACTGCTGTGGCCCCTCCCGCTGCGGAGCACAGGCTCCGGACGCGCAGGCTCAGCGGCCATGGCTCACGGGTCCAGCTGCTCCGCGGCATGTGGGATCTTCCCGGACCGGGGTACGAACCCGTGTCCCCTGCATCGGCAGGCGGACCCCCAACCACTGCGACACCAGGGAAGCCCAACAATGACACTTTTAACAATTGCAAATACTTCTCACTGTGAAACAGGATTTTTTGATCTTGTGCAATCAAAGTAGATGGCAGTGGTTCTCACCTGGGGCGATATTGCTCCCCAAAGCACACCTGACAAGATCTGGAGACGTGTTTGGTTTTCACATCCAACGGGTAGAGGCTAGGGATGCCAGCAAACATCCTACAGGGCACAGGACAGCCCCACAGCAAAGAATAGGCTGAAGAATTCTGATATAGGGGGAGGTGTTGGATGCCCAGGTTGGCATAAGACTCTGATTGATTTCTGTAACCCTGGATTTCAGGTGGCTCTTTTCATCAAAATGGCCTTACTGTTCTCATCAGTTGGCTTAATAAGTAAACGCTACAGATAGGAAGGCATCAGATAAAGCTTTGCTTAATAAAACACTGTTTCCATGGGGTTCCAGGTAAGATTCTTTAAGTACAAAAATCTGTAGCTACGAAAGCCCGTGTCCAGCTGGGCTGGTTTCTGCTCATCGCGCACCCGACAGTCTGACTCTCCCGCTTCAGCCTGTCCCACTCAGCCACCCTCTGGCTGCAGCAGAGACACAGCCCCCTCCGGGCTTCCTGACATGTAGGGAAGGGGGCTAACCATGCCGATGGACCGCGGGCTCCACGGGAGCAAGGGTTGTGCTCTGCTTTGTGCCTGGCGCAAGTGGGTGCTCATTGAACACCCATTGAATGAACGCGAAACTTAACCCCAAGGTCTTGGAGGGCCTGGAGGGTGGGTCGGGCAGTGCTCGCAGCCGCTGCCCTGCACTGCCCTGCTGCTCCTGGCCTTGCTGCCCACGTCGCCCATGAGGAAGTCCTGAATCCCGTTCCCAAGAGACTGGCTCCTTGAAAGGGGCCTCTGGACATCACAGGCTCACCTCCCTTCCCCAAGTCCTGTGGTCGGGAGTGTCTGTCTGGACACCGCCCGGAGTGGCCCCCAGTCTTCCCATTCACCTTTGAAGGCTCCTCCCAGCTTCCCCCGCCCCCGCCCCCCCCCCAGGAGCCTCATTGGGGGATGGGGGTGCTTGGGCTGGTGCTCAGAGATACGTTCATCATCCACGGCCTCCAAGGCTAAGGGACGTCTCCCAAGTGCCGTCCCTTCCCAGGGCACAGGGCAGGTTCCCCGGGAGTCATCAACAGCGTCCACCTGTGCCGCTGGGCGCCTCACCCGGGTGGCCAGGTGCCAGCCTGACGTGCAGCAGCCCCTCCCTCAACGAGCCATGCTCTTTGCTCACTGGCGCCTCCGCAGGCACCTGCAACGTGCCAGGCCCTGTGAGCGCTCGAAGTTCACCCCACCGGAGGTCACGATCCTCCACTGTAGGGAGGAGGTTTGTAAGTCCAAGCCCCCTGAGGTAGGTGTCTCAGCCCATCACTGTTACGTCCCAGCAGAAGTCACTGCTATACTGTTGCCCGTGCAGGGAACACTAGGGAACATGTCGGTCGAAGCAGTGGTAGGGTGGTGGGCTTAGCACATGGTCAGGGACTTTGCCTTAGTCATCCTTGAACCCCCAGAGCAGGCCTGTGAGTGTTTGCAAGGCCCTGTGCTATGGTGACAGGATGGCTGAAGCCCCACCCACTGTGCGCTGGACCCCCTGCCCTGACCACGGGCCTCCGTCACCATGCGGGCTCTCGAGTTGGGCCGCGAGGGCTCCCACCCTGGCCCCACCACTCCCAGCTTGTGCGACCCCATCTTGCCAAGCTTAGGTTTCCCCGACTGTAAGACGGCACAACAGTGTCACCTACCTCATTTGACAGTTGTGAGAATCAGACGGTATAATCCACGCCAAGCGCTTAGAACGGTGTCAGGCATACATCGGTGTTAGCCACCACCATCATTCTTCCTGCAGAGTCCTGCAGCCTGCAGGTCAGACCTGGCCACTGGGGGACCCCTGTTTACCTCCCGACTGCTAGGTCCCTGTCTTGCTTCACAGCCCGGCCCTGACATGGCTTCTTCAAGGAGGAGCAGGAAGCACCCCTACCATGTGGGGAGCAGCCTCTTGGGAGGCACTGCTGTGTGGCCAGAACAAAGCCTCAAGCAGCAGTCTCCAGAGAAGCAGACACTTGAGGATCTTTCCGGCCCCAAAGTTACAGACGCAGAGACCCACAAAGCACCCCCCCCCCCACTTCCTCACTGAAAGCCAGAGTCTGCTGGGAGGATGGGGGTGCTCCAGGCTCAGCCCTGACCTCTGACTTCGGGGAAGAGCCTCCTTGGAGAAGCTATTCAACTTGCAGAGACCTTGTGGGAGGGAAGGGGATGTCCCACCAGGACACCAAGGGGAAAGGGCGTTGTTTACATTTCCTCGGACTCTATTGTTTCAGAGGACACAGCATGGCCATTTCCCACAACAATGGCGGGACGGAGTCAGAATTCCTCACGTCTTGCAGTTGAGGCCGGGCTGGCTGGGTGGTTTGTTTATAACAAAAGTCATCATTTTACCAAAACTATTTACTCAAAACTATCTTCCCGTATCAAATTTGCGAATTTTGGTCTAAATGTGACAAGTGGGTTTACTTGCAACAGATGGTTTTCCTGCAAAGACTGGCCAGGCTTGGTTAGGCTGTTGAAGTGAAAACAGTGGTCCTGCAGGCACCCTACGTACAGGGAGGCTTGCAGAGCAGCTGCCCTGCACCGCGGGCCCGACGGGGGGCAAGGCTTTGTCTTCCTCAAGCCTGTGTGTCTAACCACCACGAGTTACGGGCCTGGAGAAGAAACGGAAGCCCGTTCAGTGATGAGTCAGACGGCGAGGCTGAGGGGGGTATCCTAGGTCCGTCCTGGACACCTCAGTACCTTCCCCATCTCCACCTTCCAGGGGCTCAAGGCAAAAACTGGAGCCTCTCTCCCCACCACAACTCCTGCTGGCCCTTCCTTCAGCATCTGTCCAGAGCTGGACCACCTCCCATCACCTCCACGACAGCCACCCTGGCCCAAGCACTACCTTCTCCTACCTGGGTCATTGCCGTGGCCTCCTCCCTGGTCTCCCTGCGTCTGCCTTTGCCCCTCTACAGTCTACCAGCTGGAGAACGATCATTTTAAAATGTAAGTCCGAAGTTGTCACTCTTCTAGAATGTTCCAGAGTCCAGAGGACCCTTCCCAGCTCACATGGAGCCAAATCCAAAGTCCTTTCTGTGGCCTGTACAGTCTGCTCCCCCCCCACCCCCAGCACACTCACCTTGGTCCCCTCGCTCACCCCTCCCAACGCCCCTGCACAGCCCAGCTGTTCCCTCTGTTCCCACAGGGCTTCCCTCACTTCCCTCGAGTCCCTGCTCAGGTATCCCCTCATCCCTGACCATCTGGACAGCTGCCAGGGTCCACCCCCCTGCACACCCTGGTCTCCTCTACTGTTTGCTTCATAGCCCTGCTGACACCTTAGCTGCTGTGTCTGCTCATCACGTACTTGGTCATCATTGGTCTCCCTCCCTAGACCATCAGCTCCTCAGGGGCAGGAAGTGGTGGTATTCACGGCTCCATCCCCACTGCCCAGCCGCATGCATGGCAGGAGCTCGAAAAACTCTTGTTGAATAAATGGTGACTAAATGAGTGAATGCCGAGAGCAGCCCCAGACAGCCGTGATTCCTCTCCTCTGCCCACCGCTGACGGAGCCGGGGACTGCCAACCCCCAGACGGGCCAGCAACCAGGCAAGTCAGGAGGAGAAAGCTCAGTCCTCCTGCATGGTGGGGACTTGTGGGCCAAGCCCTCATCCGTCTCCAGCCCCCTGTTTCTCAGGAGTTTAGAGAAGATTAGCCAGGAGATACCAAGAGAGGGATGTTACCTGCTGAGGGTTCCCAGTCACACAGAGAGTGGCTCCCCATGGAAAGACCGCGGGTCCACAGATGAGGCCCCAGGTTGCCGCAGACCAGTGGCTCCAGGTGCCACTGGGAGCCCGAAGGACTGGGTGAAGACCTGTTCCTTCCGCACGTATAATATTACATCACTGGTGTGGGTGTTAGGTTGGGGAGCAGGGTCAGGGAGGGCTACTCTGTGTAAGTGTTGGGGTTCAGCGCAGTTCTGTGTGAGACAGAGGAATGCCTTCGGTGGCCTTTGGCTGGTCCGGCCGGCCAGGGAAATCATTCCAGAGAAGGAGGGCCAGAGAGCACACTCTCAACTTCCACAGGCGATCATGAACTTGGGAGAATATTCCAGGTAGAAGAAACAAAATACAATAAGAAATAACAAAACTGTTTCCTGAGCAAGGGCGGAGAAGCTGGAAAACAATCCTGTAGATTTCATGGCTAATGTGTGGGATTCATGCTGCGGGTGGGGGCTAGGGGTCAGGAGGAGGCGATCAAATGTTTCTCTAGCGCCTGCTGTGTGCCAGGCCCTGTGCTCAGTGCGAGAAGACGAACCAGGCCCGATTCTCCCCACGCTATCACACCCTGCACAAGGCAGTGGGTGTCAGAAACATGTGTGCAGCCAGCATCACATGCACACACATACATGCTTATGCACGTACACAATGCACTTCCACACACACATACATGGAGAAGACATCCTTGGATGAGAGCTTACTCAGTGGCCCTTGTCAAGTCTCTAAAACGATTTCTCCCAACAGAAAACAGGCAGTGGCACTAGATCCACAGGGCAACTCACAGGCTGCACCCAGCTCCCCTCCTGCAGGCCCCTGGAGGCCAGCCTCCCGCCCTGAAACAAGTCCCTTCAAGTGGCCCTTGTTCCTTCCAACAAAAGCACCCAGCTCCTTCCTCCCATCAGAAACGTTGAGAATCTAAGGTGTCATCAGTGGGAAAAAGCAGGGTGCGGAACAGCGTGTGAGCAGGTGGATTCCATTTGTGATGTTAAAAGTCGCCGTAATCATGGATGTGTGGGTTAGTTCTGGGCGGGGGAAACAAAGATCCTGGCAGCATGGGGGTGGGGGGCTGGAGTGGGAAGGAGAGAGATTTCGTTTTTACTGGGTTTTATAACACATTTTGAATTTTGTATCAGGTTTATGTATCAGGCTTATGTATTACTTAATCAAAATAAGAAACTAATTCATAACATTAAAAAAAATGTTATGAGGAGTCAAGACTGCCTCACAAGCAAGTCTCCAAGCATGGTGGCCCACAGGCCTTCCTCACCACTGGGTGCCGGCCAAGTGCTGTGGGCCCAGGCACATCACGGGCTCTGGCCAACTCGTACACAGAGCGTCCAGGCTGGAAGGCACGTGGAAGCCCTCGGGCAGGGGGCCTGGAGAGCCAGGCGGCGTCTGAGCTGCTCCCACTGTGGCAACCCAAGGAGGCTCCAGTCCAGATGTTTGCTCAGCCCTCGAATGGCTCTGTTGGAGCATCGTGGTCCCAGGAGAGGAAGTCCCATTGGCCAGTCCTCGGTCTGATGCCCGCCCTCAGCTGCATCAGAGCAATAATGGGAAGGGCCTGGGGCTGGGAGTGGACATCCTGCCTGTGCCTGGGATCACCCTGCCAGGGCTGTCCACAGAGGGGAAGCTTCACTCACTCCACTGGGTGCTGCAGGGTGCCAGGCCACCACAACTGGCCGAACATCCCCCACAGGGGTGATGGAGCACGATGCACTTGAAACTACAGGGTGGAACGTGGTGGTGGACGGTCAGATCAAAGGAAGCACAGATTGAGTGACCAGCCACAGGAGACGGCTTGCATCCCCACTGACAGAGTGCCCTGTGAGAGAAACGAATTGGGTCTTGAAGAACTGCTAAGCTATTCTGAACATGAAGTTACAATTTCGGAGGCAATTAACGGGATTCGGTTGTGTGACTCACATTATAAGCCCATCAGGGCTAAACCTCCCAGTGGCTGGTGTGCCACACCCTGGGCCTGTTTCTTGGCAGGAACTGGAGAGCTGATCACCGGCGATGCTCCCGGGGAGCATGTCAGAGGTGGGTTGAGAAAGTCAGCCACCCGAGAATGTCAGAGGTGGGTGGGTGGATCCCAGCATGTTCCCGAACCTTCTGGCTGAGTGGCTTACTTCTTGGCAATCTTGCGGTGCCCTGCAGTCTATGGAAGGACATTTCTCTTTCATGAAAATATTGAAATAACTGGAGCTGAGTGATACAAGTCTGGCCTGAAAATCCCTGCCATGAGTCCTGAAGCTGAGGCTGTCAAACACCAGTGTTCTCACTCGCTTGGTCAGTATTAAACAATGACTTCCTCCTATGAATAAGGATGATTAAATCCATTTTCCTGGGATTGCTTTTCATTACATGAAAATCTGTATTTTGGAATAGCTAATAGGCTAACTATACACCTAACTATTGTTATCAATAAGATAACAACCATACTGTGGTGGCCAAGGGGCTTTTCAGTTATGGTCGATACCAAAAAGCCAAAGGCCTTATGAAAAATTATTCCTGGTCACAGACTTGGAGAAAGGAGCCAAGCACCCCCAACATCCCTTGGCATCAGCCGTTCAAGATGAAGGCTCCGTTTTAACTTCAAAACATTTCTTCTGGTCCCTTCTGTGAGAAGAGCTTGTTTTGTTCTGCCATGTATTCTGCCTGTCTTCAATCTCTGGCAGAGACCCCTGGGGCCCTCAACCCAGGCCTGTTTCCCCAAGAGAGTGACCAACTGCCCCAGTTTATGTGGGACTGAGGAGGTTCCCAGGGCATGGGACTTTCAGAACAAAAACTAGAAAAGTCTGGGGCAAACCAGGACAAGTTGCTCAACTTGTGATCAGCTATGATCATTCAGTCCCATCATAGTTGCTTTCTCCACTCTGAACCACAAGGACAGGGAGGGACAGTGTGGTCTTTGCAAGAATAAGTCAACTCCCAATCATTTCTCCCACATGGTGGTCCACCTGCTCCAGACTCTGTCCCAAGGGCTTTTCATGTATTACCTCATCTCACACTTTCCACAAATACTTTCCCCAGGAATCCAGAGAGGTTAAATGACTCATCCAAAGTCACCCTGACAATAGGTGGAGAGGCAGGAACGGGGACACAGGTCTACCTGACATCAAAGCCTCACCCTTCACCTGGGAACACCATGCGTATAAACCAAACACTCATTCTGCAGTTTCTTGCACCACTTGTCTTTTAAAACTTTGCTCAGGAAACCCTAAAAGATTTCTGAAACACTTTGTACTGTCTCAAAATTTAACTCTACAGTATTTTAGTATAAGTCTAAATTGCTCTAAATATAAATAATTTTTGATCTATTGTAAATATTAAATAAACTGCCACATCACTCTTTAAAATGTATGCAGTGATGGGAATGCAAAATAGCACAAACTCTAAAAAGGGGAATTTGGTAATACCTAGCAAAATTACCTGAGTGTTTATCCCTTTACTCATCAACCTTACTTCTAGGAGTCTATCCCAGAGATACACTAGCAAAAAATACAAAATGACATATTGTAAGACTGAATCACTGTTTATAACAGCAAAAGTCTGGAAATCCACATTTCCAGCAATCAGGGACTGATTTAATAAACCACAGCATGTCAATACAATGGAGTTCCATGCAGCTATGAAAAGGAATGAGAAGAATTTCTGTATACATTTTTGGTATAATAGGACATGTGTTGTCCTATGAAAAAAAGGCAAGGTGTAGAATCATGTGTATAGTATACTACATTTTTATATAAGGGCTGGGGAAATATATGTATATACATATTCATATTTGTCTACATTTTAAGACAAAACAACAACAGTTGAAGAGGAGATAAAAATGGTATCCTGCATGGAGAGGGAGTGTAAGGGATTTAGGGGAAGAGACTGGGAGCTGAATTTCTCTGAATTTACCTAACTTTATAGCTTTGACTTTGGAATCATGTAGATGTTTTACAGAATAATTAAAGAAAATTAAATCAAATGAACCTAAGTGGCTATCAAGCTGGTGGCTTAACCATACAGAGAATTATTAAAGTGACATTAAAATACAGTAATTTGGCTGAATATTAAATCTTAATCTTAAATAGAAATCTTAAGTTGCTTAGTTGCTTAAGTTGCTTAAGTTGCTTAGTTCAGTAATCATACTGTGGTGATAATATTAGTAATATTATTTTGAAACTATTGTATATTAGGATAGAAGAAATAATTTTGTTAGTGTTAATAGGAATCAAAATTTTCAGCATAAGAGAAAGGAGATACAAATACAAAATTTTAAATGTTAAGTCAAATTCTGTAATCTTAAAGTTTAATCTGAAATATTAATATTGACTCAATTTATTTTTATGTTAGAAAACAAATACTTATTTCCTAGCTCTGCCCTCTGAAAAGACCTAGAATTAATGACTCATCCAGTAGAAATGAGCACTCCTAGCACCCAGATTATGGTCTCTAAATACCATCTCCCAGTAAAAGGCTTCTGGGAGAAATGTCCAGAGCCTGAAGTAGGAAATTTACAAGGTGAGCCTGTAATACCTTGTTAAACTAGAAAGAAAGGATGCTACCCAAGACTATTAGGATCATGTCAGAAGATCACAGGAGTCAAGTCTTACCGGCCAGATAGACATGAAACAATTTGAGCATCAAAATGAATAATGGCTGCAATGAAATTTTACATCAAATATACTTAAAATAACTGAGTCCATACATAATAACACAAACACAAAAACACTGACTCAGATCATGGGCCCGGAGCACCCTTGCATGTCTTTTATGGGTCGGCAAGGGATGCAAGCCCCTGGCCACTCATTGTCCAGACCATTTATCAGGGTTATGTTAACAGAGAACAACCTTGGGGATGAGCAATATCTCCCTCCAGGACAAAGGTGACTCCTCATCCTCTAAGCTAAGTGTTTCTCCTTGCAATGCAATTGCACTGCATGTATGGCATCCACCTGGGCTGCTTTGTCTCACCCCATGGGACCTGGAAGACACGGGGACTGACACTTACATGAAACCATGTTGCTTGCTGTGACGTGAATAAAAGTCCATTGTTTCTGACCCAGGAGTTGCATGTCTTCAGCTGACATCCATGAGACTGTGGCAGCTAACTTGATGGCTCTTTGTAAGTTAAGATCCCAGACAGACACTCATCCAAATCACTGGTCACCTTTAGAAGTTATAAGGACACCAGCTTATTATTTTGAAAATTAGTAAAAAGCAACCATTTATGGCAAAACCGGCACAAACTATACTTCAGGGTAACTAAATAGTTGACATAGGAGAGTTCTTTATAGAAGGATCTTAGCTAATAAATTCAAAAAGGGTGGATAAAATTCAAAAGTCACCATTTTGCACACCCTAATGTAATAATGAATCTAAGCAACGTTCATTAATGACTGTCCTTTAAAACCACTAGCTAGAATGTTGATGAAAAACTCTGCAGGGCAACACTCACACAAACAAAGACAACAGGCATTTATGTGACTTTTGCTGCAATAAAATGAGAACGAAATCACACCATCTATGAAGTGTTCTTTTAGAAAATCACCTATGAATCTGATTAAACCTCCAGACCTAACTACCATTCACAGGAAAGAGAGGGAACAGAGAAACCTGTGAATGACACCAAGAGGGTGCAATCAACAAAGTCCAGAATATGGGAAACTCTATAGTACAGATGCCTTGGTTTCTTCAATAAATAAAAGACCAGGAAAAAACAAAAAGAGAGAGGCAGAACTGCTAGATATTACAGGAGACTTAAGAGATGTCAACTAAATGCAATCACTTTGCGAACTTTGTTTGAATCCTGATTTAAACAAACCAACTGTAAAAAGGCACTAATGAGACAACTGAGGAATTTAAACATGATGGAATATTTAATGATATTAAGGAATAATTGTTAACTTTTGTGTCACAATAATATGTGGTTATGTTTCTAAAGGAGTCCTTCTTAGAAACTGAAATACACACAGATGAAATGATATGTCTGGAATTTACTTTAAAATAATCCAGTGGCCCAGAGGCCGGGGAAGAAGTGGGAGTGGGGCTTGGACATGAAACAAGACCCATCATATGTTAATTATTAAAGCAGGTCATGGGCACATGGGGATTTGTTTTAATATTTTCTTTACTTTTGTGATTGAAAATTTCCATAGTAAGAAAGTATTTTTAAGCAAAATGGTACTATTTCTGGGCTTCTTAAATAATGTAACTAAAATCCAAATACACAAAAGTTATGTGCTTGATGGAATTAGAACAGTACATCAAATCTGAGAAGAAGAAATTAATCTATTGAAGCAAAGCTGATTTTCTAAAAATTGTGAGCATTCCATCCTATACAACATTTGGGAATATTTTGTCCCACTCCCATACCTAAGTAGATAGCCTGCTTTTACTTTACTTTCTAGAAATTATTAGCATAAAGAGAAGGTAAAAATACTACCAATCATGTGAAAGACATTAGAGTTTTGGATACTAAAAGGGGACTGATATACTTGAAAAGATTGGAGCTTACTGGACTGGGGGTAAGCGGGCGTGTGCCGGCTCACACGCTGTCCTGGCTTCCTCCGCCCCAGCCTCCCACCCCATCCCCGAATCCACTAGGTCTCCCCACTCTGCACCGTAAGCCTGCTATCGGGCCCTCCTGGGTACAGTTTGCTCAGGTTGATCCTCCCCTCTTCTCTCTCTTTCTTTGCCCATCTCTCTCTAGCTCCTATGTCGGGGCCTGCCGCCCTATGTGACATATATGGGAAGGGGTGGGTGACTGGCCCTGCCATAAATCTGCCCACAGGGAGGGGGACCCAGTCCTCCCAGACTTCAGGGAAGGGCCATGATCTTTGACCCCCTCCTCCCCATGGGCCCTCCCCTCCATCCTCACTTTTCCACCTCTGGGTCTCCAGGTAGGCCTTCCTTCATTGCCTCTCCAGGAAGGCGGCCTCCTGTGTATCATTCCCGGGCCCAGCAGGAAACCCACATCAGCTCCTGCAATGTGCTGGCCTCCTGGAGAAGCTGGCCAGGCTGGGACCCCCCTGAGCCATCGCAGTCATTAGCAGGCTGCTGCCCACGATGAGAGGAGGTGCACACGGAATGAGAGGGGACAGCGTGGAGGACCAGCACAGGACAGCGCGTGGCGGAAGGAAAAGGACAGCTTAGATGCCCCTCGAGAGGGCACATCTGCAGTGCTCGAAGAAGGAACAGGTGAGTCCAGAAGATGATGAGCGGATGGTCAGCAGGCACTCATTCGGGCAGGGGGGACCGTGGGCTAATGAGGAGGAGGGACAGCCAGGGGGAAGGAAGGCAGTCAGTTACTGCGTCATTCATTCCGAAAACAGATGCAGTGAGAGCCCCTGGCTGGGCTGCAGTGCCTGAGACAGAGTGTCCTCCAAGAGAAGGTTCCCGATTCAGAAGATATCACAGAGCTTGTGCCTGAGGGACCACTATGAGAGCTCAGGGCTGGGGGCCCTCATCAGGGTTCAGAACCTGGGGGACCCTCATCAGAGCTCAGGCCTGGGGGACCCTCATCGCAGCTCAGAGCCTGGGGGACCCTCATCAGAGCTCAGGACTCCTCAGGGCTGGCCCTAATGCTCCATGGCTTGCTGGAAGCCACTTGTCAGAGTTTCAGTGTTTCCACACCTTCTTGATAACAGGGCCATACACCCTCTCCAGGCACTCAACTCCTGTTGGGAAAGTTTGGCTGGAAGTACAGTGAGATCAGGCCAGGTGAGAAGAAACAAAGGGCCTCCCCAGGGCTCTGGCCTCAGGCCAGAAGCTGGCCAGTGTGCGCCTGCAGAGAGGAGGAACCATCAAAGAGGAAGTCCCCCCAGATGAGGGGCTGGGAGTGACAAGGTTGGCAGATTTCTGTCTGGAGGGCCTCTGATGTCCCTGACACCCCTCAGCATCCCCACTCCCACCCCTGGGCAGCAGCACGGGCAGGGAGGCTGTGGTCCGAGGAGCATCAATTCCCCAAAGTGGAATCCCTGTGAGTCCAGCTACCCTGATGCATCTCACTCAGAGGCACTGAGAATCCCCGCCATAGCTCTGACCGCCCCACTTCTGGGTTCTCTAGGGCAGAGTGGGACATAGGCCTGGAGTCAGACTGGAGGACAGGTAGGCCAAAAGCAGGAACATTTGATCTGACTGGCAAATGTGCACAGACTTGTCTTACAGTGGCCCTGTCAGCTCTCACTGTGTCCTGCACACACTCTGTCATGGCCACTCAGCTGTCTGTCATCTGTGAGGGTGTGTCGCTGTGTCTCCCCGACTCAGCGGTGGAGCCAAGCTTACCACAGAGGAGTGAGGGACAGAGCTGAAGAGAGGAAGAGAAGAATGGATGATGCCCGTGGCCTTGGGAGTCCTCCAGGAAGTGTCCTGCTCCTTTGGACCTTGGCTCTGTGACCACAGAAGGGAATGGCACTCAGCCAAGCCCAGAGGACTGCAAAGTCAGACTTCCAGGGAAAAAATTTCAAAGCACTGAAGTTACTCAGTCCTTGAGTGAGAGGTTAGCCGGGGACTGGGATCCGCTTTTCCGGGAAATGCCCAGCCTCTGCCCAGATGTGTGAAGAGCCGGGCTCTCCAGATGGCCCGACCAGCATGAGTGTGCATCCAGAGTCTGCTCAGCAGAAGCCCCATGGCTCAGGCCCCGCACTGCCACTGGATTCCAGTTCAGAACCTCCTGTGGGGTCAGTGAGCCTGAGCCGGAGGGCTCAGGAATTTACACCGTCCAAAGCAGAGGTCTTCACCGGTGGCTGCAAATCAGGGTCACCTGGGGCGGGGGAGATTTCTAAAAAGAGTAATATTTCTATCCCACTCCAGACCACCCAGAGTCTCTAGGGTGGGACCCAGATCAGGGGATTACAACGTGCAGCCAGGACAGAGAGCTCCTGGCCCATCTCCTGACATGTGAAGGTGGGGATGGGAGGGTGACCCTCCAGCCACAGAGCATCTCAGCGAACTGACTTAAATTCTGCCGTCACCTCTCCTGGACCATGCATCAGTGTCCTTCTAACTAGCCCTTATTCCCAAGAGAAAACACAGACTCCTTGGCCTGGGACCCAGCCGAGTGCCCACCGTCCAGAAAACAGCCCTGAGCGATACGGCATGTGTCCCAGGGGTGCTGCTGGGTCTGCAGCTCCTGATGGCGTCAGAGAAAGGGAGAGAGACTGCAGGGGTAAGAACATGGACTTATGGTCAGTTGGGCTTCAAATCAGATCCTGCGACCTTGGAAAAGTAACCTCTCTGAGCCTCTTTTTCCTAAAATGAGGACGGAAATTCTGACTGACTCAGATTTAAGGTGAAGCATTTAATGAAGAGACCCCAACTGGCACCCAGGAAGGGCTTGATACAAGGAACTGTCGTAGCATCAACGTGGGCCTTAACGTGTTATCTGCCGCAAAGGGGAACTATCTTTGGGGAGGCGTGTTGGTAGTCTGTCTGTCTCCCTGTGACTGGCCAACAAGAGTGCTGGTTCCTGCTGGGCAGGCTTTGAAGGAGGTAGAGTCCAGCCCCAGAGTCTAGCTCGTCATGAGAAAGCCCTGCCCAAGGCCACCCTGGAGGCTGAGTAGGAAGTCTGCCAGAGTGAGCTGATGTTTGGGGACAGTTCTGGAACCCACTGAGTCACAGCCCTGGCTTCTGCAATACTTGGACGCCTGGAGGCTGGAAGAAAGACACCACAAATGTCACTTGCCCATTGCTCAGGAATGTCAGAGGGCATGAAGGTAAATCCAAAATTCTGTGGGATTACAGAACCCCCATCAGAACCCCCTCCTTCCCTTGTGCTGGGGATGAGAGAAGCACAACTCTGGGCCAGGCTTCCAGCCAAGGATGCTGACTCACACAGGATGACTAGGTGACATTTGTGCAGGTGTGGTAAGAAGTGGCTGACCGTGCTCAGCTTATCAAAACTACTGGAAAGAAAATCCTCTGAGTCCCATCCCTAAAGAAATCAATGAAGATTGGTTTAACTTTTATGCCTGAGAAATGGGACTGTGGCCTTCCCAGGAAGCCTCCCCTGACTGCCTGCTATACCCCCAGTCTACCCTCGTCCAAATTCCTGTTGCTCCAATGCTTGCTCCATTGGCCATTAGCATGGCTGCCTCCCCACTGGATGGCAAGCCCTGTGAGGCAGGCCTGTGTCTCGCTCATCACTGTACCCCTGGCACCCAGCACAAGGCTCCTTCCAGTACAGCCTATGAGGCCCCAAACGTGGAGTGAGAACATTCAAACACCAGGCTGGACCCTGGTCTCCAGATGGCACAAGCAGACACCCTGCCCCCTCCAAAGCCAAGGAGGCTGCAGCTGACCCACTCTGACCTCAGGACCACCTAGACTTGACACACAGCTCATCAAGAAATCAGCCAACTTGGCTGCTGGTCAGGCTAATCTCTCTGGGGTCTCCCCAGCCTCCCCAGCTTGCTAGTGTAGCCTTTTAGAATGGAATTTGTGCCCAGTGCCCCTTCGAGACTGGCCTGTGTGCAGTGGCGAGGCCCTGTTATCTCAGGGAGGGAACAGGAGTTTGGGCTGGGCAAGAACACACTTCCTGGAGGGCAGGGCAACCTCACAATGGGAGAGGGCAGCTACCCTCACCTGCCCCCCAACAACTCACACAGCTTCCTGTAGTCTACTCCCTGCAGAAGGGGGTGTCTGAGCTGTGAGGTGTGGGATTTCATAGAGCCTCCTCAGCCTGGACTAGCAGGCTCTTGGGAGGTCTTTGACTTTTACTCTGAGTGAAATGAGAACCACTGCAAGGTTTTGAACTAGAAGGAGATAAACTCTAACTTATCTGTTCACAGGATCCATCTGACTGCTGTGATGAGAATAGACTGAAGGGGGCCAGGGCTGGAAGTGTGAGACCTCCTAGGGAGCTATTGGAGCCTGACATTCAGTGTGCACTTCCTGTGAGCCAAGGCTTAGTCCTCACAAAACAACAACAAAAACCCACTGTAAAGTTGGTATAATTATAATCACACTCTTTGTAAATCAAAAGATTGAGTCAAAGATGTTAGGTAACTGCCCAAGTATACAGCCAGTAACTGGTAAAGTCAAGATTTGAACCCAGGCTTTCTGGCTTTAGAGTCCACACTTTGAACCAGCTTGCATTTCAAAGAAAGAATCAATATGATCTAATAATGACATGATGTGGGAACTCAAGAAGGAAACCAAGAATGATCCTAAGATGTTTGTCTTACCACCTCTAATCAACATAATATTGGAGGTACTTGCCTGGGTGATGACGTAAAAAAAAGAAGTAAATGAATAAAAGTTAAAAAGGAAGAAGTAATACTGTCTTTATTTGCAGACAACATGCTCTTATATGTTGAAAATCCTAAGGAATCTACCCCCAAAATTACTAGAAGCAATAAGAGAATTTAGAAAGAGTGCAAAATACAAGGTCAATATTAAAAAATCTATTTTATTTCTATTTACCAGCAATGAATAATTGGAAATGAAATTTTTAAATACCAATTACAATGGCATCAAAAACATGAAATACTTAGGGACCAATTTAACAGAGTATGTACAAGTTCTGCTCACTAAAAATGACAAAATATTATCAAGAGAGACCAAAGAAAACCTAAAGAAACAAAGAGATACACCATGTTCATGGGTTGGGAGACTCTACATTGTTAACATGTCAATTCTACCCCCGTGTGAGTTATAAATCCAATACTATCTCAATTAAAATTCCAGTGGGCTTTTCTCATAGAAATAGAAAAACTGATGCTAAAATTAATATGGAAATATTAAGGATAAAAAAATAGCCAAAATAATCTTGAAAGAGAAAAACAAATTTGAAGAACTTACACTATACTTGATTTTCAGATATACTGGAAAACTACAGTAATCAATAAAGTGTTATATAGACATAAGATCAATGGAACAGATTAGAGAGCCCAGAAATAAACACACACATATATGGTCAATTTATAGTCAACAAAGATGCCAAGATAATTCAGTAGGAAAAAGGGTATCTATCATCTTTTCAACAAATGATGCAGGAACAACTGAATATCTGTAAAGGAAAAAAAAGGAACCCCAATTCTTACCTCACATCATACACAAAAATCAATTTGAAGTGGAGCATTTACCTAAATCGAAAAGTCAAAACTATACAATTTCTAGAAGAAAATATAGGAGTGAATCTTTGTGAACTTGGGACAGGCAAAGATTTCTTAGACAAGACACATAAAGCTTAAAAGAAGTGATCACTTAGATTTTATCAAAATTAAAAACTTCCATCCTTCAAAAGATACTGTTGAGAAAATGAAAACACAAGCCACAAACCAGGAGAAAATATTCACAATACAAATATTATACAAGAGATTTGTATCTAGAATATATAAAGAACTCTCAACTCAATAATTAGATGACAAACAACTCAATTTTTTAATGGGCAAAAGATTTAAACATACTTTATAAAAGAAAATGTATGAGTGACCAATAAACCACATGAAAGGATTCTCAGAGCATTAGTAATCAGGGAAATATGGATTAAAACCACAATGAGAAACCACTGTACATCCAATGATTCAACAGAATGGTTTAAATTTAAAAACTGATAATACCAGACGTTGGCGAGAATGTGAAACAACCAGAACTTCCATTCATTGTTCAGACATCATGGGAGTGTAAAAGGGTACAACTGCTTTGCAGTTTCTTATAAAGTAAACACATACTTGCCATGTGACTTAGCAATTCCACTCCTAGGTTTTGAGAGAAATGAAAACGTATGTTCACGAAAAGACTTGTACACAAATACAAATTTATAACAGCCTTATTCACAATAGGCCCTAAACTGGAAAGAACTCAGGTATCCCTCAATAGATGAACGGGTAGACACAATGTAGTATATGCACACCATGGAAGATTACCCAGCCATAAAAATGAACCAAATCCCTAAAACATTATGCTGAGCAAAGGAAGCCAGACAGGAAAGAATATGTACTGTAAGATTTCATTTATGTGGAATCCTAGAAAAGGCCAAACTAATCTATAGTGACAGAAAGTGGATCAGCAGTTGCCTGGGGCTGGGGTTGGCGGGGATTGGCTGAAACGACCTGAAGGAACTTTCTAGGGGTGATGCACATGTTCTATATGTTGATTTGGGTTGTGGCTACTCAGGTGGACACATTTATTAAAAATCCATCCGAGGGTACACTAAAACGGGTACATCTTATTGTATGCAAATTTACAGTATCTAAAAAATGCCCTAGGGAGGGGGAAGGGTAAGCTGGGACCAAGTGAGAGAGTGGCATGGACATATATACACTACCAAGTGTAAAATAGCTAGCTAGTGGGAAGCAGCCGCATAGCACAGGGAGATCAGCTTGGTGCTTTTTGACCACCTAGAGGGGTGGGATAGGGAGGGTGGGAGGGAGGGAGACGCAAGAGGGAAGAGATATGGGGGTATATGTATACGTATAGCTGATTCACTTTGTTATACAGCAGAAACTAACACACCATTGTAAAGCAATTATACTCCAATAAAGGTGTTAAAAAAATTGTAATAAAAAAAAATGCCCTATAAAGTCGATTTTAAAAAATTAAGAGAGAATAGGAGGAGAACTAGAGACAGTGGGTATAGGGTGGGGGGAAGTTGTTTGTGGCTGGTGCAAAGCCCAGTGCTTGCAATATAATAAATTGTCAATAATTGCTTTAATAAATGAAGAGGGGCTGGAGAAGGAAGGAGCAGCAGGAGATGATACTGGGGAGAGAGAGATTCCCCCAGAGACAGGGCGCTCAGGAAGACAAGGTAGCAGTGTGGCTGCTACCAGCCCTGGCTTGGGGTCTCTCGGCCACCCACCAGCCCTCTGCCCTTCCCAGACCAATGTCTCCACGAAAGGGAATGCTGACAGGGCTGACTGCAGGGATGAGGTCCAGTCGAGATCATTCCATGTGCTCAAGGTCTGAGCACGTCCCTGGCCTCAATCGATATTAGATGTTATTATACTAACAACAAAGATGTCCCACAGAGATCTGCTGGCCCCCTTTCTGCTCTGGACGTGACCTAATGAGCGCATATGTGTCCCTGGCTTCTGCCTCCCTGCCCTGCTCTTCCTGACCTTCTCGGGCAGCTCTCAGCCCTGGGTGAGGATGTGCTGTCTTTCTTTGTGGCTGCTCCACAGACGGGGAGGGAGGATGCCTGCCTGGAGTGTCTGGTGGTCCCCGAGGAGGTCGGCAGATAAGCTCCTGAGGTACTCTCCGCTGCTATGCTTCTCCCGGAATGTCTTCAGATGGGATTGGATACCACACGGGACTACTTCTTTGGGTATATTGTTTGTCCCAACATCAGAGGCCTCTCTGGACGCAGGAGCCCCAGACCTCTGTCCCTTGCCCTGCGAAACCACAAGGATGATTTTTTGGTCCACAGAGATGACAGTGGGATGATGAGTAACACTGGGGCGTGCTCCCCATCTCGGTCTGTACCCGAACAGCAGGAGGAGGTACAGGTCATGGAAGCATCGAGCTGGGAGGAAACACAGGAGCTGCCCTGCATTTTCCAAGTGCGGTATGTGGAATCGCTGTAGGTAGAATAGGATACACCTGTTATCCTAAACTTACCTTTTGATTTTTATGGACACTTTCTTTTTTTTTAAATTAATTAGTTAATTTACTTTTGGATGCGTTGGGTCTTCGTTGCTGTGTGCAGGCTTTCTCTAGTGGCGGCGAGCGGCGGCTACTCTTTGTTGTGGTGCACGGGCTTCTCACTGCAGTGGCTTCTCTTGTTGCAGAGCACAGGCTCTAGGTGTGTGGGCTTCAGTAGTTGTGGCATGAGGGCTCAGTAGTTGTGGCACACAGGCTTAGTTGCTCCGTGGCATGTGGAATCTTCCCGGACCAGGGCTTGGACCTGTGTCCCCTGCATTGGCAGGTGGATCCTTAACCACTGCGCCACCAGGGAAGTCCCTACGGACACTTTCTATTTATGTCAATTTTTCCATTGATCATAAGTATACATGGAGTTTCCTTTTCAAATCATTGCACTTAAGTTTTCATTATAATAGGTCTTTAATAGGTTTTTAAAGAAGAGTGTTGAGCAAATAACAGGTGATTCTATGCAAATATAGCAAAAAACACAGATAACACGCAAATGACTGAAATCTAGAGAACACTGATAGACCAACTCCCCATCTGTCAGATGGGAAGCAGAGGCCTCTGGAGGTTGCACAAAAGTCTTAATAGCGAGATTCTTAGTGGTAAATCCAGAGGCACCTAGGAACCCTGATCCAGAGGTAGAAGTCAAAGAGGGCAGGGTGGGCAGTGCTGAGCTGATCAGTGCTGTAGGAGGGGCCCAGAGCCAGCAGACACTGTGGATTTTAGGGCTCCCTCCAAGACCCCCAGAGCATTCCCCAGGGTTATGGAAACCTTACCCTTGGCGCCTTCAGCTGCTTTCTAGTGAGCACAAAACAAAGGCACTCACCCTCATGCTTCTCTCTGTTTAGTCACCAACCCTGACATTCCTCAGCCAAACCCTAGGCTGACAGGAGCAAGGCGAGGAGTTCCTTGTCCTGAATGCCAGGAGCCCACCCCTTGCCCAGCATTAGGGCCTTTGTGTTAGTGGACCAACACCAGCTGCAGAACACTTGTGTCCCCAACCCAGGCAGACACTTACTCGTGGAGTCCTAACAGTCATAGGAGGTGGGCCCCGTGGCCATCCGCCTTTCAGAGATAGGGAAACCGGGTCTCAGAAATGTTCAGAGCTGGAACAAAGACCAAACGGTGGCAGAGCAGGGAGCTGCACCGGGTGCTGAGGTTAAGTGCTGCTCCCCGCCACCCCCTCCCATGGCATCGTGGAGCCTTGAGTTCAGTGCAACCAGGGCCATTCCCTGTAAGGTGCCAGACACCCTCTCCAGCCTCTTACTGGTGTCTCCTAGGGCCAATCCAGCTTGATGGAGTGTTTGCTGCACCCACTTACCCAAGGGCTGGGAGCTGATCCCCGTTTTACAAATAAGAAAACTGAGGCTGAGAATGATGAAGGGATTAGTGCAGGGTCACACACATGGTGAGACCTGGGAATCAAAGCCAGTGCAGAAAGCTTTCCCTCCAATCTCCAGAGGCCCTAGGAGAAGGGAGACCCTTGCTCAGAGAGGGTGATCACAGGTTGGAGAGAGCAGCAGTGCCCCATTTGAGGTACCCACTCTCTGCTGCCTAAGTGTCTGAGGCCCAGCATCCTGGAGAACCACCCCAGGTAAACCGCACTCTTCTGGGCTTACCTTCTAAAGGATCTCAAGTCCTGGAAAAAATAGCATCCCCAGGCAGGGGGCCTCTAAAGACAGTAAGATCTCTCAAGCCACTGCAAGGTCCACCCAGGAAGAAGGTCGTTTCCATGAGGCAGCAAAGAGGGCTGCCTGGGGGCAGCCCAGGCCTGGGTTTGAATTCCATCTGAGACATTCACCCACTATGTGTCCATAGCCACATTAATTGACCCCGCTTTGCCCATCTACCTACCTATGGTATATGGATAATACTACCAACGTCAGACGGTAGCAACGCCTCTGGCATAGTGCCCAGAATATAGCACGTGCTCAAGGAATCAACAAGAATAGCGGTCACTGCAGTGATCGCACAAGGGTTAGCCGTGCAACGTTTCTGCTCTCACAGCTTCTCGACCCTTAACCTTCATTCAATCCTGGCTGGTATTCTAACTGTCTCTGAACAATCCTTTTGCGGGGGGGGGGGGGGGGGGCTCTATATCTTTGCTTATACTTTAGCGCTTCCTGAAACACCATCTCCTTCCCTTTCTATATGTCAAAAGTTTATCCATCCTTCATGGCACAGCTCTTCGTGGATCTTCCTTATAAAAGAGGCAGAGCTGGAGGGAAGAAATCAATAGTCAGGCAGGGCATGAAAGACCAAGAACCACGGCCCAAAGCTCTGGAAGAATCTGAGACCTGGGGCTGAGGTATCTGTTCAACTACCTTCAACTCACCACCCATCCACTTCCCTCCCTCCCACCCAGTCACCTAGAGACCCAGCCACTTACATCTTACCCTCCCACCTGCTCCCTTGCCACCTGTATCTGCTCTCTACCAAACAGCGCCAAACCTCATCTGTCCTTTGTTCTCTTTTCCCTGTTTTTTGGCCTTCTTTTGGATCAACTTAGAACTTTTTTCATGTCCTCCTCCTTTATTGGCTTATAAGCAATAACTCCATGCTGTTTTAGTTGTTACTTCAGAGTTTACAGTATACATATAATATTTGTCATATCTACTGTCAAGTGATGGTATACCATTCCATGTACAGATAAGACCTTACGATACTATATTTACATTTTCCCCCTTTAGGTCTTTGTGCTATTGCTGTCATACATTTTATTTCTCTATGTGTGTTTTTTTTTTAGATGTTGGGGGTAGGAGTTTATTAATTAATTAATTTATTTTTGCTGTGTTGGGTCTTTGTTTCTATGCGAGGACTTTCTCTAGTTGTGGCAAGAGGGGGCCACTCTTCATCACGGTGCGCGGGCCTCTCACTGCCGCGGCCTCTCTTGTTGGAGAACACAGGCTCCAGACGCGCAGGCTCAGTAGTTGTGGCTCACAGGCCTAGTTGCTCTGCGGCATGTGGGATCCTCCCAGACCAGGGCTCGAACCTGTGTCCTCTGCATTAGCAGGCAGATTCTCAACCACTGCGCCAACAGGGAAGCCCTTCTCTGTTTTAAATGCCACATTACATTGTTTTTATTTTTGCTTTAAACAATTATCTTTTAAAGAGATTAAAACAAAAACAGTCTTTATATTTACCCACATGGTTATTATTTCTGGTACTTTTCATTCCTTTGTGTAGATCTGGATTTATAACTGGTATCATTTTCATTCTGCTTGTAGGACTTATTTATTTATGTATTTATTTATTTATTTATTTACTTAATTTTATTTATTTATTTGGCTGCATTGGGTCTTTGTTGCTGTGCTTGGGCTTTCTCTAGTTGTGGTGAGCAGGAGCAGTTCTTCATTGCAGCATATGGACTTCTCATTGTCGTCGTTTCTCTTGTTGCAGAGCACGGGCTCTAGGCGCACGGGCTTCAGTAGTTGTGGCACACAGGCTCAGTAGTTGTGGCTCGTGGGCTCCAGAGCACAGGCTCAGTAGCTGTGGCGCACGGGCTTAGTTGCTCCATGGCATGTGGGATCTTCCCAGACCAGGGCTCGAATCCGTGTCCCCTGCAATGGCAGGCAGATTCTTAACCACTGCACCACCAGGGAAGCCCAGGACTTCTTTTGGTATTCCTTGTAGTGTAGATCTGTTGGTAATGAGTTCCTTTTGGATCTTTATACCTAAAGAGGTCTTTATTTCACCATTTTTGAAAGGTATCTTTACTAGGTAAAAAATTCTCAGGTGACAATTCTTATATTTCAGTACTTTAAAAGTTTGATAGGCTATTTCTGATTTACATTTATTCCAACAAAAAATCTATGGTCTTTTCCTCTAGCTACTTTTAAGATTTTCTCTTGTTTTGAGCAATTTGATTATATCTTGTACCTTGGTATAGTTTTATTGTTCCTTGTGCATGGGATTCACTGAGTTTCTTAAATATCTGGATTTATAGTTTTTACTAATGTGTCCATTAGTTCTTCAAAAAATTTCTTTTGATAGAACTACCATGTGATCCATCCATCCTACTTCCAGATATATAACCAAAGGAGATGAAAACACAATCTTAAAGAGATATCTGCAGTCCCACGTTCATTGCAGCATTATTCACAATAGGCAAGATGTGGAAACAACCTAAGTGAATGGATAAAGAAGAATACACAGCGCGCGCACACACACACACACACTGGAATATTATTCGGCCATGAGAAAGAAGGAAATTCTGCCATTTGCAACAACATGGATGGACCTTGGGGCATTATGCTAAGTGAAATAAGTCAGACGGAGAAAGACAAATACTGTGTGAGCTCACTCATATGCAGAATCTAAAGAAGCTAAACTCACAGAAAAAAAAGTAGAATGTCAGTTACCAGGGACCAGGGGGTAGGGGAAATGAGGAGATATTGGTCAGTGAGCACAAACTTTCAGTTATAAGATGAATAAGTTCTGGGGATTTAATGTACAGCATGGTGATTATTGTTAACAACACTGTATTTTTACAATAATACTGTGCATTTGAAAGTTGCCAAGAGAGTAAACCTTAAATGTTCTCACCACAAAGAAGAAATGGTAATTATGTAATGTGATAAAGGTGTTACCTAATGATGTGGTGGTAATCATTTTGCAATATGTAGGTGTATCAAATCAACACATATACACCTTAAACTTACACAACGTTATGTGTCAGCAATACCTCAAAGCTGGAAAAATTTTTTTCACCTCCTCTCCTTCAGGGACTTTAGGATGCTTGAAGTTGTCCTACAGCCCACTGATATTTTGTTTGTTTAGTATTTTTCCTTTTTGTGTTTCATTCTGGGTATAGTTTCTATTGCTCTGTCTTCAAATTCACTAATCTTCTCTTCCACAATATCTAATCTACCATTTGTAGCATCCAGTGTATTTTTTAAAAATCTCAGACATTATAGTTTACATGTCTATAAGTTCAATTTGAGTATTCTTTATATTTTCTCTGTCTCTATTTAACAGTTCAGCCTTTCATCTATCTTTCTGAACAAATGGATTATAGTTCTAATAACTGTGTTAAGGTCCCAACCTACTATAAGGAGGATAGATTCTATAGAATCTATAGAATCTACAGTCTGTAGAATCTATCATCTATATTATTTCTGGGTCAGTTTCTAATGATTGATTTTTCTCTTCATTATGGATCATACATTTCTGCTTCATTGGATGTCTGGCAATCTTTGAATGTATGCCAGACATTTAAAATTTTACCTTGTTGTGTGCTATTTGTTTCCATATTCCTATAAATATGCTTGACTCTTGTTATGGGACATGATTAAGTTACTTAGATCCAGTTTAATTCTTTCAGATATTGCTTTTAAGCTTTTTTAGATAGGGCCAGAGTAGTGTTTAACTTAGTAGAGGGGCTAAATTTTCCCCACTACTGAGGCAAACTCACCTGATAACTTGTGAATTATGTACTTTTCCTCTGGATGTTGAAAACAGACATATGTCTGTCCCTGTGTGAGCTACAGGGATTCTTTCCTCTGATCCTTTTTGGGCAATACTTTCTCCAGCCTTGGGAAATTTTCTCATATTCACGCACTGGCCAGTACTCAGGTGAATACTGCAGGAACCTTCTACAGATTTCTAGACTTCTCTCTCTGTGCAACTCCTCCTCTCTGATGATTTGCCCTGCAAACTCAAACCACCTGGGTCTTCCAAATCCAACTTTTCAACCTAAGGAGACCACTAAGCTCTCCCTGGTCTCCTTTCTAAGAATTAAGCTGGGACCATCATAGGGTTCACATTTTCTTCCCATTTTTCAAGAATCACTGTTCTTCATTGCCTAATATCTAATGTCTTAACAATACTGTTTCATATATTTGTCCTGATTTTTAGTTATTTTGGGTGGAAGTAAATCTGGTCCATTAATCCATCTTGGTCAGGCTTGGAAGTTGTAAATGTTCACCTTTTGATAGTGAACATGTTTAGTCCATTGTGCTTGTTTCCTTGAAACTTGCTGCAAATACCTTGGCTGCTGACAGATGAGAGATGATCCCAGGATGTTCTGTACATGGAGGAATGTGGGGTCCAGGCTCACCTGTCACTGCACTGCCACTGCCATTCTGATGATTGTTTTAAGTATTGAACAGTTAGAGCCAGTTTTTGTCCAGGCTGTTGTAGCTTACAAAATTTAATTCCTTCAAACACTGGGTTGCTAATCTACTTGCTTTCAGTTCCATTTATTAATCATAACTAGGGTTTTTTCCTGGTCATAGTTCTCAAATCCTGAAGTGCTTTCCCACCCCTCTCCTTTGCCTCTCTCTCAATGTAAAGGCAGCTACCTTGAGCCTATCCAGCTTGAACAAAAAAGACCAAAATTTAAAATTTTCCCTGAGGGCTTTATTCAACTGATAAGTTTTACTGAGCCTTTATTGCTCAAAGCTTTAAAAATACTATCTCTTACTATTTGGGGCTTCAAAATACTTGTCTTTCCCTCCTTTCAAGGTGCCAAATTTCTGGAATCTCCCAATTTCCTTTCATTTCAACATTTACACTGGCTGAGTCTTTCCTGAATGCACATCATCCTTGTAATACCCTGCCATCAAGGCCAATAATATCCACACATATTAATACTCTACTTCCCATCTTTTTCCTTGGTACTGATGACTCATTAAGCATGGGATCTTCCTCTCACATTTCAAAAAGTGATGATTTTATGAAATGTTTTTTCTCTAACAACATGGATCTCTATTTCTCCAGCCCCCGGCATAGCTTCCTCACTGCTTACCACCTACTGCTATGCTAATGTCACATACTGTAGGATTTAATTTCAACAAGACTCCACTTCCTTTACCAACTTCTGTATCAGTCAGAATGGACTGACAACTATAACAAAACTAAATCTCAGTGGATTAATACAAAGACTTTTTCCTCCCTCATACAAACAAAGTGAATGTTCCTGGTTGGCTGTCCCTTCCATCTTATGGATCCTCCATCGTCTTGCAGCCTTCTTCTGGGTCCTTTGTATTCAGATAGCTGCCTTATAGATAATGAGAGCAGCCAAGAACCTCATGGTATATCGTAGGAGCTGGGCCAAGAAGTTGAATTCCATTGATCAGAACTAATCACATGGCCCCATCCAGAGGCAGGGGACACTGGGATATGTAGTCTTCCCGTGTGCCTACAAGAAAAAGTAAATGACTTCACAGCACTGTCCAAGTGCTTACCTTTACACCCACTCATCTACCATGAACCCACCAAGAACAAAATGAGAATATCAACAAAGAGAAAGAAAGTATTCAAAAAAAAAAAGAAACAGAAATTCTTGAACTGAAAAATACATTAACTGAACTGAAAACTAATGAGGGGTTCAACAGCAGACTTGATCAGGCAGAAAAAAAATCAGCTTGAAGAAAGGTCATTTAAAATCATCAAGTCAGAGGAGCAAAGGGAAAAAACTGAATGAAGAAAAATGAAGAGAACTAAGGAACTTATGGGACACTATCAAATGGACCAACATACACATTGTGAGAATCCCAGAGGGAAAAGACAAAGAGAAAGGGGCAGAGAGTTTACTTGAAGAAATAATAACTAAAAATTTCCCAACTCTAAGGAAAGAAATGGACACACAGATTCAAGAAACTCAAAAAACTCCAAATGTGACATTATAATCAAACTGTCTAATGTCAAAGACACAGAGAGAATCTTAGATGCAGCAAAAGAGAATCACAAACAAGGGAACCTCCATAAGATTTTCAGTGAATTTCTCAACAGAAACTTTGCAGGTCAGAATGAAGTGGGATGATATACTCAAATTGCTGAAAGAAAAAACTTGGCTAAGGGTACTATATATGGCAAAACTGTCCTTCAAAAAATGAAGGAGAAATTAAGACTTTCCCAGATGAACAGAAGCTGAGAGAGCTTATTACCACTAGACCTGCTCTAGAAGAAATGCTAAAGAGAGTTCTTCAAGTTGAAATGAAAGAATGTTAGCAACATGAAGCCATTTTAAAATATAATAATCTTGCCTTTGCACAGCAAAGGAAACCATCAGCAAAATGAAAAGACAACCTAAAGAATAGGAGAAAATATTTGCTAATGATATGACCAATAAGCGGTTAATATCCAAAATATATAAACAGCTCATACAACTCAATATCAAAAAAATCCAAACAACCAGATTAAAAAATGGGCAGAAGACCAAAGAATGAGAGATGGTCAACAGGTACATGAAAAGATGCTCAACATCGTTAATCATCAGAGAAATGCAAATCAAAACTACAATGTGATATCACCTCACACCTGTCTACTTGATAGCTATCATCAAAAAGACCACAGACAACAAATGTTGGCAAGGTTGTGGAGAAAAGGGAAACAAATGTTCATAGCAGCATTATTCACAGTTGCCAAGATATGGAAACAACCTTAAGTGTCCATCAACAGATGAATGGATAAAGAAGATGTGGTATGTATATATACAATAGAATACTACTCAGCCATAAAAAGAATGAAAATTTGCCATTTGTAACAACATGGATGGACTGGGAGTGCATTATGCTAAGTGAAATAAGTCAGACGGAGAAAGACAAATACTGTATAATATCACTTATATGTGGAACCTAAAAAATACAACAAACTAGTGAATATAATAAAAAAGAATCAGACTCACATATATAGAGACCAAACTAGTGCTTATCAGTAGGGAGAGGGAAAGGGGAGGGGCAAGATAGAGGAGGGGGACTAAGAGGTACAAACTATTATTCATAAAATAAATAAGCTACAAGGATACATTATATAACACAGGGGATATAGTCAATATTTTATAATAACTATTAATGGAGTATAAACTTTAAAAATTATGAATCACTATACTGTACATCTGTAACTTATATAATACTGTACATCAACTATATCTCAATTTTTTAAGTAAAAAAAGAAAGAAAAATGTAAAAAAAAATAATGATATCCAGTAATAGTAAATACATGAATAAATATAGTAATCTTGATGCATGGAACTTATATACACATGTGACAAAAAGCATTTTTTAAACCAGAAAACCTATGTTATGTGAATACAATGTAATTTGAGACATCAATAATATAAAATAGAGGAAGTGGAGAGCTGTAATGGAGTAGAGATTTTTGTATGCAACTGAAGTAAAATTGTTATCAGTTTAAAATAGAATGTTATAGTTTTAGGAGGTTTTATGCAAAATTGCAATGGCATCCACAAAGAAAACATCCATAGAACATACACAAAGGGAAATGAGAAAGGAACCAAAGTATATTACTACGAGAGAAAAATAAAGAAATACAAAGGAAGAAAGGAAAGGAAGGACAAAAAAGCTACAAGACATACAGAAAACAGTTAACAAAATGGTAACAGTAAGTCCTTCCCTCTCATTAGTTACTTTAAATGTAAATAGTTAAACTCAACCAAAAGACATAGATTGGCTGAATGGATTTTAAAAACAAAATCAACAAAAGGGTGTCTCTAAGTGACTTACTTTAGATCTCAGGACACATTATAGGATGAAGGTGAAAGGTTGGAAAGATATTCTACAAATGGTAACCAAAAGAGAGAAGGAGTACTAATATCAAAAATAAAAATATACTTTAAATCAAAAACTGTTACAAGAGATAATTCACCAAGAAGATATAACAATTATAAATATTTATGCACCAAACCTCAGAGCTCCTAAATATATGAAACAAACTGCAGAGTTGAAGGGAGAAATAGACAGCAACACGATAATAGCTGGAGACTTCAACACCCCTATTTTCAATAATGAATAGAACAAACAGACAGAAGATCAATAAGAAAATAGAGAACCTGAACTTGAACAATATAGCAATTGGACCTAATAGAGCACTCCACCTAATAACGACAGAATATACTTTCTTCTCAAGTGCACTTGGAACATTCTCTATGACAGACCATGTGTCAGGCCATAAAACAAGTCTTAACAAATTCAAGACTGAAATTATACAAAGTATCTTTTCTGATTACAAATGGAATGAAATTGGAAATCAAAAGCACATGGGAAACAGAAAAATTCATGAATATGTGAAAATTAAACAGCACACCCTTAAACTACCAATGCATCAAAGAATAAATCACAAGATAAATTAGAAATGAAAATTAAAATACAATATACCAGCACTTATGGGATACAATGAAAGCAGTGTTAGGAGGGAATTTTATAGCTGTAAATGTGTATATTAAAAAAGATCTCAATTTAACATCTTAAATTTACACCTACAGAAACTAGGGGTAAAAAACTAAACCCAAAGCTAGCAGAAGCAAGGAAATACAAAGATGAGAGAAGAGATAAATGAAATCGAGAATATAAAAACAATAGAAAAAAATCAATAAAATTGAGATAAATTTTTGAAAGATTGATAAAATTGACAAAATCTTAGCTAGATTAACTAAGAATAAAAGAGAACACTCAAATAACTAAAATCAGAAATGAAAGAGGAGATATTACAAATGATGCCACAGAAATAAAAACAATTCATTTTTTATATAAAAAAAGAATACTATGAACAATTGTATACATAACTTGGAAGAAATGGATTAATTTCTTGAAACGCACAACATACCAAGTCTGAATCATGAAGAAGCAGAAAATTTGAGCAGACTAATAATGAGTAAGGAGATTGAATAAGTAATCAAAAAGCTGCCATTGCTGAGAAGAGGGAGAGGGTGTACCTATATGTAATGAAACCAGCTCAGACCTGACCCTCAGGGCTCCTCCTCCAGCATCTTGGGATCTGACACTGACCCAATAGGGCAGTGACAGACACTGAGAATAGGAGAACTAGACACTGATTCATATCTGGCTCTGGCTTTAGCCCCTCCATCTCCAGCCCCACCTCCCGCCATCACACTCTTTGACTTCAGACACAAAGCTATAAAACAACGGAACAGAATAGAGAGCCCATAAATAAATCCAAGCACTTATGGTCAATTAATCTATGACAAAGGAGGAAAGAATATACAATAGAGAAAAGACAGTCTCTTCAATAAGTGGTGCTGGGAAAACTGGACAGCTACATGTAAAAGAAAGAAATGAGAAAATTTTCTCATACCACATATAAAAATAAACTCAAAATGGATTAAAGATCTAAATGTAAGATCAGAAACCATAAAAATCCTAGAAGAAAACACAGGCAGAACAGGCTTTGACATAGATTGTAGCAATATATTTTTGGATCTGTCTCCTCAGGCAAAGGAAACAAAAGAAAAAATGAACAAATGGGACCTAATTAAACTTAGAAGCTTTTGTACAGCAAAGGAAACCATCAACAAAATGAAAAGACAATCTACTGAAGGGGAGAAAATATTTGAAAATGATACGTCTGATAGGGGTTAATCCAAAATATATGAACAGCTTGTATAACTCAATATCAAAAAAACACCAAACAACCCCATTAAAAATTGGGCAGAAGACCTGAATAGACATTTTTCCAAAGAAGACAGACAGATGGTCAACAGGCATGTGAAAAGATGCTCAACATGGCTAATCACCATAGAAATGAAAATCAAAACCACAATGTGATATCACCTCACACCTGTCTATTTGATGGCTGTCATCAAAAAGACCACATATAACAAATGTTGGCAAGGATGTGGAGGAAAAGGAACCCTAGTACACTGTTGGTGGGAAGGTTAATTGGTGTCGCTGCTATGGAAAACTGTATGCAGATTCCTCAAAAACGAAAAATAGAACTACCATATGACCAAGCAATTCCACTCAGGGATATATCCGAAGAAAATGAAAACACTAATTCAAAGAGACACATGCACCCCAATGTTTATAGCAGCTTATTTACCAGATCCAAGATAAGGAAGAAACCTAAGTGTCCATCAACAGAAGAATGGATACAGAAGAAGATATATATATTCCAATATATACATATATATGTATTCCATATGTATATATGTATATATCAGAATACTACTCAACCATAATAAAGAAAGTTTTGCTTTTTGCAACATGGAGGCTATTATGCTTAGTGAAATAAGTCAGGTGGAGAAAGACAATACCATACAATTTAACTTATATATGTAATATAAAAAATAAACAAATACATAAATATACTGAAACAGAAATAGATTCACAGATATAGCAAACAAACTAATAGTTACCAGTGGGAGAGGAAAGTAGGGAGAGACAAGATAGGGGAAGGGAAATATGAGGTATAAACTACTAGGTATAAATAAGTTACAAGGATATATTGTACAACACGGGGAACATAGCCAATATTTTATAAAACCATTAAATGGAGTTTAATCTATAAAAATACTGAATCACTATGCTATACACCTGAAAATAATATAGTACTGTAAATCAACTATACTTCAATAAAAAAAGAAAATTAAGAAAACAAATCCATTTACAATGGCATCAAAAAGAATCATATCTAGTAATAAACCTAACCAGAGGGATGAAAGATTTGTACACTGTAAACTACAAAACATTGTGAAAAAAATTAAAGAAGATACAAGTAAATGGAAAGGCATCCCATGTTCATGGATTGGAAATTGTTAAAATTTTTGTACTACTTAAAGTGATCTACAGATTCAAAGTGATCACTATCAAATCTCAGTGACATTCTTTGTAGACTTAGAAAAATACATCCTAAAATTCATATGGTACCCCAAGAGACCCTGAAGAGCCAAACAATTTTGAAAAAGAGAAACAAATTTGGAGGTCTCATACTTCCTGATTTCAAAACATATTACAAAGGTAGAGTAATCAAAACAGTGTGATATTGGCACAAAGACCAATACATAAATCAATGAATAGAATAGAAATCCCAGAAATAAATACTCACATATATGGTCAAGTGATCTTCAACAAGAATGTCAAGACCAGTGAGTAAGGAAAGTATAGTCTTTTCAACAGATAATAGCAGGAAAACTGAATATCCCCACACAAAAGAATGAAGTTGAACCCTTACTTTACACCATATACAAAAATTTACTCAAAGTGGATGAAAGACCTAAGTGTAAGACTTAAAACTATAAAAGTCTCAGAAGAAAACATTAGGGAAAATCTTTATGATATTGGGCTGAATGTTTTCTTAGATATGACACCAAAAGCATAGGCAACAAAAGCAAAAATAGACATATGGGATTACCTCAAGGTTTAAAACTTTGGTGCATCAAAGAACATAATCAACAGAGTAAAAAGAGAACATAAAGAATGGAAGAAAACATTTGCAAGTCATATATATGATGAGGGTCTAGTGTTCAGAATATAAAAAGAAGTCCTACAACTCAACAAGAAAAAAATATAATGACCCAATTAAAAACGGGCAAAGAATTTGAATAGACATTTCTCCAAAGATGATATAACATGGCCAAAAGCATATGAAAAGATGCTCAACATCATTAATCATCATAAAAATGCAAAGCAAAACCACAGTGAAATACCACCTCAGAGCCATTAGGATGACAATTACTAAAAAAAAGAAAGAAGTAGAAAATAACAAGTATTAGCAAGGATGCATAGAAATTGGCACTCTTGTGCACTATTAGTGGATTTGTAAAGTGGTATAACTGCTATGGAAAACAGTATGAAGTTTCTTCAAAAAATTAAAAATAGAACTGCCATACGATCTAGCAATCCCACTTCTGGGTATATATCCAAAATAACTGAAACCAGGGTGTTGAAGAGATTTTTTCACACCCATGTTTATAGAAGCACTATTCACAACAGTCAAGAAGTGGAAGCAATCCACATGTCCATTGATGGATGAATGGGAAAACAAAGTGTGGTGCATACATACAATATTATTCAGCCTTAAAAAGGAAGAAAGTCCTGTCAACATGTACAACATGGGTGAATCTTGAGGACATTATGCTAAGTGAAATAAGTCATCACAAAAAGACAAATACTGTATGATTCCACTTATATGAGGTATCTAAATTAGTCAAATTTATAGAAAAAAAAAGTAGAGTGGTGGTTACTAAAGGCTGAAGAGAGAGGGATAGAGGAGTTGTTTAATGGGTATAGAGTTTCAGATTTGCAAGATGATAAAATTCTGGAGATCTATTTCACAATATGTTAATATACTTAACAGTACTGAAATGTACACTTAAAAATGGTTAAGAGGGCAAATTTTACATTAAGTGGGTCTTTTAAAACCCCTATTTAAAAAATGTGTGTAGGAATAAATAAAAATGAGACCACTAAATTTCAAACCCTGTGATTTGTAGCCAAACACACACTCAGAGAAAAACTTATAGCCTTAAATGCATTTATTAGAAAGGAAGGTTAAAAATTAATGAGGGCTTCCCTGGCGGTGCAGTGGTTGAGAGTCCACCTGCTGATGCAGGGGATGCAGGTTCATGCCCCAGTCCGGGAAGATCCCACATGCTGCAGAGCGGCTGGGCCCATGAGCCATGGCCGCTGAGCCTGCGCGTCCGGAGCCTGTGCTCCACAACGGGAGAGGCCACAACAGTGAGAGGCCCACATAACACACACACAAAAAAAATCAAAAAAAATAATGAAATAAGTTTTAAACTCAATAAATTCAACAAACAAACATATTAAAAACTATAGACCAAAGATAATACAAGAAACATGTCAAAGTCAATAAAAACAGAAAATAAAAATAAAAATTTTAAAAGAAGTGATCAATACAACTAAAAACTGGTTATTTGAAAACTTCAATAAAAAAGACAAATCTTTGGCAAGTGTGATCAAGAGAAAAAAATGACAAAAAAAAACAGTTAAAAAAAAAAACCCCGGGCTTCCCTGGTGGCGCAGTGGTTGGGAATCTGCCTGCCAACGCAGGGGACACGGGTTCGAGCCCTGGTCTGGGAAGATCCCACATGCCGCGGAGCGGCTGGCCCCGTGAGCCACAATTACTGAGCCTGCGCGTCTGGAGCCTGTGCTCTGCAACAAGAGAGGCCGCAATAGTGAGAGGCCCGCGCACCGCGATGAAGAGTGGCCCCCGCTTGCCGCAACTGGAGAAAGCCCTCGCACAGAAACGAAGACCCAACACAGCGATAAATAAATGAATAAAATTTTAAAAAAATAAAAATTAAAAAAAAATAAAAAATATTAAAAAAAAAACCCCAATATCGAGAACATGAAATAAGACATAATTTTTGGAGAAGAATATTTTTCAATTATGAAAGAATTTCCATATACCAGATTCTTTTCTCACAGGTTATTACAAAATATTGGGTATAGTTCCCTGTGGTATACAATAGGTCATTGTTTGTTATCCATTTTATATATAATAGTGTGTATATGTTAATCCCAAACTCCTAATTTACCCCTCCCTCCTCTTTCCCCATTGGTAATCATAAATTTGTTTTCTATGTCTGTGGGTCTGTTTCTGTTTTGTATGTAAGTTCATTTGTATCATTTTTTTGTTTTAGATTCTGCATATAAGCAATATCATATGATATTTGTCTTTCTCTGTCTGGCTCAATTCACTTAGTATGATAACCTCTAGGTCTATCCATGTTGCTGCAAATGGCATTATTTCATTCTTTTTTATAGCTGAGTAATATTCCATTGTATACCACACCTTCTTTATCCATTCCTCTGTCGATAGACATTTAGGTTGCTTCCATGTCTTGGCTATTGTAAATAGTGCTGCAATGAACATTGGGTGCATGTATCTTTTAGGATTATGATTTTCTCCAGATATACGCCCAGGTGTGGGATTGCAGGATCATATGGTAGCTCTATTTTAGTTTTTTAAGCAACCTCCATATTGTTCTCCAT